>NC_138125.1:15730003-17214956 GCF_964188305.1 Podarcis bocagei
GTGAGAACAGGATGCCGGACAACTTGGGCCTTTCGCCTGAACCAGCCAGGCTCAACAGCTGAAAAGGCCCTTACTCTGGTCCCCACTTGCTTTATCTCTAAGGTAAAGGGACCCCTGACCATTAGGTCCAGTTGTGGCCGACTCTGGGGTTGCGGCGCTCATCTCGCTTTATTGGCCAAGGGAGCCGGCGTACAGTTTCTGGGTCATGTGGCCAGCAGGACTAAGCCGCTTCTGGCAATCCAGAGCAGCGCATGGAAACGGCGTTTACCTTCCCACTGGAGCGGTACCTATTTATCTACTTGCACTTTGACGTGCTTTTGAACTGCTAGGTTGGCAGAAGCTGGGACCGAACAATGGAGCTCACCCCGTCGCGGGGATTCGAATCGCTGACCTTCTGATTGGCAAGTCCTAGGCTTTGTGGTTTAACCTACAGCACCATCTGCGTCCTGCTTTATGTCTAGCCTTCTTCTAATCCAGGAGAGGATCATTGGAGAGGATCTCAGCAACGAGCATGCCAGCTTGGTCCCCTCTCCCTTCCATTGCCATTGCTGTCCATGAGCTGAAGGCCACCTGTTGGAAGCACGGACTTGTAGATGTTCTCTGTGCAATGGAGAACTCTGGGAAATAAGAGTTCTGCATAGCGCAGGGATCCTCCACGAGTAAAAGCTGACTCCCTGCAACTCACAGAAGTGATGGGGACCAGGGATTCCTGAATTTCGAGAACACCCGAAGCAGGTTTCGGATGACAGGGGCACCAGAGAAGGACCTCTACAGAAGATCTAAATAGCCAGGGTGTTGGACGTTCTTCAAGTTACCTGAATCCCTAGCCATGCTAAGGCTTTAAACATCAGAAAGGAGACTAGAAATCATCCTCAACAAAGAGTGTTTGAAGAACCAGACACCACTGATTTGCCACCTGGCTTGTTTTGTACTTATTCTGACAGCTCCCCTCCCTGCCCCTACATCTCCGCACAACAGTTTCTTTTAAGTCGGTTTCCTTGCATAAATGAATTAGCACATGCAAATGAGCATGCATGCCTGAAGAGGGGGTTGCGGAGGCGTCCCCACCCCACCCCACTGCCCATTTCCTCTAGGAAGGATGGCAACTTATATCCACAAGTCAGCTTGGCATGCCCAGAATTGGACCTATGATTCTTGAATCCCAGGCAAAGTTTGAAAAAAACAAACTGTGCCAGCTCTCAGTGGAAAGGAGCTAAAGGTGAGAGAGACAGATAGCGCATGATTAGACAAAATTGGCAGGATCGCTTATTTTCTGATTCCTCCAATCTAGGCATTGTTCGGTGCCAGTTTCCTGTAGGGCTTAAGCTGGGAATAATGAGCATAAGGTAAGATAGTAAATCCAAACCCTCTTCAGGAATTCAACTCCAACCCACAACAAAAGTTTGAAATGTTGGGTGGGAGGAAACACTGGCAGCCATGTATTAAAAAACGAAAAAGATTTATATTCTGCCCTTCATAATAAGATCTCAGAGCAGTTCACAGAATCCATAGCCTTCCACGTATTGGGACCTGAGCTTGTTCAATTTCAAGATGGGCAGTGAGAACACACAGCCCCATCGTTCTGCCCTGACATTGAGGTCCAGCGCTGAGCGCCTTCTGGCAGTTCCCTCACTGCGAGAAGCCAAGTTACAGGGAACCAGGCAGAGGGCCTTCTCAGTAGTGGCACCCGCCCTGTGGAACGCCCTCCCACCAGATGCCAAAGAGAACAACTACCAGACTTTTAGAAGACATCTGAAGGCAGCCCTGCTTAGGGAAGCTTTCAATGTTCGGTGCATTACTGTATTTTAATATTTTGTTGGAAGCCGTCCAGAGTGGCTGGGGAAGCCCAGCCAGATGGGTGGGGTATAAATATATTATTATTATTATTATTATTATTATTATTATTATTATTATTATTATTATTATTATTATTATGTCCTGTGATTGGCGCCTTGGTTTTGGAGATTGCATCTAACCAACTATCTGTCCCAGCTAAAAAGGCGATGGGTCCACCAGCTCAGAGGCAGAGCAAACAAACTCCGAGATCTTCAGCAAAATTCCCAGCATGCCCAATTAAAATATCCCCATTAGCAGAGCTTAAGAGAGTCGTTGCATGTCCAAGGAGGCCACGCTGAGCTGGAGAGTTATCAAGGTCTATCTAATCTGCTTCCAGCGTGGCCTGACTCATACATTTATGTAAGGCACCGTCATACATCCATGTAGAAAAACTAAAAGTGGGCTCATCAGTTGCACATGTTAATTCATTTGAATCTGTGTTAAATAGTTTAGCTGCATGGTGGGGGTGTGCATGCAAAACGACTGTTGCTTAACAGAACCCACAGGCAGCGTCCTCTGTACCCATAATATTGACTCCAAAATCAGCCGTCTAGGCTCTGTTTTGCTTTCGGAGGTGTGTGCCGGGGGCAGGAATCGCTTCTCAAAAGGCTGTGCTGTGTGACATTTTTTTCCCTTTCTTCCCACCAAGCACTGAATGTCTTGCTCGCCCAGCTCGGGGACATAAAATGCTGCCTTTGTCCAGGTTACGTGTAGGCGGGCAACGCACAAGTTTCCTTGCTCCCTTCCTCCACCTCTGCTTCAAGGCACTTCAGTCGAGAAAACTGTTCTTTCAATCCCTGGCTTCTGTCAAGCAACTTATCACTCAATGGTGGCAAATTAAGGGATGGCTTTATAGTGCAGGTAAATAGGGACTTAAGAGTAGGGGCCCTCCACACCCCAGGTGTGGCAGCTGCTAAGTTGCAAGGATGGAGACAGAAGCCAACAAGACAATAAGAGCCCGTGCACTGCATAAAGGAGGTCCCGGATTTATCCCCAACATCTTCAGGTCAGGCTGGGGAAGACTCTGGTCAGACAATACTGAGCTAGATGCACCAGTGGTCTGAATCAGTGGCTGTGTTCATCTCCGCCAAGCTAAGCAGTTGGCTCCTTACCTCTCTCGCCCTGACCTAGCCACTGTGATCCACGCGACGGTCACCTCCAGACTGGATTATTGTAACTCGCTCCACGTGGGGCTGCCCTTGAGACTGACCCAGAAACTCCAGCGGGTGCAGAATGCCACAGCGAGACTCCTCACTGTGGAATCACATTTGCCCAGTGCTATACCAGCTGCACTGGCTCCCGGTGGAGTACAGGATCAGGTTTAAGGTGCTGGTTTTAACCTTTAAAGCCATATACGGCCTAGGATCCTCGTACCTCTCCTGGTATGCCCCACAGAGGACCTTACGGTCTTCAAACAAAAACACCTTGGAGGTCCCGGGCCACAGAGAGGTTAGGCTGGCCTCAACCAGAGCCAGGGCTTTTTCAGCCATGGCCCCGATCTGGTGGAACGCTCTGTCACAAGAGACTACGGCCCTGTGGGACTTGACATCTTTCCGCAGGGCCTGCAAGACAGAGCTGTTCCACCGGGCCTTTGGCCAAGGCACAACCTGACCCCCTCCTTTGGCAATCCTCACAGAACTCTAGCCCAATGGTTGCCATTAATCTGATTTGAACTGATTTTATAATGAACTGATTTTAGAATGTTGTATCATTTTACTCTTGTTAGCCGCTCTGAGCCTGGCTTCGGCTGGGGAGGGCGGGATATAAATGAAATATTATTATTATTGTTGTTATTATTATTATTATGCTCAGTCGTGGCACGTGGTTTGTTTAAACCAGGGGCAGCCAATGTGGTACCTTCCAGACTATATATATTTTTATTTATTTAGGAATTTATTTGCTGCTTGCATTTTAAGGGAGGGGAGAATCCCTAAGCAGCCTACAACATATCTTAACACATCATAAATAAAGACCAGTACAACAAAATCCCACATTGTAAAACACCTTACAAATTAGGGCATCGTCTTAAGCCTCAGGACAAGCACTGCACATGGAAAACAGCTACAAAGATACAATTAAAATCCCACGTTTTGAAGCATCATTACCAGCTAGACAAAATATCTACTTGCTAAACATCGAAATAAAGGGTTACAGATGAGAATCAACAAAACAGAAATCTTTTGTGGGGCTCCAACTCCAGTCATCCCTGACCATTGGGAATAGCTCAGTTGGTAGAGAATGGGGCTCTGAATCTTAAGGTTGTGGGTTTCATGTTGGGTGAAAGGTTCCAGGAGGCTGGACTCAATGACCCTCATGGTCCCTTCTAACTATGAGTCTATGATTCATTGGCCATGCTGATGAGACCTGGAGTCCAGCAACACCTGGAGAGTTGCACATTGACTAACACTGGTTTAAACCAGGGTTCAAAATTCGCCAGGGCACAAGGCACATTTCACACCAAGTGAAGATGCCCGGGCGCCAGGATGGCGTCTGACGTCGTCACCATCTGGAGGTGCGTGCCTGGGGTTCCTTGGATCCTGACTGTTTTCACACACTAGCAACACATCCTGTAGAATTCTATCCATTATATTTTAGCTGCACAATCAAAACGAAATTCAGGAATCAAAAGTATTGAAGTTGTATTGACTTTTGAGCCCTCTGGCTGAAAAACGGCAACTAGGCATTCCATTTTGGCGACTGTAACCCTGGTTTAAGGAGCCGTTCGGCGCCTAGCTTATATATCTGAATTTCTAACAATGGTTTAAACCATGATGTTGCATGATTGAGCTCTGGAGGGCTCCCATTCCACTTTTCCCTTAGCCCATCCAGGAGTAAGTCCGGGCTTAACATGACGCCCAAACAAACATTCATGGTTTGTTACTCTCCAAGCCACAATGTGAAGCCAAGGTTTGTTCTTGGCTTCCCACTGGTTGTGGCTTTCCGAGAGAAGCAAAGCACCAATGCTGGTTCAGACATCAGACAGCCGGTGGGTTGTTTGTTTGTTTGTTTCCAGCTGGAGGAAGAGAGTCGTGCAAAGAGAAGCGCTTGAGCTGCATGCACCAACATGCAACACTTGCACATTGTGGTTTAAGAAAACCACCCACCTTGGCTCAGCGTTACAGGCAAACGCAGCCAGTGTAAGGTGTCTTCCTATGTCCTAACAGTGGTTGTGTGGTACCAACCACAACTGTCTCATCTCAAGAACAGCGGCATCAGCGATCTAATTTTGTTCACAAAGTTGTGCATGTTTTGGTGCTGTTACTAAACTCCGCAAAACAACAATAACAGTGGGGGGGAGGAGAAGAAAAGTGTGTGCTCATCACAGCCAGCAATAGCTCAATCACACTCCCTTAATGGCATGAAAATAACAATTCCTAAAACCACTCCAAAATATAGAAAATGGGTTCTCACTCCTTATGTCCAACAGAATCTTTAGGGGCAGCCATTGCTGTTTAAACTACAGTGGTACCTCGGGTTACATACGCTTCAGGTTACATACACTTCAGGTTACAGACTCCACTAATCCAGAAATAGTGCTTCAGGTCAAGAACTTTGCTTCAGGATGAGAACAGAAATCGTGCTCCGGTGGCGCAGCAGCAGCAGGAGGCCCCATTAGCTAAAGTGGTGCTTCAGGTTAAGAACAGTTTCCGGAACAAATTAAGTACTTAACCTGAGGTACCACTGTATTGCAATTTAAGGGATTGGGTTTTAATCCTCCACCCACCCAACTCCCCTAAGCCTGTTAGCATACAGGGGAAATGCTAGCTTTTCCCCTAACATGAGGAGGTGAGAATGAAAGCAGGTATCTGTGCAAATTAACGGGAACATTCTTACAGTGCTTTTTCTGCCTGGCAGTCGGTCTCCGGGATTCATAGAATCATGGCCAGCCAACCTCTGCTTAAAAACCTCCAAGGAAGGATATTCTACCACCTCTCGTGGGAGTCTGTTCCACTGCTAAACAGCTCTTACTGCCAGAAAGTTCTTCTGAATGTTTAGTTGGAATCTCCTTTCTTGCAACTTGCAGCCATTGGTTCAAGTCCTACCCTCCAGAGCAGGAAAAAATAAGCATGCTCCCTCCTCCATATGAGAGCCCTTAAGGTATTTGAAGATGGCTATCATATCTCCTCTCAGTCCTCTTTTTTCCAGGTGAAACAAACCCAGCTCCTTCCAGTGCTCCTCATAAGGCTTAGTTTCCAGACCCTTGATCTTCTTGGTTGCCCTCCGCTGCACATGTTCCAGCTTGTCAACATCCTTCTTAAGTTGTGGGGCCCAGAATTGGACACAGTATTCCAAGTGTAGTACTATTACTTCCCTTGATCTGGATACTATACTTCTGTTGATGCAGCCTAGAATAGCATTAGCTTTTCTTGCTGCTGCATCACACTGTTGCCTCAGGTTCAGCTTGTGGTCTACTAAGACCCCTAGATCCTTTTCACCTGTACTGCTAGTAAGCCAGGTGTCCCCCATCCTATATTTGTGCATATGGTTCTTCCTGCCTAAGTGCAGAACCTTACATTTGTCCCTACTGCAATTCATTTTGTTAGCTTGTGCCCAGATCTCCAATCTGTTAAGGTCATTTTGAATTCTGGTTCTGTCTTCTGCAGCATTAGCTACCCCACCCAGTTTGGTGTCATCTGCAAATTTGATGAGCATCCCCTCAATTCCTTCATCCAAGTCATTTATAAAGACATTGGACAACAAGGGGCCCAGGAAAGAACCCTGCGGGACCCCAATTACCACTTTTTTCCAGGATGACGAGGAACCATTAATGAGTACCCTTCGGCTTCGGTCAGTCAACCAGCTACAAATCAACCTAACAGTTACCTCGCTCAACCCACATCTTACCAGCTTCCTCGCGAGAATATCACGGGGGGACTTTGTCAAAACAGGGAGAGAGTTCATACCTTCAACCAGAAATGAACGTTGCTGCCAGTTTTACAGGGCATAGTGGATTCATTATTTCTATAAATGTAATTGTAGGTGTGAAATTTGCCAACCTGATGGGAAAATGTCAGAAGGCGGGGGTGAGGCTTGCTTTTTTTCACACCACCAGGTTAACTGCAAGGGAGAAAGAGAGCACTGCTGGGCTGACTAAATTTGGAGCCTTTGGAGTTTCTGAAGAATTGGGAAAAGGTGGAACAAATGAACGCTAAACATAGATGCCGTGGTAATTTGCCAGGTTCCATTTGTGACATAGTTGTGGTGGTGGTGCCCCTGGTGCGGTAAAAAAAAAAATCCCCAAACCTTCCTTGCACCCAGTTCTACCCAGTTTACTTTCAGTTGTGGGAAGGATCAGCAGTTAAGATGCCTAAACTCCTGTACGCAGTGCTTTTTCCTGGGGGGATGCAGGGGTACACATACCCTAAACATTTTGTGAATCTAAGCTTGGCCTCATTGAGGGGCAGTATTTCAATATGAGGAGGAAAATGAAGGTAAAGGTAAAGGGACCCCTGACCGTTAGGTCCAGTCGCGGACGACTCTGGGATTGCGGCGCTCATCTCGCTTTACTGGCCGAGGGAGCCGGCGTACAGCTTCCGGGTCATGTGGCCAGCATGACTAAGCCACTTCTGGCGAACCAGAGCAGCCCACGGAAACGCCGTTTACCTTCCCGCCGGAGAGGTACCTATTTATCTACTTGCACTGCATGCTTTTGAACTGCTGGGTTGGCAGGAGCAGGGACAGAGCAACAGGAGCTCACCCCATCACGGGGATTCGAACCACCGACCTTCTGATTGGCAAGCCCTAGACTCTGTGGTGTAACCCACAGCACCACCCGCGTACCTATTTATCTACTTGCACTGCATGCTTTCGAACTGCTAGGTTGGCAGGAGCTGGGACCAAGCAATGGGAGCTCACCCCATCGCGGGGATTTGGACCGCCAACCTTCTGATCAGCAAAGCCCTGGGCTCAGTGGTTTAGACCACAGCGCCACCCGCGTCCCTAAACATTTTTTTAAGAAAGAAAAAAGCACTGCCTGTACATACCAAGTGGAGAAGAGTGGGAGAGAAAAGAGGCAGGATGTACACACAAGTGCATGCATTTAAACCCAGGTGCATCTCTGCACGGCACGGCTTTCAACGGGATGCACACAGAAGCTAGTGCACTCCTGTAATGCATGTCAGTTTGTGCAGCTGCTGCTTTTCAGAAGGAGGGAAGCCAAGAATAGTGCTGGGTCTGGGAGGGTGAGAGCGGGCACATTGCTAGGGGGGCATGCTGGGGGGTGGCAAGATTACTGGCTTGTTGCGGAAGTGCTGCCCTGTTCCCCACCTGGAAGTGCGCAGCTGAAGCAGCCTCTTCCTTCTGGGGTGGCATTTCTTAGCGCCACTAAAATGGATTCTCAGTTTGGCTCTCCCCCCGCCCCACCCCAAACCACAGCAGGTAGACTAAAGAAGAATGCACAGCCTTTCTGGCAAGGACTAACACCAGATTGCATGGGAGCAGTGCAACTCCACTGCTTATCAATATTGATTATGGCAAACAGCCAGCATGTTGCCCTGCTTCTTTATCCCCCGGCACCTCTCTGCGGAAGCCCCGGTGCAACTGGTGGGGCTCAACTCTGAGCGCCTGACTCCTAGACCGTGCAAACTGCCCCCATCCAGCAACAGAGTTCCACTTTGGCAGCTAGGGGCGAGGCCATTCTCAGCTTGGCTGTGTGGCCACAGCAGGCAGTGCACTGGGCTCGAGGCTGGGGAAAGCAAGGCGCAGTCGGTTTCAAGCACTGCGTGTCTTCACAGATGGGCAGGACCCATCAGTGCCAGCGCTCAAGGTGGCACCTGGCGGGAGCTTCACAGGGGAGGAGAGGAGTGAACAGAGCTCCCTGCCAGCAGCAGCAGCAGCAACAGCAGTGTCAGGCAGTGCCTGGCTGGGCCACTGAGACCAGCTAGAGAGGCTGAGAGCGGGCGCTACAAACTCGCAGGTTGCACTGGCGATGCTGGGGGGCACTATCGCTGCTCCATCACTTCCTCCTCCTGGCAGGCTCCTGCCATCGCCGCTGCTTCCTTAGCAGCCCACTAGAGGGCCCTGGAGCACAGCCTGGTGAGCCTTGGCAAAGCAGGGACCAAATGGGAAGCCGGGCAAAAAACACACACGTTCCCTTCATCCGTCCGTCCACCACCCCCCCCCCCGGGCTCTTGAGCAAAACTGGGGTGGGGGCTTTTGAAAGAGTGAACTGAGATGGAATGTGGGGGGATCAAGAGAGAGAGAGATTTCTAGTATAATAATAATAATAATAATAATAATAATAATAATAATAATAATAATAATAATACAGTAATAATATTTTGGTAGCTTCTAGTTTAGGAGCCACTTCTGCACCATGCAAATGCATCAATCAGCATTATATACATATACATATACATATACATATACATATACATATACATATACATATACATATACATATACATATACATACATACTGCATGTTGCAGGTGGCAATTTAGTGCCACAGCCACAAACGAGGAGCGCCCCCCGCCCCGTGAGTTCACAATGGGGGTAGAGGGATGGGGGCGGCAATGCTGCTTTTACCACCTGCGGCAAGATTTACAGCTCTGCCCCTGGCCAAGTACCCCTGCAAACTCAGAGGTTGTTCAGAGAAGCAGAAACATCAGAGTCACGGTGTGGAATTTCCAAAGACATGAACTGAGAACACAGAGCGAGCCAAAGCAAGAAACTCAAGAGAAGTAAAAGCTTCAGGTTTCTCACATTCCTAACATCCAAAGATCCATCTTTTAAACACTGCTGTCATTCATCAAGGATGTTTGGGCAGCACATTTTCTCGATGCAACAACAGAGACTTTTTTCCAGAGCAACCACCATTATTGCCAAACATTTTGCTTAATATTCTCTCCCACTGCCACCACCCCCCTCCCAAAAAAAAAATCACTCCTTGCACATCATTTCTTGCTGGCAGTACATTCTAACAAATGCAATGCACGCACCCCTCCTCATTTTGTGGAATGGCGGTGGCGAACATACTTGTCATGCACTTGCAGGCACTTTGGTACAGGTGGGAAAGATGAGCTCTGAAACCCTAGAGAATGGCTGCCAGCCAGAGTGGACACTACTGGCCTGGAACAGGGATAGGAAAACTCAGCCCTCCTGATGTTTTGGGACTACAGCTCCCATCATCTCTAACAGGTCAGGGCTGATGGGAATTGTAGTCTCAAAACATCTGGAGGGCCGCGTTTGCATATGCCTGGCCTAGCTGGACCGAACGCTCTGGCTTGGTGTAAGGGAGTTTTATGTGCTTGTATTTGTTCTTTCAGATATTATGTGCTCAAGGTACACAAGCACTTACAGGAAGGAGCACAATGCCTTTTCCAAGCAGCCGTAATACAATGCACAGGAATCTGCGCCCACTCATTTTCTGCTTTCACAAGGCTAAGGAAGAGGCGGGTGTGCAATTTGCAAAGTACCAATGCTAAACAATGGCTCAAAAAAGATGCGGCTGGAAGGATGCTACTAGCAGCATCCCTAACTTTTACACCAGCCTTCGCCAGCCAGGTGTTCTCCACGTTTGTTTTTTAGGCTACGCTGTGGCTGTGCTGGTTGGGACTGAAAGATTTATACAGCCTGGAGTTGAAGCCAAATGCCCTACAGGGTTGCTGAAAGCTGTTTTACATGTTCCCCTGTCACCATCCTTGGCCTTAAACCTGAAAGACGTGGTACCAGGATCTGCCACATCGCACTGTGAACTATTTCACCCACATACATTTTTAGGTGCTTGCACTGAAACCGAATGTGCCTGAGAGCAAAACACTACACTTGCGTACAAACCCATAAATCACACAAATACAGAGAATCAGAATTGGAATTGAGGGTCGCTTTTGGGTATGTTCAGCAGCCAGCCTGGCTTTGCAACTGCAGAACGCGTTCCAATAGTTCTGTAGGCAAATCCTTCGCTTTGAGACTTGGTTCGCCTTCTGAGGGCTCCTGGGCTTGGACATGCAAGACAAGCTGATAATTATAGTTGCAACTTCTCTGTGCTCAGTTTGCAAGTACTATGCAAACTATCAATAATGGCAAATTGGAGACATGCAATTATTTCACTGATGTTCACGCAGACAGCAGTTGCTTGCTCCGACACTTACAGAAGCCAGTTTGCTATTACCGTCATTTTTGTTCCCTTTTGGGTTGTCTGTTGCAAATCTTTACCATTTCTCTCTTTCCGCTTCATGCAACACACAGGATGTTTCGTGACTGAGGGCGAAAAGCTGCAGGTTGTAGATTAGACTACGATTCCATATACCCATCTTATTTCTACAAATAAAAGGTTGCACTCAAAAACTGGAGCTAGGAGTCACAAGTGGTTTCATTTTTCCTCTCTCCTCTGTGCTGCAGGCTGCAATCCTAAACATACTTTTCTGGGACTAAGCCCTGTTGAGCTAAATTCTATTTGCTTCTGAATAGGCATGTATTGGACAGCACTGCCAGTTCCCGGCTGGCGATGCCGCGTGCCAATGAATTCTTCTTAGCAAACTGACGCTGAAATCTTAACTTTCTCCTTTCACCACTGCTGTACATAAGACACAAACCCCTATGATAGACCAGAGGAAAGCATCGCCCTGGTTTAACTTCTGGGAAAGTAAGCGCTAGGAGAAGGGAAATTACCAGATCCTCCGATTTAACTCCCCAAAGAAAATCCTCGACCACAAAAATGATCCTAACTCACAGGTTTAACAGCTACTGTTGTTCTGATTCCATCATGCATGTGTGGTGCTAGTTCTGCTGTTGATACTTAACCTTGGTTCTTTACCAATTTCCTTCATATCCTCTCCACTTATTCCTCTCCCCCCCCCCCCACCCTGGCTCAGTCTTGGCATTCTGCACTCTCGGGCTGCACCTCTTCCTTCTGCCAACGATCTGTGCTTGCCAAAACGGTAAGTGTTTGACTTCCCTGGGCATAGCTCAGTTGGTTAGAGTGCGGTGCCGATAACGCCAAGGTTGCAGGTTTGATCCCCATGTGGGACAACTGCATATTCCTGCATTGTGGGGGGCTGGACTAAATGATCCTTGGGATCCCTTCCAATTCTATGACTTTTTGGATCTACTCCCCCCCCCCTTTATTCTTACATTCACCAACTTGAGCCGGGTGCAAAAGATATATAGGTTAGCGTACAAACCCCGTTTATTCTGCATCCATGGATCTCCCAGTGCTGTTTGGGAAGCATAGCTCAGTCATTATGAGCATGAGACACATAATCTCAGGGTTCTGGGTTCGAATGTCAGGCAAAAGATTCCTGCATTGCAGGGGGTTGGACAAAATGACCCTTGGGGGTCCCTTCTAGTGTTTTGACACACTCCCCACCCTACCCTTTAAACCAGCTTCAATCCAAATTAAGAAAATGTCCCAACTGCCTCTGAACACCTTCCGGAGCTCAGGAACAAGTTTTGGGAACCAGAACTAAAGAGGGCTCACTCGTCCTTTTGCACAAAAGTCACAATCCCGCTCCCGTTTGCTCCTCTGAGCACTTCCGGACGAAGGGTGGCTATTTAAGGAGCATTCCTTCTGATTTGTTTGTGCAGAGGTAAGAGGACCCATGGCGTCAAAGTTCCCTCCCGCGTGCCAGTAAATGTTCCCATCACTTTCCTTATCGCAAGAAGCCTGATCTGTTCAGGAAAGCAGATCTGTTGCACAAGACTTCCTAATCAACACCCATGGTGAGACCTGGATTTGCCAGTATATGGCTGAATCCCACCCAAAAATAGCAGCCAGTCCAGAAGAGCTCTTTGTTTCTTTAAAGGGGAAAAGGGCACCTTCTTTTTCCTGCTGTTGCTGATGTTAATCAGTCGAAACTCAGCAGCCCTTGACAATCTACTGCAAAACACGCAGAGATCTCCCAGTACAGCCCAATCTACCTTCTGCCCAGCCCTGGAGTAGGGACAGCTGGAAGGGTGGGGGCTTGCTTGGGTTTAAAGGCATTTGCTGAGAAAGCTCCAGGTTAGCTCTCCTGAACCTATGCACAGTTCTCTACACAGTTCCTTCAAATTTCTGCACACTTTCCTTACATCAGCCCAGACTCAGCACTCTCCCTTGTGCTCCCCAGTCACCTGCCCCTGTGCTTGCTCTGAAACAGAGGTTTGGATGCCCACCCCCCGCCTCCATCCTGAATGCTGTAGTTGAGATTCCTGCACTGCAGGGGGTTGGACTAGATGTCCTTCAGAGGTCCCTTCCAACTCTACAATTCTCTGATTCTTCTGCTTCTACCTCATCCTTTCCACTGCCTCACCTCTGTTCCTTCCACCCCTCAAGCCGCCATCCAAAGCATGCTTTCTTGGAAGACAGTCCCGGTAAAATCGACAGGGCTTACTTTGGAGTAAATGTGGCTTACAGCCTACTCTTTTTGCTCCCCATCTCTGCTTTTTCCTTCTGCACTGTGACACTTCCACACGCCCCTGCTCCAAAGGCCACTGCCAGAGAGAGCCAACAGCGCAGGGTTGTTGTTGCTGCTGCTGCTGCTGTTTTTAAAGGGCCAGACAATCACCTGCAGGTAACATTATCAGAGACAGGTGAACCAGAATACCCATATCTAGACAAAGGATAGCTCTGGCTACAGCTCTTGCCCCTGTGTCCTGCCTATGAGCTTCCCAGGAGCAAATGTTGGGAGACCCCCGACACTGGATCAGGCAGGGGGATCATTATATCATACCCGCCTTACAGCGAGTCACATCTAGCTAAGTATCACCTACACTGGCTGGCAGCAGCTCTCCGGGGTCTCAGGCAGGCTTCTCTCCAAGCCCCCCCCCCCCCTGGAGATGCTGAGGAATGAATCTGGGACCTTCTGCATGCCAAGCACCAGAGGAACTCACAGGAACTCAGTGCCGGCACCTCTCAGGTGGGTACCACCGCCATTCTAAGAGAACAAGGGTGATTGCATTCATGGTGAGTTTTAGAGAAAAATAGCACTGGTAGGCACAGCTACCGCTTTGCCCTCCAGCTATGTCTGCATAGCTCAGTTGGTTAGAGCATGGGGCTGATAATGCCAAGGTTGCAGGTTCGATCCCCATATGGGACAACTGCATATTCTTGCACTGCAGTGGGTTGGTCTAGATGACCCTCAGGGTCCCTTCCAACTCTATGAATTCTATGAATGCCTCTTTTCCTGCCTCCTTTCCAGCCCCTCAACTGTAACCCGCTTCTTCCTGCCCCGCTCGTCGTGCCTCCGGATCCGCAGCTGTCAACTTTTCCCTTTTCTTGCGAGGAATCCTATTAGGAATAAGGGAATTTCCCTTTAAAAAAGGGAGACGTTGGCAGCTATGCGGATCCCTCCCTGCCTCCTGCCTCCCCCTGCCTCGGGTCCCAGCACCCTTTCCCTCCCGGCCCCCCTTGTCCCCCTCCCTTGCCCCTCCCCACCGCTCCCCCTTCTCCCTGTGCCCCCGGGAGCCGGGACGGCATCCTTCCTTCGAACCGGCCACCCCGATCCCCTTTTCCTGGGGCGGGGAGAGACGCGGGAAACCAGCACGTCTCCGCTGTCCTGGCAAGTCCGGCGCAATCCACGCGGCTCTTGCGCTTACCTGTCCGCGGCGCAAAGATCCGAGGCGCTGCCGCTGCCGCTGCCGCCGCCGCCGTCGCAGCTGCGGCTTCTCCTCCTCCGCGCGCGCGCAGCCGAGGCGGAAAGAATCGGCCAGGCAGCTTTAGGAGGCGCGGGGCGGCGATCCAAGCGCGGGGCGCGCAGCCTTCCGGAGCAGCGAAGCCAGCGGGAGACGACGACTCAGCACGCGCAGCACCGGGCACCGCGCAAAGCTGGCAGCCGCTGCGCCTCGATCGTGGCACGCGAAGCAGCGCGGAGACTTCCAGGAAAGGGGGCGGAGTGGAGAGCTGGGGCGGAGGAGAGACGAGCAAACCCCACCCTCGGGCTGGGGTGGGGGGAGAGCTGTGCGCGGCGGCGAGCCCTCGGGCGAGCGGCAGCCCCACGTCGGGGTTGGGTTCCTCCCTTGGCGATCCCGGCGCGCCCTCTTCCTCTCCACCCGACGCCGTCTCTTGCCGGGCGCTTCGTAGCGAGTGCGGACGAGGCTGCTGGGGTTGGCGAAGTTCCCCGACGCTGGAGACTGGAAGAAGGCATCCACGCCCCTCTCTCTCCGGGAGCACAGCGCTCTGGCGGCCTTACCTTTCCCGCCCCGACCTGGCCACTGTGATCCATGCGACGGTCACCTCCAAGCTTGACTACTGTAATTCGCTCTACCTGGGGCTGCCCTTGAAGCTGGCCCAGAAACTCCAGCGGGTGCAGAATGCTGCAGCGAGGCTCCTCTGCCATGGGAGCATATTCACCCAGTGCTTTTCAAACTGCACTGGCTCCCGGTAGAGTACAGGGTCAGATTTAAGGTGCTGCTTTTGACCTTTAAAGCCCTTCACGGCCTAGGACCCTCGTACCTACAGGACCGCCTCTCCCAGTATGCCCCACGAAGGACCTTAAGGTCCATAAATAGCAACACCCTAGTGGTCCCGGACCCTAAGGAACTTAGATTGGCTTCAACCAGAACCAGGGCTTTTTCAACACTGGCTCCGGCCTGGTGGAACGCTCTGTCTCATGAGACCAGGGCCCTGCAGGATCTGATTTCTTTCCGCAGGGCCTGTAAGACAGAGTTGTTCCGCCTGGCCTTTGGCTTGGAGCCAGATTGATTCCCTCCCCCTTTTTCTTTTCTCCTCCTGTGACGAGGCTGCATTTCAATATTTTAATCTTGTTTTTAAGTTGTATTCATTCAACTTGTTTTTATTGCTTGTTAGCCACCCTGAGCCCGGCCTTGGCTGGGGAGGGCGGGGTATAAATAAAAATTATTACTGCCCTGAGACCTCCAGGTATAAGGCGGTATATAAACCCAATCAATAATTATAATTATAATACTGCTAGCCCCGATGGCTCGGCTCTGCCTCCGCAATTGGAGGCAGCAAGAGCCGCTTCACCGTGGAGAGGAGCCGTGGGCTCTTCCTTTGAGGTTTCCAAGCAGGGGTTGGGTGGCCATCTGCCATGGACGACCTAGTTCAAGTGCCTGTAGTGTGGGGTCAACTAGATGACTCTGGGTGCCCCTTCCAACTGTTCCTTTCTGTGATCATAGCCGATTCCTAGGGGCCGAGGTCCCTTCGCCCAACCCCCTCAAGGTTGATGGGCATTGGCATTCAGATGGGGTGTGTGTGCCGTGATGGATTATGTGGGGCGGGTCTTCCTTGGACCACCCCCCAATATTTTATTCAAGTTGGCATCCCTGTCCGTGTTTCTATGAATACCAGTGGCTGGCCTCCACTATGGCAATATAGTTGTACCTCAGGTTACAGACTCCGCTAATCAAGAAATAGTACCTTGGGTTAAGAATTTTGCTTCAGAACAGAGAACAGAAATTGTGCAGCGGTGGCGCAGCAGCAGGAGGCCCCATTAGCTAATGTGGTACCTCAGGTTAAGAACAATTTCAGGTTAAGAAGGGACCTCCAGAATGAATTAAGTTCTTAACCCGAGGTACCACTGTATGTTGGGACGTGGGTGGCGCTGTGGGTTAAACCACAGAGCCTAGGGCTTGCCAATCAGAAGGTCGGCGGTTCGAATCCCCGTAACGGGGTTGTTGGCTATTTGCAGTTTAGTAGCGCTGCAGAGAGCTTGCTGGGGAGACCATGCATTAAAAAGGGACTCAAAAATAACTGAAACAAGGTTTTAATTACAAAAACAAAAACTCCTTATACACTAAATACATCAACAACAAACCAGACCCAACCACCAACCCATCCCCCAGGGTAATGGGAGAGCTAGGTGCTGCTCCTTATATACTACACCCAATTGCTGACACAGCTTAATCAATACAACTCAGCAGCACCTGCTATGTTTCACAGCTGTAAAGCTGGGTCTCGTTATTTTGCTCTGGCCCTTGCTCTTGCCCCTTAAAGACATACACATGGAGTGGAACAATGATGAACCTTTACATTTAAAGAAACCATTCAACAGGGGTGAGCTCCCATTGCTTGGTCCCTGCTCCTGCCAACCTAGCAGTTCGAAAGCACGTCAAAGTGCAAGTAGATGAATAGGTACCGCTCTGGCGGGAAGGTAAACGGCGTTTCCATGCACTGCTCTGGTTTGCCAGAAGCGGCTTAGTCATGCTGGCCACGTGACCCGGAAGCTGTATGCCGGCTCCCTCGGCCAATAAAGCGAGATGAGCGCCGCAACCCCAGAGTCGGCCACGACTGGACCTAATGGTCAGGGGTCCCTTTACCTTTACTTTACCTCCCTACTGAGGTGTGTTTGTCACCATCATTTTATAGTTTTAAGACACAACTTTATCAGCAAGTGTTTGGAGCAGGATAGACCTGCTGCTGTTAGTAATTTTTCTTTCGTGATTTGATATGTATTTTTAAGGGTTGTGTTATTTGGTGCATTTTAAAAAATCTGTCTTGCAAAACATGCACACACACACATGCGTGCGGCTTGTGCAAAGTGTGGTGTAACATTTAAAGTAAGCAAAATAAAATATTAGAAAACAAGTCAAATCCTAAGCAGTTGAATCCTACCAGGAAGGAGCTGGCCTTTCCTCCTCCCTCTCCAAAAGGCCAGAAAAGAGAGGGATCGGTCTGGATCTTCTCAGTGGGATCCATTCCACGTTCTCGAGGCAATTGCCGTGAGCGCCGCCGTGCTCCCCTTCCAGAAGCATTTGTTCAGAGTCTATATTAAGGACCTCTTTTCACAGAGCTGTTTTGATTAGGGAGAGAGTTAATCTGAAAGCACTTTGCGACACACTAAGCAGAGAAATTAGTAATATTAATAATGACTGGGCTAAAGTGGACTAGAAAATTGAAGTCAGGGCAGGTGCCAGGATCCTTGCAGTATTCCAGGACAAGCAGCACACTACTAAGCACTCAGTGCTTGTAAGTTTTTTCACACAGTTTGGCATTTTTGTTATCGTCGTTTAACCATTCATCGGTGCAGTGCATGTAACTCTTTGTCCCATCATGACCCCAGTAAGAATCCGCCCCATTTATGTCAGTGGGAACTTCCCTCCCGTTGCAAATTGGCGGTGTGCAAAAGGCTGTGTGCAAACAGGACAATGGGGGGGGCAAAGAGTTAAAGCAGGGGTCAGCAAAGTTTTTTAGCAGCGGGCCGGGCCACTGTCCCTCAGACCTTGTGGGGGGGCAGCCTGTTTGGGGGTGGGTGGGGCGGGAATGAACAAATTCCTATGCCCCACAAATAACTCAGAGGTGCATTTTAAATAAAAGGACACATTCTACTCATGTAAAAACACACTGATTCCTGGACCGTCCGTGGGCCAGATTGAGAAGATGATTGGGCCGAATCCGGCCCCTGGGCCTTAGTTTGCCTACCCATGACTTAGTGGGTACTGAAGTCAGAATCTTAAATTATCAGCTTATTCCAGGTAGAGATGCACCATTTTGGTTTTTCTCAGTATTCCAATCTAGTTCACCCAATTTCCACATCCGTTTGCAAACTTTAAGGGGGGAAATAATGAAAATAATGAAAATTTATAAACATTTCTCTTAATACACGCATTCCTCCTAATGTGAACATTTTTTGCAAGCCTAATGTAATGCATTTATGTACATCATATGGGTGTGGCTGTGCACACTTCCCCCTAATACAGGGGTCAGCATACTTTTCAGCAGGGGGCCGGTCCACCGTCCCTCAGACCTTGTGGGGGGCCGGACTATTTTTTTTGGGGGGGGGGAATGACCGAATTCCTATACCCCACAAATAACCCAGAGATGCATTTTAAATAAAAGGGCACATTCTACTCATGTAAAAACACCATCTGTGGGCCGGATTTAGAAGGCAATTGGGCTGGATCTGGACCCCGGGCCTTAGTTTGCCTACCCATGACTTAAAGCAACCCTCCCTCCTATATGCATTTTTGTGTGTTTTTCTATAATTCTTATTAAATTTTCTGATTTACATTTTAGAATATTCATTTAAACAACCTCAAAATATCAATGACTCCCCTTCTTCTCTTTGCATGGTTCATTTTGCATAACATAAATCTCTGCATATTTTATACATACTAAACCATTCAGTGGGGACACGAGTGGCACTGTGGGTTAAACCACAGAGCCTAGGACTTGCATATCAGAAGGTCGGTGGTTCGAATCCCCGTGACAGGGTGAGCTCCCATTGCTCGGTCCCTGCTCCTGCCAACCTAGCAGTTTGAAAGCACATCAAAGTGCAAATAGATAAATAGGTAGCGCTCCGGCGGGAAGGTAAATGGCATTTCCATGCGCTGCTCTGGTTTGCCAGAAGCGGCTTAGTCATGCTGGCCACATGACCTGGAAGCTGTATGCTGGCTCCCTCGGTCAGTAAAGCAAGATGAGCACCACAACCCCAGAGTCGGCCATGACTGGACCTAATGGTCAGGAGTCCCTTTACCTTTAAACCATTCAGTATTCCATTATTACACCCATCAAAACTTATTTACACTGTTTAATTTATCTTAATGCTGCCCATGTTTTCAAATGTACACAATTTTCCCCATATATTCAGTGAACATTTTCCAATCTTCTTTAAATGTACCTCCTATATGCATTTGGATCTGCAGGTCTAGAGTTCCGATCCTGTGATCCCGGCAGAACAAAAAAGACCAGCTGAATGCCCCAATAGAAATGGACGAGATAAAGGAGGCTATAAAAGAATTGAAGAGAGGAAAGGCCCCGGGACCAGATGGATTTACATCAGGTTATTACAAAGAAATGAGAGATGTATTGTCGACACCATTGAAAGAAGTTATGAATAATATTTTAAAAGAAAGAGAGATCCAAGATACATGGAAAGAAGCATTTATCACTTTGATTCCAAAACAAGATTCGGATTTAACACAAGTAAAAAATTATAGGCCTATTTCATTATTGAATACGGATTACAAAATATTTGCAGGAATTTTAGCGAAGAGAATGAAAAAGATACTGTTGAAAACCATCCATAAAGATCAAGCAGGTTTCCTTCCAGGCAGACAAATGAAAGATAATATCAGGAATATAATTAATATTTTGGAATATCTGACTGCCAGGAATGAGAAACAAGCGATATTAATGTTTGTGGATGCAGAAAAGGCCTTTGATAATATAGTATGGGATTTTATGCTGAAAAATTTAGAGTGTATGGATGTGGGGAAAGAGTTCTTCAATGGAATTAAGGCAATATACACAGAACAGAGAGCTAAACTGCTAGTCAATAACGTAATTACAGAGGATATAAAAATATCAAAAGGAACAAGACAGGGTTGTCCGCTCTCGCCATTATTATTTATAACGGTCCTAGAGGTCTTTTTAAGTGCGATTAGACAAAATAAATCAATTAAAGAGGTAACAGTGGGGCAGAATGAATATAAAGTGAAAGCCTTTGCCGATGATCTGGTTATAACAATTGAAGAACCACTGGAAAGTGTAAAAGAAGTCTTGGAGGAAATAGAACAATTTGGAAAAATGGCAGGATTTAGATTGAATAAGAAAAAGACCAAAATAATTGCTAAAAATATGGAACAAAATAAGATAGAAACAATGCAACAACAGACAGAGATAGAGGTTGTGAAAAAAGTAAAATATTTGGGGATTTGGTTAACACCTAAAAATACTGACCTGTTCCAGAATAATTATGTACTGGTTTGGAAGGAAATAAAGAAAGATCTAGAGGTGTGGGGCAGAATGAAACTGTCCTTTTGGGGCAGAATTTCCACGATAAAGATGAGTGTGCTTCCAAAGATGTTATTTTTATTTCAGACTATCCCCATTATAAAGGGGATAGGGATTTTCAAAGAGTGGCAAAAAGTGATTTCAAGGTATATCTGGCAGGGCAAGAAGCCAAGAATAAAATATAAGTTATTAACAGATGTAAAAGAAAGAGGAGGCTTCGCCCTGCCAGATATGAAACTATATTATGAAGCAGTATGTCTTTGCTGGTTAAAAGAATGGATAAAATTAGACAATAAGGAATTATTAAACCTTGAAGGTTTTGATAACAGATTTGGGTGGCATGCATACCTATGGTGTGATAAGAAGAAAATTCATAAAGGTTTGGGGAACCACATCTTTAGGAATTCGTTGATAGAGGTATGGGGCAGGTACAAAAATTTACTGGAACCAAAAGTTCCACACTGGCTATCTCCGTTAGAAGTTATGAGTGTAAAGAAAATTAATATGAGAGGCAATTGGATTACATATGGTGAAATGGTGATTAAAGAGGAGGGAAAATGGAAGTTAAAGCTATATGAACAAAGTAAAGAACATGTATATGATTGGTTGCATTATCTACAGGTTAATGAAATGTTTAAAAAAAACATGAATGTGGATATGGAGAAAAAGATTCAAAGTTTCAAGTAGATATAATAAATAATGAATGTAAAATTCTGTCAAAAATGTATAAAATACTGTTGGAATGGAACATGAAAGATGAAGAGGTTAAATCGGTAATGATACAATGGGTCAAAGACTTTGGTTATAATATACAATTTGATGATTGGGAAAAATTGTGGAAAGAAAATCTGAAATTTACTGCGTGTACTGCCTTGAAGGAAACTGTTATGAAAATGTTTTACAGATGGTATATCACACCGGTAAAATTAGCAAAAATGCATAAGACATGTAATAAGTGTTGGAAATGTAAAGAAAAAGAAGGAACATTTTACCATATGTGGTGGGAATGTAAGAAGGTGAAAGGTTTCTGGGATGCGATTTATAATGAATTGAAAAAGATGTTAAAATTTACTTTTGTGAAGAAACCAGAAGCCTTTCTTTTAGGAATTACAGGGAAAGATATAAGAAGAAAAGACTGTAAACTCTTTCAGTATGCAGTTACAGCGGCAAGGATTTTATTGGCTCAAAAATGGAAACAAGAGGAATTACCGACAATAGAAGAATGGAGATTGAAAATGACAGACTATGCAGAACTGGACAAATTAACTGGGAAAATCAGATATGCCCGAGACCAAAGGTTCATCAAAGACTGGGGAAAGTTTGTAGAGTATCTGAAAAATGTATGCAATATACAAACAACGCTAGTGGGGTTTTGAGAGGCGCTGTAAAAACTGAGAGATATTGTCAAAAAAGAAATAGAAGGGAGAGGGAAGACAAATGGCAATATGTGTTAAGGGAATGCGTAATTAAGTATAAACATGGATGATTGCCAGGGAAGCTGAAGGAAGTCCAAAAGAGATGTTTTGTTACAATTTGGTTAAAAATGTATAAATGTATTGGAAAATTAATAAAAATTTATATCTATATATATATCTATATCTATCTATCTATATCTATCTATCTATCTATCTATATATATATATAGAGAGAGAGAGAGAGAGAGAGTTCCGATCCTGTGTACATTTACTTCGGAGTAAGCCACCCATCAACCCAGCAAAGCTTGCTTCTGAGTAAACAACATCCCACAGCACAGGACCCAGGTTCGAAGAACTCTGGTCTTGAAAACTTCCCAGGCTCCTCTGCAGGATGTGGCAGTTCTATTGCAGAGGTACTTGTCAGATAATTAGATGTGGGAATGGTTTCCTGAGCTGAAGCCAGAAAGTTTGAAAACAACTTCTTTAGATTTAAACCTCCAGTATTAGAAATAATCGAGATGTCATTTGAAAAAGAAACCTCTGAGGACAAAACTCAACCTGAGTAAGGATTCTAACAGACTAGACGGATTTTGGAGACATTTTGCTAGAATACCATGACATTTCCACCACATCTGGTGGACTGCCTTCCTATTTATTCAAGTCTTAAGATATTTGCATATTTTTCTCTTTTTTAAAAAAACAAATAAATAAATCTAGCCACCACCATCACACAGAGGATGACGTTACTTCAAGATATCCAAACAAGCCCATTATTACAAATCAAGTCTGCTGCCTTTATGCAAGAAGGATAAGTCAGCTTCAGAACTGACAGTCAACGTTCAGTTTGTAGGTACAGGAAAGGCCTAGTAAAATATTGTCTTTTCATGCAATAAAATCCCACGTTCAGTTCCTGACACGTCCAGGAAGGACTGGGAATGTTCCTTGCCTGAAATCCTAGAGAGCCATGGTTTGGAGGGGATCCAAAAATGTCAATATTACACATTAATGAAGCTCAAATTCAGGGCCACAAAACAGTGCAGGCATGTGTTGCTCCCCCACCACAACAATGGGGGAAAGGCACCTATATCGGCCTGTACTGTACTTGCTCACACAGAGAAGATCTTTGTGCCTCTTCTTTGTTCAGAACAAATGGGAAGGTGGGTGTCAAATTGTGGCATTCAATGAAATGTGGCATGTTTAAAGGAGAGAGGCTAAGCCACATGCGCAGCTTGGGAGTCATTTTGGACTCACAGCTGTCTATGGAGGCGCAGGTCAATTTTGTGCCCAGGGTAGCTGTTTACCAGCTCCAACTGGTACGCAGGCTGAGACCCTATCTGCCCACGGACTGTCTCGCCAGAGTGGTGCATGCTCTGGTTATCTCCCGCTTGGACTACTGCAATGCGCTCTATGTGGGGCTACCTTTGAAGGTGACCCGGAAACTACAACTAATCCAGAATGCGGCAGCTAGACTGGTGACTGGGAGTGGCCGCCGAGACCACATAAAGATCTTCATTGGCTCCCAGTCCGTTTCTGAGCACAATTCAAAGTGTTGGTGCTGACCTTTAAAGCCCTAAACGGCCTCGGCCCAATATACCTGAAGGAGCGTCTCCACCCCCATTGTTCTGCCCAGACACTGAGATGGGCGGAGTATAAATAATAAAGTATTATTATTATTATTATTATTATTATTATTATTATTATTATTATTATTACCAATGCAAACAGGAAGTGAGCAGGAAAAGCAATAAGTCTCCTGTGCATTATGGATATTTGGGGCAACATTTACTGAGACTGTTCACAGGTGCCATTGGAGGTACTGGCAGGTTGCTGAGCTGGCAATCCCTGCTGTAAAGATAGCTGCCCAACTGAAATATACTCAGAGTTGAGAATGGATTTCATGCTCTTTATTCAGCTCATAGTGGTGAGGAGGAATAGAAGTTCCCCCAGAATGTCTGCTTTATACACATTATTTACACAATGGGCCCCACGTGATTGGCTATTTCTGGGATTCTCCTGTAGGCCAATCAGGTTGCGGATTCACTTCCACCTGGAGCTGGATTGGATGGCTCCTGTGGACCAATCAGACTGCTGCATTCTGGATCCTATTGTTCTAGGACCAATCAGACTGCTGCATTCTGAATCCTATTGTTCTAGGACCAATCAGACTGCTGCATGTTGGATCCTATTCAACCCAGTGCATAACACCAACCGTATGTTGAAATGGGCATTCTGGCTCCTCTTTGGGAACAGCCAATGTGGCAGAGTGGAGAATGTGGGACTGGGGGGGGGGGGTTGCAGGTTTAAATCTGCTGAGCCATTAAACTCCCTGGATGACTTCTCTTCAGCTGTGTGTCAGCTGAACCTGTTTCACAAGGGGGTTGCTAAGCTGTAAGGGATTATCCCATTGTAAATATAGATTCTGCGCTTTCCGAGGTTGCTCTGTTTTCCAGGCAATGGTCTGGGTGCTGAGCATATGTTTGGAGACACTGGCTGATCTCTTTGGATTTGCTCAGGATGTTGATGTCCATCTACTATGAAGGGCTTAAATTATGGAGCATCCAGTCATAACCAGTGTTATTTTTCTAGAATAAAAGGTGCCGGAACTCATCATGAAGACCTCCCTCATTCTCGTCTAATGGCAATGGTGCCTACCTGAGAGGTGCTGGAACTGAGCTTTGGCGAGTTCCAGCTGGGGGAAAAAAAGCCCTGGATATAACACTGTGGACTCCATCTCTTGCAACTTTTAATGAGTTTACCCAGCCACCCCTTTTCCATGCATTTGAAACTGATTAAAATAGTAAAGTGGCCCCTTACCCATTATCAAAAAAGAGGGTCACAGGTTTCCATTTAAAAATGTACGTGGTAATTTATATGTCCAGATGCAGATGAAAAATAACTGCTATAGTGTGATTAGAAAGTGGGGAAGACCGTGACCCCGGGACATTTCCATACAATCTGAGTATTGAGCGTTCATCATCATTTGCTCGCAGGAAGATTAGGTGATGTTGGCTGTTTAATGAAGATTCATCATCCTGATTTGTTTGTGGAGAGGTTAGATGATGCTGTCTCAAAGCAAGTGTTACTCCATCCTTTTTGGTGCATTTCCCCCTCAATCACTTTTTGCAAAGCAAACACAAAACCCGATCTGTTGGAGAAATGAGTTTGTTGTGCAAGACTTCTCAGTCAACTATAACTATGCAACCTGAATTTGCCAGAATGTGACTGAATCCCACCCCAGTCTGCTGTCCATCTGTCGACAGTTGATGTGATTTCAAGACCCACTTGATCTCCCATTTTCGGATTATTGATCTTTAAACCAGACCCAGACTGTCAATAGAGAACTTCTCAAAATTTAGGCCAGTCCTCTGTAACATAGGACACATGGCCACATTAGTCCATAGGGGTCAGATTAAGAGATTTGGAAGAGAGAGCCTACTCTTCAGTAGCAGAGTTAAGCACAATGATGATTGACTGAAGCACGTTAAAACTTTGTTAGATTTATATCTACCTTTAAACAAATGTCTGCCATGAAAATACTTAGGCTAGAATAAATCACAGACACTTAGCCTTGCATATGTGGATGTTTTACTCACCAAGTTTTCAGCAAACAAATTACAGCAAACAAATTTCCATCCTCTGGCAGAAAAATAAAGAAGAATACAGTTCCAAACAACTTTTAAAAGAAAATAACTTGTTTTCCTTACAAAAAGGATAATACAATCTTTGGGTTAGCAAAGATACAGGCTTTAAAATCTTTTAAAGAGAGATTCAGTTCACTTTCCAGGGAACCATGGCTGCATAGCTCCTTCCTTGCTTGTTCCAGGAAGCACAAAGAGAGAGAGAAAGGGGGTGGCAGCAGAGGCTGCTGAGAACCTGCTAAGCCACACCCACATTGGCAACTTGAGTGCAGGGCTCAGGTTAACCCTTTCATGCACACAAGTGTGAGTCAGTAACTGTACGTTACAACAGTTATCCCTAGAGTGTGTCTGCCTGTGAAATCTTCTTTGTGATTTTGTGCTGCTCTGCAATGCCACCCCAGACCCTTTGGCGGGGAAGGGTAGGACGTACATTTAACAATAAATACAAAAATAGCTTTAAGCACCAGATCATGGGTTAATGTGCTGCTGGTCTACACACCTTAAACATTTTATTGCTCATTTTATGTGAGTGACATTAAAAAAAGAAAAAACCATACACCTCGAGAGAATAACAAAAAGGTAACTTGATAAATTTTAAATATAAACATGACAAATAATAATTCCATTTTCCTGGAAGCTGGCCCATCATTGGAGCGCAATAAATGTTGAGTAGTGGAGGCCTGAAGCTACAAACAGGAAATCCAGTAGGCAAATGAGCCACCGTATAAAAGCATCACTTTCTAGAAGTGCAAATGTTGTGGGCCAAAGTAAATGGAAGTTGAAAAGCCTGGAAACCACCTAAGAATGAGCCTGTAGCAGGAATGGTGCTGTTTGTGCACCTGGAAGACAACGTATGACCTTAGACTTGAGAGTGCCTCCTAGGACATCTTTGTATGTTACAAATCCACATCTGGATTCCAACCAGGGCTGCTTCTTTTTTCCAGCCAGAGCACACCTGAGCGCAGTTCGGACACCTCTCAGGTGGGTAGCATTGCAGGCTGGCACTCCCCTCAGCTGCTTCTTGCCATTATGGGCTAGTTATCTCCCGCTTGGACTACTGCAATGTGCTCTACGTGGGGCTACCTTTGAAGGTGACTCGGAAACTGCAATTAATCCAGAATGCAGCAGCTAGACTGGTGACTGGGAGCGGCCGGCAAGACCACATAACATCGGTCTTGAAAGACCTACACTGGCTCCCAGCATGTTTCCAAGCACAATTCAAAATGTTGGTGCTGACCTTTAAAGCCCTAAACAGCCTCGGTCCTGTATACCTGAAGGAGCATCTCCACCCCCATCGTTCAGCCCGGATACTGAGATCCAGCGCTGAGGGTCTTCTGTTGGTTCCCTTGCTGCAAGAAGTGAGGTTACAGGGATCCAGGCAGAGGGCCTTCTTGGTAGTGGCACCTGCCCTGTGGAACACCCTCCCAGCAGATGTCAAGGCAATAAACAACTATTTTACTTCTAAAAGACACCTGAAGGCAGGCCTGTTTAGGGAAGTTTTTAATGTCTGATGCTGTATTGTTTTTAATATTCGGTTGGAAGCCGCCCAGAGTGGCTTGGGAAACCCAGCCAGATGGGTGGGGTATAAATTCTTATTCTTATTCTTATTCTGAGTAGCCCAAGATTAACATTTCAAGTCAGAACAGAAGCTGCCCATATGTCCCAGGACTCAGAAAGGTCAGCGAACCCTGGTGTAATCAATATAGTGGTACCTTGGGTTAAGCACTTAATTCGTTCCGGAGGTCCGTTCTTAACCTGAAACTGTTCTTAACCTGAAGCACCACTTTAGCTAATGGGGCCTCCTGCTGCCGCTGCGCCGCCGGAGCACGATTTCTGTTCTCATCCTGAAGCAAAGTTCTTAACCCGAGGTATTGTTTCTGGGTTAGCAGAGTCTGTAACCTGAAGCGTGTGTAACCTGAAGCGTATGTAACCCGAGGTACCACTGTACTGAGTTGGATAGATCAATGGTTTAACTTGTGCTATGTCCACACCACATCTTTAAAGCACTCCAGACTCCTGGCAACTGTAGTTTGTTAAGGGTGCCGGGAATCGTAGCTCTGCGAGGGGCAAACTACAGTTCCCAAGATTTTTTCGGGAGGCAGATGAGATTTAAAGGAATGACACATCTGCAACCTCTCTATTCTATGTCGTTTGAGCTGGTCTTGTTTGCAAGTTTCCCCACGTACTCCTTTTCCTCCCTGGAGCAAAACGGTGTTGTTTGCTTCAGCTCCGAGGACGCTTTAAGATTTGGCCCCTCTCCGGGTTGAGCCTTCAATGAAGCTGCATCTGGGGTTGTTGTGCAAGGGAGAAGTGGGGAAAGAAGGGGGCAGGGCTGCATTGTTTTGGCCTTCCGGCCCACAAACTGAGCTTACACTGGCAACGGATGTGGGTGTCACCTCGTAGCTCGCAGCAAATCGATGTGACTTTTAGAGCTGCATGGCTCTGTAAGCAATCTGTACCGCTCTCGCTGCCAGCCTGTTTCCTTGTAGGTGGTGGTGGTGGAAAGCTGGGAATAATGTGCTTGCTTTCACACCGTATCCCAACAGCTTGTAATTCAATGCTGGCAAATACACAGGAGCCCGTTGACCTTTTCTTCTAGCATGCAAATACTAGGGGGGCAGGAGGGGGGCACACACCCAGAATACACACACACACACAGAGATCAGCAGTTCCCAAACTTTGCCCCCCATGGATCACTTGGAAATTGCTGGAGGTTTTTGCGGACCACTTAATTATTATTTCCCCCCTGCTCGTTAATCGCAGTTGCAATGCACTGTGCTAAATGTTGCTGGGCCATCTTCAATTATATTTGCATTGCTTCTTTATATTTATATTATATTTGCATTCTTATCATGCAATCTATTGTATTGCTATTTGAATTCCATAGAATCTAGATTATAAGTACTTCTTATATAAGACACATCGTGGACCACATGAATAGAAGCTTGCGGACCACTGGTGATCAGAAGGCAACCCTTGCCATTGACTGCAAGGACCAGTTCATATAGTTGGCAGGATCAAGAAGTGAAGCTTTTCCTGAGTAATAGGATGCAGGGAAGGACTGCGTCTTTGCACTCCTGTGGGGAAAGAACTCTTCGCCTCATGTGCAGAACGTTAGCATGGCAGGGAGAAGAGAGAAGCTGATTCCTGTTTCTTGAAATGCCAGAATTTATATGCAGTAGTTTGTTTGCTTGCTTGCTTTAAACCTGGGAGCATTCTAACATGCACCGTAATGCCTGCAGCCCGAAATAATAGAACCGTGGAATTGTAGATTTGGAAGGGACCACAAAGGTCATCTAGTCCAACCCGCTGCAGTGCAGGAATCTTTTGCCCAGTGTGGGGTTTGGACCCACGACCCTGAGATTAGGGGTCTTGCGCTCTACCAACTGATGGTGGTAGTTAAGAAAAAGCTTTTGAATGTGAAGACTGGGCTTATCTGGTTTATTGTGGCAATGGTCTTGCCTTTTTTCAGCTAATCCTAGGTTTATGCAGTAACTCCTGGAAAAATTAGAAGCAACCTCATTAAACCATCCAGTTCTCTCCCATGTACTCATATGCACTTTTTGCAGGCATGTGTATAGCCAGGGATGCCAAATTTTGACAAATCTAGATGGCATCTGATGTTATTAACAAGCCCTGTTCTTGTTGCTGCTGCAGCTATTCTTGTCTGTTCTTTCACAAAACACTCTGGATTCAGAGGGTTCTCTCTCTCTCTCTCTCTCTCTCTCTCCTGTGTGTTTAAAAAATCTGGGCCACTTTGCTTGACTGAAACTGTTAATACATAGCTGTCAACGTTTCCCTTTTTTAAAGGGAAATTCCCTTATTCCGAATAGGATTCCTCGCAAGAAAAGGGAACAGTTGACAGCTATGTGTTACTGACTTAGGGTGAAATCAGGTGTGATACAGAAAATGCACGTTGCTGTAGTTCGGTGAAAAGGCAACTGCCTTGCATGCAGAACGTTCTAGGTTCAGTTCTTGGCATCTTCCGGTAGAGCTGGGATTGTCCCCAGCCTGAAACCTGCACAACTGCTGCCTGTCCTGGTCTATATTACTAGGCTGGCTGGGACAGTGATCCAATTAGGTGCAAGGCAGCTCACAGGTGTCAAGTTGCACCCAACATTTGGGGGGGGGGCTGACCAGGCCTCCTCCCAATGCGACATTCATGTGCGAAGCCATTCTGGTCCACACAACTTCTCCTGATGCTGCACAGTACACGTCGACATGCCGCCAGGCCTCCTCAAGGTTGGGGGAAGAGGTTAAGCCCCGTCCCAGCGGACATTGTGGGGCTGTAGAGGCCTCAGCCCCAAAGAGTTGGCACACCTGAGTTGGCAGATTCCTCTCTCTCTCTCTCTCTCTCTCTCTCTCTCTCTCTCTCTCTCTCTGTGTGTGTGTGTGTGTGTGTTTTAAATACAGGTAATATCAGAAGACACCAATGATGAGGAAGTCAGAGCTGTGGTGTCCGGGAAAAGAGGACATCCCCTGCTACTTTCACAATTGTCTCAATTCCTTCTTGGCTGCTGCCACCAGAGGAGAAAGTAGCCACCCTGGCTATAGTTGAGAAAACTGTGACACTGTACTCAGCAGCCAATGAGACAGGGCCTCAAAAACGGGGGGGGGGGGGAGAGAAGGGAAAGGGCCAGAATTCATTTGCATGCAGAAGGTCCCAGTTTCAGTCTGCAGTTTCTCTAGGTGACACTGCGGAAAGGCTGCTGCCTGAAACTCTGGAAAGCTTCTGCCAGTCAGTGTAGACAACACTGAGCTAGATAGGCCAGCGGTCTGATTCATTATAAAGCAGCTTTCTACCTTCCTAAAGGTCCTTAGTTTTCTTTTAAAGCTGTCACTGAATTACTATTAAGGTAGATGCGGATTCAGGGCTGTGTAACTGGTTCTACTGCACCGGGCGCCAACCCAAGAGGGCACTGCCGGGCATTTCAGCTATAGCATAGTTACTGAATTGAGCAGAACAGAAGGCGAGGGGCCATAGGGCTGTCCAATTTTGGCCCTGCACAGGGCGTCGCTGAAATCTGAAAGACCAAAGACCTCGGTACCTGAAGGAGCGTCTCCACCCCCATCATTCTGCCCAGACACTGAGGTCCAGTGCCGAGGGCCTTCTGGCGGTTCCCTCACTGTGAGAAGCTAAGCTACAGGGAACCAGGCAGAGGGCCTTCTCGGTAGTGACACCCGCCCCGTGGAACGCCCTCCCATCAGATGTCAAAGAGATAAACAACTACCTGACATTTAGAAGACATCTGAAGGCAGCCCTGCTCAGGGAAGTTTTTAATGGGTGACATTTTAATGTATTTTTAATCTTTGTTAGAAGCCGCCCAGTGTGGGCGGGGAACAAATAATAAATTACTATTACCCGGTTAAGGAACGGGTTTTGTTTTATTTTGCTCCACAACTCATCTCGGACTGCTCTCTAGCTGCTCATTGTTAATTGGGGGGGGGGTCCTCCTTTTTACAAAACAAAATGAAACTATTTAGCAGCTTAGCATCTAATGCAGGGCAATAATTACCCAACAAACCATGAACTCTGCCAATCACTGGAGGAGGCAGGGCGATTTACAGCTTACCAAAGAACAGATGCAAGCGTTGCCTTTTCGTCTTGCTGCTTAATGCCTCTCTAATAAGCCCCCTTGAAATCCATGTTGTTTTCAAACTGTTCCCCCCTCCTCACCCTCTTAAATGGAGTTTTAAGTCGTCTCTCCAAATGCACTGCATACAAAGGGAGATTCAAATGACTCTGGAAAGCTGGAGGTGGAGCTGTTTGAGATAATAGTTTTAGGTACCACAGGGCGGGACAGATTCTGATTTTCTTTCAAACAAATGTATTGTTAGGAGTTGCGGGGGTCAGTCTGGATGATGCCCTGGGTAGCCCTTTGTTGTTGTTGTTTAGTCATTTAGTTGCATCCGACTCTTCGTGACCCCAAGGACCAGAGCACGCCAGGCACTCCTGTCTTCCACTGCCTCCCACAGTTTGGTCAAACTCATGTTAATAGCTTTGAGAACACTGTCCAACCATCTCGTCCTCTGTCATCCCCTTCTCTTTGTGCCCTCAATCTTTCCCAACATCAGGGTATTTTCCAGGGAGTCTTCTCTTCTCATGAGGTGGCCAAAGTATTGGAGCCTCAGCTTCAGGATCTGTCCTTCCAGTGAGCACTCAGGGCTGATTTCCTTCAGAATGGATAGGTTTGATCTTCTTGCAGTCCATGGGACTCTCAAGAGTCTCCTCCAGCACCATAATTCAAAAGCATCAATTCTTCAGAGATCAGCCTTTTTTATGGTCCAGCTCTCACTTCCATACATCACTACTGGAAAAGCCACAGCTATAACTATACCTATACAGACCTTTGTTGGAAAGATGATGTCTCTGCTTTTTAAGATGCTGTCTAGGTTTGTCATTGCTATTCTCCCAAGACGAAGGTATATTTTAATTTTGTGACTGCTGTCACCCTTACAAACTGTCAAATTGTACCTGTGAAGGTAGCATGTATATTGGGGAAAGCCTGCCAACTAGTCCCTTTGTCAAGGTAATGGCTTTAGGTGGCCAGTTATGTGCTCATCAGCATCTCAAAGAATGAGCCAAGTTATGATGTCCCCAGGAAAAGGGGTAGGCATTTTCCTGAACTCTCCTGGGAAGAGGGCTGCCTTTAGATGTCTTCTAAAAGTTAGACAGGGCTGCCTTTAGATGTCTTCTAAAAGTTTGGTAGTTATTTTTCTCTTTGACATCTGGTGGGAGGGCGTTCCACAGAAGTACTGAGTTGAACAGGATCCAAAATGCAGCAGTCTGATTGGTTCTAGAACAATAGGATTCAGAGTGCAGCAGTCTGATTGGTCCACAGGAGCCACCCAATCCAGCTCCAGGTGGAAGTGAATCCACAACCTGATTGGCCTACAGGAGAATCCCGGAATTAGCCAATCACGTGGGGCCCATTGTGTAAATAATGTATATAAAGCAGACATTCTGGGGGAACTTTCATTCCTCCTCACCACTATGAGCTGAATAAAGAGCATGAAATCCACTCTTGACTCCGAGTATATTTCACAGAGAAAGAGACATGTCTTGCCCTGTGCTGGGCTTTGGGACTTTCCTGGAAATCTGAAGGAAAAACAAGATCTTGGGGAGTGTTAATGCAGCGAGACCCTGCATTCTAAGCTCAGGTTTCTATTGCGCTGCTGTTCATCTTTGGGCAAAACCAAAGTGATGTGTCTTGCTGTGAAGAAACCATGCAATTTACCTACGTAAGGTTGTCATTGCCCTCCTTGCTGAATTTCGGGCACATGATGAAGATTTCCTTGTTCCAGCGGGCATTTTAAGGTAGTGTTCTGGTTTTGTGATAATTGTTTATTGTTTTGTTGTCCTGTTTTCTGTGGATTGTTTCCTCATTTGAATAATGAAGCAGCATAGAAATGTCTTGAATGAATGAATGAATGAATGAATGGGGGCAGGAGTAATTACATTATTCCACCCCATTCATTTCAGTGCAAAGGAGCAAAGGACCCATTATTGGTCCTGTTATATGAATTCTAAAGTGATAGATAGATAGATAGATAGATAGATAGATAGATAGATAATGTTCATAACTGTATATATAAACCACATGTCTGAAACCCCATAGACAAGGTCCTGAACAAATTGACCTCAAATATTTCCTCAAGGTCAAAGTGAGAAACCTCCCCATTGTCTTTCCTCACAAATCCTGTCCTCACAAATCTTGTCTTAAGGGCACATTCAAGATATGAACAGGGTGAGCATGTGACCTGTGACCTAGATTCAGGAATTAAGTAGTTATAACAAAAGAGTGGCCCAAACCCAGATAATGCAATCAGGTAACTTGCCAGACAGGAGATAAACAATGCACTCAGATTTCTGTTGTTGACCGCCTTTTCTGTGATGTAGGTATGATGTATCTGGGGGGTGGTCTTGGGCTACACCCCTTCTGTGATGTAGGGCATGATGTTTCTGTGGGTGGTCTGGAGTTTGAGGGCAGGCAATTCCAAAAGTCTATACAGTGGTACCTGTTACGGAAAAGGAGCAATGCGGCAGCGAGCTGCAGCTGGCTGGAAAGCAAAACATGATAGGAATGTTTGGGACTGTACCGTGAGAACAAAGGGGCAGTCTATGCACTGTGCTGAGCATCGGATGTTAGCTCAGAGTGTCATTTGACCTGTACAGGAAGTACAGGAGGTGGAGTTTGTCTCTCTGCTGTTGGTGTTTGAAGAGAGCAGACGCGTATCTCTGTAATGCTGCAAAGACAGAAATAAAGGCATGTAAATACATTTCTGTCTATCTCTTTCCCCTCCCTGGGGGAAGCAGGGAGCAGGGAAGAGTGGTGTGTTCTTCTCATGCTTGAGGAGGATCGCCGATCGTGACCTAGCCTGTATTCTGCCGGGAAACGCAGACAGGGAGGTCAACAAGGAGATCAAGCCGGGTGCCTGGAGAGTGGCCAGTTCCTCTGATAAGGCTTGAAATCCGACAGTACCTTGGGTTACATACGCTTCAGGTTACAGACTCCGCTAACCCAGAAATAATACCTCGGGTTAAGAACTTTGCTTCAGGATGAGAACAGAAATCGCGTGGCTGCAGCGCGGCAGCAGCGGGAGGCCCCATTAGCTAAAGTGGTGCTTCAGGTTAAGAAGTTTCAGGTTAAGAACGGACCTCCGGAATGAATTAAGTACTTAACCCAAGGTACCACTGTATAAGGGTGGGCACACCTTTGTTCTGGGTCCTCCTCCTCTCTCCTGCGTGTGAGGGGAGCACCCTGTTGCAACAGTTAATAAAGATCAGGCTTACTAGCTGCTTTGCTTCTCAATATTCTCTGGCTGGCCTCTGTTATTTTCTCCTACTGATAGACAACCTAAAAAAGGACTCTATACAGGCTCTTGGGTACCTCATAAGGGAAAAGGAGCAGTTTTTATTCTTTTAAAATCCACCCAAGCCTGTCTTCGCATGCAGGGGAAGTCCTTAACCCACCAAAGGTTCGAGACCCAACAGCTACCATCACCTTCTTTACAGCCTCCATTATTACGCACAATAAATGTGCACAAGCTCCACGTCAGCTTTAATTGTGAATTTGCTGGCATGGGATTGAATCCTGCCACCAAATAGCAAGGGTCTAGAAGCGCCAGCAGTTGAAGTCTTCCACACCCACTCCACTGCTCCCTTGAACTGGGACTTGAAAGAGGCCAAACCAGGCAAAGGGACACATCTGAACTCTCTGTCAGTTAGCAGATATTTCTTGATAGCTTTCTTTTTCTCTGAGCTCCGGAGCAGGAATGTTGCCTGGATACCTGCGGCACTTTTTTAACAGGCTGCAGAAGGGATGCTTGCCTTCAGCTCCCCGAAGCAGATCAAAGCCTGCTGAAAGCGGGAGAGATTTCTCTATGCCTGTTCCCACCATGGCTCAGGTGAATCACTAAAACATATTATTAATTCCCTTTGCTCCTTGAATTAACCTTGGAATACCCCTGGAGGCATGTGTCACTTCACACCAGGGAGGAAGAGACAGAGCGATGGGGTCATCAGAGCTGTGTTTGCTAAAGAGCAGAACAGCTTAATTAGTATTAGCACCTTGCCAGCCAAGAATGATGCCTACCCATCGCTAATAGAGAGGCTACAGGTTCACATAGAATGTGCATATACTAATTTATATGTGTAGATGCAGATTTAGAAAGAATTACTGTAATTTAAATGGAAATACAGGGGAGAATAAACGTAATGGAAAATAAATAAACGGAGCACAGAGAGAGGAAGCGCCATGGTGCATCTGCCCCAGAGAAACCGGACACCTTCATCTGCCCCAGATGCAACAAAACATGTCTCTCCTGTATCGGCCTCTGCAGCCACAGCAGGCTTTACCTCTTCCAATGGTTTGACTTCACCCACAAAGGCACATTCTTCCATCGTCTCCCAAGGCAGTCGGATGCCAACACAACACAATACACACCTTGCCATCATTGGAAAGACTGAACCCTGGCACCTTCTGATTTTTGACTGCGGCAGCAAAAAGAGAAAAATTAAAGTAAGCAGACTGATGGGATGTAACTTTTGTTCTGCTTTTAACTTGTTTAAGGGTAATCCTTGGAATAGATCACAACAATCCTGTGAGGTAGGTTAGGCTGAAGGACTGCAAATGGCCCAAAATCACCCAGGGAGCTTCATAGCTGAGTAGAGATTCAACCCCTGTTTTTCCAGGTCCTAGTCTGACACTCTAACTACTAAAAAAAATTAACTTTTGCAGGAAACACTATTGGCACTTCAAAATTCACTTGCTTGCAAGTCACCCAAGAGTTCCCTGTTCCGTTGAAATTTGGCAGAGGGCCGGATGACACACACGGTCACGGAAAATATGTTGTACCAATTAAATAGGTACACTTTGCCAGTTAAATGGGCAAGCCGTTCCTATTTGCACTATTGAATAGGAGAATATTTACAGTGTTGAATGCTGTTGAATAGGGATAGGGGACATTATGTTAATCTTGTGGGAGAATGGTTTATATTCCCCTACCCCATCCCATGCACATGTATTCAGAAGCATGTTTGACCCAGCTTTGCTCCTGCACCCTTCACTGGCAAGATTCGGTGATGTTAAAGGCTACACCAAGGACGGTGTAGATTGGGTGGCATTCATGCCGCACAATTACAAAAGTGCACTCGGCACAGACTTTGGAATCATTAAAAAACAACCCAGCTCTTCTGCTTAAGTCCTAAGGTTCAGTTAATAAATAGCAGAAGCTAAGAAAATCTCACTGATTTCAGTTGAGGTTACTCCCATCAAGACAATGTGCATAGGGATTGCAGTGCGTGATCACCATTAAGGGCCAACAATGCAAAGAATAAACATGTAGAAGAACAGGAGCAGGAGAACGCAATGGTGAACAGAATATGTCTTTTTAAAATCCACCAATCCATTTTAAGACTTAGGCTGTGTGCAAATGAACCCATTTGTAGCGCGAAAATATACCGTAGTTTCTCTCAATCCAGAATCACTCGTGCTCATCCTCAGCATGCTACTTTCTGTTGGACAGTGTTCTCGAAGCTACCAGATGTTAAGATATAGTTCCATTCCACCTTAAAAGGGTACAGGCATGACTGTTGAGTGTCACATACCTGTTTACTTCCAGCATAGATCTGCTGGGAATTTCCGTTTGTATATTGCTTTTGCTTACTGCTGTTTTGCTGGAGATGAAGGGAAGCAGACATGTTTTCCTCTGTTCCTGAACTGTGCTGAATAAAATGCTGTGCATTATGCTTACACATTATTCTGCTGTGAGAAGATTTACACACTCTGGTGATAGAGCGTGCACAGGTCTCTAAACGTATCTGAGGCTCGTGTCACTGAGTGATGCTGTTCCAAGGGAGACCGGCTGCCGGCTGGTGGCTGGAGCCAACTGGGGGCCTGCCTGATGCCTGCCTGATGCCCCCGTCTTCCCGGCAGTATCCCAACACCAACATGAGTTTGACCAAACTGTGGGAGGCAGTGGAAGACAGGAGTGCCTGGCGTGCTCTGGTCCATGCGGTCACGAAGAGTCGGACATGACTAAACAACTAAACAACAACAAGAAGAAGATCCTGGCGTCCAAAAGAATGGGTGTGGTTACTTGTTATGCATTTGCAAACCTTCCCTTTGGTTAGATTATCTGTTTCATTTCCTTCTCCGCACATGGCCCAGGTGAATGAAGATGGAAGTGGCAATTGTGAGGTTGGTGTGCACCCACCCACAATGTCATTGGGCAGAGGCATACCCTCCAACACATTCAGCCTCAAAATTAGGACGTGTGTCTTCCTGTCTGTGGTCCCGCATGAGTCACGTGGCCTGCACAATATCATGGAGCCCCAAGGGCGCTTTTCTCGGGGTGAGACTGCAGCGCAAAATCGCGCAAAATCACGGCGACCAAAATAGCCGCCATGATCTCACAGGAGGGGAGAAAAATGGGATGTCCCAGTTTTTCCAGGAAGCTTGCAGGGTGTTCAGGTGCGGATAAGCATACACATAGCTGCAACCACCTACATTTGTTCTCAGATGAACACACTGCAGGCCTGCAGAATCCTTCTGCGATGAGCTTTTATTTTTGGAATGAACTAGTTTCTCAAGAAGCACTTTCCAGGGGCAAAAAAAAAAAAAAAAAGCTTGCCATAGACCTAGGCTATATGAGGGCTATGTAGGAGGAAAAAACAAGTTCTCAAAGTCCATTGATTCTAAAATAAAATGTTGCAGGTGCACAGCCTTACAAAACTGCAAGCTAGAACTTCCTTCTTTCCCCATCTTTTCCACCAGCATTCTTTGCCCCGCTTCTCTACATGCTTAAAACACAGCCAGATTAAAACTTTTAATTAATGAACTCATAATGTTGCTTCTCTTTGGGTGACCTTTAAGTTTGTTCCAATAAAGGCATTTAGATAGGAACTACCTCACTGCCAGGGACCTGTGCGCTCCTATCCATGCTAGAGCTGAATCACTGCTGGCTTGTACATTTTCATGCAGAGAACAGCCACGCATCTCTGCTGTCATATCTTTGGTGCAACCAGAGGGATTTATTCTGCCTTTCTTTCTTTCTGCACGCCCTGATCTAATGATGGTGGCCCACATGCTAGACCTCTGTAGGGCCAGTTAGGCATTGCTTCTCCATAATTAGTTGGAGGTGGGATTATAATGGAGGTTCCTCACAGCCGTTCCCCGTGGTTGAGATCCTTCTATAAGGTTTTCCCGCTATGGACAGAACGATCCTAAATGCGTATGTGAGATCCACCGCAGAGCCAACATCACCTTCAAAGCTGTGATAGCTTGCCCCAGCCAGTGCCAAGGGCACTTCCCCACCAAGAAATGCACAGGACCGAGAGTTAGCTCTTTATTGTCAAAGCTGACATTTAAAGTCGCTTCTACAGCTCTGAAGACCTACACACACCAATCTCGCATCTAGGCAGCTATTCCCTGGTCACTGCTCTATGGTATGGTTAAAGGTAAAGGTAAAGGGACCCCTGACCATTAGGTCCAGTCATGACCGACTCTGGGGTTGCAACGCTCATCTCACTTTATTGGCCGAGGGAGCCGGCGTACAGCTTCTGGGTCATGTAGCCAGCATGACTAAGCCGCTTCTGGCGAACCAGAACAGCGCACGGAAACGCCGTTTACCTTCCTGCCAGAGCAGTACCTATTTATCTACTTGCACTTTGACATGCTTTTGAACTGCTAGGTTGGCAGGAGCAGGGACCGAGCAACGGGAGCTCACCCCGTCGCAGGGATTCAAACCACCGACCTTCTGATCGGCAAGTCCTAGGCTCTGTGGTTTAACCCACAGCGCCATCCACGTCCCATGGTATGGTTACCAGATGTTTTTCAATGAATCCGGGGACACTTTTTTTTTTTTTTTGAAGCTGAGTAGCAACAGGAGTCAGTAGTGGGGATGGTGAGGCAAAAGACCCTGGGCCCAAGCACACATGCATATTGTATAAAGGTGCAAAGCCCTTCTTTTTCACCCTGTGAAAGATAAATGTGCAAAGTTTTTAAAAAACTGGGCAATGGCCACCAGCCCACGACTCCCGAGCCCCCCCCATCTCCTTCCCCCTTCCCCTTTTGTTTTGAGTGATGGGGGAGGCTCGGGAGTCGTAGGGTGGCCATTGCCCAGTTTTTTGAAAATTCTGCGCATTTATGTTTCACAGGGTGCAAAATAAGGGCTTTGCACCTTACCCGGCAGAGAAACCGCGCGCCTTGCACCCCTCCTGGGCAACGGCCGCCCACCTGCGACTCCCAAGCCTTCTCTGATCTGTCAAAACAAAGGGGGGAGGGAGCAGGAGATCTGTACCGCCGGATGTCCCTGGTTCCCCTTTGGCAGTGGCGGCGGCAGCAAGCAGCTCTTGAAGCCAGCCAGAGCCAATGGCACTACCAGGCTGGCTCTGGGCTGCTGAGACTGCTGCTGCCACATTTCCCGGGGACAGATTTGCAAATCCAGGGACTGTCCCCAGGAACTGGGGACGTCTGGTAACCCTACTCTATGGAGCATTTGCAGCTACTGGGGACCACTCCCCCTCCACTAGTTTATGTACCTTCCCATAATGGGCTGCGTGCATGCAGACAGAGATTGTGCCTGCGTGGAAGCTTCCTCTGCTCTTCCCTTTTCAGTTCGCTCCTGGTTCTGGGAGACTGTGGTGCAAGAGAGGTTGGGGGAGCACCTGGCCCTTCGCTTGCTTGGCCTACCTCTTCTTCCTCTTCTTCCAACCCATCCTGTGCTCCACCCTCCAGCTCTGAACCTCCCCCTGCCTCCAACTCTTGCTTCCTGGCTGGTACAGTTCCCCACAGACTACTGCCCCCCTCTCCTGAGTCAGACTCTTGTGTCCCCCCCCCAGTGCACACCCCAGTCCCTGAAAGTGTGTGTGGTGTGGGTGTGGGTGTGGGTGTGGGTGGTGTTGCTTGTTTCCCCACTGTGCTATTTTTTCATTTATTTTTCTGTTTCCCCCCTCTCACTGGCACCAGGGAAACAAGGGGTTTTTGAATCTGGTGGCCCCAAGGCCGCTCCAAAATATCAGATTTTTCTCCTCCACCTCCAGCAGAAACACTGGAAACGATAGATCTGTGACTACAGAGTTTTCAGTGGGTATTCCAAGGGCCTCTAGAATAGATTTGCTGCACCACCTAGCAAAACTCTTTTCCACCATCAGAGGGGGGCTTCAAGGAGAGGTGAGGATTGCTCTTTAAGTCTCATTCCACAAAGTTCCTTTCCAGTGTTCGTTAAAAGGTTCCTGTGTACATCTCCTGTCCGTTTTATTACTTCTTGTTGAACATGGCTGGGGTGATTAATGAGGAATATGCCCTCTGAACTATTCCTTGAATAGCCTCCCTTAATTGCCTCAGCACCAGTTTCTGCAAGAGGAAAAGCTTTATTTCACTTTTCACTTTTATAGCAAGAGCAACATGGCTACATTAAATCTGAATAGGAAACCAATAACAAAAGTCTACCTCCTTGCCCCTCACCAGGGAACAGAAACTACAACTGGGACAATTAAGAGAAGCGATCCAAGGGGTTATTAAGAGTTTATTCAAAATCACCGAGTTCCTCAGCCAAGTTCAACAGGAAGCAATAAAACAGGTGGGATCTGCAAACAGGAAACTTAATTAAAGGCACTAGAGTCCTGAACAGACTTAATAATATTTTGAAGGACAGGATACACCGTGGACAGGATGGTGCTGTAATTCTATTCTACGGCAAAACAAAAACTTGAGATCTCAAGACAAAGTAACAGGAGAACACACTGAACTGCAACAAGAACTGATGATCACATCTCTTGAAATATCTGTAAAAATTGTGAAAATAAAGAATGACAATTCTAGAAAAAAAGTGTCAGCATAGGAGCAATATTTTTTAGTGTGACACCACTGCCATTTCTCTTAATACTTGTGGACTGTAGGGCCAGTGCCGGATTTATGTATAAGCTAAACAAGCTATAGCTTAGGGCCCCACTCTCTTGGGGGGCACCCAAAAAATCAAAGGGGAAGACAACTGGATGTACATTTCCAAAACATAAGATAAAAAAAACAAATAAAATAAAACCTATGTATGTGTGCTGGTCCCGGGGGGGGAAGGTACTAATACCGTAGCCGAAGTTCAGTCCAGAGTCACTAGCAGGGTAGACGATCACTAGATGAGACGCGAGGTCCGAAACAGGGAGCCGGGCGGGGGAGCAGGAACGCTGGTAGGGCAGCAGCAGGGAGCCAGGCGGGTAACAGGAACACTGGTGGAGCAGAAGCAGGGAGCCAGGCGGGGAACAGGAACACTGGTGGGTCAGCAGCGGGCAGCCGGGCGTGGAACAGGCACACTGGGAGTGCAGATCCAGGTCTGGGTAAAGCAGGTACTCCACAACGACGTTGCTCCCGCAACCTGGGACCGGGCTGCCTGACCTTTATCTTCTTCTAAGGCCAGGGGCGGTCCCGGCCCCCAGGAGCCCCGCCTCTCCTGGCCTTAAGGCGAGCACTCCTCCTGGGAGAAACCAGTTCCCTTCGCCTCTCTGCCCTAAGCCTCTGCAGTTCAGGAGAGGCCGAAGGGTTACTGGGCCCCGGGGGAGGCTCACCTGTAGCCACTGAGTCCTCCAGCACCTCTGGGGCCAGAATGGTCTCACCTGGTGCCTGCCCCTGAGGATCTGGCACAGGTGCAGGCTCCTCAGCATCTAGGCCTTGCCCCAGTTCAGCCGGCCCTGGAGGCGGGGACTCCTGTGCCGGCTGGGATTCCTCCGGTTCACTCTCAGACTCGGAATCCCAGGCCATCACAGTATGGCAACAGTGTTTTGTGTTTTGTAAGCTCCTATGAGGTAAGTAATGGGCCTCGCCTGCTAGCCTGCTCCCTAAAATATCACTGTTTTTCTCATTTCTGTATCAATTACTTTGATAAAATACATATTTTGTTATGTGCAAATGGCTTTAGATACCTATTAGGTCCATAAATGACCCTATAGCATATATTCAACACAAAAAACAGCGGCAATTTGTTGTTGACAAAGGACAGCTGGGCATACAAAGGGCCCCATTACCTTCAGTAGCTTAGGGCCACCTCAGACCTAAATCTGGCCCTGTGTAAAGCACAGCCTTTTCTCTCTTCTAGCCCAGGCATATCCCTTCCTCCTCTGCCCTGGCTAGTTGTTTTTTTTGCTTAACTTTCAGGCTGTCGTAGGCTTGGTTCATGCAACACGGTAGGCCAAACCGTAGTTCACTGTGACTGTGCAACCGTGCAATGCTCCTCATCTTTTTTACTGCTCTGTTGCCCATATCATCGGAACCAGGACTTGTAATTAAGCACTCTCCTCACTAACCACAAGCTGTCCCAAGCCCAACATTCCCAGCATGTTCGCATTCCTGTCTCAGTGACATCTAAGCTGGCTTGGTCAGATCCACAGCATGAAGATGGCAGGATGCCAAGGATGTGCTCTGTGGGGAGCTGGCTTCAGGCACCAGGCCCGCCGGCAGACCAACTCTGTGTCACAAAGATATCCCTTGCCAACATGAAGGCTGGCAACCTCAACCCTGCTAGGTAGCAATCCCTTGCAGATGACCACAGGGCCTGGAGACAGACAGACAGGTTGTGTATCCACAGCAGTGACCAAAGGAGGAATGAGCACTGGGAGGAGCCCAGAGAGAAGAAACACCATGTTGCACCTGCAGCAATACAACCAGACGCCTTCATCTGCCTGCCCCAGCTGCAACAAAACATGTCTCTCCCACATCAGTCTCTACAGCCATTGTAATCTTCCAACGGTTTGACTTCATCCCCCAAAGGTGCACTCCTCCATTGTCTCTTGAGATAGATGGATGCCAGCCAGATCATTAACCATAAGCCAGGGGTCAGCAAACTTTTTCAGCAGGGGGCCGGTCCACTGTCCCTCAGACCTTGTGGAGGGCCGGGCTATATTTTTTGGGGGAAATGAACAAATTCCTATGCCCCACAAATAACCCAAAGATGCATTTTAAATAAAAGGACACATTCTACTCGTGTAAAAACACGCTGATTCCCAGACCGTCCGCGAGCCGGATTTAGAAAGCGATTGGGCTGGATCCGGCCCCCGGGCCTTAGTTTGCCTACCCATGCCATAAGCTGTAGCCAAGAAGAAAATTACAGCTAAGAATGGGCAAATCTGTCAATTTCAGTTTCTCTCAGTTTCTCGTTTTCCCCCACCATAAGTTCAGTCCTCCACATTTCCACCTCAATTTGCATATTTATTTTAAGAAGCAAGTCCTCATGAAAATTCAGCAGCAGCTCAGTGCAAATTGCTTCCAAAATACACGTCTTTGGATAGAATCTTGCCTAATACACGTTCTTTGCAAAGCAAAGATTTCTTTGCAAAGGAGTTTCCCCATATATGATGCCTTTGTATATGCTGTTTTCACTAATATGTACGTTTTTGTGCACATTAGTTGGAGGGAGAACTGTGTTGCAAAATTCAGAAAAGTGTGAATTTTGAGGGATGGCTGCATTTTACTTTGCATTGTTTCGGAAAAGGCAAATTAGGTAGATTTGCCTATAAATGTGGACTGAATTGAATTTCAACCCCCTCCCTCCCCCCCAGCTACAGCTCATATTTCAGGGATGAGAGGGCTTAACCAGGAACCCAGGTTCTAATAACATGCCAAGTCAAATGTTGGCTTAGCTCAGTGCAGTGTGGCAATAAAATGGACCAGGGAGAAGCAAAGTGACTCTCCTGGAGCCTGAAAGCTATAGTTTGGCTCACTGCAGGGGCTGGCAACCATTTTGAATTTTGAAACAGTGCTGTGGGTGCCCAACACAAAATGGCTGCCCATGGGGTTGCAGCACAGAGCTTTCTAAACTGTGTGCTGCAACACATTAGTGTGTCAGTTGCAGTGTGTAGGTGTGTCGCGCAAGCACTCCCTGTGTTCCTCCCAGGGCTGGAAAGGAGTTAGTTTAACCTCTGGTTTGCTAGTAAATCTGAATTACTGTGTTGCGAAAGGATGCATGTCTAAAAAGTATGTCGTCAACGTGAAAAAGCTCTGCTGTGGCATATCACACAAAATGGCTGCCATGGGGCGGTGGCATAACACAAAATGGCTGCCATGGGGATCAAGGCATAGCAGACTAGAGAGAGTTCAGTCACGGCGAAGCTTTCCCCCCATATTATTAGTATTATTTATTAAATTTCTATACCACCTTTACCCAAGGATAACAGGGCGGTTTACAAATATAAAAACACAAAGGTGCATAATGCCAACCAAAAAACAGTAATCCCCACCCACAGTTTAAAAGATCATAGATTATTTAATTAGCCAAAGGCCTGTGAGAAGAGAAATGTTTTTGCCTGGTGCCTAAAGATATGTAATGAAGGCACCAGGCAAGTCTCTCTGGGGAGAGCATTCCACAAGTAGGTTTCTATAATCATATTTCCATACAAGAAGAGGCTTAGCCTGCTGAATTTATGCCTAGAAAATAAGACAGAAGCAGGAAAAGGGTGTTAAAGGGGAGGGAGAAACAGCAGCAATTTAGGATCCCAGGGATTCCTATTGCTTTGTGTCTAAACAACTTGCCTGATAGCATCTCCATCTTGACTGATAACACTGACAGACGTGAGCAGCCAGGTAACTCATTTCACAGCAATCGCTTAGAAGGGTATATGCATATTTTGCTTCATAAGTTTATTTCGGGGGGGGGCAGAGACGTACTTTATAAGAAAGAAGAAGCTCCGAGTCGGGGGGCACCAATGAAGTCATTAGACTGGTAACTCCTAGCCAGGGGCAGATTTTGCTAATATGGCATCATGAGTGAGGGCAAAATTTGGCGCTCCCCCCCTAAATATTTCTTATCTTTGCAATATTCCTTTTTGTTAAGTAGTGGGTGGACATAGCAGACGACACAAGAGATTTCTCCAAGTAGTTCTTTATAAGTAAGCTGGAACTGAACTGAAGTGAACTGAACAGCTCAGATAGCCTGCTTTTGTAGGCAACTGGCTGTCAGCATTGTAACAACAAATGAACAACAAATTAACTTAACACCTGTCAGGGGTTCAGAGACAGAGGCACAGGTGAGGGAGGAGACGGAGAGCGACGAGGAAGAATCCCAGGACAGTGAGGAAGAGGATGACAATGACTTGAGATCTTCCATGAGTCTCTCAAGTGAATCGGAGGATTCTCAGGAGGGGGCGCCCCTAGTCAGGACAAGGGGGGTCACAGGGGGGACCTGCCAGGAGCAGGGAAGCAGCAGGGAAACCCCGAGCGGGAGTGGGAGATCGGGGCCGGCTTCCCAGCAGGAACGAAGGGAAGAGAGGGGGGTTCCCAGTGTGACACACGGAGCGGAGCAGGAAAGAGACAGGGGAAGGAGATCTGGGGAGAACGTCCTGGCGGAAGAGGCGGAGAGTAGTACAGGGAGTAGTGTAAGTGTCAAAAGGAAGGTCAGGGGTAGCGAGCGCGCGCCAAGTTCAAATGTGGAGGCGCGCGGAAATGGAGAAAGCCCGGAGGAGGAGCCCAGCCCCAAAGCACGAAGGAGGGGGGAACAGGCATCTCAGGAATCCGCTTCAGGAGAGAGCAGGAGGGAAGGAACCCAGGGGGGCAGAAAGACCCTGCGGAAAAGGAAAGACAGGAAGAGGTGGTCTAGCACAAGCCTCTTAAGTTGGTGCAGGGGCGGGACCGATTCAGAGGGGACTTCAAATGTCTAACGTTAGAGACTCGGGGCTGCGCGCCTCGGTTGTGGAATCAATAATGAACTGCAATAAACATCCTTGTATATAAGAAGAGCTTGGCGTTGGTCTTTTGTGAGCTGAGACCTGAGGCAGCCTCTGACAACACCTAAATTAACTTACATGGACCTGAGTGAAAACTATATACACAAAACCCCTGGTGGCCAGGGTGAGAACTTCAATACATAACACCTTTGGTACTTTGAATAGGTACCTGCATAAATATAGCTTGTTCTTTTGTGCCCCCTCAGCTTGACGCCCGGCCGGGGGAACGACTGCCCATACCACCCTAAATCTGGTGTGTCCCTGTGATCCAAGTCATAAAGTTTTAACTGATTCAAACTAACTTCATTGTTACATATTACTATTAGCCTACAGTTAGCTTTGGATTGTGCCCCCACTCCCACCTTACTGTGGGTCCATCATGGCTACCTGTGGTTTTCTCAATGAGATGTTGTTGTTGTTGTTGTTGTTTTTAACATGTAGGATTTCTTGTCGGTATCGGGCTTGCAACAGCACCTCAGAGGAGAAAGAAACCATCTCTTTATGTCAAACCATTTTCAAATTGGTGTGTGCAGGAGAGGAGAGGAATGAGCTTCCTTACCCCTGCTGTGATCATCTCTCTCTCTCTCTCTCTCTCTCATTCTCTCTCTCATTCCGTGATTAGATCACCTTCCCCATTCAATACTGTGCAACGGCTCCTTAGTAACGGAACGAGAATTCAGCTCCTTCATCCTGGTGTTACATGTCAGCCACAGAACAAGCATTTAACTGAAGATGCTGTTTCTTCCGCAGGCCTTCACCTTGCTTCTCATGGTCATTGTTCTCAGCGTGAGATATAAGTGATGGCAAGCGATTACCATGAAAGGGATCGGTCACTGTTTCTACACTGAACCAGAATCATCTTCTTTTTAAAAGCTGTGTCTCCTGGACCCACAGATTAATTCAAGGGCGGCTTGGCATCCATTTCAGCCTTTAATCCCAAGATGCCCTTTGACAGAGAGGGATATGTGTGTGTGTGTGTGGTGTGTGTATTGTACAAACATGTTCAATAGAACACCAGTTTCTTCTCAGATTGTACCACTACCTCTCCCCCCCCCCCGGCCGCCTTTTTGCCCTTGGGACCTGAAAACATTTATTACTGTTTTATTATCTTCCTGTTTAACTTTGATGGCTTTAAAAGAGGATTGGGCAGATTTGTGGAGGAGAAGGCTATCAATAAGTACTTGCCATGATGCCTACGCTCTGCCTTCATAGTTGGAGGCAGGAAATGATTACTGAATATGAGTTGCGGGAAACCACAGGAAGGGAGAGCACCCTTGCACTCGGGTCCCATTTGGGGGTTCCCCACAGGCATCTGATTGGCCACTGTGAGAACAGGATGCTGGACTAAATGGGCCCTTGGCTGTCAACTTACAGATTTGAAAATAAGGGACCAGCAGCCAAAATAAGGGATTTTAGTCAACCAGCTCCTTTCCTTTCCCCCAAACCAGTCAATCAAAGGAGCCTCCAAAACAAATCCAAAGGCCCCCCCCCACGAGATCGTCGCCCGCCATTGTACTCAGCCAGCTCCTTTCCTTTTCCCCCACCATGTGCCCCCGCTCCAGACAGACCTTTTCCCCAGCAAGGGTGAGTGGGCCGTCGATGTCATATCCATCCGATTCTAAGCACAGGTATGTTCAACTTCTGAGCCCCTCCGAGCCAAAGGCAGAAAGCCCAGCCAGCAGCCAAACGAAGCCTCAAGCGGTGGTTCCCACAGAACAGCAACCCGGCAAAGGGGATGCAGCAAGGAAGACCACCGTCACCTCTCCGCTGGGAAGCGCTGAGCAAAGGCAACGGGGCGGGCACAAGGCATGCAAGCTCCACCCCCCAGCCATTCTTAGACTCCTTATTGGGTGAGCAACACAGCCAAGCAACACAATTGGAGCCTCCTTCCTCTGGCAGGGAGGAAGGGAGAGGAGCTGCTTCCTTTGAAACCCGGGAAATTTAAGGGACATCATCAATCCGGGACAGCAGTGGGAAACGGCGCTGAGATAAGGCAGTTTCCTGCCAAATAAGGGACGGTTGACAGCTATGTGCCTGAGTCAGTAGACTCTTCCTAGGTTCAAGGCATACAAGGCCTTCTGCCTCCCACTTTTTACCCCGCAAAACTGTTGGGATGCTTCCAAGGAATCGGGGGCAATTAGCAAGCCCCAGCTGGCTTCAGCCCACCCGCCCGTAGCCAGGCGATCTCCGGTCTTTGGCTCAGCATGAAACAGTGACCCACAGCTTCAGAAGCCTTCAGAAACTGGAGCATGCGCTAATTAGCAAATAACTCTTCGCAAGAGAAGGGCAGATAGAGCGTATTTACAGGCATTTTATTCAGCATCAGGACAAGGGGAAAAACATGACTTCTCCCCTTCGTGTCCAAGCAAACAGCATAAGCAAAAGCTATACACACAACGGAAGTTACCAGTAAGCTGTGCTGGAATGTAACAGACATGTGACATACAACAACTCCATACATCTGTTAAGGTGGAACCGAATATCAGGACAAAAACAACCTTGTAAGATAGGTTAGGCAATGGGATTGTGACTGGCCCAAGGTCACTCGGTGAGCATCGATGCTCAGTGGGGTTATGAGCCTACAGCACCCGAATCTTAATCTGACCCTCTAACCCAGAAGTAGCTAGTGTGGTACCCTTCAGATGTTGCTGGACTACAGCTCCCATCAGCCCCAGCGAGCCTAGTCAATGTTCAGGGGTGATGGGAATTGTGGTCCAACAGCAACCACATTGGCTACTCCTGCTCTAACCACTACACGGCATCACCCTGGTTTTGGATTACAAGCAATGCTGCTTTTCATTTCTGTGACATTATATTGTATGGCTCCTAGCACTTGGATTGAGCTGTAAGGCCACATTTTGCCCATGTTATTTCAGTTTGCAAGCTCTTTTAACATTGGCCCAGATAAGGTAAAGTAGTAACATGGTAATCTTTAGCCATTCCTTTGGAGGGGACTGTACAGAAAGAGAAGAGAAAGACATGCAGTCTTGCTAGTCAAATTGGCAAGGGGTCCTACTAACTTTTTTCAAATGGTAACTCTCATCAGTATAAGGACTGAGCTGGGGGGGGGGTCAGACAAGAGGGCAGGGCACAGAAACGTGTTGTCACAGACTGGTTGGACACAGAGGAACGGTGGGAGGAACCAAGTGGGAAACCACCAAGGGAAGAAGGCTCAAAGCCCAAGGGGTAGTGGTGGGATGGTGATGAGTGGTCAGAGGAAGAAGACTGAGAGAAGGAGGCGTTGGAAGATGAAGAGGTAATAGGACTCAGTGAGCTGGTAGAGTCTGAGACAGAGAGAAGTCCAGAATCAGAGACAGAAGCTGAAGCAGTAGAGTGGGAGGAGGGAGGCGAAGAGGCAGAGAGAGAGGAGTTAGGCTGGGGAAGGGTTACAGGTGTCTCCCCCTCCTGCTGCAAAAAGCTCTCATCCCCTCTGGTCTCCCAGAACCAGAAGAGGCATGAAAAGAGCAGAGCAGCAACAGGCGCAGTCTCCAATTGCTTGGGAAAACCCTGGAGAAGAGGGGACATAGATGGCTGTGAAGATGCAGGGGACTTTCAGTCTCGGCAAGTGATTTTCATGGAGTAAGCTGGTTTTCATGGGAAGGAGCTGCTCTGCTCATTAGGCGTGACACTCAAACAAATCTGCGGAGAGGGCCACCTTTGAACTGTGTGATTACTGACTGGCTCCTTTGACACGTGTGCAGGAGCAGGACAATGTATTTTTCTGCCCTAGGTAAAATGCAAGGCTGCATCCTCCCCGTTCCGCATACAAAAGTGATGGCAGCTGGCTAGCTCAGTGTGGCACATACAGCCCTGCCTTCCAACACCTTGTGGCCACCCTCCCCTCAGCATCTCTTGCCTAAGGGAGTTGCCTCACTCTGTCTAATGGTTGGGCTGGCCCTGGAAACACACAAGAGCCAGAAAGACCACTGCTGCTCAGGCAAAGTGTCAGTCCAAACATCCCTTGCATAACCAGGCTGAATGCATAACCAGGCTGAATGCAGCCATCACTTCCATCTGAGAGGTAGGGTGGTGCAGTGGTTAGAGAGCCTGACCGGACAAGTGTAGATTCAGGTTCAACACTAGGACCCATGTCCTCTTTCTTTTTTTGCAATGTGCGAGTGGGCCACCCTGCTTCTTGCTTAAGCCCTGTGCACGCTTCCTTGGTTCTGCCAAACTCTGTTGGGTTTACTTCTGAGTAAAATTGCATAAAATCAGTTGCGTTGGTCCAGAGCTCTGGACCAACAGAGTTTGAAGGCCTACACGGTTGTGAGTCATCCTTGCTCCATTATAAAATGAGGAGGGGGAAATTAACTCTATGGTACGGCTAGCTCAACGACGCCGGATCCCTGCCTCCTTTCAAATTGGATCCCACAAAGACAGCAAGCCCACATCTTTTGCTCTGAGCTCCGCTCCTTCTCGGTGGAACATGGGACCCCAGCAGCACCGAGTGGGTGTCAGCAGAGAAGCTAATTCTGAAGTCCCGAAAGGGTCGGTCTCTATGCTATAATCAGCTTGGCAAAGCTTTCATGGCAGTGTAAACAGGTGCTATAGCAGAACTAGTGCTGCCATCTCCACTTAAACTACACATCACTATTGTGCTTAAATGCACCATTTCGCACTGCGTTCATGGGCTTGCATTGTGCGCATGCTGTGTGGGCTGTGTGAATGGAAGACTCTATTGTCTGATTTTGTGCCCTGTTGCCTGATCCTTATGCAAGCGAGAGGCGGTGGCACAGAGTAGATTCATCAAATTATATCCTATAACTCAGCTAATTGAGGCTAATCCTACAACCCTTATCCAAAAGGAGCGGGGGGGGGGAATTCTCCTAGTCCTAATTTTTTTTTTTTTTAATAGGGACAACAATTGTAGGATCATGCCCACAGTGCTTTGGGGAAAGAAGAAGAAGAAGAAGAAGAAGAAGAAGAAGAAGAAGAAGAAGAAGAAGAAGAAGAAGAAGAAGAAGAAGAAGAAGAAGGAATAATCAGTATGTGCAGAAAATCTGTAGCTCGCAACTCAAAAGAACACTTGAAATCTGCTTAGCAATTTGTAACGCCCACAGAAACACAGTGTGGGAATGTTTCAGTGTGATACAAATCCACTTATCCCTTAACTACAGCTCCAGGATTTTTCAGAAGCCAACTCACAACCAGAAAAGGCAGAAATGGTGAGGAGGAGGGGGAGAGCTTACATGAAGCCTGTTTTGAGTAAGGGGGAGGTGGCGTGTTTCTTTTTCTTCTGTCTTCTTCTTACGCTGTTTTATGCCATTACTGTTATTTTTATTTTTTTAGAACCCACTGCAATTATTACCAGCGCACGCCTTAACCCCAATCATCGCTTTGCTGTATTTGCTGACAGTTTGGAATCCAAATGTCTTCCTGCCCTGACAATGTTCCCTCAACAGATTCATCAATGCCTGAAAAGGCCACTGCAAATTTCACAAGAGAGTCTTGGTTTTTGTTTGGGGTTTTTTTTGTGTGCGTCGTGTTATTGTTCCTGAGTTTTTAAAAATCTCCACACATTTTTGACAAGCTGCTGTCTCGTTTCTCAGCAGGCTTTTAGCATCACATTAGTCACGTATTGCTTAACTGGAATGGCTTTGGGCAGCACGATGGCCCGGCAAGACTCCGTGATTTGTGGTTAACAAATCCATCACTTCCATCTGAGAGGCAGGGTGGTGCAGTGGTTAGAGAGCCTGACCGGACAAGTGTAGATTCAGGTTCAACACTAGGACCCATTTCTCAACTGTAAAGTTCTCAGCTGGGTGAAAGTCTCTGGCCTGGTTCATACATCACAGTAAGCCAAAGTATAATACAGTGGTACCTCAGGTTACATACGCTTCAGGTTACATACGCTTCCCGTTATAGACTCCGCTAACCCAGAAATAGTGCTTCAGGTTAAGAACTTTGCTTCAGGATGAGAACAGAAATTGGGCTCCCGTGGCGCGGCAGCAGCGGGAGGCCCCATTAGCTAAAGTGGTGCTTCAGGTTAAGAACAGTTTCAGGTTAATTATGGACCTCCGGAACGAATTAAGTACTTAACCTGAGGTACCACTGTATTATTATTATTATTATTATTATTATTATTATTATTATTAATACCCTGCCCATCTGGCTGGGTTTCCCCAGCCACTCTGGGCGGCTTCCAACAAAGTATTAAAATACAGTAGTCTGTTAAACTTTAAAAACTTCCCTAAACAGGGCTGCCTTCAGATGTCTTCTAAAAGTCTGGTAGTTGTTCTTCTCTTTGACATCTGGTGGGAGGGTGTTCCACAGGGCGGGTGCCACTACCGAGAAGGCCCACTGCCTGGTTCCCTGTAACTTGGCTTCTCGCAGTGAGGGAACCACCAGAAGGCCCTCGGTGCTAAACCTCAGTGTCTGGGCAGAACGCTATGGGGGGTGGAGGCGCTCCTTCAGGTATACTGGGCCAAGGCCGTTTAGGGCTTTAAAGGTCAACACTAACAGTTTGAATTGTGCTCAGAAACGAACTGGGAGCCAGTGTAGGTCTTTCAAGACTGGTGTTATGTGGTCTCGGCGGCCACTCCCAGTCACCAGTCTAGCTGCCGCATTCTGGATTAGTTGTAGTTTCTGGGTCACCTTCAAAGGTAACCCCATTTAGAGTGCATTGCAGTAGTCCAAGCAGGAGATAACAAGCATGCACCAGTCTGGCAAGACAGTCCGCGGGCAGGTAGGGTCTCATCCTGCGTACCAGATGGAGTATGGCTTAGAGGTGGGGGGAGGCTGGTCCATTGGAGCAGACAGAGCACTGCTTCATCAACCTCAGCCTGCCCTCAGTCATCCTTCAATTGCCTTGTTGGCATCTATCTGTCTCTAGAGACAATGGAGTGTGCCTCCAGGGGTGAAGTCAAATCACTGTGTTAGCAACACCGAAGTGACTTCTTTGGGGCAAGCCTGGTCCAAAAGAAAGCAGAGCAATATGTTTGGTACCAGCTTGGCTGCAGGAGTTGCTGGAAGGAGGTGTACAAAGCACCATCCAACTGTCTTAGGGATTCCACTCCAGATTTGTGTAGGTTCTACTCCTTAGCCTTTTCTTCTCTCACAGATGTCCTGCAAAGTGTTATGTACTGAAGTTCTCACCCTGGGCCAGCAGGGGGATACTGTAGATAGTTATGCAAATAAGGGATCGAAAGTGACGTTCAGTGATTGGATAGTTTTAGAAAATTGTTACAGTTACGTTGTACTGGAGCTCTATATAAGCAGGCTGACTGAACCCTTCAGTTCAGTTCTGTTCTGGCCTGTGAATAAACAAGAGCTGTTTGAAGAATCGCTGTGTCGTCTGATATGTTCACCCACAACTTAACACAGAGCAGCAGATTTTTAGAATCAGAGTCTCATATCGGGTCCTTCACCAGCCATCCATCATCTTCCTGTGTGTACAGTCCCCTCAGTAACCCAGAGTAGATGGGACACACACTCAGCAAAGCAAGGAAAGAAGAAGAAATGAAAAAGAAAAGAAAGCAAAAGAGAGAGAGAGATAAAAAGGGCATCCGATTTTCCGTCTGTCAGTTATAGGTACAAATATTTTTCAAAATATTCACTCCAAGGTTTTAGCCAGCTGTTCCTCCTTCTGCTAGGTGATGTTTCCCCAGTCTTCAGAGTCAGGCACCTCCAGTTCATTCATTTCCCCTTCCACATAACAAGTCTAAAGGAGGTTCTCCCATTATTATCATTGATAAATGTCCACAGTAGTCTTTCTCCAGTCTGACGTAACAACAACTTTACCTCCAAAAACTTCAACAACCATTCCCCCATGTTGAGATCATGGTTAAAAATGTCCCGCTTTTCCATGGGCTGTCCCTATTTTCATCGGAGAAATGTTGGAGGGTATAGAGTTCTGTGACCCCCCCCCCCCAGGCCAAGGGGATACCTAACTATACAATCTTCAGAAGACACCTGCATAGGGGAGTGTGTTTTTTTTAAAGTTTCATGTTTTTTTATGTTTTTATATATGTTGGAAGCTGCCCAGAGTGGCAGTCAGATGGGCAAGGTGTAAAAAACAAAATTATTATTATTAATTGCAAGAGCTGTAGAACTCTATCTCCTACCTGCATTGCATATTTAATCTGCAATTGCAAGAACCCTAAGTAAAAGTTATATGTCCTTGCATAGTTTTTATAGGAGGGAAAAAAGAACTAATTAAAGGGTTAGACGACCCTGGGCTGACTTCTGCAAATGGGAACTAGAGTCTAATTCCCACACCTTTCCCAATGAAAACCTGATTTTTGGTGTTAAATCGGAGCAAATATCAAGTCACAGAAAAACCAGTTTGTCCGAAAACCTAGATTGTCCTTCACTCCTACTGAGCACTACAGTGCTGTTTTCCCTGAGGAGCAGGGGGAGCAGCAGGACAAGAGGAAGTTTGGATCAGCCCTCGGCAAGTGGCTTATTTCTATACATCGTACAGAAGTAAGAAGCTGTTTTAACTCCTCTGCATGTTGAAAGGGCAGTAACAAGTGTTTCATTTACTTTTAGCTCCCTCTTGTGGTTATTACGAAGAGGCTTTGTTAGGAACGTAGCATTTTTCTCCTGTTACAAAGCCAGTGCTTTTTTTCCCTAAAAAAATGTTTAGGGGTACAGTGGTACCTTGGTTCTCAAACTTAATCCATCCCAGAAGTCTGTTCTAAAACCAAAGCGTTCCAAAACCAAGGCACGCTTTCCCATAGAAAGTAATGCAAAACAGATTAATCTGTTCCAGACTTTTAAAAACAACCCCTAAAACAGCAATTCAACATGAATTTTACTATCTAATAAAATTTCCATAAAATGAAAGCAATAAGCAATGCACTGTACTATAAAATAAATAAAACAGTATTGTAGGTGATAAAAAAATATTTTTTTCTTACTTGCACTGATTATAGTCATTGTTTGGATGGGGGACTTTTATCCATTTCTGCAGTCACACAATCAATCAATCAATCAGTAGCTAAACTGGGATCCACACAGTCGCAAAAACAAATTAACTGAAAAAGCCTCAAAACAAAAAAATGCAAAATAAATAGCAAAAACAAAAGCACCAAATATAATCTCCAAATATCACATCAGAACACTGCAATTGGAAATGGAAGTCTTGAATTACGATGGGGGGACGCAAATAAGCAGCGCAACAGGAAACACAGGGGGACTCAAAACGGAGCACTTTCGGCTTCTGAAAAATGGTTTGAAAACTGGAATACCTACCTCCGGTTTTGCAGCGTTCGGGTTCCAAGTTGTTCAGGAACTAAGCTGTTCAAAAACCGAGGTACCACTGTACTCTCATTTTGACTCAAGAAAATCACCATTTTATAGTTAAAATTGGGGAAAATAAATACAGCAAATGGACAAAAGTACAAGGATTCACAAAATGTTTAGGGATATGCGTACCCCTGCGTACCCCCCAGAAAAAAGCACTGTACAAAGCTATATTATATTGGCTCCCTCAAGAAGAAAACTACACATGCTGATATTGTGTTTGAACATATATTGTTGTTGATAATAGTCATTGAAAAACTTATGGATGTTGTGGTACTAATATTACTTGTTTACCTCATATCTTGGACATCTTTGGGCATGGGCATGTAGCCAGGATTTATGCTGGGGGGCAGGCTTCTTGTTGAAGGGACAGAACCTCAGTTAGTTAAGTATTTTTATTGATTTACTTGATCTAAGGGGGGCCAACTGTGCCCATGTCTTTGAGGAAGGGCTGTCACTCAGCAACAGAACATCTGCATGCATGCAGAAAACCCCAGTTGGATTCTGCAATTCTATAGCCCCTCTCTATCCTTCTCCATCCACACAAGCAAAATGCATCATCAGTGTTCAATAACACATTTTAGTCAGCAAAAAAAAACCCCACGTAAAGCAGGGACAGCAAGGGGATGTGGCTGTGGAGGCATGAGGTAAAGGTGAAAGTAAAGGTAAAGGACCCCTGGACGGTTAAGTCCAGTCAAAGGCGACTACGGGGTTGCGGCACTCATCTCGCTTTCCAGGCCAAGGGAGCTGGCGTTTGTCAAGAGACAGCTTTCCAGGTCATGTGGCCAGCAGGACTAAACCACTTCTGGCGCAATGGAACACCGTGATGGAAAACAGAGCGCACGGAAACGCCGTTTACTTTCCCGCCACAGCGGTACCTATTTATCTACTTGCACCAGTGTGCTTTAAATCTGCTATGTTGGCAGTGTCGATATGCATCTGGGCCATCTCCTTCCAGCCGTACCACTGTGAAGACCCACCGGCCTCTGCTCCGACGTAAATCAGCGACCTGGGCTTCAAAGCCAGGGCACACTATCAGCAGATCGAACTGTGCACACAGAATAGGCGTGAGGCTTGTGGAAGCATACTACAACTACAGATTTATTAATCATATATCAGGACAAAGAAACATGTCGTCTCTCTCTTTGTCTTCTTGGTGAGAGAGTCAAAAGCAAAAGCAATACACACAACGGAAGTTCCCAGCAAGCTGTGCTGGAATGTAAACAGACATGTGACACACGTCTGCTCCTTAAGGTGGAATGGAAATTCTCAACAGGCAGGAGCTGGGACAGAACAATGGGAGCTCACCCTGTCACAGGGATTCGAACCGCTGACCTTCTGATCGGCAAGCCTAAGAGGCTCACTGGTTTAGACCACAGTGACACCCGTATCCCAGTTGTGTATGAGAGATGCAGACAGTGCTGTTTTTCTAGAAAAAGATGCCAGGATTACCATGCTAAGAGAACGAGGGAGGCGTTCATGGTGATGAACGCCTCCCTCGTTCTCTTAGCATGGTAATGGTGCCTGCCTGAGAGAACTGAGTTCTGGTGAGTTCAGGTTGGAAAGAAACCTTGGATGTGGGGAGACTCCTGAGGGCCAGATGGAGATACTCAGAAGGCCCCAGACCTTTCCCAGAAAACGCCACCCAGCCTCTCTTGCATTTCTGAGTGTCGTGTTGGCAAAGCCTCTGCATGTTGTCTCTGAGGGCAGTGACCTCCGCTTGACAGAGAGCAAGAGTTTCTTCAAGCTGAAGGAGATTTGGGTGCCAGCAGGAGCGACATTCTTGCCAGCAGGAAGGCGAAGAGAATGCCGTAAAACAGAGAGCGCTGTAATTAAGGAGATCGGTTGTGACCTGTCTGTTAAGTGCGCAGGCCGAAAACAGGGCTGTCACTGGAGCTGTCGTGATGGGCTACCGGAGAAAAACACCTGAACCGCAACAGCTAGAAATCTGTTTGTGTGCCAAGTAAAGGAAAGTGTTTATTTAATCTCCTCTGTACCCTGACAACACCGGTCTCTTTGACGCTACAGGGAAGTGACAGCACCAAAAATATAGCCTGAAAAATATAGCAGGAGGGGAAGATGTTGCAGAAGAGATGTAGTTAGTGCATAGAGCTTCAGATGAAACTGCTTTATACAGTGGTACCTGAGTAAATGGTTTTGCTGTTGAAAATAAAGAGAAAACCACAAATTAAAGTCTATGTAATATTCCAACCTTGCAAGTAATCCCACAAAGGTTACTGGAATGCCATCTCACCTATACAGGTACAATGGTACTTGGGTTAAGTACTTAATTTGTTCCGGAGGTCTGTATTTAACCTGAAACAGTTCTTAACCTGAAGCACCACTTTAATAATAATAATAATATATATTTTTTATTTATTATTTATACCCCGCCCAACTGGCTGAGTTTCCCCAGCCACTCTTTAGCTAATGGGGCCTCCTGCTGCTGCCGCGCCGCAGGAGCACAATTTCTGATCTTATCCTGAAGCAAAGTTCTTAACCTGAGGCACTATTTCTGGGTTAGCGGAGTCTGTAACCTGAAGCGTATGTAACCTGAGGTACCACTGTACTGAGAATATTGGACAAATTCACTAGTGGCTACTAGCCACGATACTGTTGTTATAAGAATGTAAGGTCTCAAATATATAAATTAAATGTTCATAAATTTACAAAGCAAACTCATACATACGTATGTAAACCACGTGTCTGAAATAGTACAGGAGAACAATCCTGAAACCATTTTGACTCTCCCAAATTGACCTCAAATGTTTCTCAGCAAGGAGGAAGGAAATGGAAAAGCCTCTCCATTGTGTTTTGCTTACCTGTCTTTAGGGCATCTTTGTATGAATAAGGTGAGCCCGTGACCTGGATTCAGGAATTAAAGTAGCGTATTTTCCCGTCTGTAAGACGCCCCCATGTATAAGGTGCCCCCTATTTTTGGAGACTCCGATTTAAGAAAATGGGGAGAGATGTATCCGTGTATAAGACGCCCCCAATTTTTTGACATTATTTTTTAGGAAAAACCCTAGTCTTATACATGGAAAAATACGGTATTTACCATCACAAAAGAATGACCAGGCTGCCCAAGTAAGCAGTCACTGGCCATTGTCGGGTATCCTGGCAGACAGGATTTCTGTTGTAGACTGCCTCCTTCTGTAATGTATGTATGCATGATGTTTTTGGGGGTGGTCTTGAGCTACAGGGTGGACAGTTTCAAAAGTCTATATAAGGGCTTGCACACCATGGTTCTTGGTTCCTCCTCTCTCCTGTGTGTGGGGGAGCACCCTGTTGCAACAGTTTAATAAAGATCAGGCTTACTAGCTGCTTTGCTTCTCAATATTCTCTGGTTGGCCTCTGTTATTTTCTCCTACCAATGGGGAACCCACATAAGGAAAAAGGAGCAGATTTTGTTTACATCATTGTTATATAGGGTTGCTAAGTTTTGAGCTATTTTTAATGGAATTCGCCACAATCTACACTTTCCCAGACATTTAAGCAATTTCTGCCCGGACACTGTTTACTAGGGCCGAATCACAGCCATGTCTGTGTGCCATATTTTGTGGGTGCCATATGTCCTAGATTTAATAAATGGTAGAATTTAATCAATACTTGGAGTGTTGGTTGGAGTATTAAGAGAAGGTGTCAGATGTCGAATTTAGCAGTGTAAAAAAACAACACAAAAAACAGGCTAAACTTGTTTTTCCTGACCAGGGAATCACCTGGAGAGAAGCCATTAAGAAACAAAGACAGAGTCATGACCCATCAAGATTGGCAATCAGCAAAGCAAAGTCTGTGCCAGTCACAAAGGGGATAGTTAATAAGACAAAAGACCAGTAGTTTTGGTTTAGGATTGCAGTTTGTGAACAGGAAAAAAAGTGTCCATTTTGCAAGCTGGAGAGAGGGGGCCAGCAAGGAAGGCCCGCTATCTGTCTTATGCTGCAGAGAAGGTCAGAGCACCATGTGGGCTGACTGTGACTGCTTGTAACAAAGCAGCAGAGAGCATGGCTGATTTCTGTGTTTTGGACCCAAATGCCTTTGGGAGAAGCTATAGACCTTTACTACAGCAGAGGCCTGCTTCTTGGGAGAAAAGCAGTGACAAACCTAGACAGCATCTTAAAAAGCAGAGACATCACCTTGCCAACAAAGGTCCGTATAGTTCAAGCTATGGTTTTCCCAAAAGTGATGTATGGAAGTGAGAGCTGGACCATAAAGAAGGCTGATCACCGAAGAATTGATGCTTTTGAATTATGGTGCTGGAGGAGACTCTTGAGAGTCCCATGGACTGCAAGAAGATCAGACCTATCCATTCTTAAGGAAATCAGCCCTGAGTACTCACTGGAAGGACAGATCTTGAAGCTGAGACTCCAGTACTCTGGCCACATGAGAAGAGAAGACTCCCTGGAAAAGACCCTGATGTTGGGAAAGATTGAGGGCACAAAGAGAAGGGGATGACGAGGATGAGATGGTTGGACAGTGTTCTCAAAGCTACCAGCACGAGTTTGACTAAACTGCGGGAGGCAGTGGAAGATAGGAGTGCCTGGCATGCTCTGGTCCAAGGGGTCACGAAGAGTCGGACACGACTAAACAACTAAACAACAACAACAGCAGAGGTAAAGAAGTTCATTGACGAGCCCATGCAAGTTCCACAGTCATGCTCAGTCTGTCGAGAGGTGTGTGAAACAAGTCATAGAGGCAGCAGGCAGGCTGTACACACATGAGAAATGTGAGGGCTACATCAGAGGCCAAGAAGCAAGTCAGCCACTGATGTCCAAGAACAAATCAAAGCAAGACTTGGAATAATAGAACTGTAGAGTTGGAAGGGAACCTGGGGATCATCTAGTCTTGTTATGTACTAGCTTAGATCCTAGAACAATAGGCAGGTAGGATCCTAGAATGCAACAATCTGATTGGCCTGCAGACCATAGCCTAGGACTTGCCGATCAGAAGGTCGATGGTTCGAATCCCTGCGACGGGATGACCTCCCGTTGTTCGGTCCCAGCTCCTGCCAACCTAGCAGTTCGAAAGCACGTCAAAGTGCAAGTAGATAAATAGGTACTGTTCTGGCGGGAAGGTAAATGGCATTTCCGTGTGCTGCTCTGGTTCGCCAGAAGTGGTTTAGTCATGCTGGCCACATGACCCGGAAAAACTGTCTGCGGACAAACGCCGGCTCCCTCAGCCTATACAGCGAGATGAGCGTTGCAACCCGAGAGTCGGCCACGACTGGACCTAATGGTCAGGGGTCCCTTTATCTTTACCTTACCAGCCCAATCAGGCTCCAGGAGGGAAGCAGAATCAGCCAATCAGACAGGACCCATTGTGTAAATAATGAATATAAAGCCTAAGGTTTGGGGTGGGGGAATTATCCACTGTTTTACAAGCTGCAACAAAGAGCATGAAATCACTATGCGACTCCAAGTATATTTCACTGGCGATGAGGATGGCATCCCGCTGAGCTGTCTGCCGCGTACCGCACCGCAGCCCGGCACAGGCCACACCACTGCATCACCACACATCCAGGCGACAGCTCCGGGACCCAAGGACCCAGCATGGCAACAGACAACAGCTTCACGCCATTCAGCCCAGTCTCAGGAGACTGGGAAGGATACTGTCAACTTGTGAGTGAACATATCAGACGACACAGCGATTCTTCAAACAGCTGTTCTTTATTCAGAGGCCACAACAGAACTGAACTGAAGGGCTCAGTCAGCCTGCTTATATAGAACTCCAGTACCTTGTTACTGTAACAACTTTCTAAAACTATCCAATCACTGAACGCCACTTTCGATCCTTCATTTGCATAACTATCTACAGTATCCCCCTGCTGGCCCAGGGTGAGAACCTCAGTACATAACAGATATGCCACCCGCTTCCAGTTCCTCCTGGAGGCAAAGGACGTCACCGACACAGCCAAGAAGAGGGCAACATTCTTCAGCGTCTGCAGAGAAGAAATGTTCGAGATTGCCTGAGCCCTCCTCGCACCCAAAAATATTGAGACCGTTACGCGACTCTGAGTATATTTCATAGTCCAACTCCCTGCAATGCAGGAATATGCAGCTGCCCCATACAGGGATTGAACCTGCAACCTTCATGTTATCAGCACCACGCTGTGACCAACTGAACTTGTTGGTTAAATTTCTTATTAACTGACTTCTTTACTTTCTAATGTTGTTCTATGATTGCAAGGTATTGTCGTATATTTAGCAGGATATGTTTCATGCAGAGGAACTATTTTTTATAGCATTACCTGACATTTTCAGAACATAAAATTAAAATTCTTTGCTTTTCTGAGAGCAGTTTATGTACTTTTTAATCAAACATACCGGTAGATTTACCAAGCTAAATGTTGTCAAGTCACAAAAAGAATCACAGATTAGAATTCCTCATACCCCAAAACGTATTTTTAAGACCCCTCACTGAAGAAATTTACAAAAATTCAGTTTCAATCTCTAAAATGACAAGCCCTACGTACTCTTAGAACCATAGAATCATGGAAGTGTAGAATCAGAAAAGACCCCGAGGGTCAACTGTCCAACAATCTGTCTTGCAGGAATCTCACCTAAAGCATCCATGACAAATGGCCATATGTAATGTTATGGATACCTCCACCCTAGGCCCAGGTTCTATATATGTGTGTAAATCAACCATATATCAGTACAGTCTTTACGGTGCCTCATTGTCCAAAAGGAAACACTTGTTGTTGTTGTTGTTTAGTCGTTTAGTCGTGTCCGACTCTTCGTGACCCCATGGACCAGAGCACGCCAGGCACTCCTGTCTTCCACTGCCTCCTGCAGTTTGGTCAGACTCATGCTGGTAGCTTCGAGAACACTGTCCAACCATCTCGTCCTCTGTCATCCCCTTCTCCTTGTGCCCTCCATCTTTCCCAACATCAGGGTCTTTTCCAGGGAGTCTTCTCTTCTCATGAGGTGTCCAAAGTATAGGAGCCTCAGCTTCAGGATCTGTCCTTCCAGTGAGCACTCAGGCTGATTTCCTTCAGAATGGATAGGTTTGATCTTCTTGCAGTCCATGGGACTCTCAAGAGTCTCCTCCAGCACCGTAATTCAAAAGCATCAATTCTTCGGCGATCACACACCCCAGTAAACATACCTGGTACCCCTGGAATCTTGCACTGCTCAGAGATTGGGGTGGCATCTAACACTACGTTCTATCTCTGCTGTGGTTGCTTGGAAGTCTTGTGGACTTCCCATAAGTATCTGGTTGGTCACTGTGAAAACAGGATGCTAGACTAGGTGGGCCATTGGCCTGGTCCCGCAGGTTCTCCTTATGCTCTTAGATCTTTACAGTATCCAGATATTTACAGTTGTTTGACCTTTTGATGGGGGAGGTGAGGTGTGGCCATCACCTGCCCCTCCGAGCTTAAGGGTAAGTAATCCAGGGGGGTGGATCTTGTCCCAAGCCCGGAGCGGGGCTAGGGCCATGACACGACCCCATCAGGAACACCTGGGGGAGCTCAAGTTGGTTTGCAATGACGGGGCTCCCCCTTCTGGTGGTTTACCCTTACTGGATTTCCTGCACAGTGGGCAGGAGTCAGATACAGTTGGGTCCATTCAATGCCTAAGCCAATTACCGCTCACATTCTGTAATCAATAAAGTTGTGGCCAAAATTTGCCCAGTAACATTAACATAATATCTGTGTCCTGGTGTGTTTTATTCCTCAACGAGGGGTGGTTGTGGGGTCTAGACATGCAACATGAATTTCCTGGCACAAAGGCAAACAGCAACCAGCTACCAAATACCAACGACTTACCTGTTTGCTCTTTAAGAGCAGAATTTTATCAAGAGTTTGGCAAGGCCACTTGAACTCTTGGCTCGCTCGAAGTGGCAAAGAGGCTAACAGATTGAGGTTGAATCCTGACAAGACAGACGTACTGCTTTTGGGAGACAGGAGGCGGGCAGGTGTAGAGGATTCCCTGGTCATGAATGCGGTAACTGTGCCCCTGAAGGACCAGGTATGCAGCCTGGGAGTCATTTTGGACTCACAGCTGTCCATGGAGGCAAAGGTCAAATCTGGGTAGCTGTTTACCAGCTCCATCTGGTACGTAGGCTGAGACCCTACCTGCCTGCGGACTGTCTCGCCAGAGTGGTGCATGCTCTGGTTATCTCCCGCTTGGACTACTGCAATGCGCTCTACGTGGGGCTACCTTTGAAGGTGACCCGGAAACTACAACTAATCCAGAATGCGGCAGCTAGACTGGTGACTGGGAACGGCCGCCAAGACCACATAACACCAGTCTTGAAAGAACTACATTGGCTCCCAGTATGTTTCCAAGCACAATTCAAAGTGTTGGTGCTGACCTTTAAAGCCCTAAACGGCCTCGGTCCAGTATACCTGAAGGAGTGTCTCCACCCCTCAGTGTTATACCTGGACACTGAGGTCCAGCATCGAGGGCCTTCTGGCGGTTCCCTCACTGCAAGAAGCCAAGTTACAGGGAACCAGGCAGAGGGCCTTCTCTGTAGCGGCGCCCGCCCTGTGGAACACCCTCCCACCAGATGTCAAAGAGAACAACAACTACCAGACTTTTAGAAGACATCTGAAGGCAGCCCTGTTTAGGGAAGCTTTTAATGTTTGATGTAGTACAGTATTTTAATATTTTTCTGGAAGCCGCCCAGAGTGGCTGGGGAAGCTCAGCCAGATGGGCGGGGTATAAATAAATTATTATTATTATTATTATTATTATTATTATTATTATTATTATTATTATTATTATTATTATTAAGAGGAGCTCTTTGTTCTCCAAACTCCCACAGAACCCAGTAAAAACATTCCTATTGATTCCAACAAGTGCATGATCTTGAGCTTCTTAAAAGATGGCGCTCCCTGGGGTCTGCAGTTCAAATACTTTACATTCTGAAGCCCGGTGCCCTAAATCCTGTGCTAGAACTTTGAACGGCTGAGACATAAAGTGCCGTGCTTGTGCTGCCCACCGACTTACGCAAAGCTCATAAATGTCAATGAGCTGGTATTTGCTGAAGCAACACTTTTCTATTTCAAGGACTTTGGGGCCCACAAAACTCAGGAACTCCATTCATTTGCGTTTTTTCATTATGGAAGTGTATGCATGAATGAATGACTGAATGAATGATTGCTGGCTGGCTTTGGGTTTGGCTGCTCTGGATAACTTCATGCAGCAGCTCTGAACATGCCTTCAAATGAAAGGAGAGGGAAATGCTCTATTTCCCCATGCTGAAATAATTTCCAAGGAATGGCTCTGAATGTTTAAATTTGGCTGTTGCCTAATATTAGCCATGGCTGGATGCTTGAAAAAGCTCCATAGCTGCATTTATTTCCCCTTCATCAAGACTTTACTGGCAAAACCACATGCAACAGGCAGAGATTCAAAATCTGTATCTAGCTGATCAAGGAACTTGGCTCTTTTAAGACATGTCATATAAGCACAGTTTATTTCTTACTCAAACCTCATGCCAGTAATCATTCTTCCTAGAGCCAATGAGAAAATGGATTTGCACAATATCATGAGTGGTGAACCTGCTGTGAATCTGCACCCACCCCTTTTTGGACAAACCTATAAGCTTCCAAATGGTTTTCCCAGTAGTGATGTATGGAAGTGAGAGCTGGACCACAAAGAAGGCTGATCGCCAAAGAATTGATGCTTTTGAATTCTGGTGCTGGAGGAGACTCTTGAGACTCCCATGGACTGCAAGAAGATCCAACCTCTCCATTCTTAAGGAAATCAGCCCTGAGTGCTCACTGGAAGGACAGATCCTGAAGCTGAGGCTCCAGTACTTTGGCCACCTGATGAGAAGATAAGACTCCCTGGAAAAGACCCTGATGTTGGGAAAGATGGAGGGTACAAGGAGAAGGGGACGACAGAGGACAAGATGGTTGGGTAGTGTTCTCAAAGCTACGAACATGAGTTTGACCAAACTGCGGGAGGCAGTAGAAGACAGGAGTGCCTGGCGTGCTCTGGTCCATGGGGTCACAAAGAGTCGGACACAACTAAACGACTAAAGAACAACAGCAACAACAGAAGCTTCCAAACTGTATTGAACTCAAAAGCTATTCTTCCCATTCCCCAGAGAATCTGGCTGTGCAGAATGCTGATTGGCTGGATCTTGTGGCAATCACAAAGCAACAACCCACTTTGTGAGCAGTTGTAGTTTGAAACACACACACACACACACACACACACACACACACACACACACACACAAAACCTACTTGGCCTTAAAAAACAAAACAGAAGTCTGTCTTGGAGAGTTGGGGATGCACAATTAAATTGCAGAAATTGCATACATAACTGACCTTTGTTTTACTCAAATGCCCAATCTGCCTCTTCCTAAGGATCTAATATGCTTCTTATACAATTGATTGACCTTTGTTTCGCCCAGACCTCCAACCTGCCTGCGCCGTAAATGTGCATCCTGCTTCTATTGCTTTGACTGTGGCTTGACCTCTACTGGGTAACCTTAAGCTGATCATGCCATTGCATCAGTTTCACAGGCAAGTTCCTATAAACATGCAACCAGGTCTTGTGTTCAGGCTCTTTAGTTTAGAGTCAGCAGAAAATCTGCTCCCTTCTGTTCATGCATCTTGTAGACAGAGGCTTTTGATTTCTGGCTCATGTACTGCTTTGTACTCTAGCTCTTCTACAGCTACAAAAGATAAAGTTTATCTGCCAATTTTATCAGGCAGGGCATATTTTAGATGCTAAAGCTAATACTGTGATTTAGTCTATATATTTCCTTGGCTGCAATTCTGTATGTTTAATTCATAAATCTGACTTATGAGTTGAAAGAAACTAGTGTGTGTTGGTCTGGTGGGATATTGAATAACCATATCTCACCTCCGCATTAATGCCTTGATCCTCTCAGCCAACCCACAGCAAACCTATACCTATTTAGAAAAAATAAAAAATCTGTTTTGTTGCTATTTGTATTTCTTGGATGCCTCATAAAATCAGTTCTCTGGGTGGCATACAGATGAAGAAAACATAGCAATAAAACAATGGTGTAATGGAAACCACTGATAATCCCTAACACACACACACACACACACACACACACACACACATTTGTATAGAGTACTTGCCTGGAGAACTGCATTGCAAAATGCAAAGACCTGCAAGTGTCAAATGATGGCTGTTTTTCAGATCAGCAGGTTCAAGACTGGCATGGGGACAAAGGGAACTTGCCCTGCAGCAGAGAAACTTTCACCCATTCCTGAAGGGAAATATATTTGTTTTCATCTTGAATCACACTTCCTGTGTGCATATGTATCGTTCATAGTAGTGCCTAAAGACATTTGAGTCTACAGTGGTACCTCAGGTTACATACGCTTCAGGTTACATACGCTTCAGGTTACATACGCTTCAGGTTACAGACTCCACTAACCCAGAAATATTACCTCGGGTTAAGTACTTTGCTTCAGGATGAGAACAGAAATCGTGCTCCAGCGGCGCAGCAGCAGCAGGAGGCTCCATTAGCTAAAGTGGTGCTTCTGGTTAAGAACAGTTTCAGGTTAAGTACGGACCTCCGGAACGAATTAAGTACTTAACCTGAGGTACCACTGTATAAACAGATCATGAAAGGTCATATGCACTGGGCAGGGGAGAAATGGCACACATGCCAGTATGTGAATGAACCCTAAGCAATTTATATCTTATTGTAAGCTCCCTGGGGCAGAAGGCCTGTCCTATAGCACTGAAAGAGGATCATCATGCGCACTGAAAGTGATTTGTGTGTGTTTGTAATATCTAAGCCATTTCTCACCTTCTCACCCCTTGCCTTTTCCTGTAAGACCTATTACAGTCGTTTAGAGTCGTCAACAGGCTCATCTCAGCTATCTGCCAATCTCCCATTCCCACCACCCTTTTGAGTAATACCCCTCCCCACCTTCTCACTATATAGAAGGGTCTGGCAACTTCTGTTTCAGTGTATCTGAAGAAGTGTGCATGCACACGAAAGCTCATACCAAGAACTAACTTAGTTGGTCTTTAAGGTGCTACTGGAAGGAATTTTTTTATTTTGTAATATCTATATATCTGTATCTATATCCATTTCTTGCCAGCTACAGATATCCACCACTAAGCATTTTTATTTATTTTCCTTACTTAAAAGCATTCATATCCCACTTAATATTTTTTTTTTTAAAAAAAAAAATCTAAGCGGCATTGGGAGCAGGCTGAGGGAGGCAGATCAGGCTGAAATGTGTTTCTCTTTATTTATTTCTCTTTGCATTTGCATCTCTTCCCAAGGCACCCAAGGCAAATTGTTCCCCCTGGAAATCACTACTGTAAATACCAAGCTGCCACTGTGCGCCTCCTCTAAAAAATTAAAATGCATTGTCCTTTTCTCCCAAGAGACTTGCATAGATGAGGCTAGCCACACCTGGAATTACGGTAATTTGCCTCTAAGGCTGGGCTAGTCGTGGAGGCTAGGGCAGCAATTGTTGAATCGACCGAGGCATAAGCTATCCAGCCTGTCACTAGAGGGCACTCAAAGGTTTCTATTCCATCTTCCTCCATCCATTCTTAAATTAACTACGATGCTATATACGTGCATTATTTGGAGTCGCGAGGAAGGTTCTTTCAGAACTGTTCTACTGTATTTGGAACAGAGAAGTGGTGACAAAGGCAATACGTGTGTGCAATACAAAGGAACTTGAATGGAAGGAAATCGGTGTACAAACCACAGTTTTGGTCTCGCCAGGATCAGCTCTTTACGAAAGACGCTGCCCAAAAATGGGAACATTGCGTCAGGAGAGGCTATGAAGGTGTTGCACTGGGGTTTGGAAGCAGTGGTGGGCTGGAGGAGGGCCAATGAATTGAGACCGGATCTGGATAAGATGAAAGTGCTGTGGGCAGCTGGCTCCTGAATTATGTGTATGACCTGCACATTTCCTGAAGGAACAGGTTCGTTGGGGGTACTCTTGGGTCCTATCTTGCCACTGGAGTCTCAGTGCTTTTTAATTATTATTATTTCATCCCATGTGAAGGTGCTTGTTAGCTTCAGTGCTATGTGCTCTGTTGACATCATGCCTGGACTACTGTAGTGCATTCTATGTGGGGCTGCCCTTGAAGACAGCCTGGAGGCTTCGTCTAGTGCAGAATGTGGGCGCCAGGATAGCAAGTGGAGCAGCCTGAAGGGACCATGTATTGCTGGCTCTGGAAAAGCACCGCACTGAGCTACCAGGCCCAGTTTGGAGAGGCAGTGTGGTGTAATGGTTAGAGTGTTGGACTAGGACCTGGGAGACCAAGGTTTGAATCCCCCTACTCAGTCATGAATCTCCCTGCTTATTTAACTTATATGCAGAATTCATCATGCGAAAGGCTGGGCTGGTTGAATCCCAAGCCGGAATTAAGATTGCCGGAAGAAATATCAACAACCTCAGATATGCAGATGACACAACATTGATGGCAGAAAGTGAGGGGGAATTAAAGAACCCTTTAATGAGGTTGAAAGAGGAGAGCGCAAAATATGGTTTGAAGCTCAACATCAAAAAAGCGAAGATCATGGCCACTGGTCCCATCACCTCCTGGCAATAGAAGGGGAAGAAATGGAGGCAGTGAGAGATTTTACTTTCTTGGGCTCCATGATCACTGCAGATGGTGACAGCAGCCGTGAAATTAAAAGACTTAGGAGAAAAGCAATGACAAACCTAGACAGCATCTTAAAAAGCAGAGACATCACCTTGCCAACAAAGGTCCGGATAGTTAAAGCTATGGTTTCCCCAGTAGTGATGTATGGAAGTGAAAGCTGGACCATAAAGAAGGCTGATCACCGGAGAATTGATGCTTTTGAATTATGGTGCTGGAGGAGACTCTTGAGAGTCCCATGGACTGCAAAAAGATCAAATCAGCCCCAAGTGCTCACTGGAAGGACAGATCCTGAAGCTGAGGCTCCAATACTTTGGCCACCTCATGAGAAGGGAAGACTCCCTGGAAAAGACCCTGATGCTGGGAAAGATTGAGGGCACTAGGAGAAGGGGATGACAGAGGATGAGATGGTTGGACAGTGTTCTTGAAGCTACCAATATGAGTTGGACCAAACTGCAGTGTTCCAAAGGCAGTGGAAGACAGGAGTGCCTGGCGTGCTCTGGTCCATGGGGTCACGAAGAGTCGAACACGACTAAACAACTAAACAACAACAAATGCCAGACCATGGTTTCATAGAATTACAGTGGTACTTCAGGTTAAGAACTTATTTTGTTCCGGAGGTCCGTTCTTAACCTGAAACTCTTCTTAACCTGAGGTACCACTTTAGCTAATGGGGCCTCCTGCTGCTGCCATGCCGCTGCCATGTGATTTCTGTTTTCATCCTGAAGCAAAGTTCTTAACCCAAGGTACTATTTCTGTAACCTGAAGCGTCTGTAACCCAAGGTACCACTGTATAGAATTTAGAGTTGGAAGGGATCCCAAGGGTCATCTAATCCAATCCCCTGCAATGCAGGAATAATAGCTGAGTATTGCCTACTCTGTCTGGGGTTTCAGACAGGGGACATTCCCAGCGAGACCTGGAGATGCCAGAAATTGAACTCAGGACCTTCCTATGTAAAGACGATGTCCTACCACTTAAGGCAGCTCCACACAAAGTGCAATGGTGGTGAGTACAGAGGGCCTGAATGACTCTGGCAAGATCTGATTTTGTCAGGAAAGGTCATGGCTGGTGAACTATGGATTTACAAGGGGTTGGACAAATTCATGGAGGGCGAGGCTATCGATGGCAAGTAGCCACCACGGCCATGCTCTGCCTCCATGGTCGGAGGCAGTGATGCTTCAGAGTGCTGGTTGCTGGAAACCACAGAGAACTCTCTTGCTCCTGGGTCCCGCTGGAGGGTTTCCTGCAGACACCTGGGTGGCCACTGTGGGAACGGGATGCTGGATAAAGTGGGCCATTGGCCTGATCCAGCACCCTTTCTTATGTTCTAACCAGCCAAAGTTGGAAAAAGGCACCCATCCCCACTGATTCCAAGAATGCTAGATGAAGAAGTACCCTCACACTGGAACTGTGCATTGCTATTCCAGTGTCATGAACAAACAAGTTTTCCTTCCAAGAATGTTTGGATCTCTCTGGTAGCTGGTTGAGTTATTTGGAATTACAGTGGTACCTCAGGTTAAGTGCTTAATTCGTTCCGGAAGTCCGTACTTAACCTGAAACTGTTCTTAACCTGAAGCACCACTTTAGCTAATGGGGCCTCAAGCTGCTGTCGCGCCGCCGGAGCACAATTTCTATTCTCATTCTGAAGCAAAGTTCTTAACCTGAAGCACTATTTCTGGGTTAGCGGAGTCTCTAACCTGAAGCGTATGTAACCCGAGGTACCACTGTATCTTATAGGTTTAACTAGACTTTTGCTTCTTCTGCTGGTTTTGTGAATCCCTTTCTACACACACACACACACACACACACACACACACACACACACACACTGCTGTTGTTTTTATATTTTATCTTGCAACAAGTTGTAAGCGTTTCAGGGACCAAAAGGTGAGTCATCCAATTGATCTGTTTTTGCCACCTGAAAGCCCGGCCAGAGTCCTCATTGTGCTAGGTACTGTACATGAATAGCGCTGAGGTCACTTCCCGAAAAGCCTTGTGGCCGCTGCAGAGAGACAACAGATGGACAGAACAAAGAGCCCAGAGGACCACAAGGTAGTAGCAAGGCAATTATGATTAGCTTAGTAAGCCTCTCTCCCCACACGCCAGCTGCCCGGCCATTGTCACTAATTGGTACTGGTATTTATCGAATTAGCTCCTTCAATGTCATCATGAAACGTTAACGAGCACCTTCAGAGGGGATGAAATAATAATAATTAAAATATCCTGATTATTTCCCTTAGATCGCATCAGATTGCATTATTTACAATTGTCCCGCTGGCTTAAGTCTGCATACTAGAAGGCGTCACCCTACTGCAAAATGGTACATCTCCGACCTCTCTCTTTTCACACACCCCAACTCCGCCCCCCTACGAATTAGCCTTATAATATGCACTCAGCGAAAGATGCCTGAAGTGCTCCGGAAACTAGCTGGCACTTGAAAGAGCATATAAAAGATGTTCTCCCTTCTCTGTCTAGGGAATGTATGCTCCTTCACACCATGATCTCCCTCCCTCCACTCACAAAACAATATTTGGGAATTGCCTTTTGCCTCTTCTTTGCTGGTTGCTTACAGAGCTGGACCAAAATTCTGAGCATCACAAATCTGTGTTAGGAAGGGCTCTCATCCCTCTCCATTCAATCCATTTAGCATTCGCATCGTGAAAGAGAGCAGCTCATGTCTCATATCCAGAGGAGGGACATGGGAACAGGCTTGGAAACTTGTGAAATTCTCTAGTCTTTTCTGAATTGTTGCCAATAACCAGTAATATAACTAGAGATACAAAGGTGACACCCTTTTGTCTGGAAAATTATGGATGGCGCAACTATTTCCAGCATTGTTTGGGGTTAAAAACGAGTAGGGTCAAGACTTGTTGCTAATTTGTGGGTGGGATTCAATCGCACGCTGGCAAATTCACCTCCTGCAGTTGGGGATTGGGTGCTGCCATGCAATAAACCTGCAATTAGACTGTTGTTGTTGTTGTTTAGTCGCTTAGCCGTGTCCGACTCTTCGTGACCCCATGGACCAGAGCACACCAGGCACTCCTGTCTTCCACTGCCTCCCACAGTTTGGTCAAACTCATGTTGGTAGCTTCGAGAACCCCATCCAACCATCTCATCCTCTGTCGTTCCCTTCTCCTTGTGCCCTCCATCTTTCCCAACATCAGGGTCTTTTCCAGGGAGTCTTCTTTTCTCATGAGGTGCTCAGCTTCAGGATCTGTCCTTCCAGTGAGCACTCAGGGCTGATTTCCTTAAGAATTGATAGGTTTGATCTTCTTGCAGTCCATGGAACTCTCAAGAGTCTCCTAGACTGTTAGCTGTAAGGAAAGTGATGGGGAGGCACTCAAAAGCAAAGCCCCCGCTGGCACCCCTCTCCTCTGCCACCAGTGGCAAAGTGGAGTTGGCATCAGTGCTGGTTTGGGGCAATATCTCATTGCAAATCTGCGATATCATACCAGAAATTGGCACCGATGCTGGAGCCACTTCTCTGCCAGTGGGGAGGTGACTGGGCGGGTGGCATAGACAGCAGAGGCATGGCAGGGCACACTTCCCACTTTGCCTCAAACAGCAAAATGGGATGTGACTGCCCTGGTGGCTGGGGTTATAACACTAGACAGACGTAGCAATTATTCAACAGGAAAGGAATAATAACACTACAAATGTAATAGTGGCACTGGACATTGGTAGGTTTTTTCCTGTGCAATGCCTTTAGAAGCCATCCAACTTGCTTTGTGGCTGCTCTGGTGTGAACAAGCAGAAGGCAACTCTCTTATGGGAGCCTTGAACACACAGATGGTCCTTGGGAGGGAAGCCTTTGTTGCTGCCTTCTCTCCTTTCTTCCAGAGATTTATGGTTGCTCTTTCTTCTATTTTCTTTCTTTCTTTCTTTCTTTCTTTCTTTCTTTCTTTCTTTCTTTCTTTCTTTCTTTCTCCTTAATCAGAAATAAAAGTCATCCAGCCGAAAAAAGACACATCTTCATCTCAACCCAAATGGAAACCACAAGGCCAAGAAACTGCTAAGACTTACTGTTTAGATTTCATGTCTTTAAAGACATAAGACTGTTTTGCATGGAGACAGACACACGGGCCTAATTCAGACGTCACAATCAAACCATGATTAGGCAACTGGGAGCAGCCTGCAGACTCGTGTGGTACCCCTGACCTGCTCACACACAAATTTGCTCCTCCCTTTCCTCGTTTGCCTAAATATAAAAACAGTTCAGTTCGGTTCAATTCGGAAAGTTGTGCTAGCCAAAGGACATGGCCAAACCAATACAATGCAGGCAGTATAAAATATAAACCAGAACCTCTACTTGAACCAACAGAACCATGTACAGTGGTACCTCAGGTTAAGTACTTAATTCGTTCTGGAGGTCCATACTTAACCTGAAACTGTTCTTAACCTGAAGCACCACTTTAGCTAATCGGGCCTCCTGCTGCCGCCGTGCCGCCAGAGCACGATTTCTGTTCTCATCCTGAAGCAAAGTTCTTAACCCGAGGTAATATTTCTGGGTTAGCGGAGCCTGTAACCTGAAGCGTATGTAACCTGAAGCGTATGTAACCCGAGGTACCACTGTATTGCAAATGAGACTGTAGATGGGGAGCCTCTACAACTACGCAGAGCACATTTCAATTTAGACCTCTGAATCTCCCTTACTATTTTGTCCAATTCCTTCTTCCTAACCTTTCTTGCCAACAGCGCAAAATGGGCCTTTTTAAGAGTCACAAAGGTGTTGCAAAGCATGCAATACTACATTTGTAGTCCTTGGACCTGCTCCCTTTCAATGCGAGGCACTGCCACTTAGATGTTGTCAGAGTCTAGAAAAAGAAAGAAAAGAAAAAAGGGATTATTCCATGAAGCATATGGAGTGGCATGATACGTAATTAAAACACACTGATTTCATGAATTTTGGTGAACTGTCGGAACACAGTCCTACAGATATATACAGATATACATTATGGCTGTATATCTGTAGAAAAAAATGAGACTTCTGAATCTTTCCGTCATTTAGCTCAGACACTGAGGTCCAGCTCCAAGGGTCAGATGCTTGCGCCCAAATCCTTCGCTTTCAAGACTCGCCTCCCTCGCAAGGATTGTTGTGAGGAAAAAATGGGGAGGGGGGGGCAGGTAGGCTGCCTTAGTTCCTTGGAAGAAAGGTGGGATACAGATCTGAGGAAGTAAATCAATGAGTTTGGCAGGCCTGTTCGAACGGACATGTCAAAACTGAGCTCATTTTCTTCCGGTGTGGGACAAACAATGCTATCCATTTACTTTTACATAACGCCATGAGTAAACACATCAAAGTCAGGCACATCTCGGTGCCTGTTACATTTCTGAGTATTTCCTTTAAATCCATAATGTGTTTTATGTGCCTTCAGCAACAATGGATGGGCTTATGCCAGTTCACAACAGGCAGCCAATTGAACAAGCAATAGAGGTTTTCATACAGTGTTTCCCACTGTCTGTCTGTGTGTGTGTGTGTGTGTGTGTGTGTGTGTGTGTGTGTGTGAGAGAGAGAGAGAGAGAGAGAGAGAGAGAGAGAGAGAGAGAGTTGGCCAAAGTGCAACGATTTATTTCCCACCACCTCCGACTCAGATGGGAGAACAACAACACAAAAAGCAGCCTTCTAAGTATGTTAGAACCTTTTTCCTGAGTCAAGCTTATCATTCGTATTAAAAGCTTATCTAGGATTGCTCTGTTACAATGACAAGCTTCAAGAGTGGAATGGAATATCGTACAGAGTGTGTCTTAATTTCATCAGCATGTTGACAGAGCTTTCCAAAGGTGACATTATGTGCCTAGAGGCAGGGGTGTAGGAAGGGGGGCGGTGGAGGCGGACCGACCCAGGTGCCCTCACTGAGGGGGGTAACATTCGGCGCGCCGCCCGCCCGCAACTACCAAATCTACCCCGAGCCGTCAGGATGGGGGGGGATCTGTGCCGCTTTGCCGGTGGCATTTCCCCCCTTCCCCCTTTGTTTTGACAGCTTGGGGGAGGCTTGGGAGTTGCGGGCAGGCGGCGTGCCAAATGTCCGCCATGGCCAGCTCCCTCCACCCCCATGGATGGCTCACTCCACCCCCAGCTGCGGAGCGCACACACCGCTCCGGCAACTCGAGCGGCTATACCATGCCTGAGAGGGCACCCTCCGTGCCATGCCCCCCTCAGGAGGGTGCCCACTCTGGGCAGCGTGGGCATATGCTCTAGCGCTGCCTAGAGGTGAACATTCCCAAGAGAGCAGTCATAGGTAGAATGTCCACACATTGTTCTATGGCGTCTCTTCCATAATATCTTGCATCCCTCGCAGGTCCTGGAAGGATCCTTTAAAAAAGGTTCCATACGCTCAGAGACTTTGCGCCTGTTCATTGCGGGAGATAGGAAGCCCAGAGCACTTGTTCTTTAGATGTCCCTTTTATGAAGAGGAACTTAGTAAGACCATTGATCCCCTACTAGTGAGGCTCACTGACCTCTCAGAAAATCAAAAATTTGACCTTTTCCTGTTAGCCAAAGATCATAAGATGACCCAGATGGTTGCCAGATTCTGTGTACAGATCTGTAGGCGCAGACCATCTCCCTACCCAAGAAAATCCCCAAACTCGGTTCCATGGGTGACTCTGGGTCATCTCTCTGCGGTAGCTCATTTTAACGTTTTAAGTGTCTATACACTTATCACATTTATAAATTTTAAATTTATTGATGTACATTGTTTTAAATGTTTGTTTTCCTTCTGTGTTTGTACCCCCAAGTGTGTTTTATAAGCTGGTCTCTGACTGTAATAAATTATCTATCATCTATCTATCTATCTATCTATCTATCTATCTATCTTGCATCCAAACATTTTGGACTTGTGGAAACTGGCGTCAGAATTTTGCTGTCAGATGAAATGCACTTTGTTTATTCCAGTGCTATTTTTCTGGAAAAAGAGGTGCCAGAGCTAACCATGAAACCTCCTTCATTCTCTTAGAACAGGCCTCCAGATGTTTTGGGACTACAGTTCCCATCATCCCTGACCAGTGGTCCTGTTAGCTAGGGATGATGGGAGTTGTAGTCCCAAAACTTCTGGAGGGCTAGTTTGGGGATGCTTGTCTTAGAATGACAATGGCGCCCACCTGAGAGGTGCAGTGAGGAGGAGTTCCAGTGAGCTCTGGCTGGAAAAAAAAATTATTGGCTTATTTATTTGGAAGGTTTCCAACCATACCTTCAACATAAGGTCCCAGGGTGAGTTAAAAAAACGTGAGCATAGTTATCAACACAATGGCCAAATTGTCCCAATAAAAAGATAACAGTACAGATTCAACAAAAGAAGTGGGTCCCCACAAAACAAAATACCTTGGCTGTCAAAGAAGTGCACCCCAGTGAGTCAATGTGGCATAGTGGTTAGACCATGGGTAGTCAAACTAAGGCCCGGGGGCCGGATCCAGCCCAATCGCCTTCTAAATCTGGCCTGCGGACAGTCCAGGAATCAGCGTGTTTTTACATGAGTAGAATGTGTCCTTTTACAGTGGTACTTCGGGTTAAGTACTTAATTCGTTCCGGAGGTCTGTACTTAACCTGAAACTGTTCTTAACCTGAAGCAGCACTTTAGCTAATGGGGCCTCCTGCTGCCTCTGCGCTGCCGGAGCACAATTTCTGTTCTCATCCTGAATCAAAGTTCTTAGCCTGAAGCACTATTTCTGGGTTAGCAGAGTCTGTAACCTGAAGCGTATGTAACCTGAAGCGTATGTAAGCTGAGGTACCACTGTATTTAAAATGCATCTCTGGGTTATTTGTGGGGCAAAGGAATTCGTTCCTCCCTCCCCCCAAAAAATATAGTCTGGCCCCCCACAAGGTCTGAGGGACAGTGGACCGGCCCTCTGCTGAAAAAGTTTGCTGACCCCTGGTTAGACTGTCAGACCAGCACCTAGGAGACCAGAGCAATGAAGCTCACTCCAGCCAGTCGCTGCCCTGTACACCACCTTGAATCGAGAGACAGAGGCAGTATAAGTGCTCCTGCCATCCTTCTTCAGACTCTTGTCTCACCTTTCTAGACGGAACAAAACGCCCCTTTAAAAACCTGCATTTATTTGAACTTCTAGTCCAAGGGCTGATTAGAGTCTTGGCGCCTACGCCACAGCTGCCAAGTCAGGCAGGCCCATTCCAGAGAGGTGACAGCATGAGGTTTGTGATAAGGGGAGAAATGTTTAACATCTGTCGGGGAAGGGCTCATTGGCAGAGCTCCTGCAGGAGGTCTCAGGTTCAATCTCCAGGTATAGCGGGAAAAGACCCCTGCTTGAAGCCCTGGAAAGCTACTGAGCTAGATAAAGTTCTGACTTGGTGTAAGACAGCTTCCTAAAGGTGGTCAGGGTGGCGGTGTAGAGCACATGTGGCCTTGGCTGAGTGCCTGAGTTGAAAACAAACCTGAAGTGCTGCCAATCATCTTTTTTGCTAGGGCTGCTATTTCACCCTGGCAGGGGTGTCTTCCAGCCCTAGTAGGAGATGCTGAAGATTGAACATGGAACTTTCTGTCTGTAAATATGCTCTACCACTGAACCTCTCCCCATAAGACAGCTGTTGTAAGACAACTAGGTTCGTGACTGGGACTGGGCATATGGGACATATCTTGCAAGGACCAAAAGAACAGAAACCTGCCCTGTCTGTTTCTGGGCCCCATCTGAGGTGCTGGTGTTGACCAGGATACTTCAAGGATTGCCTCTGTTCACACAGTTGCCCAGGTATTAAGATTCTCCCAGTAGCTCTGTTAAGTTGCGAGTGAACGTATCAGACAACACAGCGATTCTCCAAACAGCTCTTGTTTATTCACAGGCCAGAACAGAACTGAACTGAAGGGTTCAGCCAACCTGCTTATATAGAGCTCCACTACAGAGCAACAGTAACAGCTTTCTGTAACTATCCAATCACTGAACGTCACTTTCAATTTGCATATGTGGACCTGAGTGAAAACTATCTACAGTATCCCCCTGCTGGCCCTGGTACATAACAAGCTCCTTGCATACCCTCCAACATTTCTCCAGTGAAAATAGGGATGTCCTAAGGAACAGCGAGACATTCCAGGATCAAATCAAAAACTGGGATGGCTTCTGTAAATCCAGGACTGTCCATGGAAAATAGGGACACAGGAAGGATATGTCTTGTGTTTTCCAAGGCAAAGTGTATGTATGTGTGATTTGGCACAAGACCTTTTATGTTGTGGCACCCAACATACGTCTGTGGAAGCTGTTGACTTTTATGGGCAAAGGAGATGGTGGATTTTATTTGTACACTGCTCCACCAATCATGGTCACACTTGGTCTCCTGGGATGTGTGCCATTGCACACATATACAACAAACCAGGGGGAGACAGGAAAGCATGCTAGACTTGGAAGTCCTACTTGAGAGACACAGACCCATCTGGGATTACATCTATATGATTTACATGCTATATTGTGTTTTAAATATTCAGTTGGAAGCCGCCCAGAGTGGCTGGGGAAACCCAGCCAGATGGGCGGGGTATAAATTATTATTATTATTATTATTATTATTATTATTATTATTATTATTATTATTATTATTAACAGGTATGAACAATTTCCCTCTTAGCATGAAGCAGTACTTACTTCAGGACCAAAATGAGGGAGAAATGTATGAGTCGTTCAATCTTATCAACTCACATGTTTCTTAATCAGTATTTTCTGGCTTTTGTGCTGTTACATGGCCTTCTCTTCAGTCTGGCAAATTACTGACACAGGAGTCATTTTAAGATAGGGGTGCTCTCAAACCGTTCATTCATATAGCACCATCAATGGGCACAACACTCGACGGAGTAGAAATGTGCAGGCCTCTGCCTCAAAGAGCTTGCAATCTAACATTTGACCCAGCAGAAGAACGTTTGATAAGTTAATTTATGCCCACTTAGGTTTCGCTACAGTGCGGCATGAGAACTGGGTGTGCTAAAAGCTTCATGGAGAAGATGGGTCTTGAGGTGGGATTTGAATGAAATGCACCTCGAAGGAAAACTTGGGATGGTACAGTCTCTCTGTGAGGAACTGACCATCTCCTTATTCAGAGCTGTACCCCCATTGTGTTAGTGAAACTTCATCACTTCCATGCTCAAAGCCATTCCATCAGGCTGCTGAGCAGAGGAAGAGAAGGTAAGCTCTGTTGAGAAACTAGCTTCTTTTAGCCCTCTCAGTTGTTCCCTACTTCCTAAGGCTAAACTGTTTCCACCCCAACTTGGGAGATCTGGGTGCTTGAGCTCGCTTTCACTTTTCCTTCTTTTAGATTGTCAAGCTAAGGGCAGGGACTCTCTTGCTTTTTATTGATCTGTAAGGCACTCAGGAGAGCTCTTCTCGTCAAAATGCTTTCAATGAATGAATGAACGAACGAATGAATGATTTAAAGCCCTTCGCTTAACCTACTGTGTAGAATGAGTATGTGCAAGGGGCTGCATCAACATGGGTGACACCTGGCTTGAGAGCAGTACATGTGAAAAGGATCTAGGAGTCTTGGTTGACCACAAACTTGACATGAGCCAACAGTGTGACGCGGCAGCTAAAAAAGCCAATGCAATTCTGGGCTGCATCAATAGGAGTATAGCATCTAGATCAAGGGAAGTAATAGTGCTACTGTATTCTGCTCTGGTCAGACCTCACCTGGAGTACTGTGTCCAGTTCTGGGCACTACAATTCAAGAAGGACACTGACAAACTGGAACGTGTCCAGAGGAGGGCAACCAAAATGGTCAAAGGCCTGGAAACGATGCCTTATGAGGAACGGCTAAGGGAGCTGGGCATGTTTAGCCTGGAGAAGAGGAGGTTAAGGGGTGATATGATAGCCATGTTCAAATATATAAAAGGATGTCACATAGAGGAGGGAGAAAGGTTGTTTTCTGCTGCTCCAGAGAAGCGGACACGGAGCAATGGATCCAACCTACAAGAAAGAAGATTCCACCTAAACATTAGGAAGAACTTCCTGACAGTAAGAGCTGTTTGACAGTGGAATTTGCTGCCAAGGAGTGTGATGGAGTCTCCTTCTTTGGAGGTCTTTAAGCAGAGGCTTGACAACCATATGTCAGGAGTGCTCTGATGGTGTTTCCTGCTTGGCAGGGGGTTGGACTCGATGGCCCTTGTGGTCTCTTCCAACTCTATGATTCTATGATTCTATGTTCCAAGGGTTAGGGAGTACAGAAGATCTGTATGCCTGCTCAGGCTGCTGCCCAGTTGCCTGCTGTTGGGGGGCCCAATTCAAAATTCTTCCTGCTCTCCCTGTTATCTCCTTGGAAAGGACAGCTCTCCAAATAGAGTATGACTTCAAATGGAGGGCTTTCTTTTGCAGAGTAGGGATCCAAAGCCACTCTAAGAATGCCTCTTTTAAGGCAATGCCAGTCAACCATAGTTTTCGAAAGTCTTGTATTGACAGCTTGGGACTAGATTACCTGAAGGATCACTGCCTTCCACATAGACCTACCTGGACCCTGAAATCATCTTTAGGAGTCCTTCTCTGGGTGTCCCCTCTGAGATGCCTTTTGAGCTGGGGCACCCGAGTTATGCAGAGACTGATCTGGCACCTTCCTCGTTCTCTTTCTGGCATCAGGCCACACTTCTGATATCTGTGCAATTTTACTGTACATAATTTTAGTGATGCGGTGCATCTTAATTTGCTACAACTGATCCTTTTATTATTCTTTTCATTGTTTTTTTTATTCATATCACATATAAAAAGAGCACACACCCTGTTTTTATACCGGTTCATTGATTTTCAAATTGATTGCGGGTGGTTACTGTGTTTTAGTGTTCTACTGTTGTAGTCCATTCAGAGAACACTGTTATTGGGGGATCACAAGTGAATGAATAAATAAAAACAAACATCAATTCTTAAAGAGGTCTGCTGCTGCTGCCTTGAATCACCTTTCTGCTGGCTGAAAGTTTTTTAATTGACTCATCAAACCGCTTGAAGTGGCCCTGCGTCTCCCCATGGCAGGTTTTATTCAGGAGGAGCTCCAGAGAATGACAAGTTTGGGCATTTGCCAAGGCCCCCTTAATAATGCTCCTGTTCCTATTCTGCACAGAGAACCCAAGCTCAGACCTAAGAGATAATTATTGGTTTGCACGCCCTCTCTCTTTCAGATTAAGGGGGCTCCCTGAGAGTGCCAAAGACTGCCCTCCAACCCTGGAACCAACATTATTCCTGAGTTCCAGGAATGATTGTCTTGAATTCACCACAGCCTCTCCACAGCATGAGCTATCCTAACATTTTGAGAATCGGTACTCTTCTATCTCCTTATTGGTTACTTCACATTTGTTGGTCCAAAACCCCTGATCTCTGGGTGGATTTTCCTGAAGCAGTGACACAGCCATTTCCTGTTGCCATCAAAATCTAACACAGGATATTCCTCTTGTGCTATCTACTCCATTTCTTGGAACAATGCCAAGAAACCTGGGCAAACATCTTGGCTTAGAATATCCCTCCAGTTTTACTTCACATAAATGTTTCATATTAAGGGCCATTTCAGGAAAAACACTGTAGGAGTCTCTTCATTTTCACTGGTTCAACAAAAGCAACAACTGAACATAATTTCATAGGACTGGAGCGAGGAAGAGAGGTCTGTATTTTTCCACCGAGACATCAGGCAGGAAAAAGGAACTGTTAGGGCATGTTTTCTTTCCTTCTAGTCAAGTCACTTTTATTTTTAGCATGTCCCTCAAGACAGACAACACCTACCCCAGGCCAGTACAACTTGTGACCCACCAGGTTGAATGCAGGCTGCAGAGAATGTCTTTATTTTCATCAGTCCCAGGCTAGTTGCAAAAGCAAAATAATATTATTGGGCTGCCCTATATGGTTGGTGACCTGTATTTGGCTTGGTGGGTAACACTATAGAGGCATGCCCTACCTAAAAAACTGGGTTGTTGTTGTTGTTGTCCCCATGGACCAGAGCACACCAGGCACTCCTGTCTTCCACTGCCTTCCGCAGTTTGGTCAAGCTCATGCTGGTAGCTTCGAGAAAACTGGGTATCATTTTAAATTGTGCAGATTGTATGGGATGGAAACCCCAATACAGTAAAAACACTTAGGGGTCAGATTATGTGTCTGTGCTGCACCAGTAATAAAAGGTAGGGTGTATTATGTCACAACTGGGAACTTGTGGTCCTCCAGATGTTGGTGTACTCCCAACTCTCATCAGCTCCAGTCAGCATGTCCAAGGGTCATGATGGGAGCTGGTAGTCCACTAACCTCTGCATTACATTTTAGCATGCAGCCTATATGTAGCTCCAAGACAGTGATTTATTGATCTTACAGTAAGTGAAATAAATATTTTATGTGGAACACAGATACTATATTACTTTCAAGTAGCAAAGGACAAATATGCCATTTACCGGTATTATTTTGTTGGAACCACAGAAGTGTGTTGCGCTGGTGATGTGCGAAAGAAGAACTGTTGCTCTAGCTTTGTAAATCTAGAGTTGACAGTCACATTTTAAAACTGTATTTAAATATTTATTATTTGTTATGGCCTTTTGCCTTCGTTAAACTGTGTTCACAGCAGGCGCAGAGAAGTTTTGGCCTTCCAGATGTTACTGAACTGCAGCTCTCATCAACCAGGACAAGCATGGCCAATGGCTAGGAATGATGGGAGTTCTGGCAACATCTGGAGGGCTCAAGGTTCCCCACAGCTGCTCTAGAGCTCAGAGAATCTGCTACAGGGACAATCCGTATTCTACTTTGGCCATTATAGCAAAAATAGGGAATGAAGAAAATAGATTTGCTTCTGCTTTTCCTATGTAACCTTAATCTGGGTCCCAGGAAGCACTGGGCTCCTGTGGAGAATTCCAGATTACGATAATTCTGGCACCAATCTTTTCCCCACATACATTTATTCAAATTCAAACTACAGCAGTACCTCAGAGGTCGAATGGAATCTGTTACAGAAGTCTGTTCGACTTCCAAAATGTTCAGAAACCAACGCAGAGCTTCCGATTGGCTGCAGGAAGCTCCTGCAGCCAATTGGAAGCTGCAGAAGCCCCGTTGAATATTCGGGTTCCAAAGAACGTTCGCAAACCGGAACACTCACTTCCGGGTTTGCAGCATTTGGGAGCCAAAACGCTCAAGTCGCAAGGCATTCGGGATCCAAGGTAGCTGTATACCTTATTCCCTGGGAATTGGGGGGGGGCATGCTCAAATAGTTCAAGGCGTACTCTTTTCACTAAGGAAAGTCACAATGAATGATCAACGTAGTGCTTGTGAGCTTTGGATTGCCACTGTGAGAATAGGACTAGCTGGGCCACTGGCCTGATGCAAAGAGCTATTATGTCCTTATGGGTGGTATTTCATAGAATCATAGAATTGTGGACTCGGGACCCTGAGGGTCAACTAGTCTAACCCCTTGCAATGCAGGAATTTCACTCTCAAGACTTTTTAGGACCCCACACCCCCGCAAGAGCTACAAACGTCCCCCTGCCCCCGGAATCCTTTCTGGGAAACAATGGATGCTACAGTGGTATTTAGAGTGCTCTAAATGTGCAGTGGGACATGGGTGGAGCTGTGGGTTAAACCAAAGAGCCTAGGACTTGCCGATCAGAAGGTCGGCGGTTCGAATCCCCACGATGGGGTGAGTTCCCATTGCTTGGTCCCTGCTCTTGCCAACCTAGCAGTTTGAAAGCACGTCAAAGTGCAAGTAGATAAATAGGTACCGCTCCAGCAGGAAGGTAAACGGTATTTCCGTGCGCTGCTCTGGTTCACCAGAAGCGGCTTAGTCATGCTGGCCACATGACCCAGAAGCTATACAACGGCTCCCTTGGCCAATAAAGCGAGATGAGAGCCGCAACCCTAGAGTCGGTCATGACTGGACCTAATGGTCAGGGGTCCCTTTACCTTTAAATGTGCAGTGTGGATATGAATGACATTTAAACCAGGTAGAAAAATTCTACACATGCTTGCACTGATGTTAATCTCCTTGTGTGGATCTGGGTTTGCAGCCCGAGTCTCTGAGCGTACTGCAAGATCCCATCCTACCCTACAAAGGCAGAGTTCACCCCAAGTTGAGGAAAGAAAAGAAAACAGCTCACCACACACAACTGTGTGACAGACAGATATTCAGCAGGGGGAAAGTGATCTGTCTGTGCTGGGAGAGGCTGCTGCTCCCACCCCGTCAAAATTTCCACCATTGATGCAGCTGTTCCAAGTCACAGGGAGTGGGAGAGAGGTGAAAAACAACAACCTTAAACCACTGCATTGTTTCCATAAAATAGCAGCCTCTTTCCCCTGATACAAATCGGCATAACCCTGCCTATCAATACCAAGCAGGTGCCTTCTCTGCACTGTTTTCAGCGCTTGCTAAAAACATCCTTGTTCAGACAAGCCAACCTAGATGCTTAGGAAACCGAGGAGATTTTAATCTTAGTATTTCCAAGCAGGGCTCTAAACTTCTCTTGATTTTTAACGTTTTATCTTTCCGTAAACTGCTGTGCGATGGTTGTTTTTTTTTAACAAATCAAGCAGCGTATGAATTTCACAAAACAGATAAATAACGCCCTTGAAGCGCTTAAAACCCTTGAAATGTGAACGGTCCTTCAGACTAATTTTCATACTGCATTTTATGTCAGAGGCGTAGCTTGTTTTTAACGAAACTTAATACTGTATTTTTATATGGTTGCAGCCCGCTCTGGGATTTTGCAGTGAAGGGCAGGTAAGAAATAATAATAATAATAATAATAATAATAATAATAATAATAATAATAATAATAATAATAATAATAATAATAATAAGCAGCAGCAGCAGCAGCAGCAGCAGCTATGACTCGGCGGCTCCCTTCTCCCCGGGCAACGGCTTCCAACGGTTGCGCAAGCGGCCAACCTGAGGGAAGCTTCCTCGGGACGACACGGCCACGCCCCCCGCCCTCCTTTCCCGTTGCCCGGATGGCCACAGCCAACGCATCGCGATCCCAGGCGCGCGTGCGCATGGGCGCGCCAGGGAGGGGTGTGTGAATGTGTGTGTGTGTGTGTGTGTGAGAGAGAGAGAGAGAGAGAGAGAGGCTGCCGGCGTTAGTGGCAGCTCCCTCAGACCGTTGGGAAGGGACCACTGGTTCGGCGGCGGCCTGTGTGGCGACGACCACAATCCTCCCCCTCCCTGCCCGGCTTCTTCTCCCCACATCCACATACGCACCGCCTCCTCCTCCTCCTCTTCCTCGGTTGCCAGGCGAAGCGAGAGGGCGGGTCCGAAGGGGGAGGGACCGGCCCATGGACCAGCCGGGCCTGGAGCCGAGCCCGGAGGAGCTGCCGCCGCCGCCGCCGAGGAAGGCCTGTGGAAATGCGGGCGTAGCGCGGAGGCGCAGCGGCCGTCGCCAGGGCTTCAGCCGGGCCCGGGGCGCCGGGTCTCTCGCCGGAGAGCGCTGAGGGAGGAACTAGCCGGATGCTGCCGCCGCTGCCCAGAGCCTGAGGCGGCGCCTCTTTCCTTTCCTCCCTCTTCCTCGGTCGCCCTCCTCTCTCTCGTCTTTCTCCCCCTGCCTCGCTTCTCTCTCGCTCCCTCAGCCTCGCGGCCTCTCCCTCCTTCCCGCCTGGTGGGCTCGGCCAGCCGCTCCGCTCAGCAGCAGCAGCGGCCGCCGCCACCATGTCGGCCAAGGTGCGGCTGAAGAAGCTGGAGCAGCTGCTGCTGGACGGGCCGCGGCGCAACGAGAGCGTCCTGAGCGTCGAGGCGCTGCTGGACCTCCTGGTCGGCCTCTACACCGAGTGCAGCCGGGACTCGCCGCTCCGCAGGGACAGGCTCGTCTCCGACTTCCTCGAGTGGGGTGAGAGCCGGGGACGCGAGGGGGAACGAGGGGTGGGGGTGCTGTCTTGGGGAGGGATCGCCAGGGCTTGCTCTCGAGGAGCCACGGCGAGGCTCGGGCCCTCAATCTGCTGTTGGGAGCGAAGAAATACGAGGAAATCTCTGGTGGGGGGTTTGGGGTGGGGGCTGGGTGGACCGCCGCACATTTGCTTACGGGAGTTTTCGGCGGAGGGGCAGGTAGCCCCAGACCCACGCAGATGACTTTGTGCAGACCTGTCAGCTGAGGGTTGGGCCCAGGTCTGTTTGGAGAGGACGGGATAGTTTCGGGGCGGGGGGAGGGTAAGGAAGAGAGCAAAGTTTTAAGGAAAGGCGAGTTTTGATCATACCTGGTTGGGAGTTGGAGAATGCTTCCGGGTGCTCGGGGGTGGTTTTTCTTAGGGAGCGGATTGGGAGAGGGATCTGACAGCGATGTGAAGGGACAATGGGCATGGTGCAACAACAGGGCCTGCATGGTGGTTGCATGAAGGAAGTGTTGGCCGGGATTGAGCAGGGAGAGCTGCTGCTCTTGCAGGGCCTAGCCTAGCCCCAGACACAGGTATTGGTGTGGAGGGCGGCATCATAGCCTGTTGATGATTGTTCCATTAGGAGACTCTGGGAATGGTGACAACAATGAGGGTGACGGAATGAGTGTTTAGTGGCGCTTGGCAAGCAGAGGACACATCATATTATAAAGCACGGCATACATAAAGGAAGAGAAAGCTGAGGTGGTATCCAGATTTGGAGTATGTGTGGGGATACTTCCAGATTATTCAGCATAAAATCTTACACATGGGGCTAGGAGCAGCTAAGGGATAAATGTCACCTCTTGGGCTTGCAGTGGGAAATGGGATACAATATTATTAAGGAGATGATGAGTAGCACAAACATAGGTTAGAGCGAGCCTTGAAGTAAGAGGGATCAGTCAGTGAGCTGTCTGGCAATGGGTTTTGTCAGCCTATGAATTTGCTGGTGATGAGGTGAGGAAGTTGGGTGGGGTAGGAAGAGCATTGACTCATGAATAGAAGTAGCAAGGATATGGAAGAAAGATAATGATGCAGATGCAAGATCAGGAACAGGAACTTTGCTGGGGTGTGGAGGGCTGGAGTTGTATAGCGGAATTTTCGAGATATTGAACAATAATGCGTGTTCCAGGTAGAAGCAAGGACTGGCCAAGATCATGGTCAAGGAGGGTCTTTTGAGGAGAATGTTACGTGGTTTGTGAAAATGCATGCTGGTGGCAGTTTGGATAAATATTGTATTGGAAATAATTGATGCTATTACTTAGCAGAAGCAGCTCCCAGCAAGGAAGTACTACTGTTCTGTAGGAGTACAGAAATACAGGCAGAAATATATATATATGGTTCTAAGAAGAAGATTTTCACCTACTGGCTGATAAAGTGGTAGAGTGAGGGAACCTGATTCTATCATAGCAGAGTTGGATGCCATATTGGGAGAGTAAATTCAGGATTAGCCTTCATACTGGTAATCTAGATCAGTGTTTCCCAACCTTTGGTCTCTAGCTGTTTTCGGACTACATTTCCCACCATCCCTGGCCACTGGTACTGCTAGCTAGGGATGATGGGAGTTGTAGTCCAAAAGCAGCTGGAGACCCAAGGTTGGGAAACACTGATCTAGATGAATGATTATCTCCCTTTCCCCAGTTTGGGGAGAAAAAGCCCTCTTGACTGTTGGTTACAGTAAGAGATGCTTTTCCAAATTGGGGAGCAGGAGGATAGCATTTGCCAGCATTCTGGATTGGGAGTTAAGCTGTTGTAGCTAATGGACCTCTTGATATACAGCAGTAGTTTTCAACTTTTCCAGATGTGGGACCCACCTTTCAGTCAAACTGTGCATTTTCTTACCATACTTGTCATATTTGCATGGTGGAAGTGTTCCTGTTGCAGTCCACCTTAAATCAGATCACAATCCAGTAGTGGGTCCCTACCCATCAGTTGAAGGCAAGTCACTTAAAGGTTGAGATCTAACTTTTTGGAGCACAACTTGATGGACTGGATTTCATAGTTGTTGCATTACTAAGTAATTGGTTTACTTATGAGTTTTGAAACGATGTGGGCCTAACTGTGTGTAGACTGGTTGTCTGCAGTTTTGGGCTGCAAGTTGATCTGGAAGCTACACGTCACAAATTCTCCAAGTGGGAAGAGAGTCCACGAATTATGGTGGTCATGTGGTAACTGACCAAGTGATTTCTTTTGTCAGCTGACCTGCCTGGAAGCAATAATGAGCCTGCCTATCAGCAAGGATTAGACAGGAGGGGGGAGATGAAATTCATAAACCCCCTTCTTGGGAAATTCCAGGATATGGTACTGAGGGGGATGCCAGTTCAGAAGTACAGCACCTACAGCTGAGGTGCTGCTGAGAAAACGTATAGATGTTATGGAGAGAAAAAAAGCTTTTGTTTATACACGCTTTCAGATGAGCTTCTGTGTTTTGACACTGTTGTTGCGCTGATACTGTATGTTATTTAACACTAGTTAAAGTGTTTTGCACTAAAAGGAATAAAAAAATGAAGATAAATAAAACTGTACATAGAAAACACAGCAGTGAAATATCCTCGGCTTGGTGCCAGGCTAAGCTTAGCCTGAAATGTCAAGTTAATCCCATGACCTTTCTTAGCCTGTTCTACCTGGAATGGGTGGAGGGAGAGGAAAGGAGAAGCAGGCACTCAAGTTCCACTGTTTCAACAGTATTTCACATCCTATTCTGTCAGATTTGTTAGGGATATGTTTGTGAGTAAATGTTCAATGCACTAAGTCAGTTCTGCACAATCCTCATGGTATTTTTTGCTAACTTTATTTTATTTTTTTAAATTTTATACAGAATACACAATAATTGTGTTTTGTGATCATAGTTTTAAGCATGATGACAGTGAAAAGTGTGCAGCAATTAAACAGACTGAAGCAGGAAAAAAGGACCAAGAATTAATTTTTTTAAGTTACTTTGTAAAAATAATAATAGAAATACAAATCAGCATACTGTTTTTAAATTCTGAACGTTACATTTTCTTGATTCTGAAAGTACTTTGTCTGCTTCTAGATAGGTCCAAAGGAAACTGGAAATGGTTTCAGAGTTTGTTTTTGACCAAGATTTATTGCTAAGGACAACTAAATTCCATTCAGTAAAAAGTTGTCAGGTGGGGAACCAACATTTAAGAGTATTAACGCTCCATTTTGCTTCTTTCAAAAATGATTCCTTTTCTCCCAAATGGTTGTTGTTGTTTTGCTTGGTTTTTGTTGGAAGACTTCTTTTAAAAAGTGTCAGAACTTCCCTAGAAAGAGCTTCATGTAATTTTGGAGAAGTCTTAGTGCTCTAAAATGTGAACAGCTGGCTCTCAATTTCTGTAGGGACCATTGCTCTTTGTTATACATTAACCAACTAAGAGGATTCACTTCCTGGAGTCATCTGTATTGGCGTCAATAATTGCCAACTGAATAATTAAACACTGTCCAGCATCTGCTTTGGAAGCCCACCACATTGATTGCTTGTTTTGTGGCGGAAATATGGTGCACCTCCATCATGAGTTCTGTGTATTTGTGTAAACCAGTTGATGTGGATAAATTGCTGTAATATAGTTTCATGAAGGGAAAAGTGTTCTTTCATGTGCAGGTCATTTTTGTGTACTGGTTGACAGAGGACATTGGCCTGCATATTTCTGGAAGTGAACACCTTTATACTCTGATACCAGCGCAGTAGCTTCCATGTCATCATTGTATGACTGATGAATGTTTTTAAAAAGTAGAAATGATTTACAGCTACTATTTTAAAAGCAGTTACTACAATTCAAAAAGAAGTAACTTAGTGAAAGAAAAATTAGCTAACTGATTTTATTTTATATATGACTTGTTACATCCTAAAGGCTCTGGGATAGTGACATTGGTTAATCAAGAAAATGAATTACACTGATTAAACTCCCATCTTGCCCTACACACATCCTATTCTTGGCCACAAAAAGTATATATGAGTGTGAAAATTAATAATACTTGCATTCTGCTGTGTTTATGTTTGGCACTCCCTTCAGTCAACTGGTGAAATATTGTCAACTGATTGCACACTTTACTGAAATCCAATGCTGTTTTGTAAAGCGCCCAAAAATTCCTAGCCTGATAAGAGGCCAATGGCCTGTGTTTCCCTGCTGGCTGGAGAGTAGGGGAAATCCTCTTTCTACATCAGCATGGAAATGCAGGATGCTGCCTTCTTAGCAGGCAGCTCTTTTTTAAAGTATTCTACAAAACAGGTTGGTCAAGGAGGGACTGGGCTCAGGGATGGGCTTTCCCCACAACTAGCATGGAAACTGAGCCTGACTAGTGGTGGAGAAATGCAAAGAATCTTCCCTCCTTTGCCAGTCCACTCACTTGTCTGTATGGAATTTCTAGTTACTTGTGACTACCAGGCTACTGTTTAAATACAAGGCTGGTTAAATAGCCCATTAAACCAAGAATACTATTCTGTCAGTACATCTTAATTTTTTGTTTGTTTGATCGTGTCAGCAAAGAGAGGAGAGTTCTTTGTCTTCTAACCTGCAGCAGTCTGGGGCAGATCTAGCAGCATAACAAAGCTTCTACTTGCCTCCTGCTATTCCCACAGTAATCTCTGAACAGAAGCATAAGGGCTGCCTAGGACCACCCATGACTCCATCTTCCTTGCTGCAGGAACCATGGAGTTCCCTTTTTTATAGACTGACTATCTGCACTGTAAAGTTCCTTGTGAAGCATTTAGAAAGGCTGCAGTTATTGAAAGAATTGGAAGTATTCATTTGTTTTATTTGTATGCCGCTTTTCCACACACAAAAATCATGTTCTAGTGTGTAGTTAATTAACACTGTCCTGAACTCTTGCATTGGTGCAACATCCTGATTCAATTCTGATGTGGGCAGTGACCCATATTGTGACCCTTAGCACCGATTTCTACCCACATTTGCCTTGTTTAGCAGACTATAGCATCAGAGTGAAAGTAGTTTTTTTAAAGTAATTGAAATGCATGTGTGAACCACCATCTGGTGCTATACAGGATAACTGGATGTGTTTAAAGCCCATTACAAAAAAGTACATTTCAAACCATTATCCTAATACCTAAACAGAAATTTCTGTTAAAGGCCCAAGTTATTTCTGTGACTTGCCATCTCCCATTAGGCTACTAGTGCTTATAAGGAAACAACAAGAAAATTCCTAGTTGTTGAACATCCTGAAATTTGTCAACACTCTGCTATGCAACTATTAGTGACAGGCCACAAACCCTTAGCAAAGCTCTTTGGTCTTTTTAGAAGAAATACCTTATTGATAACCTATTACTTCACCTATTAAATGGTACATATAGTTTTAGTTTCACTCTGGCAGAGTTAGCAAATAGTTGAACATTAATTCAGATGGTTGATGCCAGCGACCAAGATACTTCAAATAGTGAAGCGCTATAGCTTAGTGGAAGAGTTACATACTTTGCATTTAGAAGATTTCAGTTCCAGTCCTTGGTATGCTACAACTGAAGGGTTATCAGGATTGGGAATTATTCCTGCCTCAGACCTTGGAGAGCTGCTGCCAGTTGGACTAGTCAATATTGGACTAAATGAATGGTCTGATTCAATACTGGACAACTTCGTATGTTCAGGTGTATGACTAGCAACAGCTATTTTTATTAGTTCAGAGAAGCAGAATGTAGATATCAATTGTTGCTCTGAATTTGTTAGTTGAGGTTAGAATTGCTTTTGTAGTTTCATGAAAATCTGCTCTGGGAGATTGGGACAGGGGCCCTCTGGAATAGCATGGGAGGTGGCTGCAAGGGAAAAAAGGAAACTGGCAAAAATTATTCCCTCCCCTTCTGCCAGCTGGAGCCTTTTCTGTGTTGGAGTCCCTTATGTGAATGGAAGGCACCTTTCCTTTTGCAGAAAGGTAGCTTGGGTTCCAAGCCAGTGCATATTGGAACAGGTGGTAGCACAAAAAAAAAGATGAGTAAACTGGTGCTTGGTTTTATAAACTATTACATGATTTGAGTGTGTATTATTTTCATGTTGAAGATTTGAGTAGCCTCTACATGCACACAGAACTCGGAGCTCTTCTGTGTAAGTTAAAATATAGAGCATGAAGTGCTTTGGGGAAGGACAGTCCCTAAGCACAGTTTGATTCTACGTTCTTACTCTGCAAGGGTTGACTCGAAGGCATGAAAATGTTTCATTTTCCCATCTGAGTGTATTGGAGCATGGAAGTTGAGGTGGGGTGGAATGGCATACACATGAATGGGGATGGCAGAAGGACAGAAAATAGTTTGATGAGATGGGTTATCTGCACTTTCATTATTTGGAGGATACAGTTAAGTGTAGCATCATTATTTAACATCTGTCCAGCACAGAAAGTTCAACTGCTATTTAAGCCATTTAAGAGAATTTGGAAATCTACAGCAACATATCTGTTTAGTACTTGAAGATTTCTTGTTTGAAACTCTGACCCACAGAAAGCAAGAAAAGACAAAGTATGTTGGGGTTTTATAGGTGTCATATACATTGGCCTGTTTAGATGCTGCATTCTGATTGTCCAAACCATGATTTGGAAGATTGGGAGTACCCTACGTGCCTTCCTGCTCCATCGTTTTCCTCCTTCCCTCTCACAATACAGTTCATTTGCACACAGTGCTAAACAAGACCATGGCATAGTATGAGGGTTCAGTGTGAGGACAGCATGGCTGCTGTGCTTCTCTCCCTGTCTTCCTTTTGCTGTGATTCAAGCCATGGTTTGTCACTTGGCATTTTGTCTACTCCCGGGCTTATAGTTGGACTTTCTCTGGACAAACCATGAACCGTAAACCTAAGAACAAAGCTTGTTTGCAGCTGATGGCTTGTCTGGAGTGAGACAGACCATAAGCCTGTGTTTGGATGAACTGCTAAGCCAAATTGTAGCTGAACACACAGCTGTGCAACAGGAGATAGCAACAGAAGCAGCAGCAGGACTGGAAGAGGAGCAAAGTGATCGTGATCTCCTGTTTTTGAGCTTGCATGTTCACAGCAAGTCATAGTTCCGCTTCACTTTTTGTGAAGCTCAGATTTTTCTCCTTCATTTCCTCTAATTGAGGCTTGTTGTGATGTCCAAATGAGATTATGGTTAGTGCTAACCGTCAAACCATAGCTTGCAAGCTCATTTCATGCCATAGTTTCAAATTATGGTCTGGAGGCTTATGTTAATAGTAGTTTTTTTTAAAAGGTAGCAATTTGAGGCCATTTTGGCTTGCTTTCCTACACAAAATGTACTCAGAAATGGCAAACCAAAATAATCTATTGTTTCTAGGAATATTATTATAATACACACCCAATTTAAAAATGGTACGAACAGAAACAAAGCTAACTTTTAAAGCACTTGGAACAGGTAAAAATAGAAAACTTTCACATCAAATGTCTGTCTAAATAAAGAAGCTTTCACAGCCCACCTAAAACTGGGAAGAGAGGAGCCCTATAAGAGTTCTCCAGGAAGAGTTGTGGTGCCATCACTGAGAAGGTCCTGTCCTCAGTTTTGTCCAGTTCATGGGATAGAGAGCAGGCCATCTTTAAGATTTGGGTAGGTTGGTTCAGATAGGTGAAGGCAGTTCTTGGGGGTAAACTTATTCTGGATCATGAAGGTGGTTAAAAAATGAGTACCAGCACTTTAGATTGAGCTCTGAAAAGTATAAGTAACTGTGGACACAGAGTCGTCACACTATAATCTGATTGTTGAGCATGACCCAGGATTTTGGCAGCTGTGTTTTATGCAAGTTGTTGTTACTGATCTAGGCAGCCATAGGTAGAAAGCACTGCAGTAGTCCAGTCTGTTTACAACTAAGAGTATGAGTTACAGAGCCCAGGTCCATTTATTTCAAGTAACTGTCAGTAAATTGCTTGAAACAGAAAGTAAGTACATAGCCATAAAAGATTCAACCATCAACATGCAACATAAACATATAAACAAAGCTTACATAATAGTTGGTGTAAAATGAGGCTGGGGCTGTCATTTCCAGCTTACACCATCTTATGGTGGTTCTCCCACTTACAGCACTTATGCTTGGATGACTGGGGTGATCGTAATGCATAGCAATATATGGAAACTTTTATTAATTTTATTAATATAATTAAATTTATATACCACCTTTATCTTCAAAGGATTTCAAGGTGGTGTACATGATTCTCCTCCTTCCCATTTCATCCTCACAACAACCCTGTGTGATAGGTTAAGCTTAGAAATGGTGACTGACCTTAGAAGTGAACTTCATGGCTGGGTAGGGATTGAAACCCTGCAGGACAAGAGGAGGGTGACCTTGGTCCCCAGCTTCTCCATAGCTATTGACAACATAGACCATGGACTGGGAATTGGAGGCATGGTGCTACAGTGGTTCCAGTCCTATTTCCATGGCCAAGTTCAGACAGTGCCATTGGGAAAGTGCTTTTGGGTCCTCTGTCGGTTTTGCTATGGGATTCGGAAGAGCACTATTTTATCTCCAGTGCAATGTAATATCTTTTTGAAACTCCTGGAGGCAGTCATTAGGAGATTTGGGGCAAAGTGCCATCAGTATTTCCCGTGACTGAGAAATTACCTTTTTACTTAATATGTTGGACGATACTTATTTACATGCATCAATGTAGTTATTATCTTCACATAATTATTCAAACTTTATGTCATAAGTTGCTGAGACAATTTTGATGGTGGTATATAAATGTGAACAAAATGCTAAAATCATCATCATTAGAAATGGTTGCTTCCATGTCTTGTGGAAATCTATCATTCTTGTAATAGGAACCAGTGAAAGCACAGCAGCACATAACCATGGTAGATTTAGCTGGTGTTGTCCATAAGGAAGGAAATCCCTAGACTAAAGTAGTGAGAAAGGGAGACTATTAAGATAGTGTTTGGAGCATCTTAAACTAATGCCTGATAAAGCTCAGAATACCAATCACATAACTTTGATATCATTATACATTTAATTTTAAATCATATGTTAAAGTTCTAATTATAAATATTTGTGTTGGATTTTTACATAAAACATAATCACTATCATTATTATTATTATTACTATTATTATTATTTCTATACTGCCCTTCATCCAAAGATCATGGGGCGGTTTACAATATAAAAACAAAAAATATATACAAACCATAATAACAAACAAAAATAATGCCCACCTGTATTATTATTTATTAAATTTCAGTTCTGAAGTTTGCAAAACTCTTTTCCAAGGAAATGTTTTATGCTGATTCATACATTGGATCATGCTGGAAGGTTCAACACAAGCAATAGGAAGTCACACAGAGTGTAGTTAAACTATAGAATTTACTACTACAAGATGTACAGTGGTGCCTCGCAAGACGAAATTAATTCATTCCACGAGTCTTTTCGTCTTGCGATGTTTTTCGTCTTGCGAAGCACGGTCCGTCGCAACTGCGCCTCTTCAAGCGGCTTTAAGAAAAAAGTGAACAAACTCGCAAGACGTTTTCGTCTTGCGAAGCAAGCCCATAGGGAAAATCGTCTAGCGAAGCAACGCAAAAACCGAAAAACCCTTTCGTCTAGCGAGTTTTTCGTCTTGCGAGGCATTCGTCTTGCGGGGCAGCACTGTAGTGATGGTCACCAGCTTGGATGCCTTTAAAAGCCGATGGAAACATGAAGCTGCAAAATCCTTTCTTGTGGAAACTTACTGTTAGTCTATATTTCACATTTATTTTTTATTTTATTGCTGTGATATTTGCAAAATGTGTGTGTGGGTGATTTCAGATTGGTGAGCTGTTTATAAAGGAATATTTCTCCTCTGATTGCAAGAGACTTTCAACAGTGAAGTGTTAAAATGTATAAACAGTTAAATAAGAAGTAGGTCACACAATGAGAATAAACAGATGATTGAACACTATTCTTTCTTCTTCTGATATGATTAAATTATCACAAGCAAGAGCACATGATCAAATGTCTTATATCTGATTAATGTCAATTTTTTATGTACAGTGAGGTTATTCCTATAATGAAGCGCTGCTTCAAAATATACTGGGAGTATATTAATAAAATTACACATACACACTGGAATGCACAGAATATCCTTTCAGCAAATGAAAATAACTGAGAATGGTGAAGGGAGTCTGCTTGTAAATTTGTTCTTCTTCCCACTCCCATCTCCCGTATGGTTCTGGTGAGCCCCCCAACTCTCTGTAGCAGCTTTACAGGGGCATGAGGTTGTGGGGAGGAACTGATGAAAATACTTCCCCTTACGCTTTCAGGAGGATTGTCCCACTCATGGAACTCTGGATCTTAACCACCATCAATAAAGCAGAACTTAGATTTTTCTCTGTGTATAGGCAAAGGTTGAGTTATATGTCAAAAGACTAGAAGTGTAAATAAAAGTATTTGCTTCATTTTTCCTTGTATTTTGCTAATTCCTCTTGGAAAATAGCAGTGATTACCGATTCTGTGAAGAAATCAATGATACAGTTTGCTATAATGATCATGTTCAGATAGCTACACCTATTTCTTGCTAGCAACAGCTATAATTTAAAAAGGCATTTTCATACTGCTTAGTTAGATGTAATTCTTAGTTAAATGTAAAGCTCAGGATTACATTTAACTAAGAATTACGGTACCTTTGTGGTCGTGTGCCACATGGCCAGCTTAACATTTAAATTGCATACCCGGTTACTGTCTAGTGTGCTACACTGCAAATGCAGGTGAGGCAATCCAGTTTAAATGAGATGATAGGTACATTGAATGTTGCACAAGTACATTTCCCCCTATGTAATAATTTTCATATATATTCATATGTGTTTTTTGTGAGTATGCCCTATCTCATGTTTCCGTTAGGCTTGAAAAACTGTTCCTTACATTTTTCCCAAGAGTGTAAGGTGGTTATTCTGGAAGAAATAGGTCTTAGATCATTGAAAAATGACTCTTGATGGGTCACAAGAGCTTTTAAAAAAGAGTCTAGTTCAGATAGCAATATCTTGTACTGCAATACAGAAATAAAGGAGTAATGTACTCTCCTAGACAACGTGTTATAATTTAGAACTGATCAACTTATTTAAAATACAGACGTGTTTTAAGTGCCATTGTACTTGTTCTATTTTTACTGTGGAACTGGACATTTTTGAGGCAGCACAATAGTCTTAATGCCACGTTTGCCTTAATAAGTTAATTTATTTATTTATTTTACAGTTCATAGATGGGATGGGTGCAGCGTAACCTGTCATGCTGGAACTTGCAGGAGTGTTTGTTGCTGTGCCCTTCTTGTTCTTTCTTCTTTGTGTGCTTGGAGCAAGAGTATAAAACAGCAGCCAGCACCCTTCGTTTTCATTCTGCTGTTCAGTTGGATTCAATTATTCAGCTTTATAATATCTTGACGTTGCTAAAAGTGCTTGGCTGCTCCTACATAAAAGAGTCTATCCATTTTGATGCCACTTTCAACATTTTGGATTTTTAAAATACAGTAGCTGTAAACCCACCCTCGGACCTTATAGTGAAGGGCAGTTGAGAAAATGAATTATTATTATTATTATTATTATTAATAATAATAAAATAAGAATAAGAATAAGTAATAATAACCGATCATTTGGTAGATTGCACACATTAAGTTTCTTTCTGGTTAGTTATTTTAGGACAGTGAACCTGTTTTTTAAGAATCTCTCCTGCTGCTTACATTCCAAAAAGTCAGTTCCATTTTTTAATACTGTAAATCTCCAAAATTGCATGCACTTTCACTCCGCAGGTGCCAGTGTTAAGTGCATAGGTGTGTTTAAGACCTGCAAAATATATGTTAAAATGAAAGCCCTGAGAAGAAATGCATTAGGTCTCTGGGGCTGCTGCAAAAATGCTCATCTGGTGAAGACTGAAGTGGGTGACAGCTGGTAGAAGATAATGGATTATTTCTTGGTTGGGGGAAGAGGAGTGGATGCATCCTCCCTCACAGCCTCTTGAAATCCTTGTGGATGGATACTCTTCCTGGTTTTTGAGTGAGAAAGATGAAAAATTGTACAATGTTCACTTTAAAGCTTCTTTACATATAAGGAATGTAGACACAATAATATATTCACTAGATCAAGCATGTCCACCTCTATAGAGACTGCAATCTACTCCCATTATAATAAAACTGGCAATGATCTACCATAGTTTTTTGGAGTTGTTGAGCAAGTGGAAATAGCACCAGTGGCGGGACGCCGAGATCGCTAAGGAGCAACCGGGCACACCACAACCAGTGTGGTGTAGTGGTTAAGAGCGGTAGTCTCGTAATCTGGGGAACCGGGTTCGCGTCTCCGCTCCTCCACATGCAGCTGCCGGGTGACCTTGGGCCAGTCACACTTCTCTGAAGTCTCTCAGCCCCACTCACCTCACAGAGTGCTTGTTGTGGGGGAGGAAGGTAAAGGAGAATGTTAGCCGCTTTGAGACTCCTTAAAGGGAGTGAAAGGTGGGATATCAAATGCAAACTCCTCTTCTACTCCTGTGATCGACCTGCGGAACCATGGGGATCTACCTGTCAATCGCGTTTGGACATTGCTGCACTAGATATAACAATTTGTAGAATAAATTGAATTAATTCTACTCTAATAATATATACTGTCTAGGAATAGTTTTTTGTCTACATTGAGCTTGGGTTGCTATATTTTAAAAAATGAAAATCCGGACACACAAGTTGTTGAGCAAAATTTCAAATAAATAAATATAAGTTTTTATTGTATTTTTAGGAAATTTGGCAAAAAGTGACAAGACTTCCAATATGGACTGCCATACGCCCAGGTTTCCCCCGGACATTTTAACCAATTTTTGAAAATTTCGCCTGAATTCAATTTTTGCCAGACGAAACCTGTCTTTGTCCAGGGAATTCCAGATGTATGGCAGCCCTACATTGAGCCCTCTATAACATACAGTGGTACCTCAGGTTAAGTACTTAATTCGTTCCGGAAGTCCGTACTTAACCTGAAATTGTTGTTAACCTGAAGCAGCACTTTAGCTAATGGGGCCTCCTGCTGCTGCCGCGCCGCTGGAGCACGATTTCTGTTCTCATCCTGAAGCAAAGTTCTTAACCTGAAGCATGATATTTCTGGGTTAGCGGAGTCTGTAACCTGAAGCATATGTTGCTATCAACTTAACACCTGGTTCCCCCCTTCCAAATGCAAAATAATCTTTTTTTATGTACTTGTGAGTCCCTGCCCACAAGAAATGCTAGGAAAAGCTTGGTCAAACTAGAGTACTATTTGAATGGACAAGGGAGAAGCACTTTGTACATGGACAGGAACATAGGAAGTTGTAAGCTGACTATTGGTCCTTCTTGCCGTTATTCTTTATGTTTTAGTCTGGAGTTTTTCCCTAGCCCTACTTGGAAATGCTAGAGGTCAAACCTGGGACCTTCTCCATGCAGAGCAATGATCTATCACTGAGCTGCACCCAAATGAGTATCTGTATCGCCGTAGGAAGGCAGGAAAGACTAGTTACCTAATCCACACATTTTTAGAGTAACTGAGCAGTAATCTTAAGCATTAGTTTCATGGCTCTCTTGCTGCATTTTCCTAAACCCAATTTAATGTGAAAAGTTTTCTGGAACATGCAGCTAGGAACTTAGGAATGGCTCAGCTATATTCAAGTTCTGTAGAGCTTTTCTAGGAATGATGTGTATACTAAGAACAAGTGTTAGGGCAAATCTGTGATGCTCTAAAGAGACTAGTGCACAAACACACATGCAAATAATGTTGAATCCCACAAAGTCTTGCTGCCTTCTGATCATTGTGGAGAAGGAATTGTGGAAAACAAAAGAGGACAAGGGAAAATGTTGCTTCTCTCTTTCTCTGTGTATGTAAATTTGAAATAGATTAATCATGTAATTGTACCCCATTGCAATTCAATTAAAATCCAGCTGCATCCAGAACTTGTGAACTCTCATAATTTTGCTGGCTTAATCCCAGCTGCTAAAAACCTGCTGAAATAGAAAAGTCTCATAATGCTTCCTGAAAATATTTGAACTTTGGCAATGTTCCCAAAAGAGGTGTGTTACAGAATAGTCCCTGAATCCCCTTCTCTGTCCATTCGAAGGACTAGCGAAAACAGAATATTCTCCATTTGTTACCCATTGTTAAGAGATCAGGAGTATTCCTTACCTCTTTTGGCTTAACCATGGCTTGTTGCTAATCATGAATTCCCTCTTAACCAAGGTTTGCAGAACAGCTTCAGATAAGTTTTCCTTTCTTCTGATTTCACAAGCAACAACAGCAATAGTATTTCTAAGCTGGGTGGTAGATAGCTTCATCTTCTGATAATTTAGCAAGTCTTTCAGCCACTTTCTGTGGCTCTTGCACATTGTAGTGAAATGTGTTGGAGTTGCCATCACTTTTTCTTTTTAAATACAGTGCTTACTTGAGCCCTCATCAGGAGAAGGGCAACTTGTAGAGTAAATGCATGCATCACAGGGCCCTGTAAAGAGTTATGCTTAGCTCCACATTATTACTATTTTTAATTGCATTTTCACAAGAACCAAGACCCCTTAAGCAATTCTGAATAATTTGTTCAGGATACTTTTCTGTTCAAAATGAACGTCATTGTCTTACATTGTGAGTTCCCATTACAGTTCACTTTACAATAGAGAGTCTCTCTAGTTTGTGCCAGTTGTGGTTTTATTTTCTCATTGTTTCTGCTAGCCAGGAATAAAAACCAAATGTAAAAAGGTTGTCTTGTTTAGCTAATCCCCTTGTATACTTACTATAATGTGTATTTTTTTTAAAAAAAAATGGTGGATGGTCAGTACTTGATATTCTGAAACATCATTTGTATTCCATGAAATCTTTTTATTTCCGGTGCCTGACTCTCTCTGTTAATCCCACTGCTAAAAGGAGTTGCACTAGGTCCTTATGTTATACTTTAGCTGTTGCATCATCAAAGAATGCCAACACTGGAATAGGGAGAATTATTTCCTGAACAATCTCAGACAATCCTGCAAAGACTTGAACCTGAAAAATCAGTACATGTTCACAGATGTAGCAATATTCCCATAATGTTACATCTCTTCCAGCACATACGGCCTGGAGGACGTACTGTAATATGTTAGCTTCTGCAGGGTACTAATGCAGGTTCAAAAAATTGCAAGGTTATTTATGAATGTAGGAGCAGAGTAAAAGCCTTTAACAGTTGTTAAGAATTGGGAAAGGGCTCAGTTGTGCAGCATTTGACTTGTATGCAGAATGTCCCAGGTTGAATATCCTCTTGATTAAAACCCTGGAGAGCCACTGCCAGTCAGTGTCAACAATAATGAGCTGGTTGGGCCAATGGTCCAAGCTCAATATAAGGCAGTTTCCTATATTCCTGATGCCTGAGTCCGACAGATGGTGGAATGGAAAAGGATGCTCACAAACAAAGCAGGTTAATATCAGAAAACTACGGTGATTCCAAAGGATTGAGAGAAGGGTGTGAGATTGATTTGAAGATAGATATTGTCAAACTGAGGTGGGACAAATGGAACTATTAGAAGAAGATCCCACATGGTTGTACAGTTAGTGATTTCATGATTTCCTGTCCTGCTTTTTCACTCAGTGGAGCAATTAAGAAGGCTAATGTTATCAAAAGAACATAAAATTACAATAATAAGGTTCAAATGCACAACAAAAGCACCAGCTATCAAACCAAAGCACCAGGGGGAGAAAAGATCACACAGATATGAGCTGAAAAGCACACACACAAAGATTGTACTTCTGAGTGAGGTGAGACACAGCAGGCCTTCTCTCGTCTGTGGTACAGGAGCTGACAGTCCTTTAGGTCAGAGGTTTTCAGCCTTTTTGAGTCTATGGCTCCCTTGACCATCTACATTCTTCAGCACCCTGTGGGGCTCAGGAGCCCACTTATGTCACCCCTTGCCTGCAAAGCTGGCAGCCTTTCAATCTTTTTCAAACGCCCTCCCTTGTGGAGTGTTCCCTCAGCCTCCTCTCCTCTCCCCTCTCCTTGGGAGTCCTCTGGGCCTCCTCCCCAAAGAAAGGTGTCTCCTCCCTGCCCCACAGGGGCCTGGGAGGCACCCCCTGGACAGCCCCAGAGGCACCATTCACCTGCGGAGCCTGTAGCCAGGGCTGCTGCAGCAAACAGCTGTGTAAGCCTTAGGGTGGCAGAGATACAAGAGGGCAGCAGAGGAGGGAGGGAAGGAAAGAGGGACAGAGGCCATTGTTGTCCGTGACACCCCTGACCATCATTTAAGGTACTCCAGGGTGCCACGGCACGCTGGTTGAAAACCACTGATTTAGGTGCTCCCAGGCCTATTTTGTACCTGTTGCTTCTAGCAGAGTCTTTTGTATTATGGCTGTTGCCTTGTATGGTAGGGCAGCAATTTATACACATTTAACTTACGCACATTCAGCTTTATGTGCGTGGCAAAAAAAACAAACGTAAAAAATTGGAAAGGGGGCCAGAGTTCCAGGAAAAATGACTTTGACAACCCCACTGGCATTGAGCCCGATGTATTTTGACTATATGCCATTTTGGCTTTAGGCGCAATCCCCAGAATGTAACCCCTACATAATTTGCCATCAATTTATTAATTGCCTTCTGCACAATTGTCTTAAGGCAATGTACAATAAAAACAGCAACATTTCTTAAGGGTAGGCTAGCATGAAAAGCCAGAGAATGGTGGACAAACAAGCACGCTCAGAAAGGGACACCACCCTTGTAGAACTTGCAGTTTGCTAAACAAATAAACAAAAAGTCTTGTAAAACTCTTTTTTTGGCCAACGTTCATCAGAAATGTAAAAGTCCTCAATTGGAGTCTTTGGATAGCTTTCATCACTGCAAGTATTACAGCTAATAGCAGCAATGAGTGCCTCTCATGTGTCTTCATGGATTTTTGCCCAAGGCACAGGTTTGACTTTCACAAACCTTTCAGTTAGAATTCTGTCTAAGGAAATGAAACAGGGTGTGGGACAGAGTTGAAGATGGCTGGTTGTATATTGCCGTTTATTAAGAGAAAGTACGGTGAACAGAAAGGTGTGCCACACCTATGTGTTCTCTGATCATTGCTCTTTGGTAGTTATCTTTAGTAGGAAATAAGTTCTGTATAAATCTTTAGACTGTGTCCCAACAGTAAACACAAAACTGCTTTTACTTTCAGCAAGCATTCTATAGAAAACTTCTCCTTTAAGGAGGATTATTCTCAAATCTCATTGACTTCTAGTTTCAGATTTATCATGCTGTGTTACTGACTTGTAAGCATAAAGTACCCACCTGTTCAGAAACTCAGTTATATTTATAGCACAGGACAGTGGTATTGTAATTCCCAACTACTGTACTATAGAAAATCTGTTTAGCAATTATTTAGTTCTTTCCCCTCTTTTACAAAAAGTACCGTATTTTTCGCCCCATAAGACGCACTTTTTCCCCTCCAAAAATGAAGGGAAAATCTGGGTGCGTCTTATGGGGCGAATGCAGGCTTTCGCTGAAGCTTGAAGAGCGAGAGGGGTCGGTGCGCACCGACCCCTCTCGCTCTCCAGGCTTCAGGAAGATATCCGCCGCCCAGGCAGCCCTGTGGGAGGTCCCACAGGGTTGCCTAGGCTGTGGATAGCAGCCTGCTTCTCGGAGCGTCGGGCGTCCTGAAGGCAGAGCGCCCGACGCTTCGGGAACAATTCCGCAGCCCAGGCAGCCCTGTGGGAGGTCCTGCAGGGTTGCCTAGGCTGCGGATAGCAGCCTGCTTCTCGGAGCGTCGGGCGCCCTGAAGGCAGAGCGCCCGACGCTTCGGGAACCATTCCGCAGCCCAGGCAGCCCTGTGGGAGGTCCCACAGGGCTGCCTAGGCTGCGGATAGCAGCCTGCTTCTCGGAGCGTCGGGCGCCCTGAAGGCAGAGCGCCCGACGCTTCGGGAACAATTCCGCCGCCCAGGCAGCCCTGTGGGAGGTCCCACAGGGCTGCCTAGGCTGCGGATAGCAGCCTGCTTCTCGCAGCGTCGAGCGCCCTGAAGGCAGAGCGCCCGACGTTTCGGGAACCATTCCGCAGCCCAGGCAGCCCTGTGGGAGGTCCCACAGGGTTGCCTAGGCTGCGGATAGCAGCCTGCTTCTCGGAGCGTCGGGCGCCCTGAAGGCAGAGCGCCCGACGCTTCGGGAACCATTCCGCCGCCCAGGCAGCCCTGTGGGAGGTCCCACAGGGCTGCCTAGGCTGCGGATAGCAGCCTGCTTCTCGCAGCGTCGAGCGCCCTGAAGGCAGAGCGCCCGACGCTTCGGGAACAATTCCGCCGCCCAGGCAGCCCTGTGGGAGGTCCCACAGGGCTGCCTAGGCTGCGGATAGCAGCCTGCTTCTCGCAGCGTCGAGCGCCCTGAAGGCAGAGCGCCCGACGCTTCGGGAACCATTCCGCAGCCCAGGCAGCCCTGTGGGAGGTCCCACAGGGCTGCCTAGGCTGCGGATAGCAGCCTGCTTCTCGCAGCGTCGAGCGCCCTGAAGGCAGAGCGCCCGACGCTTCGGGAACAATTCCGCCGCCCAGGCAGCCCTGTGGGAGGTCCCACAGGGTTGCCTAGGCTGCGGATAGCAGCCTGCTTCTCGGAGCGTCGGGCGCCCTGAAGGCAGAGTGCCCGACGCTTCGGGAACAATTCCGCCGCCCAGGCAGCCCTGTGGGAGGACCCGCAGGGATGTCTAGGCTGCGGATAGCAGCCTGCTTCTCGGAGCGTCGGGCGCCCTGAAGGCAGAGCGCCCGACGCTTCGGGAACAATTCCGCCGCCCAGGCAGCCCTGTGGGAGGTCCCACAGGGTTGCCTAGGCTGCGGATAGCAGCCTGCTTCTCGGAGCGTCGGGCGCCCTGAAGGCAGAGTGCCCGACGCTTCGGGAACAATTCCGCCGCCCAGGCAGCCCTGTGGGAGGACCCGCAGGGATGTCTAGGCTGCGGATAGCAGCCTGCTTCTCGGAGCGTCGGGCGCCCTGAAGGCAGGGTGCGCAAGGCTTGGGGCGGCAGCGGACTGCTTGCGCGCACCTAGAAGCTTGGGGCGTGCTGAGGTCAGCGCGCCCCAAGCTTCTGCATGCCGGCAAGCAGTCCGCTGCCGCCCCAAGCCTCCCGCACCCGGCAGGAGGTCCCGCCGGGTGCGCAAGGCTTGGGGCGGCAGCGGACTGCTTGCCGGCACGCAGAAGCTTGGGGCGCGCTGAGCTCCGCACGCCCCAAGCTCCTGGTGTAGCGCAGCGCACCTGGGGGGGAAATAAAAAATTTTTCCTTCATTTCCCCCCCTAAAATCTAGGTGCGTCTTATGGGCCGGTGCGTCTTATGGGGCGAAAAATACGGTAATCTTAATTTCGTTTCTAATTTAAAGTTACATTTCACAAAAAATACCAACATAAGAATTCCTCATCAGTTCAGTCCAGTAGGAATGTCAAATGCCTTATTATTATTATTATTATTATTATTATTATTATTATTATTATTATTTTATTAAAAGACTATCAGTGAAGTGTTCTCAGATTTCATTAATTAGAGAAAAGAACTGTTCAATATTAGTCAAATGTCAGATCCTAGGCTTATTATTGTGCTGTCTCTGCCAAAGCACATGGAGACAAGCCTCCCACCCTGTCTTCCTAGGCGATTCAGGGCACTTGTGTGGTGAGTGTCACAGCCTGCACTGAGAGCTTGGTCTGGGGAGCTGTCTAAGTGGTGGCTGGAACTGATGCAGCAAGTTTTACTGGATGATGCGTCTGAAGGGACGTGAAACTCACCACAAGGATGCCACTCCTCATAGCAAACAGTGACATAGCAGACAGTTGTGGCTGGAGACAACTGAGGGTTCATTTTGCTGTTTTCTCTCTCATCATGACAAGTGCAGAAACAGTATTCCACGTTCTTACAATATACCTTAAAGTGCAAAACCAAAAGCCTTAAAACAGCTGCTTTATTTATTTATTTAGGAGTATTTATACCCCACCTTTTAACTGAAGTTCTTGTAGCAGCTTACAATATCTCTAAAACACAATAAAATAAACAGTAATACAACAGTCAGGGCAAAGGTAAGTTCCCCATTCCTTTGTTTCAGCACATGCCATTCTGCAGCTGAATCTTCTGGCTGTTGAAGCAGCTGTAAGTTTGCCCCATGTGACTTCTTCACTAGGTGGGTGCTCTTTATGTCCCTCACAGCCCCAGGCTTCATGGAGGTGCTATAGGTGTACACTATACAGGAGGTGCTGGGTGGAGCAAAGATGTTACATGCCTTCTTGCTGAACCCTAGTGCATAAATCAACATAAGGTTTGGTGTTTTGACATACACAGGAGCTTGAGCCTCCCTTGGCAGCTGTCTGTGCCTCTGTAGGGAGAGTTGCCTGCCCTACAGCTTTTAAAGCTACTAGTAATGAGTATAGATGTACTGTTTATCAGATAGGTTATTAAACTAAAGCAGGTTATGGCAAGTTACAACACAGTAGGTATATTGTCAGTGGCACGCTATGCCTCTGATACCCATAAAACACAATCAGTTTAAGGGTTTGGCAACCCAGATATAAAAAAGGGAGTACTTTCCTCCTCCTATATGTGAATTAGAAAAGTCACTCTTAGCTCAGTTGTGGAGCTGCTTCTTTGAAACTGGGGCCTTCTGTGTTCAGTTGCTGGCATCTCCAGTTAAAAGGATCAGGTAGAGGGTTATAAGAGAAGCAGAAGTTACTGCTGCAGATCTGTATACACTAGTGCCCTAGGGTGGACAGAGAGTTTGGTCTGGTATAAGGCAAATTTCCTATGATCAGTTAAAAAACAACTGAAAATACTGTCCCTCACACACAGTCTTGAGACAGCTGTGCTAACATTGGTGAGGGTTTCCTTAGTCTTGTTTGCAAATCTCTTTTAGTTCCTTTTCAAATAGTATTTTAAATTTATGAGGACTAGTTAATTCCTTAATTAGCATGAATGTGTCTATAGTTCACGCTGAAGATATTCTGAGGTCATTCAGTACAGTGATACCTCTAGTTATGAACTTAATTCATTCCGGAGGTCCGTTCTTAACCTGAAACTGTTCTTAACTAGAGGCGTGCTTTCTGTAATGGGGCCTCCCGCTACTGCTACACCGCCGGCACACGATTTCCGTTCTCATCCTGGGGCAAAGTTCTCAACTCAAGGTAACTCTTCCAGGTTAGCAGACTTTGTAACCTGAGGCGTTTGTAACTCGAGGTACCACTATAGTATCTATAATGCCGCATGGACAGCTCACATTGTCCTCTGTTGCTTATCTCTCGCTTTATTTTCAACTACTGTTGCAGTATTTTTTTAAGCATGCAGTTTGTTGAAGGTAGGCATGTTGGTTGCTTGGATGTAAACTGATGCAGTGACAGATCCAGGAAATCCTGATTCAGTTTTCAAGTTGGTTACAAAGAGAGAGGTTTTTTTTTTCTTGGAAAGGAGACTCAGATTAAAGGTGTATATCTTTTGTTCTGATTTAGTTTCCATGATACTTCCTCATAGCATACGTTCTCTAATATGCTCTCATTTCACCCTTTCTGAAACCACAATAAAAGTTAAAATCTTCATAGAATATCAATGAGCCCTCTATAAATTATTTTAGGTTACAGCATCAACACTCAAATATTAATACCAGCTGAATGGTGAACTTGCATAATTTTGAGTACAAATGGTTCAACAATGTATGGTACGTCACTGCAATGTCATAGCTTACAGAAACGATATGATTGGAAGACAGACAAAGTTGGGAACAATTTGAGAAACTTTGTTCTCCTGTTATTAATTAATTTAAAAGTATTTAAAGCCTTTTCTGTGTTGTCAGTACAGATCAGTAACATACACACAGACACCCTACTCACACTGAGTGTGGGTGTGGAGAGGGAAAGTTAACATCTCTTCAGTGTGATAGGCTTGTTTGAATTTGTACTGTATGTAGCTGTATCCAGGCCACTTAGTAACATTACAAATTTAACATCACTCTGTGTAAACAGCATGGTATTTCCTAATTAGAATATAAGTGTGCATTTCTGATGGTCTCATTTCATTTGCAGAAATGATCAGAAGGTTAGTTTACTTTTGCTTATTAGGAAAGGGGTTTTTAAAAAAATACTTAGAATAAAATTGAGGGAGAACATAATGGATACTTATAAAATGGTGTGGTGTAGAAAGTGAGGAGGGATAAATCACCCAGTCTTATCATGCAGTAACATGTGATAAATTGAACCCAGATTTGAGATTCTAAGGTTCTTAAAATGAGCATTGAACTGAACATGCTTTCATTGTAACTTGAGTTGACGATGGTTGTACACACCAAAAGAGAGGGAGGATACACATAATCTCATATCTTAGTCCCTTAAATCCTAATTTGGCTGTACTGTACTGCAAAACAGCACATGGGTATCTCCTGCTGAAGCTGACGGGAAAATGTGAAAAAGATGTCAGTATGCCACTGATTAACTACATGCTGGCAGTTAAGAGCAGGGGTTGGCTATCACTGTTGCATATTAAGTCTAGGAGAAATGCCTTGGAAAATGATTTCTGCCCTAAATCATGATTTGCCTATAGTTTGATCTTATACATGCAGCAGTTTGAAATGGCAGAATCTTCAGGTTGTAGAATGAACTGTGCTACTTAAGGTAACGTTTTAAATCTACTTCCGCATCTCTTCATTTTTTTCTCTCCCTCCCCCCCCTCCAGTAAGTAAATAAACTCATGAGGGGAAAATGTTTTAGCTCTGTTTCTGAGGAGTGAACTAGTTTTCTGTTTGCAGGGAGTCTTTCATGCCATGAAGTATTCGAAAATGTCTTCTGCTTGTACTCTGGAGTGGTGCAATTCATACCACCATTTCAAGAGCCTACCACCTCACTCTTCTATGCTGAATTAATTAGGATCTAGACTACATTAATTAGGAGGCAAGTTAGTGTCTGGAAAATACCACATGCGCAAGACTTTCAGGTTTGTGAGTCTGTGTGCAGATGGGAAAAGTATTAACTGCAATATCATGGAACAGGCTGTTGAAGCATGCCTTGCTGGGGAAGCAGCCAGACCCATTAAGCCCTACCCAGCTATCTAATCTTGCATACTGTGGATGCTGCTGTTCCACATTCTTAAAAAGAAAGCACACTAAAATATGATGTAAACAAGAGGCTTGGCCAGTGATCTGAAGTATCCTGAAGGGGTAACAGTAGAAATCAAAGCATAAAGCAGCATTCTGTTCTTTGATTGTTAAAGCAGAAACTATTTTCCCCTGAAATCTCTTGTAACTTTAGGTATTATCCCCAGTATTAATTAATTCCACGGCCTCAGTATCTGTTCAGCATTCTTATCAGCCTCCAGAGTCTTCTCTTACAGCAGCTTTCACAGTAAAAATCTTAATGTGTTCCTGCACTGGTTCCTAAAGTCTTGCATATGTAGCTCTGGCTTGACTGCAAAACTCATTTTAAAAGTTATTTGCAAAGACTGCTCTCTGTCTCAAGATAGGTTGCATGTTGCACTAGGTTATGTTATTCCTATGTACATTTAATTCAGTAGGAATGACTGTTCACTGCATATGAACAGCCCCTGAATCTGTGACCAACCTCTGAGGCCCTTCTCTGTCTGCTTCCTCCACAAGAGCTGAGGAGGGTAGCAAGGAGAGAAGAGACCTTTTCTATGGTGGCTTCCCGTTTGTGGAATGCTCTCCCCAGGGAGGCTTGCCTGACACCTTCATCACATATATTTAGGTGCCAGGAGATAACATTTCTATTCTCCCAAGCCTTTAACTAATTAAGCAATATATGGCTTTTTAAACTGCATTTGTGGAAGGGGTGATTGTTTTGTTTGTTGTTATGCATTTTTGTGTTTTTATACTGTAACCCTTCTGTGATCCTCGGATGAAGGTTGGTATATAAGTTTATATAGTAGTCAACATTATCATCTGTGCAATTACATTGATTCCAGTAGTACCCTTCTGGCTCACAAGAGAGCCTGACCTTTTAAAATGGTGTTGCAATAATGTTTGGAGGCTCCACTAAGTTTTACCTCCATTCCAAAGCTTGAAGAACATGTTATCATACTTACTGTTTTCGGCTCAAAGGGGGTGGATAATTTGCCCTAGGACACTAGGTGTTTAAAAACCCACTCAAAGCTATGTTACCCGTCATTGTAAGAAGAGTAATTTTTTTCTGACTGTGAAGCAGACCACAGTGATCTGGTTCAGCTGTACTGCTAAGCCATGGCTTAGCATTAATGAGAATGAGTCACAGCAGCCTTTGGTTCCTGCGCTTTCCTCTGCTCTTCTTGTCTGTATGGGTTGCAGCAGCGGAATTGGTCTGTGGGGCCCTTTTCATTCACCTAAATAAATGTGACTATGTCTGAAAATATGAGGGGAGCGCAGAGTGAGTTAGCTAATAACATGTGTTATCTTATCATGAGACTCCAGATCTTCTGGTGGGATGTTTTGTTTTGTTTTCAAAAAGGTGTCATACAAAGCTTTTGTCAATTGGCTTACTGAGAAGGAAAACCTGCACGTAATATTCTACCTAGTCAAAGCATTTAATAGAGTCTAAGGAGTTTAAATTAAACAGTGAGATAGATAAATTAAAATTATGAGCCTTAGAAATAAATGGCATGCACAGAGTACATCTGCCTCTCCAATAAGATATCTGTTTGTATTTAATAAGATGAGTTCACAGCAGTAACTTCATTTTGAAGTATAAATACATTGGATTTTATCCATTGCCAGTCCAGCTTAGAGGAGACCCATGACTAATTTAGGCTCATCAATTTCAGTGGGTCTGTTCTGAATTGGACTAGCACTGGCTACAACCACATATGATATATGGAATCACTGCTGACATCAGGTGATTGGCAGGTCAGCAACCCCACCCATCTGTCAAATTTGACCTGAGGGGTAGGGTGATACCGATCTAGCAACCTAGAAAAGGTTCGCCACCCCTGCTGTAGGCTATTAGGCCTGGGAGAGAAATATGCTCAGGCGGCAACAGTTGCTGGATCCTAGCATCTTCCTGTAATTTCTTAGTTGTCTGTATTGCAAATTTCTTGCCAAGTGCCATTGTGGTAAAAACAATGGGCTGTACTTAATGCATATGTTCAGTTGTCATAATAGTGGTGCTATTATTGCTTTTGAATTGAGAACTTTGACAGGACACTCAGAGAATGCTAGACCTGTTGGCTAAGCTGCTGACTTCTGTGCTACACCCAGGGATAGCTATTGCCTTATTTTTGACACTTCACTTAGCACCTTATTTTTGTGTGTTTGTCTGAGGGAGTGAATGTATGCCTATTGGAACATACACTATCTGTAATAGGGGAAAGGGCATAAACCTATTCTTAAGCACAACTTGAAATGTTCTAAGTATATGCTTCATTCTATGTTTTATGTGACTGATGTAATGCTTTAAGGCAATTTTTCTGGACACTGATTTGACTAGTCTTTGTACAACACTGATCTGCAGCTAGTTTTTGTGAGAGATTAAAAGATAGTAGGTCAGGCTTGTTTCCCCCACTCCTCATGAACTCAACAAATTTCATTCCTAGAGCTCTCTGTTAGCAATCACTTCCTTAATACATCCTGCAGACAACTGGGGTGGGGGGCAAAGTGTTACTCTTCCAAGGTCTGGATTTGGCCCTGCAGCCTCTGTTGCTATTTCTAATGCAAGGTAACATTAGAAACAAAAATGCTGATTGAAACTGGCTAGTGTTAGCTTATAAAGAGCTGCATGAATGGTTACTTGTATCAGGTAAAGAAGATGTTCAGGTGGGGAACTTTTGTAAATTAGTGATAACATGCCATAGGTTTCTAATACCTGTATAGGTGAGATGGCATTCCAGTAACCTTTGTGGGATTACTTGCAAGGTTGGGCTATTATATAGACTTTAATTTGTGATTTTCTCTTTATTTTCAACAGCGAAACCATTTACTCAGCTGGTGAAAGAAATGCAGCTTCATCGAGATGACTTTGAAATCATAAAAGTAATTGGGAGAGGTGCATTTGGTGAGGTAAGATGCCATTGGAGCGCAGTTTTAGCTACGTTGTCTATTGTAAGTGTTTGGTAAATACACTGCATGCTTTACTTTCAAACTGTTCGTTGGACTAAGTGAATTCCAAACCACAAAAGCTTATGGCACAATAAAATAGCTTGGTTTTAAGGTGCTTCAGGAATCTTTATTGTATTTGCTAAATTAAACCAATTCCCCCACCCTTTTAGAATATTTAACTCTATAGCTGCCATAGCCTAGGGGTGAACAGTTCATACATATAGGACTGAATCCAGTTGGGTCCTTCATTTTGTAGAAGGGCTTTTGATCCAATGGAGGCCTCCACTAATGGAAGAGGAGAAAATACAGTTTTTGCTGATTTTCCTTGCAACCCTAAAAATCTGCTCCAGAGAGTTGAAAGACAGCATGTGCAAGAAGGAGGAGAACTTGGCAAAAAATTCCCTCCCCTCCACTTGTGGATCAAAGATGCTTCCATGACACTATTAGTGAGGCAAAAAGTTTGTAGCGGCTAGTGATCTGAATTGCAAAAGTGCACAGGAAAAAATGTTAGCTTTTATTGATGGGGATATAGTGTGAAAAATGTAGAGAATTATTTGTTAATTATTTTCTATTGAGGCCTGATTTTGGAAATCACATCTAAAGATAGTAGCTAAATTAGCAAAGTGACGGTAAGGAAACATAACGCATAATGTTTAGTCTTGAAGATAGCATTCTGTTAAATCCAAGGGAATGTATGCTTCCATGATAAATGGGAGTGGAATAAATGTTTTAAGAGCCTTCTCAGTCATATACAATACTGTGAGATTTATCTTGGTAAAAGGGCTCTCTCGGTGTCTGGGCAAGTACTTCTGCCTTCTCAGACAGCACTAAACTAATTGTACTGGATCCCGGGAGAATGTTGCATGCTGAAAAGAGTTCAGGGTGTTCTTTGGATTCATCAGCAGAATCTGGCTGCAACTGCATAATCCCTTTAGGTTCTTTCTAGGCTTGTGTATGTGAACTGGGAGTTCTCATTTCCTACCCCCTTCCCAATAGCAACTCATTACAATGCACCAGAAGCTGGTTTTGAAGCTTGCTGGAGCTACCACTTGCTAGGGAAGCATGCGGAGCTGCTTCTGAACTAACAAGGGCATTGCTCGTGCAACTGGATCTCTTGCATTGATATTATATTTCCATGGGAGATTTAATCATTGACCTGCCTCAGCATCCTTGATTCTGGAAACACAAGCTGAACGGAAAGAGAATTGAAAATTGTATATCAGTGGTATTTCCAGTCCTAGACCCTAAACTGGAAGTCTAGCCTTTGGTTAATAGCCTTCGTTTATTGCATGGTATTGGTTCCCTGACAAATCAGGTCTTTAATTTATAAAGGGTCATTTCCAGTCCTCGGAAACACTTAGGAGGCTGCCTTATACTGAATCAGACTCACTAGTCCATCCAGCTCAGTCCTGTCTTTACTGATTGGTTCTTCAGGGTTTCAGACAGGGACCCTCTCCTCCCCAACCTGAAGAGGCTGGGGATTGAACCCGAGGCCCCCTGCATGCAAGACAGATGCTCTATCACTGAGCTACACTTCTACGCTTCTAGCGGTTTGTAGGAGAGACCATTATACTCTTCAGAGTATACTCTGCGTCAGTAGTCTAGGAATTCTATTTTTTGATTCCCTCTATAGCATTTTGCAAACTTAGAACAGATTAGCTAACCTGCAGTGGCACTGTTCTAAATAAGCTATTACTATGTCTTTTAATTCAGACCATTACATTGTATTTTTGTTAGATAAAAAGTTTACATAATCCTCAGAGTGGGAAGCTCAAGCCTTTGTTTAGAAACCATTGATTACAGCACTATTGAATTAATAAAAAATGGCATTTTGGGTTGTGGAATGATGTTGCTTAATATGGTGTGGCTAAGCAGCATGCATGTTCTCCCATCCCAACAGTCATATTTGCTGTGATGATTCTATTGATGTTGCTTTGGTGTTCTCCACATCAAAGTGCAAAGGACAGGTGCATGTCTTGTAAATATGCAGGACTGTTTAAAGGCCCAGGTGCATGCTCATTGCATGTTTAGGAAAAGGTATAGGTAATGATGTGCTGCTTTGTCTTCTGATTGGTCAACAAGGGAATGCTTTCTTTCTGCCATGTGGATGAAGAGTGGCTGTGCTTACCTAAATTTAGGTGCTATAGTGTTTTAGAATGGGCCCCTCTGGGTCATCTGTAGAAGGTGACATGTGTGGTGCTGTGTTTTGGAAAAGAGACTAGATAAAGGAGAAAATATTAAGAAGAGACCACAGTTACCTATACTATCAAGATATTTTATTTCTGCTTACAGTTGCATGGTCTATTTTTATAATGCAGTATGTAGAATGTGTCCTGGAAAGAGGATTTTCTTCAAATTCATTTAAATAGGAACCCATCAATGAAGCAATCGGTCAGTGTTTTCTCTCAGTGGCTTCCGATTTGGGGAAAGGAACAGAGAAAAACATCCTGTTATTCTACATTTCTGTTGTTTCCATTAATTAATTAATTAATTAATTAATTGAGTGATTACCTATTTTATTATTATTGATGATAAGATTTTTAAAATAGCAGAACATTTAGTTTTGATTTACCTTCCCTAACCCGGGGCGGGAGGGACAGTTCTCCAACTGATCCCTCTCCTTGATTGGAAGAGGTTTTGCATTGTAACTCTGCACTTAAGTTCTGTCCACAAACCCAGGAAGATGGGTTTTCTTGCTGTACTTTAATCTTTAATCTGGAAAGCTGTCTTAACATCTATAATCCATGGAATCTTAAATAGTTTTAGTTTATTAGAAATTTATTCAGCCTGAGAAGTATTTTAAGGATTCCTCCAAATATAGTACATACAAGTTAGATATATTCTGAAATGCAGTAGAACAGTAAAGCATGTTTGTGAAAATGCTCAGACCAGTTTTAGACTATGCAAGTGCTAGTTTACATTATATAGCTTTTCTTAATTAAATAACCTTGTTCAAAAAGGCTGAAGATTAATATGTATTAATATGATAAGCATTTAATGAAAAGGTTAGTGTACCCATGTTGGCTTTTTCAGTTGCTTAATGTCACACACCCCCAAGAAATATTCCAGAAGAATTCTTTATATAAATAAGCCACTGAGGCTAATTTTAGGTTTATTGGTGTTCATTATTTCATGGTAAAGGCAAACAAATTCATTATATTAAAACAAAGAATCATGCAGCAGCTCAAATACATAAGGTAGAATTCAGTGTAACAAAGGTCATTCCTTCAGTGAAAACATTTCTGCTTGCCTGGCAGAACAATTTCCTCCTTCATCTCTCTGCACACTATTCTGGGGCAGTGTTCGAAATTAGCAGGGCACCAGGTGCACTTTGCTCCTAAAGATTTTCCATTTGTGAGCACCTCAAAAAGTCTGGGTGCCATTTTTTTTGCGTTTGGCTGACACTCAAGGATTAATGAAATGTATGTGCTTTGAAGCCTTGAAGTATATGTTAAGGATAGATAATATGTTAAGGCGTTTAACAATAAAGAGTAGAGTGTTTTGAAAACTCAAGTATGGTACCAGTATTTTTATTGTAAATGCAAAATTAAACATGTATTAACAATTTAGGCTACAAATACGATATTAAAAATGTATCACTTTTGTGAATTGCATATTAATCCATGCTTACTATAATAATAAATAAAAAGTGTTGTGCCCCCCCCGGCTACTAGACATTCTGTTTTGGTGCCCACCACCCAGGTCCCAGAAGCCACTTGGCTCCTAGCTTTTCTACTCCAGTTTCTGACACTGTTCTGGGGGTTCTCCTGACCCTCCAGAGTAGATTTGGGGGGAGTTGTGGCAGGACACAACATTGCAATAGCAGAATTCCTTGAGCTGGCTTCTACTGATAGTGGAATCTGGTCCCTGTTTTATGCCATAAGAAAATGTTAAGTGTTTCAACGCTCAAAAGTTTGTTGCAGCAAAAGCAACAAACAGAATTACCCCCTCTTGTCAACTGTGTTAAACAATACAGCCTTATCTTCACATTAAAGCACAATGTTAAATTTACATCTGGTATTTGGGCTTGCTCCCATAAGTTCTAAACATTATTTTCTGGTACAGAGAGGATTTGGGGTTTTGGTTGTGTGGTGCAGTCATAGTTCCACTTCCTTAAAAGCCACAGCTGCTTTGTATCGATAAGTCCATTGTGTCACACAAAATGGACAGGGACATAGAGGGAAAAATGACTTCAGATCTATTTTTTCCCCTATAGAATAAAGAGCAGAATGGTTCTTCCCTCCCCAAAAGAACTCTTATATATTTTGTGAGCAAATAAGGACACTTAGTAGCTGTGGTTTGCACATTTTAGTCTAGACAGTGAATTTTATTCAAAGTACAGGCAGCAGCTTGGTTGTCAGTTTAAATGATTAATGACACGCATATGTGAAAAATAGTATATTTTTCAAAATACCAAGCAGCAGATTGGATTGAACAGGGAATCATATAAAGGGATAGCTGCCTGCATAGGTTATTTATCACTTCTGCAACAATACATTCCATGCCTAATATGAGCAAAAATCCAAGAGTTCAGTATAGCTAATCATTATTCCATTTTCTCAGTATGAAGACAGATTTAAAAATGCTTTTGTGTTTTCTGGATTGCTTTTCAGTGGCCAGAAAACTGATAATGAACCATGCAGATCATGCCTTAAGTGCCCAATCACAGTGCAAAGGTGTAGTTCTTTCATGAATGAGATACTGATGAAAATTCCTCATGTAATCGAAGCAGTAATGACTGCCTGATCTAGTGCCCAGATTTAGACAGTGGCTATGGAAGATGTACTGCTACATTTGCTGTTGCTGCTGAAACAGGCATAGGGCATCCATCAATTTCTGTTTTGTTTTAACCTCTTGGGTCCTAAAACCTTATTGTGCATAACCCCTTATCCCAACCCCTTACAGTAACTTCTTCTCTTGTCTTCCTATGTTAGAATTGTGTGTGTTCGAGGAGGGATATAACCCCGCACTCATCACTTGGTTTATTGGCAATAATCTTAATACAAAGGAGTTACTTCTCATTCAGCTAGATTAATGCCACCTAACAAAGTATATGAGCTGTCTGAGGACAACTCGCAAACATGGGGGTTAGAGTTTGTATAACAGCTAGGTCATAGGACTGAATTAAGAATATACTACTGATCCACCGCATGCACTAGTGCAAGCTAGTCAATAGAGTACACTCAGTTACAGACAGCCCCTGTTTACACAGGGGTTACACATACATCAGTGAAATCATGTATAATTGAAACTGTAGAAAAAGCCTGCAAGCACCCTATCTCACCCCCTTTAGTGATGTTTCATTGACACCCTTATGACGTTTCTGAGTTCAGCATGAAAAATGTATACACGTTCGCACACAAATGAAAGATATGTAAACGGGCTGCCTGTATAACATGACAGTATAACAGGAACAAAAGTTTTAAAAATGTAAAATAGAGAAACATTAAGACATTGAGGCTTAATCTGGCTTCAAGTCTGGCTTTGGAAAAGAGACAGCTTTGATGACCTACTCCAGAAACCAGACAGTAGGGAGTGTGCCTTTCTTGGTTTTGTTGGCTGTTAGTGCCTGTCATTGATAATGGCATCCTTCTGCGTAGCCTGGCTGGGCTGGAACTTAATAGCACTGTTTTATGGTGCTTCCATTCTTTTCCGGAGAGGCTGTTCCAGAAAGTGGTGCTGGTGAACTTCTACGCCTTCCCTTGGCCTGAGGGATTCTTATGTCTTCCATGTTGTTTAATATCTATAGTGAACTGCTGGAAGAGTTTGAATGAAGATTTGGAATTGGGTTCTGCCATGCAGGCCAGACGGAGGTGCTCCTCAGTATTTTGGTGCTCCAGAGGAGTCCATGGGTCCAACAAGGCAGCCTGGTTGCTTCAGCACCACAGAGAGCTCCGATGGAGCAAATCGCTCCAATGAGGACTAGAAGTCACCTATGATTGTTTGGGCCTCTGCCTCCAGTTTTCCTCTCCTGTGTTGTTGTTTTTGTTTTGTTTTTTAAATGGGGGGGGTGTACTCAAGGGCACACAGTACTGGCACACACACGCTCTCTGCTTAAAATGTGTGACACTTAACTTTTACAGCTTCATGGTGAGTAGCGGCACCCATTTTTCTAGAAAAAAAAGCACCTCACCCTACTTGTTGAAAAACTTCAGATGCAAAGGTCCCTGCTCTGGTTCTGTGGACTCTGGTGATATAGAATCCACACCTGCAGCCTTGAACTTAACATCCTCTGGTTCAGAGGTAATAATAATACTAATACTAATAATAATAATTAATAATATTAATAATAATAATTTATTTATACCCCGCCCATCTGGCTGGGTTTCCCCAGCCACTCTGGGCAGCTTCCAAAAAAATATTAAAATACTGTAATACATCAAAGGTTCTCCGATCACCGCTGTTGGTCTCAAAGACAGAGTTGAGTTCCTAAGTCCAGTGATCCTGATTTGGTGTCCTAGACTCTAGAATCATGGCATTCTAGTCCGTAGAGTTACAGTGTTATATGAGGCAAGAAGCCAGGGTATAAACATTTGAATGAATAAATTTGCAAGGCTAGGGAGGGATAAAGGAATATAGTTGGAAACTTCTAAGTAGCTTTTTTATTATGAATCGTAGTATTTGGATTTCAATGCATTTTGTTGTTTTCTATTGGCACACACAGTTGTGGCTTCTGTGTTTTAGAACTTAGCTCTGCAACCATGAAACCTAGATTTTAAAAAAGAAAACAGTCATATACCAGATAAGCAGTTGGTATTAGAAATTTCATAGAATAAGCAGCCCTGCTTATAATTGTATGTCAGCAGTAGTGGAAAGCTAAACTAATCCTACTTTCTACTGCTCTTTAGAACCTGCTAGTGCTTGCTTCAGTGATTTCTAGAAAACGTGCAATTGTCAAGGTGCCAAGACTCATTACAGTGTTGATTCACTCCCACTTAGCTGCCCAGATTTTAAGATAGTGTGTGTGTTCTCTCCCAAAATTATCTTCGTTTAGTAGAAGTGATGATATTAGCCTAGGAAATAACATCATTGGGGGAGGGCTGCAGCTAGAGGCAGAGCTACCCTGAGTAGTAGAACACCTGTCTTGAATGCAGAAGGTCCCACATTCAATCCTCAGCATCTCCTGGTAGGCCTGGGGAGAGACTTCCTGTCTGAAATCCCAGAGGGCCACTGCCAGTCAGTGTAGACAGTACTGAGCTAGATGGACCAGTAGGTCTGACTCAGTATAAGGCAACTTCCTATGAATGATACATTAGCTGTAGCCAAAGGGTTCCGCCCAGCCCACCCACCAAAGTGTCTCTAAAATGCATTACATTGAAGAGCAGTCTCTTCTGTTTTTGTGACAGGACATCCACAGTTGTTTTTATTGAGCTATGGAATATAGGGAATGTCCACATTTCAGGTCAAATTTATTTGGCCTTCTAACCGAACGTAGTCTCTTGCATCACTTGCTTCCTGGTGCCTTTTAAGTAAAGCTGTTAGAGATGAGTGAAATATCCTTTAAGTCCTGGGTTAGTAACTAAGTTTTAATTGGAATAATATTTTGAATAAAGCAAGAGATGGAGAGCCAGCAGTGCTGACTTTGCTGTGCAATCCAAGACAAAGGCAAAGAATTATTGAATCCCTTCTTTATCAGCATTATCTGTGACCAGAAAGGCTGACCAAAAGGCTGACCATTCCTTCTGAGACAAAGGCAAAGAAATCCTAGAAAGAAACCAAGGTGCTTAACATAAAGCATGTTTCCTTGCATCCAAGGTCTATGCTTAGAGCCAGCTTTGAATCCGTGGGTCACAACTTGCTTTTCTCTTAATCTTTTGTCTGCTTTGCTCATTTTAGAGGCGTGTATGTGATCACTTTTATTATAATTGAATTAATCTAGAATAACTTCTCTGTGCTTGTGCTCAAGTCAATAGCGTTAAAGAAAATTCGCAAGTACAATTTGCAAACATGAAGCTGGAGCTGGAAAAATCTTGGGCATTTAAAAACTGTATGCTGCCCTAGGATCTAGGAGTTTCCAGTGCTTTGCCAATCTGACACGTGCTGAAGAATGGGGTCAGGTTCATAATCTCTACGGCTCTTTCAGCCACCTAAACTGTGTATGATAGAGTGATAAAGGTCGCAGATCTGTATTAGGAGTGTGCACCGTAAGCTTGGACAGATGTTTTCTATTGGTCTTGTAGTAAAATCATGTTGCTACCCAATACTCACATATAGGTCATTATGTGCATATCTTTCAAATACTTGTTTAATTTGGCCCCCTTCAAACTGGTGTCTAGGGTACTAGCTCTTGTTTTATGTGTGGTTACTCTGCATAAACTTCTTATTGACTAGAGGAGCAGTGTGAAATTTCCAACTGGTGGACCTAATTAGGTCCGGCAGGCTTCCCCATTTGGCCCCAAGGGAATTTTGGCTAAGCCATGCCCACCTGCCTTACACCTGAAGTCATATATAACATCAGAAGTGGTGCAGGTAAAGGTGCAGCTGAGCCAGAAGGAGGTGTGCAGGTACCTGCAATACCTTATGCAAATTGCTGTGTACCAGGCTTCACAAGCTACAATAACCAGGTGGTTTCTTAGGATCTAATGAGTAGTAAATCGTCAGTGCTTCGTGAATTATGCCTTTGCCAGTGTGGTTTGATTTCAAACCGTGCATGCAGAAACAGGCCACTTGTCAATATCAGGTGCTTTACAGCTGGCCCACAAAGGGTGGTGGAAATAATTACCTGACCTGCTGGCCAGATCCAGCCCCCCCCCCCCGCCTAGAGACATAGGGCTGGATCCAGTTGTGCTTTTCTGTTTGCAGAAGGGACTTTTATCCAACAGATGCTTCTGCTAATGCAGGGGAAGATGATTTTCATCAATTCCTTCTCACTATAGCAGCCCCCGTACCCTGAAAATCTATTCCATAAATTGGGAATCCTTCCAGAACCTGCTAGAAGTGGTTCAGGGGACAGCAGGGGGAAGTGGGAATTGACACACACAAAATCTCCCCCAATTATTTATTTATAAGAATTCTTCACACCCTTCACCATAAGATCCCAGGGCCGGCTCTCCAATATAATGTTCAGTTATTAAAACAAAGAGAACAATTATACTTATAAAAATAAGTAATGCCATTCCAACCAGAATGGTGTCTTCTGTTAGTGGACACTTCTACTAAATCAAAGACTCTTTCATGAATGGAAGGACAATAATATGCATCCCATAGTAAACAAATACTGCTGTTTTTGGTAAATAATGTGCAGACAGTGGCCATTTTGTGCTGGGGTTCCATTCCTGACCACCACATTTGTCGTTGGAGCGTGTATAAGCATACCCTGCCCCATTACATCACATCGATGATTGCGCCTGAAATGGTTGTCGCCTGTAGAGACTTCCGGGTTAGCGCAATCGGCTAATGGCGGATTCCCTCCGAGCTCCGGAGGGAATCGGCTCCATGGAGGACGGGTCTTGCCGCGGCGGCGACGCGGGGACCCTCAGAAACCACAGGCGCGGAAGCCTGTGGACCTGGTGACTTGGCGGGCACCATTTGCGCCCCCCGACCTGCAAAGAAGCCTTTTTAAAGGCTTCGGAACGGGGGACGGAGAGTGGCGTGGTGCTGTGAGTAGACCGCTTCTTCTATGGAGTGAAGCCGCGAGCCATGGCCGGAGAGCGCTGACTTCTTTCCTTGAACATTTGGACTTTAAAAGAAACAACCCGTGAGTAGTACGGAATTTGGACTTAAATTTTCTATTTTTTGAATTTGGTACGACCGGGGGAAGCGCCAAAAGGAAGTCCGCCCCCCCCGTCCTGCAGGCAGTTTAAAGCAAGAATCGGATAACTAAGGTCGAGAGACTATTTCTATCTTTGTGAGATAAAAGTTATTAATTTCACGATTTGGCATTAGAAGTTTTGTGCTGGAGGATAAGAACTGAATTTTAGGAGCAGACGTGCAACCCCCCCGGGATCCGGGAGCGATCCGCGAGTGAGCCTGTGGAGGAGACATAAGGAGTTTGACAGCTGTCAAACGACCTGTCAAACGAGCTGTCAAAGTTAGAAAAATCTGTTTTTTACTATCTCTGCTGGCTGGGCTTGATACATTGGATCTTAAGTTGCTGGAAACAAAGAAGATTTATTAAAAAAGTAACTGGACTGTTGGAGAAAGATTACTAAATAACTGGAATCCCTCTAGAGGGGGTTCTGAGGCACTACAATGGCTGCAGATGGAAAAATACAGGCAGAGCTGGAAAAAATGTTCTTTCTTGTGGGAAGGTTACAAGATCAGAGTACAGCTTTGGCTACAGATATAACGACCTTGAATTTTAAAGTAAGCAAACTTGTTGATTGTGCCAACGACGTGACTCAAGAGAATTCTGCAGCTGAATTAGAAGAGATATCTGAAGATTTAGAGGAGCGGGAAGGAGGAGTTGAAGTGTTGCAGGTGGAAAGGGACAACCAGAGGCCTGCAAAAAAGAATTACAAGGAAAACAAGATTTTGACAAGGAGAATTTGGACTGAAATTAAGAATGAAGAATGGAGTGATCTCTTCATGGGGAGATCGGAAGAACTATGGATTACAAACTTGATCAAGATAAAAGTTGGAGCCTTTGGGACATTTGGACTTAAAAGAAGTAAGAAATATGATTTGGGCTCCGCTTTTGAAAATGGAGGACTGGTTGGAAGTAACATAGATTTTGTTGGGATAGAGCTCCTCCGAGACTTGATGACCGACATAAAGGACTACCAACAAAACCGGCAGAGAGGGACTGAGAGAGATTTGAGGGCCTCGGACGTGAGGAATCCAGGCTAAGAACTGATATTATGGACATATTTTTGGGATTGAAACCGGGAAAGGGGGGGGGAGAGTTTTTTAATCCAAAGGGTGCATAATTTTACGCTGTTGTATTTTTTGTTAGTATGTTTAATAATTATCATAAAAGTGGGAAATCTGTGGAAGGGAATTTGGGTCGACCCTAGAAAAAGATGTAAATATGAATTAATTGAGGTATAAATTTGGTTAATGAAGAAGAGTTTAGTTAAAAGAAAAGAAAAGAAAAGAACAATAACAATAACAATAAGGTAAAGGTGGGAGATAAGAACTTGCTGAGTTAATTATTGGAATTAGGATGTATGAGGGGGAGGTGTGGGGAAGTCAGGGAGAGTGGTTAAGAAAGTAAGGATTTGAAATTATGCATGTTTGTATCTGTGGTTGTGTGTCTGTGTTTTGTTGTGTTTTGTGTGTCTTTATAAAATTTGAAAACCCAATAATTATTATTTTTTAAAAAAATGAAATGGTTGTCGCCTGTACAGTCCCCCGACATCTTCATATAAAAGGCTTCCAATTTATTTGTTCATAGGTATTTGGTGACACATGACCCACTGTTTACCCTTAGGATGTGCAGGTTTGCATGTGTATATTCCCCAGTGGTCCTTATTTAAATATGAAACTGATTAACAGTAGTATGTTGATCTCCCCCAAATTTACAGTAGGGTGTAATGTAAGATGACATTCATATTGTGATATACTTTCTTCATCAGAAAATGTATTTCATTTCAGAAGTTATCAATCCATTCAAAATTGCTAAAATGTCATTGACTTCATTTTTTATTTTTTTTAAAATCCAGGTTGCAGTTGTTAAATTGAAGTGCACGGAGCGCATTTATGCAATGAAAATTCTAAATAAATGGGAAATGCTTAAAAGGGCAGAGGTAAGTGCAGTATTTCCAATTCATAGATTTCTTTTTTTTTTTTAATGGCATTAAAGAAAATCACGGTGAACTTCAGCCAGATTAGAAAGAATTACTGCATGAGCATATAGGAGCTTGATTCCTCCCTGCAATCCCCCCCCCCCCCAAAGTGAGCTGCTTTAATGCAATCAAGTCTGACAGTCCCTTCGAGGCATCTGTTGTTCTCAGCAATACTGTGTATTCATTTACCAGACAGTCTGCCCTAGTTTTTTTTACCATGAATTATATTGGCCAGATTTTTGTTTACTATAAAACCAAGTTAAAGACTACATGGAGGCTTCAGATTTCAGTTGCTATGACATACAGAGCCACATGCTAAATGCATTATTCAAGACAAAGAATGTAAGTTTGTGCAATTTGAAAGTCAAGTCTTCAAGGAGGATAGTTAATTGAGGGAGGATTTTTTCAGTTCCTTAAAAAAGATCAGAATGTATTTGTGAAAGGAAAACACTGAAGCAGTGTTGGTCCCTTAATAAATGTAATACTTGGTTCAGAAATGTTATAAATTCCTTACTAGACCCTTTACATACCTTTAAAAAGACTGGGACACAATATGCTGAATAAAGCATCTTAGCATAGTACGCATCACAGTAGAATCAGTGAAGAATGCATTAGCAAAAAACTAAACAATGATAATTTATAACAAGACATATATGACTTTTAGCAAGAACTCTCAGAAGTATAAAGGAAACTTGGTTGCAAAGTTCACATACAAGTCTAGTGCCTAGTTTTCATTGGACAGACATATATATGACTGGATGCTGCATTTCATTGTAGGGATACCATATCCAGTCTCTGGTACAATACAACCTTTATCAATCGTAAGAGTTTCATAGCTCTCCAGTTCTTTAGTTACCCCTTTATTTTTCATGTAAGAAGTCCTGGGAAATAGTTTCTATTCTGCACACATAGATATAGTTCTAGCTGCTGCTAGAAATCTGTCACTTCCCTGTTCCATGGCTTGTTCAGATGTTTGAAAGGAAAATGACACCATTTCCTTCCCTACTCTGTATGGCTTGGTTTTGCTATTTGTTGAATGGTGCTAGCTTCTTTTTCTTATTACTACTACTACTACTACTACTACTGTTGTTGTTGTTGCTGCTGCTGCTGCTGCTGCTGCTGCTGCTGTTGTTGTTGTTATATTGTTATATTTATACCCAGCCACTCTGGGTGGCTTATAAATGGTTTTGCTGTGTCCATGTGCCCTCTGAGGGAAATAAATATAGAAATAAAAATTCTGGACTAGTTAAGAAGCTATATCAGACCCATTGTATAAATTGGTCAGTTGGGAATGGTTAACGAGTTTGGTGATCAAAGGAATGTTTGACTTTGTAAAACAAAAATGTAACTTTTACACTGCAATTTTTTAATGATTTGGTGGTTTATAAATATTCATATAATAAGATACTGAGCCTTTTGGACTCGTCTTGAAATGTTCTTTTGATATATTGTAAGTTGTAAATGGTTCCTTGCCATGAATATTGGTGTGTTGCAGAATTGGTGTAAACATGTGTTTGCACCTGTGTTTTCTGCAAAGATGTCAAATATTTAAAAGAACTCCCCTTTCCTTTTTTAGACTGCATGTTTCCGAGAAGAAAGAGACGTTTTGGTGAATGGAGACTGCCAGTGGATTACTACATTGCACTATGCCTTTCAGGATGAAAACTATTTGGTATGTGAAAGCTGCAATTCTTTAAAGGAATAGGGCATTGACTCTTAGTTTCTCAGTTGGGTACCTTTTTTTAACTTAGAGCATTATCTGCCTGCCTGCTTATGTCATTATTGTGGAAGAAAAACAGATTCCCAACATCATTCATATACACTTTATTTTCCTCATTTGATATGTTGATTTGGCATTAAACGTAATGAGCTAGAGTGAATTGAATTAGATGGATAATTGTTCATTAAATGCTTTTATTCTCTAGTTATTTACCTTGGCTCAGTTGCATTATGTGTTATTTTATACACAAGATCCCAAGGCTTCTGCTCAAATCCAGGGTGGCACGACTGATTTGAGGGCCAACTGTGGCTTTTAGAATGTTGAGTTACAGCTCTAAAATATTTCTGAGAAAAAACACAGAAAAACTCCAACTTTAGAGTGCAATCCTATGCATGCTTCTCCAGGAGCCAGTCTCACTTACTTAAAAGGGATTTATTCTTAATAAGTATGCCTAGGTTTGCAGTGCCATTGCATATGTTTGGAGGGCCCTGGAGGGCTTGGGCTCAGCAGAGGGCAGCTGTACTGTCCAAGGGCTATTGCAGAGAAATTGCAGCAAAAAAAATACCTTGCTTGTGTCCTTGAAGAGAGTTATTGAGGAACAGACATGCACAGACAAGGGAACTTTTATCCATATGAAATGGATGCAGTTCTCGTGAACTGTTACTGTACGCAAATGATTAAGTAGCCAAATTTACTTTTATTTTCTTGACTTTTTTTACAGTTATGTTTTCCAAACCAAATTAACCCTTCTCACCTTTAGCGCAGTTTCTGCACTTAATTTTATTCTGTGTATCTTTTAATTTGAAGTATTGTTTTTTGAAAATCTTTCTTCACTGATCATCCTGTGGTTTGGAGATAGGAAAGCACAGAGAAAATACTGCATTTTTTTAAAAAAAAGTTTAAATAAAATCATTTAAATTCCAGAAAGCATTTTTGTCAGTATTGACCAAGAGTCCCAGAATTCTTACATGACAAGCAGTCAGTATCTTTGACTGCTGGCTGACCCATATTCTCAGGCTGTACTCCCTTGAGTTAACTGCCTGTCAAGAACTGATGATACCAAACTTCTGACCCAGCAGATTGTCTCCAAGGCATCATTTTACAAGTCTTAAGGACAACTCTATAACCATAGCTCTTGGAATCTATTTTCATAGCAAAATATTGCCACTTAGTTTTCTGTGTAAATGCTCTAAAATATTCCTGAAAGCTATTCAGTTACCTACAGTGAGTTAATAAATAGAACTTTCACTGGATGCAATTAAGTCAGGCACCTTCATTATAACTCAACTATTTGATCAATTTATTCAGCTACATTTGCATCCCACCTTTCATCTGTCGCACTCAAGGTAGTGTAGGTTTCTAGAACTGACCAGACTTAGAGCTGATTAGCTTAATGTCATCTTCCTTCAGTTCTTGAGCTGGGACCATGCCACTCACACACACATTCCCATATTTCACAGAAGCTTGCAGAAGAGAAATGTTTGATGGCTTGTGGCCACTTTAGCAACTGGCTGTATGAAAGCTTGAAATAGCTTAACTTTCCATCTTTCCTGTAACTGCATTACTTAATAATTTAAAAGCACATTTTAAATACATTTTGATATTTCTGTGTTTTATTTCCATGGCTCTGATTTGCTTTAACTTTTAATGCTGAATTTTAAATTGTTGCAACCCTCCCTACGACCTGCTGGTGAAGAGCCAGTAATAAATTGGATGGTAATATTTTAAAGACATCAGCCTCTTTGACTCCTCTTTTTGCAGACACATCTTTTGTGCTGTGGTTGTGCAGTTGCTGAATGTGATCAGTTGGATTGCGTTCTGCATTGATTTTCACCCATGTTGTTTATTTTGTTTTTGCATTTTTTTCCAGTACTTAGTAATGGACTACTATGTGGGTGGTGATTTATTGACCTTACTTAGCAAGTTTGAAGACAAGCTTCCTGAAGATATGGCCAGGTTCTACATTGGGGAAATGGTGCTTGCTATACATTCCATTCATCAGCTACATTATGTGCACAGGTAAGGATTCTGTCTTGTTGGTTGTGAATAAATAAATAACATTGTGGAGGAAACCCTTACAACTTAGGGGTAAGCAATTTTCTTAAAACAGAAAACCCCCACCTCCAACCAAACATTTTATACATCTCTATACATTGTGGCTACACCAAGTCTGCTGATAAATATTTCTTATTTTTAGTGGTACAGTTTTGGCTTCATAAGCATTGACATGTTCACCTGAAGATTAGAAATAAATATAAGATTGATGTAGTAAAAACAGGAATAGCTATGATATCCCTCCTGTGGGGTGCTCTTTATTTCCTTCCTGTCTTCACAGTGATAGAAGAGTTAGCAACTCTTCCAGACATATGTAGCAATGGTTCCACCACCAGTTCTGTTGTCGGTCATGTCCTTTTTGTCCCATATTTTCAGCTTTCCAAAACATAGCTTTTATATTTAAACAGTCAAAATGTAATTCACCAACTTACTTTAAAAAATACACACCATCAAATTTTTAAATGCCGCAAGTCTTTCTCCAGGGGAGAGGATTTTGTGATACGTTATACAGTGGTGCCTTGCAAGACGAAATTAATCCGTTCCGCGAGTCTCTTCGTCTTGCGGTTTTTTCGTCTTGCGAAGCACGGCTATTAGCGGCTTAGCGGCTATTAACGGCTTAGCGGCTTAACGGCTTTAAGAAAAAGGAAACAAACTCGCAAGACGTTTTGTCTTGCGAAGCAAGCCCATAGGGAAATTCGTCTTGTGGAACGACTCAAAAAACAGAAAACTCTTTCGTCTTGCGAGGCATTTGTCTTGCGAGGTACCACTGTAGATGTTGGCCAGTCTGTACTTTGTGCAGCTGCTACAACTCAACAAAATGGATGTTCTGGTCCTAAGAATTAGATTAGGTATGCCTGACTAGAACACGTTATATGCACTTCCAGATTGCAACTCTTTATATGAATTTCATGCACTTCTAAATAATATTTCTTTTCCCAATTAATAATAAGCAGAAAAATAAACATATAACTAAGGTGAGCCTCACACTGAAGGATGGCATTATGCGGAAGTGTTTACAGTGTGCGCTTGGCACAAATAATCACAACTGCAAATTACACATATAAGAAAATGACCCCATTTAGTTAGGGGTGAACACTCAGAATGTTAAATTGTATGTAATACTAAGGAAGCTTGAATATGTGAAACAGAGGGGGATAGCTAGAGTGCTCTTAAGCTTTGATGGCTTTATTCTTGCAATAGCAAATAATAGCATTTGGAACACAATCAATGCAGAAAAAGACAGAAAGAAAAATTAACAGCATGGCATCAGAAATGTCAAGTTGTCTCATCTAGAAACCTCTTAATGTGTATCAGTACATGATTAGTGAGCAAGGAAGCTCAAACTACAGATCAGCTAATATTTTGTATTAATAGAAACACCCACAGATTCTGAGGTCATGTGGCCATTTAAAAAATAATAATTTGGGGTTACAGCTGAAGAGTTGGAAGTTACCAAACTAATTTGGGCATATATATAAAGAATATTCACTCCTCTGTATTTTGATGTCACAGCTTAAGCCTAACAATATTTACTGATAAATAAACTCCATGTTTGTATGCTTAATTACAGTCTAAGAGTATCAGAACAACTAATAGGGATTAATTGCAATCTGGGGCAATTACACAATTGTGTATTCTTCTGTCGTACTTGTCGGGATATGGAATTTCTTTTTGGGAAGTGGCTCAATGTACATTGGTATAACATGGCAGCCATCAAAAATCAAGTCTGCCATTTGTTAGTTACCCCCATTCTGAATTCTTTTATAAGACAGATTTCAACATGGCGGTCTGTTTGAGGCAATTGCAAAAAAACAACACCCCACCACTTGTGGGGATTTGAGAGACATAGGAAGTACATGCATCGCACAAAAGGCATTAAAGCATCCTGTTTTCCACAGTGGTCATCCATATGCTTATGAGCATCCTGAATCCCAGGGCTCATGTTGGGATGATTTAAAACACAGTTTAGTATACCACAAGGGCAACTTCCCACAGCAGGACATGAGGGCAACTATCCCTCTCCCATGGCTGTTTCCCAGCAACTGGTACTCAGAGGCATGCGGCCTCTGATCCTGGTATCATAACAGCCATCATGACTGATAGCCATTGATAGACTTATCCGCCATGAATTTGTCTAACCCTTTTTTAAAGTCACTTCTGGTTGTTGTGTTAGCATCTCTTTGTGATGAGCGTGCCATGATTTTGTCATTAAAGTATTTTTTATCTTGCAAAACATAACATGGCTTTTAATGACCTTTCTAAATTACTGCTACCTCAGGAAATCACTTGAGGACTTTGTCTGGGATTGAGCTAGCTAGAAAATTGGCATTTAAGTCAAATTTTCTGAGTAAACAAATGTAAAATGCCATGGGGGAGGGGAATCTATAATGTGATGTATAACATAGCCATCTAAGAACATTGTTACCTGCTTGGTTTTATTTAATTTTACTAAAAAGAAACTTGTTTTTGCATGGTGGTTGTGAGGAAAGGCGGTGCCTGCATGTTCAAGAAAAGCTAAAAAAAACAGAAGAATTCGTTTTTGACACTCTCCAATAGTTAATCACCTTCCTTCCTGTGGGAAGGAAATGGAAGGCAAAGGACACATTGTACATTTTTATTGTTGAACTGCTGTTAGCAATGCATGTTCCAGAAAAATCTTTGGTAAACAGAAGGCGAAACACTTGATCAGTGTTGCCTCAATATGATGGGAAAATGGAAAGTGACAATCCCCCCTCCCCCCCATTAATTGCATTATCTCTTTAATTTGGAAGAAAAGTAAAGTAGTTTCATATTGGAAACTTATATAGTCATTTCTGCTCTGACCTTCCACCTCAGAAAACTATGAAAAGCAATTATCTTACGCATGGAATTATGAAGTATGGGAAGCATACACCTGGTTTCTTAATCCAAATACAGAAAAGGCAATTTCTTTAATGTTGAGGATGTCTCAAAAGTAATCAGTAGTCTACATATTTGCATATTTAGTTAAATGTCATTAGCATATTTCCATGAAATTGGCAAGTTGGGTATATTTCCAACCAATGTGGGTTGGTGCATACCAATTTTTAAATGCCCAGTACTATCATAAAATTGGAGTGAGGTATATATAATTTTCATTTATAGCCAAATAAACAGAATGCTCTACTGGAGAAAATATATGGTTTATTTCTAAATTAGATTACTAACTGCTCAGTAAAGTTAGTGCTTTGACCTAATGTGCATACTGTATGAAAATAATAATTTCTTTTCAAATCAGAGATATAAAACCTGACAATGTTTTATTGGATGTGAATGGCCATATACGCCTGGCAGACTTTGGATCGTGTTTGAAGATGAGTGAAGATGGCACTGTACGTATCAATAAAATGTTACGATTACTTATTTCAAATGGAACTTTGTGCATTTTTGTGACATAATTACTCCATGTTAATCTGTATATTTTTTGGGAAGATACAGTATGTAATAACTGAAAACCAAACTAGAGATTTTGGGGCAGGGGTTTGGGGAGAACCTCATGCACTAAGCTGGCCAAAATAGAAATTTTAGAACATCATGCTTCCAGGATATTTTTTGTAAGGGGTTCACTCAAAATGAAGATTTTAAGAACTTAACTCAGCAACATTGGCTTGGATCCCGGAATCTGCAAGCCTCCCTTACACACCCACAAAGTGCCTTTGCCTGAACCCCATCCCACACTGTCCAGGAGAGTTCCTGATCCTCTAGACTTTCCAGGGGTACATGGGGCTGCTGGGTGGAGTAGTAGATGGAATGGGAAAATCCCTTACTGCTTATGGTTCCCAGAATCCAATCCATTACGTTTCATTACACAGGGATGCATAGCCCTCTCATTCATGCTAGGATATAGTTAATTCAGTGTGTGTAGATGAATTAATCTTAAGACTTAGATATTTATTTTACTTTTTGAAGGTGCAATCTTCAGTTGCAGTGGGCACACCTGATTATATTTCCCCTGAAATACTGCAAGCAATGGAGGATGGCATGGGGAAATACGGGCCTGAGTGCGACTGGTGGTCCCTGGGAGTCTGCATGTACGAAATGTTGTATGGTGAAACACCTTTCTATGCAGAGTCGCTAGTGGAAACCTACGGGAAGATTATGAATCATGAAGTAAGAGTTATTTAACTATGCATTCACTAAAATTCTCATTCGTCTTATGTACTAATTATATCTTGAACATATATAACATGTTTTTGGCTGCTTTGGGACTTTTGCAGTAGATAGATAGTTAGTTCTAGTAAATACACAGGAGTAAACTATGCAAGTATGAGGTCTGTCTGCCCTTAATGTATGGAGTGCAAGTGGAATCAGTGTTTAATTTCTGAAGAACTTCTATTGTATCTTCTATAAGACCTTGTCCTTAATTCTGTGTGGGTATGGATGGGCAGTTCCTTCCCATGGAAAGGAAACCGTGTGTGCTCAAACATATTCTGGTGTGTAAATAATGGTTGGCTACCAAATTTAAGCACCGTTTGTGAACCCTAATTATTATTATTGTTCAAATTTCCACAACATTTTCAGTTGCGTTCTGACTTACCAGAAGCCCGTTCAAAAACAGTCCCTTAGCTAGCCTATTCTCATTGTAGAAGTCTGAAACATTGTCTCCCCACCCCGTTCTGTTTTCTTTAGGAGAGATTCCAGTTTCCATCCCATGTTAGTGATGTGTCTGAAGAGGCAAAAGACCTAATCCAGAGGCTTATTTGCAGTAGGGAACGTCGTCTGGGGCAGAACGGAATAGAAGACTTCAAGGCGCATGCATTTTTTGAAGGGCTAAATTGGGACAATATCCGAAATTTAGAAGCACCTTACATTCCAGAAGTTAGCAGTCCTTCGGACACATCAAACTTTGATGTAGATGACGATGTATTAAGAAACCCTGTGAGTGATTGTTTTCTTCTTAAAGGCAATAGTTTTCAAACTTGCTTCTTTGAACCAAACCTTTTCATCACTGACAGGACTCCTGTGTGTCCCAGGGGATTCTGGAGACAGTTCTAATGTGCACACCAGGTTAATGTTAATTCTCTTGGGCCTCATCTTTCCTCTGCATGAACTGAATGCAGTTGAGAACATATTCAATTCTTGCCAGTGGCTGTGTGTTCTCATGTGACTACAGTAGATCATCAGCGAGATTGAAAACTGATAGGCTTTCTCTTGGATGATAATTTGGTCTTTTTTATTTTATTTTGATTGGATTATGATTTGATATGTTAAGTGGATGTTTTTTATTAGAAAATTAATAAAAAATGATTTAACAAACAAAAGAAAGAAAGGAAAACTGATAGGCTTTCAGAAAAGCTGGTCTGCCATTGTTGAACATTTCACTGATATTTCCTTGGTGCATAGTGAAAACACTGGCAGATAAAGTCCAGAGTGAAGTATTCCTACTTTAAATGAATAAATCTGAATACTTAATCTTCCTAAATAACATTTATATGACTATGGCCCTTTTTACATGAGATGGACAGTATACACGTGGATGAAATAGGGTTGTGGCTGTTCCCTGATCCTGAGGCGAGGGACAAAAAAGCCAACATGTCCTTCCAGATTCAACTTGGTTTTCATCCTGCATTCCTTTTTGTGCAGGAAATGATACCACCTGGTTCTCACACTGGCTTTTCTGGACTGCATCTACCGTTTGTTGGCTTTACCTACACAACTGAGAGGTAGGTGAAAAAAGTTCATGCATATGGGCATATGGGAAAGCACCACACTCAGATCTCATCATTTGCTTTTCTCTTAACGTATTCAACTTCAGCTTAAAATGCTTGCCCTTCGTGTCTTGGGATCCTCTGCTTTTTTGTTGCTTATTTTTTTTTATATGAGCACCATCACTGGATATGGTGCTTTATAGAGTAATCCGAGCAGCGGAAGACAGGTCTTTGCCCCAGGGAGCTTGAAATCCACAATTCAGCAGTGAGGAAGGGGGCAAGGTAAAGGGTAAATTAAAGCAAATACACTTCCGCATATTTAAGCACAATTTAAATTGGGAACGAGGACAAAGGGAGTTGAGCAGTAAAATAGAGAGCGAGAGCGCTTTGTCAAGGTAATCACTTAAATGGTGCCCCAACCAGTAGTTCTAAACACAAAGAGAATCCATCATCTGCAGTCTCCAGCCTCGAGGTGAATTGAACATCACCATACTTCTTCCCTAGAAGTGAGCTTCAAGGCTGATCAGGGAATTAAACCAGGATTTCCCTGTCTGGGTTCTCTCCACTATACTACACTGGCTGTGATCATAGAAGGGCGATAGACTGGGTTTCCATGTGGTTCAAGTTGCAGAATATTTTTTAAAGCCAGTTTTTGTACTGAAAATAATGTTGAGGAGGTGGTTCTCTTGTGTATCAAAGGGTGTATAGAGTGGTGAAGCCTAGACAGACTGATATCATAGATGCACACGAGCTTATATGAGGTTCATTCAGATCAGCATTCTCCTTAGCCCGTTGCACTTCGATATGACTGGCGGTAGCTCTCTAGGTTTTGGGGCAGAGATCCTTTCAGCTGGAGATTCTCGGAGATCAACTTGATACTTTTTATTGAAAAGTGTTTGCTCTGAGCTGTGGTTCCTTCAGCTTTTAAAGGCAGTTTACCTGCCCTTCCTGGAAAATGTAGTGTGTCCATAGTCTTAAACTTAAGGGAGAATTGTCACAGCAGCAGCATTGTTCCATTTCCAGTCTCCCCTGAATTAAAAGTTGCTGCTGCTGCTGCTTCCTCCCCGATAAGCTAGCCTGTGCTGGCTGGAGTGAGAGAAAACAGATCACACAGCACATTGCTGCCATTTTACTTGGAGGCCAGCTAAGATAGTACTGAAGCAAGGATCTCTGTTATATAATCTTCACAGTTGTTCCAAGGTTTCTGCTTCTGTTGAATTTCCAACAGGAAACTGCTACTTAGGGTTGAGCATAAACTGATTAAAACGTGTTCTCCAATGTTTCTGGTTTCCAGTTGTTTTTCTGATAGAGGCTCACTAAAGAGTGTCATGCAGTCCAGTGGTATAACCAAAGATGAGGATGTGCAGCGTGACTTGGACAACAGCTTGCAAATAGAGGCATATGAAAGGAGAATACGAAGGTTGGAGCAGGAGAAGCTGGAGCTGAGCAGGAAGTTGCAAGGTATGCCCTCTCGCTTTCCTTTTATGTTGCTTTGCAATGGAGCAACAGAATGTTTTTCAGGTTGGACTAAACAAATTGTTTTGCTTTGTTCTTTCGGTTCAATTTAAAGAATCTACCCAGGCTGTTCAGTCCCTTCATGGTTCTGCTCGCATAACAGCAAACACAAACCGGGATAAAGAAATAAAAAAGCTAAATGAGGAAATCGAGCGCTTGAAAAACAAAATAGCAGGTATGTGTCTGGCATGTTTTAATAGGTTTCTCTCTAGTTCTCAAAAAAAGTACAAAATAAGTCCAGTGGTAAAGTGCTAATCCTCATAGCAGCCTATTAGACGTGAGCCTCATTCTTTTTTACTTTTGGATCTTTAGCTCAAGTACCAAGATAGCTCAGTGTGGAAATGCATGAAATATTACATTATGATACAGCTTTGGAAAGTGTGGCAGGTGCAACCTTAAGCAGCATTTAGATTTTTGAACAAAAGCTTATCTTTCTTCTAAAGCTTCCTTTACTTGATAGCAGATTATTCCCACTGGGGAGCCAAGAATAAAAGGCAATTTGTACGGCTTCACTTAGATAATTCTTTTGACTTCTATCCTTTCTATAAAAATCCCAGGATATCCTCTTCTAATATTTTTTCCCAGAAAGGGGCAAGCTTTGAACTTTGTACAAGTGCCATTCATATGGAAAATTTTAAGCTGCAGTGCACAATATTTCGCTTATGATGTCTACATCTGCTATGAGGAAATGTGAGAAACTGGCTGTTTGATGTGGTCCTGCATCCATTCACCATTCTGAGAACCCTCAGTTTTATAGGGTTATGCCTTTGTAACTGGTGACTCTCTTTTTGTTTGTTAATTAGGTATCCGCGGTATGCACCTGAAGTTTCTTTTTGTGAGACAGTAGGGTAACTAGAGCTGGGCAGTAGGAGAACCTGCTCCAGGTGCAACCTTAACAGGGACACAAAACAATCAAAGGTTATTGAATATATTCAACACCTTAAATTAATCTTAATTTATAAATAACATTAAATTATAATTTACATATCATTTTGCTCAGAGGCTCAAGTAAGATTCACAGGCCAGGCTGATTGGCACCATTGTACAGGCAACTCCCCATTTATGCATCACCTCTTTGCGTGCAACCGTGTACACACACAGTGCCGGGAACCTGGAAGTGGAAGCTGGAAATGGGTAGCACTTCCTGTCTTGCAAGGAGACCCTCTCCAGAGCCTGTAGAGGACATTACCTTTGGGCTCCAGAGAGGGTCTTCTCGCAACCTGGAAGGTTGTTGAGCCAATCAGCTGATGGGCAGGGAAGCAACTGCTGCTGCGCTGCCCCACATATCAACTGTTAGACAGGGAGGTTGAGCAGCTCAACAAAGCCCTTCTTGCCCCTCTGGCTCGCGAGGAGACATTCCCTAGAGGTGGAAGAAATGGCTGCATACAATACTGAATCTCCTACCTGAAGTAGCTGCTTTTGAGTGGATAGGCTACATTGCAGTATTAGAAACTAAGGGGTGGCTGATGCTGACAAGTAAACACTCATCAGACTTGTAGCCTTGTTTCTCTCTTCCACCCGTAGAGGCATTTCCTTTCCTTGCTCCCAGGAGGCACGTCTCAACTTTTTTTTTGCTGGTTTATAGTTAGCTGCGTTGAAGTAGCCATAGTTGTAAATTTGGGTGAAAATCTGATGGATGGAATTTGAGGGATCAACCATTTTCTGAACTGGGGGCAGGGGGAGGGCTGACATTTTCCCACAGCTACCCACAGACAACAAACCTGAAAGTTTTGTCCACAGAACCAGCACCACTGTAATCTTCTATTTTACTTTGAATATTCAAAATTCAATTTTTCTTTAAAAAGGAAAAGAAAGGACCACAGTAATGCCATGTAACCAGCTTATATCTGTTCACAGGCGGCAGCTAAAATTGGGGAAGGAAAGTTAAGAGTTTCCAAAGGGGCAATCCAGTGAGGCTTCTGCTTCTGCCCAAACTGTCCACCCTCTTATGCTTGAGAAAATGAATTGTACTTTGAGTTTCTGAGACATTATTTTATAAACCCACTCCCGCTTTTTTCCTTTAAGGTTTCTAGTCCTATGGAAAGCATGGAAACTTGAAAATATGTCAGCAATGATTGGAGACATCTCTTTGGTGGTAGGGAGGTTAAGGCTAAGTCGGACTAGAGTAGGCAGGGAGCTGTGATTACATTGCCCGAACTAGTTTCTTGTTCCTTTAAATGACCTGTACTGCTTATCTGACCCTAACCTTAATGTTTGCCCTTCCTCTTCTTTGCCCTTCCTCTTCTCTAGCTCTGCATGCACAAATGGGTTTTGAACGTGTGTGTCTCTTAAAAGCTACTTAAAAGTCACGTGACAAGCTGCTTTCAAAAGCGATGGGACTTTCAAGCGCAATTTGAGATATGATGGGGACTGTTGTTCAAGCAAAGCCACAGTGGTCTTATCTAAAATAGCTTTTTGGATCTCATTCCTTGAAAACATGAGTATTGAAAGCAGGTTCAGTATTGTTGAAAGAAGCAGATGGCAAGAATGCTTATGTTGCATAATTTATTCTGCCTTCAGAACTTGGAATTCTTTGGTACTGGGACTGAGGTAGAATTTGGATTTTATTTGTATTTGTCGACACCGTGTACGTTGAGCTGGGATGATGGGACTTGGGGTTTTGCCAGTGTGTGTTATGTTAGAGAGAAGAATGAATGAGTTCGCTCTGAACGACCCCGTGTAAATTGTTCTTGGCAGAGAAGAATGCAGAACTGCTGCATATGCCAACTGAGCAAAAACGCTATGGAATAATCCTCCCTTTTAAAATTTATAGACTCAAATAGGCTAGAGCGGCAACTGGAAGACGCGGTGACGCTGCGGCAGGAACATGAAGACTCCACCCACAAGTTAAGAGGACTTGAAAAGCAATGCAGGATATTTCGGCAAGAGAAAGAGGATCTACATAAGGTATGAAGTATAGAACATTTTTCAGTCCAACGAAATGGGTGTTGACTAGGGAGTGCAAGTAGAAAGGTGGTATTTCCAGCAATGTGGAACATTATTTGGAACTCTCACTATATAGAGAGTTGCTGTTTGTCATATTTGTATCCTGTCCTTCCTTCATGGAGCTCAGGACAGCATACACGCAATTATCCCATTTTACATCAACTTTGTAGTATATGCTAGGCTCAGTAATAGTGACATGTCCATGCTACCAAGCTTCATTGGAACAATCAGAAGCCAAATCCAGTTCTCCTCATCCATTAGACCACATGTGCTGTAGTAGGAACACAGGGGAAAGCAGCCTTTACACCACATTTGACCATTGGTCTCTCTAGATCAGTCTTGTCTTCAGTGACTGCCAGCTCCTCTCCCAGCTAGACGTCTTCAGTGACTGCCAGCTCCTCTCCCAGCTAGACTCCCAAGCTCTATCTGAAGATGCTGCGGATTGGATCTGGAAACATCTGCCACTGAGCTACAGCCCTCCCCCAAAACTGTTGGGCAGGGGCACAAGTTGAACTTGTTCAGGGGAAAACCAGTTACCAACTGCCACTCGGGAAGGCCCCCCCCCCCCATTGCAAATAGGGTACTTGGTGCAGTTGCTGTAGGTGCGTAGTTGTAGGGACTGCTGGCTGCACACCAACAATGCAGTGAATGCATGTGTCCAGCTTATACCGTTGTTTTCTTCCCACGTGAATCTCAGTATTACATTTGGATTCAGTGAGCATACAGTTGAATGTGTACCTCACACTAAGACATCACATGATACTTTGTGCTTGCTTCACATCAGCAAAGCCTGCATTGGATAATTCACCGTAATGCAAAAAACTGAACCACCTCTGGGTCCTTAAAAGATGGCAAGGATGTGATGTGTCAAAAAAGCACTGGAAGAAAATTAAGAAACAAAAAGGAACTTGGGTTATGGAATTCCTCTCCATCCAGAATTCCTTTTACAGTATTGAATTATGTGGGAAGATTTGGTGGTATGAAAACATAAAGCATTAGTTTCTTATATGTTAACTGCGGCAAGAATATTGTTTGCTAAGTCATGGAGATCAGCTAACGCACATCCATTCTTTAATGGATGGTGAAAGTTTGGGAATTTGCTGCTATGTCAGAATTAACCCACCATCTCAGATTTAGGCAACAAAAACAAAGGCATGATAGGTTTCAGATGAGATGGAATACTTTTGCTGAATACAGCAAAAATAAATGGTTGTGGTCAAGTGTAATGCCCAAGTATCCAAATAATGTTAGATGGAATTAGTAATTTTGTTTCTTTAGCAGGACAATATTTTTTTCTTCATAATACTAGCATGCTGGCTTTGTTTAGGTTTGGAATACAGTCAACTTGCAGCTTGCACACATTTAACTTGTGTGATTGTAGTGTTAGGCGCTTGCAACTGCAATCACCGAAATTAAATGCACGTAAATTGAAGCTCTCCACCTTGCGTGGGGAGGAGGGGGCAAGACCCATTTGACGCACAAGCTTCTGAGAAGACAGGGATGCTCGCGTGGGGGCTGTTCCGGCTATACTGTATGGGATTTGAGCTTTACACACAATCCCCATAAGCCCTGTGTAAATTGTGAGTCAACTGTATTATAATGGAATATAAATGTTGATGTGTTGTATATGTAAAAGAATAACTTAAAGAAAAGGATTATAGAGGGGGAAAGATGAGAAAAAGGCTTCATAGGGCACAATTTCTAAGCACTTTTGAGGGATTGACCAGTAGCACCTTTTCCACTGAGAATGTCCCTCAGAACTGATATGTTATTGTGTCAGTATCAGTCCCATTCTGTCCATATTGACTGTGCTAGACTGTATGCACAATGTTTAATAATAATAATAATAATAATAATAATAATAATAATAATAATAATAATAATAATAATATAATATAAAGCACAAATGGTTAGGGATTTTTTTAAAAAAAGCAAAATAAAATAAAATTGAGCCCTATAAAAGAGAGAAGCATTCCTCCCACCCGGACATACACTGCAAACGCTAGAGGCAACACAAGAAAACTAAAGGGCTGATGGAAGTAGGCTGTGTATGAGGGCTCCCCAAGCTATTCACAGCCCCTTTTCCCTCTGAGGGAGGGTAGCATTGCTAAAGCGCTGCTCAGGTTTCTGGTGTCCTCTCTAGAGAAAAAGGGTAATCACTGGCAGTAATCAGCTCTTGTTCCCTGTGGTGTTTAACCCTTTTGTGTCCTTTGGCTCGTGGGAGTGACCGTCCTTCTGCCAGGGATTTCCACCGAAGCTTAAGCATCAGCTTATAACCTCCTTTTGCCCCTGGGACTGGCTCTGATCCCCACCACATGCAAGTGAACACCGCAAAGCAGAAGCACACACAGGGATAAAAGAATTTATCCTGATATTTATTTTTTCTTTCTTTTTAGAAGGTTGAGTACGATTGAGGAAAGGGAGGAGTAGGGAAGAAGGGAGATGGAGAAAAGGCGAACAGAAAGAAGCAGAGATGACAAAGGAGGAAGAGAAGTAATGAGATGATGCTGGGAAGAGTGGTTGAAGAGATATGAGGAGAGACAGAAGAGGAAAGGGGGGTGTATGAAAGAAGGGGAGGGAGAATAGAGGAAGGTGGGAGAAGGATGGAAGCATGCAATACGTTGGGATATCAGAGTGGTGATATATAAATACTTCTGCTTATATACTGCCAAAATGCCTGTCATTATTTTGAGAGCAGGGATGGGGAGAGGTGGAGATGAGGACGTATATTGTCAAAATGTGATTTTGCAATAAGATTGAACTTCATGCTCAAGAGTGTCGATCTCTAAACACTTGTTTGGACCTTTCTTTTCACCAGCAACTCATTGAAGCATCTGAAAGGTTAAAGGCACAGTCCAAAGAACTAAAGGACGCCCATCAACAAAGAAAGCTAGCAATGCAGGAATTCTCAGAGCTGAACGAGAGGATGGCAGACTTGCGCTCCCACAAGCAGAAACTATCTCGACAGCTCCGTGACAAAGAGGAAGAAGTGGAAGTGATCATGCAGAAAATTGACTCCATGAGACAGGAAATCCGTAAATCTGAGAAAGCGAGAAAAGAGGTAGCTCGGCAGGGTACTTGAGGATAATGGATTTCAGCTGCTATTTTAGCTTGAAATAGTTACTGTGGCTGGGTTCCACACATACAAGCAGCTGGTTTATTTCTTCGTGCAGTCCTTCCACACCCCCTCTGCCCTGTGGGGTTGTGTGGAGAAACATAATGTGTGAGCCAGCTATTCCATGGATTCACTTTGCTAAAACTCCTGCTATATCACAGTAGCACATTCTGGACCATAATTTGGGCTTCCTGTTTTCATCTTACTCTCCCTCCTTCCCTTCGTCTGTCTGTAAAGGAGAGAAAGCAAGCAATGAAAGAACCAGAAGCACTAACTTTTTTCTGTCAATTATTATATTTATAGTTAAATGCCGCAGTCATTCTTTCCTTATACTGAAGTTTCCTAGCTACCCAGATCTGTCTTGTTGATCTTGGATTCCATGTTTCCCCTTTTAAAGTAACTGGGTCTTAGTTGGCTACAAAATATTACAGTGCAGGCCTGCACGAGATGGTTAAGTCGCCATAGGCATGAGGATAGGTTATAAAGATTTGTGTGTGTGTGTGTGTGTGTGTGTGTGTGTGTGTGTGTGTATTCCCTTGAAGTTTCTGAAAGTTGGTAGGATTGGGAATAAAAGGTAATATATCAACTTCCAAAACTGTTTTTATCTTCTACTACTCCTCTTCTGTGACCCTTGTCATCTAGATTGTAAACCTCAAGGTGGGCATATGTCTCCCTTTCTGTTTTTTGTAGCTGCTCTAGTCATAAAAATAATAAGGGTTAAGCTATAGCGGTTTCAATAACCAGGCCTGTTTTCCTTCTTATAGCTAGAAGCCCAACTTGATGACGCAGCAGCAGAGGCATCAAAAGAGCGTAAGCTTCGAGAGCACAGTGAGAGTTTCTCTAAGCAGCTTGAAAATGAACTGGAGACCCTAAAGGTGACATTATTTGAAAAGCATCTAAGCCATATAAGAACAGCTTCACTTGACAAGGGATAGAAATCCAGATCTCCAGGGTGTCCCATGACAGATGCAACTTATTCACTTCCAAAAAACAGCTTGCCAGAATGCGCAAGGCCCGAGATTTAGTTCAACGTATATTGGGCATTCCAACAAGATATTTTTGGATCTAGGCAGGATAGGTAGCAATCCTCCCTGTCTCACAATTTTAATGTGAGAAGCAACCATTGACATTGACACATTTCTCATCTCCACCACAGGTTGACTACTTTATTTTATTCTTTTTTTGGTAGACCTTTAGATTGCCATACATGTTACGGGTTTTTCTTGGGAAGTTTGGAGTAGTGCAGGAAAAAAGCTCACATAGCACATGTTAAGCTGCATGGGGGCTACCACTGCAGGCTGTTCTCATGTGTACCAGCTCAGAATTAGCCTCTTACAGAGCCCAGACAAGATTTTATTTGCTGTATCCTCTTACACAGTCGCCCCACCCCCCAAAAAACCTAAATCTGTACCACAGTGAATAGATTTGCTTACATGTTTCAGGGGCTCTGTTGCTTGACTTCTTTAGACTTTATCATTCTTAACAGTTCAGTTCCAGGAGTGCAGGGCAAGAGACAATATGTTCATTAAAACAGTAATTAAAGGGGGGGGGAGAAACACCATTTGAAAGTTGGCTTTCAGAATAATAATGATAATAATAATAATAATAATAATAATAATATAAAAAATAATAATTTTATTTATACCCTGCCCTCCCCGGCCAAAACCGGGCTCGGAGCAGCTAACATCAAATATATGACACATTACCATAATATCAAGCAATCAATTAAAATACATCCTACATCCTAAAATCAAGTCAGAATCAAAGTGAAATCCGATCAGTGGCAGCCTGCAAAATAGGAATGGGGACCTTAAATGCTCGCTAGAATATGTTCAGATTGGGACTCCTGCAAATGGCTGGTGCTGGAAAAAATAGTTTCAATAAATAGGGAACAGCAAACTAAAATGATGTCTAAATAGCAGTCTGTGCTTCTTCAGGATGCAATTAATGTGTGTTTGTGTGTGCTCCATGGTTCTAAAGAAAGTGGGAAGTCAGCATGATTATGAGACTAGAGTAAAACCTTTCCACTTTGACATGCTAGTCTTCTACATGAAGGCAAAATGAATGAAGCATGCAGTCCCCCTCCCGCTGCAGTCTGATGTGGACTGTTTTCTGCATGTTTCAGTCTGCTGTCGGTTCATGGCTTTCAGAGAGATTATGGTGAAGCAAATGAGATCTCTAAGCTATGCAGAGACAAATAAATATGCATGTGTTTATACTTCATGATCAACTCTTCTGTTATTAAGGAGATGAAATGTGTTTTATGTCACTTTGAACAAAACTAAAGTCTCTAATATTGAATGTACTGTATTGTGGTGTTGTCTGTGTGGCTTTTTCCCTGCTCTTGTGCAGATAAAGCAGGGAGGTCGTGCTGCTGGTGTGGCCATGCATGAGCATCAGCAGGAACTGGCCAAAATGAAGTCAGAGCTTGAGAAGAAAATCTTGTTTTACGAAGAGGAGCTGGTCAGGCGAGAAGCATCCCATGTCTTGGAAGTAAAAAATGTGAAAAAGGAGGTGCATGACTTAGAAAGCCATCAGCTAGCACTGCAGAAAGAGATCATGATGTTAAAAGATAAATTGGATAAGGCCAAACGGGAGAAGTAAGTTCTGTGTACAACTGCTTTCTTGGAAACACCCCCCCCCCCCCGCAAAAAAAATGTCGCTATACATAATGTGGCATCCGAAAACTAAATAAGATTTATGTACTCAATTCCATAAAAAGCAGCAATAGTTTCTTTGAAATGGCATTTACATGATATTATTTCACGCTTGTAGGCACAGTGAGATGGAGGAAACAGTGGGAACTCTGAAAGAGAAATATGAGCGAGAGAGAACCATGCTCTTTGAAGATAACAAGAAAATAACAACTGAAAATGAGAAGGTAAATTGTCATAACCTGTGAAGAAGCACAGTTTTTCATCAGATACAACAGTAATCGCCCACGTGGCTTCCTCCAGATGCTATGGACTTCAGTTCCCATTAGCCCAGCATGCATGGCAAATGGTAAGGGATGATGGGATTTGTAGTTCAGCAACACCTGGAGGGCATGTTGGCTACCCCAAGATATCTTATGTTTTATTTCTTTAATTCAAATACCATTTTAGAGTCCCCTGCCCTGCTCCTAATTCAAGAGAGGCTACAAATAATTTATTTAAAAAATACAGTTTTTTTTAATTGTGTGTGAAATCTGACTATTCCATGTCAAATGTGAAAATCTGGGTGTTTAATCTCTGTTATCAAAACCGAAGAAACCTTCAGTGCTGCTTATACACATACTTTGCCACTTAACTGGGCTGGCTTAATTTGACTGTTTGGAAAACAAAATGTTGCGGGCAGTTTTACACATTTGCTGCAGGAGGTTCAAAGTTACATTAAATTACAGTTATGAAAACTTCTAATTTTCTCGTTGCAGCTTTGTTCCTTTGTGGATAAACTAACATCACAAAACAGGCAGCTAGAAGATGAGCTTCAGGATTTGGCAGCAAAGAAGGAATCTGTTGCCCACTGGGAAGCTCAAATTGCAGAAATTATTCAGTGGTATGTGCATTTTGAGGATCCTTTGAAAAATAAATTAGTGCTGTATTAGCAGAAGGAAGGCTCCCATAGAACGGAAACGTGTCATATTGTAGATGATACACTTCAGAAATCACTTGCAGCCACAAATATTGATTGATACACACTGGCTCCCTCATTTTTATTACCCTTACAGGAACTTTATTAACCTTCTATGTCAACTGATTTCACCAAAGTGAGAATGTCTAGGTCATACATTAAAAATTAATTTGTATTAAATGAAAAGGTTGCAGCCTGGCTGTTCATCAGTTCTTTGTTTCAGTTCTTTAATGGTTCTAGGACTTGCTCGTGCGTAAGCCGGTGCTTATCTCCCCGGCTGGGTGCAAACACCTGGCTGGGTTGCCTAAGTGAACCTTTTCTGTCCGGACAGCCACTCACCCGTGGCTGACTCAGTCACTGGCAGAATCCGTCAGTGGGCATTTTTGACGCCTAATCTCCTCCTACTCTCTCTGTGCGAAAGCCTTCTGCGCAAGGAGGGCGTGGGCAGCGGAGGACCCCTACTCTCCCCGCTGGTCCCAGGCAAGGAGTCATGGGACCGCCTCGCCGCTTCCCCCATCTGCCCCCCTTCTCCACTGGTGCTACGCTGAATCTCTTCCCCAGAAGATGGGCTGCTTCTCCCGATCCCTGGACGCTCTCTGGAATCCCTCTGGCTTTTGCTCTCTCCCTCCGGCACTGATGGCAGTTCCCTGACAAGTTCTTCTTTTTTAAAGTCAACCTTATGATTCCTGTGCCAGACTTATAAATGAGGCAGTGTAGATCCTTCAAAGATTTTTTTAAAATTCACATCATAACACAGACATGTAGGGGGAAGATTGAAACCATTATGCCACAGCCTTTATAATTCTCCTAACAACCACATATGCACAATCTCAACACAAATTACATTCTCCTTAAGGGTAGGGCACTCTTATCTGATGAAAAGAGCTCCTTCTGTTGAATCCATCCCCTGCAATGCAGGAATCTTTTGCCCAGTGTGGGACTTGAACCCATGTCTCTGAGATTGTCTCATACTCTACTGAGTCTCATGCTCTACCGACTGAGCTATCAAGTGGGCTAAGAATATAAAAGAAAACGGTTTCTCCCTTTGCTCCCAGACCAGCACTGCCTGTTAAGCAGCAATATCTCAGTTAGGCTCGTTCGTGGTTGTTGCAAATTGTTATTTTTTTATTGCTTTGGGCTGTTTACAGGTTCTTAATACATTCCTTGAACTAAAGGGGAAGCTCATTCCCTTTGGAGTGGTCTTCACATGACCCTGCCTGTCCATCAAGAGTAGCTCTCATCAAACAAGGTTGGCCCATTCTTAGTACCTCAGAGATGGGAATTCACAGGTCATCACAAACCCCAAATTTCCCCTGTCAATAAACTTTGCTGCTTAATTATCTCCACAGCAGGAGTGTTACAATAGGTCTACCCTGGGATGGTTGTAGGGAAAACTACCCTGGCTGTGTCTGCTGAGTTTAATCCTGAAAAGTTTCATGCAAGAAAAACATTTTATGGTTTGAACACTGATAACATGTTATTGAATGTGTGTGTGCCTGTGTCCTTTATCAATATAAAGGGGTGACTCTTTATGATTGTGCACTAGGGTGAGTGATGAAAAAGATGCCCGTGGCTATCTTCAAGCTTTAGCTTCTAAGATGACAGAAGAACTTGAATCTTTAAGAAGCTCCAGTCTGGGATCGAGGACTTTGGTAAGCATGAATATCTTAATCGGTTAACTGGAAAGCTTTACAATTTGAGGGGCCTCCAATTTTGTGTATCTTCAATGAATCTAGAAGTTCTTTTAAAAACGATTAAGGGTTTGTTTCCTTGTTCGCTCCAATTGCCAACCCCCTGCACCACACATTAGCCAACAATAGCGTCCCCTTCCCACCCCAGGCGACTACTACACTCGTTTTCACCTTCTCAGCCCCATTTCTGAACCCCTTTCTATTCTGCAGCCCTTCTTTGCATCCATTTTAATCTTCAGTCCCATGTCCACCCCTCCTCCCCCTCCTTCTGTGTAATCTCCACCCTGCAGACACCCCACCCCATGGTTAAAGGTAAAGGGACCCCTGACCATTAGGTCCAGTTGTGATCGACTCTGGGGTTGCGGTGCTCATCTCGCTTTATTGGCCGAGGGAGCCGGCGTACAGCTTCTGGGTCATGTGGCCAGCATGACTAAGCCGCTTCCGGCGAACCAGAGCAGCACACGGAAACACTGTTTACCTTCCCGCCGGAGCGGTACCTATTTATCTACTTGCACTTTGAGATGCTTGCAAACTGCAGGAGCCGGGACTGAGCAACGGGAGCTCACCCCGTCGCAGGGATTCGAACCGCCAACCTTCTGATCGGCAAGTCCTAGGCTCTGTGGTTTAGCCCACAGTGCCACCCGCGTCCCTCCACCCCATGGTTACCACCTGCATATTCCTCATCCCCACACATTGCAACTACTAAGCGGCCTTTTCAGCTTCTACCCAATTATGAAGCCATGCTTTCATCTTCACCCCCATCCACACGTTTCCTACTTCATCCTTTTTTGCAACTCTCTTTGCACCTTCATTTTCACATTCACTCCCCTTTTCCCCTCCTCCTCCTTACTTTTCTCAACTCTCCCTTGTACACAGATCGCTCCCATTTCCATGCCTCATCCTCTCTCCTACTCTGCAGCTCCTTTTGTGCACATACCACATATGTTACTGAATCTTTGAGATGAATAGAATCTTAAGAGCAAGCCTGTCAGTTAGCTTGTTGAGTTAGAGATAGTTAAATTAAGTTGGTGTGTGTGTGTATTTGCTTGTTAACAAAATATCTGTTCTAAATTAACTACACTGAATCTGGAACTTCATGTTGAAAGCAACACATGGTAGCAGTAGTGAAATGCATTTTGTGAAGGTACGATAGAATATTTGAGGGCTCCTAATCTTTTATCTCTGACACATGAGACAGCTAAGAAATATAAGTGGGAGAAGCTTGAATACAGCGAGAACAGAGGACACTGAAAGGAAAGCAAGTGGTTGTTTTAAATAACTACAGAAGTTTGAGTAAAAGTGAAGGTGGAAGCACACTGAGAGGAAAATAGTGATTTTAGACAACAGCAGAGGTTGGAGTAAAGCAGGGATGGAGGATGCAGAAGGGTTGCCTTTTAAAAAAACAAACAGGGCAGTTTTAACAAGAAGAAATAGAAATGATGGATACAACACCAGAAAGCTAACACAACAGAGCTATTCCAAATTCCCTTCCTGTTGTACTCAAACTTTGTTTAAACTTCCACTGCCCCTGCATCACTTCATTCTTGCTCTACTCAAAACTTCTGCCGTTGTTTATATTTGCCACTTTTTCCCCTCCCAGTGTGCCTTCATCGCTGCTTCATTTAAACATCTGTTGTTGCTCAAAAACTACTATTTTCCTCTCAGTTCTCTCCATCCCTGCTTTGCTCAAATGTCTGCCTTTACTTTAAACCACCACGTTCCCCTTCTCATCGTACCTCCCTTTTTGCTCCCATGTCATGGCAAATGTTGTTGTGCAACCTGCCTTTGATGTTGCTCCCCTATCCCATCCTGACTTCATGCAAATCCAGAATTGTGATGCTGCACTACAGATTTTCCCATGGGGCTGCATGATGACATTCTTATATTTTTGTTATATATAGAGAAAAGGCAGACCATTCCTCCCCCAAAGCCTCCCTCCCGCATTCTCCATAAGAACATAAAAAATTGCTTTGCTGGACCAGGCCAGTAGTCCTCAGCAGCCTACTAGCAGCTATAGCCCTTTCCTTTTGATATTCCACCAACAGCTGCTATTCAGTGTCACGTTACGAGGAGCCATCGTGACTAGTAGTCATTGATAAATTCACCTAAAAGCCAGCTGAGCTAGTGGTAGTCACCACATCTTGTGTCTCCAAGTTCCACAAATGACTCATATACCGTGTGAAGAGCTGCTTCCTTTTTTTCTGCACGGAATTTCCTGCCAATAAGTTTAATTGGTATTGTACTGCTTTGGGGGGGAGGGGCATTTCTCTTACTGATTTTCTAATGCCATACATAATTCTATAAATATCTATCATGTTGCCCTTCCCCAGGTAACTTCGTTTTAAACTGACCTCCCCACAAACGCTATAGCCTTTCTTCATAGAAAAGGTGCCCCAGCCTCCTGATCATTCTAGTTGTTATTTTCTGTACTTTTTCCTGTGCTACAATATCCTTTTTGAGACTGGTGGCCATCTCAAAGAGAATCAATTTTGTGTTCCCTAATTCTAATGTATATTATTTGTGAATTGATTCTGGAACCAGTTACCATAATAATAATAATAATAATAATAATAATAATAATAATAATAATAATATAATTTATTATTTGTACCCCACCAATCTGGCTGGGTTTCCCCAGCCACTCTGGGCGGCTTCCACAAAGACCAAAAATACATTAGGATGTCACACATTAAAAACGTCTCTGAACAGGGCTGCCTTAAGATGTCTTCTGAATGTCAGGTAGTTGTTTATCTCTTTGACATCTGATGGGAGGGAGTTCCACAGGGCGGGTGCCACTACCGAGAAGGCCCTGTGCCTGGTTCCCTGTAGCTTTGCTTCTTGCAATGAGGGAACCACCAGAAGGCCCTCGGTGCTGGACCTCAGCATCCAGGCAGAACGATGGGGGTGGAGACACTCCTTCAGGTATACTGGGCTGAGGCCGTTTAGGGCTTTGAAGGTAATCACCAACACTTTGAATTGTGCTTGGAAACGTACTGGGAGCCAATGTAGGTCTTTCAAGACCAGTGTTATGTGGTCTCGGCCGCCGCCCCCAGTCACCAGTCTAGCTGCCGCATTCTGGATTAGTTGTAGTTTCCAGGTCACCTTCAAAGGTAGCCCCACGTAGAGTGCATTGCAGTAGTCCAAGCAGGAGATAACTAGAGCCATATATTTGGCTTGTTTCAGTTCTCATTATAATTGAGATTCCCGCCCCCCTTGGGTATTTTTTTGAAAATTACTGGGCTCTTCTTCTATCTATCTTTCATTGTATTTACTTATTTAATGCAACCCAGTTTGGGCTACCTTTTTGAAGGAAGAGGAGTGTACAGAGTTTGAATCAATGAAAATGAAGAATCACATCATTCAGTGAATTCTAGAAGGCAGGAATAGGATGGTATCTAGCATGGAACTTAGAAAAGTTCCAAATGAGGATGGAGCGTTGCCCTTGGCAATCAATAGCAGAAGGAAGCAGCCCTTCTCAGGAAATAGATTGGCTTAAACAGCTGGTGCCTTTGCCCATTCCCATCTCCCTTCTCAACATGCTGCTTGTTACAGCTGAACTGGCCCTAGGGAGAGGAATTGTTTCTCCTATTGGAAGCCAGGGGAAGGGTGAGTCCCAGAGCTAGTTTCCTTTCTCGTAAAGTCTTTGGACAGTGTCATTGTTTACTGCCTCAGTTGCTCTTTAGAGACTCTAATGTAACAGTCTAATCTGTATAAAAACATTAAAATATGAAAAAAAATAATGTCAAATGTAAGGCTAGAATGGGAAAATGGTGATTTTATCTGTTTACAAAGGATAGCAGATAGTTCCACAGTGAAATGGATTTTGGCAAATCATCAATCCAATAATTGCCTCTTTGAAGCACCTTTGAAGCAATTTTTTAAACTTTTCCTTGGCTTTGTTTGTTTCTGTATTTACATCCATCCCGCCAGGCCACCAGGGGCCCTCAAGGGCAATATTTTTGTCAATTCATTCTCTGGGGATTTTTTGGTCAGCTCTTGCTGTCAATGTAAAACTGCTTGGTTTGTGTTTCAGCTACATTTTCCAGCTGCATTTCCCACCTCCCCAATTTTTAAGTTGGAATGCACTACAAATGTTTTTCTTCCCTAAATGCCGTCTTCCTTTTAAGATCTCATCTCCCCTCCACCCCTACCTCGCTAACGATGATGAATACAACTGAAGCTTTTAAATCGCTTTTAATATTTAAACACATGTGATAAATTCTTTAGCAGTATTAACCATTGCTTTTTGCAATAGGACCCACTCTGGAAAGTGAGACGTAGTCAGAAGTTGGATATGTCAGCAAGGTTGGAGCTGCAATCTGCTCTCGATGCCGAAATACGTGCCAAACAGCTGGTCCAGGAAGAGTTAAGGAAGGTTAAAGATGCCAACCTGTCCTTTGAAAGGTAATGTTTCAGATCATTTTTTAATTTTGCTTTTCTAATATAAAATATGGCATTCATGTAATTCTTTATGTAATTGAGTTTTTGATGCATATTTCTGAAAGTACGTGTATTTGCCAGGGAGTCTAAGAACTCAAAATAAACAGCCCCAAGCCTCTGCCTTGCATTACAGTTTAAGCATAGCGGCCTAGATTAGCCCTCAACCAGCCTGGTGCCCTCCAGATGTTTTGGACTACCAGCCTCTGTCAGCCCCAGCCAGCTCAGTTTTGGCTAGGGGTGAGTTGTAGTCCAAAATGTCTAGAAGGCACGAGGTTGGGGAAGGTTGACCTAGATCCAAAGAACAATGCAACTAGTTCCTTCCTGCCCAAGGGGAAAGCGAAGAACTCTTTCAAACTGGGGGAAGCTTTGAAAAGCAGTTTGGGATTTGCCATTGGGGTTGTCGCTCTTAGAAACAACAGTAAAAAAATAATCCCACTGACCGTGCAAAGCCCTTTGGTGAATTTGCGTAACTTTTTGGATCCTGGCTAATGCCCTTAAGTCTGTTTGGAAAGCAAACTGCCAAGTTGTGGGTTCCTCCTCCTCCTTCTCCTCCTCCTCTCCCTGCTTTTCTTGCATCACCTTCTTAAGCTTTAACTATAGGGATGCCAACCATTTGGAAACCAGGGGTTGAAATGGGCAAGCATTAGTCATGGTGAACATTTGTATGGTCATAACGCTTAGCCATGGTTTTTGGCTATTAGCATAAGGGCAGGGGGGAAGAATTGCACACAACACAAGCTGGGGGGAAGAAGCATGTAATTCTGTGGCCTGCTTTTATTTTCTCAGTTGTACGTCATGATGGGTGGATGGAGCGCAGAACCCATCCAGTCATATTTTCTACCCCCCCCTCCCAATACCCCTTTCACCTCCCCACACCTCCGCACCATTTCCCATATCACTTCCATCAGCACTTGCACCACAATGGCTGCTTCTCTTTTAAAGGAAGAAGTAGCCCTGTTCCTAATTTCCTGTGTAGGAGGAAGACTCGGGATTGTGAGAGACGGAGGGAAAAGGTGGCCAAGCAAGCAGTCATTTCCTTCCTCATGATACCCTAGGTCAAATTCCAGCCAGGAAGCCAAGGCATTCTAGCCCTGCAGCCTGAGCCTAGAGCTCTTGCATTGGCTTTTGTCATAGTGCGGGGAGGGGGGTGGGTTGGCTAGCCTGTCGTTGTTTTCAGCAAGCCCTGGGGCATCTCTGTCCCTGTTAGAGACTTGCAGCTGGCTTCCTCCAGCCAGCCAGCATGTGCAGGATTATGGGTCATGAATGTGTCATGTTGTTAGGAAGTGTCACGGTTTTGGCAAGCTTTTTTGAAGTTGGTTTTGTACATCCGACTCATGGCTTCTCTTTCTGAAACTGGGCAGTGTAGCAACCTAGAGCTTGAGCAAATCCACATCCACTGGAGCCCCCCGAGGGCAAAGAAAAGTGTTTTGCTTTATTATGTTCCAAATGCTTCAAGGTTTCCATTTCACCATTTAGCAAACTAAAGGAATCTGAAACAAAAAATCGGGAACTCTTGGAAGAAGTTGAAGCTTTAAAGAAGAAGCTGGAGGAGAAATACAGGACAGATGCAGGTAATGTAGACACTAAATCCTGTTGAGGCCCTTGTCTTGCTGTAGAATGGACAGTAGATACTAGATTCAAGCAGTAGCCGTGATGGTCTGATGCAGTCGAAATAAATAAATAAAAATTAAAAATGTCCAGTAGCACATTAGAGACCAACTAAGTTTGTTCTGGGTATAAGCTTTTGTGTGCATGCACACTTCTTCAGCTACTCTGTCACTGTACATCTTCCTGGTACTCTGGGGACTCTGAAGCGATGAAAAAGGCCAGATGACAACTAGAACACAGGTGGCAGAAATAACTTTGAGGTCGACTGAGCACTGGTTATAATCATTCTTACCCAGTGTGGCTATGAGGACACCAAACATACCTTGTGCTTCCATGGCATCCTCAAGTAGTCTCCCACTGGAACTGTACAGGGTGGTCTTAACAGTTCTCCATGGAGGGATCACCACTGGATTCCTCAAAGTTCTGTTGTGCCATGTTTGCATGACACTTTGAGGATAGAACTCAACTCACCTTGATGTCATGACTATGGCAGTTCCTAGTGAGGCCTCCAGTACAACATCTTGCCCTGTTTTGTTTGGTCAGTTTCAGATTATGAGGCCCCAAGGTGCTTGCAGCTATGCATCCAGCTAAGTGCCCTCTCAATCACTGTCCTTCATGACTAATCAAATCAAGACAGCAGGGTATGTCTGGTTGGGTCTGGAGGTGATTTACATGCCTTTACACAAGGGGGTGGACTCCACTACCCTTAAAGAGGCTTTGGTATGGCCATTCCTTTTTTTTAAAAAAAGGTCACCCCAATACCAGCAGTTTGTGACAGCTATCCACTAGTTGAAAATGCCCTGTTTGGGGGAAGGTGATCAAGATTCAGACATTCTTGGAAGATACACATTATCTAGACCCATTCCAGACAAGGTTCAGGCCTGGCTTTGGAATAGGCTTCCAGCAAACATCAGGCGGGGACCTACAGTATTGGCGTTAAAGCACCTGCTTAAAATGCAACTTTTCACCCAGGCTTTCCCAGAGGGGTGATCCAGCTATGCCGATGGTTTACTCTGAGTTACTAATTTGTAACAGTGGGTGGCGCTGTGGGTTAAACCACAGAGCCTAGGACCTGCCGATCGAAAGGGCGGCGGTTTGAATCCCCGCGGCGGGGTGAGCTCCCGTCGTTTGGTCCCAGCTCCTGCCTACCTAGCAGTTCGAAAGCACCCCTAAGTGCAAGTAGATAAATAGGGACCGCTTTCCAGCGGGAAGGTAAACGGTGTTTCCGTGTGCTGCGCTGGCTCGCCAGATGCAGCTTCGTCACACTGGCCACGTGACCCGGAAGTGTCTTCAGACAGCGCCGGCTCCCGGCCTCTTGAGCGAGATGAGCGCGCAACCCTAGGGTCGGTCACGACTGGCCCTGATGGGCAGGGGTACCTTTACCTTTTACTAATTTGTGGTGCATTTTGTAGTTGTTTTAGGAATGTAATTTTATTTAATACTGTTCACCACCATGATGATTGTTGCAATTTTTTTTAAAAAAAAGTAAAATAGCAGGATGATGACTAACTAATTGTGCTTTCTTTTTCCAGGTCTCAAACTTTCAGACTTCCAGGATTCTATTTTTGAATACTTCAATACATCACCTCTTGCTCACGATCTGACTTTCAGAGTGAGTATTAGCAGCCTTAAACCTTTGCACAGGAAACATAGTGAGTTGGGATGTTAAAAAGGAGTGTGGAGCAAGAAGGATAGCCGGATCTATACTGATATATGACATAAAGTTATGAGTGAGAAGTGAGGTGGCTGTGTTTTTCTGATGATACCATCAGAATTGCAAAAAGGAATCCAAAGGAGGTCCAAAAGGATCTCCAAAAGGATGAACGGGGAGTAGAATGGCAAATGCAGTTCAACATCAGCAAGTGTAAAGTTAAGCACATTGGGGAGAAAAGTCCTAATTTTGCATAGATGCCAATGGGATCTGGGCTACTGTTTACTGGATAGTTCAGTGAAGATGTCAAGGCACCTGTGAAGAAAATGAATTCCATGTTAGGGATTGTTAGGGAAAGGATTGAAAATAAAACTGCCCGTGTCATAATGCCATTTCATCAATCAATGGTGTGATTGCACTTCAAATACTGTTAACAGTTCCGGTTGTCTCACCTTGAAAAGGATATTGCTAGACCTGGAGAAGGTTCAGAAGAGTGCAGCCACAATGACCAAGGGGCTGGTGTAACTCCCCTATAAGGAGTTACATTTGGGCCTTTTTAGTTTAGGGGGAAAGGCAAGTAAGTGGGAATATCATAGCAGTGTATGCAACAAAATGGATACAGATAATTACATTCAAAAACTGGTTCATCTCTTTCTAACTCACTCACTTATTATATGATATTGAAGTAGGTAATAGCAGTTCATAAAGAAAAAGGACCCTGTCCCACAAGCAATCTAAATTGTAAGCTCCTTGAGGCAGGGTTCCTCTCTTTTGCTGTAAAGTGCCGTGTAAATTGGAAGTTTACTTTTTGGTAGCTTAAAGTTAGAGCACAGTGTGGAAGAAGAGAAATGAGTGTTTTTTCTTCACTAACATAAACTTAAATATCCTATTCTGTGGTCCATATCTGTTTGGCTCCTCTTACAGTATTAATATATATGTGCTTATTTAGCCTCTGTTCACCTCCCTTGAGCTGTATATTAAACCCACCTCCCATTAAGGCTAAGCAAAGGGAAAGCCCACCTGTATCCATTTTTCAGACCTCCCATATCTGTATATTCTCTCTCTCTCTCTCTCTCTCTCTCTCTCTGTGTGTGTGTGTGTGTGTGTTTCATCCCATACAGCAGTAGTTAACTGTTGTTAGACTACAACTCCCATCAGTCCCAGCAACCTTGGCAATGGGCCGATATCATGGCAGTTGTATTCTAACAGCATTTGGAGGCCCACATGTTCCTCAGCTCCATTCATTTATTTCTCTCTCTGTTGGAAAGGGAATACATGACAGTGTTACTAAAAGACAGATGGGTTATAGAAAAATAAAATCACAAGAACATCCCCAAAGCTATGCTATTCCACTAAATTATCCAGCAGACCAAGCAGACTGCAAAACCTGTCAGTTACAGCTTGCCTGACAGGAAAAATAGGCCCTTTCTTCAGCTTTTAGGTGATGTGACTGAAGATTAGTAGCTAGACACTGGGAAAAATATATGTATTCTGTTCTTGATAAATTCACCTACTTAAACTAATGAGTTCTGTGTTTGTCAGAAACACATACTTGAGCACAGTTTGTATTCAGTGTCCTTATCAATACTTAATGGGTTGCATATTTGTTTTATTGTATGGAAATTCATCTGTTGATTGGAATGAGATTGGAATGACCGTCACAAACAGATAAAAGAATGCTAACAATTGCCATGCTTGATCAGACCAAGCGATCATATAATTCATGCGTTGCAAGCCAAATGCTTAGAAAAGGTCACAAGATACAATAGTAATATAATAAATGCAGTGTAGAGTCATATTACAAATTCAGCACAATCATATTCACGGTGAAAAATGAAATCTTAATGAAAGTATTTTTAATTCTCTTCCACTCTGCATGTTTTATAGAACAAACTCCCAAGTCAGTAGAAATCAAGAGTGCTTAACCTGACATGACTAATTCTGTATGCCACTTTGCTTTCCTCGGGGGATGTATGACTTACTTGCAAGTGCCTAGTCATCTGCATCTGGAATGTCATAAAGCCCAGAGAGGATATGTGTCACAACCCAGCTCAGATAAAAACCTGTATGGAGTTTGGGTCTACAATTTCACATTCGATCACTGGAATTACAATTATATCTATTCTTGCGACTTCCTGGCTTTCCTTATTTCCTTTTCAAACTGCATGTTGGTTGCCAGGGGAAAGATAAATTGGCTGCAAGTCTTTGCAGAAAGGCTGCTTGCATCTCACAGAAGGTGGGCGCTGGTTTGTTGCTGTTGCAGAAGGATGTGCTGTGTGCTGCTCTCCACCCACACTGCAGCCTCTTTGAAAACAAACTAGAATGCAATCACAAGTTGTGCCAAACCTTAGCTGTTACCGACAACTGGGAAGTAGAAAGATCTTTGCTACGTTAGATCTAAAAGCCCTTTATAGTGAGGTGTTGAATTTTTTATGAAGATCAAATATCTGCCTTCATTATATACATCTGCAGGAAATGTTTATTATTGTATGTTGCACTTACTCTCGAGTTCCTTACCTCATTTGACCTCGCAATAGCGGCTGAGACAGATCAGTATATTCCAGTATTACAGATGGGAAAAGGAGGCTGAGTGCTAGGAACTTCCCCAAGGCCACTCACCGAGTCAGAGCTGCTATTTTCTCTGGCAACATTTTGTTGGTTGTATTCGATAGCAAACACTATTCAGATGTATTATGAGGAATATTTAATATTGGTAATGCACAGTTTGGGAATATCAGGAAAATGTTGGCTTTGCAGTCTGCAAACTTTGCCAATTACTAACTTACCTAGTTAGTTTGCTAATAACCGCTCTGATGGTTTGTTGCTGGGTAAAAAGTGATCAATTTTATCCTCTCATATCTATTACAACAAGGACAATGTTTCTTCCTCGTCTTCATCTTCTCTGCTAGCCTTTTGGGAAGAAGTAAGTTCATGCTGGTGGCTTTACCTCCCTAATCTGTAACCTCTATGTGTAAAATTGCCATCCTAAACTAGTGACCTTTTTTTTTTAGTTGCCTTTATACACGCTTATTAAATTATACTGAAGATTAACCGACTAAATAGAAATAGCTTCATTTCCTAAGAGTTCTCTTGTAAACTGCTCATTTGAAGTTGCTGTGGCAATTACAATGTGTATTAAAGGTGATTTATGCTTTTTAAAGCAATTTGTATTGTTGACAGCAGAATAGTGACAGGGCCAAAACCTTTCCTGTTTCCATTGAAACTTGCTATAAGATGAACAGCACATGGACTCCACTGTAGCATACGTATTTTCTAAGACCTTTCTTTCTCTAACAGCATCTTATTAAACACTATTATTATTATTAAAGACTAGCTCTGTTATGTAAGATTTCAGAGCTCCAAAGTGCAGAATTTCATTTTGGTAACAATATTAGCATTTTTTAAAGGCCCATTATCTAAGAGTCAAAAAATGATTCTTCTAAATACACCTTAGCTCTGCACCTACTAATAGCTGTATTTTCCCATTTAAAATTTGAATGAAATTTTGTGTGTGTTACATCTTCTAGCTGCTGAACCGTGTTTTGTTTTTGTTAAGTGAATTACCTAACCCAATTCTAAATCTTAAATGAGGAGGCCATATAGTTCAGCAAAACAAGGGTTATTTTTATAACATTTTCTATCCTTTATTTAGATGCAACATAACAGTGCATTTCTGCATTTTCCGCCTAAGTCTTCAGTTTTGTTCTCCCCTCCCCACCAGAAATTTCATCTTTTAACTTTTTTGTTTTAAAATACAGAAATCATTAGTACTATCTCCATATCTAATGCTCATTAAAGAGCCTTTAACAATAATGAACAAAGTAGATACTGTGTAAGTCTTATTTTATGGTGATTGGGTGGGTGCATACACGCACATACAGGAGACAAAAACACGCAAGCACAGTGTAATCACACACCTGCTGTATGGAGGTAAGTCCTTGCCAGGCAGATCTGATTATGTCTGTTCCTACAGTGAGTTAGACGTAACCTTCAAAGGGTATTTGAAGGCCATGTATTAATACTTTACCTTAATCTCAGAATGAACTGATAACTTCACAATTTTGGGGTTTTCAGCATCAGCCAACTCCACTTATATAATATAGCTGTGGCCTTTGTTGGTGGAGGGTTTCCTTTTAGAGTGTAGGTGTTAAGTAGCTTGACATTACAGAGCTCAGCAGAATGCTCTACACAAAGCATTTTCTGAGCAGACAGGCTCTTGTGCCCCAGGTGAACTTGGTTTTGTTCTGCTACTCAGGGATCCGTTGCTGGAAGCTAACTTCCTTTACTATCTCCTCTCCTCCAACCCACTTTGCAGACAAATTCCGTTAGTGAGCAGGAGGCACAGGGTTCTAAAGCAGAGGTCTCACCATCAACATCTGTTGTGACTGCAGAGCAGCAGCAAGAAGTAAGCCGCCGTTGTTTCATTAATCCAGATTAAAGCATTTTGGGGAGCCCTAAATTTACAAATGTATGTTTACAGCCATCAGTCCGCAAGAAAACATTTTCTTTCCTCGCAGCTTCTTTCTGTGTTGACTTGTGTCAGTGTTTAAATGTACATGCTTTGTGAGCTCCCTTTTGTTTTGCTCCCCTTTCCCTGGGCCCCTGTGTATCGCTGAGCTCCATCTTCTTCCTTGTTTACCTTCTGCTGCTTGCTAGAGTGCAGGCTTTCCTATGAGTCTTTCTGATCTGCAAACCTGCTTCTAGTAAATTTGGAACAATGCTGCGTTTTGTGATATCGGCTCTTACTCACCTTCAAAAAAGATACTCGAGTTGTTGCCAAACCAAATGCATATTGGATCCTGGAAGTCTTTAATTGCTCAACTGTAGTTTTTTGCAATTCAGGAACCAAATCGGCTTCAGAGGATGCCTGCTGCTCCTTCCCCCACCATTCAGTCCATTTCTCTAGCTGTACCAAAGGTAGGGGGCACTTGTTGACTTGTTTTGCTTAGAACTTTTTTTTGGGGGGGTGTGCAGATATGAAAATGATTATATCCCATTCATAAGCCATCTGTATGTTAATATTGTCTGAGTTCGTCATTTTCATCTCTTAGGATTATTTCAAATTGGTCCTGCATAGCTGTTTACAAAGCCTTATGCAGCCCATTTGCCAGGTGTAGCAACCCAACAGGTCTGCTGTCTCCTTGGGACTGTAAAAACAATGGGGTTGTTAAACACACAGCAAGCCAGTATGGGGCAGATCAGCTGTGTATGATTTCGTAGGCTGCAAGTTGTGCAGGCTTGTGCTATTAAACACTCCTCTGTGTGGTGTCCTTACTCATTGCTTTAGTTTTGTTGGGGTGCCAGAATAGATTTCCTTTAGGTTGCAGTTCTGGTCTGCTTGGTCTGCATATAGTTAAAATTTGCCATGATGCAAAACTTTATTCAATGCTAATCCACCACAGTATATTTTCTGTGTTCATTTAAAAATTGTTACACACCCATCACCATGAAGAGTGGGTAGCAAATATGCCCCCCCCCCCGAGAGAGAGCTTTCAGTGCTGAAAAACCAGTGAAAGAACCAATTTCAACACACTTGATCAGTGTACTAAGCAAAACCAAGGCTTAGTAAAAATATTGATCACTTCACTCTTGTCCTGGTCCTGCTGCTTCCACTCTACTCAGAGCTTCCCATAGGGCTTTTCACAGACATCTGGCTGTATGCTATAAGAACAGGTTGATGGACTAGATGGGCATTTAGCTTGACCTAGCAGTATTCTTATCACATTCTTAGCTAAGTCGTGGTATGGCATAGAGTTGCATCTGAACATGGGCTTGTGGCTTGCTTCCCTCAGACAAACCATGAGCAGGAAGTCAAAGCACACCTTGGCTGAAATCTAGAACAAGTCAAAGCAACCAGTAGCCTAGGTTCAGATGTAGCACTAAGCCAAGCCACTTATATAAGGGCAAACGTCTCTGCCCTCATATAGGTGGTGAGATCATCTCCCAATGGCAGAGCAAGGGAGTCCCAGTCTCAGAACTGTGTCGCCCACTGCTTCTACCATGCAGCTAAGTGTAGGAATGAAAATAGTGTGATTTGTATAGAGAGCATATTTTTTAGCATTTCTTCCTACAAGTATTATAGTTAACAAGAGAGAATTTGAACTGCTAGATCTCTACATATTTTAAACATTTTGTAAGTTGCATTGAGTATTATTTCAAAAAGATGCCCAAATAATAATAATAATAATAATCATCATCATCATCAGTACACAGTTCAGGAGTAATGGTTCCTGCTGAAATTCCATTGCAAGTAAATGAAGGCATAACCAGGGCCACCTCTTCAAATCAAAGTCCACTGAAGTGGGAACTTCTGCCACTGATACAATTTTACAATTACTTGTCATTTTATTAACCTTTTGAAAATGTTATTTACCCTGAATTTATATTCCAGCCTAAAGCTCATCAACTCAGTATCAAATCCTTTTCAAGCCCCACTCAGTGCAGCCACTGCACCTCCCTCATGGTGGGATTGATTAGACAGGGCTACGCTTGTGATGGTAAGTTGGCTTAAGTCTTCTAAGAACTCAAGAGACTTAACAGCATAATTTTTACATCTTTATTGCAGCAAGACAGTTACCTGGAGGAAATGGTTATATGCCTCATTAAAGCAAAAGGCTGGGTGATCTAAAATAGAAGTTAAAAGCGACTGCAAAGGAGCTGAATGTGATTGTCATTTGCGCCATATTTGAAGGGTCAGCTGCAGAAACGGGTTATTTACGTTACTAATGTGAGCCCATGAAATTTTCAGGAAGGGCGAGGCATTAAGAGAGGATTGCAGGGGTTCCAATTCCATTTTGACCCATGGAGTTGAAGCTGCGTTATCAGTCACCTGTGTCAGCTGTTTTAATCAGAAAGCCTCATGATAGCAATACACTGTACTTGTATGATGCTGTGCTCCTTATTTTTAACTGAACTTTAGGTTTTATTGTGTAACAGCAAAGAACTTTGACAAGTTCACCTTTTCTTTCTTAGTGTGTTCATTTGCATGCCATGTTTCCTGCAAGGACAGCGCACCACAAGTCTGCCCTATACCTCCAGAGCAAGCCAAGAGACCCCTTGGGGTAGATGTTCAAAGAGGCATAGGAACAGCCTACAAAGGCTACGTCAAGGTAGGAAAATTATACAGGAGCAGAGGCAGGGAGAGAATTATGATTCTAACAGTAGTGTTAATTGAATCCCACCTATCTTTAAAAACACTACTGTGTTTTTACCCCAAAATCCAGTAGCTTGATTGGCATAGGTTATTAGGTACAAACTCAATTAATTCATTCAGTGCCACATTAAATAATAATCTTCAAGCATGGAAGTGTACAATAAAAAGTACAGTATATTGTGTAATTATTTCTTCACTGCATTTTGCTTAGGTGGAGTATAAAACCTGAAAGGAGGGCTTTGTTTGTTTGATCTGCACTTCACGTCGTAGATATATAATAATACATTTTATTCTTTACTGCTTTAAAAAGACATCACCTTTCTTTCAGGTTTCATACCCCACTTCAGCAAAATGCAGAAATTAGAAAAAAGGATTTGGTTTAGTTAAACAGGAAGCAAGGGTACCGAAAGAACACTGTGTACCAAAATCATCTGTGTATCTTGGTTCCTGTTGGTTTTGGTATGCTTTTGGTTCCTATTGCATCTCCTAAAATGTACTGTAATCGTGGTGCGCTCCATGAACTCGTGAGGCCCACCCTGCATCAAAGCTAGATGGAAAGTTGCACATGTCAATAGCTTTGACACTTAACTAAGCAGCAGACTAGTGTAAAAAATAACTGTTGATTTTCAGAGACGCGCAAGTATATATGAGAAAAGAATCTGTGTGTGTTTGATATCACATAAGATGGGGCATTAGAATTCCAAGCTGAAAAGTCCAACTGAAAATACAAACTTTATGCAGAAGCTAAAGGGAAGAAAACACAAAATCTTGCCTTGTGTCATTTTAGCGTACTGCTTCTTTATAGCAGCAGTAGCTGGAAGGCATTTGATTATCTTAGTATATTACAAAAATATTTTCCCTTTGGCGTACGGCTTAGTATCTTCTGCACTAGTATCTGACATGCTAGAAGGGGCAAACTGCATAAGAGGATCTTCCCTAGAATTGTGCCAAAAAACCATTCTCTCTCTATCCATCCATCTTCCCAAATTATGATAAAGCCCCAAGGCTTTGTTTACAATTTATAGTAATCCCCTTAGTGCTAATCTTTATACTAGTGAGCACAGCAGGTGATTTGATAAAAAGTTCTGGAAACTGGCAGCTGGATTGCCACAGACTGAAAGTTGAGAAAGAATTCTGGGTGATAGAGGTTTGTTTCTAGCCAATCTTTAAATGGGAGAGATAAATGTTCTTATCATCTTACGCTCTTTGATATTTTCCAGTTGCAAGGCTGAAGTGCACACATCCTGAAGTTAATTTTGTAAAAGGGGATTGTTTAAAAAATCTGTCTTCCCTGGAGTTTCTTTATCTATCTATATTTCCAGACACACTAGCATTTCCATGCTTGAATTCACATATGACTATGCATGCCGTTTGGTTTCTTATAGCTCCATGATCCATAGCACTCCAGAGTTCATCATGGAGGTCATAGGTCCTTCAATAAGCGCATCATGTTTATAGCATAATGCTCAGTACATTTGCACATGCATCTAAGCTCATGGAACTCATATTCTGTACAAGAAATTGTAGCACTATAATAAAAAATTATAGCACCAAAAATTTGTAGCACTAAAAATCAGAGTCAAATGTCGCATGGAAATGTGCTCAAGGGTCCCGCTTCTGCTTTATCTGCTAAGGTATGAATGATGTGTGTGTGCATTTGTTTATTTACAGGTTCCAAAGCCAACAGGAGTTAAGAAAGGATGGCAGCGGGCCTATGCAGTTGTCTGTGACTGTAAACTATTCCTCTATGATGTACCTGAGGGAAAATCTACCCAGCCGGGAGTGGTTGCAAGTCAGGTCCTAGATCTCAGGTTTGTAGTCATTTTGGTGATAAACCCCATCTCCCCCCCCCCCACCCTTTGCATGGTAAATTTATGCTGGATTTTTTTGGGATACAATTAAAGCAATCAGAAATTGTCATACAACCCCTTAATTTTCATCAAAATAGTGTACTGTGCTTTGTTATTTCAGGGAACGATTTGACAAAATGGCCATGTTGGTCTACAAAACGATGTTAGAGTGAGCCTTGCATTTGCACATGTTGTTACTGTGTTCGTCTGTTCCTTCACCTGCTCTCCCTGCTAAAACCTAATGGTTTACCTTGTTGCTATAACTAGCTTATCTGTACCCAGGGTCTGCCTGAACTGCACAACCAAGAATTAACACCAGTTCATGTGTTAACGTCCTAGGGAAAGGAGGCCGACAGCTTTTGCTTTAGCTGTACTTTTAAATAGGTGTAAAATCCAACGCCAATGACTTGAATTATTTGGTTTCTTACCAGAGATGAAGATTTTTGTGTGAGCTCTGTCCTAGCATCGGATGTTATACATGCAACCCGCAAAGATATTCCTTGCATATTCAGGGTATGTTCAAATACGGTTTTTATTTTACTGCCACTTCTTATTCTCATACCTTGCTTCAGTGAATGACTGATAAATAGTTGTATTGTCTGTCTCTAGTATAAATCTCAGTTTTAAAACATCCATTTAACATGTAGGTGAAGGGACACTTCTTGAAGATTAATCAGTTCGCTGTAACTGATCTGTGAAGGGCAGGCTGTGTGTTTACAATTCAGTTTTTATATGAATAATTTGTGCTTTCAGATACTAAAATTAAGTGCTCGTATCTGGCCAAAAAAAATTTGGGACGCTGCTGAAATATATTAAGGTGGTTTATGCTAGAGGTGGGCAACCTGCAGTGCCCTGCCCTAATTTCATATGAGTGAAGGAGCACCAAGGGAGATGAAGAGAGTGGGAGGAGGAAAAAGGGGAGGGGTGGGAATGCTGAAATTAATGAAGCCATGGGAGGAAAGAGAATCCCTTTGAAAACAAGCATTTCAGACTTCTAGCAAAAGATACATGTTCCTTCCCCGGCAACCTTCTGGAAGAGGGGAGAGAAAAAGGGTGTCCCTGCTCATATTGGGCTCTGGCCATGTCAACACCAGTATGTGGTCCCCAACAGTACCCCTGAGGGAATGCAGAAAAAGATTTCCCACCCCTGGTTTGCACAACTCTACCATACACGTGCATTAGACTAGGCTGTTGTCCTTGTCTAATAAATTAGCAGGGTGCATTGCCTAGTAGCAGGTAGGCGTCTAAACTAACTGTCTCTTCCTTGCAATTGTAATTTTTGACAACTGGCATATAAGGGCCACCTTTTTAAAGAGCAAATAAACAAAGAATTTTAAAAAGCGTATTAAAATGTAAAGAAGTAAGTTAGATACACTAATCAAAACTATTCACAACATCTGGAGGACCAACAGTTCCCCATCTCTGCCGTATGGGACTGCATCTCTTGTCATTAATGATTCCTATACATTGATTGAATGGACCTATACCTACATATACCTCCCTAGCGACAACTAGTAATCTATCATAGGCACTACAGATGTTACCAACCTTTCATTTGTTTGCTTTGGGTCATAACACATTTGGGACTTTCATACCTTTTCATAATAAGCATGTTAGGGGTAATGTAAGTTGAACGATCAATGCAAGTGGCCATCGTGCCGCCAGGCCTCATAATACATCCACGAAGGAGGCATTGTGGACATTTCTTGATCAGTATCCATGATCTCCAAGAGGCCAGGCAATATTCATATTCTCCGGTCAGTATGCATAGTGTCAAGAAACATGCCTTTTTTACTGTTTCTCATTCAGAAGTGTGCAGTCTGTTCCCCCAGCTTCTTTCGGCCCACTGCATAATGTTCTGTGGAGCACAACATACCAGCCAAGAAATAAGGAACGAGGCTCTAGACAAAGATTAACATTTTTCTCCCAGCTGTTTCCCCGGTCATATGAGCAAGCTGGTGTTATCATGTGGCAGCAGTGGGGCTGGCCAAGCCCCACCTCTGAAGCAATTTGCCTGCTCCCGCCACCATCTTTGGAGCAGCAGACGCAATCCTCCCCAGCCAGGATTTGGATTGCATTGCCAAGAAATGACACTGGCCCCATTGAATGTAAATTCATGAGAATATTTCTAATGTCCCACAACCTTGCATTTCTATTTAAAATGTGGTCAAGATAATGCACATCATCCCCCTAAGCGTGCATCATACTGAAAGTAATACAGTGTGGACAAACAACATCCACTTCACGAAATACCATAAATCTGAGAATTTAGCTCAGCATTAAAATGGATTCTGCAAAGATTGCCAAATCATTGTACTAAGGGAAATGTTAGGAAGACTGAGGGTTTCACCAAACAGGATTTTACACATAAGACTTGAAGAGGAACTGGAAGGGCTTGTGTATATTGAAGCTGTCACTTTTACGAAGCTGTTGTGAGTGATGTATTTGCAACTTACTTTAGCCAATGTATTTCTCCGGCAATAGAGAGGCAGCAAATTTCACTTGAATATTTTCATCTTGCTTCCTCTTGCTGTCAAGGTGACAGCCTCTCTCTTAGGCTCGCCTTCAAAGACCTGCTCTCTGCTGATCCTAACAGAAAATGAGAACGAGAAGCGAAAGTGGGTTGGAATCCTAGAGGGGCTGCAATCTATTCTGCACAAAAATAAACTCAAAAACCAAGTTGTACATATTCCACAGGAAGCCTATGATAGCACACTTCCTCTCATTAAAGCCAGTTTAGCTGCTACTATTATAGGTATGTTGAATATAATGAGACATTTGAATGTTTGCTGTTACAGCTGCAGATGGAGCTAATGTGTTGCCTGTGCTGCCATCCTTGTGCATTTTTCCTCATCTGCATATGTGCCCAGAGAAGCTTAGTAGTGTGAAATTTACTAATTGATTTTTAAAAGCTAATTATGATTAACTCTGTTTGCAGTAGGCATCTGCAGTGCTTGAATGAATCGTCTTATTCTTATGCCCATTGCTTTTTGGCTTAAGGAAAAACAGCTAGTTCATACACTAATGATGCCTTAAAATGCAATTGTGCATATTTTCCCTACAGGCCTTCTCATTTGGGGGTATTATTTATTTTCATATTTATAGCTTGCCTCTTGGACAATGGGCCTCAGGGCAGCTACCAAAATTATCACAATGGCACCACATAAAAAAAACAGTTTTGGAGCAATAAATAAGATGCAATATTAAGAGCAGCTTAAAACCATAGAGCATATAGCTGTAGCAATGTAAATTACCAGGCTGGTTAAAACAATAATCCCCTTCACCCTCTGAATGCTTGCTGGGATAGAAATTTCTTCCTTGCTTCAGAAAGTGAAGATGAGACCAGCCTGGTAAAGGGGGAGGGCACTGCTACAGAAGAAAGCCTTCTGCCCACCAGTCTAAATTAGAGAAGGAATTTAGAGTAGAACATCCTCTAGTGACCTCTGTGTCCATGGAGTCTGATACAGAAATGTTAGTTCCATTAGATAATGGAGACTGGCCACTGGAGATTTTAAAGGTTAGAATAATTTCTTTTCATTGGTGCCCAGAAATAAATTGGGGAGCCGGTACAGTTGTGAAGTCCCTCCAGCTCACTATCACTATCAAATGGGTCCCTTCCATTACAACAGCAGAAGCTCGCAATTTTCAAACCTGTTTATATTAATAGTGGTTTCCTCCCCCCTCTCCCCACTACCATTAGATCGAGATAGAATAGCAATTGGTGCTGAAGAAGGCCTCTATGTTGTAGACGTGACCCGTGATGGTAAGTGAAGTTCTTTCTACAATCAGCTTTTTTATTATTATTGAACCCCATCACTTAAAAGTTCTGTTTTAAAGTTGGTTACACAGCAGTCCATCCTATACAGAAAACTTGTTTATCTAAAAAAAGCTGGACACTCTCAGTTGCCTTTTTGGCGGAAGAGAATCTCATTGGTCATCTTACCACTGAAGGCAGGTAAGGACTGTTTGCAGTTCCCCATAGACACCTTAGAAGTCCCTTTCAGTGCATTTCCAAACTCCATAAATGCAAAGGCGCTCCTGCAGTACTAAGCATTCACATGCCCCTGGCAGTTGACACCCTAGAAGAATGATCATCCAAGGATTCCCCATACAGTTTGCACAGATGAGCTTTCGGCTATGAAAGAGGGGCCAGAAAAGGTATCTACTATTTTGCCTCTTTCTGCACACTTCCATGCTCATGCTATCATTGAAACCAAAATATGCAGGAGCATAATACAGTTTAAGAATGTAACTGTGATCGACTCTTGTGCTAACTCTGGGCATGTTTGCCATGCAGGGTTTCATTGCACACGAAGCAAAAGTTTTAAAAGTTTGCAGACCTGCTTTATTGCTACATATTATAACAAATAGAGCACACACACATATCACCGGTGAAAGGGGAATGAAGTGGTGGTGATAAAGACTTTAATGGAGGCTTGCACCATGCCCATCAACACCTACCAGCTATATATTGTGACCTGCCAGGTATTGCTCTCACACACCATTTTTGTAATCTCAGGCAGGCAGCAAAACCAGAAGATTTATTGAGCCCTTTGTGAAACCATAGATGTCAGCCGTATGATGTTGTTTTTGTGAGTCACAAGTTGTCCAGGCCATCTCTGCTGAGTTCACCCAGCATTGATTGCTGGTGCCATGGAGTAAACATGACTTTTGAAAGCATGTTAAATGTCAGTGAAATTTGCGGGCTGTTTGCTCCATGTACACTCTTGATAGACTTGAGTAATTGGAAACAGGTACAATTTTCTCTGGGTTACAGGAATAATGATTCTTTTTTCTCACTTGGCTGTCTGAAGGCAGTGGTGATTTTCAGACAAATATTTCTCCTCTCATGCTCTCATTTATTACAGTAGAAGTGAAAAATCTTTATGGCTTGTCAACGAGCTTTCAGAAAACTAACTCTCTCAAATGAATAACTAGTCTGTAGACATCAGTATCTATTCTTCCCCGGTTAGAGGCTATTTTATTTTATTTTATTTTATTTTAATTTTATGGGTACATCTTGTGGCCATATTCTGCATGTCAATGTGACTCTCCTTATTCTAACAATCTCATTAAATACTAGAATTAATTAGTGAGAGTGTGTTTATGTATGCACCTTGCATGCCCCTGAGGAAAATAATTGTATGATGCACCATGTTTTCTGGCAAACTAACGAATAGCAAAGTATAAACTCTATCACATTTTTCTCTCTACCAAAGAAAAGTAGAATACTTTCCTGAGCCTCACTCAAGAGAACCGTTCTGGCTTCTCTGCATGTGATTAAACTGAACAATAGCAGTGTCATGCTACTGCTGCAATGGAATTGTATAGGTTTGCTTCTGTTATCAAGGAAGTGAGTTGTACAAAAAACAGAACCAGCAGAATGAAATTTATGGCAGTATTTATAACGCTAGACAGAGAGAGTAAGAAAAACCAGAAAGTTACCTTTTAGCTCAGTCGCTGTGAAGAAGTGGCTATAATTTTGTTAGTTGTTAACAAAGGAAGATTTTATCAGCCCTTCTTGACTGATAAAAACTAACAGGGAGGGGACAGTTGGCTGGGCCGGGGAGGTGATTAATGCCTCCCTGCGGGTGGGTGGTCCCTCCTGCTTAAAGGCAGCAGTGATAAAACTGCTCTTCAAGAAACCCCTCATGGATCTGGAAAATTTCAGTAACTACCAGCCAGTTGCCAATCTCCCCTTCTTGGGCAGAGTTATTGATCAGATGGTTGCAGTTCCTGACCCAACTGTACTGACTGCTGATTACTTTTTGGACCCAATTCAAAGTGCTGGTTTTGACCTATAAAGCTGTAAATGGCTCAGGACCTCAATACCTCAAGGACCACCTCTCCCCCTATGAACTGACCCAGATTCTGCAATCATAATCTGGGGCCTTTCTTTGTGTGCCTCCTCCACAAGGGGCCTGGAGGGTGGCAACGCAAGAACAGCCTTTTCTTCAGTGGCTCCCCATTTGGGGAATGTTCTTCCCAATGTTTGCATTACTAGAATATATGTTCAGAATGGTACAAATAGTTCAGACCTAAATTGCTGCATTTAGCTTTCATGGGATTCACTGACATTCACATTGCATCTGGCCAGTTTTAGTATTTCATATATTGTAATTGCAGAATATTTTATTTGAAGTAAAGCTCAGTGTAATGTTGAACTCCATCCTATCTTTCAGTCTTCACTTTTTCTGCACTCAGTGTGTATGCCTGCTGTCAGACCCCTCCAACTAGGTCAAAGAATTGTTTTTTTCTCTAATGCTGCATCATCCTCACCTATCTTAGCATTTCCCAATATCTTTCTTCCCCGTTCCATTTGTTCATTAATAATGAAAAACATTTTCTTTATAAAAAATGAGTTATTAATAGAATAATAACTTATGTGTGTTGACCTTTAAAATATAATGTAAAGTGCACTTGGCGTTTCCCTGGATATAAGAAAATAGGAAGGTTTTGTCTGTCGGCGCTGGGTACCTTAAAAATATGTTCATTCTACATCAGGGATGATTGATTGGAAGGCCACTAACTAATTTATGGTGGGCAGCATAGTACTATGTTACCTACAAAAATACTGGATTGAATGGGCTAATCCAGAAAGGGAAATATAGGACCATTTGACACAGTTTGGTTATACCTTATTGATAAAAGATGAGAGTATGTACCTCCTGCTTTGTATGTTTAAAACATACCAGTGGTCCATGGAAATTGCATTTTTTTTTATGAGGTCAAAATATTCTTTCTCTGTAATATTGCAATATTGGTGTACAGTTTTAAGGGAAAGTTGAGAGTGGGACTGGGTCAAAACTATGTCTTCCTACCATCAGCCTCCCATAACCTGTGGCCCTCCAAAAGTTGAGGACTAGAACACCCATCATCACTATCCATTGGCCATGCTACATGGAACTGGTGAGTGTTGTAGACCACAACATCCAGAGGGCATCAGATTGAGGAAGGCTGCTATCACTATGGAAATATGCATATATCCTAAGTAATTACATTGCTGACACTTAAAATGGCTCAGCCTGTCTGCACTCCTATCACTTACTCACATTGACCTGTTGTTTTCACAGTGATCGTCCGAGCTGCTGACTGCAAGAAGGTCTACCAGATAGAGCTGGCTCCCAAAGAGAAAATCATTATCCTTATCTGTGGACGGAATCATCACGTTCACTTGTATCCCTGGTCCTCTCTGGATGGATCTGAAGGCAGTCTTGATGTTAAGCTTCCTGAAACTAAAGGCTGCCAGTTCATTACAACTGGGACACTGAAGAAGAGCTCTTCAACAAGTTTGTTTGTGGCAGTCAAACGGCAGGTTCTGTGCTATGAAATTCATAGGACTAAACCTTTCCATAAAAAGTTCAGTGAAATCCAGGCACCTGGCAGCATACAGTGGATGACAGTGTTCAAAGACAGGCTTTGTGTTGGCTACCCATCTGGTTTCTCTCTGTTGAACATCCAGGGTGATGGACAATCTATAAACCTGGTAAATTCCAATGACCCATCGCTTGCATTCCTCTCACAACAGCCTCTTGACGCCCTTTGTGCTGTGGAGCTCAGCAATGAGGAATACCTGCTTTGCTTCAGCCTTTTGGGAGTGTACGTTGATGCGCAAGGTCGAAGGTCACGCATGCAAGAGCTAATGTGGCCTGCAACTCCTGCTGCCTGTAGTATGTATATGTTTTTTTTCTGTTGCTGCTTCACTTGTCTGAAAAATAATCGGCAAATAACTGTTTTAACCATCATAGTTTTAAATCGTGCTATACCACCATTGTTTTTGATGGCGCTAATATGGACCTATACATGTTGAATAGGGCTTTCAGTGCCTACTAATTATGACAGCGAAGTGAAGGCTGTATTGCTCTGCATACCAGCTGCCAGGTGGCTGGGTGAGAGGAAACCTTCATTACCGGCCAGTTCCCAATCTCCTCTTCTTGGGCAAGATTCTTGAGCAGGTGTTCACAGACTAAATCCAGGTGCTCTTGGAGGAAACTTATTTTCTAGATTCATTTCAGTGGGGGTTTAGGCCTGGTTTTGGCACAGAAATTGCTTTGGTTGCCTTTGGGATGACCTGTGTCAGAAGAGAGATGGGAAATGTGGCCTTGTTAATTCTCCTCGACCTCTCAGTGGCTTTTGATGCCATAGCATGGCATCATTCTGGGGCAGCTGTCTGAGTTGAGGGGTGGATGGCACTGCTTTGTGGTCCTTCTTATATGGTCATTTCCAGAGGGTGATGCTTGGGAAGTGCTCCTCAGCCATGTGGAGCCTTCAATTTTATTCCCCTCCTGTTTGGCATCAAAATAAAACTTCTGAGTGGGGTCATCTGGAGTTTTGGAGTACATTGTCAGTAATATGTATGTTGTCTGCCTGTCTGTCTGTTTGTGGGTCATTTTGAGTTGCTCTCGGCACGATAAAGCAACTAACAAATTTAATTATTAATTAATTCCGTAATAGCAATGTAAATTCCACCACTTTGCTTTACCTCATTTTTGTTAGTTTCGTAATGATAATTCTGCTTGTGAGCTTTTAGAGGTGGGTGAGTACAAAAGACAGGTTACCCTATACAGTGGTACCTTGGGTTACAAACACCTTGGGTTACAAACACTTTGGGTTACAGACTCCGCTAACCCGGAAGTAGTACCTCAGGTTAAGAACTTTACCCCAGGATGAGAATAGAAATCGCGTGGCAGCAGCGGGAGGCCCCATTAGTTAAAGTGGTACCTCAGGTTAAGAATGGTTGCAGGTTAAGAATGGACCTCCAGAATGAATTAAGTTTGTAACCAGAGGTACCACTGTATTAATCTTTAAAATACAGGAAGCTTCCATCTACTTTTCTTCACATCCACCTTGTAGATCATTTCCTTATATCAGAGTATAGCAATCAGACTTCATGATTTGACATGTTATAAAACACAAACAACCTTCAATATAAGTTGGTAATAATTGTGTCCCACTTGCACTGTCCAAGCTTCTCCTTGGTTTAGCTGCAAAGCCAATGACAAGAAAAGGGACAGGGCCAGATTCTGTGCTTCCAGTACATGGGCTTTAACAAGCTAGAGCAAAATGCTTTTCTGTGAGATGGGCAGTCGGAATAGGCGGTTGCTCTTAAGTTCTGACAATCAGACAAACTGCCTCTTGCCCTAGTAAAGGCTTAATTGTAAGATATGAGCCACCCCCTAAAACATGTACTTCTCATGTTGATAACCAGTAGTTTAGTTCAGTCAACTTCAAGCATAGTGTGTAAATGTGTACTCCCTAAAACATCTGACTGACCTTTTCAAATGTCTTGTTCTAAAAGGCAGATTGTTAACCCATCTTCTCCTAATCATGTGTGAATGTGTACCCTGTTGTGTTGATAGTGCTAGTGCACAGAGGGGGCACTCCCTGCCCTCCCACATTTTTGCAAACCTTTGTTAGCCTTGTCTGTGGACCTTTTTTAGGGCATGCTTAGTCCTGTCTGGGCTTGTTCTCTTGCAATCTGCTTGCCCTCCCAACTGCGATCTGTAGTGACCACTTCCAAGAAAGCGGAAGTTATTCTGGGGGGGGGGGGGATGAAACACTTGAAACATTGAAACGTTTAAGAAATGTCAGCAAAATCAAAGAGTGGCTTAGACTTGCCACATCTTTTCCTTTTTCTCCCTTAAAAAAACAGCACCACCTGAGTCTTCTGTGCTTTAAGCAGCTGTATGGTAAACATAGCTGCAGCAGCTATACCTTTTCCAGTAATGAGAAATACTTCAACTGGTGCACATCTCATTCATTCAACGATTTAAGGCACAGGAGCTTGTCCTTAACAAAAGTGCCATCCCTGCAGTAGCTGCTAGCTGTGATGGTTCCAGCTGGAGGCTTGGGCGGGGGGTAGGAGAGCTGTTGCTATCAGGCGCTCCATTTTGAAAGACCATTGGTAAAGACCATTGCACATTGGAACTATGGGGGAGGGCTCTTTTTCACGAGGGACCCAACCACGCATTGGGAGAAATGGTCTGCTAAGTTTCCTCTGAATCACTTCTGAAAGGGGTTTTCTTGTATAGGAAACTTCCTATGACCATAGCACACCACACTTCCCTTTGGGAAAACCCCATAGCTTCTGGAGTTCACCTCATCCTCATTCAGCGACTGAGTGCAATGACCTTTCTATTCCCCTCACTACCAGGTGCAGCAGAAGAGATTATGCCACACTCCTCCTCGCTTCTCCCCCCCCCCTTTTCTTTCTTCCAGAGCAGTTGGAAATTCTGTTTAAACTTTCTAACATACCCAGAATGCCTTCCTCTGAGGAAGGTCCCCCTTGACCCTTCCTCGGAGCAAGGCATGGCAGAGGGGCTGAGGCGGAGAGCCCAGGGGAAGCCATTCCTCCTTCCCTTAGCTTGCCTCTTGGAAGTGACGGCCCTGCCCACGTCTTTCCTTCTTCCTCTGTATTTACGCAGATAATCTTGCCAGTGGAATAGGTATTTCTGCCTTGCTACCGTGTAAAAGGACTTGTCAGTCTTGTTCTTCTTTGCAGGTGTCTTTTATACAGCAGAAAGCAAGTCAAATGCATCTCCCAGGAAGTGTGTCGTAGCCAGCTGGTGTTTGGAAACCATAAATCAAAACACCTTCTCAGGCAAAGGCCTGTATTTTCCCAAAAAGGCAGAAATGAAGCGTGTAGCATACCTACACCTCTAACTGATTTTTTTAACATATTTTTCTCATTCTAGATATGTTGCTAGACATATCTAGTACTGTGCCTTTAAAAGCACCTTCTGAAGCAATCTTGGCTTTCCTGTAGCCTTCCAGTCTCTCTCAGAAAAATAAGACTCTCCTCCCATCTTCAAAGAATTAACCCTTTGAAGGCATAGCTGGTAGATAGCAGGGTGGCTTGTTAGGCTGGACCAAGGAGAAATCTTCCAGCTTCCATTTTCTGTCTTTAAATGGGAAGGATGACCTGCCTTGCAGGATGGTGGAGAAGGGGCTATTGGAAAGGACCCTGCAGATTTAAACTGCTGATGATCTATAATGAAATACTTGCAACAAAATTGCTTGCTCCAGAGAGGCCTGATCTACAGCCTACTTCACAACCTTTTTTCTGTATGGTCTGTGGCAACAGAGGAAAGGCCTTTCGCAGCACTGGTCCCCCAACTATGGTATATAGTATAGCCACATTGCTATCTTTTTTGTGCCCCCTTAAAAAAAATTGTCCACCTGCTCATTTTTTGTGCATTTTTTATTATTGTCATTGATGGTTTTATCTATTTTGTTATTGTATTTGTGTTGCAATATAACTGATGGCACACTGTGCTGAAAATCTATATAGAATGATGGGAGGTATAAAAAGGGTTTCAAATAGACAAATACCTAAATAGGAATCTGTCTAGGCTGTACCAATGCAGGATGGGAGGGGGAGGGTGTTCTCATGATGGAATGCTCCCTTTACAATAAATCTTTCCCACACGAAAAGCTAAATGTCAGGAAGAAGAGTTCTTAATATGCTGACTGCCAGAATCAATGCCTTTTCATTTACTTATATCAGCGAGAACTAGACCTGAGAGATGGCTTGAGAAACAGTAACAGTTGAAATAATGATGGTGCTCAGTTTTATCTCAGAAGTATGCAGCCATAACCAGCTTTCGTATTTTCTCTCTAGGCTGCAGTCCATTCTATTTAACGGTCTACAGTGAATACGGTGTTGATGTATTTAATGTCAGCACCATGGAATGGGTTCAGACTATCGGCTTAAGAAAGGTAAGTAGCTTGCCCGTACTGTAAAACACAGTGCCTTATTCGTTTACTGCAAACATCTTGGCAGTGTGTTGAGGATGAATTTTAAGCTTCCCTTACTTTGTCTCCATAACAGATCAGACCCCTAAATGTGATGGGCACACTGAATCTCCTTAACTGTGAACCTCCTCGACTGATCTATTTCAAGAACAAGTTTTCAGGTTAGTGCGTTCGGTCGGGGTGGGACATACAAAGGAAAAGGGATAAAGAAGAGTGGTTGTAATGTGTTGGTGATGCAGGGAAGGCAAGTAGAGTCTGTGTAAAATTACAGCCATGTGTAAAAAATTACAGAGGCAGCCATGGGTGGCTAGCCTCCTTCGCCCCAAGGGCCACATTCAGCCTCGGCCTGCCCTCTAGGGGCTGCATGCAGGTAGTGGATGTGGTTAGCCCACACTCCCCACATGTGTGCATGCAGGGCACAACTCTGTAGATCAGATAAGAGAGAGCTGTAACCCTGCCTCACTCAGCAAAGAGTCCACCTGATGCTTTGTAAATTCCTAGGTTCCTCTGCAAAAAGAGCTTAAGGATTCCACAAAGGTCTCCTGCATGAGTCTCCTTCACTGCAGCAGGGCTTGTACAGACCTTCTGCCTAACTACCTCAGGGCTGTTCTGTTGTGAGGATATACTAAAGAGGGGAAGAACCCGTATAAACTGCATTATGTCTTGTTATAGCAGGAGCTGCCCTTAGCGTGCCGGAGACATCCGACAACAGCAAGAAGCAAATGCTTCGCACCAGAAGCAAGAGAAGATTTGTCTTTAAAGTCCCCGAAGAAGAAAGAATACAACAAAGAAGGTGTGACTCTACTATTTCTCTTCTCTCTCACACACACACTCACACACACACACACACCGCAATTGGTGGTAAAGGAGACTCTACTTATGCAAACCCATCATTTAATGTCTTTGTTGGTTTAGGGAGATGCTCCGAGACCCTGAACTCCGATCCAAAATGATTTCCAATCCGACCAATTTCAACCACGTGGCTCATATGGGACCAGGAGATGGGATGCAAGTGCTCATGGATCTCCCACTGGTAAAACTTCTTGTTCCTAGGGAAAGCAGATAGGCAGGCCTATGCTCAGCCACAACCTGCAGATCTTGGGAACGAGCTGGCAGAAGAACTTTATAGCTTGAGCAGAGCGGCTGTTCATTTTCTAAGGGGCAGCTGCAAAGTTTAATCAGGGCTAATATACGTCTTGGAAGGGATCAGGAGGAGGCCTTGGCCATGCCTGCTCTCTCCCCACTTTTCTTCAGCTCGCTTCACTGTAGGGTGATGCAAATGACAGGATAGTTATTCAGCTGTAGGATGTCTTCTAACCCTGGGAAATCAAACTCCCTTTTAAAAGGGCTTGTATCTCCTAGGAACCCCCCAGGTCTTTCCATAGTGAGAGGAGCAAGCATGCAAGCCCAACCCCTGCGACAAATCTTATCCAGGAGGGGAAGGGGAGGGGAGGCAGATGCCTGAGCAGGCTGTGTGAAAACTCTCTTTGAGAATGCCAGCACACGCACACGGCACTGAAAGTAAGCAGGCATCACTGCCAAGAGTGCAATAGTGTTTTCTAAATAACTATTCTCTCCTCCTTCCTTTTTCTTGTTTGTCTTGTCTAAAATAACAGAACGAATTTCCTTCCCCTTCACTCTCCCGACATTCTGCTCTGATATCACCTCCAACAGGCTTTGAGCACGTCTATCACATGAGCCCTATCTCTGCTGAAATCTTTCTCCAGAGTGACCATTCTTCCTCACTGCTTTCCTCCTCTTCCTGTCCCTCCTCTGCTTCTGTAGCAAGGGTAGGAGCAGCTCTTTAGGAACTGGATGGTGACGGTGGGCATTATGCCTCTCTGCCAACATTAAAGAAAAGTTGGGAGGGGGCACTAGCAGTTTGCAGGGTATTACTAACCTGTATATATATATATATAAACTAGTGTTTGCTGCTCTGAATCCTACACTTGAGTTAGCAGGTTGTGCTAAACCCCTACACAGACTAGATTATGGTCCTTCCAACAGCAGGTGGCAAAGGGAAAGCTCACTGGAGAATGCTTTGAAAGCAGTTTTTACTGTTCCAGGTGTCAAATATACCATAGCTCAAAAACAATTTTCATATGTTTGTAATTGGAAAAAACCTTGAGGCATGATCTGCAGTCAAACTCCATTCTTTTCTTTACACAGTCTGGTTTACTGGTGAGTTCTGTTATCCTGCCTCCAGCACTTGGAAGGAACTTAGACTGATGACTCAGTTTTGTTTCGCTTGCTTTTTGGGAGGCGGGAGGGGGGAAGGAGGGATAAATTGCCCCCTTGTCAGTTATTTGAATGATGTGCCTTTGTGTTAAATGGCCCTCTTTAGCAAGCGAAGCTTAGTTTGTAAAAAATACCACCATACAATAGCTCTGAAAGCAGTATTCCTTCGGTGTTTAAAAAAAACTCTGCTAAATGTTTCACTGAAAAAGAAAATAACGTTGAAAGTGTCTTGTCTAATTGACTGTGGCTACATTTCTGCTGCAGAGTGTCTTACCTCCTTCACAAGATGAAAAGGCTTGTCCTCCCACGACCAACATTTCACGCCAAGCACCTCAGAGAAACAAAAGCTACATTTCGTGGCCATCTTCAGGTAACAGTAGAAATGGATCTATTTATAACCTGCAGTTTTGTAAACCTATCGGAGTGGAGAGTCTCAGACATATTTGCTTTACAGGTGGCAGTGACCTAGGAGCAGCTATGCCCTTGAGGAGTATGTCTGATCCAGACCAGGAGTTTGACAAAGAGGTGAGATCTATCTGTAGACACCCTTTGGTTTCCTCATATTGGTGCATAGCTCTCTATTCAGTCTGGAAAGAGCCTTCTACGTAAACAGCAGCTGTTTGGTTGTTTGTGTATATCTCAAGTGCCAGATCTCAGGTTTCATAGAGCTTCAGGAATCTTGATTCTAGAAGACTCCTTCACTACAAAATACTAGGGAGAAATGTTTTGAAAGCTCTGATTCCCAAGAAACACACGCTCAAACACTTTGTGGGTGTCTTGGCAACAGTTCATAACTGAGGATCCAAAATAGGTGATAAGCTTTAGAACAGTGTTTCCCAAACTTGGGTCTCCAGCTGTTTTTGGACTACGACTCCCATCATCCCTAGCTAGCAGAGGATGGGAACTGTAGTTCAAAAACAGCTGGAGACCCAAGTTTTGCAAGCCCTGCTTTAGAAGAACACAGCCTGGATTCCTTATTCGAGCACTCTTGCCAGCAAGTTGGTCTGCCACCTTGCATAGACTTTAGCAACGTTCCTGGAGTGTTAGAGAGGTTATCAAACAGTACCAACTGCATTTTTGAAATTGGTTCCTAATTCATCAAAACCCAGGAGCTGCCACGGCTGATTTTAATGACATGTACAAGGAATATAAGAGGTTGCCTTGTACTGACTGAGACCATTGGCTAATTGCTCTATATCACATGCACTCATTGGCAGTAGCTCTCCAGGATTCAGTCAAGTTTTTCCAAGCCCTGCTTGGAGTTGCCAGGGATTGAACCTGGGACCTTCTGCATGCAAAGTGTGTGTTCTACCCTTAGCTACAGCCCTTTCTAATCAAAGGAAAACAATTTTCCCAGTGGAGGATGTCTCTGAGACTGAAACCAGGAGCAAACATAGCCATGCACTGGTTTCCTAATTTGTGGGTTCGCACAAATGCTTTCCTTCCATCTCTTGCAAAATTATTTTTGCAGTTGTATCATAGAATGCTAATACAGCAGTCGCTGGATGGCTGGACCTTTTTAAGAAGCCTGCAGCTTTTAAATCTGTTCTTCTCCTTCTTCTCCTCCTCCGATACCCTCTAGCGCTGTTAGCAGTGGCAGTGACGAGGCTGTTTTATGAATATGTAGTGATTGTAGCCTCTTGTTAGTGAAGGAGCCATTGGGGACTAAAGTAACGGCCAATAGTAAACAAAATTTAAGGTAGTATATTTCTGTGTCAGTTTTCAACTGTAGTCATGAAAGTGCTTTATAGTATTTATAAAATGCAGGGTACGCCACAAATGACATGCTCAGAGCAAAACAGACAGGCTGGAGCAGGAGCTGGCATCTTATGTTCCAGTTTGCCCATGGCGGAGGAGGCAGTCCAGTTGCATCAGGCTCTGAGGGTCATGTTTGCCATCTGCTTCCCTCACCCTCCTATTCCTTCCCACCTGTTCCTTCCATTAATGAAGGCGCTTCCAGTTTTGAGAGAGGTGGAATAAAAAATACCTTTAAATAAACAATAGTGCCTGGTGGTTGTTGTGGGGGAAAGAAGCATGTGTCGGGAAGGTGCATATGAAAGGGTGAAAGTGAGCTTCAAAGCATCCACTAAAAACTCCCCAAATATCTGTTGACCCTTGCCACTTTCCTACTGAATACTGCACTAGAGAGAGCCGCACTTGTGGAAAGATCCAGCACCCTTTGGGCTGTGGGCTGTCACTGGTGTGTGGTGGTGGTTGTTTTTTAAAATTTCTGCCATCTGCACCTTGGGTCAGCATTCTGTTGATTTTACCCCATGAGGACTGCAGAAACCACACGGCTGCAGACTCCATCCATGGCGGCCCAAACAAGAGGCGAAGCTTGGCAGGGGCTTGGACTCGATGGCCCTTGTGGTCTATTCCAGCTCTATGATTCTATGATTCTTGCAGCTGTAGCCCAGCAGGTTGCCATAAGTGTCAGGTTTTGAGGTGGCATTTTCAGTTTATGCTTACAATAGTTAAGATCAGAGCATGTGAGCTATTGCCTGTATACCAACAGTGCGCTGTGAAACTCGGGGTCATTCTGCTTGGTGGCTCCTTGCCTTGTCACAGCTCTCCCTTAACAGATCTTGCCTAAATGATTGTCTGAGGTTGCTGTTTACACCCACAGCAAAACCTTGCTGATGGTATCTCTCAGTGATATCGCCTTTTAATCTGTTGGCTAAATATAAAGTCTTCTTCCCCCAATTAAATGGGCTGGCGCAGCAACAGTTCTGCTGTACTTTGCAAAGAGCTAACTGCATTCCAAAATGCTGGGAAAATGTCCAAGCAAATGGCTGAAGTGAAAAGGGAAGGGCTACACCACAGAGCCATCAGCAACAAATCTAGAAAATAACGCTGGCTGGATAGGCGCAATTGACTGTCCAGTGAATTCCTCATTTTGGGCTGCCATTTGTGTCTTCCCTGACACCATTTGCAGTCAGAAACCTTCCGTTTCTTTTTTTTTTCTTTTTTCTTTTTTTTCTTTCCTTTTTTTCTGTCAAGGACATAACATAAATAACCGGTGGACAAATTCATCTGCTGTTTTACATAACGGTCTTTGCCCCTGCTTTTCCAAGCTCCTCACTACTCACAACTGAGTGATCCTTTCCCCTATCTGGGGTTTGTGGTGGTGGTGTGTTGCTGTTGTTGCTTTTAATGCAAAACAGCCATCCAAGGCTGCTGTCAGGAGCAGGAAGAGAGATGGGAGTGGATACACTGCCTTTAATACTGTCCAATCCTGCCCCACTCCTTTCCCACCTGTAGGGGTGAATGTATGCCCATTATGTTTTCTCCCTGTGGATGAAAGAGGTGCTGCTATGCCCCCCCCCCCCGAGAGAGAGAGAGAGACTAATCCAAGTTCCCTAACAAGCTGAGGCCCAAATTATATTTGCTGCTTATCACATGCAAGGCTTGGACCCCGAGAGAAGTTCAAGCAACGGAAGGAAGGCTTCTCATCCTCTCCTCTCCTCTCCAGCAATCTCTGAGCCTTGAGAAGCCTCTCCGGAAGCATCAGGGCACCATCCTGAACAACATGGGATGGAGTTCTGGGGGAAAAAGAGACAGGAAACTTTCCTTCCATGAGCTTCCTTAATTTACGGTATTTTTCGCTCTATAAGACGCACTTTCCCCCTCCTAAGAAGTAAGGGGAAATGTGTGTGCGTCTTATGGAGCAAATGCAGGCTCCATGGCTTCAGCGAAAGCAACGCGAAGCCTCCAGAGCGCAGCCAGGAGAAGCCAGGAGAGCAAGAGGGGTCGGTGCGCACCGATCCCTCTTGTTCTCCTGGCTTCGCTTCGCTGGAGAGGTGCTGCGCAGCTTTCCCTCTCTGCGCAGCGCCCCTTCAGCGAAGCAGGAGGAGAAAAGGAAGGTTTCTCCTGCCGCTTCGCTGAAGGGGCACTGTGCAGAGAGGGAGAGAATATTTTTTTTCTTGTTCTCCCCCTCTAAAACTAGGTGCGTCTTATGGTTGGGTGCGTTTTATAGAGCGAAAAATACAGTAATTTGTCTTAGGCAGTGGCGTAGCGTGGGAGGTGCAGGGGGGGCCGGCCGCACCGGGCGCAACATCTGGGGGTTAGGGTTAGGGGGCGCAAATCCACAGGTTAGGGGGTGCAAATCCACGGGTTAGGGGGCACAAATTACTTGCCTTGCCCCGGGCGCTGACAACCCACGCTACGCCACTGGTCTTAGGATCCAAGCCTGCCTCTTCAAGTGACTTTGCCTCAAACTTTTCTAAAGTAGGAAGGCTGCAGCATAAAGCACAGAAGGATCTATGGAGAGTGTTTGTGCTGAACACTCCTCACCCCGCCGTTTCTCTTTCCCTCTGCAGCCGCTTCCTAGGACACTTTTTCTCCCATTTTGGCTTCATGTTTATCAAGACAGCAGGCTGGATGCTCTTTGTGCAAGGACTTGGGAAACGATGAGCTCTGGCTTCTGACTGAAGACGGTTTAATGCATAGAAACCTACAAGGCAGCTGCTTGAACTAGAGATGGGCTAGTCTTAAAGCTCTCCTCAGGTTGGGTTGAGGGTCCCCTGCCCCCAAATCCAGAAACTCTGAGAAATTTCCCCCAAGACCATCTAAATGGCTCAGAAGATTTGCTCTCAGACAGCCCCTGGGAACACCACACTTCCTTGGCAGGGCCTTCCGCAGTAGGACTATGCTGAGAAGAAAGACAGGCTTTCTTTTCATCCTTCCTCCTCTTCCTTTCTTTCCCTTCCCTCTTATCACACTGTCAGCCAGTTGTCCACACTAATAGGTGCAATTTGGGCCCAGTTCTTTTGGGAGCTCTTGCTGCACTGCCTCTGTCTCCCATCAGAAGCATCCTAATGGTTTCAGGCACTTGACACGCAGTATTTTTCTTTTTCTTTTTTTTCTTCTTCTTTTTTTTGCAGCCTGACTCAGATTCTACCAAACACTCGACTCCTTCCAACAGCTCGAACCCAAGCGGGCCCCCAAGTCCCAACTCCCCACATAGGAATCAGCTGACGCTAGACGGGTTGGACCAGTCGACCTGCGATGCATAACACTACGGCTCCCCCCTCCCTCCCCAAATCCTGTTCGGGACCATCGGCACCAGGAGCAGCTACTCCGCGGAGTATTCAAGTGCAGGAGGCCCGTCTCCAGCAACTGTGCCAAGACTTGATACAGAATTTCTAGTGTTGCACAAAAGTAAATTCTGTAGTTAGAGCTGTAGATTTGGGAGAATAAAAAAAAAGGAGGAGCGAGTTCTTTATTACGACACGGATCAAGTTGTTACTGTTTTTTATGCAAAACTGTTTGTTCTTAACCCTATGGTGGATCAATTTCTGCACAGACGTGATATTAATGTGACATACACTACAGGCTTTTGGTAAACAGTCTTCATATTTAAGTTGGAAAGAAAATAGAGAAGAGTCGCTGGTAGTTTTTTTTTTACTACAGTGCGGTGTCAGGAATATTTTTCTATAGGATGATGTAATGTCTCGTTAACAGGAAATCCTTTGGGGGGGAAATGGTCCTTTTGAGTGGGAAGTAAAAAGCAGGCTATAAAAGCAGGCTAGTTGCATCCTTGGCTAAATATATTCTAAATATATTCTGGTTGTGTGTTTTTTCAAGTTTTAGGAGAATGATAGGAAGCTGTAGGGCCATTCCCAGCATCAGTAGAAATATGTCAGGAAGTTGAAAACCGAGGTTCTAGTTTGTGGCCTTTTAACTTATTTAGCCATTACATACATTCTCAGCTTTGTAAATGTCCTTCTCCCAACTTTTTAGTCATGTACATAAAACTATTGCCGGTAACATTTTATCCTTACCCTGCTTTTTTAGACCTCTTCAGTTCATCATTAGCCGGGGCAGGGCTTTAAAAAAAAGGTGAAAAGAAAAAAAGACTGCTGTGAAACAGGTTTTACTTTGCTTTTCCTGCTACCACTTTCGCGGACATTCTTGTAATTCCTCTTTTTGTTTTGCTTTTGTTCCAGTGTTAAAGATACACTACATTAAGATAAAATAAAATAAAATACGCTAGGGAGCGTTCTCTTGGGATCGCTCCCTTGAAGGCTGCTTATGCGACGGGATTGTGTAGTAGTACTTAAACCATCGGTCTATCTTGATTGGTAACCAAAGTGGAAACGTTGAAGGATGTGTATATGAGGGTGCCTCATCTTCTCCCCACCACCACCTTCCCCAGTTCATTGTATCCTCGCCTGCATGAAGACCCCATGATTGCTAATCAAAAGTATTGATCATGTAGAGAAAAAAGGAAAAATGCACAGCACACTCCTGTATATTTTGCTACGGCCCATGTGCAGCGGTGACATATTGCGTGTATATTTAATCTCATGCTTCCATGTATTATACATTTAGTAATTTTCCCTCTTCCCCACCTCCACCTCTCCACACCCCCTTCCCGGGGGGCGGGGGGAATTGTGATCATGTTTCATTTAAAAAAGCGTGTGTAATTAATTCTGTGGCTGGCATATCCAGTTTGTCATTGTCACATTAGTGTGCCTTCTGTGCCAATTTGATGACAGTTGGATGTCAATTGTTTTTTTAAAAAAAATCTGGTTTCTATGGGCTAATGCTATACCAATGGCTAATACTCTTTCCTGAAACACTGTATAGGACATGCACTTATCCCTAGTTTTAAATCAAGTGGCTCTAGTCAACATTTAATCCTGTTACATTAAGTGTTTGACAATACTTGCTCTTTTCTCAGATTCTTGATCAATGAAGCTCAATTTGAGCTGGACACTACTGCTTTTGGGGTTTTCTGGTTTTTACACCTTTTTTTTTTAAATGTAAGTCTGAAGTCTTTGTAATTATTGAATTGTGAGAACATTTTTGAACAATTTACTTGTCAATAAAGCAGAAGAGGAAGGTTTTAAAAAGTACCCGGAGCTCCTGTCTTCCTTCTCTGGACAAGCATGCATTGGCCTCTCATACCTGCCTGGTTCGTTTGAAAGTCACCAGGACATGATTTGAAAGGGGAAGAACAACCCTGTGTTCTATGTTTCACCTTCAACCAACCAAATAAGCAACCTCAATACAAACAGCAACTCTTAAGTGGTCTTCTGAGGACGAGAAATGTATCAGCACCTGAAGTTGCTTCCTGCAGCTTGCCGCAGTCTTTCGGTTCCTTACTAGAGATTGCAGAAAGAGTGGTAATTGCTGCTGATGTTCTGTTGCTCTTTTCCTTTGGCCCAAGGGTCATCCAGTGGAGTTGAGGCCAGATCAGTGCAGTAGACAGCAGGCAGCTTGTCTTGGAAATAATAGCTAGATGAGAATGGTATTAATAGTCTTGATTAACCTTGTTGTTTTCCTCAGTGCAAATGGAAAGCTCTTTTCTTATTCTTTTTAGGCGGGAGGTGGGCATAATGGGGCATTGCCAGTATTACACACAAGCATTTTGACCAGGCCCCGGAAAAACATTTGTGTGGGATTTTGTTCCCGAAATGCAGAAGCTTTTAAGGACTGTTGACACTCTCGCACACAGCCCGACAAATTTGCTGCAATATCTTTTAAGTGGCTTAGAAAAATTAAGGTGGGAGAGGGGTGAGAACTTGGAATTAAATTCTGGTGTTAAATATTCTACATCAGGCATGTCCAAAAGGTAGATCGTGATCTACCAGTAGATCACTGGACGTCTGCGGTAGATCACTGGTAGAACATTGGCTCCCCCCAAAGAAGCTGAGCAACTGTGGCTCCCCTAAAAAAAGCTCAATGTTTTACCTCCTCCCTGAAAAAACTCAACAACGTTGACCCCAAACCCCCCAAAAGGGGGTAGATCACTGCCAGTTTTTAACTCTGTGAGTAGATTGCAGTCTCTTGGGAGTTGGCCACCCCTGTTCTACATCAATGAAGTGGATTCCAGTCCACAAAAGCTTGTGCTGCCAATAAACTTTTTGGTCTTTAAAGTGCCACAAGATTCTCCATTGGTTTTGCTGCAACAGACTAATGGCTGCCCCTCTAGAGGATGTAATTTAACAGTGCGGATTTGATAAAGCACAACTTGTTCCAGGTTGCACTGCAGACATAACAGCAATTGCAGAAGAATCCACATGCATCCACTACTTAGACACAGAGAGTGACAGTGAAGAATATGTGCAAAGGCAGGAAGTTTAAATTAAGCTGCCCTTTTCTATCCAGGGACAGCGCTTAGCTGAAAAGCTGTCAATTTATTTGCAGCATTTAGGGAGCAGGTGAGAGCTGCAGGCTGGACCTGAACCACAATTTACTAATGCAAAGGCATCACTGAAATGAGGTATCCTAGCAAATAAACCCTAGTATACTTTGACCTCTTTTGCTGAATTTTCACTCGGATACAACCAAGGCATAACTTCATAAACAAGCCAGGAGCTTTAACATGGACACCAAGTGGCAGATCAAACTCGCTGCCACCAAATATTTGCTTCTCCAAATATTTTCACGCTAATGGCAAAGCTGGAGTAATTTGAGACTGATGTGGTTGCACAATTTCGCTTTATTTTAGACCCAGGATCTTCTAAAAGTCATTTAAGCTACATTCCTAAATATACTTTTCCTGGGAGTAAGATTTATTGAACACAGTGGGAATTGCTTCTGCGTGAATTTATTTTTATCATGGACAGATGTACACTTCCCATTCAGCAAAGTTCTCCGGGAAGTAAACAATACATAGGATTGCACCTTAACAGATTATATTCATTCTCAGTAACTTTGCCATGCTGTAAAATGACTGAATAGCCGGAGCAGAACTTAAGTATGCCTTAAACCAAAGAAGTACATATTTACAAGAACACTTTAGCATAGAGGAATTAAATGATGAAACAAATCTCTTGAAAACTTGCTACCCAGATGCAGATGACACCCAGCTCTACCTCTCCTTTAAATCAGAACCAGTGAAGGCGGTGAAGGTCCTGTGTGAGTGCCTGAAGGCGGTTGGAGGATGGATGGCAGCAAACAGATTGAGGTTGAATCCTGACAAGACAGAAGTACTGTTTTGGGGGGACAGGGGGCGGGCGGGTGGGGGGGATTCCCTGGCCCTGAATGGGGTAACTGTGCCCCTGAAGGACCAGGTGCGCAGCCTGGGAGTCATTTTGGACTCACAGCTGTCCATGGAGGCGCAGGTTAATTCTGTGTCCAGGGCAGCTGTCTACCAGCTCCATCTGGTACGCAGGCTAAGACCCTACCTGCCCACGGACTGTCTCGCCAGAGTGGTGCATGCTCTAGTTATCTCCCGCTTGGACTACTGCTACGTGCTCTACGTGGGGCTACCTTTGAAGGTGACCCAGAAACTGCAATTAATCCAGAATGCGGCAGCTAGACTGGTGACTGGGAGTGGCCGCCGGGACCACATAACACCGGTTCTGAGAGATCTGCATTGGTTCCCAGTACGTTTCGGAGCACAATTCAAAGTGTTGGTGCTGACCTTTAAAGCCCTAAACAGCCTCAGTCCAGTATACCTGAAGGAGCGTCTCCACCCCCATCGTTCAGCCCGGACACTGAGGTCCAACGCCAAGGGCCTTCTGGCAGTTCCCTCACTGCGAGAAGCAAAGCTACAGGGAACCAGGCAGAGGGCCTTCTCGGTAGTGGTGCCTGCCCTGTGGAATATTCACATTCCTTCAGATGTGAAGGAAATAAGCAGCTATCCTATCTTTAAAAGACATCTGAAGGCGCAGAAGTTTTCAGGGAAGTTTTTAATATTTAACGCTGTACTGTATTTAACACTTGATTGGGAGCCGCCCAGAGTGACTGGGGAAACTCAGCCAGATGGGCGGGGTATAAATAATAAATTTTATTATTATTATTATTATTATTATTATTATTATTATTATTATTATTACCCTTTTATCTTAGGCACAGATTGCAAAATTTGCCAGATCCCCAGCATTCCAGACCTACTTCTAGGAATAGTTGTCCCCACAGGGGAAAATCTAAGACAAAGCAGGTAGATTGGGAAATGTGTCTTCCAATAAAACGCAACTGGAAAAATGAAAGGGACATTACTATTGTCCATGAGGTTTATGGTCATATGTACAACATCCTAGTGAAGGACCATGTCATAATTAAAGGCTTTTTCCTTCTTGAGAACATAAATTGAGTTTGCCATGGAGAAAGTATAAGCAGACAGTATACAGCTACTCAATTTGAACTGGTCTTCAAGAATTAACATCAAAAGCCAGTATGTTAAAAGCTTGATTGGCTATTACTGTTGAAGTATAAACTCAGATGGTTAATAAACCTCTTATCTAAAAGTCTTTGTAAGAGTCCCAAGAGAGCTGAGAGTTAACTTAGGCCTCAAATTAGGGTTTCCAAGGGGAAAGACCTTCCCAATGCTCGATGGTGCAATTTGAAAACTAGGGCAAGCTCTGTATATACAGAACGCCAAAGGGAATATTTGAATGGGCTGTTGCTTTGCCTTTGGTTAGCCCTTGAATTGAACCTTTAGTTTATGAGGAAAACCTTAGAGGTTGTGTCCTCCTCAGAATGGAAGATGCCAGGGACCAGGCCCATTGTTCAGGCCATGTCTGCAGTATAAAGATGTCTGCAACCTTGGCTTGAAGGCTGGCAACATTAACCCTTCCGTGTGGGAATCTCTTGCAGGCAACTGCGGTGCCTGAAGACAGACAAACAGGTCATGCAACCACCGCAGTGACCAGAGGAGGAATGGCCACCGGGAGGATTGCAGAAAGTGGCCCCTAGGGCTCTTGTTACAAGCGATTGATGATGATGATGATGATGATGATGATGATGATGATGATGATAATTTACTATTTATACCCCGCCCATCTGGCTGGGTTTCCCCAGCCACTCTGGGCGGCTTCCAACAAAGTATTAAAATACAGTGGTCTGTTAAACATTAAAAGCTTCCCTAAACAGTTCTGCCTTCAGATGTCTTCTGAAAGTCTGGTAGTTATTTCTCTCTTTGACATCTGGTGGGAGGGCATTCCACAGGTCGGGTGCCACTACCAACAAGGCCCTCTGCCTGGTTCCCTGTAACTTGGCTTCTCGCAGTGAGGGAACTGCCAGAAGGCCCTCGGCGCTAGACCTCAGTGTCCGGGCAGAACAATTGGGGTGGAGATGCTTCTTCAGGTATACTGGACTGAGGCTGTTTAGGGCTTTAAAGACCAGCACCAACACTTTGATAAGCTGCAGTTCACAGGGGTGGTATTCAACAAAATTTTGCTCAGAGAAAACCCACTCCAATTAATGGATTGAACTTCGTCATATTGATTTCAGTGGGTCTGTTCTAAGTAAAATCTTTCTGGGTGCCAACCACAGGCTCAACCAGAAGGGGGACCATGGAATAAAATAAACCTCCCACCAGCCAATCTCATTGCTATCTCCTGGTTCCCTATACATCACCCAGAGGCAAAACAGATTACCAAAGCAATTTTCCTCCTTGTGTCAGCACGCTCAGGACAATATCAATCACAGAAGGCTTGTTCCCTACACCCTGCGTACTTGGCATGGCGGCTGTGTAAACCAGCAAAGAAGCTATTCTGAGGTCAGTTTGGATCCAGAGAGCTACAGTATAAAAATGGATGAGATAAGCCATCTGCTGCACTCCTTGCAGTTCCGGCACCTCAGTCCTTTCCAACAATAATAACATGACCAGGCACTGCCTTTTCTGGCTGGGAGTGGGAAGTGATCAGAGGCAGGGAGCGAGGCTGGTACATAGGTGTGACAAAGGCATCCAAGGTTATCTTTTTCCACTGACAAGCTATGATTAATTTGGGTTTCTTTTTTTCCAAAGGCCTGAAAGGGTCAGCATCCGTTTGAAACGACATGATCCATACGCTGAAAAATATTGCTTCCCACTGCCCCAAAAAGTGAAACAGAAGGTCAACATTCTGGGCATATGAAAATGAATGGGCAATGAAAATTATGGGCATATTTGTGCTACAAATGTAGTGCTTTTACATTCTATACAAAAGTATACTGACTTTGAAGCACACAGGACAGGGGTTAAGTGGAATTGGATAGCTCTTTTACCTGTGCCGGCACCCGTGGCACTTTTAGCAGTTTATGAATATTGGTGTCTCTATTTTATTTTATTTTTACTGCCCCTAATACACACACACACACAGAGAGAATCCAGGGCTACACTGGGTCTCCCAGAGGGCATAAAGCAAGGGTCTTCAATGCTGCACCTCAGGCACCTATGGGTGACCGCTGGTACCTGCTATGGCACCCACAAAAGGTTTCAGCAAATATCCTCTTTAAAAATTCACAGTGCAGGTGAGACTGTGTACTCTGCCTGCTCGCTTCCCGTTTGCACTGGCTCCACCTCTCCTGCACTGAACACATTGCGGGTGGCGCTGTGGTCTAAACCACTGAGTCTCTTGGGCTTGCCGATCAGAAGGTCAGCGGTTCGAATCCCCATGATGGGGTGAGCTCCCGTTGCTCTGTCCCAGCTCCTGCCAACCTAGCAGAAAGCATACCAATGCGAGTAGATAAATAGGTACCGCTGTGGTGGGAAGGTAAACAGTGTTTCCATGCACTCTGGTTTCTGTCACGGTGTCCCGTTGCACCAGAAGTGGTTTAGTCATACTGGCCACAAGAGCTGGAAAGCTGTCTGTGGACAAACGCCGGCTCCCTCGGCCTGAAAGTGAGATGAGTGCCAGGATTAGAGACAAGCCCTCCCTTCCATTCTTAATAGAGAAGAGGGACCAAGAGCTTCTCCCTGTGAGTTAGTGGCAAGGATGGTTATCGGTGCTCTTTCCCCACTGATATAAAGCCATTCTGGCACCATTTTGTGGCGCTACCTTTTTTTTAGATACACTGCCTATTTTTTTGTGACTGGCACCCACAGCACTTTCTCAGAATCTTAAATGCTCCCAGTGGCCCAAAAGATTTGGTAGCAGAGCACCCAACGTATCAAATGTGATGGCTTGCTTTTCCCCCCACAGCACATTTCCAAACTTTTCACAGCACACAGTTTGGCAATCTCTGTGGTCTACCGAAGAATCAAAGGAACCTGGGTGGGTGGGTGATGACTGCAATGAGCGCATTAAAGGTAAAGCGACCCCTGACCATTAGGTCCAGTCGTGACCGACTCTGGGGTTGCGGCGCTCATCTCGCTTTATTGGCCGAGGGAGCCGGTGTACAGCTTCCGGGTCATGTGGCCAGCATGACTAAGGCGAACCAGAGCAGCACACAGAAACGCCGTTTACCTTCCCGCCGGAGCGGTACCTATTTATCTACTTGCACTTTGATGTGCTTTCGAACTGCTAGGTTGGTAGGAGCAGGGACCAAGCAATGGGAGCTCACCCCGTCGCGTGGATTCGAACCGCCAACCTTCTGATCGGCAAGCCCCAGGCTCTGTGGTTTAACCCACAGCGCTACCCACATCCCTGAGCGTATTATATGCCCCCAAATGGTGAGACGATGCAGTACCTACGAAAGAGGAGTGGCAGATGAAATGGATGGAATATGCTGAATCAGCAAGTTTAACTCGTCAAATTAAGAGAATGAGATGAGGCAGCCTTCAGGGAGGATTGGAAACCATAGATTTTAATTTTTTTAAAAAAATTATTGTAAACATGCTAAAACGCTAGCCAGTTTGGAGTATGCTCAGCAGTTATTTTGAGAATAAGGTGGAGGAAAGAAGGAACAGAATAATCATTTGAGGAAACCACGGAAGGGAAGTTAATCACTAAGGGACACTGGACGCTGGAACTGATTGTATTGCGTTTCTGGGAAATTCATAAACAAAATTTTAAATGGAAAGGAATCACCCGGGAGCTTTGCAGCCCAACTCTTTCTGCGAGAGAAATCAGTCCTCTGATGGAGGAAATGCCTCTTGCACCCCTTCCCATCCTTCCCTCCGGCCCTCAGTCCCCTCCAAGGATGTGGCTGCAGAGGCATGCAGCCAAGACCTAAAGGAGTGAGACCAGCTTATCAGGGCATCCCACCATTCCCAGCAAGTTCACAGCAGCCAGCCCTGCCTCCCACATCTTTGAAAAGCCCCTGAGTGGGTGATGGGACGTGTCTTCCCTCAGGAAGGGAACAGAATGTGCTTTGTTAGCACGCTGACAGAATTGATCACCGCTTTAATTAAAGTCTTTTCAGTAAGTGACCTTAAGCTCTCGCCGCTGATGCTAATGCCTTGCGAAATCATCCTCGCTAGCCGAGGGAATCCTGACTCCCAAATACCAAACCGCTAACCTGCCATGATAGGTGGCATAAATTTCACGCCGGCTGAAGCCCTCCTCCTCCTTGACATACCCTGCATTTTGCCATGTTATCCCTGGCACACGCTCTCCTTAGATCAAAACATCCCTCTGCGTGACTCACTCGATTTCGCGCTGGTATATTTGTACGAAGATGCCCTCACCCGCTGCACCCTCTTGGCTGAGAAATTGCGTTTCACCGCTGAGCTGGGCAACGGTCCCTATAATTATTGCCTTTTCTTTTCCTGGCTCCTTAGTCAGGGTTGTGCTCAGCAGACAGCTTTTCTTTCCTTTTCTCTCCCAAGCACTGATAAAGAGAGCTGAAACAGACTGAAAATGTGGGAAAGAAGGGATCGGAAGGAAAGGCTGAAATGTTTCCAGGAGGAAAAGTAGATCAGAACTTTAGAGGGAGCCTCAGGCTTGGGGAGCAATGTGGCCTCCGAGGCCTCTCTATGTGGCCCTCATAACCCTCCCCAAGCCACATCCCTCACTGGCCCTGCTTAGCCGCACCCCCTGTTTTTGCCAGGTGGGAATATGTCCTTCAACTAGGATGCTGCCTCCTGGCAGGCTGGAAGGAGGATACAGAGGGGAGGGCAAGGGAATGAAGAAACTACAAAAGGGAAATTCGCATGGGTTGCCCCACCCACTTTTACCTCTGGCTCCACCCACCACAGGCTCAGTAGGTTGCACGGAAGGGAACACTCTCTCTCACACACACACGTTTTCCCAACTCTGCCATAGGATGTGCAAACTTTTTCTTTTTTTAGCTTGGCTTACTTCTTTGCCTATAACATCAGCCACCAGAGAAGCTTTCCCTGGCATGAAAATAAAACAAACGACATTTGCAGAGGGCCTTCTCGGTAGTGGCACCCGCCCTGTGGAACACCCTCCCACCAGATGTCAAAGAGAAAAACAACTACCAGACTTTTAGAAGACATCTGAAGGCAGCCCTGTTTAGGGAAGCTTTTAATGTTTAATAGGTTATTGTATTTTAATATTCTGTTGGAAGCCACCCAGAGTGGCTGGGGAAACCCAGCCAGATGGGCGGGGTATAAATATTATATTGTTGTTGTTGTTGTTGTTGTTGTTATTGCACTTCCAAGTGTTCAAAATGTGTCATGTGTATGATTTAGTTATTACAACAACCCTGTAAGTCCAGGATCGGTGACCTCAGGCCTAGAGAGCAAATGTGGCCCTCCGAGTCTTTCTGCCTGGCCCCCGGAACTCTCCCCAGGTTACACCCCTTATTAGCCTAGCTTTGCACTTTCCCATACTGTCACATGACCAGGACATCCCGGAATTACCGATACCATCCCAATATGTCCTGCTTTGGGTGCTACGCTCTTCCCCCTGAGCTGTAACTGCCCCATCTCCCACCAACCAATCACATGTGGTTTGAAATCAGGAGGGAGCAAGCGACCACAGCATCTTCTGTCCTCCTACTGCGCATCCTTGATCCAGCGCTGCTGCTGCTGCTTAGCTTGCATTTCCAAAGCCTTCCCGAAGGTCATTGGAAAGACCTTCCCATCCTTTGTGTGCATGCTTTCCTCCTGCTCCTGTTTATGGGCAGTAAACCAGCCCATGCCGAGGTTTGGAAAAGGAGGTACATCTGATCTGGGCAAGAAACATATTGGAAGACAAATTCAATTTTCATCCGCACATCTCCAGCGAGCCATTATCCTGGAGACAGGTGCGCAATGCTTTTAAATGCTATAGAGTAGCTGTCACATTTTGGCAGTGCTCGTGATATATATCAAAATGAGTTCCAAGGTCTCCTCTCCAAAGAGAGAGAGAGAGAGGGAAGGAGGAGGTATTCCAGCCACTAAAATAATAACAGTAAAAAAGAAGAAGGGCGGGTGGGGGAGAATCAAGTTGCCATAACTTCCTGTGCAGATCATCTGCCGGCAGGCTCCCATCAATAAACCGCAGTTGCGTGTGTCTTTTCGTCACTTTCCCATTTGCAGAAGATTTAGTTGTTGGCCTTTAAAAAATGAAGTCTTGTAATGCAATACCAATATGAGGAAAGAACTGGTTTTCTTTGGTTTGAAACTGGAGGTATTTGCCTGCTGCTGCTGCTGCTGCTCAAAGCCGGCCCTATCAATTGGCAGAGTAAGGCAGTTGCCTCACATGGCAGATATGGCAGGGTTTGTGTGTATGCTCAGGGAGGGAGGGTAAGGAGTCGGAGGTCTGAGTTTCCTCCTTGCTTTCCTGCAAAGCCCTAAGCTTCCTGTCAAATCTATGAAGTGATGCTTATAACGTATTGAAGAAGAACCGAGGGGAAATCCTTTTTAATCTCTCCTTCCCGTTTTCGTGAAGGAACATTACTGAACAATCAATTCCAGGGAATGGGGCAAATACCTTGCATACCCTTTTGCTGGTTGGATACATGTTCTCTTTCTTTCTCTCTCCCACCCAATCCGTCATGCTGGGAAAACACGCTGGGATGATTGTAGGTGTTGCCAGGTCCCGTCCTGCCACAATGAGTGGTCGAAGGGAGAAGAGGGAGAAGGCTAGGAGGAGGAGTTGTCATAAACTGAAGAGATAACAGAGCTTAGTAGGCAGGGGCAAAAAAAGCAGAGACATCGCCTTGCCAACAAAGGTCCATATAGTTAAAGCTATGGTTTTCCCAGTGGTGATGTATGGAAGTGAGAGCTGGACCATAAAGAAGGTTGATCGCCGAAGAATTGATGCTTTTGAATTATGGTGCTGGAGGAGACTCTTGAGAGTCCCATGGACTGCAAGAAGATCCAACCTCTCCATTCTGAAGGAAATCAGCCCTGAGTGCTCACTGGAAGGACAGATCCTGAAGCTGAGGCTCCAATACTTTGGCCACCTTATGAGAAGAGAAGACTCCCTGGAAAAGACCCGGATGTTGGGAAAGATGGAGGGCACAAGGAGAAGGGGACGACAGAGGACGAAATGGTTGGATAGTGTTCTCGAAGCTACCAGCATGAGTTTGACCAAACTGTGGGAGGCAGTGGAAGACAGGAGTGCCTGGCGTGCTCTGGTCCATGGGGTCACGAAGAGTCGAACACGAATAAACAACTAAACAACAAGAAGTGGGCAGGGGGAGTCTGTGGCAGAGAGCAGTCCAGAATCAGAAGCTGAAGTATGAGAAGAGGGAGGCCAAGAGGCAGAGATTAGTCAGGCTGGTGGAGAGTCACAGGTGTTTCCCCCTCCTGTTGTGACAAGCTCCCCTCCCTCCTGGTCTCCCAGAATCAGGAGAGGCATGAAGAGGGAGGAGGAGAAGTTAGCTTCACTCAAGCTCCGTCTCAGGTTGCTTGAGGAAAACCCTGGAGAGGAGGCAGCTGTGGGAAGGTTGGGACATTCAATCTCAGCAATGGCTTCAGGGGAGCAAGACCTGCCGGAGATGAGTTGCTGTGCTCATTAGGCCTGACACTCCTCTGCAGATCCTGTTTTTGCTAATAAAGAATCAGCTTCAACTTGCTCAGTGTGATTTACTGCTGGCTCGCTCCTGTCAAGGAGTTTGAGTGTCCTTTGCATGACAGGAAAGTAGTGAATTGTGTGAAAGTAAGAATCACATACACTGTTCTGCCCCCTGCTCTGCCCTTCCTATCACTGACCCACAGCTCTCAAAATGTTCCCCACCGTGGAAAGCAAGACATAGGTGGAATCTTCACACATGGAAAAATGCTTTAAAAAACCAAACCATTTTAAAAAATACATTGAATTTGGCATAGCTCACTGTTGCCATCTGGTGTCACATTTGTATATTGCACTTTACAGCCTGTTTTATTTGCAGCTGTATCGCTGGAGTCCTTGGGCTCAGAAGGCTTCCCCGCCCCTGTTCTAAAGGTCTGGGTTTGCATGTGTGAATGTGTCTGTGATCTTACCCAGGGTCCTTTGCACCTCACCTCTCTTCACCTTTCTCATTCTGCCAACGTATTTCTCTTCTGGCATCAGAAAACCGTCTGGAGAATCCCAAAGAAGCTATGAGACCAAATGTCAGACTCCGATAAAATGAAACGAGAAAATCTGAGCGTAAGTAAAAGACGGGAGGAAGGGAGCACTTGCTAAGAATTCTGTGGAGAAAATCTCTAGATAATCTCTCTAAAAGCAGCCAGAGGAACAGCAAGTGACATTGAAACTTATCTGTGCCAGTTCTGTTCACACAAATCACTGCCTGATTGCATATGCAGCCCCTACAATGCTGAGCGAAGCACTAGAAGAAGAAAATATGTGAATTCTCACTGAGAATTCATTGGGGGGGGGGTTGCCTGAATTCATTGCCTTTCAAGGTGTCTTTCTACAAGGCAGCAATTTGATGGTGAGGATCTTTAAAAGAGAGAGACTGTTCCAAAAGTCTGTGAGAATTCTAACATACTGAGTTCAGCTAGAAGTTCAGCAATGCAGGAAGTTGCCATATATTGACCCAGACTATTGCTCCATCTAGCTCAGTACTGTGTCTAAGTGGCATTCTGAGTGGCAGAGACATGACATGTTTTCAGCCAGAGAGTCTTCCCCAGTCCTAGCCAGAAATATTAGCGTTTGAATGTGGAATGTTCTGCATGCAAGCAGGGGCGTCGGAAGGGGGTCGGGGCGGACCGCCCCGGGTGCCCTCACTGAGGGGGGTGCCATTCGGCGCGCCACCCGCCTGTGACTCCCAAGCCTACCCCGAGCTGTTGGGGTATAATAATAATAATAATAATAATAATAATAATAATAATAATAATAATAAATTATTTATACCCCGCCCATCTGGCTGGGCTTCCCCAGCCACTCTGGGCGGCTTCCAGCAAAATATTAAAATACAGTAATGCATCAAACATTAAAAGCTTCCCTGAACAGGGCTGTCTTCAGATGTCTTCTAAAAGTCTGGTAGTTGTTTGTCTCTTTGACATCTGATGGGAGGGCATTCCACAGTCACCAGGCAGGTGGAGAGGTTCTCGGGTGATGCCATCCCACTCATTGCTCTCCCTTAAGGATGGGAGGGAATAGCAATGCACAAATGATACGAAATAGGCTCTAATTGCTTTAGTGCTATAGGCATTCTTTATTGAAATTCAGTGACGATACATATTCCACTACTGATGAGAAAAAGATTTGCAGACCCTTTCTGATTTTCATGAGGACCATCCAGCAATTTGATATGCTCTCCCATTTGAAAATTAAGCAGTATTTTTAAGACAAGGCGGCGTCAAAATAACTTTGGGGGCCGATCACCAGGGAATTCTTCTGCACTGTCCCCATTGAAGTGAGCAGGATCTGTGCATTGGTGAGCCGGTCTCTGCAGTGGCTCAGCCTGTTGAAATGGCAAGCAAAGTACAGGATGGCAGGATTTTCTTCCTCTGACAGCTTTGATGTTAAGCACAAAGTTCCGTTTCATCATATAAAGGATTAATGTAATAGAGCTCGCTATTTTTGCTCGCCATCTCCTTCGGTGCCTCCTCCTCCACGGAGCACGCTCCAGCTAAAGCCTAGAAGAGAGAGAGAGACCAGAGTCTTTAATGCGGCTGGTGCAAAATATAACTCTGGAGCTTAAATCCTTTGAAGAGAAAGTCGATCTTATGGGTTGAGATGAATCCATATTGTCAACGCAGCACTTACGTTTCACAAAGCAATGCTCAAGGCTGTTCGTTTGCTGTGCACATGATAACCCACTTCTGCACTTAGAAAAGCTGGATATCTGTGGATATATATATATATATATATATATATATATATATATATATATATATATGCAAAGTTGCTTATACTGCACAAAACCTTTTCCCTATCTTTGCTTTATTCTAAGGACCAAACTGCATGCTGTGTTAAGCATGCTGTTCACAATTGCACTCTTTCTTGGCTTGGGAGGGTTCAATCCAGAAAGCAACTGTGGTGCATGTAAATGGTTAAATCAAAGCTACCTCCTAATCCTGATTGCTGCTTTTTAACAAAAGGGGGTGTGCTGATGATGTGCTCAATGTTACATGTGGTTTAGTCCTAAATCTATAGCTTGGTGGGTTTTGGAATATTCCAGCCTGGACTGCTGGAACGAAGAATGTGGAAGGGTGGTGAATTCCAAGATATTTAATATATCGTGGACAGATCTGAAAGCCTGTCTTCTCTCTTAATTCATCATGTAAATCAACTGGTACATTCAGATGCAACCATTCCGATTTTGTTTTATTATTTCTCAATCCAGTCAAATCTAACAAACGTTTTAATTTCCCCGATGGCCTCCATTAGTGACACCTCTGGATCAGAGACCACCCGAGCTATATCATCAGCAAGCAAATTGAGTGGATAGGATTGACCATTACATATAACACCGTTGATTTTATTATTATTTTGAACAGTGTTTGCAAGTGGTTCCATTGCAAACATGAAAGGTAGCATTGACAGAGGCAGCCTCGCTTTGTACCTCTCTGTACATCTACAGAGTGGAAGAGTCGTGTACATTAACCCTAACTACTGCTTTGCTATTAGTATATAAAGGTTGTGGTGCTAATATAAAACCATCATCGAAGTTCTTTTGAGAGAAGAGTAGGTACAAATAATTCCCATGCATTTTATCAAAAGCTTTATGAGCATCTAATGAAGCGATCACACATGGATTTCTATACAGTTTTCCGTAATATACTGCGTTCGGCATCTTACATCCAGGAACTGCTATATGCCTATGCTTAATGAAACCTGCTTGACCAGCACAGATTATACTAGGTACCTGGCTGTGACGGGCTGCCCTCCTCCCTCCTCGGGGAAAAGCCTGCAAGCGCCGCACACACGCTCCACGTGGCTCGTGAAAGGGAGCGCTGAGCAGAGCCTGGGATGAATACAGGCTCTGCTCAGCGCTCACTTTCACGAGCCGCATGGAGTGTGTGTGTGGCTCTTGGGGGCTTTTCCCGGAGGAGGGAGAGGGGACTGACGGGCTGCCCTTCTCCCTCCTTGGGGAAAAGCCCCCAAGAGCCGCACACAGCTCCATGAGGCTCTTTAAAGGGAGCGCTGAGCAGAGCCTCCCGCCTGCATTTGCTCCATAAGATGCACACACATTTCCCCTTACTTTTTAGGAGGGAAAAAGTGCGTCTTATGGAATGAAAAATACGGTAATATATTTGCCAATCTATTAGCTAAAATACCAGAAAATATTTTAGCATCTTGCCCAGTGACTGAAATGGGTCTATAGGATTCTGGAGTCTCTGAATCAGGAGAAAGGGAGGAAGCCTCCAGCTGCACAGAAGGACCTTTGCTGAGCACTTGGAATATAAATCCTCCTTTCTTCTCCTGCCTTAACAATTTCATTACAGTGGAGCCCCGCAAGACGAATGCCTCGCAAGACGGAAAACCCGCTAGACGAAAGGGTTTTCCGTTTTGGAGGTGCTTCGCAAAACGAATTTCCTATGGGCTTGCTTCGCAAGACGAAAATGTCTTGCGAGTTCCTGCGGGGTTTTCCCCCTCCCCCCTTTCCCCCAAGCTGCTAAGCCGCTTATCAGCTGATCCTAAGCCGCTTATCAGCTGATCCGCTAAGCCGCTTAACAGCTGATCCGCTAAGGCGCTTATCAGCTGATCCGCTAAGCCGCTAAACCGCTTATCAGCTGACCCGCTAAGGCCGCTAAGCCGCTAATAGCGCTAATCCGCTAATCCGCTAATGGGCTTGCTTCGCAAGACAAAAAAACCGCAAGACGAAGAGACTCGCGGAACGGATTCTTTTCATCTTGCGAGGCACCACTGTATTTATTTCTACAGTGCCATGAAATGTGCATTGCACCATACAAGGGGGCTGACCCCTGTCCTGAGGGGAGGGCTACTATCTAACCACCCCCCGCCCCACTGCCATTTAAAAGAATCCCCTGGCTTTGCTGCAAGCTACCCTACGAACATAAGCTGCAATCGGGCATTTGTGCAACTTCATAGCCGTTCATTTTTGGGATCCATTGACTTGCGCAGCAGCCCTCTCCCTGTGCTAAGACGATGCAGGAGGAGCTACTGTTGCAAGATGATGATTTACATAAAGGTGGAATTCTTACCACTGGGTCACATGGTGTGTCGAAAATGGGATTATCAAACCCCTTGTCGGCTGTTTCTCCTGAAAGATCCAAGTCCCTTTTTCGGCTCCACAAGGAGGTAAAATGAACGGACGCGAGAGATCTGTAGAAGGAGAAATGACTGGAAATCAGCACAAACAGCCGCCATGAAATTCTATGATTCTGTGTTGATCTATAAGAGGTTTCATTTGGAGGCCCTGAACTCAGGGAATGGTCAAAGATTTAAGCTATGCACCATCACTGAACACTGGCTGAAGGAGGGTGGACAGCCAGATACAACAGAGGCTTCTTGAGGCCAGCGGTTTGAATCCCCGCAACAGAGTGAGTTCCTGTTGCTCTGTTCCAGCTCCTGCCAACCTTGCAGTTCGAAAGCATGCCAGTGCAAGTAGATGAATAGGTACCACTGTGGCAGGAAGGTAAACGGCATTTCCGTGTACTCTGGCTTCTGTCATGGTGTTCTGTTGTGCCAGAAGCGGTTTAGTCCTGACCCAGCAAGCTGTCTGTGGACAAACTCCCTCAGCCTGAAAACGAGATGAACACCACAACCCTATAGTCATCTCTGACTGGACTTAACCGTCTAGGGGTCCTTTTCCTTTACCTTACCTCTTGATCACCAGTAGGCCAACAGAAGTCATGTGAGAAGTCTTGACCCTTCCACATCCCCTACAAAAGAACTCCTTCCCTGGCAAGCTTGCCCTGTGGATTTTCCTAACCCCTGCCTCTTGCACCTGCTTCACCTTTACTGCACCTGATCATGCCACCCTCATGTCAAGTTGCTCCTTGGCTATTGCCCCCCCCCCAAGCTCTGTGGAAGCCCAGCTTGACCCTTTCGTACAGCAAAGGCTCTTGAAGAAGAAGAGGAGGAGGAGGAGGAATTTGGATTTGATATCCTGCTTTATCACTACCCGAAGGAGTCTCAAAGCAGCTAACATCCTCCTTTCCCTTCCTCCCCCACAACAAACACTCTGTGAGGTGAGTGGGGCTGAGAGACTTCAGAGAAGTGTGACTGGCCCAAGGTCACCTAGCAGCTGCATGTGGAGGAGCAGGGAAGTGAACCCGGTTCACCAGGTTACGAGACTACCGCTCTTAACCACTACACCACACTGGCTCCCAAGGGGATTTATTGTTTTCCACAATCACTTGCCAAGTGGGGCTGGGTGGGGAGCGAGAACACATGCATTCCTGTTTGCTTAGGTAACCAGGTGAGTACTCCCTTGTATCAGAAAGTTTAATTGATTGATTAGTTGCATTTAAATCCCATCTTCTTCTCCAAGGAGCTGAAGGTGTCATAAATGGTTCTCCCTCTCTTCATTTAATACCCACAAACAAACCTTTGAGGTAGGTTAGGCTGAGAGGTAGTGACTGGCCCAAGGTCACCCAATGAGCTTCATGGTCGAAAGCGGATTTGAACCCTCGTTTGCCTCCCTAACCACACTGGCTCTGCTAACATGCAGCCGATGTGCAGTGGTGAAGATTGACTTCTGCCTTCAGGGGTTCCTCTGAGCTGGTGTTATTTCCCATGGAATGTGCATGGAGACACACCTTGCAAAGGCTAGGTGAAGTTGCCTTGTCAGCAGAATATGCTCCCCTCTTCCCAAGGCTGCTAAAATAGTTCTAAGAACTAGGTGCATTAGAGAATTCCAACAGAAACAGAGCTGGAAATGGCTGGTGTTCACCATGTCTGTAATGGAAACCAACCCTCCAAATGCAATTGGCATTCACTGCCGTTTTCCGTTCACAAATGATACATAATAAGACTCCCATGCTTCCGATTCCTTTGCGTTACATTTAAATGAACGGCCTTTGTGTTGAGATGAACAGTGTGGAATATAAACATAATTATGTAAAATCCTCCTTCAGTGCAGAGGGAGATGATTGGTGCATTTTCCCCCCAGAAGCTAAACTGCAGGGGAACAGAAATAGCCCTGCGTACACAGAACACATGTTGGAATTGAAATTGATGCCATAATTCCGATTAGAACTACGGTTCCCAAGCCAGTTTCAGTTTGTGGTGTATACAGTGTTGTTTTTTTCATTTAAAAGAAAAAATGTTTAGGGGCACTCTCATTTTGAATCAAGAAAATCACCATTTCCTAGTTCAAATTGGGAAGAATAAATACAGTAAATGGACAAAAGTACAAAGAACATGCACAACACCGTTATCCCATCTTTTGTTTTTACAGAGTCATCCTTAACTTTACACTTCATTGCTGGCTGTGATGATGAAAAATAGTAATTTTCCTACTCATATTGAAATACTGCCCCTCAATCAGGCCAAACTTTCATCAGTAAAACACCATGCACCCACATTCCACACTGCTTCACACATTAAACGCTCGCTTCTGTCTGAGACTCAGGAACACCATGAGAGGAAATGAGGCTGCCATTGGGGGTAGCAACAGAACTGGCGATTCACAGTGCTAGAGAAGAAACTAAAAAAAATATTTTTTTTAGATTCACAAAATGTTTAGGGGTATGCGTACCCTTGCACAACCCCCCCCCCCGAAAAAAGCACTGGGGGTATATATAGTGTGTATGTTTGAACAAGGGACCATGAAACTGAAACACCATTGATGATGACAGTCCCATAATTTACATGATTGCTTAACCTGGGATAAGGAGAAATAAGTCAAGAGTCCCTTGTCTTGTCTCAAGTTGCTGACCATTTCAAACTCAATCCACTCTCTTACTCACCACCTGATTATAGTCACAAACCAACAGGCTGTAGTGACTTCAAAGAACATTTTCCCAGAACAACCGATAATGCAATTAGGCACAGAATAGGAAGGTTCCTTGCCTGATTGCTCTGATCCTTTACAAAAAGATTTCCTCCAAACACCTCCTGCCTTTAAAAAAAAGGAGGGAGAGGGAGAGAGAGAGGACATTTTGTCTCAATAGAAAACCCAGTTTCCAAATCCACACCACAGGGAAATGCATGCTATATTCTCAGCAACGGAAGTTTGGAGTTTTATTTAGAAATTAAACGAAGCTCCTGTTTTATTGCTGGGAAATGCTAATCAGCTTGACACTAGCAAGGAAAACAAGCAAGGCCCAGGAGCTTTGCTGCCTGGTGTGTGGGGGGGGGGGGAGGCTAGCACTAATGAACAGGAACAGCCCAAGCGCACAGAGCATGGCGCATTGGTTTGCCAGCTGGTGGAGCACACCGAGAACGAAGATTACCCCTGAGAGCGCATAGAAGGAGCATTTGGGACTTCAGCTGGAAGCTTGCCAGGGGCATGCACACACCGTGACCAACCACTACGCCCACTGGATATCTGCAGCATGTGTTTATATAGTCTACTGAAACGGCAGAACGGCGATGAGCAAGCAGGTCAGTCTAGGGCAGAGGAAAGGGCTGCCTGGCAAGTTCTCTCCATCCATCCACCCGCCTCCTGCCTATAGCATAGGCATAGGAAGATCTGGGGTCTGTCAATGGTTAGCGCGTCTACTCTGCATGCAGGAGGTTCCAGGTTCAATCTGAGTTATTTCCAGGGAAGGGGGAGATCCCTGTCTGAGATCCTGGAGAGCCACTGCCCATGTAGACAATACTGAGTTGTGCAGAAGCTGCGAAAAGGGGTCCAATCCCATGCTAGAGATGGTTAGGAAAGGGCTGAAAGCAAAACTGCCTGGAAAACAAGTGAGGTCCCAAGCAAAGAAGAATGGCAACATAAACTGATGGAATACGCAGAGCTTGCCGATTTAGCATATAGAATAAGAGAACAAGAAGAATGTATGTTCAAAGAAGACTGGAAAATGTTTACTGGATGTCGGGGGGGGGGAATTGTGTTCATTTAAAAACGCTGGCAGCATTAAGACAAATTCAAGAGTGTAAAGAGTTTTGATGGATGTAACAATGGATTACTGAATGGTTTAATTCATGCAAAATATGCAGGGATGTATGGTATGCAATTAAGCCGGAATTAAGATTGCCGGAAGAAATATCAACAACCTCAGATATGCAGATGACACAACTTTGATGGCAGAAAGTGAGGAGGAATTAAAGAACCTCTTAATGAGGGTGAAAGAGGAGAACGCAAAATATGGCCTGAAGCTCAACATCAAAAAATGAAGATCATGGCCAATGGTCTCGTTACCTCCTGGCAAATAGAAGGGGAAGAAATGGAGGCAGTGAGAGATTTTACTTTCCTGGGCTCCATGATCACTGCAGATGGTGACAGCAGTCACGAAATTAAAAGACGCCTGCTTTTTGGGAGAAAAGCAATGACAAACCTAGACAGCATCTTAAAAAGCAGAGACATCACCTTGCCAACAAAGGTCTGTATAGTTAAAGCTATGGTTTTCCCAGTAGTGATGTATGGAAGTGAGAGCTGGACCATAGAGAAGGCTGATCGCCAAAGAATTGATGGTTTTGAATTATGGTGCTGGAGGAGACTCTGGAGAGTCCCATGGACTGCAAGAAGATCAAACCTATCCATTCTGAAGGAAATCAGCCCTGAGTGCTCACTGGAAGGACAGATCGTGAAGCTGAGGCTCCAATACTTTGGCCACCTCATGAGAAGAGAAGACTCCCTGGAAAAGACCCTGATGTTGGGAAAGGTGGAGGGCACAACGAGAAGGGGACGACAGAGGACGAGGTGGTTGGACAGTGTTCTCTTGAAGCTACTAACATGAGTTTGACCAAACTGTGGGAGGCAGTGGAAGACAGGAGGACCTGGCGTGCTCTGGTCCATGGGGTCATGAAGAGTCGGACACGACTAAACGACTAAACAACAACATGGTTTGCAAAATGAACCACGGAAAGAGAAGAAGGGAAGTCATTGATTTAAGGTTGTTTAAATGAATATTTCGAAGTGTGTGTGTGTATACACACACACACACACACACACACATATATATATATATATGCAAAACTGCCAGTGCCAGAATACCATTATAAAGATGCATGTGTGATCACACTTGGAATACTGTGTCTAGTTCTGGTCAACTCAATGAGGATATTGCAGAGCTGGAAGAGGTTCGCAAAAGAGCAGCAGCAGCAGCAACAACAACAACAACAATAACAACAATGTTTATTATTTGTACCCCACCCATATGACTGGGTTGCCCCAGCCACTCTGGGGTTGGAGTAACTTCCCCATGAGGAATGTTGTACCGTTTGGGAATTTTTAGTTTAGAAGGCTCCCCTCTCCCCTGGTCTCCCAGGACCAGGAGAAGTATGAAGAGGGAGAAGCGGAGACAGTCGCGCTGGCATAGTCTCAGATGACTTGGGAAGGACTCAGGGGAAGAAGAGACTTCAGCAGCTCAGGGAAGGCCAGGGATCTTCAGCCTCCACAACTGCCTCATAGGGGCAAGACCTACAAAGAAGAGTTGCTGTGCTCATTAGGCCTGACACTCCTGAGCAGACCTTGTTTCGTTTCATAGTGAGTTAACTTCACTTACTCCTTGTGATTTATTGCTGGCTCGCTCCTGACACAAGGCCAGCTCCATGGGAGTTTTTGTTTTCATACTGAATGATGAACTTTTGTACCAAACGGGAGAGCAACAGATCTGATGATTGCTGGAGAATGCTGGACACTACTTTGCATTGTGTATCTGGGTGGGTCCGAGAACCTATCAAAACCTAGCATGCCAAGGGGCAAAATTCCAACCTCGCCTTCTTCCTGACATGCTTGTTTTCTGCATGCAAGGATTTTTTTAAACAATAAAAAATTGCAGAGGAGCATTTATATGTGCTCTCCCATGGTACATACGGTTCCCGAAATACCATACCGCGTACTGAATATGTAGCCTAGCCCTGTTACCTTAAAGTCCCTTTTCTGTAGAGTAGCAGGACAGCTCCCAAGAGCAGCAAGACAAGGAACAGAACAACGACTGTCCCAGCAATTGTAGCACCAGCCTCTTGAGTACTCCGGTTACTGCCAGTGGCTGCATGCAGGGTCCTCACCACAATGCCAAACGGCACTCCTGCAAAAGCCAAACAAAATGTTACCGCCCTGATGAGGTGTCCAATTAGTTTGCATGGAGTAAATGATCCATTTTCTGCTAGACAGCAAATGACTCTATTCTACCTATTGCCCCCATCATTATTCTATTGCTGATTTGCTTATACCAGACAGAATTGGTGCTGCCACTGCAATGTTATTTCCAAGGGCACATTAGCACTGTACAATGGTAACTTGGTTTTTGAAACACCTTAGTTCACGAACAACTTGGAACCTGAACGCTGCAAAACCAGAAGTAGGTATTCTGGTTTTCAAACTTTCTTTCAAAAGCCGAACATCCTCCGTTTTGAGTCCTCCTGTGTTTCTTGTTGCGCTGCTAATTTGCACCCCCCCCCCATTGTAATTCTGAGGTGATATTTGGAGATTATATTTGGTGCTTTTGTTTTTGCTATTTATTTTGTGTTTTTTGTTTTGAGGCTTTTTCAGTTAATTTGTTTTTGTGACTGTGTGGATCCCAGTTCAGCTATTGATTGATTGATTGATTGATTGATTGATTGATTGTGTGACTGCAAAATGAATAAAAGCCCCCCATCCAAACAATGACTATCATCAGTCCAGGTAAGAAAGTTTTTTAATTCTAATTTTTATCATCTACAATACTGTTTTGTTTATTGTATAGTACAGTACATTGATTATTGCTTTCATTTTATGGATCAATGGTCTTGTAAGGTAGTAAAATTCATGTTAAATTGCTGTTTTAGGGGTTCTTTTTAAAAGTCTGGAATGGATTAATCCGTTTTGCATTACTTTCTATGGGAAAGCGCACCTTGGTTTTGGAACGCTTTGGTTTTGGAATAGACTTCTGGAACGGATTAAGTTTGAGAACCAAGGTACCATTGTACACCCAAAGCACTATAATACCATTTTGTCAGTCATGGCCTCTCCTAAAGATTCCTGGGCATGGTAGAATAATAGAATTATAGAACAGGAAGGGACCACCAGGGTCGTCTAGTCCAAACTGCTGCTATGCTGGTATCTTCTGTCCAAAGCGGGACTTGAACACACAACCCAGAGATGAAGAATCTCATACTCTACTGACAGAGCTATAGTTAGTTAAGGGTGCTGAGCGTTGTTAAGAACCATAGAATTGTAGAGTTGGAAGAGACCTCAAGGGTCATTTAGTCCAACCCTGTGCAAGGCAGAGATCTTTTTGCCCAATGCAGGACTTGAACCCATGGCCCTGAGTTTAAGAGGAAGAGGCCCTCATTTGCCTCCCAGAGCTACAATTCCCACAGTTCCCTGGGAAGAGGGATTGTTAAACCCCTCTGGGAACTGAAGCTCTGTGAGAGGAATAAGGGTCTCCTAACAGAGAACAATTTCTGTTCTTATCCTGAAGCAAAGTTCTTAACCTGAAGCACTATTTCTGGGTTAGCGGAGTCTGTAACCTGAAGCGTATGTAATCTGAGGTACCACTGTACTAAAATGTGTATATTAGGGGACAGTGTGCCAACCCCCCCCCAACCCCAAACATAGATTAGCTAAAAAAAAAATCACACACACAATGCATTATTTTAGGGGAAACTGCTTGCAAAAATGGTTATGCAACCAAAATGATATTTCAAAGGAGAAATTCACACCTGGTGGGTTTTCATGAGGAAACAAAGGTTCTTTTGTGAAGTGCAGCCTGGGTTTTAATAGAGAGACATGAAGGGACAGAAACATGATAATAGCATGGAACAATTTTCCTGCAGTGAGTTATCTCTCCTGGCTTGTAATACTTGTAAAGGGTCACTGCTGTTTTGCTCATTTCATACCTCGGGCCCAGTATACTTGAAGGAGCGTCTCCACCCCCATCACTCAGCCTGGACACTGAGGTCCTCCTCTGAGGGTCTTCTGGTGGTTCCCTCACTGTGAAAAGTGAGGTTACAGGGAACGAGGCAGAGGGCCTTCTCTGCAGTGGCGCCCTCCCTGTGGAGAGGCCAGGGAGATAAAGAACTACACAACTTCTAGAAGACATCTGAAGGCACTCCTGTATCAGGATGTTTTTAATGTTTTACATTTTACTATGTTTTTATATGTACCGTAAGCCGGCAGGGACGTGGGTGGCGCTGTGGGTAAAACCTCAGCGCCTAGGACTTGCCGATTGCATGGTCGGCGGTTCGAACCCCCGCGGCGGGGAGCGCTCCCGTCGTTCGGTTCCAGCGCCTGCCAACCTAGCAGTTCGAAAGCACCTCCGGGTGCAAGTAGATAAATAGGGACCGCTTACCAGTGGGAAGGTAAACGGCGTTCCGTGTGCTGCGCTGGCTCGCCAGATGCAGCTTGTCGCGCTGGCCACGTGACCCGGAAGTGTCTGCGGACAGCGCTGGCTCCCGGCCTATAGAGTGAGATGAGCGCACAACCCTAGAGTCTGGCAAGACTGGCCCGAACGGGCAGGGGTACCTTTTTAAGCCGGCCAGAGTGGCTGAGGAAACCCAGCCAGATTGGCGGGGTATAAATAACAAAATTATCATTATAAATTATTATTGTAAGTCATGCAGAAATGTAGAGAACTGAACTTGAGAGAAACTGAAAGCCACAAATCCGCACATCCCTGCCACACCATCAAGGCACAGATTGCTGCCTACGGCAAAATGCTTTACCCTAGCGTTGGAGGCTTCACACAAGAGCAACGGAACAAGGATCTGAAGCAGCAAGGGGCTGGCAAGCCTTACCATGCTCTGCTATATCCTTCACAATGTCCTGGGCCAGTTGCTCGGCTTGAGTCCCCGTCTCAGATCCGGTCCTGTTGTCGACCAGTACAATCTGGATGAACGAGGCTGAGCTAGGCGGTATCGTTCTCAGGAAAGTCTGCCGCTCACGCACCTTTGACACAGCCGCCTGAATTCCTGCGTTCTTGGGCTTTGCAAAACACAAACAACACACGGAACCCAGTCACCATGTCTGCTGTGGTGTGCCCGGTAGAATCTCTGTACAGTGGGACCTCGGTTTTCAAACAGCTTAGTTCACGAACAACTTGGAACCTGAATGCTGCAAAACTGGAAGTAGGTGTTCCGGTTTTCAAATCCTTTTTCGGAAGCCAAACATGCTCCGTTTTGAGTCCCCCTGTGTTTCCTGTTGCGCTGCTAATTTGTGCCCCCCCCATTGTAATTCAAGCGTTCCGTTTCCGATTGCAGTGTTCTGATGTGATATTTGGAGATTATATTTGGTGCTTTTGTTTTTGCTATCTATTTTGCGTTTTTTGTTTTGAGACTTTTTCAGTTAATTTGATTTTGTGACTGTGTGGATCCTAGTTCAGCTACTGATTGATTGATTGATTGATTGATTGATTGTGTGACTGTGGAAATGGATAAAAGCCCCCCATCCAAACAATGACTATCATCAGTGCAGGTAAGAATTTTTTTTAATTTTTATCATCTACAATACTGTTTTATTTTATAGTACAGTACATTGATTATTGCTTTCATTTTATGGATCAATGGTCTCATTAGATAGTAAAATCCATGTTAAATTGCTGTTTTAGGGGTTGTTTTTAAAAGTCTGGAATGGATTAATCTGTTTTGCATTACTTTCTATGGGAAAGCGCGCCTTGGTTTTGGAACACTTTGGTTTTGGAGCAGACTTCCAGAAAGGATTAAGTTTGAGAACCAAGGTACCACTGCAATAGGAAGGTGATTGAGTGAGGACAGTGGCCTATTTGCACCTCAACTGTCTTTTTCCCTGACTGGCCACATTCACCACAGTCTTGGACAAAGGTCTTTCCCAGCGATTTTAATTGGACGTGGCAAGATGAACTCGGGAATTGTTTGGCACGGAAAGCAAGTATCACCCCATCTCAGCTGCTCCTCATCTCAGGAATGATGGGTGCTAGATTAAGTCCCATACCTAAACCTTCACCACAGAGTCATAAAGTTGGCAGAGGCATCAAAGCTCTGCTGGACTAGGAAGTCCACTACTGAAAATGTGTCCATTGTGCATCTGCTTAAAAATGGAGGAAATTCCACCACCTTCCCAAATAGTCTATTACAGGATTGAACACCCTCACCCCTTTACTTGTAGTTTTGGGTCTTGTCCTCTAGAGGAGCAGAAATGAAATTTTCCTGCATCTTCTATGTCATAGCCCTTCAGATATTTGTAGATGGCCATCACATCACCTCTTAATCATCTCCTCGCCAGGTTAAATATACCCAGGTCCTTCAGCTGTGGTCTCCTAGACATCTCTTTTCCTCTCCTCTAAAACACCTTCCAATATCCTTCTTAAAACTGGGCTGCCCAGAACTGGACACACAGGACTCCAGGTGAGGCTGGTCCAAATACATAATGCAGCATGACGTCTTGCAATCTGGACACTGCAAGAATTGCACTAGTCTTTTTAGCCCTTTAATGTGTTGTTGAAACTGATAATCATATCGTCCGCATGTTGGCAGGCTGTGATGAGACATTTCTGTACCCAGAATTTAAAGATCTACCCTTACCCATTGCCTTTCAGCAAAATAAATAATTGCAGTTGCAGAATACTACATTGCCTCTTGCCTTCCATCTGAAAAGCAAGAAGCATGGCTGGTTGCCCTCATCAAAAGCAGCTCTCCTTCCCCAGCCTCTGCAGCAGGAGGCGGGAAACTTTTTCAGCTGAAGGGCCACATTCCATCATGGACAACATTCTGGGGGCCACGTGCCAGAGGTGGGAAGAGCCAGGTGGGAAAGTGGGCGGAGAAACCAATGTAAATTTTAATCTTTCTAAGGTAGCCTAGTAGTTTCTACATGCATTTGCACAACCCTCTCTATCCTCCATCCGGACAAGCAAGACCCGATCAGAGCTCAAGGACACATTCCAGCCAGGCAAAAACATTTGGGAAGGATGCAAGGCAAGGCTGGTGAGGGGTGTGGCCTGGGAAAGAGGTGTGGCCTGGGAAATATTATCCCCTATTACAGCCTTTCTCAACCGTGGGTCCCCAGATGTTGTTGAACTACAACTCCTATCACCCCTAGCTAGCAAGGCCAGAGCTCAGGGATGATGGGAGTTGTAGTCCAACAACATCTGGGGACCCACAGGTTGAGAACTGCTGCGCTATTATTATATCTGGGATGGATTCTCGATGTTTGCTAATTGCTTATCTTTAGCTATATTTTGAAGCTATTATAGGATGACAGTGTGACTTCCGTTGTATGTTTTGTCATTTCTGTGTCCTGAGGGTACTGTTGACAGGTAATATACAAAGTCAGTCAGAACCAACAATTGTGGGTCAGCTGGGGCAGTTAGCTGGACCCATATCAGCCAGATGCATATGACTCTGGTCTCCAAACTGTCTCTTCCCATTCTCAAGTTTTTGTTTTGTAGTGGCAATACTGATTTCTCCCAGGTGGACTGAGGGCCTCCAGCCCCACTTAAACCATGTGCAGCTCTAAGAACAGGAGCAACATACCAAACTGAGAAATGTGTGGAGTATTCTGTTCTGATACACCTCGATCTCAAAACCAGCAGAATATTCCAAGGAAATGATGGCTCCTGCAGTTTTTTATATAAAAAAGAAAGAAGGCAAGAAAACATAACCATTGGTTTAGCAATTGCTATGAACCGCCTACCTATAGGTGGCCATTCATAGCTCTAGTAGTTGAGTTGGTTGCTACAGGGTGGTGCATGTTTTTAGATGACCCTGTGAATCCCAGAGCAATCCTACAATCCTAATTGGCACTTCTAGATCGTTGCATACAGTAAGCCAGCAACTTACACAGGGGTTATGTTCCGGGGATTGCACCTAAAGCCCAAATTGTGTACACAGTGGTACCTCCGGTTACGAACTCAATCCGTTCCAGAGGTCCGTTTGTAACCCGAAACCGCTCGTAACATGTGGCGCGTTTCAGTAATGGAGCCTCCCGCTGCTGCCACGCTGCCGGCACACGACTTCCGCTCGCATCCTGGGGCGAAAGTCGCAACCGGGAGCATCTACTTCTGGGTTAGCAGAGCTCGTAACTCGTAGTGTTTGCAAGGGGGATGGTACATAACACAAGGTTCCACTGTAGTCAAGACACATTGGGTTCAATGGCAGGTGGGATTGCCAAAGCCTTCCCTCCCTCCCCCCCAGATGTGGGCCCCTTTCAGCACCATTTTTAATTATATTTTCCCCAAACACGTAAAACTGCATGTGCACAAGTTAAATATGTGTAAGCTGCAAGCTTAAGCCCAGCAGAGGGCAGGGTTGAGGCTAATGACAGTCAGGGAAAATACACATTCTGGCCAAATTCCTGCTCCCCCTGCCCCCCCCCCCTTTCTCACGATGCAGCCATGATTAACCAACTCCCACCTTGTGGGCTTAGAATCCAAATCCATCCTCGTGGCCCAGGGTGGAAAAAAAGTTAGGGGCAGCCCAAGCTTCAGGCAGCTTCATGTGAGATGAATTAATGTGCATGCACACCTGGCAGGCAAAAGATCAACCCCTGGTATCTCCACCTGAAGCCGGGAGGGAAATACCCCTGCCTGAAACCTGGAGAGCCACAGCCAATCAGGGCAGACAATTCTGAGCTAGATGGACTCTGTATCGGCCACCTTCCTATTGTAATAAATTTTTAAGGTCTTATATATATAATAAATGTTCATAAATGTACCAAGCAAACACGTACATAAATATACAAACCACATGTCTGAAGCAGCACAGGAAGACAGTCCTGAAACCATTTTGACTCCCAAACTGACCAAATGTTTCTCTGCCAGGAGGGAGGGGGTGAGGGAACCTTCCCATTGTCTCAGGAATTAAGTGATTACCATCTCAAAGGAATGGCCAGACTCCCAGAAAATGCAATCAGGTAAGGCAATCAGGTAACTTGCCAGACAGGAGATAAACAACGCACGCAGATTTCTGTTGCAGACCGCCTTTTCTGTGTTGTAGGTATGATGTTTGGGGGGTGGTGGTCTTGGGTTACACCCCTTCTGTGATGTATTTATGATGTATGGAGGGGTGGTCTTGAGCTCCAGGGCAGGGAATTTAAAATGTCTATATAAGGGCAGGCACACCTTTGTTCTGGGTCCTCCTCCGCTCCTCCGCTGTGTGTGAGGAGAGCACCCTGTTGCAACAGCTTTAAGAAAGATCAGGCTTACTAGCTGCTTTGCTTCTCAATATTCTCTGGTTGGCCTCTGTTATTTTCTCCTACTGATGGAGAACCTACAAAGGACTCTAAGGGCTCTTGTGTCCCCCATAAGGGAATAAGGGCAGATTTTGTTTACAACACTATGCCTCAATGTCTTCTGCCCCCACCCAATGCAAAGTGCGAGACAGCTATAATGTGCCGTTTTCATGGAAAGAGTCGATGCAGCCTCGTCTGTTCTACAGGAACTCTGATCCATTTAATTTGCTGCTCTATCAATGCTAATGGGACTTGGCTTCCTCTCTGCAAGGGGCACCGTTTTACAGACAGCTGGAGCAACTTGCATCGGCTTATTCTTTCCCCTTCACATCTCCACACTACTACTCAGATTAGACCTGTCTGCCTACCACACCATTGCTCCCGCTCCCAAATGGTAAATTCTGCCCAGACTGAACCTCCATGCTTAGATCGCTTAAACCAAGGGTGCGGAAACTCAAACTCGGGGGGCCAAATGTGCCCCTCCAAGACCACTGGGACTCCAAACCACAACCCTTCTTTCTAGGCTTTGGCTCTCACAAACCCGACTTTGCACCTTCAGTGTTCTCCCCTGGGTGGAATGTATCCTTGAACTCTGATAATGCCTCTTTCTTGCCTGCACAAAGGATAGAGAAGGGTGTGTTGCAGAAACCAGCCTGCTGTACTATGTACAGTGGTACCTTGGTACTCAGACGGTTTGGTTCACGAACAAATCGGCTCCCGAATGCCACAAACCCGGAAGTGAGTGTTCCAGTTTCGCAACGTTTTTCGGAAGCCGGACATCCGATGCGGCTTCCAATTGAGTGCAGGAAGCTCCTGCGGCCAATCGGAAGCTGTGCCTTGGTTTTGGAACTGTCTCAGGAGTCGACCGGACTCCTGGAACGGATTACGTTTGAGAACCAAGGTACCTCTGTATATTCATTACTCCATTTTGCTTCTGGCCCCATCCATCACTTGAAGGTGGCCACCAAACGTTACACATGGCTCTCTGGCTGAAAAAGATTCCCCATCCATGGCTTAGAGTCAGTGCTGCTTCTTTTTCAGCTGGAGAAGGCCAGGGTGCAGTTCTGGCATCTCTCAAGTGGGTGCCATTGCGGGCTGATGCTCCCTCCGCCTGCGTCTTACTTTTAAGTACTTCTGACAAACCCAAAACAAACATTTCAAGTCAATACAGAAGCTGGTTAGCTTGTGCGAGTCTACACTTGTTGTTGTTTTTTTAGATCTGTGAGTCCACTTGGCTCCTAACCGCTCCTAGCCCTGATTGGTCAAGCTGCGAGGTGGAATCAATTCATATTTCCTTTTCTTCAGTCCATCTCTCGTGTAGCAGCGGCAGGCTTTAAGTTTTGCAGCAAGGCCTCTATCATTGCACACACAGAGAGAGATTTCTGCAAGGGGCCTTCTGAGCTGCTCTAGCCATCCTCCTGAATCTCGGAGGTGGCAGAGGGGCATTTATTTGACCTGCACCAGAAACAGGGGTGGACCCCCCCCCAAAAAAAACCAGCTAGAGAGACAGCATGCTGTGGTTTTTTTCTTGGGGGAAAAAAGCACTACTTATAGTCATGCAAAATCACCTCTTTTTATGATTTTAGCTGCTCTGAGCCCAGCTTTGGCTGGGGTACAAATACAAATATTATTATTATTAAAAACATGGTGCAAACTTAGCACAAAAAAGCCTGCTTGCCAGCCACTTATAGGTTTGAGTAAACCTGGATTTTCCTGGCACAGAACTGGTGGTTGTGGGTGTTTCAAGAGGTGCAGCCAGCCCTGTCTTTACCCAGGAGGAACTACAGTGGCAGGCCACTGAACCTCATGTTCTCCATGACTCTGTATTAGTTTATTGGTTTTTCGCTGGTGAAGAAAAAAAGCGGCTTCTGAAAAAATGTTATTTTAATTGCTTTAAAAGACTCGCCTAAGCAGCATATGGTGGCACCCTAAAGCATTCAGTTTTCATATGGTAATTAGGAACACTGTACAGAAAACCTCCACATCTGCCTCCCAGGTAAACTAACAGACGAAAACCACGAGGAAGAAGAACGAGAAATGGAACTAACCTGTTGGATATATATGTCTCATTTTTAAATTGCATTTACATTTAGGTCCAGCACAGTTGTCTTTAGTTGGCCTGATTTCCAGCTGTAGGCTGGAATGGGTTCCTAGCAATAAATAGGGGATGAAATAATTTGGTAATTCGCGACCTTTTGCTTTTGTGTTCATGGCTGATATAATTACGGTATAGACAATGAGATATAGACAACACACCAGGCCCCTTGGGTGATCTTGTCTGATCTCCACGCTGTGATAAACTTCCACCTGCTGATTTCAGGCTTGTTGCTGATAGAGCTAAAGCAGCCCAAGTTCGGTTTCCCCCTGGCCACTTAGCAACTCTAGGTTTAAGATGAAGCACTGTCTGTCGTGACCCAGCCTACCAGACTTGGGACTCCGCTACATTAGCCAAGAAAAAACGCTTTATATGCATTGTTTATACATTCTAACACTGTGGCACCAGGTGGCGCTGCAGAGTCCTGTTTTTGCTTACCCAATTTCTCATATAAAGTTTGCAACGCTTTTAACCGAAACACTTCTTTCATGTGTCTAGCTCCAGCCTTGGACTACCAGGAGCTGGGCACTGCCTCAGCAGGAGAGAGGACAGGCAGATCTATTATAAAATCCTCAATCTGCTTTTGGACTACAACTCCCATCAGCCACATCAGTCAGGAGTGATGGGAGTTGTAGTCTAAAACCAGGTTGAGGATTTTATCACTGTTTCCTCGTTTCCTGGACTTAAGGTTTTGGGGTTTTTTTGGTCAGATTTCTCTACATTAAACTCACTTGAGGAGTACTGGAGAGAATTGAGTTTGAAACCTCACTCAGCTACAGAGCTGACTGACAGGGTGATTTGGGGTAAGTCATCATATCTCAACCGAATGTACCCCACAGACTTGTTGCTGAAAGGAAAAGAGGGAAAGAACCATGTGCGATGCCCAGAATTCTTTGGAGAAAGAGTAGGATATTGATAAATGTGGAGAAATAGCCTTTATCTCTCACCCTCGCCTAGATCACAAAATTGTTCCTTAGGAAAAATGAGATAATCCTGTGAATGTCAGGCTGGGGCTTTTAAGAAGAAGGATAAGATAGGAATGCATCTGGCAAATAAGCTGACTCCCCATGCAGTCTGAGCTCCCATTGGAGAAATTTAAAGAAGCTACCATATGATGGATGGTTGCCTAATGTGAAAAGAGCAGAGTGTTATGTAATGGATTGAGTATCAGAATGGGGAAAATCTAGGATCACATCTCCATTAAAAGCTGATAAATTCACGGTGTTAGGGGCTGCCAGGAGAATAAACTTGTGTGTGTTTAAAATATGCCATTCTGTCATGACATCTTGGGAGGGTGGCAAAGATGCAAAGCTACTTAACCATTTTTTATTGCAAGATGTTTGCTGGAATTTCAAATTCAGGATGCAATGCTATCCACACTTAGTTGGGTGTAAGTCCCCCTGCATACAGTGGGTCTTACTTCTGAGTAAACATGGATAGGATTGCATTATTAACTAATTCCCCCCCCCCCGCCTCAATATTTTCACTTATAAGTCCTCCTGAGTTAACTGTTGATGAGACCCCAGGTATGTACATAGATGGGGACATAGGCAAGATGCTGAAAAGGAGGGAAGGTACCAACTGGGTAGCCATTTATGAAATGTTCCTGCCCACAGACCAAGAGAGATCATATTCTGAAGTGGGGATGGAGAACCTGTAGCTGCCCGATGTTGCTGAAATACAACTTCAACTTTTTATTTTGTTTTTCTCATTGATGTTCTGTAATGTGTTTTTAATGTTTACACCACCCTGGGATCTCCTGGTAAAGTGTAGTATATAAATTGAATTACCGTATTATTATTATTATTGACTCCCATTGTCAAAGGTCCTGCTCCCTTCTTTCTTTAAAAAAACAACACCTCACCTCAAGTCAATTTTCAAAAGCAACATCTGTAACTGTTCAAAATGTGAAAAGTTTAAACTTATGTTGAATTTCAACACATAGCACTGTTCCGGCTTTACTTTTGATGCAGTACACATATTGCCATGAAGGGCTAATCCACACTTAGCTTCCCTCTGCTTTTTCCAGGCACAGTCTGAAGTTTAAAGCTCTGTGTCCAAACACCATCCCATCCCCCCGCCCCTTTTCTCCAAAGCTTTCCCTGCACATATCCGCTCTTTAAACCTCAATTGGAGCAAACGTCAATCTGCAGCAAACCCCAACTAGCGTTTGCTCCGATTCAGCTTAGAAGAGCGGATTTGCACGGGGAAAGCTTGGGGTGGAAAAAAAACAAACTCAGACACGGAGTGTTAAAGCACAGACCTCTGCCTAGAAAGAGTGGGGCAAAAAGTAGATGTAGATAAGCCCTAATATAGGAACATGGGAATCTGCCTTATATCATAGAATCGTAGAATTGGAAGGCACCCTGAATATCTAGTCCAGACATGCTCAACCGCTCGACAGCCATCGACAGGTAGATCCCCGACGTGATCCTGGTCGATCGTGGGTGATCCTGGTCGATCACAGTATTAAATGAAGAGGGCTAGGAATGTCGCCACCCTCCGCCCCAAAAGAGGCTCCCCAAAAGAAGCTCAACAACTCTTGGTAATCTCCCCCCGCTTCCAGTTAGCCGCCACCTTCCACCCATCCCATGCACGCTCCTCCTCCCTCCAATGGGTAGATCACCGTCAGTTTTTTTAATACTGGGAGTAGATCGCAGTCTCTTGGGAGTTGGACGTGCAGGAATATGCAGCTGTCCCATACGGGGTTCGAACCTGCAACCTTGGCATTATCACCCCCGTGCTCTAACCAACTGAGCTATCCAGGCTGACCTCAATATTGAGTCAGTCCACTGGCTCGTCTAGCTTAGAGTTATTGACTGGCAGTGACTCTCTCGGAGTCTCAGGTAGGAGATGTCAAGGACTGAACCCGGGGCCTTTGACATTCAAAATACAATCTATGCTGTATTTCCCAAATCCTTGCAATTGTACCTGTTGGCAGAGCGAATTGCAGGCGAACTGATTTGCTCCTCTGTCCTGTAAACAGCTATAACAAAGCTGGTCTTCACTTACCGCACATTTCACAGCAATGGCCAATGGGCTTCAGGGGGTCCTTGCACATCACCGGTGGACATTGATTCCCAGACTTCTGGAGCAAGGCAGCACAGATTCTGTCGTGGTCCTTCAACAAGAGCAGGTAGATTACTCAGTGAAGAAAAAGGTTTCCACCTGCACAAATGAACTGGTTTCCAGAGATCTCCAATGCAGATACCTAGGTGCTCAGACAAAGACTACGATACCCAGTGCTTTTTTTCCTGGAGGGGGGGGTACGCAGGAGTACGCACCCCCCAAAACATTTAATCTAAAGTTGGTCTTATTGAGGGGCAGGATTTCAATATGAGTAGGAAAATGAGAAGAAGCAGAAGAAGAAGAGTTTGGATTTGATATCCCGCTTTATCACTACCCGAAGGAGTCTCAAAGCGGCTAACATTCTCCTTTCCCTTCCTCCTTCACAACAAACACTCTGTGGGGTGAGTGGGGCTGAGAGACTTCAGAGAAGTGTGACTGGTCCAAGGTCACCCAGCAGCTGCATGTGGAGGAGCGGAGACGTGAACCCGGTTCACCAGATTACGAGTCCACCGCTCTTAACCACTACACCACACTGGCTCTCAAATGAGAGTACTCCTAATCATTTTTTTAGGGGGGGAAAGCTTGTAAGAAGAATATAAGAAGAGTCTGCTGGATCCGGCCAAGGGCCCGTCTAGCCCAGCATCCTGTTCTCACAGTGGCCAACTAGATGCCTGTGTGAAGCCCACAAGCAAGATTTGAGCGCAATAGCTCCTGTGGTTTCCAGCAACTGGTATTCAGAAGCATTGCTGCCCCAAACGGTGGAGGCAGAACATAGCTATTATCACTGCCACGCTCCTCTCCTCAACTGCAACTATCCTAAAATCACCCCCTACAGAGCAGTTAGGCCGGGGTGGGGGGTGGGGGGGAGAGAGCCTTTCTTTCAATTTCTTTGTCTGATGTACTGTTTTTGTGTATTCTGTTGGAAGCCACCCAGAGGGGCTGGGGCAACCCGTTCAGATGGGCAGGGCAAAAGCTGTTGTTGTTGTTGTTGTCTAATTCCAGCAAGGAACATCTCTGCAGGCACACCTGTCCCCACAGGTGCCATGTTGGCAATCCATGTGTTGGGCTGGCAGTCCTGCGCCCTCATGGACACCTTTGTCCACCTAATGCCTCCCGTTTCTGTCAGAAGTCTCCAATATCCCTACTCCTTTCTTTACTGAATTTATTGTTATTCACGTTTTATACTGTATTTTATGCTGTTTTTTGTTGCCTCAATTAAGTGTTTTAAATTTTTTGTTAGCCACCCTGAGCCCAATTTTTTGAACCGGGAAGGGCGGGGTATGAATAAAAATTTATTATTATTATTTATTATTACTGGTTATGCAGAAAAAGAGCCCCAGAAGACTTCACTGGCTGCATTGATCCTTATATCTCTGCGAAGTATTCTCAGTGAATCAGCTTCAATAATCTAGCAGTATATAACTGTGCTCATGTGGGTTTTCAATAGGCCAGACTCCTATTGAACTCCTCTCTTGAAGTCCCTTGATAACAGAACCTAGTGCCTCAGAGAATGCCAGTGGCCAAGAACTTACCGCAGCATTTCCACATTCGCAGCCCGATTTGTCAGGGCACCTGGTGTTTGACAGCTGGAATGTCCCTTGTCCATGGAACTGTAGCTTTGCAGAGGAACTTTGCATATACTCTGCCAGGGTGTTGTCACTGGTGAACTTCTAATTCCCGTTCAGGAGAAAGTGGCAGCAATGGGGAGGCAGGGGGAAAACAAAACTCAGAAATCAACAGTTCCCTCAAGAAAAATTACCAACAACATGATCAGATAAAAAGTACAGCTGTTTTTATGTCTCACCAACAACATGATCAGATAAAAAGTACAACTGTTTTTATGTCTAAGCATTGTAAACTGCTGTGATTCTGAAATAGCAACCAGCTGCTAATGGAAGGGAAGACCCTGTGACCTTGGATAAGCATCGAAACAATAGTGAGGGATAAGGCTTGATTCATGCAATTCGGGCCACTTGAAATCGAGAGTGTGCATGAACACAGCGAGGTTTTTCATGTGTGAAGGCTGCTTGAAATGGCGATGTCGCTTTATCACAGTGCCAGAGAAAATGATGTTTCAGACAACCAATGCGCTTAATACAGAGGTGACTAACTGGCAGTTTGAGGTCTCGATCACAAGCAATTTTTTCCTGATCTTCCAAGATGGCACCGGAGGATGTGTATCTCTGTGTGTGCATATATGTGTGTCTGCTTGCATGTGTGCATGCAAGAACAGAAGTGGATTTAGGGCAGCGCGAGAGGTGCAGTGGCACTGGGTACGCAGCTGAAGTATGTTCTTTTCAAATCTGATAAGCGCTTGCCAGGCTTCAGCAAGGAGGCATGAGGACTCTGACAAGGTCCTGGAGTCTTCCTGCCTCCTCCCCCCAAACCGGGCAAGTGATTACCTGGGAAAGAGAAGGGAGGGCTTTAGAAGAGTTTGGATTTGATATCCCGCTTTATCACTACCCGAAGGAGTCTCAAAGCGGCTAACATTCTCCTTTCCCTTCCTCCCCCACAACAAACACTCTGTGAGGTGAGTGGGACTGAGAGACTTCAGAGAAGTGTGACTAGCCCAAGGTCACCCAGCAGCTGCATGTGGAGGAGCAGGGAAGCAAACCCGGTTCACCAGATTACGAGGCTACCGCTCTTAACACCACACTGGCTCCCTTCAATAGTGGACCCTTCAATAGTGAAGACTGGATCATGCCCTCCCCCAGAGCATCCTAGCTTAGCTGGCGTGGGGAGGTGGGCTGTTGCTTTAATCTAGCAGTAGGGCTATACCTGTTCCCCTCCCCAGGCTATTCACAGTGAATCTGGAAGAAGTTGCCCATCTCCACTCGCAATCTTTTATTTTATTTTTGGAATCACAAAACAGAAAATGGTGAAGCAGCCACGGTTTCATCTCACAAACGCCCTGTTTTACCTGCCCCATGACTGAAATGCTCCTGAGCCGTATGGCCTGCTCAGACGACTCGATGTTCACACGGAAGGACGTTTCGGGCGGAAAGATAACGTCATCGTACTGGCACGGGACTCTTTCTTCATCCACGGAGAAGATGTGTTTGCCTTGATGGAGGTTGTCCAATGAGGTTGCAGCATGCCACAGGGTGGGGTCATACCAATGGAAGTTGTCTGCACCCGCAAAGGTGACTTCTGAAGCTAATAGGAGGAGGGAGGGAGAAGCTTGTGGAGTCTGTTCTGCTTCACTGATATTTATTCTTTTTATTTGTTTATAATTAACGCTAAGTTTTTTTTTTAAGTGTGGCAAGTGCATGAGGTAAACTCACCCATCTGCATGGCCAGCCGCTGCACATGGGCGACTTCCGATTTTCATAATTAAAAATAAATGAGAACAAGGACCCTGGGAATCACCTGTCAGGGAACTGACATCGGAGCTAGAGGCGGAGGGAAGGCTCTCAAATGATGCTGGAGAAGGGCCCAGCAGGGAGAGAGGCAGCTCCGCAGATGGGGAAGCAAATCAGCGCAACACCAGGGATATAGAGGGGCTGATGGGGGAATCGGTGAGAGGGCTCCAGGACTCTTCACCAGACACCAGTGGGGAGAGCACGGGTCCTCCGCTACCCACGCCCACCCTGCGCAGAAGACTTCCGCGCAGAGAGAGTAGGAGGAGACTGGGTGTCGAACAACTTTTATGTTGGAAAAGATTTAAGAAACGCCCACTGACGGCTAGCGACTGAGGCAGCCACGAAGTGAAGGGCTGCCCAGACTGAAAGGTTTAGCAAGGCAACAAAGCCTGGAGAGGCGGCAACTTACGCATGAGCAACCCATACACATTACATCACCCATGCCATATTGATATTGTAAATTGCAGAACAGAACCTCTAATACCAAAGCTCATAAATCCACTGAAATTCCTATCATCTGAGCTTTCATTACAAATATAGCACATTCCTAACTTATTTCAAATATTCCAGTATTCTTTTTTGTTCTCCATTGAATTCCCCAGATATATATATCTCGCTGAAGAATTGATGTTTTAGAATTATGGTGCTGGAGGAGACTTTTGAGAGTCCCATGGACTGCAAGAAGATCAAACCTATCAATTCTGAAGGAAATCAGCCCTGAGTGCTCACTGGAAGGACAGATCCTGAAGCTGAGGCTCCAACACTTTGGCCACCTCATGAGAAGAGAAGACTCCCTAGAAAAGACCCTGATGTTGGGAAAGATGGAGGGCACAAGGAGAAGGGGACGACAGAGGACGAGATGGTTGGACAGTGTTCTCGAAGCTACCAGCATGAGTTTGACCAAACTGCGGGAGGCAGCAGAAGACAGGAGTGCCTGGCGTGCTCTGGTCCATGGGGTCACGAAGAGTTGGACACGACTAAACGACTAAAGAACAACAAAATTTGTGTTGCTTGGCCTTACATAATATGGAGGGAAGTCTACAATCATGGGAGCCACACTTTAAGGGGGACATTGACAAACTGGAGTATTCCAAGAGGACAGTGACCAGGATTTTGAGGGTTGTGGAAATCAAGTCGCTAAGAGAGCAGGTTGAATGAGCAAGCTATGTCTTGCCTGGAGACAAGAAGATGAAGGGGAGACATAATAGCAGTCTTCAAATTATATGAAGAAGGTGGAGCAGACATGTTTCTCTATGGCTCCAATGAACAGGCCTAGAACAATAAGGGGAAGGTCATAGCTCAGTGGTAGAACATCTGTTTTTATGCAGGAGTTCTCAGGCTCAATCGCCTGTATCTAAAGGTAGGGCTGGGAATGCCCACTACCTGAAACCTCAGAGAGCTTCAGTCAACCAGTATAGACCAGTGGAAGGGCCAATGGTCTGACAGCTTTCTGTGTTCCAAAGGAGGGAAAATGCAAGGAACCAGACTTTGCCTGGACATCAGGAGAAATGCCCTGATGTTAAGAGCTGTGGAACAGGCTGTCATGGAAGACATCGGCCTCTCCTGGTGGTATTGAAGAAGTTCCTGGACAGCCATGTGCCAGGGATGCTGCAGTTGAAGATCCCCCACTGTACAAGGGGTTGGACTAGATCACTGGTCTTCAATTGGTGGGTCAGGACCCCCTAGTGGGTCACAGCTTGATCCAAGATGCGTTGCAACAGGAGCACTGCCACCATGCAAATATATGGTGGGTCCCTAAATGCATGTTTGGTTTAAAGGTGCGTCATGGGTCAGAAGAGGTTGAAGATACCTGGACTAGGTGACCCTGAAGGTCCCTTCCAACTTTACAATATTATGATTATCTGTGCAAAGGTGGAGGCTTCCTTCTCCCACACTCCCTCCATCTTCCCTCTCTCCCTTCCATGTGAGAATGCACACAATGTGGGCTGAGGTCCATCTTTGTCTTGTTCCCCAGAAAGTTCAGCCTTGCTTCCCCTCTGGCCACTCTTAAGAGGCAGCAAGGTGCATTAACTGCACCTTTGATCTAGGTCAGCCTTTCTCAACCTGTGGGTCCCCAGATTTTGTTGAACTACAACTCCCATCACCCCTAGCTAGCAAGGCCAGAGCTCAGGGATGATGGGAGTTGTAGTCCAACAACATCTGGGGACCCACAGGTTGAGAACCACTGATCTAGGTGATGTTGTTGTTGTTTAGTCTCTAACTCTATTGTAAAGTTGGAAGGGACCTTCTCTAACTAAACAACAGGGTCTAACATAAGAGTCTTCTCTTCTCATGAGGTGGCCAAAGTATTGGAGCCTCAGCTTCACGATCTGTCCTTCCAGTGAGCACTCAGGGCTGATTTCCTTCAGAATGGATAGGTTTGATCTTCTTGCAGTCCATGGGACTCTCAAGAGTCTCCTCCAGCACCATAATTCAAAAGCATCAATTCTTCAGCGATCAGCCTTCTTTATGGTCCAGCTCTCACTTCCATACATCACTATTGGGAAAACCATAGCTTTAACTATACGGGCCTTTGTCAGCAAGGTGAAGTCTCTGCTTTTTAAGATGCTGTTTAGGTTTGTCATCACTTTTCTCCCAAAAAGCAGGCGTTTTTTAATTTCGTGACTGCTGTCAACATCTGCAGTGATCATGGAGCCCAAGAAAGTAAAATATCTCACTGCCTCCATTTCTTCCCCTTCTATTTGCCAGGAAGTGATGGGCCCAGTGGCCATGATCTTAGTTTATTTGATGTTGAGCTTCTAGGTGATAGCCCACAGCTGATTACTGTGGCTTCATACATATCACCCATCTAAAACACATGACTACTCCCCCAAAGAATTCTGGGAACTGTAGTTTGTTAAGGGCGCTGGGAATTATAGCTCTCAGTGTGGGATAGACACTTCCCAGGGTTCTTTGGAGAAAGTGATGTGCATTGAATGCATGGTGCGTATGCAGCCCGGATTGGCTTGGTGTGATCCAGTAGTTTAGCTCTCAGTCGGCAGAGCATGAGACTCTCAGCCTCAGGGACGTGGTTTCGAGCACCACCTTGGGCAAAAGATTCCTGCATTGCAGGGGGTTGGACTAGATGACCCTCAGGGTCCCTTCCAACTCTACAGTTCTATGATTCTACGCGGCTATCCTCTGGTTTATTATCCCAGACATATTACAAGAACGCTGCACAGATCTTATGGAAGTCGCTGGGGAGGATCTTCCACAAACATCAAGTGTGAGTAATCCTGGGGAAAGCCATGGATGACGATAACCGGAACAACTTTATTAGCAATGTATCAGCCACTGGTTCCCCTGCCGCCGCCCCCACCCCAGACCCGGCTCTCTGCAAGTGCAATTGTAAACATGCCGTGCACGAACTATATCCCATAGTTCCTCTGCTGGGGAATTTAATATGAAAATAAACAATACACAGGGGCAGCTGTACACAGTCTATTTGCCGAGGTTCATATTTAATTCATTAACAACTTTCTTCCCGTTCAATATTAACGAAGCTGTCACAGATTTGCGCATAACGCGGCAGGCCCATAAGAACGAAGGACGTCAAGGGCCTTGGTGTAGAATTTAGGTCTGACTTCTGGTCTCCTTAGATGGCATGGGGCCATAGACATCCTGCCCACTCATCTACAGATAAAGCCTCAGCCTCTGTCTCCATACAACAGAGCTCCATACATGCACATCTCCCTGTGTGGAGCTCTGCCTGCACCATGCAGTTCCATCTGGATATGACAAGGAGATGCGGGTGAAGGGGATTCCCAGTTCACTTAAGCAGAGGGCTGCTGTTCATGGGCCATCCCATTCCGTGCACCGTGAGCAAGGCCAGATTTAGGTCTGATGAGGCCCTAAGCCAGCGGTTCTCAACCTGTGGGTCCCCAGATGTTGTTGGACTACAACTCCCATCATCCCTGAGCTCTGGCCTTGCTAGCTAGGGGTGATGGGAGTTGTAGTTCAACAACATCTGGGGATCCACAGGTTGAGAAAGGCTGCCCTAAGCTACTGAAGGTAATGGAGCCCTTTACACGTCCAGCTGTCCTTTGTCAACAACAAATTGTCACCATTTTTTGTGTTGAATATATGCTATATGGTAATTTATGGACCTAACAGGTATCTAAAACCATTTGCACATGTTGACATGCAGCCAGTCCATGCAGAATGCAGGCATTATATATATAGAATGCGTATCCAGTAGACGTGCAATCACACACAGGCACATTGCACCAAACCCGGAAGTGCATTTAAAAACTGCAAAAGTGGGCTATGGATATTGGGCATAATATTGGGAATTGCTGAGTGGGGAAAATTATGGAACTCAACAAGGAACTTCTCAGAATGTTATCAAATAGGAGAAAATATGCAGCAGCAACAAAACGCAATATGGATTGGCCAAGAATTGGCCAAAATGTGCAAAACAGGTTCAAAATTGTGCTGGAAATGTCTGGTTTGCTTATTCATTTATGGTGGAAATGCAAACAGGCAAAGGAGTTCTGGGAGATGGTGTACAACGAGTTAAAGAAAATTTTTAAAATTTACTTTCCCCAAGAAACTGGAAGCATTTCTTCTAGGTGTAGTTGGGAACGAATTACCAAAGAAAGCCCACAACTTGTTTCTACATGGAACGACAGCAGCAAGGATAGCATATGCAAGATGCTGGAAACAGAGAGAGATCCCAGGGAAAGAACAATGGCTATATAAATTAACAATATGCAGAACTAGCCAGCATGACATCTAAAATAAGAAATCAAGATGATAAACAGATGAGGAGTGAGTGGGAACACTTGGGGGAATATTTACAAAAATTTGACCTAAAATATAAATTCCAGGTAAGGGGAACTTTATGACCAACAGCTGACAATATTAAAGATACGAGAGTGTGGAAAATAAAGTGAATGAACTGGTGTATATGCAACCAATCAAGATGTGAAAAGAACTGTCATGGAATGCTTGGGTGGGAAGTTAAACAGAACTACTGTATAAGAATGGAAAATTGGAAAACTTAAAAAATAAAATAAAAATAAAAATAGCAAAAGTGGCCCTTGAAGAGACCGGAAAGGATGAAAAAGGGCACAAAAGCTGCACCTGGCAACCCCACAAGTGTTTGCAAGTGCAATACCAGGAGCCCTTGCACTGACCATTGAGGCCTAGTTTGGCATCTGGCAAGTGCTGCTGGTTTTCCAAAAGGTTTTCCAAAGGTTTCCAGATGTTTAGAGGGTGTTTGCAGGCTTTTCAGATGGTGTTCTCAATATATGCAATTTCACGTAAACAACATGCGGTGCCTCAGAACGTAACCCCCGCGGAAATGGGGAGTCGCCTGTATCCACACAAAAATGAATCGCATCCAAAATAGTGTTAGGTTGCACTAGTCCTTTGGACAGTGCGGGCGATGAGCAGAGGGAAGACAGGCGGGGGAAGTCCCATTGCACAAGCGAAGTCGTTTTGCTTTCTTGGTTATTTAGTTGGGTACCACCCATAGGTTCCAAGACTTGGCTCCAGATTAAGTTAAGCCCAGTGCATCCTTTTTGTTATAGGCCTTGAATCCAGAGAACGTGGATTTTAGTCTCCCTATGCTTGTACTAGATGCAATGGAAAGGCAAACAATGAGCGTGATCCCACTGGGAATATTCCCCCATGTAAGCCGCACCGAAATGAATGCAGCTCTCTGGCAAGAGCAAAACAACTCATTTCAAAGGGAACCTCTACGGAGACAGTCCTGCAGGAACGCCTGCAACCAATGCTTATCATTTCCTCCACCTCCTCCTCCTCCTCTCTCTCTCTTTTCCCCAACCCCAATTATGAAAAGGAAAGCTAGTTTCGAAACTTTGGGGGAGGGGGCTCCAGGGGAAAGTTAATTATGACTGGGAGAATGACTTGTGAGCAGCAGCGTAACGGAGGCATATTCTCTCTGCGCTTAATTTGCATGACTAATGAACGGTAGGTCGAGCACAATACCTGTCTCACATCCTGGATCAAAACTGCCGTCGAAGGCTGCAAACCCAGCACCTGGGGCCAGGATGAATTCTCCATCCAGTGGGATGTACTGAAAAAACAAACAAAAGGAAGAAATGTTGCATCTCAGGGCTCTATTCTGCCTGAGCCAGCCTCATAATTGAGCGACATTAACAACATTCTTGCACGGCTCCTCTCCATAAATCCTTTCCACACACGATGAGCTTTAATAATATAGGGCCAGAATCCTCTGTCCGCTAGCCCAAGGGCTATTGGGTTAGTGGACGGGCGAATTTGCTTATTGTACAATGAAGGAATCCAACACAGCCGCTGTGCTAGCAGAAAACTATTAGGCAACTGATTGCGCTCTCTAAGGCCAATCGCTGAAGAACTGATGCTTTTGAATTATGGTGCTGGAGGAGACTCTTGAGAGTCCCATGGACTGCAAGAAGATCAGACCTCTCCATTCTGAAGGAAATCAGCCCTGAGTGCTCACTGGAAGGACAGATCCTGAAGCTGAGACTCCAATACTTTGGCCACCTCATGAGAAGAGAAGACTCCCTGGAAAGGACCCTGATGTTGGAGAAGGAGAAGGGGACGACAGAGGACGAGATGTTTGGACAGTGTTCTCGAAGCTACCAGCATGAGTTTGACCAAACTGCGGGAGGCAGTGGAAGACAAGAGTGCCTGGCGTGCTCTGGTCCATGGGGTCATGAAGAGTCGGACACGACTAAATGATAAACAACAACAAATTGCACAGCAAAGTTAACCTGCTTGCACTTCTCTTGTGCAATAACGTTCCCTGGAGCAAAACATTTCAGGTACCGCTAAGTGACTTCAAATTGGCACTACATTGGGTGCAACCCAAGATTCATGGATTGATTCATTCCCAAAGGCCAGCCCACATAGTCTGAAGTGCAAGCCAGAGGACTCAAAGTTTGCACAAATATGATGTTGACCTTTTGCTGTCTGGGTGCCAGAGGGCACATCCACTCTTCTGCTTGCCCCATGCTTAGAAAGCATGGGTCCAATAGGTTTTCTGCTGGTTTTGTGCTTTCTAGACATGGGTCCAAGAGGATTTTCCTTTGCCCTGCTGCATTCCCCAGGAAAACATACTCTTTACTGCTAAACCGGAGCAACCATCAATTTGCAGCAAACCCGGTGGACGTTTCCTGCGATTCAGCAGTAAAGAACAGGTTTTCCCAGGAGAAAGTAGCAGGACAAGTGCTCCGTCCTCGCCTGTCTCATGCTCTCTCCTTTCCTGTTGTGCTGAGATTCTCTCCTTTCTATTAGGGAGCAAAGGGCAGGTTGCTATTGCTTTGCAAACCAGCTCAGTGATGAAGCACGCCCAGTATAAAACCATTATAAAATAAATGTGGTATAAAAACCATTTGCCTAAGACCCTGGAGGATCCCTGCCTGTCAGGTTAGACCATGGATAGGCAACCTAAGGCCCGGGGGCCGGATCTGGCCCAATTGCCTTCTAAATCTGACCCACGGATGGTCCAGGAATCAGCGTGTTTTTACATGAGTAGAATATGTCCTTTTATTTAAAATGCATCTCTGGGTTATTTGTGGGGCCTGCCAGGTGTTTTTACATGAGTATAATGTGTGCTTTTGTTGAAAATGCATCTCTGCGTTATTTGTGGGGCATAGGAATTCATTCATATATTTTTTTCAAAATATAGTCCAGCCCCCCCCCCCCAGGTCTGAGGGACAATGGACCGGCCCCCTGCTGAAAAAGTTTGCTGACCCCTGGGGTAGACAATCCCCAGCTAGATAGAAAAACTGGAAGGCAGCTTCTAGACAGAATTGGACTGGGTCGCTGAGGCCCAGGATCGTTCACGTAGCACCAAACCGTGATTTGGCACAATGTCTGAATCAGGGCAGTATTTCTCCAAAGGTCAGACTCAGTGCTACCACAACTGCACTGTAGAATTTCAAAACCCATAATAGGGCAAGACCTTGATTAGGCCAGCCAAAAGTGTCACAAAACAGCACACCAACTTTTGTATTCTAGATGGCAAAAGCTTGCACACTGTTTGGGGACATTTTAGTTGACCTAATAACCTAATACGGATTTTCAAATTCTCCTCAGGGGCCAACACGGCTACTTTTACCACAAAGTTTGCAATAGTTTGTGTCAGATGTCATTGGATGAGGAGTTTGGATTTGATATCCCGCTTTATCACTACCCGAAGGAGTCTCAAAGCGGCTAACATTCTCCTTTCCCTTCCTCCCCCACAACAAACACTCTGTGAGGTGAGTGGGGCTGAGAGACTTCAGAGAAGTGTGACTGGCCCAAGGTCACCTAGCAGCTGCATGTGGAGGAGCGGAGACGCGAACCTGGTTCCCCAGATTACGAGACTACCGCTCTTAACCACTACACCACACTGGCTCTCGTCTCTGGATGATGACTCCCATCATGGCTGCCTACTTACCATGGGAACTAGAGTCCCAAACATCTGAATGGTGAAAGTTGGCTTGTATATTGAGCACATTTGGGAGGGCAGCATAAATTGGGGAGAGGAGGGAGCCCACTTTGTCCTCGCATAACAACCCAGTGTGGCAACCGGCTAATCAGAGAGAGAGGTTGACCCACAGGTCCCAGCGGGTTCAAGCCCAAGTCTTCCCAGTTTCAAGAGTATCCAGGACACCACACCAGAAAAAAGCTGATGGGAAAAGGGCAGGGAAGAATTAAGTTCTTAAAGCGGAGGCCTCCTGCTATGCAGTCGTTTTAATTTGGTTCCTCCGAGCCAAGAACTCTTTCTGCTTCGCTCTGCCTGCAGTCGTGCCAGAGCTGTCCTGCTCTCCTGTCACAGTCTGCATCATCAGAGCATGCTGTTCTGCAATGCTGGAAGCACTTGGGAGTGCTGCAAAGAGCTCATTTGCAATCAAGCCTCTGTGATGGCGCTGATTGGGCTCTGAGTTCCCTTCTCCCGCCATAAAGCGAGAGCGAGAGCCGTTTAGCTAGCCTGGCGCTGATTAAGGTGCCTCTTGGGGGAATGTGGGACTCTTAATATAGAAGCTTCCAGCATGTCTCTTTGCCCTGGACCACATCTCTGGGATTAGAACCGGGGAAGGAAAAGAAGGAGAAATGTAGATTCTGCTGTTACCCAGTTAATTACTTTCTGTCGGTTTTGAGCTGCCTTCGCCTGTCCTCGCCAGCGCTGACCTGCAGGTGGCAGCAGTTGGTCAGAGCTATCTGTACTGTCTAGAATGAGGCGCAATTTCCCTTTCCAGCTGGGGGAGGAAAAAAGGTAATTTAAGGATAAAGAGGCTGGGCCTGTGTCTTCTGGCTACTAATTCAGAAAAACCGTACACCTTTTTCATACGTAGGGGAAATTGGGCATGATCAAAGGGAAGAAAGGAAAGGCGTGCTGAGACCATAAGCTGCACTCGTGGGCTCGTGCACTAGACGGCATGTGTGTTTTCATGTTGTGCAACAGAGAAATCCAATGCAACAATTGCGCTAGTGGAAATGGTGTGTTGCTAAGAACCGTCTAGAACAGCAGCATAGCGGACACAGCAGCCTGCAGCTGGGAAAGCAGCAAAGCAGTTGAGTTCCCTGTTGCATCTTCTTTCCTCTGGTTACATTTAATCCTTGCTGTGTGATGAATGTCGGAAATGGAGAACTCGTAGCCCGACAGAAATCGGTGGACCCCAACTCCCATTAGCCTGAGCCAGCGTGGCCAATGGTCTGGGATGTGGGAGTTGTTGTTGTTGTTTAGTCGTTCAGTTGTGTCTGACTCTTTGTGACCCCCTGGACCAGAGCATGCCAGGCACACCTGTCTTCCACTGCCTCCCGCAGTTTGGTCAAACTCATGCTGGTAGCTTTGAGAACACTGTCCAACCATCTCGTCCTCTGTCTTCCCCTTCTCCTTGTGCCCTCCATCTTTCCAAACATCAGGGTCTTTTCCAGGGAGTCTTCTCTTCTCACGAGGTGGCCAAAGTGTTGGAGCCTCAGCTTCAGGATCTGTCCTTCCAGTGAGCACTCAGGGCTGATTTCCTTCAGAATGGATGGGTTTGATCTTCTTGCAGTCCATGGGACTCTCCAGAGTCTCCTCCAGCACCATAATTCAAAAGCATCAATTCTTCGGCGATCAGCCTTCTTTATGGTCCAGCTCTCACTTCCATACATCACTACTGGGAAAACCATACCTTGAACTATACGGACCTTTGTTGGCAAGGTGATGTCTCTGCTTTTTAAGATGCTCTCTAGGTTTGTCATTGCTTTTCATGGTGGGAGTTAGAGTTCACCAATACCCAGAGCACCCTAAGTAGGTACCCCACCCTGATATTCACACTGGAACGTGCGCAGAGAAGGGTGACCATGATCCTCAAGGCCTGGAAACCAAGCCTTATGAGGAATGGCTGAAGGAGCTGGGTATGTTTAGCCTGGGAAAGAGGAGGACTGAGAGGAGAAAGGATAGCCAAATATCTCAAGGGCTGCCACATGGAAGAGGGAGCAAGCTTGTTTTCTCCTGCTCTGGTGGGTAGGACTCGAACCAATGGCTTCAAGTTACAAGGAAAGAGATTCTGACTCAACGCCAGGAAGAACCTTCTGACAGTAAGTACCCAACCACAACCAAGAAACGTCCATTATATTCTCATATATGAACTGTAAACCTCTTAAGAGGTTCTTCCAGCAAAGGCATTGAGATCAGTTCTTTATGATTTACGCCTTTACTGATACACCACACAGTCTGTTTGGCCGGTTCACAACATTTTGTATGTCCTTATAAAACCTCTTTCCTCAAAGCACGTGGAGTGACAGTCTTTTTTCACCGCCAGTTCATTGGACTTAACTGTCCATAAACTGCACAATAGCTTTCTTAAATAAAATAAAAACTTAGGTCTATTGTTCTTCTGCTACTGTAACCATCCCAAATGCATATAGCATAACAAACTGAAATTGTTCATCTCTCTTCATTGCCTCTTGCCCCTTTCTGTTGTTTTTTTTTTTTATAAAATTTTTATTGGTTTTACAGAATTTTTGAAAACAAACAAACACTTAAAAAGACAAACATACATGTATAATTTCATGACATATTTTCATAAACCTCTTTTCTGGGACTTCCCCATACCCCCCCTTTCTGCATCCCAATGTCCATAATTTTATAGCAACTCCCAATTGTTACTTTCCAACCTCTGTCATCTTAGTCATCTCTGTATTCTAACCTTATATCACTGTATCCCTTTGTTTCTGAAAACCACAACACTCTAACATTCATTAAGTTTATAATAGTCCTTAAGATAATTTTTGAATTTTCTCCATTCTTCTTCCGCCGTCTCTTTTCCTTGGTCACGGATTCTGCCTGTCATCTCAGCCAATGTCATATAGTCCATCACTTTCATCTGCCATTCTTCCAGAGTGGGTAAATCTTGTGTCTTCCAGTACTTTGCGATGAGTATTCTTGCTGCTGTTGTAGCGTACATAAAAAAAAGTTCTATCCCTCTTTGACACCAATTGGCCGACAATGCCCAAGAGAAAGGCCTCTGGTTTTTTAGAAAAAGTACACTTAAGTACCTTTTTCATTTCATTATAGATCATTTCCCAGAAAGCCTTAATCTTCGGGCATGTCCACCAAAGGTGGTAAAAGGTACCTTCAGTCTCTTTACATTTCCAACATTTGTTGTCGGGTAGATGATAAATTTTTGCCAGCTTGACTGGGGTCATGTACCACCTGTATACCATTTTCATAATATTTTCCTTTAAGGCATTACATGCCGTAAATTTGATACCGGTGTTCCATAACCATTCCCAGTCATCTGACATGATGTTATGACCGACATCCTGTGCCCACTTAATCATAGCTGATTTGACTGTTTCCTCCTGTGTATTCCATTTCAGCAACAAGTTGTACATTCTAGATAAATTCTTAGTACTGGGTTCTAACAATTCAGTTTCTAGTTTTGATTTTTCCATCTGGAAGCCAATTTTCCTGTCCTGTTTGAAAAATTCCATTATTTGATGGTATTGAAACCAATTCTGTACCTTGTGCTTCAATTTCTCATAACTTTGCAATTTGAACTTATCTCCATCTTGTTCCAAGATTTCCCAATACTTCGGCCAACCGACCTCCATATTGAGTTTCTTCACTGCCTTGGCCTCCACTGGTGAGACCCATCTAGGGGTTTTGTTTTCCAACAGATCTTTGTATCTTATCCAAACATTAAACAATGCTTTTCTAACAATGTGATTCTTAAAGGCACTATTAACTTTATCATACCATAGATATGCATGCCAGCCAAAAGCATTATTAAAGCCTTCCAGATCTAAGATGTCTGTATTTTCGAGGAGCATCCATTCTTTCAGCCAGCAAAATGCTGCTGCCTCATAGTACAATTTCAAGTCCGGCAGGGCAAAACCCCCTCTTTCTTTAGCATCTGTCAATATTTTAAATTTGATTCTGGGCTTTTTGCCCTGCCAGACAAATTTCGAAATATCTTTCTGCCACCTCTTAAAACATTCCATCTTATCCAGAATCTGCAAGGTCTGAAACAAAAATAGCATTCTAGGCAATACATTCATTTTAATCACAGCAATTCGGCCTAACATTGACAATTTCAAATTTGACCATATTTCTAGATCTTTTTTAATTTCTGACCAACATTTTTCGTAGTTGTCTTTATACAAATTCACATTTTTAGATGACAAGCTTGTGTCAGAAAGGGGCAAGTGACATTTGACGCCTCTTGCCCCTTTCTGACACAAGCTTGTGGACTTCCACAGGCGAGACATTGCTGGTAACATCCTCTTCAAGTCCAGAAGACTCCCTATGCAATTTTCATGCTTAATTTTACTTCCTTACCAAGTAGCATTGATTGCAAACAGCATCTCCAAATGATGTCAGGTGATTGGCAGGTGAGAGGCTCCTCCCACTTGCCAAAGATGGCCCCTGGAGGGTGGAGGTAAGGATTTGACCTGCCAGCCAGCTCCAGCTTCTCATCTTTACTCCAAGACAGTATGGAAAATTTATTTTATTTTATTTTATTATTTTTAAATTGAATAAAACTGTAACTCCCAGACCCAGCTGCTTGCCATAGGGCTTAGAACCTGGCTGAGCATGACAGAGCCCAAAATCAAGCGCTGGACCCAAGCCTTAACTTTATCCAATTTATCTAAGCCGTTTTTCACGCCATCATGCTGACTGACTTGAATCACCACAGCAATGCATTCTGCTCTGTCCTCCTGAGAAGTCTTAAGATACCCTGAGCTGTCAGCATCCTTCTGTTGGCTGTCCATAGCTGTGACCGTGGCAGCGCTCATAAATCTCTGCGCAGGACACCGTAACACTGACCCAGCATTTCAAGAAAAATCTGCCTTCCTGTGATTTATAGCAGGCGCTTCAGGGATCAGAGGCAAGGAGAGACTTTGCTGGGTTCTTTACAGCTCCAGAAAGGGGGCTCACCCCCACAGGCTGCAGGGAGCCTGCTCTTGCAGAGAACAGAACCGCCTGGAGAGGCATAAGGAGATAGCAGGTTCCGAAGCAAGCAAGACATAAAGTGACCCCGGGGCGCCATTTTGGATTTCTGCACGGAGGTGGGAAACGATGGGAGTGGAGCAAGATAGGGAGAAAGGTACAAAGGCTGTAGTGCCTTTGTTCATCAGGGAAGACCTGTGTCCCCTGAGAACATTTCTTGCAGCTACTCTTCATACTGCAACATATTATTTTATTTCATTTACGAATTGCTTCCTACGAAACACCTCGCAGGCATTGAACAATAAGAACATCAACCATGAATACATATATGTACAGCCGTTTCATATATAATAGAGCATGCTGCTGTTGTTTAGTCGTTTAGTCGTGTCCAACTCTTGGTGACCCCATGGACCAGAGCACGCCAGGCACTCCTGTCTTCCACTGCCTCTCGCAGTTTGGTCAAACTCATGCTGGTAGCTTCGAGAACACTGTCCAACCATCTCATCCTCTGTCGTCCCCTTCTCCTTGTGTCCTTTCCAAACATCAGGGTCTATTCCAGGGAGTCTTCTCTTCTCATGAGGTGGCCAAAGTATTGGAGCCTCAGCTTCAGGATCTGTCCTTCCAGTGAGCACTCAGGGCTGATTTCCTTCAGAATGGATAGGTTTGATCTTCTTGCAGTCCATGGGACTCTCAAGAGTCTCCTCCAGCACCATAATTCAAAAGCATCAGTTCTTCGGTGATCAGCCTTCTTTATGGTCCAGCTCTCACTTCCATACATCACTACTGGGGAAACCATAGCTTTAACTATACGGACTGTGCTGGTCCTGGGAGTTAATCAAGAAGCAAGGTCCAAGTCCAGTTCGTGGTCGATGAAGCAATATGAAGGCAGTCTGTAAAAGTCGAAGCTGGGTGCTGGGCAGGGTTCAGGCAGGGGCTGACAACCACCAATGTTGCTCCAAGACTGGGGCTGGCTGGCTTTTATCTGCCCCGAGGCATAGGGCGGCCCCGATCCTCAGGTGACTCGCCTCTCCTGGCCTGGAGACAAGCACTCCTCCTGCGGGAACTTAGTTCCCTCCGCCTCTCTGCCCTGAGCCTCTGCAGCTCAGGAGACGCTGGAGGGTTACCGGACCCAGAGGCAACCTCAGCTTCCCCTGATGGGGCTGAGAGTGGAGCACCTGAAGGCAAGGGGCCAGAGCAGACTCAGCTGGTGCCTGCACCTGAGGATCCAGCACAGGTGAGGACCCTTCAGGCTCAAGCCCCAGCCCCGGCTCAGCTGGTTCTGAAGGCGGGGGATCCTGTGCAGGCTGGGATTCCTCGGGTTCAGCATCTGAATATGAATCCCAGGCCATCACATGGACCTTTGTTGGCAAGGTGATGTCTCTGCTTTTTAAGATGCTGTCTAGGTTTGTCTAGTAGAGCATGGGGCTCTTAATCTCAGGGTTGCAGGTTCGAGCCCCACATTGGGCAAAAGATCCCTGCACAGATGACTGTCATGGACTGGCTGGACGCAGAAGAGTGGTAGCTGGCACCAGCTGGGGAACCAGCAAGGGAAGAAGGCTCAGAACCAGGGCACTGGTGGTGGGACAACGATGAGTGGTCAGAGGGAGAAGAGGGAGCGGACTGGGAGGAAGAGGTGATGGAAGCTGAAGAGGCAACAGGGTTTAGTGAGCAGGGAGAGGCTGGGGTAGAGTATTGGCAAAACCTATTGGTGTTTTGCAACTTTCTGACTAGTTGCAGGACCTTAGCCAGACCTAGCAGAGTAAATGCAGAGTTCACGAAAGCAATTGGCAACTTGGCTGCAGATAGGATGGGCGAAGCAGGAACCAGGAACTTGTAGTTAGGTGTTTATTATATACAGTGGACTATTTACAGGAACAGAACAGAACATGGATCTTTGACTAGCTCTCTCTCACACAACTCTCAACTCTCAACTCCTGAACTCAACCTCATACTAACACATTCCAGTTAAAGGTAAAGGGACCCCTGACCATTAGGTCCAGTCATGGCCGACTCTGGGGTTGCGGCGCTCATCTCGCTTTATTGGCCGAGGGAGCTGGCGTACAGCTTCCGGGTCATGGGGCCAGCATGACTAAGCCGCTTCTGGCGAACCAGAGCAGCGCACGGAAATGCCGTTTACCTTCCCGCCGGAGCGGTACCTATTTATCTACTTGCACTTTGAGGTGCTTTCGAACTGCTAGGTTGGCAGGAGCAGGGACCAAGCAATGGGAGCTCACCCCGTTGCGGGGATTCGAACCGCCGACCTTCTGATTGACAAGTCCTAGGCTCTGTGGTTTAACTCACAGCGCCACCCGTGTCCCGTTACTAGACCATTAATCATTATTCCCATGAGAGAGCTTGACCAATCATGGAGCTGTCTCCATGCCTCTGTATCACCAGGCAGACTTACTCCTTCACATTGCCTTGGCTGTCGGCCAAACCCTAATTGACTCTGTGTGCGTAGCTGCACGTATTCATATTCCCAACATAGAGGACAGTCCAGACTCAGAGGCAGAAGAAGAGAGGGGCCAGGAGACAGAGATGAGGCAGGCTGCTGAAGAAGCCAGGGAACTTCCCCTTCTTGCTGTGACCAGTTTCTTTCCTCACTGGTCTCCCAAGAGTAGACTCATAAAATCCACAAACATTCTGAATTTACACTGTGCAAGTAGAAGTGGATAGCCAAGGAAGACGCTCTATTCCACTGCAAGATTCTGCAGATGTATCTCTATTTTAAAATCATGAATTACAGCCTTGGAAGAACACTAATGAATATTATTAATTGGAGTTAATTGCAATGCAGCAGATATGAATAGTCATAATTGCGGCATATAAATATTCAGCGTATTTACTTTAAACATATAGATAGTTTTATTGCACACTCTGAATGTTCTACCCAGGATGAATGTGCTATTTTTAGGGATCTCCATATTTTTTTAAGAATGACAGAATTCTCTCAGTTCTCCCTTCAACCGTAAATGCAAAGCCCTTCTGCCGCTAGCGATGGTGGTTATGCTCTGCCTCCAAGGCTGGCCCAAGACATTTCGGCACCTGAGGCAAACCACAAAATGGTGCCTCCTTTGGCCAGGGAAGAAGGAGCGAGTGAAAATGTACATCAGAAGGAAGAGGAGAATAAAGACACTGGAAAGGAGGAGGGAATGAAGATCTACATTGGGAACCCAGGGGGGATCAAATCAACCTCACCTGAGGGTTGGGGTGGGAATCAAAGGCTGTTGCAGACGGCACTCTGAATCATGCCATGTGGGTGCAGAGCCTAGGAGAAGCCAGAGGGCAGCCCCAGCCATTTCCTATGGTGTAGTGGTTAAGAGCAGTGGACTCATAATCTGGTGAACCGGGTTCACTTCCCCGCTCCTCCACATGCAGCTGCTGGGTGACCCTGGGCTAGCCAAATTTCTTTGAAGTCTCTCAGCCCCACTCACCTCACAGAGTGTTTGTTGTGGGGGAGGAAGGGAAAGGAGAATGTTAGCCGCTTTGAGACTCCTTCGGGTAGTGATAAAGCGGGATATCAAATCCAAACTCTTCTTCTTCTCCTCCTCCCTGGGAGGAGACCAGCAGCACCTCCTATTCACCAAGAGGCAGATCAAGTTTCCAAGGAGCCCAGCGCACCACAGCCATCACTGTTCAGACTTCAAGGCTGAAACAGAATCCCAGGACATCTGCCTCTCCCGTTGTGACAAGCTCCCTCTTTCCCCGGGTCTCCAAGAACACACAGGATAATGAGGAGAGCAGAACAGAGACCAGAAGTGCCCAGACACAGTTTGAGACTGCTTGGGGAACATCCAGGAGAGGAGGAGTCTTAGAAAGGGTGGAAGGCAACTGGCAACTCCCCCATAGGGGCTACTGGGAAGGGTAGCTGGGTTGCACGTTCGTTTCCTCGAATAGTTAACTTCCCTGGCAACTGCCTTTGCTTCTTCACACTGACCTGCATCTTGCCTGGCTTGCTTCTGGCCGTGTGGATCTGGCTTGCTTTCCCTGCTCACAACACGTGAACCGCCCTGAGACCTCTGGGTATAGGGCAGTATATAAATTCAAACAACAACAACATTGAAGGAACAAAGCTAGAGCACCAGCAATGCGCTCATTCACAGTAAACCACAGTATGGCGGAAAGCCTGGCTTATTGTTGCAGGTCAATGCAGGCTGGAGGAGAAAGAGAGAATTCAGATATGTAAACAGGAGCTGTGATATGTACACCTCTGCAAATGCGCTTGGGCAGGTTTTAATCTTCCACTAGCAGGAATGTGGCTGGTGGCTCTAATGGCATTCCCGTTAGAATCCCAGTAGCACAGCTATGTGCCACCAGCCAGCCAGCCCTCCCAAACATGGATGAGACTGGACGCACTGAAAGGCATTAATAAACAGATAAAAAATCCCAGTAATGATGGAGCTTAATGGCTTTTACTGAATGAGCAAAACAGGCACAGCCTGCCAGATCCCATAAAAATGACCAGGCAATGTGTTGCAGACCATAGTGGCGCAATAAATGACCGAAGAACCAGGCAAGGAAATTCTGGTGTCACTTGAGATCTGGAAGCGATGAGATGGCCTTCTTCCTAGAAACACTCCTGCCCTCTCTGAGAGCTCAGAATTCTTTGATGGGGTGTGTCAGCCATGGGATTCCACAGAAGCCACGTGCTCGGCGTCAGGAGCGAGGAGCCTGGACCCGGAGGAGCAGGTGGCAATTTGCTGCCCTTTGAGCCACCAGGACTGACTGCCAGAAAAGACAACTGTGGTTAATTTATTGCCAGCTAAGAGCTGGCTGCTGAGAAGTGTCTGCTTCTAGCTACATACTTTATATTCCATGCCATTAACAGAAATGAGGTGCTTAGATTCTGCAACTCTGTGTCTGTGCCTGAGTGCGATCGGCCACTTGAGAAACGGACCCTTCCAGGAAGAGATGTTGTAGAATTTTAGCGGAAACGGGAGTGGAAACTGCTGGCGTTCACTTACTCCTCCCATGTCCAGAACAGAAATCAATCCAGCAACTACGATCAATAATCGCTGTTGCTGTTTTCAGTCCACAAAGGATACGTAATTGCTTACTCGCTCCCCCATCGCCTGTCCAATTTGCATTGTGTTTCCTTTGCGCTGAAATGGATGGTGTCGAATAGCGTAACGATAACTGCATGAATAATTATGTCGAATTCCACCAGAGTGGACTGCAAGGCAAATAATGTAGTTTTTATAAGAAGCTGGACTGCAGCAGGAAAGAAACAGCACTGCTTATGAGGAACATAGGTCAGGATTGAAATCAGTATCATAGCTATGTATGTATATATCCATATATTTCATTCATTCATTTATTCATGCTCTACAGCAGTCTTCGCCAACCAAACCCCCTCCTGGTGCTGTTTGATTTTGCATTCAGCATGCATCTGTACTCAATATGCCAGAGGATTTCAACCGTTTTTGAGTCCACAGCTCCCTTGACCAACTACATTCTTACTGCAGCACCCTGTGGGGCTCAGGAGCCCACTTATGTCACCCCTTGCCTGTAAAGCTGGCAGCCTTTCAATCTTTTTCAAACGCCCTCCCTTGTGGAGTGTTCCCTCAGCCTCCTCTCCTCTCCCCTCTCCTTGGGAGTCCTCTGGGCCTCCTCCCCAAAGAAAGGTGTCTCCTCCCTGCCCCACAGGGGCCTGGGAGGCACCCCCTGGACAACCCCAGAGGCACCATTCGCCTGCGGCGCCTGTAGCCAGGGCTGCTGCAGCAAACAGCTGTGTAAGCCTTAGGGTGGCAGAGATACAAGAGGGCAGCAGAGGAGGGAGGGAAGGAAAGAGGGACAGAGGCCAATGTTGCCTGTGGTACCCCTGGCCATCATTCAAGGCACCCCAGGGTTGAAAACCACTGCAGTTTGCCTTTGGATACCAGTTGCCAGGAACTGCAACAGGGCAGAGCGCTGCTGCACTCATGCCAAGCTTACAGTTTTGCCATAGGCAACTGGTTGGCCACTGTGAGAACAGGAAGCTGGACTGAATGGGTCTTTGGCCTGATTCAATGGGGTGGTATTCAGTTAAGTTTTTAATAATAATAATAATAATAATAATAATAATAATAATAATAATAATACATTTTATTTATACCCCACCCTCCCCGGCCAAAGCCGGGCTCAGGGCAGCTAACACCAATAAAATTACAATAAAAACATAATAGGGGAAAAAACACCAATTTAAAATACAGGTTAAAATGCAATTTAAAAAGCAGCCTCATTTTAAAAGTAGCCCATAGATCAAAACCGTAAGGGGAGGGGAAAACATAAGAGTCAGACTGAGTCCAAACCAAAGGTCAGGCGGAACAGCTCTGTCTTGCAGGCCCTGCAGAAAGATGTCAAGTCCCACAGGGCCCTAGTCTCTTGTGACAGAGCGTTCCACCAAGTCGGGGCCAGTACTGAAAAGGCCCTGGCCCTTGCTGAGACCAATCTAACCACCTTGAACTTGGGACCTCCAAAGTGTTGTCATTTGTGGACCTTAAGGTCCTCCGCGGGGCATACCAGGAGAGGCTGTCCCATAGGAACGTGGGTCCTAGGCAGAGCAGACCTATTGAAATTAATGGTCATTGTGCTTGTTAATTTCAGTGGATGTACTATGAATGAAGCTTAGTGTATCTAAATTCTACCTCCAGTGTCAGAGGCAGCTGAATATACCAGTTTCATAGAATCATAGAATTGTGGAGTTGGAACTAATCTGTTGCCCAACATGGGGCTCGAACCCACAACCCTGAGATGAAAAGTCTCTTGCTCTGCCAATTGAGCCAACTCAGGAGCAGTTGCTGGGAATCACAAGTCAGGAGAATGCTGTTGCACTCAGCTCCTACATGTGGCTTCTCACTGATGATTTTGGTTGGCCACTTTGAGAACAGGATGTTAGGCTAGATCCATCTTATGCTCTTACATTTCATTAAATTTATCCATCAAAAACCCCAAGGTGAAAGACTTCTGGGAGAAGATTTATAATGAATTGAAAAAAATGTTGAAATATACATTCATTAAGAAACCAGAGGCCTACCAACAGTGGAAGACTGGCAGATGAAGATGATGGACCTCTCGGAGCTAACCGACCTGTCTGGGAGAATCCGCGACCAGAAGGAGGAGGACTACCAGGAAGAATAGACGAAATTTAAAGACTATCTAGTTAAACATGTTAAGTTAATTTAATTGAAAAAGCTTGTAAATACCAGATAGGCTTAGGATTTTAATATGTTAAGTGATGAATTAAGATGTCGTAATGCTGAATTGAAAAGAAAGAAAGATATTAATGAAGAATTTTTTTATTTTTTAAGAATGTTGGTGTTGGAAAACCGTTAAAATGATCTGCGCTAAAATTCAACCAGGGAGATACGAGGAAGTCACTTAACAAAGTTACTGAAGTTTGGTTTAAATAGAGCGAAGATTTATGTTTGTTTGTATTGTTTGTTTGTTTGTTTTAAAATCTTTTGGAAAAAAACTAATAAAAAATTTCTGGGGGGGGGGGGGAATTTATCCAACAAAACCTGAAGGCCTTGTGTGCACCAGTTGTGCTTTGCTATGCTAACAGTGGGGGTCTTGTGGAGGGGGACTCTGGCTCCACTCTCATCTCTGAAAGGAAATCCCCCCCCCTTTCTTTTGAAAATCTCTTCATTTGGCTTGGCCTGGCTTGGCCTCTCTTTGAAAGCCTCTGAATTTTCCTTCTTCTTTGCAGTGCCACAAAAAAAAGCACATCTGAAAATATAGACCATTAGGCAGCCCAAGCCAGTTTTTGGCTGTCATTTACTCTTACGCAACCTGATGGAGCAATCTTCTCGACACTGGGCCGCTGCCAATCGTGGAATTGATGTTCATTTTGCTGGGAGCACTGCTGCTAAATGATGTATTGATCAAACTCAGGAAGGAAGGGTTTGGAGCAGAAGTACCCTATATTTATATGCCCAAATTTTCTGCTGCTCAGAAGCAAATGAAAAAAAGAAAAAACCCCATATACCCTCTTCCTTTCATACACACCAGCACACCAATGCCTTTGCTAAGCAGCTGGCGGTTACGGTTTTTAAATCGTCCTTTACAAAGCAACAAAAGCAGCACTGTTTATCTCTGATGTGATCTCTGGTGTCGCTGCACAGGATGGGAGGGTGAGACAACATGGGCAGATGAACTGCTGGGGGAGGGATGTGTCCTATTTACAGAGGACCATTCTCTAGTTCAGTGTTTCCCAACCACTGTTCCGCGGCACACTAGTGTGCCGCGAGATGTTGCCTGGTGTGCCGCGAGGTGTTGCCTGGAGGGAGGCGGGCGAGTCGGGCGGTGAGAGGCGGGGCGGCGGCGGTGAGGAGAGGCCGCCCAGCGCGGGGCTCTCGCCGTCTGCCTGCCTGGCTGCCTGCGAGCTCGGCGGGCAGCGCCTCCGTCCGCAGCGCCCGCCTCGCGGCTCTCATTCCCTGCCCCTGCCAAAGCTCACCCAGCCAAGCCGCGCTCTCCTTCCTGCCTCGCTTTGCTGCCTCCTCCCCCCCCCCAAAGCTTGGAGGTTCCCCGGCAAGGGGGAGGGAAAAAAATAGAAACTTACACTTTCGTGCGTCCCTCCCGGCGTGACGCTGCGTGCTGACGTCATGGGGCTGTAATGGTGGTGTGCCTCGAGATTTTTTTCATCAAACAAGTGTGCCTTTGCCCAAAAAAGGTTGGGAAACACTGCGATGGGCTGTCTCGCCCAAGACCTCTTGAAAGGTCGTGAAGCTTTGAGAGCAGATGGGCCTTGAAGTGACCCACCAGCCATTAGCACCCGGGCAGGTGACGGACCACCTGGTCATAGCCTTTTCCGCTATGCCAAAATGTGTTGCATTTCTAATGTATGGCAGTGGGACTGATGGGAGTTGTGGCCCAAAACATCTGCAAACTTCGGATTCCTTGAATAATATCTCCTTCTTCCAAGAGGACCTTGTGAAAGATAGCTCTTCAACAGGGCTTTTACATATCTCATTGCATTTGTAAAACATGGAGAGGGTCCTTCCAAGTGACGCAGTGGGGCATTAAATATCAGAAAATAAAATTTGGGATGTATGGGGTTTTAGAGTAGGTAGGACCTCCATTAGGGGGACATATTGTGCTCCTTCTGGGGTAGCTTCTCCATCTTTGGTCCCCAGCATGCATCTAGCTCTCACCTGTGGCTCCTAGAAGCTGTCAGCATGTGTGACAGCGGCCACACCCTGGGACCGGTTTGACTGGCTGGCTAAACCAGGTGAGGGTAGCCGATGGGTCTCAAACCCTCAGTGACGTCCCCTGCATGTGAAGACAGACTTCTGAGGATTCAGCAGACGAGACCCACAGCAGGCCCAAGAGTTTAGAAGGCAGTTATACTGGCCTCGGTCCAGTATACCTGAAGGAGCGTCTCCACCCCTATCGTTCAGCCTGCACACTGAGGTCCAGCGCCGAGGGCCTTCTGGCAGTTCCCTCTCTGCAAGAAGCGAAGTTACAGGGAACCAGGCAGAGGGCCTTCTCGGTAGTGGCACCCGCCCTGTGGAACGCCCTCCCGTCAGATGTCAAAGAGAAAAACAACTACCAGACTTTTAGAAGACATCTGAAGGCAGCCCTGTTTAGGGAAGCTTTTAATGTTTAATAGATTATTGTATTTTAATATTCTGTTGGAAGCTGCCCAGAGTGGCTGGGGAAACCCAGCCAGATAGATGGGGTATAAATAATATATTATTATTATTATTATTATTATTATTATTATTATTATTATTACTACTACTACTACTACTACTCCTACATTCTGCACATGCTGTAGAGGGAAGTGAGGGGCAGATGGGGCTTGTTGACCTCGGAAGTTAGCCCATCTAAGAGAAGGAAAACTCTGATCCTAAACCACTATCGCCTTGTGGGATATTTTTGGGAGAAGAAAAGGCTAAGGAGTAAAAACACTACACAAAACTGGAGTGGAGTCTCTAAGGTGGTTGGATGGTGCCTTGTGTCAGCATCGCCCTTGAGCCAGTGCCACTAACTGGACTCATCCACTTCAACCCCGACTGGGCTAGGTGACCTGGGTAGCACTTCCAGAGACCACCTTCTGCACAGGAACAGGTCAAAGTGCTGTGGACTCACAGCTTAGTGTTGTGAGCACCGGATTCACCCACAAGAAGACAGTTGTCGCACAGCAGAGTATAGCAGAGTATAAACCACTCGGAGAGCAGCTCTGTAGAATATCTTCTTTATTCTAACTACAACTATAATACAAACTATATACAGAGCTAAATGAGGTCTAAGCATAAATGAATGCTGAACTGCACTGAGTGTCTGCAGCTGCTCTTAGCAGCAACCTTATCTATACACACGATCTCTAACACTCAGTCTCTCTCTCTCCGACACACTGACTGACTGACTGACTGACTGACTGACTGACTGACTGACTGACTGATGTTAGGCTGGAGCAGAATAAGTAGAGAGCAGAACACCGCCCCTCCTCTCTGGAAAATCACCAGACTCATCAGCAGATTCTTGGATATGGGAGGGGTGAAATCTCCTCACCTTGTAGGTAGGTAAAAGGCAAAGGACCCCTGGACGGTTAAGTCCAGGCAAAGGCAACCATGGGATTCAGCGCTCATCTCGACTTTCAGGTCAAGGGAGCCAGCGTTTGTCCACAGACAGCTTTCTGGGTCATGTGGCCAGCATGAGTAAACCACTTCTGGTGCAACAAGACACCATGACGGAAGCCACAGGGCACAGAAATGCTGTTTACTTTCCCACTGCAACGGTATCTATTTATCTAATTGCACTGGCATGCTTTCAAACTGCTAGGTTGGCAGGAGCTGGGACAGAGCAACGGGAGCTCACTCCTTTGCAGGGATTCAAACCGCTAACCTTCCAATCGGCAAGCCCAAGAGGCTCAGTGGTTTAGACCTCCTTTCGGCAACTCCTGCAGCCAAGCTGTTGTATTGCTTTGCTTTCCTTTGTACCACATCAGCAAGCCTCAGAGAGGGGGGTCTTGTCATCTGGGCAGCCCTGGACCTCCACACACGCTGCCCAGGCTTGCACACTTCAGTTTGATTTCTCCCCCAGAGGCGCACTGTGTTGTCTCTCGAGACGGACAGATGCCAGCAACAACAACAGCAAACTAGTTGCCCAGGTCCCTTGGACAGAAACTGCATCAGTTCAAGTCATATGAAACTAATGGAAGTTTGTAGTGTCGATTCACCCTTTGAGATAAGAGTGGGTCTGTACATGTCTCCAGAGGTAGAAGCTAGGAAAGGGGATGTTTGACAGGGTATATTCACAACCTAGATTATTTCCTAGGACATGTCATGGGAAAAGCCAAGGCAGATTTCACCAGCTCTCTGGCGGAGTCACTGATTAAAGTTTCACTTCCAGGTAAGGATGGGGGACTGTCAGTTCAGGGCTCCACATTTCTGCATCAGTTTGTGAGGGACTTTTAAAAAAATAAAATAAAAATAGTCCTCATGAAAATCCAGCAGCATTTCAGTGCAAACTCCTCCCAGTACACATGCAGTGTTCCCTAAAACACATTTTTAAACAGCAATTTCTCCTTATACAAAGCATTTTTATGCTATTTTCACTAATATGTATACTTCAAATGTGCATTTTACCCTCATATATGTATTTTTATACACTGTGTATAGGATTTATTACAATCAATACAACTTGTTAATTGAAAGAAATAATTGTTTTGTACGCGTTACTTGCCTCGAGAAATGGGAATGCAAAAGTGTGAATTTTGAGGCATACCTGTGTTTCAATTCGCTTCAGGTTTCAGAAAATGAGAGATAGTCAGGTTTGCTTTCAAAGGGAAATGGCATCAAATTCCTTCCCCATCCCTGACCCCCCACCGCACCCCACTGGTAAATAGCCTCTGCCTGAGTTTTGATTCATCAGCTTAATGCGAATTGTCATAATCCCTTTCAGATCTCTGCTTCTTTTTAACCAGTATCCCCGCTATTTTAGAGGAAAGGGGAAGGCTGAAAACATTTGAGGCCCTTAAGACTTCAGTGGAACATTTCAGCTGGGTAGGAGCTGCCTCTCTGGAGAGCAGTTGGCATTTCAAGATCAACCTTCCTGCTAGCTGAAGGATGCTGAAGCGAAGTTTGGTACATTCTTCCCATACCAATTAGGAGGCTAAGAATAAACCACCGGGACCCCAAACTCTTGTTAGACGTTGTCACCTTCTGCCTCTTCCCCGGCAGCCATCTCTTTCGTTTGCTTTCCTCCTCCTTGCCTGCCTAAATAGCAAGGATGCAGTGTGCAATGGACCATTCCCTGAAGATGCTACTCAGATGCCTTAGGTCTCTGGTTTGGGGTGGAATGGTTGAAAGAGTTGCCGGAGAGAGACTCTATGTTTTTGGTCAGGTGTCAACAATTCAGCCCTCTTTATTTGCTCCTTTGTTTTCCTTCTTTGGCCATATCTTGATCCTAAGGGTTAGACGAAGAAATGCCAGACGAGCAGCTGTCAGCAACTCTTTCTTCAGAGGCATGAGCTGGAGCCACACGTACGCTTGCCCTTTATTTATAATGGAAGAGGGGGACGTGATTTGTCAATGCGGCATTCGTGATCTACAAAAGCAAAGCCCCGAGAATGCGGAACAAGAGCAGGGAATTGTGTGTTGCTCGCCACGACCGCCTCTCACCTCCCCATCTGCCGCACAAAGGCGGAAGCGACCCCCATATATTGGCAGTCGCTGCAAAGGGGGCCCCTCCTTGTAGTTACATCTGCACAGCTTTCTCTTCCATAATGCCCCCATTCAGCAGCCATATGGTGCTTGTTCCATGGAAGTGGCTTTTGCCCCTGCTTAAGCGACTTCTGCGTGAGATTGAAACGAAGCCGTTGTGGGCACCCAAAGAGCCTCTTTGAAATCGCAGCCTCGGGGCAGGGCTTAGATTGACGAAGGCTGCCAAGCCTTGTGGCACCAGACTGCGACCTCTTGTTTGTCACAGGTCGGCTGAGGCAGCTTCACACATGCAGTCTAAGTCCACTGGGTTTCGTGCGCGGCTGATTCGCATGCCACCTTCTCTTGGCGTGCACTTAAGGCTGCGCACCAGAAATGGCAAACTGTGAATTTAACGAACGTGTTGAGGAGTGCAAGACATCAGTAGGTTCATCAAATTTGAGGGCAGCATCCAGATGCCGTATGTTTTGCATCACTATTAGGAAGCCTCCTTACACGGAGTGTTGTCAACCAGGGCCAGATTTAGGTTTGATGAGGCGCTAAGCTGCTGAAGGTCATGGGGCCCTTATATGTCCAGCTGTCCTTTGTCAACAACAAATTGTCGCCATTTTTTGTGTTGAATATATGCTATATGGTAATTTATGGACTTAATAGGTATCTAAAGCCATTTGCACATGCAGAATGTTGTTATTGTTGTTTAGTCATTTAGTCGTGTCCGACTCTTCGTGACCCCATGGACCAGAGCACGCCAGGCACTCCTGTCTTCCACTGCCTCCCGCAGTTTGGTCAGGCTCATGTTTGTAGCTTCGAGAACACTATCCAACCATCTTGTCCTCTGTCGTCCCTTTCTCCTTGTGCCCTCCATCTTTCCCAACATCAGGGTCTTTTCCAGGGAGTCTTCTCTTCTCATGAGGCGGCCAAGGTATTGGAGCCTCAGCTTCAGGATCTGTCCTTCCAGTGAGCACTCAGGGCTGATTTCCTTCAGAATGGATATGATCTTCTTGCAGTCCATGGGACTCTCCAGAGTCTCCTCCAGCACCATAATTCAAAAGCATCAATTCTTCGGCGATTAGCCTTCTTTATGGTCCAGCTCTCACTTCCATACACATCACTACTGGGAAAACCATGGCTTTAACTATACGGACCTTTGTTGGCAAGAATGTAGGCTCCCTATGTATAGAAATGAGCAAAGCAGTGATATTTTAGGGAGCAGGCTAGCAGGCGGGGCCCATTGCTTACACATAGCAGCCTTCACAACACAAAACACTGGTGCTGTATGTAGGTTTTATTTTATTTGTTTTTTATCTTATATTTTGGAAATGTACATCCAGTTTGTTTTTTCCTTTAAAAAAATTTGGGGGGTGGTGGCCAAGAAAGTGGGGCCCTGAGCTATAGCTTGTTTAGCTTATACATAAATCCGGCACTGTTGTCAAAACTGACAGGCAAAAAATGTAGATCCTGCACTGCCCTTATGTCAGTAATGCAAGAGATGCAGAGGCAAGAGATGCAGCTCATTCATCCCCATCAAGCCACCCATTAGATCCCTAAGACACAAATGAAGGACTGGGCTGTGACCTGGAGTCATAGAAGCATAGAACTGTAGAGTGGGAGGGGATCCTGAGGGTCATCTAGTCCAACCCCCCTGCAATGCAGGAATCTCAGCTAAAGCATCCATGACAGACAGCCATCCAACCTCTGCTTAAGAACCTCCAAGGAAGGAGAGCCCACAACCTCCCGAGGGAGACCGTTCCACTGTTGAGCAGCTCTTACTGTCAGAAAGTTCTTTCTGATGCTTAGTTGGAATCTCCCTACTTGTAACATGAAGCCATGGGTTCGAATCCTACCCTCCAGAGCAGAAGAGAAAACAAGCTTGCTCTATCTTCCATGTGAAGGTATTTGAAGACAGCTAACATATCTATTTTTATTAATTTTTTATTTTTAAAAATTTCTGTACCCCTTTATATTTTCTTTTGGAAGCCGCCCAGAGTGGCTGGGGAAGCCCAGCCAGATGGGCGGGGTATAAATAATAAATAATAAATTATTATTATTATTATTATTATTATTATTATTATTATTATTATTATTATTATTATTATTCAAGAAAAATCTCAAAGCGGTTTACAGCATATTAAATCAATAAAATGTAAATAAAACAATCAGAAGAAAATCAATTATAGAGTATACAGTCAAAGCAACATAACAGAAAGCTAAAATATTATCTTAAAGATTTCAAAATAAAACATTACAAAGGAGGTCAACTACAGAATACATATTTAACATAGTAGGGCTGGGTGAGTGTGGGCCCCGCCCCCTAAGCCAGGTGTTAAGGGCCTTGCAGGGAGCGGCCTTCACCCCTCACTGCTAGGTGATTTTCCTCTCAGTCTCCTTTCCCCCAGGCTAAACATACGCAGCTCCTTCACCCATTCCTCATCAGGCTTAGTTTCCAGACCCTTGATCATCTTGGTTGCCCTCCTCTACACACCTTCCAGCTTGTCAATATCCTTCTTAAATTGTGCCCAGAATTGGACACAAGATTCCAGGTGTGGTCTGACCAAGGCAAAATAGAGTGGTACTGTTATTTCCCTTGACCAGGACACTATACTTCTGTTGATGCAGCTTAGAATAGCATTAGCTTTTTTTGCCGCTGCATCACACTGTTGGCTCATGTTAACCCACTAGATCCTTTTCAGATGTGCTACCTTACCAAGGAGAACTAATTTCTGTTCAATCCAGCCTATTTTCCCTGCAGGCATAATACGCTGATTTAACTGCAATGATACTTGATTCCTGGGTAGACAGTTATACAAAAGGAAAGCTCAGGACATACGTTTGTATATTAGAACGGCTAAGCACAGCTGAAAGTGCAACTCCTTATAGGCTTTAAGTCTATAGCATAATAAGCTACTGTGTCTGCAAGATTTGATGAAAGAAGAAGTCCTTAATTTTCAAATCTAGAGTCTTTTGCTTCAACAATCAACTTCACCAGAAAATGCAGGATCGTTTCTAAGACAACGCAAAACGCTTTGAAAGAATTTTCACTTCGCACCATGTGGCCATACAACATATTTACTTTGTCCGACTATCACTTCTGGTCAAACAGGTTGGGCATGTTTTGTTGCCGTACAAAAACCTGCAAAGCCTGTTTAGCCAGAAGCAATTGTAGGGCAAATATATGCACCACATGCAGCAATCCAATTTCAGACATACTTCAGTTCTCTAGAGCAGTGTTTCCCAACCGGTGTTCCGCGGCACACTAGTGTGCCGTGAGACATCGGCTGGTGTGCCGTGGGAGGAAGGCGGGCGAGTCGGGCGGTGAGAGGCGGCGGCGGCGGCGAGGATCCGCGTCGAGCCGGGGGCGGCTCCGCGGTGGTGGTGCCGAGCGGCGGGGCAGCGCGCGCAAAAGGGAGGATCGCGAGACAGCGGAGGAGGAGGAGGCCGGCATGTCCGGGCAGCAGCAGCAACAACAGCAGCAGCAACTCCCGCCGCCGCCCCCTCCTCCGCCCGCTATCGCCGCCACCACCACAACAGCCGCCGCCGCCTCAGCTGCCCTCGCTCTGCTGCCTCCTCCCACCCCGGCAAGGGGGAGGGAAAAAACTTTCGCTTTTGTGCGTCCCTCCCGGCGTGACGCTGCGCGCTGACGTCACGGGGCGGGGCTTTAATGGTGGTGTGCCGCGAGATTTTTTTCCGGCTAACAGGTGTGCCGTTGCCCAAAAACGTTTGGGAAACACTGCTCTAGAGGGGTGGGCATAAAGTAAATCGGTTTCTACTGGAAGATCTCTGGGCGATTTGAAGTCAATCAGGAAGGAGTCCTGACTCCCAGTTGTTTAGCTATGAAACCACAAAAATAATTCCCCTTGCTCTGAATCATACTACTGAGACTAAGAAAGCTGAGGGGAGTGTTGCGGAAGCGGATTTCGCAGAATCACAGAAGTTGGGAGGGATCTAGTCCAACCCTCTGCGAAGCAGAAACCAGAACTAAAGAATCCCCAAAAGATGGCCTCTGTTTAAAAGCCTCCATTTAAGGAGAGCCCACCTTCTGCACAGACCCTTCCCCACATTTGTGTGTGAAAGGACTGTGAGCTCCTGGGCTCAGAGTTCTTTCATGTCTTCGGCATCTTGCTCTAGCTAACAGACACAAGGAAATGGTAAAAAAACCCCAAAAACCCAAAAGATCCCACCAGCCTGAAGTTTGCCTATTGTGGCTCTAAAGAAACAAAAGTCAGACTCTGCTTTGTAATCTGCTAACAAATATATACGGTGAGCCTATCTTAGGGTGGTTGAATCTGCCAATCATGGTTTCCCTCGGGTCCTCGTTTTTCCAGTCTCAAATTCAATTATCCACATTTCCACAGCAGGTTGTGATTTTTTATTTTATTTTTAAAGAAATCCTCATGAAAATTTGTTTGCACAGTCGTTCCCAAACTCCCCTGCCCCCTGCCCCTTGAAATAATTTGTTGAGGATCTTGGCAAGCCACTTCATAATTTTGCTGCCTGTCGTAGCAATTGTAATGGGCTGGATGCTGGACGATTTTTAAGTTTATTTTTGCAGACATGCTGCAAAGCACCTGGATGAAGCTCGCGGACCACAGTTTGGAACCCCTGCATTTGCATTTCTTTCCGGATTTCTGCTCATACGTATACATGTTTTTGTATGCAATTTGGCTTAATATACACCTTTTTTCCTTCTTCTTCTTTTGCAAAGCAATGCTCTCTAATATAATGCAGTGTTTGTATGCTATTTTCAAGAATATATACCTTATATGCAGACCTTATCCTAGCACGTGCATTTTTGTATGCATTACTTGAGCTGGAGAACTTGCATTGCAAAATTCAGAGAAGTGTGGGTTTTGAAGAATGGTTTCTTTCTCTCTCCCCTGCTCCTGGCCTGCCCTATCCCTTTAATGCTTAAAAAATAAATGGGTTGGGGGTGGCTAATGCTGCTCTCATTGTCTCCTCTGTGCCTGTTTCAGAAATTAGGTTCGATTGGGGAGCTGTAGGTACTTGGAATCCTCGCAGGATTTAAGCTCTAAAAGGAAGCTCTGCAGGAGAGGACAGAATTACCAGGGCCGTTTAAATGTTTAATGCCAGGCCTCCTCCTTGGAAATGTGAGGGGTGAACCAGTCAGCTGGGAAGCAAGTTCTGGCAGCCTGTTCCTCCATAACGGTTCCTATTAGATTTCCACTTGCAGCTGGTTTATGGGCCACTGTTAAAACGGGAGCGAGATTAATACAGGAAAGCATGGCAGGCGTACAGAATTATGTGCGTTGCGTGAACATGCCGAGATTTTTAAAAGGAGCCTCGGCACTGAGGAGACTTCAAAACAGAGCCCTGCTTCTCTCCCCTCCTCCGAAAATCTGACTTTACCCTTGAAAGATTTCCAGTTTGGAGGATTCTAGTGCGATAAATGCAGGTCTCTGTTCCCTTCGTGTGATGGTCTGGGACTTGGGCTCGGACTCGGAGCCAGAGGAGTCTCAGTCTGCACCGAATCCTTTGCCTCAGGCGGCATCTGAACCAAGTCTGGGGCCTGATCCTGAAGAGCCCCAGTCTGCACAGGTTCCCCTGCAACAAGCACCAGCTGGGCCAAGTCAGGGGCCTGCCCTGGCTCCAGATGTGGGGATTACCTCGTTGCCTCCAGCTGGTCCATCACTTACAGCTGCTCCACTACCAATTGGGTCAGGAGAGGCTGAGGTGGCCTCTGGGTCTAGTAACCCACCGACGTCTCCTGAGCTGCAGAGACTGAGGTCTGAGAGAAGGAGAGACCTGAGTACTCGCAGGAGGAGTGCTCGCCTTCGGGCGAGACAGGGAGGTGAGTCACCGGGGGATCAGGACCAGCCGTTACCCCGACAGAGATAAAAGCCTGTCGGACCCCACCCCAGGTTGTGGGAGCAACATTGCTAGAACCTGCCTGAGACCCTGTGCCTGACCCTGCCTTGTGTCCTGCCTTGGCCCTGTCGGACTGACTCCTCACGAAACCCTTGGATTTGGGACTGGACCTGGATGGTGTTGCTTGGGTTACCCCCGGGCCCAGCACACTTCGCCTGACAGCAACTAAATAACCTGGTGAAGTTGCCTTGGTCTCTTGTTATAGGAATTTGGCATAAGGCCAAGTACAAAACCCTGGAATTGTAAAGTTGGAAGGGTAACCTGGTCCACTGTTTCCCAACCCTGGGTCTCCAGACTACAATTCCCATCATCCCCAACAATCACTGGTCTTGCTAGCTAGGGATGATGGGAGTTGTAGTCCGAAAACAGCCGGAGATCCCAAGGGTGCGAAACAGCGATCTAGTCCCAACCCACTGCGATGCTGGAATCTCAGCTAAAGTACCCATGACAGATGAGCAAACGAGAGGGGGGAAATACCACGGGAAAAGTCACCCGACACACATTCTTGTGGGCTTCATCCAAGCCGCCTTTCAACAAAATCATATGCATGGAGGCATTGGAATACAAATGACCACATTTGATTTTTTTAAAATTGTATTTTTGACCCTTGGAGTCACTTCCAAGTCTACAAATTCTACTCTATGAGTCTATGATATCAGGAGCTGCCCCTGGCCACATTGGGGACCAGGATTTTTGAATTATTGAAATAAAGACTTGTAGTGTTGGGAGGGGCCACAAGAGTCATCTAATCCAACCCCTGGCCATTGGGGAATAACAACTAAAGAACCCCTGACAGACGACCACCCAACGTCCATTCAAAAACCTCCCATGACAAGACAGTCCACTGCCTTCTGAGGGAGCTCATTCCACTGCTGAACAGCTCTTACCATAAGAAAGTTCCTCCTAATGTTTAATTTGGAATCTCTTGTCTTGCAATTTGAATCCATTGGTTCAGGTCCTGCCCCTTTAGCAGCAGAAAACAAGCTTGCTCCGTCTTAATGTGACAGCCCTTTGGACAGGGCCAGAGTTAGAAGAAGAAAAAGAAGAAGAGGAGGAGGAGGAGTCTGGATTTGATATCCCGCTTTATCACTAGCCGAAGGAGTCTCCAAGCTGCTAACAATCTCCTTTCCCTTCGTCCCCCACAACAAACACTCTGTGAGGTGAGTGAGGCTGAGAGACTTCAGAGAAGTGTGACTAGCCCAAGGTCACCCAGCAGCCGCATGTGGAGGAGCGGGGAAGTGAACCCGGTTCCCCAGATTACGAGACTATCGCTCTTAACCACTACATACTGGCTCTAGGTTTGATGAGGCCCTAAGCTACTGAAGGTAATGGAGCCCTTTATATGTCCAGCTGTCCCTTGTCAACAACCAATTGTCACTGTTTTACTGTGTTGAATATATGCTATATGGTAATTTATGGACCTAACAGGTATCTAAAGCCATTTGCACATAACAAACAGGAGCCTACACAACACAAAACACTGTTGCTGTATGTAGGTTTTATTTTATTTGTTTTTTATCTTATATTTTGGAAATGTACATCCAGGTTGTTGTTTTTCCTTTAATTTTTTGGGGGGCCCCCAAGAGAGCTTATACGTAAATCTGGCACGGGCTTTGGAAATATCTTCTCTCAGTCTTTTGTTCTCCAGGCTAAACATACTCCAGCTCCCTCAATTGCACCTCATAAGATTTGGTTTCCAGATCATCTTCCAGCTTATAATATCAGTCTTAAATTGAATCAATGGTTAGTTTAAACCTAGTGCCCCATGGCAGCAACAGTGCACTGAGGTAGTTTTAGACGCTGGATTTAATCAGCTTTTGGGGGCGGGGTGAGGAGACTGTTTAGACGACCCACATGGATTATTTTACAAGGTTTGTTAGCTAGCCCTGCTCAATTTGGGGGCACTCCTATTCGTTCTGCAGAGTGGCCCTCGACTTTGGCAAAGGCCCTCGACTTTGCAGCTCAGTGGCAGAGTTTTCCATGCAGAAGCTCCCAAATTTAATGCAGAACTGGCCAGTTTCTGCTGGAGTGGGAATGGGTGGAAGCAGTTGGAGCAAGCCGGCTAATTCTCGTTTCATCCCCAGTCTCTTCTCTGCTGAGTTAAACAAGGAGAACACTGAGGCTAAGGAAAAGGAAGCAGACAGGTGCTGCCGCCCTCTGGACTGCGCTCAGGTAAGAAGGTAGGCAGGTGGGGGCTACCTGAGAGTAAACAGAGGCTGGTGGGAACAGCACCATACAGCACCCAAATTAACAATCTCAGAAAATTAGAATATTAAATGAAATCAGCAAAACAAGGATTGCAAATAGAGCAATATTGGACCTCTGAGAAGTAGAAGCATGCATATGTACTCAGGATGCTTCAATAGCAGCATCAAGTGCTCCAAATCAACACAGACTGTGGAAACTTCACACTGGACTTCAAGCATCTGGCATTGTGTGCCTCTCCATTCTTCCTCCAGACTCTGAGTCCTTGGTTTCCAAATGAGATACAAAAGCTGCTCTCATCAGAAAAGAGATTTGGGGAGCCATGTCATCAGCTGGTGTTGGTCCACTGTGCTTCATTAAGTCCAGGGTCAACGCAGCTGTCTACTAGGAGATTTTGGAGCACTTCATGCTTCCTTCTACAGACAAGCTTTATGGGGATGCTGACTTCATTTTCCAGCAGGACTTTGGCACCTGCCCACACTGCCAAAATACCAAAACCTGGTTCAATGCCCATGGGATTACTGTGCTTGATTGGCCAGCAAACTCACCTGACCTGAACCCCATAGAGAATCTATGGGGCATTGCCAAGAGAAAGATGAGAGACAAGAGACCGAGCAATGCAGAAGAGCTGAAGGCTGCTATTGAAGCTTCCTGGTCTTCCATAACACCTCAGCAGTGCCACAGGCTGATAGCATTCATGCCACACCGCATTGAGGCAGTAATTGATGCAAAAGGGGCCCAAACCAAGTACTAAGTACATATGCATGCTTCTACTTCTCAGAGGTCCAATATTGCTCTATTTGCAGTCCTCATTTTGCTGATTTCATTTAATATTCTAATTTTCTGAGATTGTTAATTTGGGGTTTTCATCAGCTGTACGCCATGATCATCACAATTATAACAAATAAAGGCTTGACATATCTCGCTTTACATGTCATGAGTCTATCTCATATATTAGGTTCACCTTTTAAGTTGAATTACTGAAATAATTATCTGAGTTTCACCCGTATTTGCCCTTATGGGTAGGCAATGGGTAGGCAAGCTAAGGCCCAGGGGCCGGATTCGGCCCAATCACCTTCTAAAGCTGGCCCACGGATGGTCCGGGAATCAGTGTGTTTTTACATGAGTAGAATGTTTGCTTTTATTTAAAATGCATCTCTAGGTTATTTGTGGGGCATAGGAATTCGTTCATTTATTTATTTTTCAAAATATAGCCCGGCCCCCCACAAGTTCTGAGGGACAGTGGACCGGCCCCCTGCTGAAAAGGTTTGCTGACCCCTGGTCACTAGCTGCTTCTTCTGGCATTTCCAGATAGGGCTCCTGCCTGACTTCTGCCCCAGAGGTGTGCCCTCATGGCTGTGCTTCTCATGGCATCAAGCTTTATGACATCTGCTTTTGCAGCCAGTGTAAGCAGAGGTGAGGGGGGGGAGGAGCTGAGACCAGTTAATGATCCCTAAATAGAGACTTCTATGCAAAAACACGAAACACTCCCATTATCATGGTCCATGTTTCCTTCTCCTAAGTCTGATAAAAGCACTCGGTTAAAGAAGTCTTTAATTGAATGAGCCTTAGCCAATTATTTTATCTATTATGTCTGCATCAATTTGCATGCGAGCATAAAAACAGTAGTTCGGAAGGAAAAAAAGGATTATTTGCTTTTAGACAAGGTTTGCGTGAGCTGCAGTTAGGATCACCTTAGGAGAGGCAGTCTCTGCAGTGGGAAAGGGAGGGGGGATATTTTCAGATGGCGCTTGCTCTCAGCATGGTTTAAAGATAAAATACAAAGCACTTATAATTCAAAATAGTATTGTTATTATTTTTAATGAGGCCTGGTTAAGGCTGCAATCCAAGCCACACTTACCCAGACATGGGGGTGAATAAACATTCTGCTGCTTGCTCCATAGTTGCAGACTACTAGCAAGAATTCCAATCAAATGCTCACAAAGGCATGAATGTGCATTCGATTCAAATGTTCACAGAAAGATCAAAGGGCAAGCACCCTCTGCTGTCACCATAGTAAGGTAAAGGGATCCCTAACCATTAGGTCCAGTCGTGACCGACTCTGGGGTTGCAGCAGTCATCTCGCTTTATTGGCCAACCATGGGATGCGGCGCTCATCTCCACTTTCAGGTCAAGGGAGCCACTGTTTGTCCACAGACAGCTTTCCGGGTCATGTGGCCAGCATGACTAAGCCGCTTCTGGCGAACCAGAGCAGCGCACGGAAATGCCGTTTACGTTCCCGCCGGAGTAGTACCTATTTATCTACTTGCACTTTGACGTGCTTTTGAACTGCTAAGTTGGCAGGAGCAGGGACCGAGCAACAGGAGCTCACCCCGTTGCGGGGATTCGAACCGCCGACCTTCTGATCAGCAAGCCCTAGGCTCTGTGGTTTAACCCACAGCGCCACCCGTGTCCTGTTGTCGCCATACCAAGGCCTAAAAGCTTATCTTGGAGCACGGTGCTGGCAGTGGGCACTGCCCACGTCCCACGAGATCATCTTTCCCTTCTAGAGATGGAACTATAAGTGACAGAATCCCAGGTTGAGAACTGATACTGGAAATTTAGGTTTGTGCAGTCTGGCACAACAAATCATCTTTTTTTTTCTTTTTAAGGACTTTCTGAGGTTATGGAAATCATGCAGAATTGCACTACAACATATGGGATGACCAGTTAAGAGGAAAATGCACAGCCACTGGGAAAGCAAATCAGGATGCAATCGGGGTGAATGCTCATTGTTGTATAACCCTCCAGCAAGCAGATTAGAACAGATGTCCAATAAAGACTGGAGGTTTTCTAATCTCTACGTAAGTGTTGCACAAGCAATTCAGTATGAACGTTGAATAATCAGGTTGTCCAGCGGCGTAGCATGGGTTGTCAGCACCCGGGGCAAGGCAAGTAATTTGTGCCCCCTAACCCGGGGCAAGGCAAGTAATTTGCGCCCCCTAACCCCTAACCTGCCGCCGCTGCCAGCTTCTTCTTGCTGCTGCCTGGTCTGGTCTGGTGTGGTTCTCTCCCGCGCTCAGCGCTGCGCTGGGCGGCCGCTGCACTGTCCCTCCCCCAGATAGTCCCTCGCTCTCTCTCCGCACCGCACGCCTGGCACCCACCCCCTCCACAGTGGGCGGCGACCCAGCGGCTTGGATCGGATTCGCACAGCCAGCACTGCAGTGAGAGAGAGTGAATGAGCCAGGTAGGGGCAGAGAGCTGCGAGTGGGAGCGCGCCCCCCCCCCGATGTTGCGCCCGGTGCGGCCGGCCCCCCCTGCACCCCCCATGCTACGCCACTGAGGTTGTCCGAACGAGCTCACCGATTCCATCAGGGAGAAAAAACCCTTTCGGAACCCTTGTGAGCATTTGAGTCAGTGCCGGATTTACATATAAGCTAAACAAGCTATACAAGCTAAACAAACTATATTGGGGGGGGGGGAATTAAAGGGAAAAAACTGGATGTACATTTCCAAAGTATAAGATAAAAAACAAATAAAATAAAACCTACATACAGCAACAGGGTTTTGTGTTGTGTAGGCGCCTATGATGTAAGTCATGGGCCCGCCTGCTGGCCTGCTCCCTAAAATATCACTGGTTTGCTCACTTCTATATATAGGGTGCCTACGTTCTGCATGGGCTGGTTGCAAATTACCATGTAGCATATATTGAACACAAAAAACAGCGACAATTTGTTGTTGACAAAGGACAGCTGGACATATAAAGCGTAGAACCTTACATTTGTCTCTACTGAATTGCATCTGTTTGGACCCGATTCTCCAAACTGTTAAGATTCACTGGAGGACACACGATGCACCCTTATACTGAGTCAGACTATTGCTCCATCTCTCTTAATATTGCCTACACAGGCTGGCAGTGGCTCTCCAGGGCTTCAGGCTGGGTTATTTGGTTCCGTACCTAAAACCCTGAACAGCGGCTGCCAGTCAGTGTTGACAATACAGTGGTACCTCTGGTTACGAACAGGATGCGTTCCAGAGGCCTGGCCATATCCCAAAGATTTTGTAAGTGGAGGATCACTTCTGCGCATGTGTGCAGAGCCACAGATCGCTTCTGCGCATGCATGAGCGGCAAACCCACTTCCGGGTTTGCCACGGTCACAGCCTGAAGGTTACGTTACCCGAGGGTCCACTGTACTGAGCTAAACAGAGCAGTGGTCTGATTCTGTATACGGCAGGTCTCTATATTCCCAACACTTTGTATCAGCATCCTAATCAGATACTTTGCAGTTCTTTTTGAATGGGAAGTGCTTTGCCAGAAATAACCACAAACCATTAAGCCATAAACCTTCTGCAGAAATTGGAACTGTTCAGCTTTAACGTTATAATAAGGCCCATATTTCCAAACATTCCACCTGTCCATTTCCTGTCTGCTAACATTCCACATGCTTTTTTTTTTAGTGCATACACAGGGAGATACAAAATTCCTCATGTGGGTGTTTATAGACCAGTTAAACACAGCATGCTGTCTTATTAAAACATCCAAGTAATTAGCAGTTTAAGCAGCTTGGATAAATTATGGCTCATAAAATTATAGTGGCTATTTGAACAGAGGCACTTGCACACAAACCTTCTTACAAACCACCCACTCCAAATGGTGCAAGAGGCAAATCACACACACACACACACACACACCATAATGACTAGAAGCCAAGTGACCTTCTTCCCCCCCACAATTTTCCTGTATTATTTCAGCTTAGTTCTGTCTGCTTTCTGTCAGTGGACATTAGGAAAGAGGAGAAAAACAAAGGGTTAGAGTATTTGATAGACTGGGGGGAGCAGGATTCTGATCCCCACGCAGCCGTTAAGCACACTAGGTGAACTTGGGGCAGTCAGCCTAGCCTACAGGGTTGTTGCGAGGAAAAAGTGTGGACCATAGAGTTGGAAGGGATCCTGAGGATCATCTGATCCAAACTGCTGCAATTCAGGAATATGCAGCTATCCCTTACGGGGACAAACCTGCAACCTTGGTGTTACCAGCATCACCCCCTAACCAGCTGAGCTATCCAGCTGATGGTATGGAAGGGACTAAGATTAGTACACCGAACGCCTTGGAGAAAAGGTATACAGTCATACCTCGGGTTGAATCTGCTTCAGGTTTAGTGCTTTCGGGTTGCATTCTGCGGCAACCTGGAAGTAACAGAGTGCGTTACTCCTGGGTTTCGCCGCTCGCGCATGCACAGACACTCAAAATGACATCACACGCATGTGCGAAAAAATGTGACCCACACACGCATAGATGCGCCATCGCGTCTTACGTTCCATTCAGGATGTGAACGGGGAAAACAAGACGTTCTTGCCGACGTATTTATTCAAGATTCACAGAGAGAGGCGGAAAGGCATCCGATCGGATCATGGTGTTGCTCCTACTGAACTCCTCCCCCCTCCCTTCTTGGCAACAACACTCCCGCTCCCCGGCCACCAGGGGCTATTTGTCTCTGAGTTCTTTGCTCTTGCACTTTCAATGCACGCCGGGTTCTGGGAGAAGGGGGATCAGGAATCTGTGACAACATGTCAGCTGGCTGCTCTGTCTCTGTCTCCCCCTCCTCTTCTCCCATCACCTCCCAACTATTCTGTTCACCTGTCTCTGGGCTGTGACCTTCCTCTAACCACGGCTGTAAATCAATATTGTCTTCCTCTTCTCTGGAAGGTTCAAGAGGAGGGTGGGCCGGTCTCCACCATCCCTCCTTAGTCCAGTCCCCCTCAGATCAGTCTCTGACAAAGCCACACACCGATAAATAAATTTGAGAAAGGGGCAAGATTAGACGTGGATGCACAAAGCATTAAAAAAAAAATAAGGCCCCTTGTGCTCTGCTCCATTTCCCCTTTCTTCCTGCCCAGGGCAGCCCTCTGCCTGCACCTCAGAGCCGGCACCTCACTCAAGGCTGGGTTTCAGCAGGTACAGCATCTCCTCCTCCTTGCCTACTCTCCAGTAGCCGCTACGAGATGCCCATAGGAGGTGGCTGGGAGCAGCAGTTGTGGAGAGGTAACCCAATGCTCCCTTGTAGCTGCCACTCAGGATAAACATCCTCCCCCTGAGCTCAGCAGCGGTAGCACTGGCGGGGGAAACAGAATCAAATCAGAAGCTGGGATGGCTTTCATAATTTCTGGGACTGTCCTTGGAAAATCGGGGCACTTGGAGGGTATGTGATAGACCAGCTTCCACTGCCAACTGGGTCTCCCAGGGTGGAAAGGACGACAGCCTGGGTGCAGCAGCTGACAAGACCCTGCCATGTGTCCCCAACCAACTGCTCTTGCAATGGAGGTAGGACCTAGAGCTGGGCCAACGTCCAGGGCGGGTGGGAAGAATCCTGCGTGGGCAAGACAGCCCTTTCATTTTGTCCTGTGCCACTGCAGAATACAAACTCTCCCGAATTCAACTAGATAATGGCTGGTAAGTCAGTGGCTGAGAAAAATCAAATCACCGTAGCAACCTCAGTTGCCATTTCCCAGAACAAGCGCTGTTGGAAGCAGAAGGGCGGGGAGAATTAAAAGGCGTATATTTTGACACAATCGTTGTTTACAGCAGCAACAAAGGGCTCCTTGCTGCAAAGTAGTTTTGCTTCGTCTCTGTGTGCTCACATGGCTATTTAAGTGCTCTGAGAACGGCCGAGCATGGGAGTCAAAAATGATATTCTTGGATGGGAAACGGCATCTCAGAGTATAGCCCATCTTTGCATGACGCTCTCTTGCTTGGGCACCTGGATGAAGCAACAGAATACAGAAGAGAGGAGGAGAGAACCACTCAGTCATGTAGCGATTCACAAACGTGGAATTGTTCCCTCCAGAACATGCCCGAAAACAGGCTCTGCTCAGTCAGTGGCCTCCAGGGTTGCCATATTTCAAACAGTGAAAATCTGGACAGAAAAGCTGATGAGCTTTTTTGGCCAAAGTTGTTGAGCTTTTTGGGCAAATGCTGTTTTTGAGCTATTTTTTTATGGAAAAGCAGCAAAAACAGCACTGCCGACATGGGCTGCCATACGCCTGTATTTTCCTGGACACTGTCCCGATTTCTGCCCAGACACTGTTGCCGACTGCAGTATTCCGGATATGACAACCCTCGTTGCATGGTTGCAACTGGATGCTTTGGCTCCTGCGGAGATAGCATAGACTGAAAAGAAAGACAAGGGAGGGCAGCTATAATGTTATGGCTGATGGGTGGCCTTATTTATTTCTTCGGTGGACTGCTGGCTAGCAGTCTGGGAGGTTTGTTGTTGTTTATCAGTGGGAGCTCATGGTTAGGCAATGGTCTCCTGTTAGCAAGGAGTCTCTCATGTGTTTTGAACGAGAGGCCCATCAGAGCTTGGAAAGGGCTTTCTCCAGCTAAGGTTTGAGTGTCTGAGAAAGAGATGACAGTTTAGGAGAAACAAAGGACTGTATCTCCTTGAATGAACCTGCCTGGGCTTTGAGATCTTCTGGAGAGGCCTTTCTCTCAGTTCCGCCACCTTCACTGGCGAGTTTGGTGAGGACACCAGAAGGGGCCTTCTTGGTGGCTGCTCCTAGGTTTTGGAACTCCCTTCCACAAGAGGGTAGGCTCCCCCCCTTTCCTTTCACAGGCAGGCAAAATACCGTATTTTGCGCTCTATAAGACGCACCAGACCACAAGACGCACTTAGTTTTTGGAGAAGGAAAACAAGAAAAAAAAATATTCTGAATCCCAGAAGCCAGAACAACAACAGGGATCGCTGCATAGTGAAAGCAGCAATCCCTCTTGCTGTTCTGGCTTCTGGGATAGCTGTGCAGCCTGCATTCGCTCCATAAGATGCACACACGTTTCCCCTTACTTTTTAGGAGGGAAAAAGTGAGTCTTATAGAGCAAAAAATACAGTAGTTACTCTTATAAGAGTAACTGTCGTAGCAGCAGGGTCTTCTGGGGGTGGGTGGGTGTTTGTGTGTGTGCATGCTTTTAAATAGTGAGTGTTTCCAGTGCTGTTTCCAGGAGGGTTATTTATTTAATTGTGAGGTTTTATATATTGTGGTTTGTTGTTGTTGTATCTGTTTTATTTTATGCTGTTTGCTGCCTTGCATTCCGCACTGGCAGAACAGCAGGATAGAAATTTTAAAAATACAAATATTCTATATACAAATACCTGGAGATGTTGGGGATCAAACTGGGACCTTTCACATGCAAAGCAGAAGTTCTATCACTCAGTCACAGCCTTTCCCAACTTTCCACATTTCAGTTATTATATAGCTTTGTAAATGGCTCAACATTAAAGCACAGTGCAAACTGTGAGCCACAAAGCCCGGCATCAGAGACAAAGGGGTCCATTAGCAAACAAATTAATGTGAGTGTAGAAAGAAAGCTTCAAAGCCGCTGCTTTAGTATTTAGCCTGCTTTCTTGTTACATTATAAAAACTGACATTCGTGCATGAATGCTATAAAAACATCACTCCCGGACCAGAATTAAATTTATTTGATGGCAGCTCCATACAGTTAAAGCTTTGGTTTTCCCAGTAGTGATGTATGGAAGTGAGAGCTGGACCATAAAGAAGGCTGATCGCTGAAGAATTGATTCTTTTGAATTATGGTGCTGGAGGAGACCCTTGAGAGTCCCATGGACTGCAAGAAGATCAGACCTATCCATTCTGAAGGAAATCAGCCCTGAGTGCTCACTGGAAGGACAGATCCTGAAGCTGAGACTCCAATACTTTGGCCACCTCATGAGAAGGCAAGACTCCCTGGAAAAGACCCTGATGTTGGGAAAGGTGGAGGGCACAACGAGAAGGGGACGACAGAGGACGAGGTGGTTGGATAGTGTTCTCGAAGCTACCAACATGAGTTTGACCAAACTGCGGGAGGCAGTGGAAGACAGGAGTGCCTGGCGTGCTCTGGTCCATGGGGTCACGAAGAGTCAGACACAACCAAACGACTAAACAACAACAAGGTGGTTTTTAAAGGGTGAATGCAAATTACTTTTTTAAAATACCTTTCTTATAAAACTAGACATCAATGTCATCCAACAAACGGCTGTAAAGTTGATTTTGTTGTTGTTTCAATACCTCCAACATGGCAAAGCTTGCAGCTAATACAACAAAATAAGAACCTACAGAAAAATGGACCCCTAGTCCTACTCCAACATAGTCAACAAGCTAGTTCATCTAACCCAGTGGTTCTCAAACGTTTTCAGTTCACCACCCCTTGGTTCCATAAGCTCATCCCCAGGGCTCCCCACCCTATAAAAAACATTATTCAGGATAGTGGCTTGCACGACCCACCAAGGAAGATAATAACGCAATTTATAGCATAAAATATTTATATAGAACTACTTACTGCACATGCACAAAACTTCACCTCTTTCAGGTAACTAACTTATAAGAAAATTAGTAGCTATTGCCAATAATTGCTTCCCCCTGTGATTGGTGATGACCCAGAATGGTAAATACATGCAAGTGTGACCAAAGGAAATAGTTTTGAAAGCAATAAAAGCAGCAAAACTTTAAATATGAAACAAGGAAGGTGTTTCGCTCTGAGCTCTAGCCTGGTCAATTGTAAATAAGCTGTCAATGTGCTCCAAAGTCCCAACCTCCAACGCCCTCCTGATACCCACTTCCCTCTTAGTGACCCCTGCTGCCCCCTTGGCTCCTAATGCATGCCTCCCTCAGATAATCCCTGCATCCCACTCTTTACCCTGTTTCTTATTTGTGTTTGAGATTTGTTTTCATCCATCTGGCTCAACAAACAATGGAGTGTGCCTCTGAGGGTGAAGTCAAAACCTCAGTGTTAAGCAGTACTGAAGTGACCTCCCTGGCAGTGTGCATGCATGTCCTGGGCTGCACAGTTGACAAGACATCGCCTCTTGGCCTCTTTGATGTGGTCCAAAGGAAAGCAGGGCTTAGGGCCCTCGTATTTACAGGACCGCCTCTCCTAGGATGCCCCGCAGAGAACCTTAAGGTCCATGAATAATCATAGTTTAGAGGTCCCGGGCCCTAAGGAAGTCAGATTATCCTCCACCAGGGCCAGGGCCTTCTCAGTGATGGCTCCAACCTGGTGGAATGCTCTGTCCCATGAGACCAGGGCCCTGCAGGATTTAACTTCCTTCCGCAGGGCCTGTAAGACAGAGCTATTCCGCCTGGCTTTCAATTTGCACTTAGCCTGATCTTTTATTCCCCTTCCTTCCCTCCCCTTCCCCTTTTTATGAAGATTACCCTCTCTGGGATCCCACAGCTAATTCTCCCCTGGTCTCCTCACTGGCCCAAATAGGACTAATTCAGCCAGCTAGCCCTGGTGATCATCTAATGTTTATTGGATGGATTTCCCCCCTAAACTGATCTTTGAATTCTGAATTTATTGTTATTCGTGTTTTATATTGTATTTTATGCTGTTTTTTGTTGCATCAATTAAGTGTTTTAAATTTATTGTTAGCCGCTCTGAGCCGGTTTTTGAACCGGGAAGGGTGGGGTGTAAATAAATTATTATTATTATTATTATTATTATTATTATTATTTACATTTGGCACCAGCTTGGCTGCAGCAGTTGCCAAAAGGAGGCATACAGTGAGCCACCGAAACGTCTTAGGGACTCCACTCTGCATTTGTGTAGGGCTTACTCCTTGGCCTTCTCTTCTTCCAAAGATGTCCTGCAAGGCAGCAGAGTTTTGGACCAGGGTTTTCCTTCTCCTAGATGGGCTCCCTTCCCAGGTAGACAAGCCCCACCTGCCCTGCGTTCGATTCTACATGCCACGATTTCAGGTGCACTTACCATGTCTGCCAAGGAGTGGGATGACTGGACATAGACTGACACAACCTGGAAGAAGCAGGGACACGGTTTCACAAACTGCCAGAAAAACTCGCCACAGTAAATTTTATGTGTGTGTGTGTTTTAAGAAACAAAACCAGGTACCTCATTGCTCCGAAAAAGGGCGACATCGTTGCCGCACGGGGTTCGGCCCTTATCCCAGTTGGAAGCATTTTCAAAATTGGTGTCTGGAATCCATTGTTTGTACACTGCACTTGAAGTCCCTGAGAATGACCAAAAAACCACAGAAGGTAATTGTTAAGTTGTGGGTGAACATATCAGACGACACAGCGATTCTTCAAACAGCTCTTGTTTATTCACAGGCCAGGACAGAACTGAACTGAAGGGTTCATCCAGCCTGCTTATATAGAGTTTCACTACAACGCAACAGTAACCATTTTCTGTAACTATCCAATCACTAAACGTCACTTTTGATCCTTTATTTGCATATGGGGACCTGAACTATCTACAGTATCCCCCTGCTGGCCCAGGGTGAGAACTTCAATACATAACACCAATAACAATAAGCTTTGACTGGGACTGCTGTGCCTGTGTGGACACAAGCGTTGCAGAAATGGCTTCTTGGTTAGGCAGACATGTTGCTGGCTGGCAGAAATTCTCCAGGTCTCTCTCAGCCAGAGACAGATCTACCATGAATCTAATGAAGCTTCAGCTAATTCCAGAGAGGGCCCAGAAGCAACTTTACTCCACATTGCTTTTTAAAAAAAATGGATCTAAGAGACCCAATTGGAGTCACATTGATTTGAGTCAAATTGATTGATTTATTTTCTTGTGTATCTTTCAACAACCCCAAAGTTTGAGAGTCGGTAAAGAAGGCTGATCGCCGAAGAATTGATGCCTTTGAATTATGGTGCTGGAGGAGACTCTTGAGAGTCCCATGGACTGCAAGAAGATCCAACCTCTCCATTCTGAAGGAAATCAGCCCTGAGTGCTCACTGGAAGGACAGATCCTGAAGCTGAGGCTCCAATACTTTGGCCACCTCATGAGAAGAGAAGACTCCCTGAAAAAGACCCTGATGTTGGGAAAGATTGAGGGCACAAGGAGAGGGGGGCGACAGAGGACGAGATGGTTGGACAGTGTTCTCGAAGCTACCAGCATGAGTCTGACCAAACTGTGGGAGGCAGTGGAAGACAGGAGTGTCTGGCGTGCTCTGGTCCAGGGGGTCACGAAGAGTTGGACACAACAACAACAACAACAAGGACTAAACAACAACAACAACAACAAAGCACAGATGTTGTAAAGGTGTGTTGAACTGTTGTGGAGCAAGACCACTGGAGAAGCTAACAGTGGTAGTGGGATAGGAGAAATGAAAATAATACCAATATATTTCACATCTGAAATTTGCCCCTTTGGTTTCAGATAGCACATAGGTAGACAAGTCTAAAAAGCCCAGGACACAAATTTTCATGGCCCTCTAGCTACTACGGTGGCTCATTTACCAGAAAAAACAAATTTAGTGTTAACTCTAGAAGTATATACTCGATTCTGATCAAAATAAGCCTCATATACACCAGGAAGCCTAGGTGAATTCCTAGCCCTGAGTGAAAATGCAGGGAATTGGAACCAGGAGTTATACTGTACCACCAAACTATGGCTGTTTGCCAGAGAGAGATTGCCCTGCTGTTCCCACAATGTTCTACTGTTCAGCTCACAAAAGACTAGAGCCGAGTCTGCAGGCGATTTCTAGGCAGAGAATGGCTTCATATATTTTGGCAAACTCTAGCAAGCACTACAGCAAGCAGATTGACAGGCAGTTCCTGCTTTCGCTGCAGCATCCAAAGCAGAAATGGCAGAGGGGTAACGGCAGCAAGCTGTTAACTGCAGAAACAGGGGGTGCATGGCAATTGCTCACCGCCCTCGCCCCCGCCCAGCCCTCTTTCACACCTGAAGCCATTCCCAATCTACTGAGAAGAGGGCAGCCAAGAAAGTGCTTTGGGCTCATTATGGCGAAGGATCGCCGGCTGCCATTATTTAGAAATGTTGAAGAAAATCTACAAAGCAAAATGTGGCCACAGAAGAGCCACGCTTGAGGAAGCATCCTGAGTCCCGTTGCTTGAATCCCAAACCAAAAAAGGATGTTTCCAGTCATCACTTGTCAGAAGGGCAGTTGGTGCAGCATCTTTGAGGGGGAGGGAGTTGCTGAACAGGCAAAATCCAGCATATTTGGGCAAGATGTCCGTCTCTGCTGCGCAGCCTGGGAGTCATTTTGGACTCACAGCTGTCCATGGAGGCACAGGTCAAATCTGTGTCCAGGGCAGCTGTTTACCAGCTCCATCTGGTTAGCAGGCTGAGACCCTACCTGCCTGCGGACTGTCTCGCCAGAGTGGTGCATGCTCTGGTTATCTCCCGCTTGGATTACTGCAATGCACTCTATGTGGGGCTACCTTTGAAGGTGACCCAGAAACTACAACTAATCCAGAATGCGGCAGCTAGACTGGTGACTGGGAGCGGCCGCAGAGACCACATAACACCGGTCTTGAAAGACCTACATTGGCTCCCAGTACGTTTCCGAGCACAATTCAAAGTGTTGGTGCTGACCTTTAAAGCCCTAAACGGCCTTGGTCCAGTATACCTTGAAGGAGTGTCTCCACCCCCATTGTTCTGCCCAGACACTGAGGTCCAGCACCGAGGGCCTTCTGGCAGTTCCCTCACTGCGAGAAGCCAAGTTACAGGGAACCAGGCAGAGGGCCTTCTCGGTAGTGGCGCCTTCCCTGTGGAACACCCTCCCACCAGATGTCAAAGAGAACAACAACTACCAGGCTTTTAGAAGACATCTGAAGGCAGCCCTGTTTCGGGAAGCTTTTAATGTTTGATGTATTATAGTATTTTAATATTCTTTTGGAAGCCGCCCAGAGTGGCTGGGGAAGCCCAGCCAGATGGGCGGGGTATAAATAATAAAAAATTATTATTATTATTATTATTATTATTATTATTATTATTATTATTATTATTATTTTATTTATTTACCTCCCCCCAAAGCAGTGTGTGTGTGTGTGTGTGTGTGTGTGTGTGTGTGTGTGTGTGCACGACAGATAGCAAATGCTGGCAGGACTTCTGCCCCTTCCAGATTTCAGGCATGTTCGCTGCGAGTCTAGGGTGGACAAACAAAACCCAAGAATCGCACCTGTAGCTTGAGCACAGCGACATACAGCCTTCTCTTTTAGAGAACATGCAATTCGATCAGTTTCCCAGCAACAACGCTGAGTGCTCCTGATTGGAGCACCACGAGCTTTACTCTAAACCTCCAAGGGTATTTTGCTTCTTCACAGAGAGCTTGCTATGTCTTGTTAGGAGGGCTAAGTCATCTCCGTGGCCCGAGAATCTTCTTTGCCTTCCTACTTGCATTGGTGAGTGACGCTAAGGGCCAGTAGGGCGAATTTTGCAAGCGATGTGATCTTTCTTTTTTTGTCTGTGTGGCTGATGCTCAAATAATGTGCTGCTTGCTTTGAGGAGCATCTTAAAAAGCAGAGACATCACCTTGCCAACAAAGGTCCATATAGTTCAAGCTATGGTTTTCCCAGTAGTGATGTATGGAAGTGAGAGCTGGACCAGAAAGAAGGCTGATCGCCAAAGAATTGATGCTTTTGAATTATGGGGCTGGAGGAGACCCTTGAGAGTCCCATGGACTGCAAGAAGATCAAACCTATCCATTCTGAAGGATATCAGCCCTGAGTGCTCACTGGAAGAACAGATCGTGAAGCTGAGGCTCCAATACTTTGGCCACCTCATGAGAAGAGAAGACTCCCTGGAAAAGACCCTGATGTTGGGAAAGATGGAGGGCACAAGGAGAAGGGGATGACAGAGGACGAGATGGTTGGACAGTGTTCTCAAAGCTACCAGCATGAGTTTGACCAAACTGTGGGAGGCAGTGGAAGACAGGAGTGCCTGGCGTGCTCTGGTCCATGGAGTCACGAAGAGTCGGGCACAACTGAATGACTAAACAACAACAACAATTAAGCTCCTTGCTCTGGTGGAACTTCCTCCTGCCCCCTCCAGCCTGCAGATTCAAAAACTCCCGTCTGATCCCTGTGTCTGCTTCTGCCCAACCTGTCCTCATTAGACACGGCGAGAAACATAGTGAGCCAGAGACATCCAGTCCATGCCTTTTCCCACCAGCAACCCCTCAAAACAAACCCAATATATACGGTATATATTACTGCTTGCAGTGATGGCTGGCACCCATGGTGAGTGGTTGAGCAGAAGGTAGGGAGCCTAGACAGTAGGGGGCGCGAGAGCCAATGATACATGAGAGCCAATGATACACAGAGGCAGTGTGGTGTGATGGCTAGAGTGGTGGGCTATGGGCCAGTCTCCTTGGGCCAGTTGTCTCTCAGCCTAACAACAGGGTTGTTGTGTGAATGAAATGAGGAGGAGGAGAACCGTGTTACACCTTGACCTTCTTGGGAGAAAAGGTGGTATTTAAATGTAATAAATAACATGAGGATTGGCCTTTTCTGTGGTGTCGCCCCACTTTTGGGACACTCTTCCCAGGGAGACTAACCTGGCACCTTCAGTACTTATATCTAGGCACCAGGCAGAAGCATTCCTCTTCTCCCAGGCCTTGGGATTTAACTTCCTTCCGCAGGGCCTGTAAGACAGAACTATTCCGCCTGGCTTTCAATTTGCACTTAGCCTGATCTTTTATTCCCCTTCCTTCCCTCCCCTTCCCCTTTTAATGAAGATTACCTGCTCTGGGATCCCACAGCTAATTCTCCCCTGGTCTCACTGGCCCAAATAGGACTAATTTAGCCAGCTAGCCCTGGTGATCATCTAATGTTTATTGGATGAATTCCCCCCCCCCAACTGATTTTTGAATTCTGAATTTATTGTTATTCACGTTTTATACTGTATTTTATGCTGTTGTTTTTGTTGTTGCATCAATTAAGTGTTTTAAATTTGTTGTTAGCCGCCCTGAGCCTGGTTTTCTGAACCAGGAAGGGCGGGGTATAAAGAAAAATGTATTATTATATTATCATTGCGTTAATTAAACAATCTATGGCCTTTTAAGTTGGGTGGTGGTGGTATAGTTTTGCTTGTTATGTATTTTTCTGGCTTTATACTGTAAACCGTGCTGTGGAAATGTGGGGAACTGAATTTAAGATTGGGAAAATGAGCAACTGAGAGAAAATGAAACTGACCAATTCGCCCATCCCTAGTTAACAACCCAGTAATACTCATAGTAATACTTGTGATTAAACAAAAATGGGGCGAGCTCCTCTTAGAACTAAATTACTAGATATAATGTTAAAGGCGTTACACGTTTCAAGACATGTAAAGTTTTTCTTCTTCTAAATGGCCTCCTCCAAGGGGGTTCCCCCCCTCCAACGGCTGCTATTTTAGAAGGGGAAACCTGGGCACATGAATGTCACGTCAAGTTTCACCCTTACTTTTTAAATTTTCTTTTTGAGTCTATAAAAGTAAGTCTAAGTAGTGAATTTCTCTTAAGTCACGGGGGTGATGGGGAGCAAAACCACATGGTACAACCATGATCAGATCTCCTGATATGTTGCTTAAAAAACCCCCCAAAACTGTAATGTGTTCTTTAAATTACAGCTGCCTCAAGAGTTTCACTTTCCATTTAAGTAGTGGCGTTGGAGGAGAGGCTGTTTAAGCCTCCTGCACACCAGTCTCCTCATCTAAATCAACTGCCCACAAACAGGGACCAATAATAATAATAATAATAATAATAATAATAATAATAATAATAATAATAATTTATTATTTGTACCCCGCCCTTCTGGCTGGGTTTCCCCAGCCACTCTGGGCGGCTTCCATAGAAACCAAAAAACAGTAAAATATCATACATTAAAAACTTCCCTGAACAGGGCTGCCTTCAGATGTCTTCTAAATGTCAGGTAGTTGTTTATCATTTTGACATCTGAAGGGAGGGCATTCCACAGGGAGGGCGCCACTACCGAGAAGGCCCTCTGCCTGGTTCCCTGTAGCTTTGCTTCTCGCAATGAGGGAACCGCCAGAAGGCCCTCGGCGCTGGACCTCAGCGTCCGGGCAGAACGATGGGGGTGGAGACGCTCCTTCAGGTATACTGGGCCGAAGCCGTATATTTAGCCCAGACACGGATTCAAAGCCCACCTTTGAATTTTTCACCATATTTTTATATGGTGGTAGTCCTACTGCTGGAGACCACTATAGGCCACCATTGGGCCCTGACTCACTCATTTGAAGGCCATAAGCCCCATAAGCTTTGATTCGCCACAAAAGGGGGAGGGGAAAGATAGCCTACACAGTATTTATATTTTCCCAGGTGCAGAGCCATTAGGAGTGGTCATTTACACCAGGAAAACACCCTCCTCAACCTCTATGGCAGCTCCAGTCAAAATGGGAGTCCTCTTGACTACTGTGGCGCAATGAGTCAGCACAACTGGCTGTTAACCAGAAGGTGGGTGGTTGAAGCCCAACTAGCTGTGGGCAGGATTTCTGCGTTGCAATGAGTTGGATTAGATGAACCTCAAGGTCCCTTCCAGCTCTAAGATTCTACTTAGCATCACACTTACTAGCCATGCCAAAGTAACATTTAGTTGTTTTTTAACAATTGCTTTTTAAAATGTCTTTAGCTGTTTCTATTTTAGTTGTTCCAGAAAGACATCTACTTCTGTTTCATTGACTATGCAAAAGCCTTTGACTGTGTCGACCACAGCAAACTATGGCAAGTTCTTAAAGGAATGGGAGTGCCTGATCACCTCATCTGTCTCCTGAGAAATCTCTATGTGGGACAAGAAGCTACAGTTAGAACTGGATATGGAACAACTGATTGGTTCAAAATTGGGAAAGGAGTACGGCAAGGCTGTATATTGTCTTCCTGCTTATTTAACTTATATGCAGAATTCATCATGTGAAAGGCTGGGCTGGATGAATCCCAAACCGGAATTAAGATCGCCGGAAGAAATATCAACAACCTCAGATATGCAGATGACACAACCTTGATGGCAGAAAGTGAGGAGGAATTAAAGAACTTTTAATGACGGTGAAAGAGGAGAGTGCAAAATATGGTCTGAAGCTCAACATCAAAAAAACGAAGTTCATGGCCATTGGTCCCATCACCTCCTGGCAAATAGAAGGGGAAGAAATGGAGGCAGTGAGAGATTTTACTTTCTTGGGCTCCATGATCATTGCAGATGGTGACAGCAGTCACGAAATTAAAAGACGCCTGCTTCTTGGGAGAAAGGCGATGGCAAACCTAGACAGCATCTTAAAAAGCAGAGACATCACCTTGCCAACAAAGGTCCGTATAGTTAAAGCCATGGTTTTCCCAGTAGTGATATATGGAAGTGAGAGCTGGACCATCAAGAAGGCTGATCGCTGAAGAATTGATGCTTTTGAATTATGGGGCGGGAGGAGACCCTTGAGAGTCCCATGGACTGCAAGAAGATCAAACCTATCCATTCTTAAGGAAATCAACCCTTAGTGCTCACTGGAAGGACAGATCGTGAAGCTGAGGCTCCAATATTTTGGCCACCTCATGAGAAGAGAAGACTCCCTGGAAAAGACCCTGATGTTGGGAAAGATTGAGGGCACAAGGAGAAGGGGACGACAGAGAACGAGATGGTTGGACAGTGTTCTCGAAGCTACAAACATGAGTCTGACCAAACTGCGGGAGGCAGTGGAAGACAGGAGTGCCTGGCGTGCTCTGGTCCATGGGGTCAGGAAGAGTCGGACACGACTAAATGACTAAACAACAACATTTTAGTTGTAAGCCACCTTGAGTCCCACAAACGGCCTCGGTCCAGTATATCTGAAGGAGCGTCTCCACCCCCACTGTTCTGCCTGGACACTGAGATCCAGTGCTGAGGGCCTTCTGGCGGTTCCCTCCCTGCGAGAAGCCAAGTTACAGGGAACCAGGCAGAGGGCCTTCTCAGTGGCGGCACCCGCCCTGCGGAACACCCTCCCACCAGATATCAAAGAGAAAAACAACTACCAAACTTTTGGAAGACATCTGAAGGCAGCCCTGTTTAGGGAAGTTTTTCATGTTTAATAGGTTACAGTGGTACCTCAGGTTAAGTACTTAATTCGTTCCGGAGGTCCGTACTTAACCTGAAACTGTTCTTAACCTGAAGCACCACTTTAGCTAATGGGGCCTCCTGCTGCTGCCGCGCCACCGGAGCACGATTTCTGTTCTCATCCTGAAGCAAAGGTCTTAACCTATAGCACTATTTCTGGGTTAGCGGAGTCTGTAACCTGAAGCATATGCAACCCGAGGTACCACTGTATTGTATTTTAGTGTTTTGTTGGAAGCCGCCCAGAGTGGCTGGGGAAACCCAGGCAGATGGGTGGGGTATAAATAAATTTATTATTATTATTATTAGGGGGGAAGGTGAGATATAGATATAAATGAAATGATAATGATAATAGTGCATCCATCATCAGTATCTTCTAGCACACCCATGCAGTCATATGTTTGCCCTAGGTATGAAAGGAGGAGGGGTGAAGCATGTTAAGACACCTTATCAGGCTTCCCATTCTCATGGACGACCTGTACCCCCATGTACCGATAAACACTTAGGCCACCTTTCGCACGTGCCGAATCATGTACAACTTCCAGGAGGCCTCTCCAGGGCCTGGGGGCATGGCCGGCAGTGGCAATATCCCACTAGGGCATGTTGAATTTTTCAGCTTTCAGCTTCTAAAATGAGGGGTGCTAAGAAGTTGCAGCCTGACTTGGGAATTCCAATGATATTTCTGTTAAATTGGTGAGTAAAATGCGTGTAAAATGGCTCAGAAACCATGAAAAGTGATTACAGAGTACTTGCAGTTATATTATGTATTCATTTTGCTTGTTTATTTGTTTAGCGTCACCTGGCATTTTCAGAAGGTAACGTTAAAATTCTTTGGCTTTCTGAAAGCAGCTTGTGTGCTTCTTACTCAACGAGATGTTGTGCAATCACAAAAATAAGAGCAGATTTGAATTCTTCCACCCAAAAACATATTTTTACAAAAAAAAAACCCATTAAGAAAATAGCAAAAAATTAAGTATCACTCCCTAAAATGGCACGCCTTAATATCCCACTCACCAAGAGGGCATGTGTGCTTGTCTGATCTGCGCACCTCAGGAAGCCCTGTCACAGTTCTCCTGCATCCTGCTCTGTCTGTTCCCTCAACCATACTAAGTTTGGGAAAGTCTGCTTTACCAGTTTCTCTGCCAAGGCCAGTTTCTCTCGCCGGCATGTGTGTATCTTTGGGGGGGGGAGGTGTCTTTTTAGAGAGGGAGCAAGTGTTGCCTGCCCATCTCCAGATATACTTCTCAGTCCCTCACAAGTTGTAGGCCATGCCTGGTGGTTGCTAAGCAACCATCAATTATTTTCCGTTCCCATCCTCCCTGCCTCAGAACTAGCAAAGAAGCCAGCTTGGGGGGCAGGAGCTGGGGGTGGCTGGGTAGGGGCAAATGGCCGTATGTTGGGAGCAGACACGTGGCAAAGGAACGCACAAACAAAGAGTCTGTTCCTCACATCCCCTATATACCTGCCTCTCTCCAGAAATCGCTTATTAACAGCCAAGAAGCTCTAGCCAGAAACAAGCAAAACAAAACACAGGGGGTGGAGGAGGATCCGATTCCTTTGAATAATCCTTCTCTCGCCCCAACCTTGCTCTGAGCCTAAAATGAGCAAATGACTTCCAAGCACTGCTTGAAGCTGGACAGAGAAGCCCCCCCCCCCAGCCCCCAGCGCTTAAGCGTCTTTGGTCCATTGATTGTGAGTTAGTTAGCAAGTGTTGTGAGTGGCCAAGTCACACCAAGCTGAAGGCTGCTGGCTGAATAAGGGGGCGGCAGGACGGCTCACGATAATAAAGCCTTTTTCTGAAGAAATGGTGCCCTGTGGGCCAACGATGGTGGAAGTTTAATTAGTTGGATTCCAAGCTCCGAGGCTCTAGGAAGGTTACTGGGTTTGTTTTAGATGTGTCCAATATGAAAGATCTGACTCCAGAGCGAACGTTCTATAAAAGCTTAGAACAATTTCTTATCCTGCTTCTTCTTTTTAATTCCTCACCTGTCTGAGGCAAGGAAGCAACAGAAATTGTGTGCTTTTTGGCTAATGAGGCAGCCGTGAGTAAGAAGGGATGTCTTTATGGTTCACAATCAGCTCGAGATTGAGAGAACAGAGTAGATTCCAAACAATGGCTGTTCCATACTCTCAGGGCCTTTGATATTTATTTGATGATCATATTTGTTGGAGGCAGGGAAGGACAAAATCTGTCACTTTTGGTTTCTCTCAGATTGCTACATTTCCACATCAGTTTCTGAGTGGTTTTGTGTGTGTGTTTTTTTAAAGTCCTAATGATGCTTTTGGATTATGGTGCTGGAGGAGACTCTTGAGAGTCCCATGGACTGCAAGAAGATCAAACCTATCCATTCTGAAGGAAATCAGCCCTGAGTGCTCACTGGAAGGACAGATCCTGAAGCTGAGGCTCCAATACTTTGGCCACCTCATGAGAAGAGAAGACTCCCTGGAAAAGATCCTGATGTTGGGAAAGATGGAGGGCACAAGGAGAAGGGGACGACAGAGGACGAGATGGTTGGACAGTGTTCTCGAAGCTACCAGCATGAGTTTGACCAAACTGCGGGAGGCAGTGGAAGACAGGAGTGCCTGGCGTGCTCTAGTGTCCATGGGGTCACAAAGAGTCGGACATGACTAAACGACTAAACAACAACAACAATGTAAACTCATCAGCATTTTAGGGCATCATAAGCAATCTCGTCTATGCAATATCCCCTAACAGAGTGCATTTTTGTAGTGCTATGTTCAAAAATATGTGAATTATATGAATATATGCACATTTGCCCCCTAGTAGACACATGTTTGCATTAGAGATCTGCAAAACAAAATTTGAGAACTCTGAATTTCAAATGATAGCTGTGTTACTGTTTGTGTATTGTTTTGGAAAATAGCAATCTGGGGAGGGGGAAGCAATTTTCACAAGGAAAATGATGCTCAAAGAAATATTCTAAAAACCTCTTCCCCTGGAGCTTGATTTTAATCAAGTTTTCTGTTTACATATTATTTGTACTAGTATTTACTACTGCTGCTGATTTTGCATGGACTGCTGCTGTCCAGTTTTGATTCCAGTTTTCCATTTCTATAAATATTCTGTCTTCTGCTTTACTCGGTTCCCGCAGTAAGGAATTGTGGTCTTTGAATGCTAAATAGCCATGCATATTCAACAGAAGTCATTTTACAGTGCATCGCTTCAGGCCTTACATGGGGTGGGGGTGGGGTGTCGGGAATTCAGGGATAGAAGACAGACCCCCCAAAAAACTCAGAAAATATCCAACTTTCATAATTGCACTGCTCTGGATATGTAGATTGCCACTCCAGTGCTATCTCTTTGTCCACCTGGAAATGATTTTTTTACCCCTGCTTGAAATTTAAGTAACTCACAAAACTACCAGATTCATAGTCCCATTGCTCATCACAAAAGCTGGGCATGTGGGTGGACTGGTTTCTCCCTCATCCTTCAGTCTTATGTGCTTCTGTCGCCATCTATTACTTACCAAGGAGATGTAAGAAAATGTAGAAGAAAGGCAGAGGCTTCATTTTGCAGCCTGTTGATTGCACTTTATCTCCTCTTGGACTCCCAGTGAACTTTGGAGCCCTCCAGCGTCACGTGACACCTGGGAACTTGAAGGGGACTTTGTGAGACTGAAGAGGCTCCCGTCTCAGGGAGCTGAGAGGAAGACACAGAGTTTCCTCTTTGCGTCAGAATAGGCTGTGTATGAATAGTACGATCAGGATCATGGTTTCCTTGCACCAAAAGAACGGCATCCAAAACACAATTCAGAAAATCACACCTGCACCTCAAGAAAAGGAACCTGAATACAATTGCAAGCCTGTACAGCATGTGAACCCCTAAATCGGGGGGGAGGGGGGAGAGAAGGTGGTGCTTTTTACCTTTAACCCTTGGAACTAGAGGTGAGCAAATATGTCAATTTCCGTTCTCTTGGTTACAAATTTTTCCACAGTTCCAGTTAGTGACTTATTTTTTTAAGTCTTCGTGAAAATTCACCAGGATGTTAGTGTAAATTTATCCCAATTTTCACACATTTATCCTCATATCCACACATTTTTGTATGCAATTTTATTATTATTATTATTATTATTATTATTATTATTATTATTATTATTATTATTATTATTTATACCCCGCCCATATGGCTGAGTTTCCCCAGCCACTCTGGGCGGCTTCCAATCAAATGTTAAAAACAGTACAGCATTAAATATTAAAAACTTCCCTGAACAGGGCTGCCTTCTACCTGCTAGACACATTTTTGCAAAGCAATCTCCCCTGCTACAATGCATTTCTGGTATGCTATTTTTCACTAATACATGCATTTTCATGAATACATGCAGCACTGTGGCTGCTGTCGCATGCTGGCAGTTTTTGGAGCCACAAATGAGAGCTGAGTTCAGGCTGGCGACCAAAGGTGGACAAACAAACCCAGAAGGAGCACCATGTGTCCCCCACCAGAAATACTACCCCATACCCGCCCCCCCAAAGCACATCTAACATGCATCAGATCTTCATGCGCTGCTTGTGTCTGTGATGAATGAATGATAAAGATTCAGTTATCAAGGCCTCCCCTTGAGTCTCTAAAATGTCAGGGAAGACGTGACATTGCTAGCATAAACCCTTGGGTAAAAATATGAAAGGGGAGAAAACTTTAAAAGAGATGCAAGGAAATAAATAGCAAAAATTGCAACAGTTAGTATGCCCTTTTCAGCACATATTTGACTTCGCAGCTGGTCCCAGGATCTTGCTGTTAGACTGCAATCCAAAATTCACTTACTCCGAAGTAGCATTATTAACATTCATGGAACTGCTCCTCAGGAAATGGGGTTGTAGGTTAGGACGATGAGAGCCCAGTTCTGAAAACGATTTGGAAGATATCTTTGAGCCTTAATTAATTGGATTTTATTCCCTGCTTGCACAATGGTAACATTCTATATAACTGCCGCGCTTTATCCATTTCTGCTCATTCGTTCTCTGAAATGCTTGTTATCTCATAATTACTAATAATAGTGCCAAATGGCACTCTCTCTTTTTCCTAATTAATGCTCTTGAAAGAAAGCAACTAGCAGAAATGGCTTCACATTGTCCTTTGGACAGTGGGTGGTTTTTCATTCTTATCCGACAAACTCAGTTGTGGCTCCTTTTTCTAACCCCACATATGAGACGTCAAGGCAGGGATGGGTCAAAAGATGAGAGAATGGAGAAGGAAGAGAACCATGTCTGTTTGTAGTTTTTGCCCCCCTCTCTCCCTGGAGGCAAAATTAGGACAGAGTCTCAGAAGCAAAATTCGTAACACTTTCCCTGATCTCTCAACGTGTGAGAAATAGCAACGCTTTACTGATACCGCCAATTTTCTGCAAGAGCGCTTACCCTCTGCATCTCCTGGTTATATAAAATAGAGATTTCATAACAGAAATCTCTATTGCTTGGATAAACCAGTTCAGTGGTACCTCGGAAGTTGAACAGAATCCGTTCCGGAAGTCCCTGCAGCCAATCGGGAGTTGTGGAAGTCACGTTGGATGTTCAGGTTCCAAAGAACGTTCACAAACTGGAACACTCACTTCCGGGTTTGCGGTGTTTGGGAGCCAAAAAGTTCAACTCACAAGGGGTTCGGGATCCAAAGTATGACTATATTATTATCATTATCATTATCATTATCATTATCATTATTATATCACAGGGCAGTTTACAACATAAAAATACAAAATGAGAACACGAAATATATAATAAATCAAGAACAAACCAACAACTCCCCTCCAACAAACACATTTAAAAGACCAAATAATGTTATTCAGCCAGGAGGTCAAATCGGTCATGATCAAATGGACAGAGGATATAGGACATAATATACAATTTGAGGGAAAATTGTGGAAAGTAAATCTGAAATTTACAGATTGTTCTCTTTTGAAAGAAAATTATATGAAAATGATGTATAGATGGTATATTACACCAGTACAGATAGCAAAAATGTACAAAACCGGGTCAAACACATGTTGGAAATGTAAAGAAAAAGAGGGGACTTTTTATCATATGTGGTGGGAATTTAGAGAAGTTTTAAAAAAGTGGGAAATGATATATAATGAATTGGAAAAAAATGTTTAAAATGACATTTGTAAAAAAAATGACATTTGTAAAAAAAAAAACAGAAGCATTTCTGCTAGGGATTGTAGGACAAGACCTGCCAAGAAAAATAAAGAACTTATTTACTGCATGTATGCTACAACAGCGGCAAGAGTCTTGATAGCACAAGGATGGAAGAATGAGGAAATTCTCCTCATAGATGAGGGAGATCTTACTCAGAGTCGACCTGGCATTCAGCAACAGCAGCTGCAGACCAGACAGCTGGCTGATAGGTCAACTACAATTCCCCAGGTTGGAGGAGGGGCTGGCACAGGGCACAGCCATGTTCCTCTCAAGCCTGGAGGACAGTCAAAATGAAGAATATTCATAACATCACCCCAGTTCTTCCAGACATAGCTTTGCTGGAATACTCTTTCCTAGAACAGCTTCCACCATCCCCACACCATAGGAGTCAGTGGTGGCAGAACAAGGCAATGGTCTTTTGCATTCCTCTGGCCAGGGTCCTGAAAGGTCTTGCCTTGCCTCCCCTTGCCTGAATGAGACTTTGCCTCACCTGAGCATGGCTCAAAGCATCCATTACCCCTCTGCTAAGAGGTACCGCAAACACAATGTGTTCTCTGGATGCAAGCTGGAGTCCAGCTGGGGGAGACCAGGACGAGTGGATCTGCTTTCAGCTCCTATTTCTAAAAAGCTAAATTATACAGAGGGACCATTAAGAATAATAATCGCTATTCCAGATCGCAGCAGTTTCTTATTGAGGTTGTACCAGTTTGCCATCTAGCTAGGGGCTAAATTCATGAGGAATCAGGCCTCCACATATGTCTCCCTAGGAAACCACAGGCACAAATGTTGGCTTAATGAGCAGTGCTTCTCTCTGTTCCTTCTGCCAGCGCTGTGCACATGGAGACATCTTTTAAAAATAAGTAGCCACACAAACCAGTTCTTTGGACAGGGTACAAGGGTACAGAAGAATAATTACTCCTCCCAGCATGACTACTGATTCCCAAAGAGGGTTTCACATTTGAAGCCACAGCTACAGAGTGTGTCTATAGCTGGAAAGCAGCCTGCGTCTATTTCTGCAGTCGTGTTGATCCCTTTTTCGTGTTGACTGTGAAAAGGATGCATAAATACAGCCAAAGAGATGTTCTGAGAATAGGGATGGGCAGATCTGCCAATTTCAGTTCCTATTTGTCCAGTCTTAAATGCGGTCCTCCACATTTCTGCAGCAATTTACATTTTCTTTAATTAAAACAAACAAACCCAAAACCCTCAAGAAAATTCTTCAGCCTGTTAGTGTGAGTTTCTCCTAATAAACAGTTTTGACTAATGTACACATTTTTTGCAAGAAATCTCCTCTAATACTATGCACTTGTACGTTGTTTTCACCAATATATTCTTTCTTTCTTTTTTGCACCTATCCCCCTAACATATGCACTTTTTGTGAATGGGCCTTTTCTGCAGTGGTCTCCTGTTGGTGGAATGCTCTCCCCAGGGAGGAGCCATACTCCCCACAGAAGTGGAGTGGTGGCCGACCTTGGATGGCTTTAAAAACAGATTAGACAAACCCAGGGAGGACATGCTACAATGGCCATGTAGCTTCACTTTCAAAGGCAGTTTGCCTCCGAATATCAGTTGCTGGGAATCGCAAATGAGCAGAGTGCTGTAGCACTAAAGTCCTATTTGTGAGCTTCCCATGGGTTGATTTCTATGAGAACAGGATGCCACATTAAATGGGCCATTGGTGTGACCCAGCAGACTCCTCTTATGTTCTTGACATTTTGAATTGCACTCAGCAGCCAGTGCAGAAGAAGAAGAAGAGTTTGGATTTGATATCCCGCTTTATCACTACCTGAAGGAATCTCAAAGCAGCTAACATTCTCCTTTCCCTTCCTCCCCCACAATAAACACTCTGTAAGGTATGTGAGGCTGAGAGACTTCAGAGAAGTGTGACTGGCCCAAGGTCACCCAGCAGCTGCATGTGGAGGAGTGGGGAAGCGAACCCGGTTCACCGGATTACAGGTCCACCGCTCTTAACCAGTACACCACTCTGGCTCTCAGTGCAGCTTTTTAAGCAACAGGAAGATATGTTCTGTATGACCCAACTTGCTCCAGCAGCCGTGCTGCAGTAATTTTGGACCAACTGAAGTTTTCAAGACATCTCCAAACTGATCCCACGCATATATCCAAATGCAACAGTCTAGCCTGAAAGGACAACAGCAGCAAGCCTATCACTGTGTGTTTTTTTTTTAAAAAAAGTTTTTTCAAGTTTATACATTTCATTAATTTTACTATCAATATAACATTTCCAAAATTGACTTCCTTCCTCCTCTTTCTGCAGTTCCTTAATTATTATTTTTAATATCTTCTGCATATCCAAATTCATTTAATTTGCTCATTTAATTATCTACTTTAAATATCTACTCTTATGAAACTGCAGGTTATTACAATAATCCTGCTGATGTTTTTATCTGTTTGCAATTTATCTGTAAATATTCAATAAACCGTTTCCATTCTTTTATAAAAAGTTTGTTTATCTTGCTTTCTTATTCTTCCGGTAAGTTTTGCCATTTCTGCATATTCCATGTTTTTGTATCCATTCTTCCTTTGCTGGGACTTCTTCTTTCCACTTTGGGGCAAGTAGCATTATTGCTGCTGTGGGTAGTTCTGTCCCTATAATTCCCAAAAGAAAAACTTCTGGTTTGTTTGTTTGTTTTTTAAAGAAAAGGTAATTTGAACACCCTTTTCAATTCATTGTATATCATTTCCCAGTATGCTTTAACCTTACTACAAGACCAACACATATGATAAAAAGAACCTCCTTTCTCTTAACATTTCCAACACTTGTTTTAGATTTATACATTTTTGCCAGTTTACTCGGTGTTAGATACCAACTATATATCATTTTCATATGATTTTCTCTTAAACCATAACATGTTGTAAATTTTATATCCATAAACAAGTCTATCGCTGTTGGCCACAGCTGGTACACAATGCTTAGGCAGTAAAAGTTTGCTTAGTTCAGTGGTTTGAGATTGGGATCCAAGAAGGGTCAATTTTAAGAGCCTCCACCTTCTCGCTCTGAGCTATAAACCTGATCTATCCAGGGGAGTCCACATCAGGTTGAAGAACGCTCACCTGATTGACCAAACCACACCAATAGTATCTCCATCTTGTCTGGCTTGAGCTTCAGTCCACTGGCTGACAGCTAGCAGTAGTGCAGTGGGGAGGCTAGCCAGGACACAGTAGTTAGTGAATAATTCCTTGAACTTATTTCCCATGCATGGACTCAGGGTGGTGGATATAACAGGGGACAAGCTCCACTTTTCATGAACAGTGAAAAGGCAGGCTCTCTTGTGTGTGCAAGGCAGAGCTATGTTGCAGTAAAATTGTATGCCTTATCATACAAAGCAGGAAGAAAGCCCAACATTAACAGAGTGGAGATTAAAATTGACGGAATATGCGGAGTTAGATAAATTAACAGGGAAAATTAGATATATGAAGGATCAAAAATTTATAGATGACTGGGGAAAATTTGCGGATTATCTGGAGAACAAATGTTTAGTAAACACAACGCTAGTAGGATTTAAAGAGGCACTGTAAAACACTAAGAAGTATTGCTTATGGAAAACAATGTCTGAAAAATGATACTAATGGCAGTACGAAAGATTGGAATGCGTTATAAAGAGATAAATACGAATGAATGTCAAGGACGTTGAAGGAAGTCCAAAAGAATGAGATGTATGAAACACGGATTTAATGTATATATATGGAAAGATTAATAAAAAATTTTAAAATGCAAAAAAAAAAAAAAAAATTGTATGCCTTATCATAAGCCCATAGAAATTGGTGGGTTGCACTGGAAAGGAAGGCTAGCTCATAAAAGCTTCAGGAAAGAAGAATGGCTTAATTCAGAGGCAATCACAACAGCATAGCCTGGAGTGTGAGACAATGGCCAGTTTTACTATTCTGCAATGCATCTGGTGTGCAGCTAGGCATTCTCCAGAAAACCCTTAAATCTTAGCAAATATCCACATATAAAAGCAAACGTCAAGTCCCTGCATCCACTGGCGGGTTGCGAGTGCAAATCAAACACGAACCAAAAGGTGCTATGAAACTTGTGCTGTTAAAAACCACCTGAGAAGCGAATGGCAGTGTTTTCAAAAGCAACAACCTCCAGAGTCAAGCACAAGGCTTGCAGAAGCCAAATCTAGCAGCTTGCTCTTCCTCATCAACAACACCGCCTGAGCAAACTGCACTCACCAACAATCTAATAATAAATTAATAAATGACATACCCAGTGAAGAAATGAAATGATGAAAGAGCTGGCCATTTGCTCTTCTTTTAAATTATGCCCACAGTCAGGGCCAGGGTCCTCACTCTACCACACTCAGGTAATGCCCCCCTCCCCAATAAATAGGCATGAGAAATCATTGCCACCCATTAGGGATGGGGGGGAGAAAGAAAGCAATCCAGTTCACATTTAAAGTCAAATTTATCAAATTTGTACTTTCCAAAACAATATGGGAATCCAAGCACGCTCATCCTTCGAAATCCCCACTTATCTGAATCTTGCAAGCGTTCAACCAGTGTTTACAAAAATGCATATATCAGGTAATAGGGTGCATTGAAATGAATGAATTGGTGAAAATAACAAAAATGTATTATGGTGGGATAAATAGCTTGCAAAAAAAAATGTGTACATAGGTCAAAACTGCAAACACAAATGTGTTATATCAGGAGAAACTCATACCAAAATGCTGAATAAATTTTCATGAGGATTTAAAAAGAAAAAAGAAAATTCACCACTTGCTGCATAAATGTAGAGATCGGAATGTTGGAAAAATGAGAAATCGAGAGACCTGAAATTGACAGATCCACCCATCTCTTCTACCACCTATTTACTATTTCTCTGTTCTTACTAGTACGTGTATCAACCTAAGTGGCCCTTTAATACGAGAACTGATTTCTTTTCTGTTTTGCTTTGACTGCTTTCATCCTGTTAACGAACACACAGGCTGTTATTATTTCTACGCGACGCAAGCCAAACTGAACATTTGAGGTGGAAGATTGCTGGGATATCTTGTCTAGGCTATTAGTACCCCGCTGTCTTTGGCCACAGATCTTCTCAAGGGATGCTGCATTCAAACCACTGGTGTCAAGTTGGCTGCTTTTAATGAAACCAGGATAAAGGAGCTTGATAAAAAAAACCACCAAGCTGTGTTTCCACTGTCTCACGGCCACTCTTCATGTAACTCTTTGGCATTAAAGTTTCCAGTGCTGAAAGTTCAGTGTCCTAAAAGTCTCCAGGTGAGGAATAACCATTTGGAAAGGCAGAATCAAGGGAGCAGACTATTTTCTGCTTAACTCGAGAAGTGGAGCATTGGGGAGGCAATGGTTGGGGCGGGGGGAATCCCTGTTGCACAAGAAGGCAGTCCTGTTTAGGGAAGCTTTTAATGTTTAATAGATTATTGTATTTTAATATTCTGTTAATATTAAAGCCGCCCAGAGTGGCTGGGGAAACCCAGCCAGATGGGCGGGGTATAAATATGTTGTTGTTGTTGTTTTGTTATGCAGGTCTTTCACTGGCAGGACTCAATTCACATTCATGTGGCTGTACTTTATCCTCACTCCACAAATACTATATATAACACTTGCTGTTTCTAACAAGTAACAGCAAAACTTCAGGCAGCAAAACACAAATTCACACCCAAGGTGACGCCAGCTCGTGTTTTTATATGCCTTAAGAGAGGAAAGGGGTTGTCTGTCCCATCACTTGGTTGGCCTGACATTAAGGCAAGTGACTTTATGAATCAAATGCAGAGGAAGGCAGAAACCAGGGTTTTCTCCAAGCCATCTGTATGGATATTTAAAGAAATGCATTCATTTATGTGTCAGTGCTGTAGGAAACATTGGTATAGACTGCAGGGTTGCAGTCGGAAGCTCAAAAACTTCCATTTTCTTTGTGAATTTGCCAAAAAAAGCTCAACAACTTTTCTTTCTGGGGTTTCACTGTTTGAAATATGGCAACCCTAATAGACAGAGCAATTACCATATTTTTTGCTCTATAAGACTCACTTTTTCCCTCCTAAAAAGTAAGGGGAAATGTGTGTGCGTCTTATGGAGCGAATGCAGGCTGCGCAGCTATCCCAGAAGCCAGAACAGCAGGAGGGATTGCTGCTTTCACTGCGCAGCGATCCCTCTTGCTGTTCTGGCTCCTGAGATTCAGAATATATTTTTTTCTTGTTTTCCTCCTCCAAAAACTAGGTGCGTCTTGTGGTCTGGTGCGTCTTATAGAGCGAAAAATACGGTATATATGCTACATAATATTGCAGATCCAAGGAGGTCAGCCTGGATGATGTGGGTGAGTTCCTAACCTGCGATCCTGTATCTGAGAGGGTACATTGTATAAGAGAACAAGAGAATGGGCCTTTTCTGTGGTGGCTCCCTGGTTGTGGAATGCTCTCCCCAGAGAGGCTCTCCTGGCGTCGTCACTACATGTCATTAGGCGCCAAACAAAAACACTCCTCTTTACCCAGACCCATGGCTATTACCGTATTTTTTGCTCTATAACACGCACCCGACCATAACATGCACGTAGTTTTTAGAGGAGGAAAATCCGTAGGCATGCCACCTGTAGGCATTCCCTCCATAACACGCACAGACATTTCCCCTTACTTTTTAGGAGGAAAAAAGTGAGTGTTATGGTGCAAAAAATACGGTAAATACTCTATGGCCTGTGAAAGTGCTGAGGAGATGACTGTTATTATGATGACTATTTTATTATTAGGCTGTCAGTATGCTTTTTATTATAATTTTATCATTGATGTTCTGGAATGTGCTTTAATGGGATCTTCTGATAAGGGGCGGGATATAAACTGAAATTATTTATTTATTTATTCATTCATACATACATACATACATACCCTGCCCACCTGGCTGGGTTTTCCCAGCCACTCTGGGCGGCTCCCAACAGAATATTAAAAACACAATAAAACATCAAACATTAAAAACTTCCCTGAAGAGAGCTGCCTTCAGATGTCTTCTAAAAGTCAGAGAGTTCTTTATTTCCTTGACATCTGATGGGAGGGCGTTCCACAGGGTGGGTGCCACTACCGAGCAGGCCCTCTGCCTGGTTCCCTGTAACCTCACTTCTCACAGTGAGGAAACCGCCAGAAGGCCCTCGGAGCCGGACCTCAGTGTCCGGGCTGAACAATGAGGGTAGAGAGGTATACCAGTATACTTCAGGTATACTGGTTCGAGGCCATTTAGTGTTTTAAACGTCAGCACCAACATTTTGAATTGTGCTTGGAAATGTACTGGGAGCCAATGTAGGTCTTTCAGGACCAGTGTTATATGGTCTCGGCGGCCACTCCCAATAATAATAGGAAACCAGCCAACCCAGTCCCTTTGTTTAGGGTAGTAATGATATTGGCTGACCAGTTATGTGCTGTCATTTACATACCCTAAGCAATTGCCGTAGAGGCAGATGGGAGAGCCTTTCTCCACTGCCCCTCACCTGGCTGGATGCCACGCCATCCCAGGGTGGGGGACAATAAGCCATTGAGTTTTTATATGGGTATTAGAGTTTTGGCTGGAAGCTGGAGACACAGAAGCTTGTCTTGTCCAGCTCTGTGCTGGATCCAAAGCTGTGACCTAGGGCTTCCCTGGAAACTTAATGGGGAAGCAAAGCTTGCAGGAGTGTTAATGCTGTGAGCCTCTCCATCCTATGCTCAGGTTGTGTACAGGGCCGTCTTTACCTGGGGGTGCAAGGGGTGCAGTGCACCCGGGTGCCGAATTCTGGGTGGTGCCAGATGTATACCTACTGTATACCGGTCCCTCTCAGTCAGCGGCAGTGAAAAGCAATGGAGTGAAAGTCCCCGCCCCACTCCACAGCCGCTCTGTTACTCCGTAGCATCAAATATTCCTGACGAGTCAGGAAACAAAAGCAGTTATTGTGACGTTAACATATGAGAGTGCTGGAGGTGAAATAGTTAAACAAGTTACCCAATCAGAACCCAGGGGGGGGGTGAAGTCAGAGGGACTATATAACCAGCTCTGGGAGGGGTGAAGGAGGAGTTGTTGGGAGTTGGGTGGTTGGTTGGAGTGGGAGTGAATTGGGATAGAGTCTGTGGGTAGGCTGAGTTAGTGTAGTGAAATAAGCTGAGTCAGGAACAGTTAGGGGCTAGGAAGACAAGTAAATATCTGAGAGATGGTTTAGTGAGTGAGAGCAGGTAGCAGAAGTTATAGGTCTGGATAGGCACCCCATGATTGTAATGGACCGATACCGTTTATGAAACCACACACTTGTTAAACTGCAATAAATAAACAGAGGTTTATGTTCCAATTTAACCCTGACTGGACCCAGTATTGTACCAGGTAGGGCCTGGGTGGTGGCAGCGAGAAATAAAGTGGTGGCACAGGAATCAATAGACGGTGAAACGTCTGGGGACCCTGTGTGATCGACAGTTATTGCCACTGCGTCGTTGTTATAGGTGAACGATTTTCCTCCCCCAAAACAACTTTGGCTTCCCCCCTCCCAAACAAAAGCACAACAACTTTGAGTTCGTCTCCCCTAAAAAATCTGGGGGTGGCTAAACAAAATCTGGGGGCGCTGGGTGGATCTTTGCACCTTGGCAAATAGAAATAGAAATAGAATAGAATTACTGTATTGTCACTGTACCAGCTGTTTACAATGAGATTAAATGAGCGCCCCCCCCCCACAATCTCTCAGTCCTTGTTACACTCTGTGTGCTGTCGTACGACCACCAGCCCCGAACGTCAGCTGCAATGTTGCTGTCTTCCATTCAGCAGCCTCACGGCCCACGGGCAGAAACTGTTCTTTAACCTGTTGGTGTGGCTTATCATGCTTCTATATCTCCTGCCTGAGGCCAGGGTGTGAGTCATCCCTGAGAATGTTCCTCGCTCTTCTGAGGCAACAGTCTCCCGCGATAACATCTAGCGGACTCAGGGGACAGCCCATGATATCGTGTGCTGTCTTCACCACCCTCTGTAGGGACTTTCTGTCCATGGCTGTCAAACCAGCGTACCACACCGTAATACAGTATGAGAGAACGCTTTCTATCGTGGACCGATAGAAGGAAATCATCAGTTGCTGTCTAACATTGTTCTTTCGCAAGACCCTAAGGAAATGAAGTCTCTGTTGGGCCTTCCTAACCACCTGGGCTGTATTGACCTTCCAAGTAAAATCTTCACTAAGATGGACTCCCAGGAATTTAAAGGAAGAGACTCTCTCCACACAGCCGTCCCTGACATTCAACGGGGCTAGCTCCCCTCTCTTCCTCCGAAAGTCCAACACCATCTCCTTTGTCTTGCCAATGTTTAGGTGCAGATTGTTCTCTGAGCACCATGTAGATACCTTTTGAACCTCCCCCCGTACGCCGATTCGTCTCCGCCTGTAATTAAACCCATTATGGTGGTGTCATCAGCAAACATAATACAGTGGTACCTCTGGTTATGTACTTAATTCGTTCCGGAGGTCCGTTCTTAACCTGAAACTGTTCTTAACCTGAAGTACCACTTTAGCTAATGGGGCCTCCCGCTGCTGCCACGCCGCTGGAACAGGATTTCTGTTCTCATCCTGAAGCAAAGTTCTTAACCTGAGGTACTATTTCTGGGTTAGCAGAGTCTGTAACCTGAAGCGTATGTAACCTGAAGTGTATGTAACCTGAGGTACCACTGTAATTGCAGTAGATGGGTCAGATGAAATGCAATCATATGTATACAATGAATACAGGTATGGACTTAGCATGCATCCCTGGGGAGTGCCAGTGCTGAGCTTCAGGGAGGTAGATATAACAAGCCAGTCCTCGCTATTTGCGCATATGCTAAAGACGGCCCTGGTTGTGTATATGTGTAAACAGAACCATATACCCTACAGGCACCATAGTTTCCATTGACCTTCCTTTCAGGGAAAACGAACTGCTCAGAGATTGCGATGCATGTAACAGTAACCTGTGTAGCTGCTCCCTGTGCCTGGATGTTTTCTGCAAACTCAGGTTCATAGCTGTCAACATACAGATTTGAAAATAAGGGACCAGCAGCCTCGAAAATAAGGGATCAGCAGCCAAAATAAGGGATTTTGCTTAGCTTATACAGAAATCCGGCACTGATGGAGCCGTGCTGCTTTTGCTGCGACTGGCTGTGTTTTGCAGGGGGTTGGACTAGATGATCCTAAGGGTCTACAACTCCGACCAAAGAAGAGTGGCAGACAAAACTGATGAACGACGTCAAGATGACAAAGCTTACAGGCAGAATTAGAAACCAGGAAGAGGGCCTCTTTAATAAAGAATGGGGAAAGTTTATAATTTATTGGAAAAGCTATTGTAAAGAGTTACATACATTGGTAGGATTGACAGAAAACTTGTAGTAAAAATTTGAACTATGGATGGACAAATGATTTATAAAAATAGAGTTATGAAAGGGATGCAGAGGGGGAAATCACTACATTAGGATGCTGAACTGGTTGGAAGGTATGCTAAGCAGCACATCGGGGATGCCGTCGTCCTGGCGCCAGGAGTTCCATCGGCCCTTCCCCACCCGAGAGAGAGGGAGGGAGGGAGAGAGACTCTCGCCCATGCTGCCCGCGAGCCCAGCATGAGGTGGTTGCGGCACCGCCGCGGCCACTGAAGCGCCGCCCTTTTGCGTCCCTCCCCATCCCCTCCTCTTCCTCCTCCCTCAGGCCGCCGCCTCAGCCGCCGCCTCCGGCTTCCCCTGGCAGCGTGGCAGAAGTCTCGCAAGAGAGGGGCTGCCTGCCCGCCCACCGCCACCCGTCTCCTTGTGACGCGCCCCTGAGGGGGAAAAGGGAGAGACCGAGACGTGGCAGGTCGTGCATGCACGCTCTCTCGAGGCGGAGGACCCCGAGCCGCTGCTTCCCTCCCGAGCCGGGCGAGCATGAAACCCGGAAAATTTAAGGGACATCATCAATAAGGGACAGCAGCGGGGCACGGCGCTGGGATAAGGGAGTTTCCCGCCAAATAAGGGACGGTTGACAGCTATGCCCAGGTTGCATCCTGGCACACACACACCCTCCCCCACAGTGCAGAATCAGCCCAGAGTGACCTCCCAGCAGAGACTCCAAGGCCCTGGAAACAGATGAAAGAGAGATGACTTGCTTGGAGAACACCATGACCATTTCTTTGAGAGCCGCAAGCATCCGCAGCCACCACAACGGTTTTCCTTTTTTTTCTGAACATGGAAATGTCGTTCCCTGACAGAGAGGTGTGAGGCAGCGACAGCTCAGCTCTGCTGTTCTTGACTCGAGGTGAATCACTTCACCTCACTTTATTTTACCTTTCCTGTCTATAAAAACAAAAGCCAGGCAAAAAAGATTTGAGATAATGATACAGCTTGGAGACACAAATGGACATGAATTGTTTAAAACTACTATTATTTCCCAGGATTGACAGCCACCCACCGAGAAGGACAGCGCAAACCAGCTGCCAGTTTTCTCCATGGAAAGAATGTCAGCCATTTCATGGCCCACATTCAATATGTGTATTTGTTTGCTTGTTGTTGTTTTTAATTCTCTCCCCCCCCCGACATCTTTATTAAAAGTTAAAAAGTACATAATTATACATAAATAAAAGAGAGAGAAAGAAAAAGAGAAACAGCGCCAGTGTAGAAGGGAAAGTAAAGGGCAGGAGGGGGACACACAAAACTGTATACTTTACAAAGTTGTTATTGTACTCCACCAGATAATATTAATATAATCATCATCATCATCATCATCATCATCATCACCTATTACAGTATTTGTAAGAATGGATTCCAAATATCATTGAATTTGTCCATGGCAAGTCTGCGCTTATATGCAAGTTGTTCATATGTTGTGAGTTTGTATAAGTCTTCAATCCAATCGTAGAAAGGAGCCGCATTTTTATTTTTCCAATTCATCAGTATCAGTCTTTTTGATGTAGTAATGGCACAGAGAGTCCACTCGTATTGTCCTTTTGTAAGGTTCCATGTGCTGGGTATATACAGTAATTCAAAAGGATATTTTGCTCTGTAAATGTAAGGCTGTTCCGTACAGTTCTGTTGATAGTTTCAGTTAACTTCTGTCAAAACTCTTTCAATATAGGACAATGAAAAGGCATACGATTTAAAGAAGCGTTATCCCTATTGCATCTCCAACAGTTAGATTACCTTAAATAGCCCTTTTTTAAACAAACATAATGGGGTCCAGTATATTCCAAATATTAATGTTTTGTTGAATGGGCCTCAATTTAAGGTCCAGAGACACCCTTGTTATAGCACGGTGTGGTTGAAATTTATTATTATTATTATTATTATTATTATTATTATTATTATTATTATTATTATTATTATTTCCCCAGCCACTCTGGGCAGCTTCCAACAAAAGATTAAAAATACATTAAAACATCAATAAATCCCAATAAAATTGAGATCTCTAATTCTTTATTCCGTTCCTCCCTCAATACCTGCATATCAATTTGTTTTGCTAGTAACAAAGATTTATATATGTTGATGGCCATTTTTTTTATTGCGTAAGAATTAATCAACTGCTTCAATATCTCTGGGGTCTCTGAGGCTGTAAAAGCTGCTGGTCCGTAGGTGGTGGTTAGCAAGTGTTTTATCTGGAGATATTGCCATTGAGCCTTTGTAGGTAATCTGTATTTGTCTCTTAAGATGGAATATGTATAAAGCTCATCCTCTTCGTTCATCCGCTGGTCTAATGTTAATATATGTATTTGAATACACTTCAAACCACATTTTAAAACTGTGTCCCCCATGAAACACCAACCACTTTGTACTGTACATTCAGTGGCCCCCATCTACACTATACATTTAAAGCAGTTTCATACCAATTTAATCTCTCATGGCTTCCTCAAAAAAACAAAAACAAAACCCTGTTCCCACCACAGAGCCACAATTCCCAGAGCACCCTGGGAATTGGAGCTCTCTGAGTGTGTTTCCTAATAACTCTCAGCACCCTTAACAAGCTACAGTTCCCATGTTTCTTTGGGGAAGGGAGCCATGGCTGTCTAAAATGGTATTATACAGTGGTGCCTCGCAAGACGAAAAGAATCCGTTCTGTGATTCTCTTTGTCTAGCGGTTTTTTTCGTCTTGCGAAGCAAGCCCATTGAAGGATTAGCGGATTAGCGCTATTAGAGGCTTTTAGAGGCTATTAGCGGCTTATCTGCTGATCGGATCAGCTGATAAGCGGCTTAGCGCTATTAGCGCTTTTAGTGGCTTATCTGCTGATCGGATCAGCTGATAAGCAGCTTGGCGCTATTAGCGCTATTAGCGGCTTTTAGCGGCTTTTAGCGGCTTATCTGCTGATCAGATCAGCTGATAAGCGGATTAGTGGCTTAGAAAAAGGGGGGGAGGGGAAAAAAACAGCAGGAACTCGCAAGACATTGTCGTCTTGCAAAGCAAGCCCATAGGAGATTCATTTTGCGAAGCACCTCCAAAACGGAAAACTCTTGCATCTAGCGAGTTTTCCGTCTTGCAAGGCATTCGTCTTGCGGGGCACCACTGTACTGTTTTAAATGTAGAGTGCTGACGGGGCCTGTTTTGTGGGCCCAAGTGTGTGACTCTCCCCCCAGACTGAGATTAGACGCACACTTCTTTTGCTGAACAAAAGCTTTCTTATTCCAGCAGGCGTTTTAAGGCAGTGGTCAGTATTTTAATGAATTTTTATTGTCCTTACTGTATGGTTTATATTTTTACTTTTTTGTCATTTAAGTACACCACTTAATGATTAAGTGGGATATAAAAATGAAATGACAAAATAAACCTTTGACCTCTCTTGGATGCTGCGCGCGGCCAGTCCCATTGGCAGAGGAAGGGGGTGGGGTGGGTATGGCTCGCCTCGGGTGTCATCCCTGAAGGGGGTTGACATTGCCCCCCTGGGACGCTTGCCCTGCCCCCAGGGGTGGCTAGCCCCACCCCTGGGTGCACAGCCTCTGGCCAGTCCTCCATTTGAAGGTTCCCCCCAGGGCCAGCTCGAGACATTTTGGCACCTGAGGCGAATCGCAAAATGGCACCCACACCTGGTGAGGGAAGAAGGGGCAAGTGAAGATCTACCTCAGGAATAACTGGGGGTGGAGTGAGGGAATGAAGATCCTGACTCAGCCCCAGACACACTGATCAGATGTTTGGAAGCTGTGACTGGATGGTTACATGGGAGCCATTTGAAGTTAAATCCATCGAAGACAGAGGTCCTTTGGCTGGGAAGGGACGATATGGGATTGGGGGGGGGCAACTCCCATCTCTTGCGGGGGCGTAAGAGTTTGGGTGTAATCATCGACACCTCCCTTTCCATGGAGGCGCAGATTGCAGCTATAACAAAGGCGGCATTTTTCCATCTCCGCCAAGCTAAGAAGTTGGCTCCTTACCTCTCTCGCACTGACCTAGCCACTGTGATCCACGCGACGGTCACCTCCAGACTGGATTATTGTAACTCGCTCCACGTGGGGCTGCCCTTGAGACTGACCCAGAAACTCCAGCAGGTGCAGAATGCCTGCAAGACAGAGCTGTTCCACCAGGCCTTTGGCCAAGGCACAGTCTGACCCCCTCCTTCAGTAATCCTCACAGAACTCTAGCCCAATGGTTGCCACTCTGAGCCCGGCTTTGGCTGGGGGGGGGGCGGGATATACAGTGGTACCTCGGGTTAAGTACTTAATTCGTTCCGGAGGTCTTTATTTAACCTGAAACTGTTCTTAACCTGAAGCACCACTTTAGCTAATGGGGCCTCCTGCTGCTGCCGCGCCGGCGGAGCACAATTTCTGGTCTCATCCTGAAGCAAAGTTCTTAACCTGAAGTAATATTTCTGGGTTAGCGGAGTCTGTAACCTGAAGTGTATGTAACCTGAAGTGTATGTAACCCGAGGTACCACCGTAAATAAAATAATAATAATAATAATAATAATTATTATTATTATTATTATTATTATTATTATTATTATTATTATTATTATTTACATTGGGAGGAAGGGGGGAGGAGCAGCACCCCCTGCCCACCAAGAGGCCTCTGTAGAGGCAGCTTTTGGTGCCACAGCAATGGCAGTAGTAGTGGGCAATGCGTTCCTTGGAGGCTGGACCTGCTGCCCAGGTAGATCTTGTCGCCTGAGGCAGCTGCCTCACTTTTGTTAGTGACTTGAATTGATCCTCAGAAACGTTTGCTCATAGCAACAAGTTTGACCCTGGCAACAGGTCTTCCCCAGCAACAGGGTTGCCCTTAGCAAAAAAGAAAAGAAAAAAGGCTTCTTTATAAGGCAGGCTCTGGAAGAGAGAAGTGGTCTGTGGTGTGAAGGCTGTTAACTCTGGCCGAGATGGCTGAAGAGGAGTGGGACAGAACTATTCTCTGTATATAGTTCCATTTCGCTTTCCTTTAGACCAGTAGTTATATAGGTTGTAGTGTTAATTCTGCAACAAATACTTTAAGAACAGAAATGGACGAGGTGTTTATTCCCAGGTGGGAGTTCACCAGTCGATGAGTGGAACTGAGAAAGGAGATTCTGGAAGACTTTCTGAGTGACTCTGGTGACTGAAACGGGCAACCCCAAACGACTTGGCAAGCTACACTAACAACCGTGCCTCATGGGTGAGCCAGCCCTGGTGCCCTCTACCCAAAGGGCTGTCCAGTCCAAGACCAGTTTAAAGAACCACAAGACAGGACTGAGCAGTTGCCCATCTGGAACATAGGAAGCTTATTCTGAGTCAGACCCTTGGTGGAACTTTCTGAGTATCACCTATTTTGACAGACCCTGAGGCAGCCTTTCTCAACCTGTGGGTCCCCAGATGTTGTTGAACTACAACTCCCATCACCCCTAGCTAGCAAGGCCAGAGCTCAGGGATGATGGGAGTTGTAGTCCAACAGCATCTGGGGACCCACAGGTTGAGAACCGCTGCCTAGAGGATGGTAGTGGCCATTCTCAGCTTTACTTGGATTGAACTTTCTGCATGCAAAGCTGAAATCATAGGAGCCAACTCCTAGGGGCCAAGGGATCTTTGCCCCCACCTCAAAATAAAACATTTGCGAGGGCCGCCGCCCCCAAGCTGATGGGCATTCCAAATCTGCAACCTGTTGTGGAGTCCCTTTCCTTTTTAGTGTTCTGCTCATCCTTGCATATTGATGAGAGAGGCTTCCTCTTCTGCATCTTTTACCGCACCAGTCATTGCAGTATGTGCCTTCTTCACCCTTCTGTATGTAACACTTCCTGCTCTCTGTCTTGCCTTCTCTCAAAGGGAAACAACCCCTGTCATTTCAGCCTTTCATCACAGACTGCTCCTGCTCCCTTAATCGCTTTCCCAGAGCAACTTTTGCCAGCCATATGCCAATTGCTGCTCGGATGTTGCTGGGGAGGGAGGGCGAAAGGCATGCATGAGAATGTAACTGAGCTGAATTAAAAGCACTTTGCAAAAACGCACAGACCGGCTATTATAACCGTGCAAGTCTTTGTAGTGATGCCTTTGCCAGATGAAAGGAGGCAGGGACATTACGCTGGTGACCTCACAAATGGATCTTGCTCAGTTAAGGCTGCATTTCAGGTCGGCTAGGTGAACCCATTCCAAGGACTCCCCCCTCCCCCGACATAATGTATGATTCAGGAACTAATGCAAAAGATTGTAGCTTCGCGAACAGAGGGAAATGGCCCTGACATACGGCAGCCATCACATTATACTTCAGGATAAATGAAGAGGGGAAATACGTCTTTCATTGGTTTAGCTTAGTGGTGGGGAATCATTTGGCCTAGGCAGGCCAGATCTTTAAGTGGATTTCAACTACGGTGATACCTCGGGTTAAGAACTTCATTCGTTCTGGAGGTCCGTTCTTAACCTGAAACTGTTCTTAACCTGAGGTACCACTTTAGCTAATGGGGCCTCCTGCTGCCACACGATTTCTGTTCTCATCCTGGGGCAAAATTCTTAACCCAAGGTACTATTTCTGGGTTAGTGGAGTCTGTAACCTGAAGTGTCTGTAACCTGAGGTACCACTGTACTACATTCTCCCCCTGCATGTGTCTCATGTCCACCCACCCTCAAAAAAATCTGATCCAGAGAACTGGGGGAATACCTAGAACAGATTTGTGGGGTACACAGGGAGAGGTGAGGGCAGGGATTTCCAATACACAAATGGAAATCTTTGCACTGACGGGATGCATTAGTTTGATACCACCCTTGATCTCTCCCTCATCCGGCACTGTGGTCTAAACCACTGAGCCTCTTGGGCTTGCTGATTGGAAGGTTGGCGGTTCGAATCCCCATGACGGGGTGAGCTCCCATTGCTCTGCTCCAGCTCCTGCCAACCTAGCAGCTCAAAAGCATACAGTGCAAGTAGATAAATAGGTACTTCTGCGACGGGAAGGTGAAAGGCGTTTCTGTGTGCTCTGGTTTTTGTCATGGTGTTCCATTGCACCAGAAGTGATTTAGTCCTGCTGGCCACATGACTTGGAAAGCTGTCTCTGGACAAACACCTGCTCCCTTGGCCTGAAAGCAAGATGAGCACTGCACCCCATAGCCGCCTTTGACTGGACTTAACCATCCAGGGGTCCTTTACCTTTATCATCTGGACAGGACCACTCACAATCATCTTATGTAATACAGTGGTACCTGTGGTTACAAACGCTTCAGGTTACAGACTCCGCTAACCCAGAAATAGTACCTCGAGTTAAGAACTTTGCTTCAGGATGAGAACAGAAATTGTGTAGCAGCAGCGCAGCAGCAATGGGAGGCCCCATTAGCTAAAGTGGTGCTTCAGGTTAAGAACAGTTTCGGGTTAAGAACAGACCTCTGGAATGAATTAAGTTCTTAAACTGAGGTACCACTGTACAGTGGTACCTCGGGTTACATACGCTTTAGGTTACATACGCTTCAGGTTACAGACTCCACTAACCCAGAAATAGTGCTTCAGGTTAAGAACTTCGCTTCAGGATGAGAACAGAAATTGTGCTCCGGCGGTGAGGCAGCAGCCAGAGGCCTCATTAGCTAAAGTGGTACCTCAGGTTAAGAACAGTTTCAGGTTAGAACGGACCTCTGGAATGAATTAAGTTCTTAACCCGAGGTACCACTGTAATGAGATAGCAAGTCGGATTGTACTTCCCACATATCAGCTGATGGATTCAACTGATACTATGCAGTGATTGGGTGTGCAACAGAGGGTCCCTGACAGGCTGGAAGTTCAATCCTGCGTGGGGGGGCGCGGTTAATGCTGGGGGTGGGTGGGCACATGGAGCTGGTCTTTTGACAGAGCTGGTGGAGTTGAACCCTCCCCCTCTGCCATAGACAAAGAGAGTGGCAACTGGTAGATGACAATGAACAAAAATAAAAATTCCTGCTGATCTTATGCAGGATCTAGAAGACGTCCCAGCCTTTTATGCCTGGCAGCTGGACAGCAGTTCAAAAGCTGCCATGTTCCTTTGCCAGCAGACGCTGGTCCAATAAAAGACCAGCATTATTTTAGTTATTTCGCAGATTTGGCTTTCCGTCGCAGTTCGTCAATAGCGGACTCTGAAAAGCGTCCTCTCCAACTCCTTTTATCCTTGCAGGTAGAATTAATGACATGGTTTGTGTGACAGCGGCAGCTGAAGGAAGCAGAGATGACTTTATCACACCCCTGAGACGATTTCCAGCTGGAACCATTGGAGGCCAAATGCATTAATTTCAGTTACTCTCTCTCTCGCCCAGCCATCCACTCCCAGTACAGTTTGTGATGATCACGGCTGGTACCTCTCCTTGGCAAACCTATCGGGTTCCAATATGTAGCCTGTGAACAAGAGAGACTGAAGTATATATTATGCTCTCTGCTGTCAGATGCAATAACTTAAATTTAGGAACAGAAGAAGAGCCTTGCTGCTTTGTTGTTGTTGTTTAGTAAGTTTAGTCGTGTCCAACTCTTCATGACCCCATGGACCAGAGCACGCCAGGCACTCCTGTCTTCCACTGCCTCCCACAGTTTGGTCAAACTCATGCTGGTAGCTTCGCAAACACTGTCCAACCATCTCGTCCTCTGACATCCCCTTCTCCTTGTGCCCTCCATATTTCCCAGCATCAGGGTCTTTTCCAGGGAGTCTTCCCTTCTCATGAGGAGGCCAAAGTATTGGAGCCTCAGCTTCAGGATCTGCCCTTCCAGTGAGCACTCAGGGCTGATTTCCTTCAGAATGGATAGGTTTGATCTTCTTGCAGTCCATGGGACTCTCAAGAGTCTCCTCCAGCACCATAATTCAAAAGCATCACTTCTTCAGCTATCAGCCTTCTTTATGGTCCAGCTCTCACTTCCATACATCACTACTGGGACAACCATAGCTTTAATTATACGGACCTTTGTTGGCAAGGTGATGTCTCTGCTTTTTAAGATGCTGGCCTTGCGGCTAGATCAGGGCAAAGGCCCGTCTAGTCCAGCATCCTATTCCACAGTGGCCAACTGAGAAGCTCAATAGCAGTCTCTCCCTCAGAACTGGCATACAGAGAGAGGCATTTTTCCTCAGACTCTAGAGGTAGAAGCTAGGTACTATAGCTAGCAGCTATATACTCTATGAATTTGTCTTTTAAAGCCATTCAAGTTGTCGGAGTGAATTTCATAGTTTGACTGTGTGCTTTGTCAAGAAGTTCTTTGTCCTGAACCTTTCAACATTCAGTTTCATTGGAAGGCACTGCGTTCTAATATTTTCAGTGCCTACTAAAAACATTTTTCTATCCAGTTGTGTGTTTTAATCGGGGGGCGGGGGGCTAAGCTTATCTTATCCAAATAGTTTTTTTAAAAAAATACTTTTTCTTTTGCTGATAATCTTATTATTTTGTTCCTTTGGTAACCTGCTTAGAGGTTTTAGGGTTGTTGTTGTTGTTTTTATTTTGTTGATTGTAATAAATAAATAAATAAATAAATAAATAAATAAATAAATAAATAGCTATATAAAGTGGAGGGGTGGGATAAATAAGCAATAAAAACTTCTATCCACTCCCAAACTCTGTGAATTTCATAAGATGTCTTGTGCTTCAGTTAGCGTAGTGTTTTAGAAAGGGCAGATTTGGTAGGTTTGCCCTTAAAATGCAAACTGAATCAAATTTCTCCACCAACCCTAGGCACTAGATCCCTGTCAACTAGGTTAGGCAGGGGGCCACACATTTTTTTGGCGCCACGGTTGCTTGAGATTTTAAAAAGGCAGGAGGTACGCAGGAGGCAACTAAAGCCAGCAATTCTCCTTCCCTCAAATAACAAGCATTCTGAATAAAACCCAAAGCTCTCCATGGCTTTGGTGAAAGGGCTCCAAATTGATAAACTGGCAAGAGTTCAGCGATGGCTGAGGTAAAAAAAGGAGAGAATTTGAGGGTCAAACTGTGCTTTATACATCATGCATAGTGTGTATCTAAAGTCTCTTGTTTTTCTTAAGTTAATTACAGCCACGGGGAGGGAGATGTTTACACTGAATGCCAACCCTTCCACACAGCTATATGAGGCTGAACAAAAAGCAGAAATAGTTCCCGTTGGCAAATTAAGGTCAAATCGACACCATGCCTTTAAGACACGTGGCTTCCCCCACCCCCCAAAAAAAGAAAATAATATTTGCAGCTGCAGTTTATATAATATACTGTATAATAAAAATTTATTTATATCCCACCCTCCCCAGCTGAAGCCAGGCTCAGAGTGGCTAACAACAATAAAAGTAACACAGTTTACATAAAATCACAATCAAATTAATTGAAATACATTCTAAAATCAATTCATTCTAAAATCAATTCAGAGTCAAATTAATGGCAAGCATTGGGGTAGAGTTCTATGAGGATTACAGAAGGAGGGGGTCAGGCTGTGCCTTGGCCAAAGGCCTGGTGGAACAGCTCTGTCTTGCAGGCCCTGCGGAAAGATGTCAAGTCCCGCGGGGCCCTAGTCTCTTGTGACAGAGCGTTCCACCAGATCGGAGCCACAGCCAAAAAAGCCCTGGCTCTGGTTGAGGCCAGCCTAACCTCTCTGTGGCCCAGGACCTACAAGATGTTTTTATTTGAAGACCGTAAGGTCCTCCGTGGGGCATACCAGGAGAGGCGGTCCCGTGGGTACGAGGGTCCTAGGCCGTATAGGGCTTTAAAGGTTAAAACCAGCACCTTAAACCTGATCCTGTACTCCACTGGGAGCCAGTGCAGCTGGTATAGCACTGGGTGAATGTAATCCCGCGGCGAGGACCCCGTAAGGAGTCCCGCAGCGGTATTCTGCACCCGCTGGAGTTTCTGGGTTTACCCTCCAAAGCACTACAGTTCCCAGCACAAATCTACAGTTCCTAGGATTCTTGGGAGGCAGCCATGTGCTTTCGATGTCCTTTAAACGGTGAAGTTGTGACCTAAGTGCAGTGTGTGGTTTAACTCTGAGCCCATCAGCTAAACACTGTGTATCCCAATAGGTATTCAGGTACATAGGAACCAACTTCTAGGAGCCAAGAGGGTGCAGGGTACTCAGTGCAGGGCTCAGCACAGCACCCAACCTTCTTCCAACCATAGGGTGCTCCGGTGCAAGATGCAGGGGGCTTGGCACAGCGCCCGGCCTTCTCCTGAACATGCAATGTCCTGTGAGCGACTTCACAAGTGCACGTCGTATGCCATGAGCGTGACGTCACAAGTGCATGTTGCAAGTGCAATGTCAGGCCCAACTATGGGGTTGCGGCGCTCATCTCGCTTTACTGGCCGAGGGAGCCGGCGTACAGCTTCCGGGTCACCTATTTATCTAATTGCATCACCCGCTGAATAAATGCCTGTAAATAATGCTTACACATGTCACTGTCCGCCACTTCCGTTGTGAGAAGTTATTCACTCTGCTGATTAGAGTGTGCTCAGCTTCTGAACGAATCTGAGGCTCAAGTTGCTGATTGATTCTGTTCTGGAGTTCGCCTGGTTGCTGGCCGGTGGCTGGAGCCAGGTAAAGGTAAAGGGTCCCCTGACCATTAGGTCCAGTTGTGGCCGACTCAGAGGTTGCGGCGCTCATCTCGCTTTATTGGCTGAGGGAGCCGGCGTACAGCTTCCGGGTCACGTGGCCAGCATGACTATGCCGCTTCTGGTGAACTAGAGCAGAGTGCGGAAATGCCGTTTACCTTCCCTCCGGAGTGGTACCTATTTATCTACTTGCACTTTGACGTGCTTTCGAACTGCTAGGTGGGCAGGAGCAGGGACTGAACAACGGGAGCTCACCCCATCGCGGGGATTCAAACCGCCGACCTTCTGATCGGCAAGTCCTAGGCTCTGTGATTTAACCCACAGCACCACCCGAGTTCCCATGGAGCCAGCTGGGGGCCTGCCAAATGCCCCCGTCTCCCCGGACACATCCCAGCAGTCTCCAGGATTTCACACAGAGGTCTTTTCCAGTCCTATTTGGAGATACCGGCCAGGGATTGAACCTGGGAACTTCTGCACACAAAGCAGATGCTCTTCCACTGAGCTATGGCCCTTCCTTGATTTATCGCCTGTACCTTATTCCCTTTCCATTCTTCTTTCCCCATGTCACAAGGTAGTCTGTGACTGCTCTGTACGAAAGTATTTAAAACCGGATGTCGGCCAACATTTGGGAAGTAACTTTTGCCCTCCTCCTGCTCCCCATCATGTCATTAGGCAACGGTGCTGCATTATTTGGATAGCCCAGCAGGACTGTGAGCTGCCGCACATTTCTGCTAAACATGTTTTCTTAGATGTTATTTTGTTTATTCTCTAGCTACTTGTTAGCTTCAGCTAGTAATAGCCAGAGGCGAGTTAAAAAGAAAATCCTTCTGCTTTTTAGTTTCCAGTATGGAGACGCTTAGGGGCACAGAGGAGTTAGAAGGCCAAACTAAATAAAATGCTACTTCTCCGAATGCAATTTGCATGCATGCTTTTTGTTATGTAAATAATAGCCTTATGGAAACATGAACAGCCTCAGGACAGGGGGCACAGTGGAGAGGGGAAGTTTATTTCTCTGCCTCCAAGGTCCTAACAAAATACTGTCTCTCAGAAGTTGCTATTTGCTCTATCGGCACAAGAGGCTCACTCGTCAACAGTTCTGATAATCAAGATGTTTCTCTTCCTTAATTTATAACTAGTATCTTGTGCTTGGCACTGCCTAGCAAAGTGCTCAGCCCAGCTTCATGCAGCCTCGCAGTTTAGAGGAGTTAGAACAATAAAACAATGAGATAAACCAATCAATTAAAACAAAAAAACGAATGAAGATGATGGAGTTTTCGGAGCTAGCCGACCTAACCGGGAGAGTCTGCAACCAGAAGGAGGAGGAGTATCAGGAAGAATGGACAAAATTTAATGATTATTTAATTAAATATGTAAAATTAAATTAATTGGAAATAGCTTGCAGATACTTAATTGGCTTAGGAATTCATACAAGTTACGTGATGATTTAATATGTTTAATTTTAAAATTAAAGGATATAAGGATGTTAATGTTTAAGTTAAATTTCATAAGAATTTTGATTTGGAAAACCGTTAAAAGGATGTGCATGGAAATTCAACCAAGGGGAAGCGAGGAAGTCACTTAACAATGTTAATAAGTGTAATTTTAATAAGCTTATGATCTATGTTTGTTTGTCTATCTGTTTGTTTTGTTTATAATTTTGTGAAAATTAATAAAAAAATTATAAAAGCAACAACAACAAAACGAAGCACTAAAAGGAGTTAAGAAGTAAAATGGAAGAGTGGATAAAAACAAGTGCTAAGGGTTGGTTCTAGAGCAGAAACTTGCCTTAGAGTTGGCCTTAGAGCTCAAAACCCCGCTTCAAGCATTCGGCAGCCATTTTCCTTTTCCAAGAGGGAGCTTTCCTTGAAATGCAAATAGCAGTTTTTGGTGGGGGGGGGAGAGAGATGTACCTTCCTCACCCACCACTCCCCACCACTCCCCGAGTCTTGGGGTTGTGCCCAGGTTTCCCTGTAGCTAGGGTATTGTTTTTGTAAACTGCTTCGAAGGCAGTGTATAAATGTAAATAAATATATATATACAGTGGCGTAGCGTGGGGGGTGCCAGGGGTGCCGACCGCACCAGGCGCAACATCTGGGGGGGCGCGAGTCCAGAGGGAAGGGACAAGTTCCTTCCTCCGCCGGGCTCCCCGCCACCACCGCCAGCCTTGCGCCCTAGCGCGCGCGCCCCCCGCCGTCGCTGTGGCTCCGCTCCGCTCACTGCTCGCAGGAGGAGCAGCCGCTGCAGCAGCGCCGACGCCGCCACCGACGCCTGGCCGGGCACGGGCAGCCTCTGCACCCTGCCGCCGCCACCATCCCCTCGGCCCAGCCACAGGCGGCGGCTGCTTCTGCCTCCATCCTCCTCCGGGCAAGCAGCGTTGTTTGCGCGGCAGCGCCAGCGGCAACTCGCAGGTTAGGGGTTGGGGGGGCGCAAATTACTTGCCTTGCCCCGGGTTAGGGGGCGCAAATTACTTGCGTTGCCCCGGGTGCTGACAACTCACGCTAAGCCGCTGTATATATATATTACTGTTGTGCCTGTGTCCTGCTTGTGTTAGTTGATTTCCCTGTTACTCTAATCATGGTGACAAGGTCTCCACAAGACTTATCTGAAGCAGCAAGTTGTACGCCAAGGTCCAAGCAGCTTCTACAGCAGACATACACAGATGGCATGGTGTCATCCATTTAGAGCCACCATGGCTGCTGTACTGTGCACATGGAATATACCATAACTGCTGGTTGTGACGGCTATGTAGGCCTAGCAGGACCCAGGTCAAGAGCCTATAGGATTCCCACAGGCATTTGGTGCAGCTGAACTGGATGGGACAGCTGCCAAGGCAGGAGCCAGGAGTCAGTCAGCAAGAGCTCCCAAGGTGCCAGCTTCAAAGAACAGCTCAAGCAACTCTTCCCAGTGGGCCTTGCCCCAATGAAGCAGTTGCAAGGACTTGTCTTTCCCACCACTCTCTAAGTCTCCTCCTCCCCGGGGTCCTTCCCAAGCGACCTGAGACTTCTTCGCCTGGTGTGCCTTTGCTCTGCCCTCTTCATACCTCTTCTGGGAGACCAAGGGAGAGGGGAGCTGGTCTCAGTAAGAGGGGAAGACTCCCTGGCTCCTTCAGCAGCCTGCCTCATCTCTGCCTCTTAGCCTCCCCTCCTCTCCAGCCTCCGCTTCTGCCTCTGATTCTGTCCGGCTCTCTGCCACAGCCTCTTCCCGCTCACTAAACCCTGTTACCTCTTCAGCTTCTGATGCCTCCTCATCTTGTGCCCAGGTTTCCCACGGGAATCTGGATGGCCACTGTAAGAACAGGATGCTGGCACAGATGGACAGATGGCTTGATCTAGCAGACCCCTCTGCACTTAGAATAGTAGATTACAAGTGGTGCCTCGCAAGACGAAAAGAATCCGTTCTGTGATTCTCTTTGTCTAGCGGTTTTTTCGTCTTGCGAAGCAAGCCCATTGACGGATTAGCGGATTAGCGCTATTAGCGGCTTTTAGCGGCTTATCTGCTGATCGGATCAGCTGATAAGCGGCTTAGCGGCTTGGGGAAAAGGGGGGGGGAGAGAGAAAACCCGCAGGAACTCGCAAGACATTTTCGTCTTGCGAAGCAAGCCCATAGGAAATTCGTTTTGCGAAGCACCTCCAAAACGGAAAACTCTTTCGTCTAGCGAGTTTTCCATCTTGCGAGGCATTCATCTTGCGGGGTACCACTGTAGGTAGGACTTTGGTCTGATCCAGCAGAGCAGATGATGGGGAGGGGCAGCTCAAATGGATTGATTTATTAAAATAATCAAACCCAGTCACCCTCTTCCTCCATTTTGTCCTTCTCCGTGTCTTTCATTTGTAAGCCGTCCATAGCTCTCAGATTTGGACCTGGCAGAATGTCGAAGTCAATGGCATTTTTGTATTGTCAGGAAGTCTGTTTTTCTTCCCTTTACAGATAAAAGGGAAATAATATCCACCTATATAGGAAGTAAATGAAAGGAAATGGGCCGGTGACAGATTGTGGTAAATTGTGAGAATGGAAGGAATAAAAAGAAGACGACTCTGAGGCAAAATCGTGTTTGACAAAACTATCTGTCACTTCTAAACTAGAAGCAGTAAGAATAACAAAAAACATTCCAGTTCCTGCATGTGATAATGAAAAGTCCCATGTGTGAATGAACAAGTAAAAAAGCCTTCGTAGAGTCTACATCATTAAGTGCGCAGTAAATCCCTGAAGATTTTTTGTTTTTGTTTTGTTTCAAGTTTAAAACACTGGGAGGAAGGGAGAGAAATGACTCTTAACTTCCTTTTCAAGAAATTCAGGCTGCAGTTATCATTTCTTTCCATCTCCTGCTCATGCAGAGAGCTAGCATCACACACATGAGAAATCATCTTAATTATTTCAACTTCATCTGCAAAGGGCATTAGGATTAATCATGCAGAGGCTGAGACACAAAGCAGGCTTCAGGTTTGAGATGAAGTATCCTAATGATGATACTACAGTTGTGTGTCAGCTTCAAGAGTGCAGCCTTGAATTTGATTCAGGAGGTATCTGTAAGATTTGAAGATGATCCTTTGTGCGTGCCTTGCTATGCTGCAGGATTCTATTCAATGTGGTGAACCGGTATGTTAATATTGAGCAAACTCAGACCGTTAAACCACGGGAAGCTGTGTGTACAATGTCCAATTGAAGCATCTCCTCAGAATGTCTCCTCATTCTGGAGCACGGTCAGTTGAATGAGAGAACAGGTCATTACAGTGGTGGCCCTACATTTGTGGAAAACTCTCCTCTAAATAGGTCTGTCTGGTACCTAACTTTAATATATATTTTTTGTGCCGCAGGGCTTTCTACATGTCTTAACAATTTAATGTTATTTTAATGCAATTCATTGTTAGCCTCTGTTTAGTGGATGACGATTAGCTGGTTTTAGCTTGGATGCGGGTCTTTTAAATTTTTTAAACGTTAATATGAGCGTGCCAGCGTTGATTTCTATTTTTTTCCCCATTTTGTTGGCTTTGTTATCGTGTTTGCATTTTGATGCTTTCATCGTACACCGCCTAGAGCCCTTCGCTGCATGAAATTGATAAATATACCAGACAAACAAAATTATGGAAAAGACTGAAAAAACAGCGTGAAGTCACAGAGCTGGAAGCTGTCTCTCTGATCCGGAGGCATCTATGGCTCCTATGCCTGATCCTTAAGAACTCCAGAGCATCTGTGCTGGATCAGAACAAAGGCCAAGCAACTTGTTTACTACAGTGGCTAACAAAATGCCTCTGGGAAGCCTTAAAGAAGGATATGAGGGCAATGGCTTTTTGTTTTTGCTCAGCAACTTCCGAGAGTGGAAGGAGCATATCGCCATGACAACTGATAGCCACAGCCTCTATGAATTTGTCCAACTCTCAAACCATGTTCAGGGTTGACAGAAGATGAAGGGCAAAGGATGCCAGAACCTTATTCTGGCAATAGCAACACCCTAGAGGTCCCGGGCCCTAAGGAAGTCAGATTAGCTTCAACCAGAGCCAGGGCCTTTTCAACACTGGCTCCGGCCTGGTGGAACGCTCTGTCTCATGAGACCAGGGCCCTGCAGGATCTGATTTCTTTCCGCAGGGCCTTTAAGACAGAGATGTTCCACCTGGCCTTTGGTTTGGAATCAACTTGATCCCCTTCCCCCCTTTCCTTTCTCTTTCTGTGATGGAACTCCTATTTGGGGACTACCCTGGCTTTTTTCTGGCCCACGTAGGACCAGTTTAGATAGCTGGCCTTGGTGAAGATTTGACGTTTTCATCCCCAAAGAGTTTTTGATTTGAGTGCTACTGAAATGAGGCTGCATTTTAATGTTGTGTTTTAATCTTGTTTTTAAGTTGTATTTTAATCAATTGTTTTTATACCTGGTGTTAGCCACCCTGAGCCCAGTCTTGGCTGGGGAGGGTGGGGTATAAATAAAATGTATTATTATTATCATCATCATCATCATCATCATCCAACTGAACTCCTGCACTTTGTTTTAACCTAGCCAATGAAGAGTTTCACTATGTAAAAGAATCTGGTTTAAAACGTGTTAAATTATTTTGGTTTTTCTAATACTTCTTTGCTGCTCCACATGAGAAATTCCCAGCTCTTAGTATATCACAACTTTCATTGTTTCATTTCATCCTTTTCAGATTTTCATGCTTTGCCCGTTTTGTTGTTGAGTATATGAAAAAGCTGTGAAAACTGATTGAATTTCATATTCTTGCAAGACCAACTCTACAAAATATTGAAATATCATGTTTAGACTGCCTAAATCTTCCCACTACTGTATTGCTGCCAATTAAGTAAGATGTGATCCATTTCTTTGTCCAAGGTATTAAACTAATGTAGTGAACTATACCTGATAGAAATTGATTGAGAAGCCAAACTTAATAGTTCTTGTTTACTGTCACTCTCCACTCAATAATACACCAAGACTGAAATTGTATGCCCACTCTCCTGGGAGTAAGCGATGCTGAACTCAATGGGCTTACTTTTGAATAGGCATGCATAAGATTGCACTATAAATGAAATGTTGAAATCCACCATGTGTCAGACCTTGTTAGTTCCTTCAAGTTATTAAAAGGATGTCTATGTTAAGCCAAGACATAGCCTACATGCAAAAATTGATCCAACACATATCCCAGTGAAAGAAAATTCAAATGCTTTGTGGAAACAAATCTACACAGGATTGTATTTATCCCAGTGTTTCCCAAAATCGGACCTCCAGCTGTTTTTGAACTACAATTCCCATCATCCCTGACCACTGGTACTGCTGGCTAGGAATGATGGGAGTTGTAGTCTAAAAGACAGCTGGAGACCCCAAGTTTGGGAAACACTGATCTATACACCATGAGTTAAGTTGCAGTTCTCCAGATGTTGGGGGACTGCAAGTCTCATAATTCCTAACCATTGGCTATAGAGATAATGGGAGTTTAGAGTCCAGTAACATCTCAGGGACCACAGATGAATTTTTAGGGGGGGTTATTGGGTTGTTGTTGTTTTGATTACCGTATTTTTCGCTCTATAAGACGCATCAGACCACAAGACGCACCTAGTTTTTGGAGGAGGAAAACAAGAAAAAAAATATATTCTGAATCTCAGAAGCCATAACAGCAAGAGGGATCGCTGTGCAGTGAAAGCAGCAATCCCTCTTGCTGTTCTGGCTTCTGGGATAGCTGTGCAGCCTGCATTCGCTCCATAAGACGCACACACATTTCCCCTTACTTTTTAGGAGGGAAAAAGTGAGTCTTATACAGCAAAAGATAAGGTATGTATTTTGTGATTTTGTATTTTTATTTTGTTCTGTGAACCGCACTGAGACCTCTGGGTATAGGGTGGTATATAAATTCCCCATTTATTCCCCATTTGCGAGAGAACATGTTTCTAGGAGCCATGAAAGTGAACTGAAAATGGCTCAACACCATACGACAAAATAAAAACGCAATTCTGTTTATTTAAAAAATATCACTTCCTATTTAGGTTTATTTCCCCTCCCCCCCTTTAATACAGTTCAGCATTTCAAAGTTTTGCATTCTACACACTGTTCTCATTTATTAGCATCAAAACACAAGACATAGCAAGACCTTCAAACACAAATAAATACCAAATAACAATACAACAAACCGAAGGACAACATATAATAATGCTATTGGGAAATCAGGGCTTGTTGCTAATCATTATTAACAACCTGGGTATTGCTGAGCAATAAATTATACACTTTAAAAGTTCTTTTCCTTTAAAAAATAAACATACAAAAACCATTGATTACCAGATTCACTTACTTGCACTGTATCCTTTATAGCTATCAATAATTAAGACAGGCAGAATATACACAGTCAAATAAGATTGGCCTTCTTTGGTCTTTGTTTCTGGATCAGAAAACCGAACACAACCAATGTACCTTTTTACCAAATATGAAATAAAAAGAAGTCACACAAGTTTTATACAGACTGATTTTGTACACAGTTCATGACTACTGGTGTGTTTTCAACAGATATTTCTTCTTGGAAAAGGATGCCCATATTTCTTTTCCAGCTCATTCAATAAATGGCATTTTATGGATGTTAAAAGGTTATCCTACTTGTCCTAAAGGAGAATGGATTCACTGTCCATCTCTTCAGCACGGGGGTGTCTCCCAACACCCCCTTTTTATCCCTAAATCATGAGAGCTTTTGGATCACAGCTGGGCGGGAAAATTATATATTTTCTTATAGTCGTACAAAATGCAGAAGATATATATCCTAGATAGCTACATGGAAAACAATACTATGTGAATGATTTGGTGCCTCAGCACTAGCAAAAGCATTATTCCCACGCCCACCCCCACCCAATTCTACAAGTACCAAAAACTCCGCGAGCAGAAGCAGTAATGGCTGGGAAATGATATGCTCGCAAGCGGCAGCCCAGTTCATAGCTCTAAGAGTATTCTCTCTGCAGGGAACGAGGTCCCTTAAAGTATGCCAATAAATGGTTTAATCTCTCTCTCTCTATATATAAACCAGTTTACCAAGCAATCTGCAGGCAGTACTGCCTTTCGTAAGAAGTTTAAAGTCCTTGCAGAACTAGCCACTGCAGTTAATAGTTTTGTTCTTATGGACGACTTTTGAGTCCCTTACATGGTGGGTGGGATGGATGAAATCTAATCAGCAGAGTTTAGGGAAGGAATCCCAATCTTAACTTCAAAAGCTTTATGGGATTCCAGTTCGAAGCTGCATGCTTAGAAATATTAAAAGTGTTGGCATGAATTCCCCATTATTAATAATAATAATGAAAATTATTGAATATTGACTCTCACTGCCTGATCCTAAGCTTCGATAAACCTTGCCGATCCTTGCTTGGAATATGGTCTCCTGATAGCTGGTCCCGCAAGTCACGCTCAGCGTAATGCCAGAAGTGCAAACAAATGTTTAGGATCAGGGCTTGAAACTGGGAAGTGGAAGACAAAAAAGCTACATAGTCTTGCCAATATGTCAGAAGGTAATTTAGGATAAAACAGATCCCTTTTGTGGTGTATCACTGCTTCAAAACAATGAAGGATGCCCCCTCATCAGCACCCATTAATGTACTTATTCCTACATCTGGCACAGGTCTCAATAAACTCTAGGGATCGGTTCCAACGTAAAATTTTGCATCTGAAGGATGGCTCCTGAATTAATCATGCTCATGGGTGCATACTTGGAAAACACTGTCAGAACGGGCCAGTAATTCTACAAGAGGAGAATGGAACATCGAACTCCTCAGTATGCACATGTAAGTTATGAGCAAGTTATATAACCAATAAGTGCATGGATAGCATATACACATTCCTTGGGAATACATTTCAGTAGCCATGCCGCAGATGCAAGAATGTTACGTTGGATTAAAAGGCAGGAAGTAATAGTAAAGCCCTCAGTATTTTATTTCTGTTTAAAGTACATAATTAAAGTATTCACAGTGGAAAAGGTGACAGAACCAGAATTAAGTCATGCACTTAAAAATATTTTGAGTTTTCCTTGTCCAATAAAGCCCTTAAAAACTGAATCCTCTAAAACAAAGAACATAAATTGCTGTATCAGAAGATTATTATTTTTTATAAAACCAAGACACAGGTTATCGTTTATTACTGGGCACAAGTGGGAATATGTTACGCTAAGCTTCTCGTTAATCTTATGAGCTCTGAAGAGTAAAAAGGGACACTGGAACATGGACAGCTGAGTCATCACATCACAAATACATTCCCAAAGCATGACAGCCGATATGTCAGTTATAGACTTTGCAATCCGTAAAACAGGTTCCTTGTCCCCCATCCTCCCCCCCCAAATACCCCTTCTTTATGGGTTAGAGATCAAAAAGGATGTTTCAGTGGCCTGAAAGCAGCACAAGGAAGTAAGAGCTGGTGTTTACCATATAGCACCAACACCAGCTTTTCCTCTGTGCAACATTCAATTTCTACATAAATAAGCAATTCTATATTTATTCATTTTTTGAGGCTTGACTGACATTTTGTAAAGCAGTGCACAGATGAAAGATGCACCAAGCACCAAGAGCTGTTATTTTAAACAGACTTGAAATCCCAGGTTCATTGGCTTGTAATTGTTTTTGGATTTATAACAGTGAAGAGTACTAAACACAGTTAACTGTGGAAGCTGGTAGACATTCTCACACTGCCAATTTACTTATCGTTTTGTCCCCCCTGTCCCCGTATTCCATTTCGGTCTGCTGAGTTCTATGGTCAGTTTCTAGTTTGACAAGCCCCTATGGCCCCTCCAGAGGCTCTCAGATATGGATGTTTCCAAGAAGCAAGCAGGCTGCTACTTCACATCAGCCAAAGCTGATCTTTTATGTTCTGGGCTTTCGTTGCCCAAAACTATTACTTACATCCATGAGCCCCTGACATTCACAGCAAAGGGAGGAGGTGGAAGGTAATTGAGCTACTAGGAAAAGGACAAATTTCTGTGAGATTAAAGCTTCTGTCTTTTGCCTTGGAAAAAACCAAAACAGAACACATGATTTGTAGCAAACCTAGGCTATGATCTATTACATTAGGGTTTGTGCAGCACCAATTTTAAGGTTTCTTTTGTGGGCTTATTTCACAGAAGCAGAGTTTCCCCACCCCCAGTGGCAACTGGTTTCAAAACTCTTCTTGGATTTGGCACAAAAACATTTCAAGAGGACAGCCCTGGCTTTGCACAGGAGCTATTTCTTCCTATCATCCCTTTTTTTTGTGTGTACAAGGGACAAAAGGAAGGAACTTCTTTATGACCAGGTCAGACTATTTTGTTTCTGTCCACCTGGCTATTGTGATTTGCATGAGCCCCCTGGGTCTCCAGGAGAGGCCTTTTAAATCATCAGATACCTGGTCCTTTGAGGTGGAGATGCCAGGGATTTTATCCAGGACCTTTTGCATGTCAAACATGTGCTCTACCTCCCCAGCAACTGCTTCTCTCCCTATTAATGGACTTTAAGGAACAGTTGGGAGCAGCTATTGGGAGTATGTGCTTAGAAGAATTCCGGCATGTGATACATGCCTTTAGGTCCAGACCTGGAAAAAAAATTATCAAGTTGTTGTTGTTTTTCTTCTTAAAACCTGCCCACCTCTTTATACATTTGCATAGTTTGCATAAATGAAGGCATCAAGACTACAGGAGATTGGAACTTGTGTCATCGAGGTGCAGAAAATATCTCCTGTAGTGACTGCTCTATGCCAGCCTTTGCATGCACCAGTCGGTATTTCTAAAGAGGCTGGTTTGTCAGTGAAATGCCTGTTCAGCACAATGAAAAAGAGATATAAACAGGTGAGGTTTTAGAGAGAGAAAAAGCCCACTCAAAGTTTTATAAGCAGGAGAAATTGGTAGTACAGTCATACCTCATGTTACGTCTGCTTCATGTTACGTTCTTTCAGGTTACGTCCCGCGGCGACCCGGAAGTACCGGAAAGGGTCACTTCCGGGTTTCGCCGCTCACGTATGCGCAAAGCACAAAATGACGTCACGCGCATGCACAGAAGCACTGAATCGCAAGCCGCGCGTGCACAGACGCGCTGCTGCGGGTTGCGCTCTTTTCATGTTGCTAAAGGGCCTCTGGAACGGGTCTCGTTCGCAACCAGAGGTACCACTGTACTTTGAGCAATACAATCCCAATCATTATACCAAATCTCTATTTGAATTTTGACAAAGATTAGTATGGCAAAACATAAACATTCCACATCTATGAGTTTCCCTTCTCCCAAGGCGTAAGGAAACGCAGCTTTTATAAAGGAACTGAGAGTGCACCTCACTTTTTTTAAGAGATCTATTACATTCCATCGCTTGTAGAGCCATATCTCCACTTCTTTTCTTCCTATTCTACATTCTTCTCAAGAACAATGAAAGTTACAGTACAAGGCTGAAAGTCAATGCTGCATTTTAGCCGCTCGCATCTCACTCAATAATTGTGTCGTAGACAGCAGCTGAAACGAAATCAACAGAGAAGCAATGGAAATACAGTCATGCAGGAAGATCACACGTTGATCTTCAGGCACCGGAACAGTTTACTCCTGTTTGGATCTGAGACTTTAAAAAGAAGAAAATAGGAAACAGGGCGGGCGCATGTGGTGCAAAAATTGTTTGATGCGGCAGTCTAAAGTGCTTTGTAGAAGGTAGGAAACAAAAGCTGCTTTGAAACGTAGAATGGGGAGATAAAGAACAGCAGCAATGGGACTGTGCTTTCTTAAGCAGTCACTGGGTAGAACTGTACTTTCAACACTGAGTTCTATATACCCTCGTGTAGCAACACAAAAAGCTAGTTATGCAACACCAGTGCAACTGTGGGGTTATCACAGGAGTGCAGAAGGGTGACACTAATCAACTAATGAATGATCTATACATCACCAAATTGGCCCTACAAGGCCATGAAGGGAGAAGTGAGATTTTGGGTTGTGCTCACTCGTGAAACTGTAGGATCCTGACATTTGAGAATCTTTTCGAACCATTTTAAGACCTTTAAACTGGGGCTGGCTTTTGCAATCAGAGTGGGACAATTGCTTGCTATATTCCTTTTATTTAACTTGTCTTTTTATGACGCTTTTTTTTTTTACCTACCTGAGCATTTGAGATAGGCTACAAATGTAAATAAAATAATCCTAAAAATTTGAGGAAAGCTAAAAAAAAAATTAAAGAAAGGAAAAATAAAGACATTAATCAATAGTGCAAACCCTAATCTTATTTGAAGGCTGCATCTTCAGAGAGTAAGGTTATCTTAATTTCAGGAAACTGCTTCCTCCCCAAACAACTGTCCTGTGTGGCAGGCCAGCCAAATTTACTGCAGTTGTTCATCAGAAAAAGTGAGCCAATCAAGGTATATTCTATGAGCCAGCAAATATTTGGGCTTACATCTTTATTAAATATCAAGTACAGTGGTACCTTGGGTTTAAGAACAGCTTAGTTTATGTACCACTTGGATTAAGAACGCTGCAAACCCAGAAGTAGGTGTTTTGGTTTATGAACTTTGTCTCGGAAGCAGAAGCAGCAGCAGTTTGGATTTGATATCCCGATTTATCACTACCCAAAGGAGTCTCAAAGCGGCTAACATTCTCCTTTCCCTTCCTCCCCCACAACAAACACTCTGTGAGGTGAGTGGGGCTGAGAGACTTCAGAGAAGTGTGACTGGCCCAAGGTCACCCAGCAGCTGCATGTGGAGGAGCGGAGACACGAACCCGGTTCCCCAGATTACGAGTCTACCGTTCTTAATCACTACACCACACATGTTCTGCTTCCTGTTGAGTGTGTTCCATTTGTAAATTGAGTCCCCCACTGCTATGGGAAAGCACGCCTTGGTTTAAGAACGGACTTCCGGAACGGATTAAATTTGTAAACCAAGGTACCACTGTACTGTGATATATAACCTACTTACAACATGGCAGACTGCATATTTCACCTAAGATTAGTGGCCAGTATCCTGAGCTGAACATGATTTTGCTAAGATGCACAGCCCCCAAAAAACACTTGGCTTGAAGTGAGTGACAAAGAAAGTTGTGATGTGGAAACGGGAGTCCCAAAAGTCATGTATGTTGTAAACAGCACCATGTTTGAAAGTCAAAATCCCACCCAACCCTTTTGGTAGTCCAAGCTACCTCTTTTCTTGCAGGGTTGTGGGAGGGATTGCTTTTTAACAACGGAGAGAATCTGCACTATGAGTTATATGAGGAGCATTTGATATAATGAGGATGGCAGAAAGAAAGTAAAAAATCCACGTCACAATGGAGGGAAAATAATTATAGCAACCAGTGTCATAGCTGGTGCTGTATTTACTCTGATGTTCGGACTTCTTTAAATGTAGTAACATTTAAATGCCGAGGTCCCAATCAGGATACGGCCCAACGAGATTTAAGCTTCGGGAAGCTGTTGACTTAATTTAAACACCACAAAGCGAAAACATAGAACTGTAAGCACGTCAGAGAGTTGACTTGAGTTTACAAGCTGAAAATTAGGCTTCTGTGGACTCAGGGAAAAAAGAGGGACTGCACTGACTTCTACTCCGTTCACATTTTCTAGGGTTTCAAAAATAAAGAGATGTTTTGAAAAGGATTCTGCACTGCATGGGGTCTGGGTTGTCCTCTAACAGTATCATATTCAAACAGGACATAAACTGTTCGTAGAAGACCGCGCTCGTAAAATGCCCATGACGTAATAGCAATGAGGAGGGTGAGCCCTTTGGACATTTCCACTAGGGAATCCTGTTTTCAGTAAAATTCTGTAATGCATATACAAAAGCTCAGCTGCCTACATTCATGACTATTAAAAGAGTACCACAAGCCAACTTAACATTTTCCTCTAAAGCAGAAGGTTATGGGTTTACACTGGCCTGCGTAAAACTGCGCCAGGTTGTCTCTTCGGCAGGAGAAGTCTTCCTTTCGTGTCAGAGCTAGGATTTTGACGCTTGCCTTTCTCGCGGCAGCTGGCACCAGCGGACACAGCTAAGTTAGTACCATAAGAGAAAAATACAGTACTTTGAACCATGGAAGGCAAGAAGAGGAAGACAGGTTGCTACTGAATGCTTTGGCTGCCAGGCAGCAGGCAGTACTTAAGCAGGCGCCTGGGAAAAAATAAGAATAAAATAAAATAACCCCACGAGGTTCACTCGGCATGCACGGTACGTATATATTTGTTAACAGAACGAAAAGGGTGGGGGGGGGAAGCCTTTGGCAGGCACTGAGTGAAAAGGCACAGCCATAAAAGACAATGGCAAGAGCAAGGAACTTAACTACAATGACGTGAGGTTTCAACTGAGCCCTAGACATGGACCTCTGGCTATAACACCCGACTGAAGCGGAAAGGTTGAGTAGGTACAACAATTGACTGGTTAGGGAAACGGGGCCCACGATCCCTCTGCCCGCGTGCACGTCAGCTCTGTCCAGGGGGAGCACTCTAAGTGTTACACAGCCACCCATGCAATTAAAAAGCAGCACCCACATGGTTGGTGTAGTACAGGTCAAGTGATGCCATTAGACTTACTAGTCGCACAAGGGACTATTAAAAACAGAAGTCGGTAAGTTCTGTGGGTTGCAATCAGCATGATTTGAAGGCTGGGAAAGATGCTTCCTAGTAAAGGCTCAGGTAGTAGTTTATAAGAACAGGGTCCTGTAGGTTTTCCCTGCAGGGATGCATGTCGCACCCGCCAGAAAACCAACCCCCCTGAATACATCCCCTTGCAAATTCTGAAACCGAGCCAGTTTGAAATGATGTCAGCTCTGCTACCTAGGAGCATGGCATCATTGAACAGCCGCTCTCCTTGGAAACAGGGGCGCTGTCAGAAGTCCTGGCTCCATAGGAGCACCGTGCACCAAATATATGTATATAGCACCTGAAGAAGTAGTATTCCACAACACTGAACGGATGGAATATCTGGTTAAGTCAGAAGCGCAGCTGTTGGGCTTCTGTTTCCGTATCTCGCGAAAAATATTGGCGTGGGTTTTTACAGACCAGTCAGCACATTATGCCTAAAGTCCAGTTAAAAAAATGACCATTTCAGGAATCTGAACTTAAAATCTGAATACAAAGCTATGAGCTATAAAGCAGCACGTTACAGCTAAGGCACATGAATTGCATGCAAGCCACCGTTTTTCCATTAAGACACTGCTTTCTCCTAACGGATTGTCCTCTGCACGATGCGGTTAATTTCTAAGCAGAGGATCAATTAGCAGGTTTCCTATAAAGGTATTACTCAGCACTATGCCCCCTTCTCAAACACCAAAAATATGTTGCACATTTATGCTTTAGCAAAAAAATAGATTATATATAGATATATAGATATATTTTTATAGAGCTTGGTCTGAGCGCATGAGGCAGAACTTTAAAAACATACAGGATTCCGTTTAGAACTCCAAAGTTCAACAAATGCCCTATTTTAGGGTGAAAATTATAAATCTGATAATGATGCACAGCATCCATGAGTGATTATTTTTTCTTAATTTTGAAATAGTGTCATTAACTACGACATATATTGTTAGGTTTACATTTCTAAAGAGAAATAACAGCTGTAGTTGAATAGTTTCTTTTCATATCACAAGTGATAACCTGCATTTGATCTTTTTTTTTCTTCCAAGAAATATCAGTCTATCAACAGTTTTAAAATAAAATGCTTTTTTTTCTGTAGCAATTAATAGAACTCTAAACAAAAATATGACTCTGATTTAGACACTTTCGAGAAGATCTGGACATTCTGTCGAGGTCTTCTGGCAAAGTAATTATTTTAAAACAGAGACCAGGAGAGGCCTTAAAAATAAACAATATGCTGTATTTCAGACAGGATTGCACTTATCGATTTTCAAAGTAATAATATCTTTTAACTGCAATGTTACTTCATAATTTCTTCTTCTTCTTTTTTAACTTAACATGCTGACAGTTTCTAGCTAACCCACGTGTGAACTTTTACTTTTGTTTTCTAGTTAAAAAGGAATAAAAGTTTCATGTCTTTTCCAGCACAGGATATTTTTGTCTCCCCCCCCCCCCTTCCAACCGATTAGAGATTACCAATAAATTACGAAAAGGTTTTCTGACTGTAATCGTTTGTCCTCGTGAGGATTAAGTGACTTGTCAGAACTTGAAGTGTTCCTATTAGTTTTAATTAGAAAATATACCATGGTATGACTTCTTAATGGGTTGCTACGTTTGCCATTGGACCCCTATGCAAATTTATGCCTCCAAACGCTTCCTTCTGATAACACAAGGTGGTCCCCTCTGAGCTTTAGGGACCTCTTATTGAAGACAGGTAGATATAAAAAAGAGCCCCAAATGGAGTTGTCTTCTGTTGAATCTGCCTCTCTGCTATACGTCAGGGGTCTGGTAGGTCCGATGTATCCACTATGACTTTAATAAAAATAGTATCATCTTTAATATATGTTCCGTTTTCTAGAACAGTCTGTGCAACGAAGACTGGGCAGCCAGAAGCAATATTCATTTCTCCGGTGGGCTTCTTGAAACTACTGCTGTTGGGGTCTGGTTTGAAAGCATCCCCTAAATGGCGCCTGGAAGGTCCTTGATCCATCAACATAAGGGTGACTTTTTGCTTGAAGGGCCACGGAAGCAACGCGTCGTATTCTCCCCGCATGATGACAAAGAACAAAGACAAGTGCGTCCCTTTCCCCATGCCGTCTCCGTTGAGATAAACTCTGGCACACATCTTATAGCCGAAATACCCCGTATAAAAAGGTTGACTGTATAAGGACAACGTCTTCCCCATGACCGCCTCTTGCTTCCGACGTTTATAATCTCGGATTTTCCAGATCAATATTCCATTGTAGCTGGCCGTTTCCAAAACTTGAAAGCGGAGATCCATATCAGCCAATCGGATGTCGTGGACGCTCAGCATCTGATCATGCCTAGATAACTGGGATTCTAGCAGACCTGGAAGGAAAAGAGAGAAAACCCAAACATTATCAAGGAAAAACATTTATTCAGGTGGGTTTTCAGGTCAGTTTTTAAAAATGATATTGGGCTTCTTTTTCCTTGGGACCTGAAAACACAACGTGAGCAATGTAATACGATGGATCTCAGCAGTTAGCCTACACACACACACACACACACACACACACACACACACATTACATTACTGCTCGTGCAGACAAGATGTATTCCAAGTGCAAAAAAGATGTAAAAAGCTCAATATGAAATGTTATCAGCAACAAAAATGCAAAGAAAGAAAGCAATACTTTGACAACATGACCCAAAACACAGCCTTAAGACAAGGCACACCTAATTCTAACTAATGCTTAGTCCACAGTGCTTTCACCGTGACATTTTGCTCTGTGAAAATTGCAAAAAAAGAAGAAAAACCTTGCAATTTTGACTAAGCGTTAAAGAAAGGTGCACAATTGCATCCACAGCAGGCAGAACTGGGTGTGGCGGGATGACTTACCTGGTTCCCAACCCGGAGGTGGTTGCTAGGAACCAAGGAAAGAGGGGCAAGGCAGTGGAGAGGTCAGCAAAGTGTGGACACAGCAGCAGGAACGGCTGATCCCCTTCCCTGCTGCATCTGCTCCAACCTCTCCAATGCCTTGCCTGTCTTGGTTACTAGCAGCGACCTGGGCATTAGGAAGCCAGGTAAGCAACATCCCACCCCACTTGCCACAACTAGTACTTGTTAATAATATAATAATTTATTCTTTATACCATGCCCATCTGGCTGAGTTTCCCCAGCCACTCTGGGCGGCTCCCAGTCGAGTGTTAAAAACAATACAGCATCAAATATTAAAAACTTCCCTAAACAGGGCTGCCTTCAGATGTCTCTTAAAGATAGGATAGCTGCTTATTTCCTTCACATCTGAAGGGAGGGTGTTCCACAGGGTGGGCGCCACTACCGAGAAGGCCCTCTGTCTGGTTCCCTGTAACCTCACTTCTCGCAACGAAGGAACCGCCAGAAGGCCCTCGGAGCTGGACCTCAGTGTCCAGGCTAAACGATGGGGGTGGAGATACTTCTTTAGGTATACTGGACCGAGGCCGTTTAGGGCTTTAAAGGTCAGCACCAACACTTTGAATTGTGCTCGGAAACGTACTGGGAGCCAATGCAGATCTCTCAGGACTGGTGTTATGTGGTCTCGGCGGCCGCTCCCAGTCACCAGTCTAGCTGCCGCATTCTGGATTAATTGCAGTTTCTGGGTCACCTTCAAAGGTAGCCCCACGCAGAGCGCATTGCAGTAGTCCAAGCGGGAGATAACTAGAGCATGCACCACTCTGGTGAGACAGTTTGTGTGCAGGTAGGGTCTTAGCCTTCGTACCAGGTGGAGCTGGTAGACAGCTGGTAGACTTGTTGGTATTTTAACAACGTAAGAGCATAAAAAGGGGCTTGCTGGTTCAGACCGAAGGCTTACATAGCACCCTGCTCTGACAGCGGCCAATCATAAGCCTATGGGAAGCCCACAAGCAAAAGAGGAGCACAAAAGCACTTCCTTGCTTGCAACATACAACAACTGTGGTTCAAAGCCATATCAGAGGTACTATAGCAATCAACTCAGAGGAGGAGAAGTTATATGCTTAATGCCTGTATATATTCTCTGTGATGTCAGCTGAATAAGAGACCTGCTCTATGGGATTCCAGAATCAATTTTCAAAATTCATGGTCTCCAGCAACTTAAGTCTAAATGGCTGTGCCCCATTTCAGGTGGCAAGGGGGAAATCGCCCTGTGCGCTGGTGAAATTCCACCTGTCGCCATCAGGCACAGCACCCCAGCCTGAGCACTGAGTTATAGATCGATATACTACTGTTCAGCAATGAATGGACTGCATATTTACACAACAGTCCAAGCAAGGTGCATTAACAGATGGCTTATTCTTCATAAAAGTTTTTTTTCTTTCTTGCTGATTCACGTTTGAACCAAACCGTATCGGGTAAGCCGCTAAGAAAGGCCTGCGTCATATTGCTAATTTGTGGTTTTTATTACTTTGTTCACAGAATAAGGCAAAGGCGTCCTTTACTTTATCATGGTGATGCTCAGATGAAACATCCCTCTGAACTACACATAAAATAAAAGCAGCCACAGATTATAAAGGGGGAGACTATAAAGGATTTTTTTTGGGGGGGGGGAACGATGACATTTTTGAAAACCGATTATGCTTTTGAATACTGATTATGCTTTTTCCATCACAGCGGCTGAAAAAGCATGCCAGCAACTTGTTTGGGAGGTACTAATGTCTGTTATGAGGAGCATCTAAAAGTTGTTATTTCCATCAAATTTATCACCCACCCTTCACCAGCAGGTCACAACAAATTAAAATTCAAGATTAAAGAGAGAAGAAGAGTTTGGATTTGATATCCCACCTTTCACTCCCTTTAAGGAGTCTCAAAGCGGCTAACATTCTCCTTTCCCTTCCTCCCCCACAACAAACACTCCGTGAGGTGAGTGGGGCTGAGAGACTCCAAAGAAGTGTGACTGGCCCAAGGTGACCCAGCAGCTGCATGTGGAGGAGCGGAGACGCGAACCCGGTTCCCCAGATTACGAGACTACCGCTCTTAACCACTACACCACACTGGCTCTCAGAGTCAGAGTTAAAACGGGTTACAACCACAGGAATAAGGTGGGCCCTGGAAACACAAAATATCAGGTTTCAAAGGCAAGGTATAAAGAGGACTCATAAAGTTCGTTATTAAGGGGTTGGGCCACACAACAAAACTGCATAGCCTGGTTTTCTCTGACAGCCACATGGTTTGGCAAGGGAATCACATAGGCTAAGGGCCTCAATTGGTGCTGTAACACAGACACAATGGGGATGAACTTCTGAGATGGCTATTAAGCAGACAGCTCTCAAGAAACTACAAGGTTTGCAGTTATTGCTTGTCTTCAGAGGGGAAACATCCCCAGCAAGAGTTCCACTTCAGAATGCACCTTATTAGTTATTTTGACAGGATCTGCCAGGCAAGTTCCTTGCTGGCTTTGTGCTCAGGTTTTTTTTTAAAAAAAATATTTTTTACCTGCATTCCTATTTCCTTGACCGGCATTCTTATCGACACTTTCCAGCTCAGTCACTCTGTTCTGGAGAGACTCGACGCTGCTCTTCATGCTGTCTGCCTCCTCCCAGTTCTGTCGGAAGGGACGGATCTCTTTGTCCAGTTCTTTCAGCTTCTCAGCTTGGCTGTCTATCACTCGCTTTAAATGAAAAGAATAAATCGTGTTTTTTTTAAAAAAAATAATATTTAAAAGGAAACCTCCAAGGGAAACAACAGACGAGGGAATACAGGACAACTCACTATTACTGAAGGAGGATGCGGAAACTGCTATGATGCAAGCATTTAAAGTAAATAAACGTGCATGGATTGTATTGAACGCTAGTACAACACACCCCAATAAGCCTTCGTAGCAGCAAAGTAAATGGCAACAGACGCGTTCGACTGGACTTATTCCTAGGAAAGTGTATATAGGACTACGGCCTGAATTGTCATACTTGGCTCTGCAAACAGGAAGGCAAAGAGCAGAAAAATGCTCACCCTGCTCTGCTCAAGCACGGGAAGAAATCAATAACTTACCTGTAAGTGATGTATTTTGGACTCATTACTCCGCAGCATTTCCTTCTGTCTCTCAATTTCTATTTCAAAGCTACAAATCTGATTATGCAAAGTTTGTATACTCTTGTTCTTTTCCAAACTTTCATTCTGGAGCATGGCGACCTGGAGGGAGGGGGAGAATAATCTACAATTACTCCCACCAGACGTACAGAAAAAGAACCAGCCATCTCTCACAAACAAGGAGGAGCGTTCCAAATAAAATATATCTTCACTGTGTTTCGTGTATTTTCTAGCCCTTCCTGAAAGCAGATTTCTTCTTCCTCCTTCCCCTGGATTAAAAGGAGGAGTACAATTCTGGTCATAACTCTTAACTTCTAAGCAAGTTTCACTTATTTAGTTGGTCGTTCCCAAGGCTTTGATTTCTGGAGATAAGGGAACTGCATTATTTGAGGGCAATCCATACTGGGCATCTAAGTCCTTTACAACAGACAGGCCAGTAGAAAGACTTACAGAAGAAAACGATGACCGAAAAGGAAACAGAAAAGAGGATGATTAAAATTGCTTCACCCCACTTGGTGCCTAAAAAGAAATAGGCTGTGGCTGCTTTAAGAATCGTATTTCAATGGTTCTTCAGTAAAGGACACAAGTCAAAACCAGCCTGTAATGATTTCCATGAATGAAAGATACATACTTAGGGAGCAATATGAAAGAACAGGGGTGTGCACTGATGATATCATCTAAAAGAAATCAGCTTGTGCTTTGTTGTCGGAAAATACTTAGCGCACCTACTGGACTGTGCTGGAACCACAAAGAACAGCTGACTATCATTTTTCAGTCACTGTGAGGATCTTTGCACTATTCATCAGTGCTTTTCTTCCCTTCAACCATCTCGCACCTGGAACCCTGCCCTCTCGTCCTGGCAAAACGTGAAGATTGCATTCAGCATTCATCAGCAAAACAGCCAAAAAAGGAAACAGCTAGAGAGGGTATTTATGTACCTGAAATACCACCACAGACTGCCTAGGACCACCATTTGTGATCCATCTTAAAAAAGTAGGGAAGGTTTCTCAAATGTTTCCGACACAATGCTGCCTATCAGTTACAGTAAAAGCACACCTGTGCCAGTATTGATAAGGATGAAAGCATCTGGGCTTTCTAACACAAGAGGGGTCAAACTCTTTATAAAAGTGGTTGTCCTTCATTTTGCAATAAATCCACACTTCCTTGCCAAAACAAAACAAAAAAATGCTTCTTTCTCCTTGCCCCCAAAATGAAATTGTGTATGAGCAGGTGCTTTTAAGATGCAGAAATACTAAGGAGGTGGGGGATTTGACAGGCAGATTGGTCGGCCCACTGAGATGGCATAACTCAAGGATAGTTTGTCAACCCTAGGATTTCAGTCCTCAATCTGCTCTTGGCTTTCCTGTTGGTTCCTGGATCTATGAGTGATTTGAGCATTCAGCCCAGATTCCTCTGAGACATCGCAGTTAAGTGCACTCACCATGCCAACACACATACCCAAGCCTAGGGGTTAAAAAACCAAAACCGAATCTAGTTTTGTTAAAAGTAGTAGGAGAGATGAGGGCATAATACATGCTGGTTTTCTTTTGACATCTGAGAAGGGAACAGACCTTTGCCATCCTCAAAGGCATGAGTAGGCAAACTAAGGCCCAGGGGCCGGATCCGGCCCAATAGCCTTCTAAATCCGGCCCACGGACGGTCCGGGACTCAGCGCGTTTTTACATGAGTATAATGTGTTCTTTTATTTAAAATGCACCTCTGGGTTATTTGTGGGGCATAGGAATTCGTTCATTCCCCCTCCCCCAAAAAATAAGTCTGGCCCCCCCCACAAGGTCTGAGGGACAGTGGACTGGCCCCCTGCTGAAAAAGTTTGCTGACCCCTGGTCAAAGGGCTGAACAAGGGGGTTTTCTTGGTAAACATCTGAAGAAAAACATCATTTTTCAGGTTCCTCTTCTGCACCAAAACAAAACAAAACAAAAACCCAAACCCAAAAATCTTGTGGCATTTGCCAGTTATATTCCAGCTATTTCGCACTGGACAAGCTGTCTAATACATTAGCGCACTAAATTCCCTGATTATTTCAGAAGGCTATTTTTAGAAACCCAACGACAAATGAGCAAACTTCTCAGCTTGTACCAGATTTGATAAAATGCTTATCGCTATTGCCTCGGGCTAAAAGAATAAAATCTCTTTCATCAGCTAATAGGTTTTATTAGAGAGGGGGCGAGGGGTTCAAAATTTGAATTTGGATCGCTAGCTGCGAGATCCTTTTTGAAAGAAGTTTCCGTCTTGTAAGACTGGGGAGGGGTTGTCATCCTACTTTTCTAAGTGAGGATTAATCTGGCAACTCTTCTCCAGCTGTGCGAAGACAACTTCAACCAAACAAAATGGTAAAATCAGTGCCAATCTGAAGTACCAACTGTATAACTGCATCTGCAGATTATAGATACTACTCAGAGGTACTGCTGGGTCTTTTGAGAGAACCTTTTTGAATGAAAATGGTTGTTGTTGTCGTTTCCCCCCCCCCCCCAATTTTTCTACTATGCTACTCAGGGTATAGCTATGTAAGATGGCAGTCTGGTATCAGTTTAACAGTTGTGGCTTCCTCCAAAAAATCATGGGAATTGTAGTTTAGTAAGGAGAGCTGGACCATAAAGAAGGCTGATCGCCGAAGAATTGATGCTTTTGAATTATGGTGCTGGAGGAGACTCTTGAGAGTCCCATGGACTGCAAGAAGATCAAACCTCTCCATTCTGAAGGAAATCAGCAGTGAATGCTCACTGGAAGGACAGATCCTGAAGCTGAGGCTCCAATACTTTGGCCACCTCATGAGAAGAGAAGACTCCCTGGAAAAGACCCTGATGTTGGGAAAGATGGCGGGCACAAGGAGAAGGGGACGACAGAGGACGAGATGGTTGGACAGTGTTCTCGAAGCTACCTACATGTGTATCTGAAGAAGTGTGCATGCACACAAAAGCTCATACCAAGAACTAACTTAGTTGGTCTTTAAGGTGCTACTGGAAGGAATTTTTTTATTTTGACTACCTACATGAGTTTGACCAAACTGCAGGAGGCAGTGGAAGACAGGAGTGCCTGGCGGGCTCTGGCCCATGGGGTCACGAAGAGTCGGACACGACTAAACGACTAAACAACAACAACAACAAGGACATTGAGACCTTTTAAAAGGATCTTTAGCCATGCTCACAGAACTACAGTTCCCATGGTTCCCCAGGGAAAGGAAATGGCTTTTGAAGTCTGCTGCAGATTACAGCTCAGCAGAGCAAAAATAAGAGCAAAGAGAAAAGATTCTTTGATAAGGGGACTGCTGAGGATGGCTGCTTTTTGTTTTTTTAATCTGTCAAACCTGCCTTTTATGTAGGCAGGATAGAAATCTCACAAATAAACAAACGAGACATGAAACAACCCTACAGAACAACCGTACGTAATTTTATTCCAGTAAGTGAGTGTTTTCTCCTTTGATTGCTAACGATTTACTTTTGTTCAACTTACTTATGCTGATTTGGAAGAAAAAAGTAAGTTTTAAATTTTAACTTACTAGTCCAGCCAACCAAACCTCTCACTTCTTAAACCACATATGGGACTTCCGTTTTCTGAATACCTGATCAGTTTGCATTGAATTAAGTCAGGAGTCCATTTCCCCACCCAACTCCACTCCAGAGCTCTGTTTGCACCATGAACACAGTGAGATGCGAAAAGGGAGCAGGCCAATCAGGGGTTGTGGTTTTTTTCCTTTTGCTCTTGGGGGCTTTGGAGATGGCAGCAATAAATGCGAACTATAAGTACATATTAGTCCCCAAGTAGAAAAATGAATCAACTTAGAGCAACACCCATGGCTATTTCAAACCTAGATCTAGGCATCCGGGGAATTCTCCATTTTATTATTTAACCAAATTAACAAAAACCAAGACACACAGAGACACGTATATTAAACTATCTAGTGGGGGAGGGGGTTATTGGTTTGTTTTGTCCTTATTCTTATTATGTATTTTGTGTTTTTATCTTGTCTTTTTATGCTGTGAATCACCCAGAAATCTACAAATGAAGGGTGGTATAGAAGAAGAAGAAGAAGAAGAAGAAGAAGAAGAAGAAGAAGAAGAGGAGGAGGAGGAGGAGGAGGAGGAGGAGGTTCTTATGCCGGGGGGGGGCTTTTCTACAACGAAAGAGAGACGTGGGTTTACTGATTCAAGTGTACTCTCCAGATGTTGTGAGACTACAACTCCCATCATCCTTGAAGATTGAGCATGCTGGCTAGGGATGATAGGAGTCATAGTTCAATAACATCCCAAAGGCACCACATTGGCTACGCCTGCCAAGTCTACCCAAGCAAGACCCTTTAAAACTGAGGTGCCACAGAATGGAAGTTGACACCTTGTGCCTGTAAAGTATGAGGGGTCTAATACCGAGTTATGGCCTCTCGCTCTATGCTGAGCTGTTGGAAATGCCCACATTAAAAACATCCTTAAAATCAAGCAGCAATGCAGGTTTTAATAGCGTAGGTTTTTCTTACTTGCCTGTCTTTGTAAGGCAGCCCAATGGGGGGGGGGGGATTATAATTAACCAGTTGGGAGTGAAAGACAAGTTTACCTATCTATATTATGCACATTCTACCAGTTAATGAAAACCTCTTTAGAAGACTTCTTGTTTTTCAAACCTTAAGAACAAAAATCTTGCAGCTACACAATTCATTGCTTTTGGAAACAGAGAAGTATTTCAGTGGCCGTTCCAAACTCCCACAATGGTATCCCTGCTAGACGCATAAAACATAAAAGTAATGCAGATAAGGTGAGGAGGAGATGTACCTTATTTTCTAGACAATTACTCCACTCTTTCAATAAGTCTACATGCTGCACTGCTGAGGTGGCTTCATGTGCTTTAACTTGCTGGTTTGTTCCCTGTGACAAAGAACATGATTTAGCCAACTTCATTTCTTAGCCAACCCTGCATTCAATGTAGCACCAACCCACCCACCATAGGTCTGGCCCAATGATGCATTTCTCAGGCATATTATTGCAACAAACCTGCTTTAATAATAATAATAATAAAGACACACAACACAGAGACCGCATTTGCACATCCTGCTAAGCCATTGGTTGGTGCAATGTGCACGAGCAAGCAACGCGCAACAGGGAGCCTTGAGCTTGTGTGCTCCTGCTTTTCATGGCCCAGGTGTTGAAGCTAGATTGTTGTAGGGCAGCCTCCCCCAACCTGATGCCCTCTGGATGCTCCTGGACTACAACTCCCATCATCCTTGCCCATTGGTCATACTGCCAGGGCTGATGGGTTTTGTAGTCCATCAACATCTGGAGAGTACCACGGCCATGAGCGGCAGCTACTTTAACCTAACCATAGGGTGTGTTTTTAAAAACATTTTTCAACATTTTATGAAGAGAATTTCTTTTATTAAAAAAGGGTAAGAAAAAAGGGAGAATGAAAAAATAAAGAAAAATACTGTTACATCACCACACATTAATATACAGATGAGAATATCCTTGTTATCCTAATACACATATAATTGTCAATAACCTAATATATAAACGCATTCCAAATGTCACTGTATCTATCCAAAGAAAGTCTGCGTCTATAAGCTGCTTGTCCATATGTTGCCAATCTCACGTTGTCAATCATTGATTAAGGGGAATTGTATCTCCATTCTTCCAATTCATCAGTATCAGTCTCTTGGCCATGGTTAATAGTATCTGCAGTTTGCCTGCCATGGCCAACTGTGGTTAAGTAACTGCAGAAGCAAAAGCTTCTGAACTCCTCCTGGCATGGGGAGCGCATGAGCCCAAGCCTTGCTGCAGTTCATTCCTGCTCATGCGCTTCACTGTAATCTGTGGCTTAGCATGATGTGCAAACACAGCCTGAATTCACCTTCCATTCAGGGGTGCTGGAGCCCCACCCAAAACCTGCATGGCTTTAAAACTACCATGCAAAAAGAGGTTTTTGTTTTAAAATGCATTTCAGAACCATTTGTGTAAGCACCAAAACACACACACAAACACAACAGCCTTCAAAAGGTAAAGGCTCAATCCACCAAACCTTGCCAGTGGGAAAAAAATATCCCTATTTATTTCATTTAAACAGTACATTGAGGGGACGAACAAAGGGGCAGGAACCCTATTTTTCTACAGTGTTTTGTTAAGGTGAGTCCTGAATCGCTCAACTTCTTCCTCTACTAGCCTGTCCTTAATTGCTGGCCATATAAGCAAGAGTTCTTCCACCATAGGTCCCCAGAAGTAGACGTGCCTCCACACAATCTGCTAATTAAGCATTCAACCAGCTTGCCCAGTGGCTGTTACGGCATCTGCCAATTAGGAAGCCTCCAGCCCAATTAGATTTGCACGGTTGTACAACTACCCATCAATTGACTTTTCTCATAGAATTGTAGAGTGGGAAGGGACCCCAAGAGTTACCTAGTCCAGCCCCCTGGGGCTCAACTAAAGCATCCCTGACAGGCGCCCATCCAACCTCTGCTTAAAAACCTACAAGTAAGGAGAGTCCACAACCTCCAGAGAGAGACCGTTCCACTGCGGAACAGCTCTTACTGTCAGAAAGTTTTTCCTGATGTTTAGCTAGAATCCCATTTCTTGTAACTTGAAGCCGTTGGTTGGAGTCCTACCCTCCAGAGCAGGAGAAAACACTCGTCCCACAATATCTAAAGCAAGCGTGTCCAACTCCCAAGAGACTGTGATCTATTCCCAGTATAAAAAAACTGGCAGTGATCTACTCATTGTTATTGTTGGGAGGAAGAGCATGCGTGAGATGGGTGGATTGCCCAGAGTTGTTGAGTTTTTTGGAGGGAGGATTGCACAGAGGTTTTTTAGCTTTTTCCATGAAACTTGTACACGATCTACCAGGATCAGCCAGGTATCTACCGGTAGATCATGATCTACTGGTTGGACATCCCTGACCTATAGCATGTTTTCCCATCCCTTCCCACTTATCACAATTTTTTTATTTTTTTTTTTGCTGTGCAAGACTGCTTTAACCCATTTAACAATGCACACCTAAATTTGGCAGCATGCAAATTCAACTGAACTCCTCCTGCAAAACAGCGAGCCTGGAAGTGACCTGCAATTCACACCATCCCTGAACGTTGGGCTAAGTTGACTAGAGATAAAATAAAAAAAAATCCTTCCAGTAGCACCTTAAAGACCAACTAAGTTAGTTCTTGGTATGAGCTTTCGTGTGCATGCACACTTCTTCAGATACACTGAAACAGAAGTTGCCAGATCCTTCTATATAGTGAGAAGGTGGGGAGGGGCATTACTCAGAAGGGTGGTGGGAATGGGAGATTGGCAGATACCAAACTCAAAACCATGGAGAGACCTGGTTTGAACAAAGACATTGGATTCTTATCTCATTATACATGACTAAGCCATTTTTCACCTTCTCACCCCTTGCCTTTTCCTGGAAGACCTATTGCAGTCGTTAAGAATCGTCAACAGGCTCATCTCAGCTATCTGCCAATCTCCCATTCCCACCACCCTTCTCACTATATAGAAGGATCTGGCAACTTCTGTTTCAGTGTATCTGAAGAAGTGTGCATGCACACGAAAGCTCATACCAAGAACTAACTTAGTTGGTCTTTAAGGTGCTACTGGAAGGAATTTTTTTATTTTGACTATGGCAGACCAACACGGCTACCTACCTGTAACTTGACTAGAGATAGTGGGATATGTGGTACAGTGACATCTGAGGACCCAAGGGTAAAGAAGCTCTTGTAAAACCTACATCTTTCCTGAAGACTCAGAACCCTAGAGATGTGGGGGCCATTCTCCAAGGGGCACAGACCCTGGATTGCTGGGCTTTCTCTTCCACCGTTAAGCATGGTGTGGTCTGGAGAGAGTGTTTCTAACACTGGAACCCAAGGTCATCCAGTGCGGGTGATTGGCAGGAGATCCAGGTCAAAACAGTTTCTTCTCGCATAGCATCCTTGGGATTTGCTGCTGCGAGATGCTTATGATGCTGCTTTTACAAGGGGGATTAGTCAAGTACACAGAAGACGAGGCTGTCAAAGGCTGTGTGATACATCCTGGATCAGAAACAGCATGTTTCTGTATGGCAGCCCTAGGGAAAAGGCTGCTCCCTTCATGTCCTACTTCCCAGATGTGTCTAGCTAGCCACCACGAAAAACAGGATGCTGAACTGACAGGCCTTTGGCCTGTTCTCTCTTCAAACCTTTAAGGTTGGAAGCGAATCACAGATGTCCTCACAGTCTGGCTTCACTGTGTCTGGGGGGCACAACAATGTAAGAATAGCTTGCCAGGGGGCAATTTTTACTTGCTCCCCAGCAAGTGGCTATTTGCAACCTGTCTTCCCAAGAAGCAGTTTAGCACAATGCCAAATTTAAGCAACAAATTAGCCAACAAATACCTTTCAAATCTACGTGCTCTATTTTATTTTACTTGCCTTTTCTACTCTATGGTTATCACGTTCCCAGGAAAAGGAAGGAAGTGTGAGGCAGAGAGAGGGAGAATGGTGGAAAAACTGTGAAAAGCAATATGCCTTCTGCTCTCTCCTGTGGCCAACGGGACACAGGTCTAGTTCTGCTGCTGCAAACCATTGCTCACAACCTGTTCTGAAGCCCCTGAACGTCTTCACTCATTGGCCTAAAGGGTTAATTCCACAGGAGCAGAACTTGGTGGATTGTCTACCCAGGAAACTAGAGAAAGTAAACCAACAGGATTGGATGCTTTTATATATGGAAATGCTCATTGGCTGCATTTGGATATAATGCTAAACCATGGTTTAGTGTTACAAGGACAAGCTTCAGTGAGTCCTGCCCTTCTGTTCTATATTAACAGCAGATTTAAAAAGAAAAACTTATCTAGACCACTTTAAAAAAATATATATGTGTTGTAGTTTAGTGTTTTTTCAACTCTAAACTCTGGTTAATTTTAAGTATGATTAAACCATAGTTAAAACCATAAACTATGGTTTGAAGTTGGTATGTTTCCACTAACCACAGTTAAGATTAACTGCAGGTTGTCAAGGTTCAGATGACACATTAACTATAGTAAAATAGAAAACAGACACAGAAGCTCCGGGTTCACTGAGGCTTGTTCTCATAATGCTACGCTATGATTTAGCACAAAGCCCAAGCCAGTCCACTGAGTAAAAAGAGAACAAGATGTTTGTGGGGTGGGGAGCAGATTGAAAGATTAAAATTTAATTCATCAACTCTAGAAATGGCAGTACTGCTTCAAGAGAGTGACATTTTCCATTTTAGACAGTTTCCAAAATGCTCTGCTTAATGCTTTTAGGTAATCAGAAAATATGTGATCCTTACAAACACACACATCAGTATGAATAACTACTACATACAATTACACAGGAAACAAGTAATATGCGGAGTATGTACATCTGCTTGTTTCAGTCCCTTTAGGGGATGAGACACCGTGCAAATTTTTTTTGGTGTAAATTAACCTTTTAAACGTGTGTAAATTAAGATGCAAGTTTAATATTTCTGTGATTTCCAATGTACATGTTCTGTATAATAGGTATTCCAGTAAAATATATATCTACATACGCACAGAAACACGGAACATAAAAATAGTGATTGGTGATAAGGGAACAGAAAGCAGTGCCAACAAGACAAACTATTTCTACCACTGAGAGCAACTGTGTTTGTGTGCAAACTGTTGAATGCTTTGTTTCCCAGGTGTTAAGAACCCCTTGGAGGTTTCTTCACAGTGTAATCCTAATCAAGCCTACTCAGGAGTAAGTCGTATTAAATTCAAAGGAGCTTGCTCCCAGGTAAGCAAAGATAAGATTACGGCCCCAGCCCTGTTGCTCCTCACTGCTCTTATGGCCTGTCTGTGCTACAGATATATAAAGGTAAAGGGACCCCTGACCATTAGGTCCAGTCGTGACCGACTCTGGGGTTGTGACGCTCATCTTGCTTTGTTGGCCAAGGGAGCCGGCATACAGCTTCCGGGTCATGTGGCCAGTATGACTAAGCCGCTTCTGGCGAAGCAGAGCAGCGCACGGAAACACCGTTTACCTTCCCGCCGGAGCGGTACCTATTTATCTACTTGCACTTTGATGTGCTTTCGAACTGCTAGGTTGGCAGCAGCAGGGACCAAGCAACGGGAGCTCACCCCGTTGCGAGGATTCGAACAACTGACCTTCTGATTGGCAAGTCCTAGGCTCTGTGGTTTAACCCACAGCGCCACCCACGTCCCTACTACAGATATATAACCCAGTTTAAAAGAATATTGAAAACCGTAGCTCTATATGGGAATTAGACACAGCTACTCACCACCCAAAAACCACCTACAAATCTCACTAATTTGGGGAGGAGGATACCTGTGGGTTTGGGGGGCTCACACTTGGGCTAAAGAGGGTTTAAAATTTTAAATTAAAAAAGAAATAAACTGCAGGTCTGCAGAATGTCTCTTCATATCCTTGTTCCGGCACATTTCCTCAAAAGGAACAAGAAATGGGCAATTTATATGAGACTGAGCACTTCCCCCTAATGTCCAACCGTCGATGGGTTTCACTGGAGAGCTAAGACAAGAGGCATGGCATGGCAGGAAAGGAAGAATTGATCTACCTGGCAAAAAGTCTCATTTTAAAGTTCACCATCTTCCACATTCATTCTTGGTGGCTTCGTTTGCGCATGCCAAGGGTTGGACAATGAACCTACTTGTTGTAGGTATGAAGAACCAGGGTCGTCCTTCCCCCAGCCCAGAATCCTGCAGTTGTTTGGGGACCACTGGCCACACTGGGTACCCCCGGCCTAAGCTGACACATTTTTAACTCCTTAAAGGACACTCACTAAACCTCCACATATACCCCATTTAAACACACAAAGGCAGAGGTCGCAGGACAGCAGCTTATAGCAGGTTAAGCCTTCCGTGGATTTTATTGGGCACAAGCAGTATTAAGGGCCAAAAGTTTCGTTGCAGAAAAGTAGTAAGTTTTGTGGAAACAACTTAAGTAATTGCAGTCTGCTTTCTTGAGGGGCAAATTGTGCCTTTCAAATTCCAAATGCAAGGTATCTATTATGTTAAGCAACAGAGTACTGGAACCCTGACACACTGTGGTTCCTAGAAACACGTTTACACATTTAAATTTCTATGGCAGGTAAACTGATCATCACCCAATACATAACTTCAAAATCACTCAAGCCACTGGGCGCCTTTCTCTTAGCGGATAACGAGAGATGTCAAGCCCAGTCGAGAGAGCTATCAATAAGTATTAAGTTTTCTTATTGTAGACTTTCAATCAAGTATATAAATCATTATATACTGACCTGAAAAATGCAGCCATAACGCTTAAAACTACAGGTGCTTGGGGCATTAATACATTCTGACAAATGTGCATTCAACTGTAACGGGAAAAAAATGTGAGTTTTTTTCTTTCTTTCTTTTTTGAACGGAAAAAATGTATGCACAATAAGGTTCATAAGTATACTGGGCACACAATGCAGGTTTGTGCATTGTGTGGCTTGGTTCTTTTTGCTTGCTTTAAATGCATGTGCTCATATATTACCTCCAGTTGTACTTGAGGGGTATACATATACACATGTAATCACAAGAACATTCCAATAAGATATACAAAAGTGACACATTTACAGTGAAACCTCTTCGGGTGGCTACTGCAACCTGATTCGAAAAGGACCTCTGCACGCTTCCCGCGTAATTTTGATTTCTGACAAGAGACTAATTTCTCAAAGTTATCATGGTTCGCTGAGCAGCCACTCTCGACAGCAGTTTCACTGTATTAATAATGCACACAGCCCCTCCCTCCTGCCCTCTCCGAAACTGTTTTTAATTCGGAACGGATTTTTTCCTCTTCCCGAAACGTGTCATGCAAAATTCCAGCGATAAGAATAAAGAACAGAGTGACAGAGACTTAGAACAAATATTGCATGAAACAGACATATACATTTTCGATAAAGAAACACGGGTTCTATATTTACAGAAGCAGCAGGCAGAAATAAGTGTTACTTAAAGTAGAGAAAGGATCTTTCACCCTCAGCATATATAAGCACCCTGGGATTTCAGCTAGTTTTGGCTGAGAGGGCAGCAGCTAAGATCAAAACAGAAGACAGCAGGTAAATGGATGAATAATAAAGGAAGCAAAGGTCCGTAAATTTCCATGAAATGTTTTTGGACAGGCGTTGCTAGACTACCACTCCCATAATCCCCAACCACTGGGCATGCTGCCTGGGGTTGATGGGAGCTGGAGTTCAAGAACTTCTGGAGAACCATGTTTCCTGTTCCCTACATTTGCTTTAGGACCTTTGAGAGTCCTAATATTGCCTATTCCAGAGCCTAGGGCAGGGTATACCAAACTTGGGTCTCCAGCTGGTTTTGGACTGCAACTCCTATCACCCTTAAGTGGTCAGGGATGATGGGAACTGGAGTCCAAAAACAGCTGGATACCCAAGTCTGGCCTATCATGTACAATCTCTCCAGAGCTTCAAACCACCTCACTCCTCGGCCCATCCTTGCTGCTAATAAGACGGCCTGCATAGCCAACTTTTTGTTTGAGATTTGTAGCACATGGTGTGAGAGAAAAGCATGAGAAACAGCAGATGATGTGTCCCTATTATCACAAAGCACAGAAATAATCTAGGAATTTACTAAAGGTCTAATCCTGAAAACTCTGTATGAACCAGAAGACTTAGTGAGGAGATGGAACTGATGGATTCATTCCTCTTACATTTATACCCCACCTTTCTTCCATCATGGAAACCAAGGCATCACACATGTTATTCCCAAGGAGTCCCCATTTCAGGCCACTGACCACATCCAGAGCTGGTTCGCTTCGGCCTTACATACCTCCAAAACATCCCTTGGAATTTGGTGCTGATCACAAATATTGTGTGGCCTCAAAAGTTCAGATCACCCAATTTGGGGCATTACCTCAGGTTTATTAAATTGCAATTTACCTTTCCAAGTTCACTACATTGTCTGTGCACAGTCTACACAGCCCAAACCAGGACAGCCCACAGGGAGATAAATCAGCTCATATAATCTTTGCACCAGATTCACCAGCAGATGGAAAAGGTGGCTCCACAGCACATCGATGATAATGACCATGCTCCTCTCTTTCAGAGATGCCTGTGGGATCGTTCCCCACCATTTTGGGGGGCGGGACTGAAACCTGTTGTTTCGTAGTATATTACTCATGAGAGAGCAGGCATTAATTATATGTTCTCTCTCTCTCTCTCTGCTCCCGACCTCTGCTCAGCACATACACTTTGACTTATGACAGGCCTGCTCCCCCAGTTTGAGAAATCACCTCTGTCAGTCGTGTTGTTGTGCTAAAATATTGATGTTTATTAGTATGTCCCGATATCAATACTGAGCATTCTTGGGGTGCTCTTGACTCTAGGGCCAGATTCAACTGAATCTGGCACAAGAAGACTTCCCTCTCACTTGAACTCCCCCCAAATCAGCTCAGGAGAACCTCAGAACAGCATGCAGGGGAGAAATAGGGGAGATGGTTCCATTTGGCAAGTGAAATTCTTGTGTTGATGGAACAAACAACTTACCATGATGCTAAGTTAGCATCTTCTAGGGTCTTAACTTACATGTCAGTGGACCATAAGTAAACAGGCTTGAGGATGTTATATCATAAGAAAGTTAACATCATTGATCCATAAAAAGGTAAAGGGACCCCTGGCCATTAGATCCGGTCGTGGCCGACTCTGGGGTTGCGGCGCTCATCTCGCTTTATTGGCCGAGGGAGCCGGTGTACAGCTTCCGGGTCATGTGGCCAGCAGGACTAAGCCGCTTCTGGCAAAACAGAGCAGCGCACGGAAACGCCGTTTACCTTCCCGCCAGAACAGTACCTATTTATCTACTTGCACTTTGAAGTGCTTTCGAACTGCTAGGTTGGCAGGAGCAGGGACTGAGCAACGGGAGCTCACCCCGTCGCAGGGATTTGAACCGCTGACCTTCTGATAGGCAAGTCCTAGGCTCTGTGGTTTAACCCACAGCGCCACTTGCGTCCCTCATTGATCCATACAGACAGCTAAATAGTATGCCTTACTGGACCATCACAAATACTATTTCCCCCCTATTTAATACCAATAAACTAATGTGGAACAACATGTATTTCCATAAATGTGTGTGACAGTTAATGATGCGAGGTGCATTTATGTGCTCGTACGAAAATGTCAAATGAGAACTGATGGGCAGAATATGGGGTGTTCCCAGAGATTTTCCGCTAGGGCCTTCCCTCCCCACAGTTTGTTTTCAGTTTTGGACATGGTAAGGCACGGCAAGAAAAAAATGGCTGGACAGTGTTGCAGGGGAAAAGCAACAGGCAACAGGCAATAGCTCCTCTACCCCTCCCACATCTTCCAGTTCTACCCTGCAATCCCATGGGATGTTCATTCTTACTTTCTGCAGCTAGATGTTTATCCTAAAGACTGCGTAATGAAGTCACTCTTAACGCTATACTTGAAAATGATGGTTACAGGAGCTGGATCACCTCTTTAAAGTTAAATTACCAGTGCATAAGTTTTGTTCCCAGTGACAAAAAAATTCCACAGGTCAAATTAAGTGTAGCAGGAGATGTCTGTCCGAACACAATATCAAATGCAAAGGGTGGTTGTGACGGACAGCCGAGCCAGACCAATCTGGTGGCGCAGTTCCCCTGAAACTCCACCAGAGTACCGGAGCCTCTCTCTGATTGGCTACAGAGTCGGCTAGTCACACAAGGGGGAGGAGCAGCACTATGGGAGAGAGAATAAAAGGAGCGGTTTCGGAGGGAGAGAGTTAGAGAGCGCTAAGCTTCAGGTTATGAGACAGGGCTTGATTTGAGATGTTAGACAGGGTTTAGGTTGAGAAATAGGGTTTGATTTAAGAGGAGAGATAGGGCCGGATTTGAGAAGATGGACAGGGCTTGTTTTGAGATGGAAGTGAGACTGAGGGAGAACTGGTCCTGAGTTCAGTTAAACATCCACACTGAGGAGACTATCCATAGTGAGAGGACAGAGACTCACAGCTTAGATATGGAGACCGGGTTGAGGGTCTGGGAAAGGACAGGAGTGTCCTGGGAGGGCTGTGACTGAACTGGGAGAGGAAGAACCTGTAGGAATTCAGACTAGTGGCATCTCTTTCTATCCAGGAAGGGAGAGTTCTTCTAGGTCCAAAACTCCCAACCCAGTAACAAGGGGTGAGGTGACCCCCTGGGTCTGTTATGCTATTTTCAAATACCTCAGGAGTGAGATTGTTAAGTGAGTGAGTAACTGGGGGAAAGTGCCCCTCGCTCATGAACCAGGGTAATAAATCTGTGAAGGAAGCTGTGTTGCAATAAAAGTATGTAATGGAACCGCCTGTCATAACTAAGTAGCAGAAAGTGATTTAAGCATCTTACCAGCTGATTAATAGCGGCTGGAGTTTAAGAAGAGCTGTGCCTATACTAGTGTATTTAAGACCGTGGCATCTTTTTTGCCCACTTCTAGTAGTAAGTTAACTTCTCTTTGTTGAATACACTTTCCTTGTTTGTTTGATCAACTCCTGACTGGGACTCTAAATCATTAAGTTTCCCCTCACACAAGTCCTCCCCCCCCCCCCCGACACCCCATGGTAAATTTGCAAAACTCTGTATTAATTGATGTACGGTGAGGTGTGCACGCTATATTTAATTGGGGGCAGTGAGCAGGGTGAGTCCGCCGCATTATTAATTGGCGATAAGCGGCTGGATCCGCTACAATGAGGTAGTTCTTGTTGAGGTTTTTTCAATTGCTGTTGAAAATCTGGTGCCCATGTTTCCCTTATCTTGCACCTGCAGGTCTTGTAATTAGTGTTTGAAGGTCACTGTGACCTGGCAACTGGCCAAGAAGGTCAGTGTGACCTGGCAAAAGTGTGGTCGTTCTTGGGTATATTAAGAGGGGGCCGTGCATTGCCTTCTTGCTTTGCCGCGAGGAAGATCTGCCAGATTGATACTGAACTCTGTGCTGGATGTATGTTGTGAGTTGCACTTGCTTTGCATTTGAAGCCTGCACCTTCTACTACGGATCTAGTGGAAGCATATAGCGTATTGCAACTGCCTTAAAGCTTTGGACCTGATCAGTAAAGGACTGAACCGACTGAAAAGCTGGGAGTCCGACTGAATTTCTTCCAGCACAATCTGCACGTGCTTGGGGAGCTGCACACGTTTGGCACATGCCGTACGCCAACAGTCCTACTGGTGCAAAGACTTCTGGTTGCATAAAGGAACTTCCCATCCCCAACCCCCGAAATCCGTTTCAGGGTTTCTCCCAAGCATCCAGAACAGATATGGGGAGAGCGCAGAGGTGCACAGAGAGCGTAGAGAGCAGGGATTTGTACTCACAGAAATCCTTGGGCTAATGGAACTGCTTTGTTGGGTACTACACAAAACGTTTTTAAAAACTGGGTCTTTTTGTAAAAATCAAAACCCAGCCTCAACGTTGGAGAAGCATCAGCTAGATTACAGACTGCAAGAGTACATGTTATGAACTCTGTTATTCAAATTATTTTAGGGTTGTTGTTTTTTATATAAAAAAAACTTTTAAAGCATTTAAAACTACAACTTAAATTCAGAATATGAACACCACCTAAATGATGCAAAGGTTACACGGTGCTAAGAAGTTCTTCTCTGATACCTGCAGTAAGCATTTTGAATTTAGCTATGACTGAAGTGATGAGAAAATAGACAGGATCAACGAAAAAATTTAGGAGAGGGGGAAGCGGAATCTGCATTACAAAATCAGAGAAGTCTATAGAGATTTCTCTTTATAACAGTACGAAGGTTTGTTTCCTTTTTCCAAAAAAAAAAAGAAAAAAGCATACTGTAGCTGCTTCTTCTCGCAAATTTCTTGCACGTTATTACTAAGAACAACATTCTAAGCCGAGTAATATATGACAGGCTATTCTTCATTCTTTCATTTTCATGAATGGCTGTGCAATATGACCTCTTACCTCTTTTCTCAGGAGCGCTGAAACGCTACATTTATGAGGACACGTGACCATAACGCAAGGGCAGTCTGCATCTTCATGTTTCTAAGCGGAAGAAAGGGAAAATCACACACTTGAAAGTCCATTAATAATTTTCGCAGGAGGACATTAAAGAACCAGCACGTCTCTCCTTCATAATTTACATCTCAGTACTCTGATCTTTGGAGACATATATTGCGGTGTTTATGAAGTCCTGCAACACTCGTTACTGAAGTCACACTTAGAGCATCAACACACTTATTTCCTTTCTGATATAATTCACAAGGGTGCACGTTATTTTAAAACCAATTATTAAAGTAAATAAACTAAAAATCCTTGCTTCCAGCTGTAGCACACTCTTCAACCTCAGGTCCCCAAATGCTATCATCATCTTCACTATTTATTAGATTTCTTTCCTACAACTTCTCCCCCCCAACTCCATAAAATATAAGCTGCAATTCCAATGTTATAGTTTTAAACCATTTTTATTTTCATTGTATTGCATTCCTTAGACACAGTTGTGATTAGGTGATATATGAAATCTATAAATAAATAAATATCAGACATGCACATGGGGTGGGGGCTGACCCTGTGAGTTTACAGTTCTCTGTGTTGTTAAGTTTTTTATTATTATTATTATTATTATTATTATTATTATTATTATTATTATTATTATTATTTTACCCTATACCCTCAGGTCTCAGGGCAGTTCACAATATAAAATCACAATATAAAAACACAAAATACATAATAAAAACAAGAACAACAACCCAATAATCCCTAACACATTTTAAAAGGGCATTGGATGTCAAACAACCAAAAACCTGGTTAAAGAGGAAACTTATTTTGCCTGGTGCCTAAAACTATATAATGAAGTTAGAATCATAGAATCATAGAGTTGGAAGAGACCACAAGGGCCATCGAGTCCAACCCCCTGCCAAGCAGTTAAACTAACTGATTAATTAACAGGCTTCTATTACACTGGTCATCAGTGCAGATACCAGGGCACGATACAGAATAAAGCAAAGCATTTGACATATAAGAGACAATAAAACAAGTTGACAAAACGGAAAAATTAGGAACCAGTGCAAAAGTCGCCAAGCTCTGAGGAAAGCTATGGAAAATAGGTTTGTTAGTTCTTGAGCTACAAAGGGGATTTCCAACTCTGCGAGGCATGCAGAGTCTATGAATCCTTGAGTTCTAGCTAGCAGAACAAAAGATATTTAAAGATCTCGTTTGCATAACTTTGATTCCCTTCCCTCCCCACAAAAAAACCACCTTTCTACCTTCCGAAAGGGCAGAGAGAATTGCTTGCTTTCTTTCATTTTCAGAATGTCACTGGAAGGCTGCCTGATATGATAAAACATGGATGGGTTTATCTTGTGACCAAAACAAGAGGCGCCTCCAAGGAAGAAGCTGTTAATTAAGAGCAGGTCTCCTTTTGATCAGCTTAAAATGCTTCTCCAGTAAAGAGAAGAGGTGTCTTCCTGCACTGGGCACAGTGTCCCATTCACTGTGGATCAGATTAGATTCTAAGCAGAGATCACAGGTTCTATACTACAGCACCATTTGTGGGTCCAAATGCCTCCCTACCGTTAAAAAAAACAACAACCCTTTTTAAAGTTCCTGCTATACAGAAGTTGAAAAAGCAATGGCAACTTTTAGCAATGAACTATTTTAGTGAAAAGCAACACTCACCTGTATCATAATCATTGGGACTTGGTTTTTACAGTATTTACACGTTGTTTCCCGATATTTACAGGTCTTCTCTACGTGGTCTGGCAAGTCTCTTCGAAGTATTTTCTCCTTGCAATCAGCCCGAGGGCATGGAAGCTCTTCAAACAGACAGTCATTTCTCAGGTGGGTCTGAAGCAAACATGTACCAGGCGGTCATGTACACTTTTGGGTTTCACATTTTCTCACTTTAGCCATTAACAGGTGAATCTTACCAAGTTAATTTAAAGAGAGATAGCACCACTCTTTCTCAAAATCAACCCTTTCCCTTGTTTCAGATTAAGTGCAAATATACCATATTTTTCGCTCTATAAGACGCACCTAGTTTTTGGAGGAGGAAAACAAGAACAAAAATATTCTGAATCCCAAAAGCCAGAACAGCAAGAGGGATCTGGCTTCTGGGATAGCCTCTTGCTTTTCTGGCTTCTGGGACAGCTGTGCAGCCTGCATTCGCTCCACACACATTTCCCCTTACTTTTTAGGAGGGAAAAGGTGCATCTAATAGAGCGAAAAATACGGTAACTAACTAGCACAAAGCTGGAAAAATCTCAAGACACCTGGCTACCTACACACCTGCGGTTGCCACCCAGAAAAGCTTTAAATATGCCTTTTGCAGAAGCGGTGGTTGATACCTTTGAGGCTAACTCCTAAATCTTACCAAAGTAGCACCTAGAAAAGGTAAGGTGGTTTCCCAACTTCGTTCAAAAAAGCAAAATATTGGTACCTGACATCTTTCGTGACCACACAAATCCTAACGGCACAGTTCCAAACATCTTGCCTCCTCTACCCACCGTTGCAAACACTTCCTTTTCGCACACATTTAATGAATTAAATGCCCCGCCTTTCCTCCCAAGGGAGCCCAGGATGGTAATCATAAAGGTAAAGGTAAAGGGACCCCTGACCATTAGGTCCAGTCGTGACTCTCTGGTTTAACCCAGGATGCTAATCATATAAGCGATAAAACAATCAAAAAGTCAAAAAAGCAATTCCAATAGATGCAGATGAAAATGTAGCTTCTGCCAACTATGCTTGGATAACCAGCACCTTTTCTCACATTGCATTAGGAGCTGGTTTACAACACCCCCTGGCAGATAGTCACTTTATTCTGGTGCTTTGGTTTTGATCTGATAGGTCACAAACAGTGACCGGAGTGTGACCTGACTGAGGGCTGGACCAGGAGAGAAAAAGCAGGGGGAGTAAGTGTTGGGAAAAGCAAGAGAAAGATCAGACTGAAGGTGCTTGGTCTGTTTTTTTGAGATCTCAAAATCCACCCTTAATGTTTTCAACAGGGAATGATATTCGAGGTTTTGAAGTCTAGAGGTCATTAGCCGCTCTGCTTTCCAACATTCGTTCCCTCGTTTTGGTTAATAGGGTGGACACGTTTGCACATCACAATAAGCCAAGGTTTCTGGCGTGTCGTAGTTTGCTTTGGATGAACGGCACACTTGCACATGCTGCCCAATCACTCCCTCCCTGTGCATGAGCCAGGAAGCAAAACAAGCAGCTGCAGTTAAAAACTGGCTTCCCAGTGGTTCCCAGACTGTGGTTTGCTGCTTTCTAACAGGCTGGGCTCTGTAAGCCTATTGACTAACCATGGCTTAAGCCAGTATCAAACCATGGCTTAAGGTTGAGTAGCAATCCTGCCTTATTAAGGAGAAATAAACGAGATGTAATGGGAAGCCATTCTTAGATGCAACTTCCTTTTTTCATTTCTCCCACTTGCACCAGGGGAGGGGTGACGCAGGAGCATTTGGGCAGTTCGTGGGTATTAAAGTGCATAACTGAGAAACCTTGGCTTACTTTAATGTGCGAACACAGCTGCTGGGGAACTTTAGTTAGTTGACCACAGAACACAGACCACACCATTCTGTAAACTGGGGGGGGGGGGAGTAATTGCAAGATATTCCAACTACTTACAAGCAACTGTCCCAAGGTCAATTGTTCTCTGCAACCTTTATTTTCATTCCTGCAGAATATCTGAAGGGCAAGAAGCTCCCTCCGACAGCAATTATCTTTAAATATCTAGAATTAAGAGACATTTAACAGATGGTTATAGCAGTGGTCCAAGTCTTCACACTATTGCAGCTCTGCTGCATGATTGTAAGTGGCTGACTAAAAGGCCAGCTTTTTAACAGCTATATAAAGACACACAGAGATTCTCATGAAACGAGGAAAATTGTTTTCAGAGCAATTTCTCGAGAACAATATCGGCTAACACCAGTTTTGAGCGCGGGTGCTGCCATTGTCACCTCGTGCCGACAGGCTATCAATCAGCACAATGAAAACATCCTGATTTCTGCATGCACAGCAAGACAACAGTGTTGCTGCGATTGTCCAATGTAGCCTGGGAAAAAGCTCTTTTTTATTTATATCATGTTCTTCTGCTGTGCTATGAATACAGGTCTGAAGGTTGTCTACACTTTTAGAACACTTGTTTCTCTGCTCAGATAATTTGCCTTTTTTTATTAGCAGGCGCACGAGTACAAAAATCTAGGACACAAGCAGGCTTGCTCTTGGTTTTGTGCAAAGCAACGTGAATGAGGAGCTACAAATTTTTTAGCTGGCATCCCAATGAATCAAAGGGGAGAGCATGACTGGCTATTCCAAATTAAATCAGAAGATTGCTACTGAATATTCTCTGTAGGTATCCTTTCATATCCTCAGCTGGTACAGATTTATACTTTAAAAAGCCCAGCCATGAAGAAGCCTCTTAGACTGAAGACACTGAACAGCCACAACATCACAAAAACTGGGGAAGAAGGTTCTGAAGTGATCTACGTTATTTGACTGTGTTATTCCTCACCTAACCTTTTGCGGGGATAATGAAGTGGCAGACCACAGACCACATCAGCCCAACTGGCACCCTTCCAAAGGGACTACAATTCCCATCATCCCTGACCAACGGGCCATTGCTGGTTGGGGCTGATGGGAGTTGAACAACATCTGCAGGGCACCAGATTGGGAAGGCTAGACTACATACACCAGTAAACTTGCTTTAATCTTGTATTTTAATCTGTGGACCGCCCTGAGATTTTAGAATGAAGGGTGGTATATAATAAATAAACAAAATTAACTGATTTTGAATCACCCAGACAGTTTTCTAGGCCCCATGGAGCCAAGAGAGCCTGAGCGAAGTCAATGAGCATTCATTCCTTCTGACCAATATGATGCCCACAGGTTTATTGTGGTGTATGCACAGACAAAGTGAGATCACAGGTCACTGATATGGTCCCCTCTACATATGCCTCCCAACATAGGTTGGAGTTGAGGCTTGGGCTGATGACACCTGGAGAGAACCAGTGTCTACCCCATCACAGGTGGCAGAACGCACTATGCTTCTTGTGGCCCAGCAAACACCCAACTCTCTTTTCCGCAGACCACACAGACCCAAGTTTAGAACATCTGAAGATAGGACAGATGGCCCGTGGGAAAGGAAATCGGCTTTATGATGAAACAAAAGCCTACACTGGGTTACAGAAATCTGCCATGAGCAACCAGGGAGGAGAGAAACGCAATAGGACAGTGAAGAGTGTGCACCAAAAACACTCTGTAGCCAAAATGCAACAAGCTCAGCTGCAGTAGCAGCAAAGGAACAGAGAATGAGAGAAGGGATCAGGTGGCCAAACCCATGATGGAGTGAAGAAATATGAAAACAACCACAAAACAACAGTTAAGATTTGTCTTTACTAGGCACTGGAGAAGAGTCAACACTTCTAAGAAGCCTCCAGCTCAACTAGCTTTGGCATGGTGACGCATTATCAATTCCCACCTCCCTTCCCGCCCTCCACTCCAATAAGGAAGTAGGAGTGGATGATGTCGTCAACAACTGCTGACCACTGCTCCATGTGGCAAGCCATCTCTCTACAGCTTCTTGAGGAAGAAAATTCCAGACTGGCCTTTGGCTGCTCCTGGGGATGGCAGAGTACAAGAGGGATAGCTGCCTTAGTGGATATTTGCTTGAGCAACAGGGCCTACCTGAGCTGTTGCTCACCTTGTGTTTCGCCATTTTCCTGCATTATGTTGGGATTCGTGTTTATGTGCCTCTATGGGCATTAATTGCCCTTGAGCAGGCACCTTCGATTCTCTGGACCAATGCCCAGTCTGACATCAATGCTACTGTTATATCCTCCCTAAGTGTCCAACATTTGGCCCAGGTGCTTGGGTATGGTTTTGGAACGTGAGGTGTGCCTTGTGCCACCTACCTCTGATCCCACACTGGTCTTGATCACAGATCATTGACCATAAAGCCTTGATCTTGACACTGATTCATAGACCACCTGGTTTTAAGGATTTAGTCCTGTTGGGTTTTCAAATGACCCAATTCTCACAACAATGCAACGGAGGCATGGGGCTGGTATCGACAGCCGTCCTTTCTCCTACCCTGCATGTTTCAAATACAACTACTGCAGTCTTGGTGCCCAGCTCCAGTCTGGATACCAGGATTACCTTCGTATGAACAGTCTCAGTATCCTGCTAAAGCTGTAGTACCTAGAGCATTTCTTGGCTGGCTCCAGTTCAAGCCTAAACACCTGGCATCCCTTGGATTTGGAAGTCTCAGTAGCCAAGCACATGCCTTGGTACCTAGAGTGTTTCTCTAAACTGGCAGTCTTGATGTTTGACTTGTATTCTGGTCCTCAGCACCAACTCATGCCTAGTGCTAGTCCCAATATCTAGCCTCTCTCTCTGTCCTGACAGGTTTGAATCCCAGCTCAAGTCTCAGTTATTGGGGTTTTTTAATGCAAAGTTTCTCTGCTTACATTCCAATTTCAGTACCTAACATTTCTCAGCAATGATGGTTTCAGTGGCAAGTCCCATCCTTTGCCCCTGATATCCAACTCTATCCTCGGCATCACGTGTTCTCTGTACAAAGGGTGTTCAAGCTTCAGTATCTCCTGTCTTCTCATTACTGGTCGCTCTAGGACCCAGACTCAGCCTTGGAACCTCGCATCCTCTACATTTTATGGGCTCAATGTGGGCATCTTCTTTGGTACAGGTGGCCTTGGGTGGGCATGAACCACCAACCTACTTCAACACCTAGTGGCCACTGGTGGCCTTGACATCTGGCCTATGACTTGGTGCTCATTACAGAGGCAGTCCCAGCCAAAGCCCCTGTGCCCTACACTTGGCAACCCTTGGCGTAAAGCACATACAGTTGAAATGCACTCAACAACATAGGCGCCACATTTTCTGGGTACATAACTGCTTTTCCCTGAATGATCTGGGTTCCCAACAAGTTCTAGCACAAAGTGTATGCTGTAAGGTGAGAGGAACCTTAAAATGTGGCCCTCCTTGCATCTCCATCCGGTCCTTGGGGGTCTCACCCAGGCCTCACCTGTCACCAGCCCTGCTTAGTACCTTCCTGGAGTGCTCTTGCCTGGCTGAAATGTCAACAAAACTTCTTGCTTGCCATGATGAGAGGCAGGTATGCGTGTCTACAAAACCTCTGGCTTTTGCACAATGGTCAAGAGTTGCATGCAGCTTTGAGTCTGGCCCCACGTGCCACTGGCATCTAGTCCCCAGGAGCCTGCCCATGAGCAAAGGCAGCTCTAGGGGCCAAAATTGCTCCCCACCCCTGCTGTGCAGACTTGCTCCAAAAAACCTGTAGCCTTGTAACCTGGCTTCAATCCTGGAGCGTGCGGCCTTCGCAAGGAGCATTTGGGTCTGTGATCCATACCACAACATCTAGCCTTCTGCTATGAATGCTTTATTTGCACAGCAGGCTTTCTTCTACTCCTTCTGCGCTGTCTGCATGCTCCTCAGCATCCCTCCGATTTGATTCGCCTTCAAGTGAACTTCATCAGCAGCCCACGTCTCCACAGCCCTTTGTTAGCCTCTATCTGCATGACTGCACCTCTCTGGGACTGCGGAATGCAGCATTGTTCTCAGAGACCGCATGCTGTTGACTACCTGGCTGTATATATCGTTAAGGCTCGAGTTCCTACCTGCCTGTCATTCATTAGCCTCATCCCAGTAGCAGCAGAGGAGCTGTCCTTACGAATCAAAGCAGATTACACCACGGCTATGTGTCTCCTGATCAGGGACAATGCGCACCAGCACACTTCCTGCATAGGGAGCATCTAACCTTCTAGGGCTTCTGGGACATGCCCTGCGTGTTTTCCTTCAGCAGATGCACCTGCCTAGCTGTCTTCCAAGCACCTGCCCAGCTTGAGTGTCAACGCAGAGCCACTAACTGGTGCAGCAGGACCAGAAGCAGGGTTTTCATGACAGCCTCAACCATCCTGCCAACTTTTGCCTAGTGACAAATCTCCATCAGATGATCGCTGCCAAGCATCACCTGCTGGCTTTGCTACAAGACGAATCAATACTTGTACTTGAGAGGAATACCTGCTCTTTCATTGCTGGATGCAACTTCATCTACTTTCCCCCATGGGGAGTGGACAAACTCCACACTAGTAAAATGTGAAGAGACAAGTCATTCTAGTTTTTAACAACACTGATGCTGCCATGGGGCAACTATCTGCTTCTCTGGTGAATTGACCATGACTCTATAAACCTTCTACAGCTTCCCTTTCTTGCATAGATCCACATCCATGAGGCTCTATTCAACTGCACAAGCAGAACGATTTCCACTTGTGCCAAGGGACTTCCTCCTCTCCCCCCTCCTCTTTCCCCCACAACCCCCAAATCTGCTCCAGAGTGTTGTGGGAACCTCCACAATAGGTTTAGGGAGTGAATGGGGTGAAGAACATTCTAATGCATGAAGAGAAATCATTGCACTGATGAAACATTCCCCATAGCACTCTTGTGAATACAACCCACGATCCTCAACACTACCAGCTCCTACATTCTTTGGGTGAACTGCAGGGGTAGCCAATGTGGTGGGGTTCTCCAGAAGTTGTGGGACTATAACTCCCATCATCCTTGGCCATCGTCTCCACTGGCTGGGGCTGATGGTAGTTGCAGTCTAACAGCATCTGGAGGGCACCACGTTAGCTATCTGTGGTGTATTGTTTGCAAACTCCCTACTGCAGAACTATATCGTCATGCTTGCCTTGTTATAATAGAACTTGTGCAAGATAACTACATCTCTATCCGCCTGTTATGGATTGTTGGCTACACGCACCTCGGCTGATTCCTCAGGGAAGAACTGCAGTTATGTGTGAATGGCGAGCAAGTAAGGAGACAGTTCATCATTAGCTGTCTGCTATCAGGAGTTAGAAGATCAGCTATAAGAATCCCGCTCTACCTGCTTTCCTGGGGGGTCAGGTGGGCCCTGTTTTTGAAAAGGACAACCCATACAAGAACTGCACTCATGAAAAATTCTGGAGCAAGAGAAAAAGAGCTAGAAATGCATTTACACTGCAGAAAGTAAAGGCCAATTTCTTGTCTGAGGTAAGCAAAGCAACCTAGTTTAAGATGCACAATAAGGTGGTTCGTTTTTGATTTTGGGGGGAGGGGGTGGGGAGATGGAACTATACCTTATCTTTCACTATTGTTTCTTGACATGCTGTACATTTTGGAATTGCAGAGCTAGAAAAGAAAAACAACAACAACAACTGATCTTACACCAAAACTTTGTTTGCATACATGTAGCATTTCATATATGTTGACAATAAATTTAAACAGAGGTCAGTACATTTAAAAGGAAAAAAAAAAAGAAAACTAGGCAAAGTTTGGGACCGCACTGGTCACAGAGGTTAAATGACACACATACACACAAAAAGCAGGCAGAATACAAACAATCAAATCAAAATGCACCTTATAAGTTGAATCCAAAACTTTCTCCTGTATGAAAGGGCAAAGGAAACATTGATCCAATAGAGGCTCCCCACTAATGAAAGGGAGCAGAGTGGCAATTTCTATTGGTTGTCCCTTTCCACTGCAACCCCCAGCACAAGCACCTATGCTGTTCCAGAAAATAGTCTCCCACGAGAGGTGGTGGACTCTTCCTTGGAGATTTTTAACCAGAGGTTGGATGGCTGTCCATCATGGATGCTTTAGCTGAGATTCCTGCATTGCAGGGGGTTGGACTAGATGACTTTTGGGGTCCCTTCCAACTCCACAGTTCTATGATTCTACGACCCCCCTCAACCCTCTGGGCTGAGCATCTCAGGGGGCTACAAGGAAGAAAAGGACTCAGCCTCACATCCCATCCTTCCAGGACAAGGAGAGCTCTGCTCAGCACAAGTCTGGGCCCAGACCTGTGATGTTCAGAGCACCTTTCCTTCAAGCAGAATTTTATTATTTCCCCTTACTTTTTGTTTGTTTGTTTTGTTTAATCTGCATGAATCTCCTGGTATTAATCTCCTGGTATTAATCTCCTGGTATGCCCCACAGAGGACCTTAAGGTCCACAAATGACAACATTTTGGAGGTCGCAGGTTGCAAGGTGGTTAGATTGGTCTCAACTAGGGCCAGGGCCTTTTCAGTACTGGCCCCGACTTAGTGGAAAGCTCTGTCACAAGAGACTAGGGACCTGCAGGACTTGATATTTTCCCCCAGGGCAGGGGTCTGCAACCCACGGCTCCAGAGCCGCATGTGGCTCTTTTACACCTTTGCCGCGGCTCCGGGGCAGATACTAGCGAGGGGAGGAGGTGCATTGTGCGCCCCGACACTCCCCACTGTGGCGGGCGCTGTACTGGCTGTGACATCGCATGGGGGCGGTGCGTGCGTTAGTCACGCACTGTCCCGAAGTCACCTTCCCGCCCGCTGTCAGATCGCGGCTCCGGAGATATATCTGTTTTAAATGTCGCAATGGTTTTGCGGCTCCCAGGTTTTTTTTCCTTCGGAAACGGGTCCAAGTGGCTCTTTTTGTCTTAAAGGTTGCAGACCCCTGCCCCAGGGCCTGCAAGACAGAGCTGTTCCACCCGGCCTTTGGTTTGGACTCAGTCTGACCCTTATGTTTCCCTCCCCTTATGGTCTTGATTTATTGGCTACTTTTAAAATGACGCTGCATTTTAAATTGCATTTTAACCTGTATTTTGAATTGGTTTTCTTGTTCCCCCTATTATGTTTTTACTGCGATTTTATTGGTGTTAGCCGCCCTGAGCCCGGCTCTGGCCGGGGAGGGCGGGGTATAAATAATTATATTATTATTATTATTATTATTATTATTATTATTATTATTATTATTATTATTAACAGCTCAGCGAAGACTCCCAAGAGAGGTTGTGCCAGCTTCCCTTAACCAGGTCAGGGATGATGGGAGTTGCAGTCCTAAACAACTGGAGGACACCAGGTCGGAGGAGGCTGGGTTACACTATTTACGGCTATTATGAAAGTTTATGACATTAAATGCCTGGACAGCTCAGTTGATTAGAGCGTGGTGCCGATAGCGCCAAGGCTGCAGGTTCAATCCAGCTGCATATTCCTGCATTGCAAGGGGTCCCCTTCCATCTCTAAAATTCTATATTTTAAAAATGGGAAACCATAACTTTATTAATGAGGTAGCAAGCTTACTGTTCCGGGTCAACTTTTAAAAGCATGGTTATAAACAGGTTTTTTGTTAAAAAAAAAAAAACCCTACTTGCGCCGTAAGACTGTCTACCTGCAACACTGAGCCAAAGCTCTTACAAAAGCATCATAATGCTATTGCAATGCTCCATTCACAATCACTTGTCGGCTTTGATGCAACAAGAAGATTACCTTAAGAGCATAACAGAGTGAAAGCTTCCTTTCTTACTGACAGCAACAATGCTGGGAGATAAGGTTGCTTCGCAGCTGATGCCTTCATGCACACTGTGTGCACACGCCGTTCTTCATGCATGGAGGGGGGTCCACTCCCGTAGAGCTCACTATGCCCCCCTGACAGCTGGACATGCACAGTGCTAGCACAGCGATAAAGTTGGGGGGTAAACCTTCCTAAGGGTACCTGCTGGCATCTCCCAAAGAGGTCCAACATCACTGCTCTTCTCCAAAGCTCCAGTGCATAATCTGTATGTGTGCTAAAGTTTCAGCCCAGATTGTCTGCCGCTCAATGGATGAGTAGGATGCTAGCAATTCAGTTGTGCAAAATGCAGCGGCAATTACTGTTCTAGACGGTGCCCTTGCATCACCTATATTAGCTACTTCAATTGTAGCCCTTGATTACTCTAGTCAATTTAATCCTCATCTTTTAAATGCTGTCATGCTAACAGCAACACACTTCCTAACGTCTTAGTAGGCCCAGAAGCTTAACATGAGTTAACAGAGTGATGCAGCAGCAAAAAGAAAAGAAAGCTAATGCTATTCTAAAGGTAAAGGGACCCCTGACCATTAGGTCCAGTTGTGACCGACTCTGGGGTTGCGGTGCTCATCTCACTTTATTGGCCGAGGGAGTTGGCATACAGCTTCCGGGTCATGTGGCCAGCATGACTAAGCCACTTCTGGTGAACCAGAGCAGTGCACGGAAACGCCGTTTACCTTTCCGCTGGAGTGGTACCTATTTATCTACTTGCACTTTGACATGCTCTCAAACTGCTAGGTTGTCAGGAGAAGGGACCGAGCAACGGGAGCTCACCCTGTCGCGGGGATTCGAACTGCCGACCTTCTGATCGGCAAGTCCTAGGCTCTGTGGTTTAACCCACAGCGCCACCCGCTATTCTAGGCTACATCAACAGAAGTACAGTGTCCAGATCAAGGGAATAGTCCCACTCTGTTCTAACCTGGTCAGACCACACCTGGTGTCCAGTTCTGGGCACCACAATTTAAGAAGGATGTTGACAAGTTGGAGCGTGTGCAGAGGAGGGCTACCAAGATGATCCAGGGTCTGGAAACCAAGCCTTTATGAGGAACGGTTGAAGGAGGTGGGTATGTTTAACCTGGGTAAGAGGAGACTTAAGATGAGATGTGATAGCCATTTTCAAATAGCTAAAGGGCTGTCAAATGGAAGATGGAGCAAACTTCTTTTCTCCTGCTCTGGAGGATGGGACCTGAACCAATGAACCAAGTTACAAGAAAGCAAATTCCAACTAAACATCAGGAAGCGCTTTCAGATGGTAAGAGCTCTTAAGACAGCAGAATGGACTCCTTTGGAAGGTGGTGTACTCTCCTTTCTTGGAGGTTTCTAAGCAGAGGTTGGATGGCCATCTGTCATGGATGCTTTAGTTGAGATTCCTGTGTTGCAGGGGGTTGGACTAGATGACCCTCAGGGTCCCTTCTACGGTTCTATGATCTCCACTGACTCTCTTCATTTCTTTCATCTCTAATTTCCCGTCACTTTGAGATGAGGATAATGCAGGAAACTTGTGTTCTGCACTAGAATAAATACCATTCATCTGATACTGTGCTATTGTCTCCTAGTCCTTATTGAATGCACTCAAGCATCCTGTTTGCTCTTTTAAACTACTGCTGCATACTGAGCAGTAATCTTCGCTGGGCTGTCTTCTGTGGTTCTTGTCTCTCTATCCTCAGATGACCCAGAGAGAGAGAGTGCTAAAGGCTCCACGGCATAATCGTTATATTCTAACAAGTACACGAGAACCGAGAATGGAATTGCTTTCCACCCACAGCTCCAAACCCAATGCGGTGGCACGCTCTCCATTCATTTTAACAGTCGGGAGTTGGAAATGGAAGTGGAGCCCACACAATCACTGCAAACAATGATTCTAGAAGAATTATACAGAAAGGGGTAATGGTATGCAAACAACAATGCACGAGCAGCGAAACACCACAAAGCCATTTACTCCTTGCAGCTTTCAGGTTATTTGAAATTCATATTGTTATTTCATTCACACACACACACACACACACACACACACACACACACTTTCAGAAGGCCATTTGCTTGGTACAACACAGAAAACACAATTAACATTCAATCACATATCTAAACATCTTAGGGAAGTAGACGCCCACCAACTTAGCATTTTGGATTACAAGTCTCATTCTTCCCAAATTGATTTCATCATAACAGGAACATTTTCCATCCACATCTTTCACTTTACCTCATCTAATTATTATTAATTTTTTTGCCTCCCTCTTATCAGCTGTTAACAGCGTGAGATGACAGCATTCTACTACGGAAATTGTGTGTGTGTGTGTGTGTGTGTGAAGGGACCCCTGACCGTTAAGTCCAGTCGTGACCGACTCTGGGGTTGCGGTGCTCATCTCGCTTTATCGGCCAAGGGAGCCGGCGTACAGCTTCCGGGTCATGTGGCCAGCATGACTAAGCCGCTTCTGGTGAACCATAGTAGCGAACGGAAATGCTGTTTACCTTCCCGCCGGAGCGGTACCTATTTATCCACTTGCACTTTGACGTGCTTTCAAACTACTAGGTTGGCAGCAGCAGGGACTGAACACTCACCCCATTGTGGGGATTCGAACCACTGACCTTCTGATCGGCAATCCCCAGGCTCTGTGGTTTAGACCACAGTGCCACACACCCAATATACACAAACAACTTTCATCTCTAATATATCCTGCATTGCAGGGAGTTGGACTGGATGGGCCTTTGAGTTCCCTTCCAGCCCTATGATTCCATTATACATATATCCAGGAAGAAATAACTAGACTTTATCCTTTATTTGCAATAAAACAGCACTTTTGTAGGACTCAGTAAGATTTGTTTCTGATGCCTGCATATTTACAGTGATGGATCAAGGAGGACAATGAGCTTAACAGCAGTAGCGAGCAATTAACAACTGCCTAAAACAATATTGCAGCCCATCATTCCAAAAGCTCAGAGCCACTAGGAAGGCCCTAGGGCTTGGTGTCTTCTTCACTTCCCTGTTTTCTTCTACAGCTATATAATTGTTGACGTGGATGTTTCATATCTATCCGGCAAAATATGAAAATGTCAACTCCTTCGTTTCTCTGGACTATTTCTGAACCGGCAAATAATTTATGGTAATGTTATCAGCATCAACTTACAAGAGATGCAGTTTAAAATTAGCTACTCTCTCAGGTGTTTCAAAACTCTTTCTTTGGTCTTTGGGGAAAATATAATTCCATTCTTTCCAACTATCTGTCTGTCATAAAACCACAGAATTGTAGTGTTGGAAGGGACCGTGAGAGTCATCTAGTCCAACCCCTTGCAATGCAGAATTTTTTTGCCTAATGTGAGACTTGAACCCACAGCCCTGTAATTAATAGTCTCATGGTCTACCGACTGACCTGTCCAGTCTGTCTTCTCTCTCAGTGACATGTATCAAGCACTAACTAAGGAGCAAAGGAGTTTTGGTTGGCCTTCCATGGTCAACCAAAATGTATGGTTCCCCTAAGTGAGGTGGGGGGCAGAATCTCATACCTGGTGTCACATAGAGCACTATTTTCTGGAATGCCTCTGAAGTCCAGAGTGAGGTCACAGGGGAGCCCACTTTGACCCAATTAAAAAATGACTGGTGAGCTCATTTGTGGATTGCTAGATATGAAACTAGTCCGGGTGTTTGCTCTTTACTTTATGCATACATATTCAACATGCAGTTACTTCATGCCTAGAACTTGACCACGAAAGGATTTAGGTTAGAAAGCCAGCACTTTGCCTTCAGTACCGTTTTACCCCATTGAAACAATACCAAGAAACACTAACCTTAGCAAAGCATTCATACAGGTCTCGCAATACCGATGCCCACATTCTGTCTGCTTTGGATTGCACAAAATGAGGTGGCACTTTTCGCATTTGTATTTGTCCTCCACTGCATTCACAAATTTCTCTTTGTAGCCACCTTGTTCGGGCACATAAATTGATGGCACTGGGCTGCGGTCGGGATTTGCCTTTTGGACCAGTTCCACTGACACCGGGGGATCTGTTTTCTTGCTTGCGTCCATGTTGCAGTTGATAAATATTACTAAAAGAAAACACATATGCACACATGCATGAAGAAAGAGTCTTGTACCCACACAATTCAGATGAGAAACAGATGCGTATTTCATGCAAACATTTGTCTGAGGTTCCTCCAACATCATGAGCGTTGGAACATATTGAGTACACAGAAATATGCAAAAGCACTTCCCTCTCCTTCCTTTGAAGAGAAAGTGCACACATGCAGATTCACTACTCAAGAGCTGCAGCAGCAAGTGGTGATTTGCATGCATGGAAAAACAGCTTCAGATAAAATTCCCATATCATCTATCGCCTCAAACACAATGCTTCTCCAATGAGGTTGTTCCAGCATTCAGTTGCAAACGACCAAATGAAAAGTCACCAACTTGTGTCTTTGGTGGGGATCCTGCAGCCCTGATTAGGTCCATCAGACCGCTTACCTGAAGCCACAGTCACCTGCCCTATAATAATAATAATAATAATAATAATAATAATAATAATAATAATAATAATTTATTATTTATACCCCGCCCATCTGGTTGGGCCTCCCCAGCCACTCTGGGCGGCTTCCATAAAAACCAAAAATACAATAAAATATCACACGTTAAAAACTTCCCTGAACAGGGCTGCCTTAAGATGTCTCCTGAATGTCAGGTAGTTGTTTATCGCTTTGACATCTGCTGGAAGGGCGTTCCACAGGGCGGGCGCCACTACCGAGAAGGCCCTCTGCCTGGTTCCCTGTAGCTTTGCTTCTCGCAATGAGGGAACCGCCAGAAGGCCCTCGGCGCTGGACCTCAGCGTCCGGGCAGAATGATGGGGGTGGAGACGCTCCTTCAGGTATACTGGACCGAGGCCGTTTAGGGCTTTAAAGGTCAGCACCAACACTTTGAATTGTGCTCGGAAACGTACTGGGAGCCAATGCAGGTCTTTCAAGACCGGTGTTATATGGTCTCGGCGGCCGCTCCCAGTCACCAGTCTAGCTGCCGCATTCTGGATTAGTTGTAGTTTCCGAGTCACCTTCAAAGGTAGCCCCACGTAGAGTGCATTGCAGTAGTCCAAGCGGGAGATAACCAGAGCATGCACCACTCTGGCGAGACAGTCCGCAGGCAGATAGGGTCTCAGCCTACGTACCAGATGGAGCTGGTAAACAGCTGCCCTGGACACAGATTTGACCTGTGCCTCCATGGACAGCTGTGAGTCCAAAATGACTCCCAGGCTGCGCACCTGGTCCTTCAGGGGCACAGTTACCCCATTCAGGACCAGGGAATCCTCCACACCTGCCCGCCTCCTGTCCCCCAAAAACAGTACTTCTGTCTTGTCAGGATTCAACCTCAATCTGTTAGCCGCCATCCATCCTCCAACCGCGTCCAGACACTCACACAGGACCTTCACCGCCTTCACTGGTTCTGATTTAAAAGAGAGGTAGAGCTGGGTATCATCCGCATACTGATGAACACCCAGCCCAAACCTCCTGATGATCTCTCCCAGCGGCCGCATGTAAATGTTGAAAAGCATGGGGGAGAGGACAGAACCCTGAGGCACCCCACAAGTGAGAGCCCAGGGGTCTGAACATTCATCCCCCACCACCACTTTCTGAACACGGCCCAGGAGGAAGGAGCGGAACCACTGTATAACAGTGCCCCCAGCTCCCAGCCCCTCAAGACGGTCCAGAAGGATGCTATGGTCGATGGTATCAAACGCCGCTGAGAGATCCAGCAGAACTAGGAAACAGCTCTCACCTTTGTCCCTAGCCCGCCGGAGATCATCAACCAGTGCGACCAAGGCAGTTTCAGTCCCATGATGAGGCCTGAATCCCGACTGGAAGGGATCCAAATGGTCCGCTTCTTCCAGGCGTGCCTGGAGTTGTTCGGCAACTGCTCGCTCAATCACCTTGCCCAAGAATGGAAGATTTGAGACTGGGCGATAGTTGGCCATCATGGCCGCATCTAAAGATGGTTTTTTAAGAAGCGGTTTAATAACCGCCTCTTTCAGCGGGTCTGGGAAGGCTCCCTCACGGAGGGAAGCATTCACCACCCCACGAAGCCCATTGCCCAGTCCTTCCCGGCTAGCTTTTATAAGCCAGGATGGGCAAGGATCCAGGAGACAGGTGGTTGGTTTCACTCGTCCAAGCAGCCTGTCCACATCCTCGGAGGTAACAGATTGGAATTGATCCCACTCAACTTGACTAGACAGAACTCTAGCACTCTCCCGCCCCGGCCCTGCTCCCACGGTGGAGTCTACTTCTTCCCGAATCTGAGCGATTTTATCTGCAAAAAACTTTGCAAAATCATTGCAGGAGAACATGTGGCCCGTACTGGGCCCCGATGTTGCAGGTGGTTCCGCTAAATTGTGAACCACCTGAAAAAGTCTCTGACATCAGGTATTATGTTAGGTGTGGTGCAGATAAAGACGCAGTTCCCTGCCGAAAGGAAGGTTTGAAGGCAACTGCAAAGTCATTCCTTTTATTCCAAACTACGCTGGCAAAAGAAACGCATCACCTGACTCAAGGTGATGCAAAGGTATTGACAGGTGGGTGGCCAGGATGCAGCCCACCAACGAGATCCAGTGCCCCCACCCCAACTTACACTGAAGATGTTGGAATTTGATATAGGTGCCTAGTCTGAAAGTAGCAAGAACCGATTAAGCCTGAAATATACTTATTTTATCTAAAATATTTATACACCACCCTTAGAAGCACACTCGCTCAAGGTGGTTTCCCAAAAAAATGCCAATTAACAATACAGGCCCAATAAAATTAAAATAAAATAAAATTAACAGGCCAGCAATTGATATGACTTAGGCCTCAAATATCTGAACAGACAGCTTCTTCCCTACAAACTCTCCTAGGTTGTAAGGTCAACAGAGGGGGTCTTCTGGGTAGTCCCACATCCCTCAGAAGTTCGGGAAGGGTGGCTGTGAAGAGGGCATTCACTGTGGCAGCCCCTGAGTTGTAGAATTCTCTGTGTCTTCAGAGCCCATCCTATTCCTGTGTCTGTACTGCGTTTCAACCGTATTTATAATTCTGAATTTTAAACTCCTGTCATATGCCCCAGGACCTGCTGGTGAAGGGCAGGTAATAATCATCAGTATCATCCCAAAACTACTAAAATATGAACAAAAAACCCCCCAACGATAGCCAAAACCCTAAACTAAAAACACCTTCTGTGGAAAGCCAGCGAGGAAAGATGGATTCTCCGACATTTTCAAAAGGCCTAGAGTGCTGGGTCTGCTGGGGCCCAATTGGCAAGATCCTCAATGAAGCTGGCAACACTAAAAACCACAAGGAATAGCCAATATTCTCCCTTAAGCTCATTCACAGCCCCAAAGAGTTAGGGTCATTACGAAGACAGCGAAGAACAATAGAAGCAGTAGGCTATCTACTCTGTAGCCTCCATTGCCTCTAGCCTAGCACATTCTGTCCGAGAATACGGTGTTAGGGGACTGAAATACAGTAGCTGTCAACATAACTACTGCAGAAACATCTGACCTGGTTACCTCTTGTTTATCTCTCTCCCTGGCCTTCCCCTTCTGTCCCAGTTCCACACTTCAGTCAACTCAGAATGCCTTGCTCTTAGATCAAGGTCGGCCGGTTCCTCAGAGGCGATGTAACAAGATCTTCTTACAACTGACAGCTAGAGGGCATAAATTAAATTTCCTGCCATTGCAGCCTTCCCAACAGTCTGCACTGTCACCAGAATGCCTTCCCTCCTGACTCTAGCCTACTAAGCATTCCCGGAGGGCGAAGAAAAAATCACATTTCGAGCCAAGAAGGCTAAAAGAACCAACGTACATCTCCACTGCACCTCAATGGCTACAACCTTCTTGGAGCCATTTCTATTCCCTCTGTTTAAATTACAGTGGTGCCTCGCAAGACGAAAAGAATCCGTTCTGTGATTCTCTTCGTCTAGCGGTTTTTTCGTCTTGTGAACCAAGCCCATTGACGGATTAGCGGATTAGCGCTATTAGCGGCTTTTAGCAGCTTGTCGGAACAGCTGATAAGCGGCTTAGCGGCTTATAAAAAGGGGGGAGGGGAAAAAGCCACAGGAACTCGCAAGACATTTTCGTCTTGCGAAGCAAGCCCATAGATTTGTTTTGCGAAACACCTCCAAAACGGAAAACTGTTTCGTCTAGCGACTTTTCCGTCTTGCGAGGCATTCGTCTTGCGGGGCACCACTGTATTGTGAGCCACTCTTGACGCTGGTCCCTAGACATAACTTAGCACGCCCTTGGTGTTAAGCAATGAACAGTAGCAAACAGTTACACACTGCAATAGATCAAAGCTTATATTAAAAGCCGTTATAGAATTCCCTTCCCCTCATGCCAAATCCGAGAGTGCACGGCCATTTTGTTTTCCAAGACGTTTAATGGCTGCTAACTTATTTTAATCAGGGCTTTGGCTATGTTAACTGCTTCCCAAAGAGTCTGCTGCTGCTGACTTGAATAGCTACTTGTTCTTTTTTATCGCTTCTTTTAATTTTTAAAAAACTAATATTATTGCTTCTTTTTAATTCGTTTGCAAATTCAAAGGAAAAAGAAGAGGGAAGAGAACTTTTTAAAGAAAATTTTAAAATAGTATTGTTATTACTTTTGTGTATTTTTATTTGAAAAAATATATATTAAAAATCAGTATTTGTGGTTTTTAAAGAAATTATGGAGACTTCACAGAATGTAAAATGTTATAGGAACTTTGAACAGAAAGGCAGGATAGAAACTATGCAAAATAAATAAATATAGCTGATAGATTATGGAAACAAACAGCAAACTCTTCATTAGAGGAGCAGGCTTTCTACACCAAAATGAAGTACTCACTATCAGACGAAAGTGATGGACTATATGGAATTGGCTGAGATGACTGGCAGAATCCGGGACCAAGGAGAAGAGTCGGTGGAAGAAGATTGGAAAAAATTTAAAGTATATCTTCAAAAATATTGTAAAATTAAGGACTGTTAGAAAGATGTTGGAAAAAGAAAATTAGGTAGTTTTGGTAGATATGATATAAAGGATTAAGTAAAAATGAGTTGATGAAAGTGATGAAAGAGAGGATGTTAAACTATAATAATTTAAATTAAATTACTAAATGAAAATAAGGTTGGAAGGATTTGCTGAAAAAATGATCTGAACTAGAATACAAAATTGGGAGGTGTGAGGAGGTCAAGGAAATAAGTAAAGGAAGAAAGTTATGTAAAGGTTTAATCTGTTCTTTTCTTATTTTAATCGAATGTATTTTTATACCTTTTTTCTTTTTTTCTCTCTCTGTTATTGTTGTATTCTTTTTTGTATTTTGTATTGTTCTTTTTTCTTTTTGTAATTTTAAACTTTGAATAAATATTATATATAAAAAAAAAACAAAATGAAGTACTCACTATCTATCCAGATATACTCTCTTCAAATCCCCTGCTCTCTCCTTCTTAAAGGTAAAGGTAAAGGACCCCTGACAGTTAAGTCCAGTCGCAAAAGACTCTGGGGTTGCGGCGCTCATCTTGCTTTACTGGACGAGGGAGCCGGCGTTTGTCCACAGACAGTTTTTCCAGGTCATGTGGCCAGCATGACTAAGCCGCTTCTGGTGAAACCAGAGCAGCGCACAGAAACGCCGTTTACCTTCCCGCCGGAGAGGTACCTATTTATCTACTTGCACTTTGATGTGCTTTCGAACTGTTAGGTGGGCAGGAACTGGGACTGAGTAACGGGAGCTCACCCCGTCGCAGGGATTCGAACCACCGACCTTCTGACCGGCAAGCCCTAGGCTCAGTGGTTAGACCACAGTGCCACATTTTGCAAATGCTTGTCAGCCAATATACACCCAAACCCATTTCTGGTAATATAAGAATTCATCAATATCCCATTCATACACAAACTTCCCATGCTTTGCTTGGGTTGCCTTTCAATGGCTAACCTTGTCTAAGATTAATCTTTTTCATCGAATGTGTTTAAATCAGGACTCCTCTGCCGGAGAATAAAAAGCTGGGTGCTTGGATCAAATACTGCATCTGGCTCATGCAGAATCTCATGCAGAATTCATGTGGCGTTTGAAGTGTGGGTATTTCTGCAGGAAACTGGAGAAAACCCAAGCGCTGGTCACTAAGAAGGCAACTGTGATCCGTCGCACGTTCAGCTTATGTCACTCTTTGCCTCTGAGGCTCCCGATCCGGCGGTACCTGTTTCATGGCGGGGCAATTTCATTTTAACATTTTAACACAAATGCACCCCCCAGACAACTGCTCATTTGAGTTGAATCCCATTAATATGTTGCCTTAGAGCTAGGGCGCAGAAACAGATCCGATCACAGGGCCGGATCCTTATTTCCTCAAACTCCAACTCTGACAATCCCCTGACTGACACCTGTCAAAAGTTCAGAGGAGGGGGGGGGGGTTACAGCAACCTCCTTCCGAGATGCTCCCTGCAATTGCCTACTGGCTGATCACAACTTGGAAGTCGCTAGAGACAGGGAAAAGCTTATTGAAAAAGGAATATTTTCTCCTCTGCTGAGAAAGCGGTTTGTATTTAATGGACTTCCTCCAGTGCCTGGAATACAAACTCCTTCCTCTGGGAAGAAAGAAAAAGATGCTCTGTTTTCCTTTTCCTTCCAAAGGTTGCAGTTTGTATTCAAAGCTCTGAAGGAAGCACCGTGAATGCAAGTCGCTTCCTCCAGCCCCCCCCCCCCCGCTATGCTAGGGAGTTTCCAGAGGATTAGAGCAGTTTATCCCAGCTGATTTGGGCAGCTTTGGCTGTGCAGGTCTTTCTTAAAGCTCTGACAGTCAGCAAGGCTCTTCAAGGAGCCTTGAAAAGGGGCGTGCAGACTTTCTGGCCCAGCCACGAATTTACCTGTTCCACACCTGACATCACATAGGGCATCAGGTGTAAGGCTTGTGACCATGTCTCCCTGGTGGGCCAAATGGGAAGGGCCTTATGAGGCCGGCAGGTCAAAGGTACCACACTCCTCTCTTACAAGTTAACAGGCAGTGTATAACTTACATTTCAAAGAAAATAAAATTATTTATTTCTAGTCCCTTTTTGTGGAAGAAAGGAGTATTATTTATTAAATTTGTATACCACCCGATGCACGCAGGTCTTCAGGGCAGTTCACAGCATAAAACCGCAATATAGAAGCATAAAATACGTGATAAAAAATAAAAACAAGAACAACCCAGGACAGTCATACTTCATGTTACATTTGCTTCATGTTACGTTCTTTCAGGCTACATCCCGCGGCGACCCGGAAGTACCGGAAAGGGTTTCACCACTCGCACATGCAGAGAGCACAAAATGACGTCATGCGCAGAAGCGCCAAATCGCAACCCGTGCTTGCGCAGATGCGCCGCTGCGGGCTGCACTCTTTTCATGTTGCGAACAGGCCTTCGGAACGGATCCCGTTCGCAACCAGAGGTACCATTGTAATTCCTCCATCCCCAGCACATTTTAAAAGGGCATCAGATGTCAATCAGCCAGAGGCCTGGTTCAAGAAGAAAGTTTTTGCCAGGCGCCTAAAGTATAATGAAGGTGCCAGGTATGCCTTCCTGGGGAGAGCATTCCACAAATGGGGAGCCACTGAAGAAAAGGCCCCGTTCTCATGCTGCCACTCTCCAGACCTCTCATGCTTAAACAGCTGTGCTTAAATGAAGCTGCCTCATAATCTGCCCTCTCAATCACCTATCCCATATATAGCAGGATATTAGCAGACCTGAAGCTCTTTTACAAGAGCATTTTGCAAAACCACACCAAAGCAAGAATTTCTGTGAAAACTGGAGAAAGCATATATATTCAGTTTCCTCTAGTCCTCCTCACTACTGCTGCCACCCCTTGGTTTTGCAACATCTACTTGTCTTTAAAAAAAAAATAATACCCAAAATTTCAAGAAGAACGGTAGACGGGACAAAAGCTGTCCCTCTTCCTCCAATTTTCCACTCCCAACTACAATCTTTCAAGCTTGCCTTTCATTTAAAAAATAAAATAAAGGAAATTGAGATCAGGAGGAAAGAGATCAGGAACTGTGCATCATGTATGGTTTGGCCCTGAGAAGAGGTGGGCAGGTCAGCGGCTGATTTAGGGACTCATCAGAAAAGGTTGTTAAGAATTCACCTGAGCAGATGAGATCACCAAGAGAAATAAGCGTGGGCTTAACAAGTTTCTCCACTCCTGAATAAAGCATAAATTGGGGAAGAGAAGGTGACTAGAGAAGGCGATGAAGAAATGGTTTTACAATTTGAGGAGAATTACAGAGAGCGCAGGATGTCAGGGGCAGAAAGAGGACAGCCATTCAATGTTTAATAGACACGCAGCAATCAAAAGAAGAAAGAGGAAAATAGCACAGACACCCCCCCCCCAAAAAAAACTCCCAAATAGCAGTATTTTGTCATATGGAACTGAACAACTTGATACAAAAAGGAAAGTGGTAAAACACTGCTATTTGGAAGAGTTTTTTGCTGCTATATTTTTTTTATAAGTGCCTATTCACAGAGGCTGAGAACCAAATTCAGAAAGAGCAGACTACGAGGGCTTTCTGTAAGCTTTAGGCAGCTTGATTGTCAGCTGGCAAATCATGTTTCCTATCAACTCAAGACATGGCTCCTCAGGGTCCATTTTATGAAACAGCATATATTGGCTATCGATTTCCAGAAAACAGCCAGAAAAAAATGCACCAGTAAGCTATATCTCAGCAGGAAGTCGTGCTGACACACTAAAGACTTTGACAGGAGGCAGAAAAGTAATGCAAGGTGCCCAGGAGGAAGAGATCTTCACCCAGGTGCCACCCTGGATTATTGGCTCCGATGGGAACAAAAGGGTGAGTTTGTCCACAAAATTCAGAACCGACTAAAAATATGAATAAACAATTCAGTATAATTTGAACACTACACTTACAAAAAAATTAATCCACAAAATGAAAATTTTGCACTCATATAAAGCTATGGTTTTCCCAGTAGTGATGTATGGAAGTGAGAGCTAGACCATGAAGAAGGCTGATCACCAAAAAATTGATGCTTTTGAATTATGGTGCTGGAGGAGACTCTTGAGAGTCCCATGGACTGAAAGATCAAACCTCTCCATTCTGAAGGAAATCAGCCCTGAGCGCTCACTGGAAGGACAGATCCTGAAGCTGAGACTCCAATACTTTGGCCACCTCATGAGAAGAGAAGACTCCCTGGAAAAGACCCTGATGTTGGGAAAGATGGAGGGCACAAGGAGAAGGGGACGACAGAGGACGAGATGGTTGGATAGTGTTCTCGAAGCTACCAGCATGAGTTTGACCAAACTGCAGGAGGCAGTGGAAGACAGGAGTGCCTGGTGTGCTCTGGTCCATGGGGTCACATAGAGTCGGACACGACTAAACGACTAAACAACAACAGTATGCCGCTATACCACCAATATTCTTGTTTCCCTAGACAAAATTTATTCATTAAATTTGTATACCACCATTTCTCCCAAAAAGGAGCCCAACAGCTTACCTGTATAATGGCAGACGAAAGGGGCAAGGACATCTACGTTCGAACAGAGAAGAAAAGGCAACCAAAAATGAACTGCGAATCCGTTTCCCAGTTGATACCGTCAAATGTTGACTCCTGTAACCTAAGACACAGAAGAAAACTCAATTTAAGTCCACGTGCAAAATTGAGATTGAATTTAAAATCACAAAAACCTCTGGAGAGTAGCGATAGAAGGACTTTGTGAAATTTGGTTCTCTTAATTTCTCGTTTTTCCACGCTTAAAAATCCAGTTTCCCACATTTCCATAGCAATCAGCATTTTATTTTTTAAAATCCCCATGAAAACTGCATACATATTTTTAACTAAGGCACGTGTTTTTGCAAGCAATTTCCACAGAGCTTCGCAGGGCAGACAAGGCGGCGAGGAGCAAAATGTGCCCCCTAACAAATGCACCTGGGGCCACCAACCCTCTGGCCCTCCCCACACAATGTCATTGCATAGATTTATTGATGACAAACATCCTAGCAGAACATAAAAGGACAATGTCTTGCAAAAACGAAACAAAAACAAAAAACCCTGATACTTTTCAATCAGATGCCCAAGCGTACTTTGTACTTGGCAAGCAGGAGAACAGATTTTTATTGATCACTAGCGGTGCTACTTCCAGCACAGTTACAGATCTTGATCAAGACTTAGGTGTGTGCTTTATGAATGTCGTTTAGGAAAGCAGGTCACAGGACCAATGAATCATGTAGCCTTGCAGCTTTGCATATCTGGCTCACATTATCCTTCGTGGAGCCCCATGACGAAGACATGCCCGGGCATCCTGAAACACAACGGCAAAATTGACACCTCCTAGTTATAAAACAGAAGAAGAAGCTGCACCTTACACAGGAAGAACTAAAAGTTCAAAAGGTCTCACTTGTGAATAACATATTCACAATCTCACCTCCCTTTCCCCCCCATGTTCTGTCAGAATTGCTTTTCTGCGAGGGGAAGAATTTGAATTGTCACAAGAAATGCATCTTCCGTGCTCCACTCTGATATATGTGAGTAAATCGGGATAGCAGCAGTGCCAGATTTACATATACAGTGGTGCCCCGCAAGGCGAATGCCTCGCAAGACGGAAAACTCGCTAGACGAAAGAGTTTTCCGTTTTGGAGGTGCTTCGCAAAACGAATCTCCTATGGGCTTGCTTCGCAAGACGAAAATGTCTTGCGAGTTCCTGCGGGGTTTTTTCCCTCCCCCCTTTTTCTAAGCCGCTAAGCCGCTTATCAGCTGATCCGATAAGCCGATAAGCCGCTAAAAGCCGCTAATAGCGCTAATCCGTCAATGGGCTTGCTTCGCAAGACGAAAAAACCGCTAGACGAAGAGAATCACAGAACGGATTCTTTTCGTCTTGCGAGGCACCACTGTAAGCTAAACAAGCTATAGCTTAGGGCCCCACTCTCTTGGGGGGGTCCCAAAAAACTTAAAGGGGGGAAAACTGGATGTACATTTCCAAAATATAAGATAAAAAACAAAATAAAACCTACGTACAGCAACAGTGTTTTGTGTTGTGTAGGCTCTTATGATGTAAGTAATGGGCCCCGCCTGCTAGCCTGCTCCCTAAAATATCACTGGTTTGCTCATTTCTATATATAGGATGCCTACATTCTGCATGGACTGGTTGCATGGCAACATGTGCAAATGGCTTTAGATACCTATCAGGTCCATAAATTACCATATAGTATATATTCAAAACCAAAAACAGTAGCAATTTGTTGTTGACAAAGGACAGCTGGACATATAAAGGGCCCCATTACCTTCAGTAGCTTAGGGCCTCATCAAACCTAAATCCGGCCCTGGCTAGCATGCAATGTTGCAAGCCTAATCGAAAGGACATTGTTATGTTTGCGGACGCACTAACACACCTCTGCTTGCCCAGGTAAGGATCAAGCCTTTGCCAGCTTTCGACTGAAATGCATGTTTAAAAGCCTAAGCTTTCTCAACAAGTCTTGTTTGAATGCTTTCAAAACAGCGTGGAGGGCGCGAACACACCACTCTCCACTTTCCCATCTCTTCCTGCTACGAGGTCCCAGAAAACTATATTTAGGGCAGAGAAGAGATGGGTTAGGGCAGGTTAGATAGCAGCAGTGAGCACTCCCCAAAACCCTAGCTAAGTGGCATTTCCTGCAAGGAATGGGACCCCCAGTCCCAGAAACCCCAACAGAAATGACTTAATAGCATAAGCTTTGCACCAGGGATTCTAAATGACCTTTGGAGGATACTTCGAACAAAAAATTGCTTTTTTTGTAGCAGAGAGTGCCAAGAGCAAAACAATACTGTAGGTTTCTGTGTGTGTTTAATGGCGACTTCTGAAAGACGCTTAAATCGTGTTATGGGGAGAAACTGGGCTGCCTCCTTGTACTTAGTCCTGCAATAAGTTTCTCTAGTGCTGCAGATACAGTGGTGACTTTCTAGTAAGTATAAATTGCCCAGCTTGACATCCTTGCCTTCAACATTTTAGGTTATAGTTCATTCCAAGGGATGCAGTAATCTTTCTACCCACCCTTCCCAGCAAGATGCCTTTCAATGTTTTGGCTGCAAAGAACAAAGCTTTTCGACTGAAAAGCGTACGTTCTAGTGAGCAAAACATCTGAAATGTTTCAAAGAGAACCTTGATCCCTTCCACTGGTTTAGACTAAACTTGCAGTACTACTATTGAAAAGTGTACTTTAAAACAAATATATATCAGTGACAGCAGCACAGATAGCACACGTATATTTCCACTTGCTCTGGCAAGAAGAGGTATTTATTTCACTTAACTTAGACCTGGAACGCCTTAACCATAGTTTGCCTAAATGTGGCCTAGAAGCAATGAGTGCCTGGTGATTGATTGGGTCTCGGTAAACCCTAGACAGAATCATAGAAGGGTCAGCTACTCCAACCCCCTGCAATACAGGAGTATATGATCAGCTGCTTCTGCTGCTGAATGGAAAACTACATTCCCATTCACTGAATATTTCCTTTTTTATAATAATAAAAAAAAGGTTCAGGGAGCATATATATCAACAGATATTTCTACCTGAAGGAGCATCTCCACCCCCATTGTTCTGCCCGGACACTGAGGTCCAGTGCCGAGGGCCTTCTGGCGGTTCCCTCACTGCGAGAAGCCAAGTTACAGGGAACCAGGCAGAGGGCCTTCTCGGTGGTGGCGCCCGCCCTGTGGAACGCCCTCCCACCAGATGTCAAAGAGATAAACAACTACTAGACTTTTAGAAGACATCTGAAGGCAGCCCTGTTTAGGGAAGCTTTTAATGTTTAATAGACTATTGTATTTTAATATTCTGTTGGAAGCCGCCCAGAGTGGCTGGTGAAACCCAGCCAGATGGGCGAGGTATTTATTGTTGTTGTTGTTGTTGTTGTTGTTGTTATACCCAGGAACGTGTGAAGGAAGGCAACCAAGATGACCAAGGGTCTGGAAACCATGCCTTATGAGGAATGGTTGAAGGGTATGTTTAGCCTGGAGAGGAGGTGACTGAGAAGAGATATGATGGCCATCTTCAAATACCTTTATGGAAGATGGAGCAGGCTTGTTTCCTCCTGCTCTGGAGGGTAGGACTTGAGGCAATGGCTTCGCTACAAGAAAGAAGATTCCCACGAAGCATTTGGGGGGAAATCACAGACAGTAAGAGCAGTTCGGAAGCGGAACAGCCTGCCCATGAGATGTGGTGGACCCCTGGAGGTTTTAAAGCAGAGGCTGGCTGGTCATTTGTCATGGATGCTTTAGCTGAGATTTGTGCATTGCAGGGGGTTGGACTAGATGACCCTTGGGCACCTTCCAACACTATAATTCTATGAAGCCCAACTGAGAAGTGTGGTTGCTCTACGAATGCTTCTGCAGAAACGTAAGAACAGCCTGCTGGGTCAGGCCAATGGCCCATCTAGTCCAAGATCCTGTTCTCACAGTGGTGAACCAGATGCCTGCAGGAAACAAGCGAGCAGAAAATGAGCACAAGAGAATTCTCCCCTCCTGTGGTTTCCAGCAACGGGTATTCAGAAGCATTGCTGCCTCCAACTGGGGTGGTAGAGTATAACCATTGATAGCCCACTCCTCCTCCATGAATTTGTCCAATCCTCTTTTAATGTCATCCCAAGTTGGTGGCCATCACTGTCTCCTGGGGAGCACATTCCATAGTATGACTATGACTATGAGGAGGTACTTTCTTTCAACTCCCCTTAATCTTCTGATGTTCACCTTCATTGGATGTCCACAAGTTCTACCGCTATGAGGGAGAAAAACCTTTCTCTATTAAAATTTTCTTCATGTCATTGTAAGCTGTTATAAACTCTTATCATGTTGCCTCTTACTTGCTTTTTTCTTTAAACTAAATAGTCCCAAATGCTGCAACCTTTCTTCATCCTCTTGATTATTCCTGAAGGCACTTTTCTAAACCTTTTCCAGCTCTACAATATCCTGGCTAAGGTGGCCAGAACCTACAGCTTGTGTGCTCCACTCTCCTCTTTCATGAATCAGAGAGAGATTGAAAGGTTCTATTTTCAATTTCAAACAGACCACAGTTCCCAGTGACCTCCAAGCTCTGTGAACTGTGGTTTGTTTAAACTAGGGTTTAGTGAGAGCAAGGCAAGATCTAAATCCAATTTTTACTGACTACACAATAAACACAGTTTGAACAAATGGTGGTTCCCCGACTTCCAAACTCTGTGAACTGTGGTTTGTTTAAACTAGGGTTTAGTGAGAACAAGGCAAGATCTAAATCCCTTTTTACTGACTTTTCAATATACATAGTTTAAACAAATGATGGTTCCCAGAGCTCAGACACCACAGGCAACTGTGGTTAGTTCAGAGGTAAAGTGGAACATTTCAGTCTTATCAATGAACTCAATGGGACTTACTACTGAGTAGAGGTGTACAGGATTGTGCTGTAAGGGTTGTCAGTCTGAATTTAGAACATCTTTGCATTGTAGCACACATAAACCTATGTGTCATGGGGATCAACAAGGGCCATGTATTGTAGAACAAACCCATCCATTACAGAAAATAATTTAAATGTCAAGGAACAAATCTAATTGACCTTATGAAATTTGCAAAACCCCTGTTCCAGAAAAGAAGAACGTCTTGTCTAGGGACACAGAGTGACAAATGTAGAAGCCTTTTAAAGGCAGTTACAAGAGGAGATTGTCCCCTATTGGAGCGTCCTCCAAACATGTGCCCTCAAGAACCACAGCTCTCATCAGCTCCATCCACCATGGCCAAAGCATCTGAAAGGCACCTTTGAAGGCTGCTCTAATACAGCTTTTCTGCCATAACTTCAAAAACTATCTTTCTATACATTACATGATTCTTTATTTCAAACCAACATCGAGGTTATTATAAAAGAGAAGAGTTTCACATAGCACGTTATCGTAGGGGTGGGGTGGGGGAAAGAGACCTAATTTGCACCTATGAATGAATTATATAGTTGAATTAATTCATCAATCTATCTTGAAATCTGCATTTCACAGTATATTTCACACTTATCAACTAGCAAAATATTAATCAAAAAGGGAATTTCTTATGAAGGAGTTGTCCCAGCTATTGCTCCTCTCTGTAAGTCCCTGTTCACTCTTGGCTCTCAACTTCCATCCCTTCCAAACAATCAAGTATGGCGGTTTCTGCACCTCTTCTTAACATGAAGCGAGTTGGTTGCTAGACATGCAAACAGATTTGAGGTGATGCTGCAGAGAAGCACCCCAGCTATGGAATGCCCTCCCCTCAAAGATATAGGTGGCAACAGCATTAGCTGACACTGGAATGTAAGCAAAGAGCTCAAGTCTTTGCAGGGGGTTAATGCAATGCAGCCAGTTGTAAACCAATAAACTGCCTGTAGTATTACTCATGGTGTTTACAAAATCTGATGTTTTAACTTTTACATTGCAGTGCTCTTTGTGGCTGCAATCCTTTGTGTAGGTTCCATGATGCAACCCACTGTAGGATTGTGTATCAATGAACAGTGGACTAGAAATTGAATTATTAAAATTATTTGCTCCTGATGGCACCAAGGCATCTATGGCTCCTTTAAGAAGGAGACCACCACGTTCCTCTATGTAGTTTTTTTGGGGGGTGACCTTTTAGAGGCTCTCTGCCAGATGGAAGGATATGATCTATTATCACCCACCTCTCAGTTATGGTACCTCTTCACACATCCCCCCCCAAAAAAAAAGAGAAATAGCAGATTTCGTGAAGTCTTTTGTCTGCTGACTATGCATTGGTCACCTTTTAAGATGTTGTACCCAAATTTTGCAGAACTGCTCCTGAGATCAAGGAGCAGGCTTTCATTTATGAACACCACTGGGCACCATTTTGAACCAAGATGGCAGACTTTTCATAACTGCCCTGGTTTTTCGGTGTCTCAGCATTCCTGAGCAATGCCAGGTACAAGGCTGCTAGTAGTTCATGCGAAGAACAGCAAGGAGTGCACAGGTAGGATATTCCAAGAAAACCCAATGGAATTGGGTGGCAAATCCACTGACACACACCCTTCTCTTTCCTGCCCTCAACCTACACGAGCTGTGCCAGGGAACAAGGCTCTAGACATGACAGTAGCTCCACAACAAATCTCCCCTACTCAGGAATTGCTCTGACCATGTCATGAAGTCAGAAAACTTAAGTTTTATTTATAGAAATCCTCTGCCGTCTTCAGATCCAGAAGTCGCTGCTGGCAAACACTAATGGGATAATGGAATCCGTTGCCAACTGGTTTTTGAAGCCAAGGAACTTTAAAATAAAATGCATTAATAGCCGTTTGGCATTTAATAAGTTTTTTTTAAAAAAAAGAAAAGAAATTAAGACATGAAGCCCTACGTAAGCTGCTCTTGCAATATAGTTAGCATCACTGGAGGGTCCACAGGGATTTCTACTGACAGCGATTTGTCTGGTGGTATTACAAGAAGCTGTACAAGGACGCTAAAGATATTTGGGATGCATATAAGTAGCAGCTTCTAACTGGGAAGCTGCCAGATCAAAAGGTACCCAGAGGACATCCGCCATTTTTTATCCTGCAAGTCATTACAGCATAGCAGAGGCTATGGAAATAGATGGTAATAAATGCACTGCTTCAGCAGCTACGTCTATTTTAGCTGGTGGTAATCAGGATTTCTTCAAATAACCAAGATTAATTTTTTTGTATAAGCGAATAAGCAAGGAGGCTGGGTTGGAGATCCAGAACTGGTTAGCCCCAGTTCCATTGCTTGAGAAGTAATCAATCTTCACCCCATTGCCTAATGATCCAACGTTATCAGGTAACCTCCTCCTCCTTTCCCTGAACCTGCTCTTCAAATCTTAAGAAACGTGTGTGAAGCAATTATTCCCTCGGTAAAACGTTAACAGGCTGAATCTCGCAGAAAATCTGCAGGGCTATTTCACCCATACAAATCAGCAATTTCTGTTAACGTTTCCATAATTACTAAATGAGACAGTGTTAAAAGACAAGCTAATTGGCAAAGGATGTGTAGCTGTCGTGAAATAAATTATATTAATATACTTCCTGTGTGGATTTCCCTGATACCGTCATGGAGCAAGGGTGGGCAAGCTGTGGCCTTCGGCCTAATTTCTTGCACGTGTGGGTGACAAGAGGAAGAGACGCGGGACAAGAGGAGGACAAAATGTGGGAGAGGGTGGAACAAATGGTGCAATGGAAGGGGAGAACTCCTTGGTAAGAAATCAGAGGGCAAACCTCTGCAAGAGAGACGTGTATGTCCCTTGGCAGCCCACTCAGTGAGGAGATAAGGAAAGAAAAGTGTCTGGTACGCAGAGAGAGATAAATGGGTGGTAGTAAGTTGCTCCCCAACAGATTATCCATTATTACAGTGGTACCTCGGGTTAAGGGACGCGGATGGCGCTGTGGGTTAAACCACAAAGCCTAGGGCTTGCCGATCAGAAGGTCGGCGGTTCGAATCCCCGTGACGGGGTGAGCTCCCGTTGCTCGGTCCCAGCCCCTGCCAACCTAGCAGTTCGAAAGCACGTCAAAAGTGCAAGTAGATAAATAGGTACCGCTCTGGCGGGAAGATAAACGGCGTTTCCGTGCGCTGCTCTGGTTCTCCAGAAGCGGCTTAGTCATGCTGGCCACATGATCCAGAAGCTGTACGCCGGCTCCCTCGGCCAATAAAGCGAGATGAGCTCCGCAACCCAAGAGTCGGCCACAACTGGACCTAATGGTCAGGGGTCCCTTTACCTTTACCTTACCTCGGGTTAAGAACTTAGTTCGTTCTGGAGGTCCGTTCTTAACCTGAAACTGTTCTTAACCTGAGATACCACTTTAGCTAATGGGACCTCCCGCTGCCGCCATGCCGCTGCTGCATGATTTCTGTTCTCATCCTGAGGTAAAGTTCTTACCCCGAGGTACTATTTCTGGGTTAGCAGAGTCTGTAACCAGAAGCATCTGTAACCTGAAGCGTCTGTAACCCGAGGCACCACTGTACTATTAATTAAATTTGTATGCCGCCCTATGCAGTGGACAACACAGAATGTAGCTCTCAACAGAGAGGGGAAAAACATTTCCCAACCCTGACATAAAGAGGTTGCTGTTTTCCCCAAAGGTTTTTGAGGGAGGAATCAGATTTCTAAATCCAATATAAATAAAACATGCTATGCATTCAAAAACATTTCAAGATGCCCCCTATACAAATCCTGCTAGAGGCACAGTCTCCACCAGAAGCTGTTGCAGTCAGAGAAGGATAACACAACGGAGAACCCTTCTTCGGTACACTTTGACATTGCCTCCATTTAGACTCAAGATTAAAGAGTGATCTCAGCACCATCACCCAAAATATGAGCTCCAGAGAGTTGGGGGACCCTCCAGAACCAGGTGTGGAGGGTTGTAGCAGAAAGGCGAGTCAGTAAAACTCACTTTTTCCCTTCCTCTTCCTGAGCACAAGGCTGTATACTGTCCAATGAAGTACAAGCGTCCCCCCACGTACGCATGTGTGAGCGGCCGTATAAATGCACAGTGCCAGGAAATAAATAATTTAATTCAAACTTGGAAATGCTGGGAGAGAGCGGGAGAATCCTCATGGCTTGCAAGGAGAACCTCCCCGGAACCCAAAGAGGGTGTTGATGAGGGCAGAGGGATCCCCAAAGAGACCAGAGATGCAGCGGCATTTTGTTGAGGCTGCTCAGCCTCCCCAGCGAACAGCTGGTGTGTGGGGTTGCGCAGCAGCCGCTTCTCACACATCCTCCAGCTAGACCCAGAGCTTCCATGCTAACTGTGGGTATTTTAGATACGGTGCTTTTGTTTGGGATTGGCGAGAGAGCACCAGGAGGGCATTTGAAGGGTGCTCCCCACTTTACGCGATTTCACTTACACGCGAAGGGGCCCGGGGCATAACCCCCGCGTTAGTGGGGGGAAGGGGACACGTGTATATAATGCAAAGGCGCACACAAAATCAAAGGCAGAGATCCCAGGCATTGGAAACATCTTTATTAATATGCCTAAACACAATCTTCCCAAGGTACTGTTTGCAAGTCATAGCTTCACATTTCCTAGCACAATTAACATAAACTGCACCCACGTATTTTAAGTTCCGTTTGCACCATTCACATCCATGTGGCCAATTCAGTTTAAATTCAGAATTCTGACCAACTCAAGTTGCGAAACGTGTTTGAAAGGTAAGTGATGGGGAAAACAAGCAACAGGTAAAATATGGATTTGCAGTTGCTATATCCCTCCATTTTATAGCTATAGTTCAGAGGTCAGCAAACTTTTTCAGCAAGGGGCCGGTCCACTGTCCCTCAGACCTTGTGGGGGGCCGGACTATATTGGGGGGGGCGGAATGAACGAATTCCTATGCCCCACAAATAACCCAGAGATGCAGTTTAAATAAAAGGGCACATTCTACTTGTGTAAAAACACACTGATTCCCGGACTGTCCGTGGGCCAGATTTAGAAGGCGATTGGGCCGGATCCGGCCCCCGGGCCTTAGTTTGCCTACCCATGCTATTGTTCCTAGCAATAATATCCCAAATCCCAAATCAAGAGGAGCAGAACTACCTGTAGCGTGAAAATGGTTTGCATTAGTTGGAATCATCTGCAGCTAAGAGAACAAATCTTACCTTAATCCAATAAATGGCCTGAAAAGAAAGCATTACTGTTTAACAGAACCGTTCTGGTACAAAATCTGGCGAAGGCCCATACGCTGAATTTAAGTCCAGTGCACTGAAATAGACCCAGAGAGATACACATGTGCAGCCCCTGATATGCAGTAGCAAAACTCCACAGAAAAAAAGCGTATTTCTAGTTTCTTGCCTAACAGTCAAGCCTCAAAAAGTCCCCTGCACATAACACAAGGCGCTACCTTTCTGACTCATGAACTGCACACCTGCCTGCCCCTCCTTTGCAAGTGGGAAGAGGCAGGCAGAGAAGTAGAGAAATGTTACCATAGACTTGCACTTTTCACTGTCTAATACTAGCTCACACCAATTACTGCATTGCAGTCTTCCTTGATGGGTATACAATCAAGTCAGCATGGGAAAGAGCTTTAGGAACACAAGTATACAGTAAGCTGCTTTTGCAGGAGCCATATAATTAAGCAGATTACCTTCAAGGCATTGCAAATTGAGTCAGGACAGAGGTTACCAAAGTAGGGTGGAATCTCCATGGCCTGGTCTCTCTCTATTCCTTCCTTCAAGCCTCTTTTTGCTGCTCCAGGAAGCGTTTCATCACTGAATTGTTCATGGAATACCTATTTCGCATGACCAAAGCAGAATTTGCGAAGAGGAAAAACCAGATTTTTATCGCTACTTAGCTCCAAGCAGATTTTCTTTCTTTCTTTTCACTCTAACACATTTCTCTCTCTCGCACAAAATAGTGCTATATAAGACATTCGTCAGCAAACAAAGAATTTGACCCGGTATTCCATGTTGCCGCAAAGCAAAAGGTCCATTATCTGGTATTGGCCAATACTTTTAAAACAGGGGTAGTTATGACAATGTTCAGCTTTGCGAACGCAGCAACACCCACCACTGTGTTAATATGGAACACAGCAAAATGTGGGGGTAGCCACCTTGAGATCAGCCTGGGCTGAATGGATTTTAAAGACGATTCCACTGAACACAGCAGAACCACCAATTCTAAATTCCATCACACTGCTTTTCCATTACTGACACATTCATTTTGCCATAGGAAACATGGGAAGGAACCTTATTCCAAATCCAACAACTAGCTCAGTAAAGCCTGGGAGCCAGTGTGGTGTAGTGGTTAAGAGCAGTAGACTCGCAATCTGGAGAACTGGGTTCGCGTCTCCACTCCTCCACATGCAGCTGCTGGGTGACCTTGGGCTAGTCACACTTCTTTGAAGTCTCTCAGCCCCACTCACCTCACAGAGTGTTTGTTGTGGGGGAGGAAGGGAAAGGAGATTGTTAGCCGCTTGGAGACTCCTTAAAGGTAAAGGGACCCCTGACCATTAGGTCCAGTCATGACCGACTCTGGGGTTGTGGCGCTCATCTCGCTTTATTGGCCGAGGGAGCCGGCATACAGCTTCCGGGTCGTGTGGCCAGCATGACTAAGCCGCTTCTGACGAACCAGAGCAGCGCATGGAAACACCATTTACCTCCCTGCCGGAGAAGTACCCATTTAGCTACTTGCACTTTGACGTGCTTTTGAACTGCTAGGTTGGCAGGAGCAGGGACCAAGCAACAGGAGCTCACCCTGTTGCAGGGATTCGAACCGCTGACCTTCTGATCGGCAAGTCCTAGGCTCTGTGGTTTAACCCACAGCGCCACCCACGTCCCTTTTTGGATACTCCTTGCGGTAGTGATAAAGCAGGATATCAAATCCAAACTCCTCTTCTTCTTCTTCTACAGCACACTGACTGGCAACAGGATTTCAGGCAGGGGATATTGCCAGCCCTACCTGGAAGATGCCAGGGATTGAACCCGAACCTTCTGCATGCAAAGCAAATGTCCTACACCTACACCGAGCGGGGGCGCTTCCCTTCCATATTACGTCCACATCTGCGTAACAGGAACTTCGTGCACATGCTTCTTGAACCCAGAAGCGTTTTGACAGCACTGTTCACGTGCCACAATCCGAGGTGGATGATCCCTACCACAATGCGCCCGAAAATCATTTGCGAAGCAGATCATCTGAATTGCTATTGCCTTGCCAAGAGGTAGGGAGTATTTCACCACATTGAAGGCAGGCGTCCATCAGAATTCCCAGGCGTACAACTGCAGAAGCACAAAGCTCATTACCGTTTGAGCATGCACTATGCTGCCAACTAGTGCCCAGATCAACACAACACACTACGGTGTAGAGGCTAATATGTCAGTTTCAGTTTCTCATTTTCCAGGCCTTAAATTCAGTTTGCCACAATTCCACACCGCTCTGAAGGTCCTCATGAAAATTCGCCTGCATTTTATTGCATGTTCCTCCTACGCATTTTTGCAAGCATTCCAAATAATGTTTTAGTTATTTGTTATTTTCACTTACACATGTGCTAATATATGCATACTTTCCCCTAATATGTGCATTCTTTGTATGTCCCTTTTGGTTGGAGGCATCACAAAATTTGAACCTATTTTATACGCTGAATTCATGCCCAATTTTAGCAGGGGCAGGAGATTCTGTGGTCAACCAGGGAAGATGGCTGCAAGCACATAGGTGCCTGCTAGCACCATGTTGGCGCTCCTGAACTATAAGGGCAATGAAGAGAAATCCAGCAAACAACTCCCATTATCCAGAGCCACCCTAGCCAAAGGTTATGCATTACGGAAATCGTAGTCCAAAAATATTTGAGAGCCCAAGACTGAGAAAGACTGCTCTTGACAAATGCTGAATGCCACCTTAACAGTTTAACCCAGAGCTTTCCAAATTGTGTGTCACAACATGTTAGCGTGTCAGCTGCAGTGTGTAGGTGTGTCGTGCAAACGAGAGGGGTTTTTGTTTAACCTCTGGTTTGCTAGTAAAAGTGAATTACTGTGTCGCGAAATGATGCATTTCTAAAAAGTGTGTCACCAGCATGAAAAGCTCTGGTTTAACCTGTTGAAAAACTACACCAACACTTGGGTTTTACAGCCAAATAAAACTCTTCATATTAGCAGGCAAAACCCTGCTCTTAAAAATAAAAACAGAAATAAATGTTCTGTCTGTGGCAAGCAAACAAAGGAGATATTATATCAAAATGTCCAAACAAGAGCCTTTGGGCACCTCCTGGCGCAACCAGATGAAACGTGATGCATTTGCTGAATACTTGAAGCCATATAGTGCCTCCAGTGATAATGGGGGGGTGGGATTGACAGCCTGGGGCAACTCTGATTCCAAATGAGAAACCCTCAGCAAGCTTCATTCACCGGGACATAGTTAACCTCATAGGAACATTTTTAATTAGCAGCCAGATGGAATAGTTTACACTACAGTTCTCTCACCAATCACATATTCCACAAAGTTGCTTGGCGAAGAAGAAAAAAAGTGGTTGTTTAAATATATATACATATATGTGTGTGTGTGTATCTTTTATTCAAGTATTTACTGGCCAACTTCCAGGCCCTCGCCCTCACATGGGACCATGCACAACAGAATAAGATGAATTTTATACTTTAAAACGATCCGATCTTAGCACAGCCCGAAGTTTAAGAAAGCAGTTTTTAAGACAGGGCTAGGCTCTCCAACAGGGGTGGCTAATCTCCACACAAACACCCCACCTCCCAGCCAAAAGCAAACCTTGGTGACATCTGGTTTGCTGAGTTAGATGACTCGGTAGAGCATGAGATTTTTTATCTCAGGGTCGAGGGTTTGAGCCCCAGGTCGGACAAATATTCCTGCACTGAATGGGCTTGGACTGGGTAACGCTACCTCTCTTTTAAATCAGAACCAGTGAAGGTCCTGTGTGAGTGTCTGGAGGCGGTTGGAGGATGGATGGAGGCTAACAGATTGAGGTTGAATTCTGACAAGACAGAAGTACTGTTTTTGGGGGAACAGGGGGCGGGCAGGTGTGGGGGACTCCCTGGTCCTGAATGGGGCAACTGTGCCCCTGAAGGACCAGGTGCGCAGCCTGGGAGTCATTTTGGACTCACAGCTGTCCATGGAGGCGCAGGTCAATTCTGTGCCCAGGGCAGCTGTCTACCAGCTCCATCTGGTACGCAGGCTGAGACCCTATCTGCCCACGGACTGTCTCGCCAGAGTGGTGCATGCTCTGGTTATCTCCCGCTTGGACTACTGCAAAGCGCTCTATGTGGGGCTCCCTTTGAAGGTGACCCAGAAACTACATCTAATCCAGAATACGGCAGCTAGACTGGTGACTGGGAGCGGCCGCCAAGACCACATAACACCAGTCCTGAGAGATCTGCATTGGCTCCCAGTATGTTTCCGAGCACAATTCAAAGTGTTGGTGCTGACCTATAAAGCCCTAAACGGCCTCGGACCAGTATACCTGAAGGAGCATCTCCACCCCATTGTTCAGCCCACACACTGAGGTCCAGCTCCGAGGGCCTTCTGGCAGTTCCCTCACTGTGAGAAGCGAAGTTACAGGGAACCAGGCAGAGGACCTTCTTGGCAGTGGTGCCCGCCCCGTGGAACGCCCTCCCACCAGATGTCAAGGATATAAACAACTATCTGACTTTTAGAAGACATCTGAAGGCAGACCTGTTTAGGGGAGTTTTTAATGTCTGATGTTTTATTGTATTTTAATATTTTGTTGGAAGCCGCCCAGAGTGGCTGGGGAAACCCAGCCAGATGGGCGGTGTATTAGTAGTACAGTGGTACCTCGCAAGACGAATGCCTCGCAAGACGAAAGAGTTTTTCGTTTTTTGAGTTGCTTCGCAAGACGAATTTCCCTATGGGCTTGCTTCACAAGACGAAAACGTCTTGCAGGTTTGTTTCCTTTTTCTTAAAACCGTTAATACCCAGGGTGCATTGCTTGAAGAGGTGCTTCGCAAGACGAAAAATTCACAAGACAAAAAAACTCGCAGAACGAATTAATTTCGTCTTGCGAGGCACCACTGTAGTAGTAGTAGTAGTAGTAGTAGTAGTAATAGTTGTAGTAGTACAAGCCCGGGTTCCAATGTAAACACTAGGCCAAATGACGGCTTAGCTCCCAGGAGCGTGGCATCAGCAGCAAGGGAAAGGAGTAAAGCAGACACAATTTTCCCAGCATGCTTCCTTGTTTGACCTGGTTTGCATGTAACACTAAGCCAATGCATGGCTCTTTACATGGAGACAGCAGGCAAGGAAGTCAGGAATTCAACATGGATTTCATCATTTGGCAGGGAGTAGCAATGTGCCATTTGTAACATCCAACTCTGCCTTTTAAGACACTTAAAAGTCTTGCAGACTTGGAAATTCTGCCACAGTCCTAACTCCATTCTTCCTGCCTTCCGGAAGGGCCATGGCTCAGTGGTAACAGTATGTGCTTCATTCAATCCTCAACATCTCAAGTTAAGGGTGGGTTAGACCCCCTGCCTGAATCCTTGGAGGGCTGCTGCCAGTCAGAAGCACTGAGCTATACAAATACCTTGGGTTACAGACTCCACTAACCCAGAAGTAGCACCTCGGGTTAAGAACTTTACCTCAGGATGAGAACAGAAATCGTGCCGCGGCAGCAGCGGGAGGCCCCATTATCTAAAGTGGTACCTCAGGTTAAGAACAGTTTCAGGTTAAGAATGGACTTCATCATCATCATCATTTTTTAATTTGTATAACGTCTTTCTATCTTACAATACTCAAGGCGGTTTACAAGCTGAAGAAACAAAAAATGTACATCCTACAACAATCTAATGCAATACAAAAGTGTGATAATAAAACTTTAAAATAGGCAACCTACATCAAAAAAGTAACATTCAACAATCATTAGAATAGTATTAAATAATAACAAGATATAAAAGTTAAACAGAAATCCACTCAACAGTTACAATAAGTAATTTCTAAACTATTATCAATAAAACAACGGCAAGCCACAGTACATAAAATAATACAATTCAAATTGAGAAGCAGAGACTAGAGGGTGGGGCAAGGCAGGTAGACCTCCAGAACAAATCAGGTTTGTAACCAGAGTTACCACTGTATAGGCCATTCAGCTCCAGAAATATAGTAAACTGGGCTTCTTGTTAAATACACGTCATTCTCTTTTCATAAGACTGCTCTCCAAAAGGAAGCACTACTGGAAGAGTAAAGTAGCGCTCAGCTGCTACGAAAGGAAGGTAGTTTGCCCGCGCTGAGGTTCTCCGATTCCCATAACATAAACAAAGCACGGGCTTGAAAACGTACTAGGACCTTCCACCTGCACTAGAAGAGGCTATCCATTACTGCAGAAGAAGAAGAGGAGTTTGGATTTGATATCCCGCCTTTCACTCCCTTTAAGGAGTCTCAAAGCGGCTAACAATCTCCTTTCCCTTCCTCCCCCACAACAAACACTCTGTGAGGTGAGTGGGGCTGAGAGACTTCAGAGAAGTGTGACTAGCCCAAGGTCACCCAGCAGCTGCATGTGGAGGAGCGGAGACGCGAACTCGGTTCCCCAGATTACGAGACTACCGCTCTTTACCACTACACCACACTGGCTCTCCAGAGTGGCAAAGCATGATGCAAGGCCCCACTCCACGTTTCCAAGTGATAAATGCATTATGTACTACTGCTGGAGAACTTGGTCCTGTTTCTATTGGAAATTTAAACACCCAGGGGGGTTTCCTGCTGGGAGACGAACCCGCAAAGCTCGTTTTAACTGCCTGCTATTAATATGCACAAGCTATAATGCAAGCCTCAAAGGCAGACAATAAATAGAAATTTGGGCATACGCTGCTTCTTTCCAAAGTGTGTACAGTGGTGCCTCGCAAGACGAAATTAATTCGTTCCGCAAGTTTTTTCTTCTTGCGAGTTTTTCGTCTTGCGATGCACGGTTTCCCATAGGAATGCATTGAAAATCAATTAATGCGTTCCTATGGAAACTGCCTTCAGACCAGGTCCGGGGACAGTCTGTCCCCCGACCTCTTCTGAAGGCTGGGGGGGGGGGACAAGGGCTTTTCTTCCTACCCCCAGCATTTTAAAAAACCCCGGGACAGCGGAGGACTTCTCCGCTGTCCGGGGCGATGTAAAAGCCCCTGGGAAGGCAGGCAGGGGGGACAAAGACTTTTGCCCCCCGCCCGCCTTCAGAAGAGGTCCTGGACCTCTTCTGAAGGCGGGCGGGGGGCGAAAGTCTTTGCCCCCCCCCGCCTGCCTTCAAAAGCCGTCCGGGACAGCGGAGAAACGCGCTGCCTTTCTCCGCTCTCCCGGGAAGGCAGGCAGGGGGGAGCAAAGACTTTCGCCCCCCGCCCGCCTTCAGAAGAGGTCCAGGACCTCTTCTGAAGGCGGGTGGGGGGCGAAAGTCTTTGCTCCCCCCCGACTTCCGGGTTGGCGCCATCGCCGAATGGCGGACTCCCTCCGAGCTCCGGAGGGAGTCTGCTCGGCAGGGGCTGGGTCCTACCGCGCCGGCGACGCGGGGACCCTCAAAAACCACGGGCACGACAATTGAAGAAAAGGCAGAAATTAAATACAGTTACAAGCCTAGAAGTGGATGGAAAGAATATATCTAAACCTAATGAAATTAGAAATTGCTTTCCGAGTTATTTTAAAAAACTTTATACTCAAGGACCGCAAAATGAAGAAGATATAGACAAATTCCTTGATAAATATGGACTACAAAAAATCTCTCATCAAAGTAAGTTGGATCTGAATCATAGAATAACAGAACAAGAGATAGAGGCTGCCATTCAGAATATGCAATTGGGCAAATCTCCAGGACCAGATGGACTGACTTCTAGATACTACAAATCGTTGAAGGAATGGTTGATTCAACCATTAAAAGAAGTCTGTAATGAGATTCTAGAGGGAAAAAAGGCACCTGAATCCTGGAAAGAAGCATATATTTCACTCATACCAAAGACAGAGACTGAAAAGACTCAACTGAAGAACTACCGCCCAATATCACTACTTAATGTGGATTACAAAATTTTTGCAGACATTCTGGCAAAAAGATTTAAAAAAGTGTTGATGGAAAAGATTCATAAGAACCAAGCAGGCTTTCTCCCAAAAAGACACCTAGCAGACAATGTAAGGAATATAATAGACATTTTGGAAAAGCTAGAGGTGAATATAAATACTAAAGCAGTACTGATTTTTGTGGACGCGGAGAAAGCCTTTGACAATATTTCTTGGAGCTTTATGATAAAGAATCTTCATGGGATGGGGGTAGGCCAAGGTTTTGAGAATGGTATGGCTGCAATATATTCTGAACAAAAAGCTAAATTGATTGTAAATAATGTAATAACTGAGGGACTTAAGATAGAAAAAGGAACACGACAGGGGTGCCCAATTTCCCCATTGCTTTTTATTTCAGTTCTGGAGGTGTTGCTGAATATGATTAGGAATGACCAGCAGGTTAAAGGAGTGCAGGTCGGAGCTAAACATTACAAGCTAAGAGCATTTGCAGATGACCTAGTATTGACTTTGCAAGAGCCAAACACTAGTACGAAAAAGGTGTTAGAAATAATCCAACAGTTTGGCCAGGTAGCCGGATTTAAGCTGAATAAACAAAAAACTAAAGTTTTAGGGAAAAATTTAACAGATATGGAAAAGGAGAAATTCCAAGAGGAGACAGGGTTGACGGTGGTCAAAAAGGTGAAATATCTAGGGGTTTATTTGACATCTAAGAATGTGAATCTGTATAAGGATAATTATGAAAAATGTTGGTCAGAAATCAAAAAAGATCTAGAAATATGGTCAAATCTGAAACTGTCAATGTTAGGCCGAATTGCAGTGATTAAAATGAATGTATTGCCTAGAATGTTGTTCTTGTTTCAGACCTTGCAGATTCTTGACAAGACGGAATGTTTCAAGAGGTGGCAGAAAGACATCTCGAAATTTGTCTGGCAGGGCAAAAAGCCCAGAATTAAATTTAAAATACTGACAGATGCTAAAGAAAGAGGGGGTTTTGCCCTGCCGGACTTAAAACTGTACTATGAGGCAGCAGCGTTTTGCTGGCTGAAAGAGTGGATGCTCCTCGAGAACACAGACATTTTGGATCTGGAAGGTTTTAATAACGCATTTGGTTGGCACGCATATCTATGGTATGATAAAATTAAGCTGCATAGTGCCTTTAAAAATCATATTGTCAGAAAAGCATTGTTTAATGTTTGGATAAGATACAAAGATCTGTTGGAAAACAAAACCCCCAGATGGGTGTCACCAGTGGAGGCTAAGGCAGTGAAGAAACTCAATATGGAGGTCGGATGGCCGAAGTATTGGGAAATTTTGGTACAGGAGGGAGATAAATTGAAATTACAAAGTTATGAGAAAATGAAACATAAAGTACAAAATTGGTTTCAATATCATCAAATAATGGAGTTTTTCAAACAGGATAGGAAAAATGGCTTCCAGGTGGAAAAATCAAAACTAGAGACTGAACTGTTAGAACCCAATACTAAGAACTTATCAAGAATGTATAACTTGCTGCTGAAATGGAATACACAGGATGAAACAGTTAAATCGGCTATGATTAAGTGGGCACAGGATATTGGTCATAACATTATGTCTGCTGACTGGGAATGGTTATGGAACACCGGTATTAAATTTACGGCATGTAATGCTTTAAAGGAAAACATTATGAAAATGGTTTATAGGTGGTACATGACCCCAGTCAAGCTGGCAAAAATTTATCACTTGCCCGATAACAAGTGTTGGAAATGTAAAGAGACTGAAGGTACCTTTTATCACCTTTGGTGGACATGCCCGAAGATTAAGGCTTTCTGGGAAATGATTTATAACGAAATGAAAAAGGTACTTAAATGTACTTTCCCTAAAAAACCAGAGGCCTTTCTCTTGGGCATTGTCGGCCAATTGGTGTCAAAGAGGGATAGAACTTTCTTTATGTATGCTACAACAGCAGCAAGAATACTTATCGCAAAGTATTGGAAGACACAAGATCTACCTACTCTGGAAGAATGGCAGATGAAAGTGATGGACTATATGACATTGGCCGAGATGACAGGCAGAATCCGTGATCAAGGAAAAGAGACGGCGGAAGAAGAATGGAGAAAATTTAAGAGATACCTGAAGGACTATTATAAACTTGATGAATGTTAGAATGTTGAGGTTTGCAGGGAAAAAAGGGATACAGTGACATAAGAACAGACTATAGAAAAGATTAAGATGACAGAGGCTGGAAAGGAATATTTAGAAGTTGCTAAAAAATTATGGACATTGGAATGCAGAAAGGGGGGGTATGGGGGAGTCCCGGAAAAGAGGTTTATGAAAAAATGTTATGAAATTATACGTGTTTGTATGTCTTTTTAGGTGTTTGTTTGTCTTTAAAAAACTTTGTAAAACCAATAAAAATTTTATAAAAAAAAAAAAAACCACGGGCACAGAGCCCGTGGACATGGGGACTCGGCTGGTACCGTTAGCGCCCTCCCGACTCGTGAAGGAGCCTTTTTAAAGGCTACGGATCGGGTGCCGGGGAGTGGCGTGGTGCTGTGAGTCTATCGCTTCCCCTGCCGAGCGCAGCCGCATGCCATTCGTCGGAGAGCGCTGGCTTCTTCCATTGGAAATTCGGCTATTTAACAACAACCCGTGAGTAATTGGGCAACCGGGTATAAAAGGAGAAAAAAAAGGAAATTTTTTTCGGATTCGGCACGAGCGGGGGGGGGGATCTAAAAAGGAAGTCAGTCCCCTCCCTGATTGTAAACATGCTAAAACAAGGACTGAGAAACCAAGATCGATTCAGAAGCTTATTGCTGACAAAAAATATCAATTCCACGATGGGATACTACAAGAATTGTGCTGGAGGAGAAAAGTCGAGGGTGAGAGGGAAAAGACAACCCCCCCCCCGGGAACCGGGGTGATTCGGAGAACCTGGCGGAGAGAGATGGAGAATTTGACAGCTGTCAAAGTAGCTGTCAAATCTTGAGAACATAAAGAGGACTTTGTTATAAGTATTTTGCTGGTAAATTTTGTTATAATTGGACATAAATATGGATACAAAATGTCTGGGGAAAAAGAAACAACAACTTGACTTTTGGATTGAGGATACAAAGTTATTGCAACCCCCCTAGAGGGGCTTTGGGACATTACAAGTGGCGTATGTGGAAAACTACTCTGGGATGTGCACAGGACTTATCTCCTGGGAAAGCAGCTAAACTGAAATATTGTTTTGTCTACAGAGGTGACAACACAATAGAATTTTTCTATTGAAGCAAGGTAGGAACTGGACGTAAGTTTTTGTTCCTGAATAACAAACCTCTGTAGAGATACTAGATTTCGGAATAAGAATGGTTTTGCAGCTGAACAAGAAGAAACCTGAGAAAGTAAGAAATAAAAGAGCAAAGGATCAACTACGCCACGGAAAGAACAATGGGAGGAGCAATTACGATCAAAGGAAATTAAAGGCCTCTATTAGACTGGACTTTTGAAGTTAAACAGCATCAAAACAAGCAAATTTAAAGAAAACCGGCAAGATGGATTGAGGAAAATTTGGCTGTGGACTTGAGACCTCCAGGCTGACAACATACAGACTGATGGACATGGGGAATCTAAACCGGGGAAGGGAGGGGGAATTCTAGAATCCAAAGGCTATGTAACCAACTTTTTGAATCTTCTTCTATCTTTTATCTTTTATCTTTCTATATAACTTTGGTATTTTGATTTAACATCTTTTGGAAAAAAGGGGGGGAATTCGTGGAAGGAAACGGGGTAGACCTTGGGGGGGAAATCTTTTTTCTATTTTGTTAAAGATGAGGAGTGATGTTAAGATTGTAATTTAAATTGGCTAATAGGCATAACATATTAGGTTTAAATTGGGAATGAGAACTTGTGGAACCAACTTAGGGAAAGGGGAATACAGTCGGGAGGGGAAGGAGGGAGTCCCAGAAAGGAGGATATGAAAATAAGGGTTTAAAATTGGTCTTTCTTTTTCTTTCTTTTCTTTATCTTTTCTATTTTTTCTACTCTGTCATTATTGGAAATTTTAATAAATATGATTTAAAAAAAAAAAGAAAGAAAGTCTTTGCTCCCCCCCCCCCGCCTGCCTTCAAAAGCCGTCCGGGACAGCGGAGAAACGCGCTGCCTTTCTCCGCTCTCCCGGGAAGGCAGGCAGGGGGGAGCAAAGACTTTCACCCCCCGCCCGCCTTCAGAAGAGGTCCAGGACCTCTTCTGAAGGCGGGCGGGGGGCGAAAGTCTTTGCTCCCCCCCGCCTGCCTTCAAAAGCCGTCCGCGATAGCGGGAAGCGCTTCCCTGCTATCCCGGACTGCTTTTAAAATGCTGGCGGTGGGGAGCAAAGCCTTTCGGCCCCCGCCGGCCTTCCTGGACCTCTTCTGAAGGCCGGAGGGGGGGAAAGGCTTTGCTCCCCACCACCAGCATTTAAAAGAGGTCCCCGGAGATTTCCCTATGGGCTTGCTTCTTGCGAAGCAAGCCCATAGGGAAATTCGTCTTGCGAAGCGCCTCCAAAACAGAAAACCCTTTCGTCTTGCGGGTTTTCCGTCTTGCAAGGCATTCGTCTTGCGAGGTACCACTGTACACAAATATTGTGACTACATTCCCTATAAACATTTCTCTCTTCTGACTGCTACTACCTACACTGGTCAAATCCAATGAAACGTAGGGGGAAATATTTTGCTCCAATACCGAAGCGTCTACAGACAATTGACAGCATAGTTTTGAGCTACACATCTGATTTATCATAGAACCATAGAATTGTAGTATTGGAAAGGGTGCTTAGGGTCATCTAGTCCAACCCTCTGCAATGCGGTAATCTCAACTAAAGCATCCATGCAGACGGCCATCCAACCTCTGCTTAAAAATCTCCAGTGAAGGAGAGTCCATTCCACTGTCAATTATATGGGGCTTACGCAAATATTACGTTTAGACATAGATATCCAGGAAGCCCCAAAGTGGTGTCAACAGATGGATCTAGTAGGCAAGCAGATACAATTCTACTTTGCCTCCTGATCATTGCCTGTGGTTAGCCTGTGGTCATCCAAACCGAGCAAAAAAAGCGCTTGCAGGAACGTTGAACAATCTGGGCTCTACATTTTGCCAGAACTCTGAATCCGAGAAACATTCAGGCAGTCACTTTTTTTTCTCCTTGGCAATCATTAAGTATTTTCATTTTAATAATGGGATAAACTTTACGCAGAATTTCTTTAAAATAATAATAATAAAAATAAAAATTTATTTATATCCCGCCCTCCCCAGCCGAAGCCGGGCTCAGAGTTATAAAAAACATTGCAGCAATTAGTCATTCTGAAATATTTATTAGAACACATTCTGGGCCTCCTGGTAGAGAATGCAAACTGATTATTTTTTAAAAAAAAATTATAAACTTATAAAGGAAATTCTGGCTCCATCACAACCAAGTGAGCTGGCATACACAGGTACGGATAGGTCCCAAGAGCCTGAAACTCTGGAGAGCCACTGCGAAAAAGTGTGGACAATACTGAGCCAAACGTGCTAATGGGTCCACTTCAATGTACCTAAGAGACTCCCATTATTTTCTTCCCTTGCAGCGATAAAAACTGAGTGTTAGTCACTTAGCAGCAGCCAGCTACAGTTATTCAATATTATTTTGATATCCTTTGCTTGATCGTAGTGGAGACCTACCAAGAATGTGCATCCTTACTTGCTTCAAGGCCCTCCATCAAACTTCAACAATCTAGATATGGAGCCAACACTGAAAAGGCTCTATCTGTGGGGCTCGTCCAATGGATGGGTGAGTTGGGCTCCGTCTTTATTAGTTTTATACAAACCTTAAAAGTTTATTTCAATATTTTTTTATTATGAACTCCGTGAGCAGGATGCATACTGTTCTTAAAGTGCTGCTGTTTTCAGCTTTATCTCTGGATTGTGGAAAAATTAAACAACTGTTTCTTTAAAACATAAATTGCTTATTTTAATTGTTTTAAGTAAGGGAGGGCTTGGTGGCATATAGATATTGGATGTAAGTATTTCATAGGGAGAGAAATCAACTATCCCATATAATCACTTGACCACCACCACCATCTAGACCTCCATAAACAGAAAAGGCCCAAGATTTCCCTACAATAGTTGTTTAACTTACACACTTGAGTATCTATTGAAACAATGTGATTGCTGGTGGGGTTTCAGCATTCCTTTAGAGGAATTATAATCTGGATTGCCAATTTGCGTTGTTAATTGCATTATCGTAAAAGATACTATCTTATTCCCAATTTTTTGCAAGGAAACTCAAGGCGGCCAACTAATCATTAACACAGTGTGTGTGTGTGTGTGTGTGTGTGTGTGTGTGTGTTTAATCCCCAAACTGAAGCTAAGTACATAATCAAAAATAATGACAACAAACTCAGGACAAATAGAACAATTCCAGGACAGCCATCAAAGCATCACAAAATGTAAGCTGGGACAGGTATAACTATCCATCTGGAAGTGTTTTTGCTTGGCAGGCGATTCCACGGAGCGGACTCCACAGCAGAGAAAGACCTAAACATGGCTGATACCAACCTAATCTCAGACGACATCAGAGAAAGCAGGCAGGAGAATATCGCTCGCCTCTTGCTGAATTGCACATCCTCTTCCGTTCCTTTTAATAGATTAAAATGGAAACCTACCAGCAAACTATTCAGTCACTTGCCCGATTTGAAGGGTCTGGAGCAGATGTACATTGAACAGATGGAGCTTACAAAACACTTCAAGGGGGCTTCTTCACAGCTCTGCATTTGGTTCATGCATTCAAGTGACTTAGCTCTTCAAAGGCTCGCCTGCGTTAAGTGTTACAGCGATTCTATCCCGTTTGGAGATTGGTACCTCTTGTTTCTAGATTTCCATAAACTGGTGCTTTCCTTTCTTCTTACGTGTATCTGTGTCAACCTTGAGGGACCGTAAATGCTAATTGTATCTGAAAACTTCCTGCTTGATTTCCACCCCCCATCCCAACCACCAGAAACACTAATTCCTCATTAGGCATTAATTCCTAATTAGGCGCTGTTATATATTTAGGAAGGTGATGAATGTCAAGGTATAAACTCCTTCAGCTCATGCTTCAGAACATATATTTGTCCTCAGGTGCAAGTTAAGTGAATTGTCAAGAGGTTCTTCAGAACGAACAAGAAGATTTCAGTTCAGAGACTACAGTGCTCGCCGGTACTCCAGGCTTGAAAAACACCTTCATTATCTTCTCCACGCTGTGGATCTCTCAGCAGCAAAGAATCAGGGATCAAGCTTCAAGAACGGTGCAGACTGTAATGAAGTTTGTTTGCTCTTGTAGCAAAAAGCATTAACACAAAGAATTTCTTCACCCACCACTCTGGTGTTAAAGCAACAACTGATGCAGAGCACACCACCTCTGGGATAGTGCCTTTAGGACACAGGTGGAGGGAAAATGTGGTTCTCCATGTCTTGTGGACAATTCTCATTATCCTTGGCCACTGGCCATGTCACCTTGGGCTGATGGGCAGTGTTCGAAATTAGCAAGGCGCCAGGAGCATTTTGCACCTGGCTTTTGACCACTTGCGACCAAGTGAAGATGCCTAGACGCCAGGATGGCGCCTGACATCTCCACCATCTGGAACCATCTGGGAATCCTTGGATCTGAACTGTTTTCACGGAATTCTACATGTTATATTTCATCTGCACAATTGGAATGAATTTCTGGAACCAAAATGATTTTTTTCTGAGCAGGGGTAGTCACACTTAGGAAAAAGAAGTCAGAATACGCCAAAATGTACGTGGTCCATCCCTGGATCAAGGGGCTTTTCTTCTTTAAGTTCTCAAAGCTCTTAAGTTAGCTGAAGGTGGTCATCTGAACTAGCCAGATGTTTAACTGATGTTTATTTGGGGGGGGGGAATAAGACTTAAGAGCCATCTTGCCCCAAAATGGCAACTAGACATTCCATTTTGGCATCTCTAACCTTGGTTTAGTACACCCCAGGCAGTGTGGTTGCTGACCTTGAGCCAGACATCCTGGAGAGTGAGGTCAAATGGGCCTTAGAAAACACTGCTAATAACAAGGCCAGTGGAAGTGATGATATCCCAGCTGAACTATTTAAAATTTTAAGATGATGCTGTTAAGGTGCTACACTCAATATGCCAGCAAGTTTGGAAAACTCAGCAGTGGCCAGAGGATTGGAGAAGATCAGTCTACATCCCAGTGCCAAAGAATGCTCCAACTACCGCACAATTGCACTCATTTCACACGCTAGCAAGGTTATGCTTAAAATTCTACAAGGAAGGCTCAAGCAGTATGTGGACCGAGAATTCCCAGAAGTGCAAGCTGGATTTCGAAGGGGCAAAGGAACCAGAAACCAAATTGCAAACATGCGCTGGATTATGGAGAAAGCTAGAGAGTTCCAAAAAAACATCTACTTCTGCGTCAGTGACTACGCAAAAGCATTTGACTGTGTCGACCACAGCAAACTAAGGCAAGTTCTTAGAGAAATGGGAGTGCCTCATCTGTCTCCTGAAAAATCTCTATTTGGGACAAGAAGCTACAGTTAGAACTGGATAGGGAATAACCGATTAGTTCAAAATTGGGAAAGTAGTACAACAAGGCTATATATTGTCTCCCTGCTTATTTAACTTATATGCAGAATTCATCATGCGAAAGGCTGGACTGGATGAATCCCAAGCTGGAATTAAGATTACTGGAAGAAATATCAACAACCTCAGATATGCAGATGACACAACCTTGAGGGCAAAATGTGAGGAGGAATTAAAGAACCTTTTAAAGAGGGTGAAAGAAGAGAGCAAAGTATGGTCTGAAGCTCAACATCAAAAGAACTAAGATCATGGCCACTGGGCCCATCACCTCCTGGCAAATAGAAGGGGAAGAAATGGAGGCAGTGAGAGATTTTACTTTCTTGGGTTCCATGATCACTGCAGATGGTGACAGCAGCCACGAAATTAAAAGACCCCTGCTCCTTCAGAGAAAAGCAATGACAAACCTAGACAGCATCTTAAAAAGCAGAGACATCACCTTGCCAACAAAGGTCCGTATAATTAAAGCTATGGTTTTCCCAGTAGTGATGTATGGAAGTGAGAGCTGGACCATAAAGAAGGCTGATCGCCGAAGAATTGATGTTTTCGAATTATGGTGCTGGAGGAGACTCTTGAGAGTCCCATGGACTGCAAGAAGATCAAATCTATCCGTTCTGAAGGAAATCAGCCCTGAGTGGAAGGACAGATCCTGAAGCTGGAAGGACAGATCCTGAAGCTGAGGCTCCAATACTTTGGCCACCTCATGAGAAGAGAAGACTCCCTGGAAAAGATCCTGATGTTGGGAAAGATGGAGGGCACAAGGAGAGGACAAGATGGTTGGACAGTGTTCTCGAAGCTACCAGCATGAGTTTGACCAAACAGCGGGAGGCAGTGGAAGACAGAAGTGCCTGACGTGCTCTGGTCCAGGGGGTCACGAAGAGTCGGACACGACTAAACAACAAAACAAAAACCTTGGTTTAAGGTGCCATTTTGGTACCTAGCTTATATATCTGAGTTTCTAACACTGCTTATGGGAGTTGGAGTCAATCTGCATCTGGAGAGCCACCAGTTCCTCACCCCTGAAGCTAGTTGTTCAGAAACACACACACATCTGCAATTTGCATTGGGGTGGCAGGACTCCAATTAAAGCAAATGGGAGCTTTTTTCCTCATGCAAGTTGCAGGTGCTGGGGATTGATTTGGACCTAGGCTCTGGCATGAGCAGGGTAGGGTGGATTAAGGCCACTCTACCTCCACCCACCATGGTTCCAATCCAGATCAGGGACTCGCTGTGTCTGCAGTTTTCAGGTCTGTTTGTTCCTCTTCTGCAATGTGATGAACAATCCGGGGCGGAAGAAGAGGGTGGGATCGAGGAAGAGAGGCCACATGTGCTGAACTAGAACTCTCTAAAAGCACCACCTTAAAGATATAACATATTTATTGAGAAATGCTCTTCTTGGTTCCTGCAAGAGCCAGTTCTGCAAAGTTTAGGGTTATTTTCCAATAATTTTGTTGTTGTTGCAAAGTTCAATGGTGAAAACGTATGTTTGAGGAACGCACTCCCTCCCTCCGTCCCTCCCTCCCAACACCAAATTGTCACTGGAGAGTAGAAGCAAGAAAAGCAACTGAACCACTTAATCAAAATCACAGTATGTAAGAGTTTAAGAGGCCGATAGGAAGAAGCACCCTCTGGACTGGTCATTGATCTGGGTCAATTCCAGGGCATTTAAGCACCACCACATCCTTAACTTTCCTTTAAAAGGGGGGAGGGGACTTTCGTGGTACCTGCTGATTTGCTTACAGAACCACAGCCTCTCTAGACTGCAGGAAAAGGTATCTTCTTAAAAGAACTGGCTGAAGATGCTTGACTGATCAGCTGCCCCCAATGATGTCAAGGAAACATCATTCACAAGCACCTAAGCTTTGGGAAGCTATGCCCAAGTTAGGCAAATGGAAACATCTTGGGGATCAACAAGCAGCTGAACAACAGGAAGCAAACAGTAGAAAGAAGTACAAAGGGCAAACAAGCAATGAAATCCCCTCAAGGACCTGTATTAGGAGACTGTGAAAAACTCCAGGAAGACCTATCTAAACTGAGAAAACAGGCAATGAACACATAAGTAACAGCCAAAATGAATAATGCGCACTAATACCCAAGCACCTGAGTCTGATACAATCTGAACTGGCCACAACTCCTGAGGAAAAGAATGTGGATTCGTGGTGTAACTGTATGTTACACACAGTTGTATGTTGCATATAGTAGCACTAGTGCAATGGGGCTGTCCTCCCTGCCCCAAATCTGCTCCTAGGGATCAGGAAAGCCCCCCAGAACAGCATACAGGGGAAGGAGAGGTTTCATTCCATCTGACAATCAGAAATGCTTGACCTGACTGAATGGTCTTAATAGTGTAATGTTTAATTCAACACTAGGTTGGGAGTTACTAGAAGAGGCAATGTTCGAAATTAGCCAGGTGCCAGGCGCGTTTTGCACCTAGTTTTCAACTACTTGCGACCAAGTGAAGATGCCTGGTCGCCAGGTTGGCACCTGACATCTCCACCATCTGGAGATCATTGGATCTGGGCTGTTTTCACACTCTAAAACCCCATCCTGCAGAATTCTATCTCTTATCTGTACAATTGGAATGAATTTCTGGAACTAAACTGCTTTTTCTGTGCAGCCGGAGAAGGAACAGTCACCACTAAGAAAAAGAGGTCAGAACAGGCCAACACATATGGTCAAGGGACTTTTCTTCTTTAAGTTCTCAAAGCTCTTAACCTAGCTTCAAGGTGGTCATCTGAACCAGCCAGACGTTTAACTGAGAATCAATCAGTCAGTCCATTATTTGAAAAAATAAGACTTCAGAGCCGTCTTGCCCAAAAATGGCAACTAGACATTCTGTTCTGGCGACTGTAACCCTGGTTTAAGGAGCCATTTGACACCTAGTTTATACATCTGAGTTTCTAACACTGAGAAAGAGGGATTGGACGAAGGCCCATGAGGCCTTCATCCAATCTTGTTGAATCTAAGCAGGCCTAGAAAGAGGTCGGGACTGCTTTCAGGGACTTTTAAGTTTAGGAAAAAATATACGTTATAATCTTTATTTTAAAATAACCAGATTTCACCACCCCACCCAAAAAAAAGCCATAAAGGGGTGTAAAGTAACGGTCACCAACTCAAATGACTTAAAATGGGGTTCAGACAAATTCTTGAAGGGTAAAGCTATTGATGGTCACTAGGTGTATACTATCTAAAGTATTGGGCGGTGTTATGGCTCTGTATACCAGTTTCTGGGAAGCACAAGTGGGGAGAGTGTTGTGTTTGTGTCCTGGGGGGGGGGTGTCCCATAGTCATCTGGTTGGCCATGGTGAGAATGGGACGTTGGACTATTCAAGCTTTTGACCTGATCCAGAAGAGTTATTCTTATGTACACCACTGAAGAACAATGGGTAAACCAAGGTTCAATGAACCCTAAACACTCTATTATATTTATTTGAAAAAACAACCTCTGTTGAGCTGGAGCCTATTAAAAGGAATAAGGGAGGAACAAGACTGCATGAGGAGCAAGTTCAATGGCCTTGGTACCAATACTGGAGAAGGATTCACCCCGTGTCTCACGACCCTCCACTCTTTCAACAGAGGGGTACCCATCCACCTATCTTCATTAGAACCTTTGTGATTTTTCTAAATTAAGAATGGTGTACAAATGAGCCTAATAAAGCAAGTACATTCCTCCAGTCCAAATTAAATTTAAAAATATAGTCTTTTATCCTGATCTAGGTCATGATTAACCTTTAGGCTGGTCACATGAACAAACACAAATTTCAAAAAGGGAAATTCCCACCAACATCGCAGAGTCCAAAATCCTGACATAATTTAGACTGACATCTGAACCATCCACCAGGTATAGTTGTTTGCTTGTTTCTTTCTTACCTTCCTTCCCAAATCATTCTCAGTGGTGGCTGGTGTCACACATTGTCCTCCTCTCGCTGCACTGAATAGGCCCCAAGGAGCATTGTGGACTCCATTATCACAGGTCATTGCCACCCACGTCTGCCTCCGCAGAATTACTTTCAGGGGGGGAAACAAAACCTGAAATTGCTTTTATCTCCTTCGCCAAATGCAAAACTCAGAAGGAAGGTCATATGAGTTGAAGAGAGCACACACTTTATATACAGAGGTTCCCAGGTTCAGGCACCTCCTGCTTAAAAGGACCAGGTAACAGGTGATGGGGACGAATACCTGCCTGAGATCCTGGAAAAACCACTGCCAGCCAGACAACAACAGGCTAAACTGACAAAAGTCTGATGTGGCATAAACAAGCTTCTGACATGCCAAACTTTTTATTAAATTTATATGATCGTCTATTGATTAAAAAAATCTCTAGGCACGTTACAAAATCAAAACCATTGTATACACAAATTACAATAATGAAAACAACAGAAGTCCCACACCACCACACGGCCTTCCCTAGTGTGGATGGGATAAAATAGCTTACAGCTCACCTTAAAGCCACACCAAGAGAACATAATTTTTAAATAATTTTTATTATTTCTTATTTCTAGACCACTTTATATTTTAAAGAAATGAATCTCAAAGCGGTTTACAATATAGACATAAGATTTATTTAAAACCATGTTAAAATAACAAAGACTAAGGTTTGTTTTAAAAAGAGATTGGGGGGGATGTACAGTCAATTCCCCATCAGCAGTTACAAGAACAGCCCAAAGATTTACAGACTGCAAGAGAATTAAGCCCCAGTAAATAATAATGACTTATAGGATTAAGTCTTCATGATAAACGCATGGGTAGCAAGGACAGTGCCAGAACCACAGCTAGCAATTTCTCATCTTAAGACATGGGTAAGCCCTTCAAGCTGTTGCTGGACTCCAGATCCCATCAGCCAGCCAGCATAGGCAACAGTCAGGGATGATGGGAGTTGTGGTCCTACTACATCTGGAAGACAACAGAGTCCTCATCCCACACCTAGGAAACAACAGAGCCTGGTAGGCATGATGGCTATGTTGAAAACACATAGAAAATTCCAAATCTCTCTGGGGCTTCGGACTTCCGGGTTGGCGCGATCGGGAAATGGCGGATTCCCCCCGAGCTCCGGAGGGAATCGGCTCAGCGGTGGATGGGTCTTTGCCGTGCCGACGACACGGGGACCCTTAAAAACCGCAGGCGCGGAAGCCTGCGGACTGAAGACTCGGCGGGTGCCTTAAGCGCCCCCCCTGATTCGCAATGAGCCTTTTTAAAGGCTACGGAGGGGATACAGGGGACGGCGTGGCACTGAGAGTCGACCGCTACCGCCGCTGAGCGAAGCCGCGAGCCATAACTGGAGAGCGCTGACTTCCTTCCTTGAAATTCGGACTGAAAAAAGAACCCGTGAGTAATTTGGAACTGAACTTTAAAACTTTTACCTTTTGAATTTGAGACGACCGGGGGGTGTGCTAAAAGGAAGTCCTCACACCCCCCCTTGCAGACGATCCAGAGCAACGAAATAAGAACTAAGCTGGAGTGCCTACCCTGTAAAGGGTGAGTTTTAAAAAGACAGTAACTTCCAAGATTTAGAAAGGTAAATTTGAGCAGGAGAGTGGAGTGTTGGAAGAGTCTTTGTTTTGTGGTAAACAACCCTCCCTCCCGGGCCCGGGAGCGACCTGCTTTGGAGCCTGAATAGAGGAGCAGAATTTGACAGCTGTCAAAAGCTGTCAAATGGACTATTAATAGTGAAAAAAATTGCTGTTTAAGACCTCTCCGGATTAAAAGGAGTTACAATTGAACTAAAATTTTGAGAAACAAAGAAACAATAATAGGACAGAGGACTGTTGGAGAAAAGGTTACTCAGTAACCAGATTCCCTCTAGGGGGAATTCTGTGGAATTACAATGGCTGTGGGTGGAAAGATACTGAGAGAAATCGAAAGAATGTTCTCACTGGTGGGAACCCTACAGGAGCAGACTACAGCTATGAGTAAACAATTGACGACCTTGGATTTGGAAACAAGTAGTTCTGCTGAAAGTAATGAGGGCCTGAGTGAGAAAGAACCCACAGCTGAATCTGAAACAATAAACAAAGAAGAGGAGAAGACAAAACAAGAAAGAGAACAAGTTATCTGGGAAAGTACTAACCAGAAGCCGACATCTGGAGAACACAAGCAAGGAGACTATTGGATTAAATCCACTCTAAGCCTACGAAAGATACAGAAGATGAAAGTGGAGGCCCTGGGACTTTATGGAATTCAGGAGCTCGAAATAAAGAAGTACAATTGGGGCCTCCACATAGACTTTGATTTTGACTATCAGCAAGACTTAGGCCTTGTGGAAATTCCTCAGCAGTTGCCTTTAAATATGGGAAGAGAGTATGGACTGATTGGATTGATTGTTAAGGAAATCTTTCGAGACTCGATGATAGACAAAAAGGACTACCAACAAAACCGGCGGAGAGGGACTAAAAGAGAATTGAGAGCCTCGGATATCCGGAATCCAGGCTAAAAACTGTTAATTTGGACATGTCTTGGGAAAGGACGCAAAGCGGGGAGGGGAGGGAGGGAAGTATCAAATTTAAACAACACTCAAGACCAGGGGGTTTAGTATTAAGAAAATTATGTAAGAAAAAATGAGAAATCGAGGGAAGAGAATTGGGGGCCAACTTAGGGAAAATTTATTTTTGTTTTTTATAAAAGGACTAATATTAAGATGGAAGAAATGCCAACTTGCTGACATAAGTTTGGGAATAGGGATGCAGGGGAGGGGGTGGGGGGAAGTCAAGAACTAGGGTTAGAAAATAAGATTTTCGGGAACTATTCATGTTCGTTGTTTTTTATGTTTGTTTTGGTGTGTTGTTTGTGTTTATATAAAATGTGAAAACCCAATAAAAATATTAAAAAAAAAAAAAAGAAAATTCCAAATCTCACACAGCTTTGGGCTTTGTTCACAATACACACTTAAGGCACATAGCTTTCCACTATGTGGCCTGGGAACTGCAGTTTGGGAAGTGTGCTGGGAATTGTAGCTCTCTGAGAGGTTAAGCTACGATGCTTTAGGGGAAGCCGTGGCTGTTAAAGTAGCACAAATATGCTCTAAATGTATTACGCTCATGTAGGGTTGGTTGAGACTCAAATTTTGGTGGCTCGTGCTAACCAAGTTCTAGGTAGGCTAAGTTAAATAAAGGTGGAGTTTTCACCCGAAATAACTCACATTACTCAAAAAGATTGGACATACGTACGGCAAATACTTGAACTAAACTATGCCCCACTTCTACATGGACCCAAGAAAAATTCTGCCACTCTATATCGAAAGTAAATAGCCTTTCAACCCCTATTCTGAGTGCAATGAATCATTCTGAGAAGGTAGAAAGCCCTCATGCAGTAAGCTAACCAAAGTTTTTCACGGCCGGACGTGATCCATCAGGAAAAAAGAAGTGAGAGAAAAGTGGCTGAATTGCTTGCAACGTACTTAAGCCTCTCAAAAACTGCTTCCATTGTTTTAAGCAGCACAATGAAAACGGCATTGCAACTACTACCCACGTATAACCAAAGAAAGCAAGAAATCTACTAGTGAATCTCTGGTTGATCTGCAGCGCCCTCCTCTCTCTCCTTTTCTATCATGTCTATTGGGGAGATGTGCAATAAATCAACAAGCGTTTCCAATTATCAATTGTTGAATAACAGTAACACCGAACGTCCCCCACCCCACACACAAAAAAAATAGGCTGCTGACACAAAGAAAGCTTTTGGGGAAAACCTGGAATGGATTTTTGTATGAAAGGATTGGAAGCTGTGATCTAGTTGGAATGGAATTGAATGGAATCCAATTGGTGCCACTGTGCTCATGCAAGCACTTTAGACCCAGCTCTGCTAATGAGAATGAAGAGGTTTTGGGTGGGGGTTTTTTTTGCCTATTTTCTGTTCCCTTGCAACACCCCACCACCACATTCCACTGTGTTCTGTAGGGTTCCCTGACAGTCAAGACCTTTCTTGGGTGCAAAAACCGCTTCTCTTCCTCTTTGATTCTCAAATGTGTCTGCTAGATCAAAAGCCCTTCCATTAAGTGCCCTTAACAAAGCCAAAGACTCAGACACCAGGAAGCTTTAAAACTATTTAAAAATACCACTTTTACATTATTTTTTAAAGAAGACTCTATAGATAGCAATGCATGTCTTCAGCAAGCCTTACATGAGGCAAGCCCCAAGGGAGATAATATTTTAACGTCTCCTGGATTTTATGGCAGAACTCTGAAATATGCAACTCTATTAAATTCATGAAGCCAGAAAGTTTCAGCTGTTGCTCCACAAAGGATGTATTGCCACATAACGGAAGCCTCCTCTTTCGCCTTCAGCATCTGTCAAACTCTTCCCTTCATCTAATTTCTCTCTCCCCTTACCGAGATAGTCTCTGTCCTTTGAATGCATCTCTACATTGGCTCCCTCTTCCCTCCTGGATTAAGTTTAAAGCTTCTTTTATTTTGCTTTAGTGCCTTTGTAGTATCAGCTGTTAGCGTTTTCTTCTTCCTAATTTCGGCATTATTCTCACTTCATCATATGAGAAAGATGCCTTAAGAGCAGAGGTGTGTGGAGTTTGTGGCCCTACAGATCAGCCTTTCTCAACCCTGGGTCTCTAAGCTGTTGTTGGACTACAACTCCCATCATCCCTAGCTAGCAGGACCAGTGGTCAGGGATGATGGGTGTTGCAGTCCAACAACATCTGGGGTGCTCTAGATGTTGCTCAAGGCCTGCTCCCATCAGCACAAGTCAGGGTTCATAGAATCATAGAGCTGGAAGGACCACAAGGGTCATCTAGCCAAACTCCTTGCAATGCAGGAATCTTTTGCCCAACAAGGGGCTTGAACTCGCAACCCTGAGATTAATGGTCTCATGGTGGGAGGGGGGATAACATCTGGAAGACTTCAGGATTCCTATTCCCTGCCTTATATCATTTCTACACCCAGCTCAGTGTTTCCATCTCCGACAACATTTCCCCAGGGTCTTGAGAATGGATCCTTCCCAGTGTCTCACTGCCTGACCTTTAACTTCTTTCCACTCCAGCACCACAGGTACTAATAAACCATGGTCCATTACCAGACCAAGGAAGCACCCAGTATCACTAGCATTCAGTGTGACTTGAGGTCACACAATATAGGTCTGCAATGCAGGCAAGCGGGAAATTGTGTGCAAAATTCCAGGGGTTCCAGGCACTTAACCTGGGGTTCACATTTCCATTTGGAAACAAGGCACAGCAGAGACTGGGGTGGTTATTGACACATATATACAACCTGAGCCTACGCCGGAGCGGTTCACAGCATCAACATCCTAAGGGGTGTTGTTTCTTGCACAACAGCTGCTTTGGATTCAAAGAGAAATCAAGCATCGTGCTCTGAACCTCACTCCAGCTTGCCGCCTTTACCAGTGTGCAACCTTTTTTTGTCCTCTAGAGTACATCACATCCAACTCTAAAATTCTACTCCAAATTCTGTCTTTGTCTTCTAAGAGCTGGAGGTGTTGCCCCCACCCACTTGCCCTCTGGCACAGAGCCCCCTCACCTTGGCTTTCCTAATGGCTTGTCACCTTTATTTTGTTCTTCTGTTGGCCCATCACCACCCCAGGAAAAGGGCCACGCTTATATTTTAACATTTGCTGAATCCAGGAATGTGTGCCACCCTGAAACTCTTAACATGGGGGAGTCTGAAACGCACAGCACAGGGGAGTCGGGCACCAACAAACTCACAACAATATATATCTGCCTGTGTCTGCGGAGAGGAAACTATCTCCTTTATGGTACTCACAACAGCACACAATCAATGGTGCTCCAGGATCAACATATAATAACTAACAATCCTTGATTGCCCAGATTTTATCCCAAGCAACCACTGAGCAGGCACATCAGAACCTGTCTCGTATCGCCTAGTATAGGAACCCTGACTTGGTCTCTTTCTGAAAGCATGTGTTTTTGGGTAGGTCTAATGACACAACACTAGGAACTTCAATGCTTCCTTTGCCACTACATATTCAGAGTTACACCATGGATTCAAGTAAGGTAGGAAACATGGACTTTTTGGGGGGAGGGGTAGTATTCAAATATGGGTTTTCTCAATTTTGTGAGGTATTACCATTTTACTGGTTAATGCCATTGTTAGCCACAGAACGAAGACTTATAACTGGTGGGTGATTTGAGTCTCTTGTTATTCCTGGCTGAAGGTCTGGTTTTCAAAATGATAATAAGTTTATGTATTGGAACGGAGGTGTCCTTCTGAAGATCTTGAAGGAAAGCGTTCCTTATGTGTAAGGTAAACTAACCATGACACTAGAAAGATAGATGACTACCTCTCACCATCATCAGAATTGGGTATAAACCATATTTAACAGAGTAACACAGAAAAATAGTTTCAACAAGATCAATGTCTGCTGGTATTTTGAATGTTATTAATCCAGACACATTAATTTCAGAGACTGGCTCCTTTCATCAAATCTTATTCAGAGAAGAACTGGTGCATCTACGCAGCCTGTATGATGACGACAGCAGTCAGCTGGAGTTCCAAGTGACAGAGCCAGGATCAGGAGCCTGTCGCCCTGCAGCTCCCCTAATCCCTAACCACTAGTCATGCTGGCTGGAGCTGATGAGAGTTAGAGACCCAAAACACCTGGAGAACCACAGGTTTCTCACTGCTGTCAGCACTGAGAATCTAGAAAATTAGGCAAGCTTTACTTCACAATGTATTTATTAATTGCATTTGAAACAGCTGTTTCAAGTATAGCATGAGAACTAGTGTGGTACAATGGATAGAGTTTTGAGCTTGAAAATAGGAAACTTGTGTTGAAATTCCTGCTCCAAGAAACCTTGAACAAATTGCTGTCTCTCTTTTTCCCTCCAACCACAGTGGTGAGTTGCTGATCCAAGTTTCCTGGAGGAACGGCTGATACAAAAATCTAAATAAATAAATCAAAATAAATGTCACCTGGAGTTACCAGTGGCTTCCAGCAGCAGCAGCGCCAAATCAATGGACCTGTGTTCATTCACAACCTCAGTCTTAAGGGTTGATCTCCCAGCCAAAATTCCACTTCCTCCAAGAAGGCTCTGGGATGAGTAGTTAACTCTGCAGTATGGAGATAAATCAGCTGACTGCAAGCATCTGCAAAGAGTAAGGAGGTAGTTCTGCTTCTTCTTAGAGGGGAAGCCCCCTGGAAGATATTGCTGGTCATCTTCAAGAACTTCCTGGTGGGACCTGCAGGCTTTCTTCCTCCACCACAGTGCATGAAAGGACACAGGGCGAGATACGTAGGTTTGGGGACAGAAAGCAAGGCCATCTCAATAGTGGTTTGTAGGCTGGGTAGTTCCTTCCTAAGCGAGATTCAGAGCACTTCCTCACTAGTGTGTTGTATGGGCAACCTTTTTTTAAAAAAAAAACACTTGTATCTTTGTAGAGGGTTTGGAACAAATTGTGGATAACTGATTGTTCCTACTTTTTTTAACCCTAGCTTCAAATACACTGGGATGAGGGAGTTTAAAATTAATACAAATTAACTCCGTTTTTAAAAGGCTGTACAGGGATCTAAAATTATGCTCTTGAATAAATGGTAGGTACCTGCGTTTCAGGGTTTGTTGTCAAAAACGAATCCACAAGGACCCAATGAAAGTTTCATGTTGGCAATTCTCTCGCGCCTGCCATGCGGCATTTACACAAAGTCTCTTTGAATACGTGCAATACTTTCCGCTAGTGGGGTGGAGCTATAAACTCAAGGTACAGTCCTGGTTGTACCCTAAACATTGATTGTTTTTGCTGCAGCAACATTTTAAGTTTCGTTTGAGGAAAGACAGCAACACTTCTGTGCTTTCCTACCAAATCCAGCCATATGGAGTAGAGTCTGCAGTAAGATCCAGAATTAGCTCTGAGCATCCTTAGGAGATTCTTTTGATAGCAGGAAGGACCACTCCAGAATTCTACACATAGCTAGAACAATTTGTCAAACAAGGCTGACACTATTACTACCTTCTACAATCCCAAGAGGCATAAAATAGTAAATCCCAGAAGAAAAGACACTGGCATGAAATTATTGCTGAAACAATAATACCTTATACGTGCATGCAGACAAAACCACACACCTTAAAAGGCTACCAATGAATTTACCATGATGGGAGTAAAATCAGATATAACTATTCTAATGTTGGGGGGGATTTGGAACCCCCAAACTGAAGTACTTTAGGGTTTTCCATAATGAAGAAATCATTTTTTTTAAATAAACCACTTGGCTACAGAAGAAAACTTTGTACCCATTTTATAGGTGCATTTCAGAGATCCAAAGCTCCCATTGACCACTGCTACCCAATGGGCTAGCTCAAGCTTATTTCACCACCGCTGGAGAAGGGGAAGCAAGGTCACACTCTGGCACTTGCTAAATGCTCACATCCGTAAAATTCCAGCTGATTGCACAGATCAGGACCGCATGCATTCTATTTTGTACATTACCCTTTTTATTTTATACATGCACAGGTCCTGTGCCTATTTTATGCCCACATGTGGGTGTCTACTGCGCCTGGAGGTGGAACAGGTGTGCGCGCTGGGAAAGGCAGAAAGCCACAGCCTTGCTTGCATGCCACAGAGGGCTTCTGCTTGTGGGGAAGTACATGGGGACCGGCCCAATGGCTACAGCCACGGGCAGTGAGGACAACAATCTCACTTTCCACTGGCTAAGAAATCGACTAAGCTAAAAGAAGCCTGTTGAAAAGAGCATGGAGAGTGCCACTGAGTCAAGACACTGAGTCACGAAAGGTCATGTCAAAACATTTCAGAAGGCAATTTGCTAGCAGACGGCTTTGCAACTCTAGTTTTGTTGTTGTTGTTGTCTGCTGCTGCTTATGTAGACTTGCGTTGATTTTAAGAATAGCTGGGATCCAAGCCTATATTATTATTTAAAGAAACCCATAAAGGGAAAACAAAACTTAAGAGCACATTGTGCTATTTAATTCCAGCGTGAATATTCCAACCGCTCCACTGCATCGTCCCCTTTCCTTTAACCTACAGCTTCTTTTCCATCTCACCTCGTCTGTATGCATTGCGATGTAAAAGTCACTTGAGGGCACGGAAATAATTCGCATGCATTCAGGCATTCTGAAATGCACCCTCGGCACAGAACCCCTGTTTCCTTTAACAAATCCCTGCCGGTTTGGAAATTTTCATTGATGCTGTTCTCTACAAATTCATCCCTGGTCATTGAAGGATACAGCTCTCAATGGCTACTACTCATAATGGGTATATACTTCCTCCAGATCAGAGGAAGCATGCATCTGAATGCCCGTTGCTGGGAAACAACAGCGGAAGAGAATTCACGTCTCCATGTCCTGCTTGCAAAGCTTTTCAGAAGCATCTGCTTGTCTTGACCACTTGTGTAAAAAAGGGATGCTGCGCTGGATAGGCCTTCGGCTGGATCCAGCCCAGTTCTTAGGCGTCTTACTACACGCTGACAATTACTACAGAATTCCTTGCTTTTAACCCTGTGATGTGTTTCTTACCCACTGATGACTAGATGGCAATAACATACACATTAATTCAACTGAAATGTCTCGTGTACGGCAATCCCAAATTCATCTGCCTATTTCACTTCCAGAATGTCTGTGTCCAGCTGTCACAAAAGATCAGCCTTCCTTACTGCTGTATTCCAGGAAAGCTATGGATGTCAGTATCCTTCTTCACCCACATGCTAGATTGACTCCTTTGCCACCATACGCAGAACATGTTAAGTGTTCGGTGCTACTGAACCAAAAAGCATTTCGCTAACATACCATACAACAACAATGAACACAGCTTGCATTTAGAAGCATGTGCAAAATCCTAACTACGAAGATAACTTTAGCTGCCTAACCTCAAGTAAGATCACTGTTTCCATTATTAACCAGTATTCTCAGGGGCTTCCCAACAAGACCAAGAAACCACACGTTCAGACACGAAAGTGATTTTGCCTCATACGCTTAATGTCTTTCCTATAAGCACTTTAAACTAAATGCACGCATGCTATATTCACAAGCGTCTTAATCCAGAAAATGTAACTTTGAAAAACTGCCTTCTCTTATTTTAAAGAGCAAAATATATGCCAATTCAAAACCATAAGCTGGACCTCAGTGATTCAACGAGATTGTGGGGTGGGGAGGGGGGAGACATCTGTAGATGAAAATGTATTCATAGGTTGCAATTCAGCTATCATACACCCCCAGTAACTATTTGAAATAAGCATTTTGCACTAAGCAGCCAGGGTCAGAATCCATGTTGAAAGCCATTCATAGTACTGCAATTCAACAGCATATGCTAGAATAGAAGCTACACCCCTTTATGGACCGTACTTTAGGATTACAATACCACTGGTGCAATCCTAGCCTCAAAGACGTCAATAGAAATTCAGTCACCTAGGTCAGTAACAGGCAAAATAGAGCCCAAATGCATCCCTTAAAAGTAGTATAACACGTAATGCTTTTCTGTAAACTCATTGATCACAATGCACAACGTTCAGCCATCGCCAGCAGACTGACAACTCTTCATCCCTCCTCACCCTTACACACACACACACACACACACACACACACACACACACAAATATGCAAGCAGTCAATATCCTTAAAAAAAACCAAAAAACCCCGATGATGCGTTGCGGATCCTTCCCATACTGCTACTGAGAAATGGTAAGTCCAAAGAGGCTTAACTACAGCTGGAAGCAAGGGCTCCTGCAGCTGGAAGCCCATACAAATCCTCTATCAGCAATATCCTGGTACAACACTATGGAGACATGACCAGAATGCTAAGCGAACTACGATTTTCCAAGTTTAATCATACCTCCAAGCATTATCTAAATATACATCCCTGTGACTGATCAGTTATTGGCTTTTCCTTCCTGCCTTACCGGGGGGGGGGGGGCGACAAAAACATAGCGGTTACTGCTTTTAACAAAAGATTTCGTCTGCAGAGGAATGACTCAGGATAAAACTTTTAAAAACCCCATTCCCTTTCGTTACACTACGACATGACGTAATCATACACAAGTTAGCATTCCCCACATGTTAAAACCATGCACATCTAAAAAGCACCGTGGGTTGCAAACGGCAAACCGATTAATAATGTGCAAAGGCCATAATAGATACCTTTCTTTCTGTGTCCTTTACAGAAGATCTCCTTCTTCCGCGCTGGCTACAAGGCTATTCCTATGAAAGAGCACACAGACACACACACAAGGGGTTGTTGCTTTTCCAACAGGAGAGGATGCACGCACCCATATTACAGATAATTTATCTGTAATATCTTGTCCTAGAGCTCTCCCTCCACTTACAACTGCAATGTTCCCTTATCCTGCACGGCTGCTACCACTGATTGAAATTCAACATGCAAACTACTGCAAGCATCAGTGCAGTCACCGCGAAGCAACCAAGCCAAGAAATAAAAAGGTTTAGCCTGTGGGGACATGCAAAGTGGATACAACAGGAGTTTGCCACAAGTGAATTAAAACAACCCCCCACCCCAATAAAAGGTTTGCAAGGCAAGACACCTTCCCCTTTAAATACCTACGGCCCGCCCACACGGACTGCATATGGAGGGAGTCAGAAATTAAGAGAGCATTCTGCATTCAAACAGCACATCAAATGCATGCAGAGACACCTTTAAGGCACAGCAATGGGAGAGGGAGAGGAGGGGGGGGGGTCGAAGCATGCTTCCTTCACCAGCAACCCACATATTACACATAAACCATTCTGAATTAATTTTTTTAAAAGAAAGACTTACTGGTCTGATCCACTTGTTTTTTTTTTTCCTCCGGCCTTCCAAAGTAGTCTCTCTCAAAGAGCAATAATGCACACACCGGCGCGCGCGCCCCCGTCTCCAAAGCAAGCACCGGGGCAGACTGAAGCGGCGGGGGTGGGCTGGGGGGCGAGCAGCGATAGCAGCAAACAGCTGGAAGGATGAACTTGGGAGATCTGAGCAAAGCCAGCGGCTCAGAAGCAAGCATTTGCTCCTGGCGTCGAGAGCAAGGGCAGCAAGAGCAGCGGGCGAATGGAAATTACCTCTGAGCCCCAGAAGCCTTTTCCTCGGCAGTCAAAGCATGGAGACCGAATGGGACTGAGCAGCAGAAGCAACCGGGTCCCTGCATAGTTCCCGGGCGCAGACCCCCTTGGCGGGCAGCTGCCTCGAGTGGAATGAGGGGGTGGGTTGGGGGGGGGCGCCAGAGAGGGAGAGCGAAGCAACAGCCGCGAAGCGGGAGCGGGCGTCCCCTCGCGCACCCTCAGGCAGCCCCGACGGCTCCTCGCGCGCTCCTGCCCGCCGCGGCGCAGCCCAGCCCGCCGACCTTCCTCGGCTCTCGCCCTGCCAGCCCTTCGCAGCAGCAGCAGCTCCAGCCCAGGAGCCGAGGCGGCGCCACCATGAAGGCTGCCCGGCCACCCAGCCGCCCCTCTCCTCCTCCTCCTCCTCCCTCACGCCCCCTTCCCTTTTCCCCGCGGAGGCTCCGGGAAGGACCTCCGGCATCCACCACCTCCTTCCCCTCACAGCCTGCGCGCAAATGCAGCAGCGGCGGCGGGAGCAGCCAGCAGACCAGAGGCGGCGCCCCCCGCCCGCCACACACACACACACACAAAACACACACACACCCCTGCGCGCGCGCGCACACACACACACACACACCGCCTCCTCAGCCGGAGGGGACCCCCCTCGCCTCCTCTCCCCGGATTCCGCCTGCGCCTCGAGGGGCGCAACAGCCCGGCTGCCCTACCTGCTTCCTTCTCTCCTCTCCCTGCCCGAGGAAAGGAAGCGAAGGGAAGGGGAGACGGAGGAGAAAAGAGCCTTCGCTACCAGCGCCGCCGCCGCACCAGCAGCAGCCCAGCCAAACGCAGCAGCAGCCGCCGCCGCCTCGCTCCGGCTGCCTGGAAAGTCCCTGGTGCGCTGCCCCGGCTCTCTTTCTCTCCCTCACCCCGCCCCGCACTTCCTCTCCCGCCCTCCCGAAGCCCAGGCTGGAAATCCCCGGCACGCCGCGTTCCCTTCCTCTCTCTCTCTCCCTCTCTCTCTCGCCCTGCCCGGCTTCTCGCTACGGCGCAAAAGCACAAGCGCCAGACAGCAGGCGCGGCAAGCAGCTCTCCGTCGCAAGCCAGGCGGGGAGGGACTCCGGCAGGCGCGCGCCAGCCCCTTTTCTGGGCGGCCGGCGCAGCGGACTGGCTGCCTGCCCTGCCAAGCAAAGAGAGAAGCAGCGGGGGGGGGGGGTGGGGGGGAGTGGGAGGGGCGAGCCGCTCTTCCCGGAGGGATTTCATTCAATCCGTCTCGCACGATCCGGCCCGCCTTTCTCTTGCAGCAAGCGCGCGGGGAGGCATCGGGAGAGGGTACCCCCCACCCAGCCAGCAGTAGGCCAGGAATGGCTTCAGGGGCTGCGCTTTCTCCTCTCTTGCGCGCGTGCACACACACACACCCCGCCGGGATTTATAAGCCTGCTGCTGTGAAAAGCCGATGGCGAGAGTGGCCCCTCTGAGCATGTGCTGAGCGCTCCGCCCTCCTTGCACTGGGGACCCGGTTGCTTGCAGGCCTGGTGGTTTCCAGCGTTACCCAGTCGTTGCTCTTCCACTGTGTTGCTCTTGCACGTTGGTCTTCCGGTCCTTAAGGTAAACGGGGAACGGCTTTCCGCAGTTTGGGAGGTATTTTGTGTGTGTGTGTGTGCATCCTGCTGCATTCCATTCGCACTAGTGGGTGTGACCCACTAGCCAAGGAGGCGAAGAAGGGACAATTCTGAGCATGCTCCTTTTTTAAAAAAACAAAAACACAACAACACACGTACACGTACAAAACCACCATTCTTCAATTTGAACTAGAGTGCTTTTTAATTTACTAAGCCCCACTGCACATTGTGGAACCTGTTCTGAACAAGCAGACATAGGTGTGTGCTGTAAACGATTAAATAGGCATAAACGTGCCTGTGAGTTCGAGTTGTTCAGTTGTTCCAAAGTGAAAAGGCATGATTAGTTTTGGGGTGACGCGAGGATGATTCATAAGAGGCACCCACTTAGATGTCCCTTCATTCTCGCCCTGAAAGGGCATGCCTCTTCTATGACGACACTTGCCATTTGCAGTTTGTATCGAAAATAGTTTTCCACCAGTTACTAATCTAGCCCAACCTTCACCAACCGGGTCCCCTCCAGATGTTTAAGACCACCACAGCCATGGTGATGGAAGTTGTGGTCCAAAACATCTGGCAGAGATACCAAGTTGGCAAAGGCTGGGCTAGCCAGTGTTCCATCACTACTTATTTTCCAGTCGAGTTATGTGGAAGCAGGGCAGTCATTACTCAATGGCACACAATATGTTTCATAACTGAACACTGAAATCTGGGTTCTGGGTCTCAGGTGGTGTAGTCAGCCTAAGCAACAACCCAAAATGTCACACTTATGGCTGGGCTGAAATCACACTCACACAAGATCCCCACCCCCAAATATTGTCCTCTTGCAAAAACTGGGCCAATCTGCTGCTGCTTTCGGGACAATGGCAGAATTTCTCTTGATTTTTTTAGGAGGGAATCTGCTTTACCGGGTCTCAGCAGGAACTGTGGCTTGCAGGAAGTAGCAGAGAGGGTCTTGCACCACTTCCTCCTGGCAACACTTCCCAGAATGCCTTGGCCAGCGTTGGCACCCGAGGTGAAACACAAAATGGTGCCCTCTCCCTGCCAGAGAAGAAAGGGTGAGTTAAGATCTACATCAGGGACAAGGGAGGAATAAATATCTGATTGGGATCTGCGAATCTGGCCCTCAGCCTGAGGCGGTCACTTCACCTTGCCTCATGGATGTGCCGCCCCCAACTTTGGGAACAACAGCATTCTGGAAACCTTGGCCAACCAGAAGCCAAGAGCCTTCTGCCCTCTGCAATGACCTTTTTTTAAAAGGGTTAAAGTGAAGGGGCACAGAAAACCCTTGGCCACCATGTGATATTAAGTTCAGTAAGCAACAGTCCCCTTCTGAACACTTTGAATAAATTTCTTTCTCTACTCCCAACCCCTTTTCTGTAGAGAGTTTTGTTTAGTTCCCCACCCACCCAACAAATGGTTGAAAAATACATTTTTGCCACAGTGACAGTGACGGCAGGGACTACTGATTAAGTACATGTTCATTCGCAATGTCTCTCTCTAATATTTTTCTTACGACGTGTAACTTTGTGATCGGTTGGGTTGCAAAAGTACAACAAGCTTATGCGCATTGTTGGGCTTGCATCCCACACATCTCATGTGTTTTGTGTTTTGTTGTGTTGTGTTGTGTTGTGTTGTGTTGTGTTGTGTTGTGTTGTGTTGTGTTGTGTTGGATGCTCTGCCAGTAGTGTGTGGTACCCTCCAGAGATGCAGGTGAAAGGTAAAGGAAGGAGGCAGAGACCAAGCCTGTGAATACATTATTATTATTATTACCATTTATTTATCAGCTGTCTTCTAAACCACCCTCTCAAAGCGATTAACACACAAGGTGGTTAGAAACGGTGAAAAACTCAGGAGCAACAGATGCATTTAAAATATGACTAACAAGTGGACCCACATAAAGACCCGTTCATCCAACGGGGGAGGCTGTCAGAACAAAAATGTCCTGAATTGTTTCCAGAAAACGCTGCTGGTGGTTGCCTGTCAAATCTTGACAGGAATTCTGTTCCACAAAACGGGGGTCGCCACATTAAAAGCCCTCCACGGAATTACTGCGGAACGCACTTCTGAGATCTTTGGATCTTGCAGGGGAATCTCTCCCTCAGACCACAGCAATCTACTGGGTATATAAGGAGGAAAGTCAATCTCTCAAGAAACCTGTCCCTGAGCTGTACTCATATTATAGGGCCAACAACTTGAACCTGGCCTGGTTTCAGATTGGTAGCTGGTGCAAATCCTGAAAGCAAGGTGTCATCTGCTAGTGGTAGTTTTCCCCCAGAGGCAGCCAAGCTGCCATGTTCTTCACCAGAGGTATCCTGTAGGGGTGGTTTTTTTGTGTGAAATACGTAGTTTGATGCATTCCCCCCACACACACACACACCAGCTAGCTTCGGTCCAAACTGTAGCCTTATTCAATCCAAATATGGACTGAATAATTTGCAAATTTGCAACACCAACTTTCTCTTCCATGGCGGGGGGTGCGTGTCCTCTGTGCACATACACAGGTCATAGAACCATAGCATTGTAGAGTTGGAAGGGACCCCTGGGGGCATCTAGTCCAACCCCCTGCTGTGCAGGAATCTCAACTACAGCATCCATGACAGATGACCATCCAACCTCTGCTTAAAAACCTCCAAGGAAGGAGATTCCACAACCTCCCGAGGGATGAAAGCGATGCTTAAATTTCCAACAGCTTGGGTAGTTAAAATAAAGTTGGCATCACAGAGGACAAGGCTATCAATGCCCATCAATGCTTCTGAATACCAGTTGCTGGAAACCACAGGATCCAGGAATAGTGCTCTTGCACGCGGGTTCTGCTTGCAGCTTCCCTGCAGGCAATCTGGTCAGCCACACTTGCCAGAGTGGTGCATGCTCTAGTTATCTCCCGCTTGGACTACTGCAATGCGCTCTACGTGGGGCTACCTTTGAAGGTGACTCGGAAACTGCAATTAATCCAGAATGCGGCAGCTAGACTGGTGACTGGGAGTGGCCGCCGAGACCACATAACACCAGCCTTCTCGGTAGTGGCGCCTGCCCTGCGAAACGCCCTCCCAGCAGATATCAAGGCAATAAACAACTATTTTGCTTTTTAAAGACAACTCTGAAAGTGGCCCCTGTTTAGGGAACTTTTTAATGTCTGACGCTCTATTGTTTTTAATATTCGGTTGGAAGCCGCCTAGAGTGGCTGGGGAAGCCCAGCCAGATGGACAGGGTATAAAAAATATATTATTATTATTATTATTATTATTATTATTATTATTATTATTATTATTATTATTATTATTGGCTGCAGGAGCTTCCTTAGGTTGCTGACCCCTGTTCTAGCCCATAATACCAAGCTCTGGCTTCCTAGCTCCAAGTACCTCTAGGCTTAGCTTTTCACAAGTTTGCTCAAGAAAGGAGAGGACGTAGGTGGAGGGATGGGGGTAACCAGGCAGGCAAATCGCAGCGGACAAATATATCTCCACCCACTAGGCAAGGGGCAACATGGAAACGTGGCCAGGTGCACAGCAACACACAAAACTGAACTGAAACACAGTGAGGGGAGCAGCATGCTAGTCCTACTGCAGAACAGGACTTTTGCACCTGAGAACATAAGCAGGTTCCACTGCTGGTCAGTGTAGGAAATATGGAGCTAGGTAGACCAATGTTCTGACTTCAGACCATCTTCCTAGGTACCTATAATGGTAGTTGGATTTGGTTTGGTGCTTGGCTTAGCGTCCCCATTTGAGTGGCTGTTGCCTTGAGGCCAATTCTGAGCTCCCATCTCTGGTTCGCATTCCTCATGCCACCCCCTGCCATGAAAACCAATGCGTACACGATCACCATGGGACTGTTAAATTGTGAGCTCAGCTGGACTTAATGGCTAGCAAATTCGCTGGTGACCGTAAGCTTAATATGTAGAATTATTGCGCATATGAAAAATAAATGAAGTGCATGTTTCTATTTAGAAAAAAATGAATCGAGGGAGACCTCGGCCTTGCTCTCTTTCGTTTTGGTTCATGCTATTTCAGCCTGCAGGAGAGGTCTCATGTACGCCTTCTACCATATGAAGAAACTCCAAAGCCATACAGTTCTTTGCCTGCAGAAATACAGAAGTCAAGGGGGAATATTCTGGCCAAACCTTCTTCCCAATATACTCGTATGCAGGACCACTCAGTCATAAGAGTCTCCATCTGCAATTTGAAAAGTATAGTCCAAAAACAGGATCGTCATCACTTTGTCTGCTGTTTTTAAGGACTCCAGTATCTCTGTAAAAGGAGGAACATGGGGTAATAATAGTAATAATAATAATAATAATAATAATAATAATAATAATAATAATAATTTATTACTTATACCCTGCCCATCTGGCTGGGTTTCCCCAGCCACTCTGGGTGGCTTCCAAAAAAATATTAAAATACTGTAATACATCAAACATTAAAAGCTTCCCTAAACAGGGCTACCTTCAGATGTCTTCTAAAAGTCTGGTAGTTGTTGTTCTCTTTGACATCTGGTGGGAGGGCGTTCCACGGGAGGGTGCCACTACCGAGAAGGCCCTCTGCCTGGTTCCCTGTAACTTGGCTTCTCACAGTGAGGGAACTGCCAGAAGGCCCTCGGCGCTGGACCTCAGTGTTCAGGCAGAACGATGGGGGTGGAGATATACTGGGCCGAGACCATTTAGGGCTTTAAAGGTCAGCACCAACACCTTGAATTGTGCTCGGAAACGTACTGGGAGCCAATGTAGGTCTTTCAAGACCAGTGTTATGTGGTCTCGGCGGCCGCCCCCAGTCACCAGTCTAGCTGCCGCATTCTGGATTAGTTGTAGTTTCCGGATCACCTTCAAAGGTAGCCCCACGTAGAGCGCATTGCAGTAGTCCAAGCGGGAGATAACTAGAGCATGCACCACTCTGGCGAGGCAGTCCACAGGCAGATAGGGTCTCAGCCTGCGTACCAGATGGAGCTGGTAGACAGCTGCCCTGGACACAGAATTGACCTGCGCCTCCATGGACAGCTGTGAGTCCAAAATGACTCCCAGGCTGCGTACCTGGTCCTTCAGGGGCACAGTTACCCTATTTGTAATGTTTTAATTGGGTAAGGTAAAGGGTAAGGAAGGCTAAGAAGGAACAGCATTCGCCAATGTGGTGCCCTCTAGATGTTTTGGACTACAACTTCCAACCACCCTGACCATTGGTCATGATGCCTGGGGCTGATGGGAGTTGGAGTCCGAAACATCTGAATGGCACCAGGTTGGGGAACGATGAGAGAAAATGTTCAGCATGGCTGGTCCTGTGCAGAATGGGGCAGAGGCATGCATCGCTTTGCAGCATGCGTGGGGCGTCATCAGAGGGTGGCAAATGTATTCCGCAAGGCAAGAGGGCCTTTGGGATTTTCCACCTCATGTGCCGAGTTGTACGCAATCGCCTGAGATGCAGACAAGAAGAGGAAGAAGGAGCATCGCAAATGAAAGCTAAAATGAAAATTAGAGTCATTACTACACTGAAAAAAGTTAGCCTTTAGCCAGTGCTGGGAAGTGTTTGATACCATGATCTAATCAGGGTTCAAAGTTACTCATTAGCAACCCAGGGGTCATTTGGTGTGTGTAACTGAAACGAATCAAGTACAGTGTTACCTCGGGTTACAGATGCTTCAGGTTACAGACGCTTCAGGTTACAGACTCCGCTAACCCAGAAATAATACCTCGGGTTAAGATCTTTGCCCCAGGATGAGAACAGAAATTGTGCAGTGGCGGCACAGGGGCAGCAGGTGCTTCAGGTTAAGAACAGTTTCAGGTTAAGAACGGACCTCTAGAACGAATTAAGTTCTTAACCCGAGGTACCACTGTATATGAAGAGAAAGAATTATATCCGGTGTTAGTAGACCAATCAAAACAAAGTGATCTGACGAACAGGTCCACTGGTTTTAATAAGCTTACTCTGAGTAGTTACATAGTTGGACACAGTGCCATAACTAACCACAGTTGCTCCTGATGTGCACCATAGAGTGTGTCCTCTCCCCATATCACTATTTCTAGAAATCAGTGCTATTTTTGTCCAAAAAGAGGTGCCAGAACTCACTATGAACACCGCCCAGGTTCTCTTAGAATGGCAACGGCGCCCAACTGAAAGGTGCCGGAAACAAGTTTGTCAAGTTCTGGCTGAAGAAAAGCCCTGTTACAAACTATAATCAAACCCAAATTGTAATTTTTTCCTAGGCAGCAGATAGCCACTTTGTTAACATATTCAGTTATTTTCTTTCCACAAGTGATAGGTTGATGGCTCAATTGCTAAAGGATGATGGGATTCTTGATGAGACACAGGTTTCCGGGTGGGAGTTGATCACGGAGAAGTTTTGCCAAACGTGCCTTCCTCTTAGCTCATTTCTCCTTTTCACCCTGAGTTTGTGCTTCTTCAAAGTCCACAACACCTTTGGTAAAGGCTGTTTTCCAGTTGGAGCGCTCGCAGGCCAGTGTTTGCCAGTTACCAGTGCTTATACTACATTTTTTTAGGTTTGCCTTGAGAGCGACTTTAAACTTCTTTTGTTGTCCACCAGCATTTCGCTTTCAATTCTTAAGTTGGGAATAGAGTAGTTGCTTTGGAAGACGATAATCGGGGATCCAAACAGCATGAATCCAAACCCTGATTAGATCACTAAATTAAGAAGTGAAACAATCTCACCCTAGAGTCAAAGGTTAAAAAGCTGTTGAAGAAAAGACACTTGGTGGCTGCTGAACCCAAATCCTATACCGTGGTACCTCTGGTTACATATGCTTCAGGTTACAGACTCCACTAACCCAGAAATAGTGCTTCAGGTTAAGAACTTTGCTTCAGGATGAGAACAGAAATCGTGCTCCGGTGGCGCGGCAGCAGCAGGAGGCCCCATTAGCTAAAGTGGTGCTTCAGGTTAAGAACAGTTTCAGGTTAAGAACGGACCTCCGGAACGAATTAAGTACTTAACCTGAGGTACCACTGTATAGGCTTTCATAACTCCACCAATAAGCGAATACCTTTTGTCTCAAATGCTAGATAACATGTATAGTACATAACTTTCTTTTGCCTAATAGATATTATCCACTGGCCATGCCATGTTTGTGTGTGTGTGCTATTGAGGGCTATTCACTTGTTTTCTTAGCAGTGTGGCGATAAACCCATAACAAAGGAAATGCCCTTTGCCCATTGCTGGAAACTGCAGGAAAGAAGAATGCATTAATGCCTGAATCTGCCTTGTGCGTTTTCTACAAGCATCTGGTCAGCCACTGTGAGAACAGGATGCTGGACTCGATGGGTTATTGGCGTGATCCAGAAGGCTCTTCTTTATGTCCTTATAGAACAGTTCTGTTGATGATAATGAACTTGGCTGCTGGGCTATGGCAGAGAGAAGACAGAAGATAGCTCAGATCGCTGGTGAACATTGGGGAGCAAAGGAAGAGCCATTAACCCCCAGCAGAGCAAAGACACTTCCTGTAGGGAAAACATTGGGTTGCTGGGGACTTTTTAAAGTTATTTCATGACAGGCAAATAGAGCAGAGCTGAGGATAAGCTCGCTTGGCTCAGCTAAAGGGCAGGGATAGGTCAATTGCAAGCTAGAGTTCTCTGCATAGAAACTAGCATAATACTGGACTACTTCAGCCAAGAGGAATGTGCAAAATTATATAAGGCTTTGTTACCTACACTTATTTATTTATGTTGCGCCAACCCTTGCTAAACAGAACTCACTGGGAAGAGAGAGGCGTCTAGGTGGACAAGGTGCCAGTTTCTAATATAAAGGGGACCCTTGATCGTTAGGTCCAGTTGCAGACAACTCTGGGGTTGCAGCGCTCATGTTGCTTTACTGGCTGAGGGAGCTGGTGTACAGCTTCCAGGTCATGTGGCCAGCATGACAGCCGCTTCTGGCGAACCAGAGTGGCACACGGAAATGCCGTTTACCTTCCCGCCAGAGTGGTACCTATTTATCTACTTGCACTTTGACGTGCTTTCGAACTGCTAGGTTGGCAGGAGCAGGGACCGAGCAACGGGAGCTCACCCCGTCGCGGGGATTCAAACCGCCGACCTTCTGATCGGCAAGTCCTAGGCTCTGTGGTTTAACCCACAGCAGCATCAGTTTCTAATACAGTGGTACCTCGGGTTAAGAACTTAATTCGTTCTGGAGGTCCATTCTTAACCTGAAACTGTTCTTAATGTGAAGCACCACTTTAGCTAATGGGGCCTCCCCGCGCCACTGGAGCACGATTTCTGTTCTCATCCTGAAGCAAAGTTCTTAACCGGGGGTATTATTTCTGGGTTAGCAGAGTCTGTAACCTGAAGCGTCTGTAACCCGAGGTACTACTGTATAGTGATATGCAAAAGTGAAATGGCATATTGGCAGATAAAGAAGAAGTGACCTTGCTTGTGTAATATTGTATTGTTAGCAGGACAGTCTCAAGCCCACATTTTCCCAGCATTTTGCATTCCTGTCTCAGCGACGTCTATGCTGGCTTGGACATGTCCACAGAATGGAGGATGGCAGGATCCCCAAGGACGTGCTCCACGGGAAGCTGGCATCAGGCGCCAAAGGTGTCTGCAAACATGAAGGTTGGCAACATCAAGCCAGCTATGGGGGAATCCCTTGCAGACGACCACAGTGCCTGGAGACAGACAGACAGGTTGTGTATCCATAGCAATGACCAGAGGAGGAATGAGCACTGGGAGGAGCCCAGAGAGAAGAAACACCATGTTGCATCTGCAGCAGCACAACCGGACGCCTTCATCTGTCCCAGCTGCAACAAAACATGTCTCTCCTGTAACAGTCTCTGCAGCCACAGCAGGCACTGTAACTCTCCAACAATTTGACTTAACTCCCAAAGGTGTACTCTTCCATCATCCCCGAAGAAAGATAGCTGCTGACAATAGTGAACAAATGAGAGATTCCCCTATAGATTTTTTTTTTAGGTACTATCTACAGTATCTGGGACGCAGGTGACGCTGTGGGTAAAAGCCTCAGCGCCTAGGGCTTACCGATCGAAAGGTCGGCGGTTCGAATCCCTGCAGCGGGGTGCGCTCCCGTCGTTCGGTCCCAGCGCCTGCCAACCTAGCAGTTCGAAAGCACCTCCGGGTGCAAGTAGATAAATAGGGACCGCTTACCAGCAGGAAGGTAAACGGCGTTTCCGTGTGCGTCTCTGGTTCGCCAGAGCAGCGATGTCACGCTGGCCACGTGACCCGGAAGTGTCTTCGGACAGCGCTGGCCCACGGCCTCTTGAGTGAGATGGGCGCACAACCCTAGAGTCTGGCAAGACTGGCCCGTACGGGCAGGGGTACCTTTACCTTTATCTACAGTATATTGTGCTTGTGGCAGTAAAACCTCTAACAGTGATTGTCTGAGTGAAGCAGAGTATTCTTCGGAGAACACATTTGCAGACCAGCTTCTGTGAGGGAAGAAGAAATTGTCGATTTGGCTGGGATTGAAAACTCACAAGCTAAGAATCGGAAAGAGGTCCTGAATGTCCAGAGGCTGAGGATAGGAATCCTAGAGGCAGGTAAGCTTAATGGACTGTGCAGACTAAGCTAATGGATTGAGAGAGAACCTGATAGAAGCACAAGCAACTTGGGGTGGGGGGGGGGGGAGAAACATCATAGCAATGAAGGTCAGGGGAGAGAGACAAGAATGCTAGGAAGTCTGACAAGTAGTTAAAGGAAGCAGTTACTAGACCTATCGTCTAGACCCTAACAGGGGAATTCTGGCTTCTATTGTTGAAGAAGTATTATGACATAATAAGGCAAAGGGAAGCAGCTGGGGGCTGAAAAGCTGTGGAAGAGAGCCTGAGTTGCAAATGCTTATTTAAGAACAGGAGAAGAGTCCAGCTGGATGAGGCCAGTGGCCAATGTGGTCCAGCACCCTGTTCTCACTGTGGCCAACTAGATACTTAAGGGGGAACTCACAAGCAAGAGATGACCACAAGAGCCCTCTTCCACCTGTGATCCCCAGCAGCTGATGTTTGGACGCCCTAGTGCAGGGGTGTCCAATGGGTCGATCTACCTGTCAATTGCGGGATGTACCTGGTCGATCTTCTCTTCTCCCCCGCCCCCCAAAAAACTTTGGCTGATCCTCCCCCAAAACCCTGGTCAATCCAATGAGTAGCTCACTGCCAGTTTATTTATAGTGGGAGTAGATCACAGTCTCTTGGAAGCTGGACACCCCTGCTCTAATGCATTGAAGGCTGAAGGTAGAACGTGGCCATGAGAATTAGTACCCATTGATGATATTATCCTCTGTGAATTTGTCCCAAGTTGATGGCCATCGCTTCATCTTGGGGGAACAGATTCCATAGTTTGAATAATATCTTCTGAGTAAACAAACGGGCTGGTTCCTTGGCTTCTTGTTTCGCAGTAATCTAGTCCTTGTCCCTTGACTTCTGGGTTGTGGAACTGCTCTGAAAAAAGTCAATATATTCATGTACCGTATATTGATCCCCCCCCCTGAAAGTTTCTCCATATCACCACCACCATGACGATCAGAGATTTGATTTCAGCAAGGAGCATAATGTGTCTGTGAAACCTACCTGTGGCGATACATGGTGCCTGCCTCCATTTTTTTATTTCATAAAATATATATACACCACTTGAGCTTGAAGCTCATGCTGTTATAATGATTTTAAGCCATTGGCAGTGGCCACTACTTGATCGAGAACCCAGTACTGGGACACTAGTTGTAGCAGACAGGTAACTGGGTGGGATGGAAATGGGGGAGGGGGAGGCAGAGAAGATGGGTAGGTGGAGAAGAAATTTGGACCCCATCATGCCCTCATTGCGAATGTGGCAAGAAATGAAATGTTCACTGCAGCATCTCTAGCTAGAAAACAACTTCATACCTTATGTTTTTGAATGGCTTTTCCAAGCTTCAGTCAATCTCAGTGCCAATTGTGGTGCACCCACAGTGGGAGTGTTTGAGCACCCAGCACAGCTCCATCATTTCCAAAGCTAGCCAGACAGTTGGTGGAAAGATGCCCAATTTCTGACCACCCCCAGCGAGAACCTTTAAAAACAAATTACAATGTTTCAATATCCTATAGCAACTTTCAGAACCACACTTTTAGTATGAGACATCGTCCTCATCGAGCCTTTCGGAAGTGGCAGAAGAAGAAAATGGTTCTTATCAGATCAGAAATGTGTTACAATAATGTTTACGCCTCGTGTTTTGCCTGTCGTTTGTTTTTATCTCTTCCGACGTTAAGCTGGCCTGCAACCTAAGCTGCATTTACACTCCACAATTTGTTGTGCTCTCACTGAGTTTCCATTGCCGGTTTTTATTCCGTGTTCACATACTGGATGAACTACATTATCCTGTAGTTTGTTGTAAGATACAACTGTTGGATGTATTGCTTCTCAAAACAGCCTCACTCAATTGGAGTCCTTAAGCCACCTGTCTCTGGCCAGGTGTGAACACCTTTGCCTAGGGGCAACCCAGTCAGATGGCTGACATATAAATAAATAAATTTATTATTATTATTATTTAATTTGTATACCGCCCTATACAAATGCAGGTTTCAGGGCGGTTCTCAACATAAAATGACAATATGAAAACACAAAATAAATACAGTGGTACCTCAGGTTAAGTACTTAAATCGTTCCGGAGGTCCGTTTTTAACCTGAAACTGTTCTTAATCTGAAGCACCACTTTAGTCAATGGGGCCTCCCGCTGCTGGAGCACGATTTCTGTTCTCATCCTGAAGCAAAGTTCTTAACCCGAGGTACTATTTCTGGGTTAGCGGAGTCTGTAACCTGAAGCATATGTAACCTGAAGTGTATGTAACCCGAGGTACCACTGTAATAAAAACAAAAACAACCCATGATAGCCATGTTCAAATATATAAAAGGATGTCACATAGAGGAGGGAGAAAGGTTGTTTTCTGCTGCTCCAGAGAAGCGGACAAGAGCAATGGATCCAAACTACAAGAAAGAAGATTCCACCTAAACATTAGGAAGAACTTCCTGACAGTAAGAGCTGTTTGACAGTGGAATTTGCTGCCAAGGAGTGTGGTGGAGTCTCCTTCTTTGGAGGTCTTTAAGCAGAGGCTTGACAACCATATGTCAGGAGTGCTCTGATGGTGTTTCCTGCTTGGCAGGGGGTTGGACTCGATGGCCCTTGTGGTCTCTTCCAACTGTATGATTCTATGATTCAATTGTCCCTGCCCCCTTCCCAACACATTTTAAAAGGGCATTGGATTTAACCAAAGGCCTGGTTAAAGAGGAACGTTTTTGCCTGGTGTCTAAAAATATATAATGAAGGCACCAGGAGAACCTCCCTGGAGAGATCATTCCACAGATGGGCAGCCACTGCAGAAAAGGCCCATTCTCATGTTGCCACTCTCCAGACCTCTCGTTGAGGAGGCAAACGAAGGAGGGCCTCAGAAGATAATCTCAGGGTGCAGGCAGGTTCATATGGAGAGAGGCAGTCCTTGAGGTACAGTGGTACCTCGGGTTACATACGCTTCAGGTTACAGACTCCACTAACCCAGAAATAGTACCTCAGGTCAAGAACTTTGCTTCAGGATGAGAACAGAAATTGGGTGGCAGCAGCAGGAGGCCCATTAGCTAAAGTGGTGCTTCAGGTTAAGAACAGTTTCAGGTTAAGAACAGACCTCCGGAACGAATTAAGTATTTAACCCGAGGTACCACTGTATTACGGTCCTGAGCCATTTAAGGCTTTATGTCAAAGACAGCACTTTAAATTGGGCCCTATATTATTATAGGGTAAAGACATCTCTGTAGGAAACAACTTCACTGTACGGCGGTAATGGGAACACATCCCTACAGTGAAAAGCAGGATATAAATACCACCCCTCTAAAATACATGCATGAACAAGACATCATATGAACTATGAAACAGCCCTGGTGCTTTCCAAAGGATAGGGGTGGGTGTGTAAATAATCTGAGACAACGTGGTCCAAGTTTGGATGGGGAACAATATGAATTACAAGATGAGCTCTCATTATTCAAACTCACACCCAGCTGTATTTTAGGCCTTCTAAATCAGCAAAAGCTAAATTATTGCACTGACATCTCTGGGACGGCAGCCAAAGGAAACTTTCAAAAACGAAAGTTCAGCTGATGCCCAGACAAATAATAATCTGCTTAGGGTTAAATCCATTCTGTTTCAAGCAAGAAAACAAACAGGGGGAAAAATGTGGGAAATGTTCCATGCAGACATGCCTGAAGTCAGGCATTCAAGCAGACACGGCATCAAAAAATACACACTTAAGGTGGCAACAGAACCATCACACATCACCATGCAAACCAACAAGTAAATAGAGTGCAGTGACTGTGACAGAGGAGAGAGAGAGAGAGATGTGCTGATGTTTCTTTTCTATGCCTGCATCCAGAAAACAAGGAAGTCTGTTGAGTCTGTTGTCTTCGGCTATCACCAGTGACACAAGTTTTCAAATTAAATACAGTGGTACCTCGAGTTACAAACGCCTCAGGTTACAAACTCTGCTAACCCGGAAGTGTTACTTCGAGTTGAGAACTTTGCCCCAGGATGAGAACGAAAATCGTGTGCCAGCGGCAGCAAGAGGCCCCATTAGCAAAAGCATGCTTCTAGTTAAGAACAGTTTCAGGTTAAGAACGGACCACCAGAATGAATTAAGTTCGTAACTAGAGGCACCACTCTAGTTCGAAAGATCTTCATCTTTCCCCACACTCCATTACATGGTGGGCGGGGGAACCCTGTAGGAAAGGAAATGTTGTGCTGTTGTTCTTGTTGTTTTACTACTATTATTATTACAGTGGTACCTCAGGTTAAGAACTTAATTTGTTCTGGAGGTCTGTTCTTAACCTGAAGCACCACTTTAGCTAATGGGGCCTCCTGCTGCCGCTGCGCCACCCCAGCACGATTTCTGTTCTCATCCTGAAGCAAAGTTCTTAACCAGAGGTAATATTTCTGGGTTAGCGGAGTCTGTAACCTGAAGCATATGTAACCCATGGTACCACTGTATTAGGATAGTATTTATAATCCACCCTTTACCAAGAGGTACTGAGGGTGAATATATACAGTCTCTAAACCAAATTGAACATTAAGGTTAAAACAGCATAGAACAAAAATACAGACTTCAGTTACAGATAGAGCCAGCAGCAGCAACAGAATTGTATTCTATTTATTTGTAAAAGTGTTTATATACCACTACAGTGGTACCTCAGGTTACATACGCTTCAGGTTACATACGCTTCAGGTTACAGACTCTGCTAACCCAGAAATATTACCTCGGGTTAAGGACTTTGCTTCAGGATGAGAACAGAAATCGTGCTCCGGCGGCACGGCAGTAGCGGGAGGCCCCACTAGCTAAAGTGGTGCTTCAGGTTAAGAACAGTTTCAGGTTAAGAACGGACCTCCGGAATGAATTAAGTACTTAACCTGAGGTACCACTGTACTTTCTTTGATCTGTCTGTCATCTTGCAACATCCACTAGACCACGAGTTCTAGTGTTAAGAGAAAGGAAGGAAAACCCTTCTGTATCAGGGACTGGACATCGGAGGAGGAATGGTGGAGACCGCCTCCCACTTCTATTGGACCTTCCCGGGAACAGGAGGACACTACAGTCATACCTCATGTTACGTTTGCTTCATGATACGTTTTTTCAGGTTGCGTCCTGTGGCGACCCGGAAGTACTGGAACGGGTTACTTCCGGGTTTCGCTGCTTGCACAAAATGATGTCACGCTCATGCACAGAAGTGGCGAATCGCAACCCACATGTGCACAGACGCCCCGTGCAGGTTGCGTTCTGCTCATGTTGTGAACGGGCCTCTGGAATGGATCCCGTTCGCAACCAGAGGTACCACTGTATAGATTTAGAACAGTGGTTTGCAGAAGGTCATCGTTCAGAGGCTACAGAGTGGAGAAACTGGGAAATATTGGGAGAGGGGCAGGAGGAGAAAGAAGCACCAGGGGGAAAACAGCTGACAGACTCAATATCTTTGGAAAGCATACCAGAGCCCACCCCCCTCCTAGGACCAGGCAGGCATTGAGAGTAGGAAAACAGAAAGCTCAGAGGCAGAAAGCACAGATCAGCCGATGCAGGAATGATCTAGAATAGGAGAGACGGAGCGGGTGGGACTTTACTTGGAGCAACGCCATTATCAAAGAGGCAACATCCTATGTCCCTCTCTGTGAATATTGACTAAAATACCATGGTAAGAGCTTCTTGTTTTTTCGTTACTGGCAGCCTGCCGGGAGGGAGGAGGATCGGACAGCCCTGCAGAATTTTACAAACTCCTATCACGTCAACTTCTTCCTCGCCTAACTAAAAAGTCCCAATCTGCAACTTTACCAGGAGAGCTTCTTCATCCCATTTATCGTTGTGGTTGGGTTGTAAATTAAAATAGCAGTAATGGTAGTAATAAAGGATGGGGAAAGGTTTATAAATGGTTTGTGATGTAATAACCAATTGTTATGAAAGAGCTCTCCCACCGGTTATCTTGACTGACATCGCAAGTCCTGGCGTCAATCAAACACACACGACAGTACCGGATTTCCCTCATTCAAGAACCCCAAACAGTGTTGCCTTCTTTTACAATTGGCAAAAACTGTCGGCATGGGGTACCATGGGGAGAAGTAGATAGGCCACCACTAAGCTAAATAGATTATCTTTCCTCCAGGATTAGGCTTTGGCGTGTTAGAAAACTGCCAACAAGTGCGCCGAAAACCAAACAAAGCATGCTGTGCAGCCTTGTTCTGCCTTAAAACACCATCTGCCATTTTCTAAGTGCACGGCAGAAACGTATCATTATGACACTCAGCTTCCACAACAAATCTAGAAAGCCAAGAACACAACAACAAACAAAAAGAATGGTGCGTTATTTTGTTTGTTTGTTTTTCTTGCTAGAAGGGATCTGCATCCATTTAAATCCTCTGGACTTGGTGGTACCTACCCAAAGGACCTCAAAGGACCTAGCAGGAGAAATCTCATTCTACAGTGGTACCTCTGGTTACATACTTAATTCGTTCCGGAGGTCCGTTCTTAACCTGAAACTGTTCTTAAACTGAAGCACCACTTTAGCTACTGGGGCCTCCTGCTGCTGCTGCGCCACCACCACACGATTTCTGTTCTCATCCTGAAGCAAAGTTCTTAACCCGAAGTACTATTTCTGGGTTAGCAGAGTCTGTAACCTGAAGCGTATGTAACCCGAGGTACCACTGTATTTGAGAAGAAAGGGACAGTGGCATTGCTTCTGCTCCACACAATTCGACACTCTGGTTGTAAGGCTAGTGGCACAGCGTGGGTTGCCAGTGCCCTGGGCTGCGCAGAGGGAGGGGGGAGGGAAGGAAACGGAGTACACAGGCACATTCAACTGCCTAACGGCATCCATGTCACCCAGGAGATCCCAGCTGCAAAGATAAGAAAAGAGTTGTTCCGCTGTCTGGAGAAATCACTTCTTGGTTCGCATGGAGAAGCCATTTTCAATGGAGCCCAGCGACGGAAGCCACAGCTGTATCGAGGCAGCACTAGGTGTTGAAATTTTGCAGCCCCTAACAATTTTGCACACAGGGCAACTGCCCCTGTGGCCCCCTCTCACACTACACAACTGCATAAGGCCCTTCAGCATACAAGTGCCCTCTCCGGACTAAAGACTGTGTACCAGTACACACCCAAGCGTTTCCTCCTGAGGAATTTCAATGGGGCCAAAATGTATAGCACGCATTATGCCCTCCAATATGTACTGATGTTCCACAGTCGTTTACCCCCCTCCCCATTCCACCTCTAACTAATCGCAAGCCCAGCAGCCCAATCCTAGTCTTGGTTACATGGAGGTAATGTTCCACTGCGTTCGATGTAGCTGCTTACCAAAGAAGTCTGCACAGAATATGCATACATACTCTGAAGTAAGTCCACCCTGTTCAGTGGGGTTTACTCCCTAGTAAGTGTGTTTTGGGTTGCAGCCTTAATGCATCCAGTCTTGTAATATGCAATGCCTATTGAAGCAGCGCTGCACAGTGCTCAAAGCATAGCTCCCCTTCCCCCCACAGCCATATGAACACTCGATAGCCTTTTGAATTTGAACTCAAGCATCAGCTAGCATTTCTAGGTGAGAAGTAATTACATGCAATTATGTAAGCAGCAAACCCCGCGTAAGAAGTCTTGCTCTCAGAAACACACAGTGTTGGTTTACTAAACCCTCGTTCAATGGCCAGAGGCAGAAGCTGACAACCACGACTGGCCCAAGACATTTTGCCGCATGAGGCAAAACAGAAGATGCTGTCATCCCACTGTCTCCTTCTCCGTGGCCTCTCCCCCCCCCCCACTGTCTGAGGCAACTACAAGCAGCCCAGGGCAGTGGGGTGGGGTGGGGGACAGAGGCAAGCGGAGGATGAGGCAAGCAGCACTGAAATATACTCGGAGTCGAGAGTGGATTTCATGCTCTTTATTCAGCTCATAGTGGTGCGGAGGAATGAAAGTCCCCCCAGAATGTCTGCCTTATATTCATTATTTACACAATGGGCCCCAGGTGATTGGCTAATTCCGGGATTCTCCTGTAGGCCAATCAGGTTGCGGATTCCCTTCCACCTGGAGCTGGATTGGGTGTCTCCTGTGGACCAATCAGACTGCTGCATTCTGAATCCTATTCAACTCAGTACATAACAAGCACACTCCTGTTCTTCCCAGCTGCCGCCTGAGGCAACTGCCTCACCAAGCCTGATGGATGGGCTGGCCCTGTTGACAACAGTAAGTTGTTGTGAGCCACAGTGCGAGACACATCAGGGCAGATTTCACATGCATTTTTATCAGGCTGATTGTGAGTGGTGATTTGCATGTGTGAAGGATGCTCCAATTTTTTACTGCAAATAGAACTTTCACCTCACCTGATTCCAGACCCTCCAAGTGTCCCTATTTTCCACGGATGTCCCTGATTTACAGAAGCCGTCCCAGTTTCTGATTTGATCCCAGAATGCCCCACGTTTCCTTAGGATGTCCCTATTTTCATTGGAGAAATGTTGGAGGGTATGGAGTTATCCGACACACACACACACCCTCCCTCAGAGCCTCCTGAAGGCAATCCTGTATAGGGAAGTTTTTTAAAAAAAACCGTTTAGTGTTTTATTATGTTTCTATATATGTTGAAAGCTGCCCAGATTGGCTGGGCCAACCCAGTAAGATGTGTGGGGTATAAATAGTAAAATTATCATTATGGAATGGGACGTCCCTATTTTCATCAGAGAAATGTTGGAGGGTATGTGATTCCATTATACCACAGGGGAAGAAATGGAGGCAGTGAGAGATTTTACTTTCTTGGGCTCCATGATCACTGCAGATGATGACAGCAGCCACAAAATTAAAAGACGCCTGCTTCTTGGGAGAAAAGCAATGACAAACCTAGACAGCATCTTAAAAAGCAAAGAGATCACCTTGCCGGCAAAGGTCCGTATAGTAAAAGCTATGGTTTTCCCAGTAGTGATGTATGGAAGTGAGAGCTGGACCATAAAGAAGGCTGATCGCCAAATAATTGATGCTTTTGAATTATGGTGCTTGAGGAGACTCTTGAGAGTCCCATGGACTGCAAGAAGATCAAACCTCTCCATTCTGAAGGAAATCAGCCCTGAGTGCTCACTGGAAGGACAGATCCTGAAGCTGAGGCTCCAATACTTTGGCCACCTCATGAGAAGAGAAGGAAAAGACCCTGATGTTGGGAAAGATGGAGGGCACAAGGAGAAGGGAACGACAGAGGACGAGATGGTTGGACAGTGTTCTCGAAGCTACCAACATGAGTTTGACCAAACTGTGGGAGGCAGTGGAAGACAGGAGTGCCTGGCGTGCTCTGGTCCATGGGGTCACGAAGAGTCAGACACGACTAAATGACTAAACAACAACAATGTGATTCCATGGCTAAAGCTTTCACGTCTGACCAAGACTCATTAAGGTTGCATATACACTCTACATTTAAAGTGCATTACTTTCCCCAAAGAATCATGGGAACTGTAGTTTACCCCTCACAAAACTACAGTTCCCAGAACCCTTAACAAACCACCATTCCAAGGATTCTACAAGGCAAGTGCTTCAAACGCATGATGTGTAGGCAGCTATAGTGGAAAGAGACCGAGCAAAACTTGCACATGCATGAACAAGCTGAGAGTGAATCTAGGAAACTGAATCTAGTGGATCTAGGAAATTGTCCAGACTGCCTTGAAACTACCCTTTACCTTGGAACTGTCTAGGGCGCTCAGTTACCCAATGCCATAAAAAGAGGAAATGTGTCATTTAAAAGTAGAAGGGCAAAAGAGGACACAGATTTGCATAACATTTGCATGTTACAATGCATAGATACAATTTTAGAAATGATGACTGTAATTGAAACAGAAATGGAATATGTCTCAATCAGGGCCTGTTTGTGAGCTTCCCGCAGACATCTGGTTGGTCACTGTCAGAACAGGTTGCTGGCCTGGACAGGCCATTGGCCTGATCCTGCAGGGCTTTTCTTATGTGAGATAGCCCTGATCTGGTGATCTGCATGTCTCCCCATTCCACTGCCCGGGTGCTAATTGTTGATGGTCAACTTCAGGGCCCCTGTTTTTCCTTCTTCAAGTCCTTTATCTTTAAATAAAGGACTTGGAGTGGGCAGGCCTTCAAATAAAGGACTTCTTCAAATGGTGGGTTGTCCTTTGTGAAGTACGACACCCTATAGATGCCATTAATGCCCAGTTACTCCTGTTCCTGTGTTCCTGTGGCCTGTTGAGGAACCTCGATGGACTTTTGGCCATAACCTTGGAGACTTAACTAGTGAAACGCACTGGCTCAATCCTGGTCTCACAGTGACTTGGCAAAGCCAAAAAAGCATTTACGCTCACAGGAGTAGGAAGTCAGAAAGGGGTGGGTGGGGCGGGATTGCAAATTAACTGCAAGATATTGCAAACACAAATGACATTAAACAAATGCAAAGAGAAAGAATATTAAAAGGCATGCATAAGGGAAATCCAGAACTAATTCATCTGTTTGCTCAGTGCAATTTTATTTGGGTATAAAAATGAAACAGGGTATAAATATTGTGTGCTCTCTTTACTTAACTTGTGAGAGTTTGATATGGTTTGATATGGAGGATGGTTAGGGTTATGCGAAATTATAGGGTTGCTATATGTCAGGAACTTCCCGGACATAGCCAGAATACTGCAGTTGGAAGTAGTGTCCGGGCGGAAATCGTTTTTGGCTATTTTCCTTAAAAATAGCTGTAAAACTTCTTTTTTGCAATTTAGCCATAAAAGCTCATTACTTTGCGCTAAAAACACACACAAACCCCCCCCCAAAAAAACAACCCTCAACAACTTTGGCACAAAAAAAGGTCAACAACTTTTGCATCCAGATTTCCACTTTTTGGAAATATGACAACCCTACTATATTAGCATTCATAAAGTGAGAGTAACTCAGCCATGAAATGTTTTTAAAAGATCAACATGTATTTACAGCAGGAATTCATCCATGCAAATACAGCTAGGAAAGACATTAGGTACCTCCTCTGTAGGATCTGCACTTTATTTTGTTGTTGTTGTTGTTGTTGTATACCGCCCTTCATCCACATATCTCAGGGCAGTTCACAACATTAAAATACAATATAATGCAACACTGGTGAAATATACTCAGAGTCGCAAAGTGATTTCATGCTCTTTATTCAGCTCATAGTGGTGAGGAGGAATAAATGAAAGTCCCCTCACAGTATCTGCTTTATATACATTATTTACACAATGGGCTGCACATGATTGGCTAATTCCGGAATTCTACTGTAAGCCAATCAGGTTGTGGATTCACTTCTATCTGGAGCAGGATTGGGTGGTTCCTGCCAACCAATCATACTGCTGCATTGTTCTAGGACCAATCAGACTGCTGCATTCTGAATCCTATTGTTCTAGGACCAATCAGACTGCTGCAGTTTGGATCCTATTCAACTCAGTACATAACAACTGGGGAACCTTTGGACTACAATTCCCATCATATATGATCATTTGGCTAGAGTCCTGGAGGGCTAAAGGTTCCCTAGCCCTGAATTAAAGTGATGATTACATCTAAAGAGAAGTGATTGATTTTCTCCACAAAGCACCTCACAAACATACCACAGCCAGCCACTGAGGATTAGATTTGATCATAATTTAAGTTGTTGTTATTTTGTTGTTGTTCTATTTATCTATATTCCAATTTTCCCCCTGACAGGACTCTAGGAGGCTGCACTAGGCCATTTACTGCTCTGCTAGGCAGGGTTTCACAAATGCAATGACAGAAAAATAAGTTGCGTTTAATGCCATTCCTGTCACAGAGCAGGACTTCAAATGGGCTCTCACCATATCTACCAAACACCTTGATGGCAAAATTCAGGACACAATCTTTCAGGATGCCATCTTCCCGTTTGTTCTTGTGAGAGAATGGCGGCCATTTTGGATGCTGTGATCTCGTGCAATTTGGGACCATAATTCCCCCCTGGAAAAAGTACTTTTTCAGACACAGCACCCTAAAGCATGCATTTTGGGGTGCCACATGAGATCACAGGACCCCCCCAAAAAAGTGGTTTTTGAGGAGGAAATCACTGCATAAATTCATGTGAGATTGCAGCACCCACTGCGCTCTCTCATGAGAAAAAACAGGACGTCCCAGTTTTTACAGGACACTTGGTGTTCAGTTAGATTATAGCTTAAGTTCTTGTCCCTGCTTTATCTGGTTTTCTGGAATATCAAGAAGGATCATAGCCTCCAGAAAGGGATCCCCTGAAGTCATCATGCCTGCCATCTGAGGTAACTCTCTGTACCAATGATTCATTAGGGTAGGAGTAGCCAACCTGGCGACCTTTAGATATTTTGGACTACAATCCCCATCAGCACTGGTCAGCCTGCCAATGGACAGGGATGATTGGAACTATAGTCTATAACATTGGCTACCCTGCACTAGGGCTTCAACTGGATGGTTGTTGGTGGCTGGCCAGTAACAAGAACAAAAAGCAATTTGGGAATGGACCAGGCACATCCATTTCTCAGGAAGGGTCATTGTCAGGGCTGAGCCAAAGGCAGCCATGTAAAATAAGCCAGGAATCTTCAGTCAGACCAAAGAAACCAAACAGGCATTGGAGATGAGGGTAAAACAGGAATCATGGCCAGGAAGCAATCCAGATCAAGGTCACATGTCGGGACCAAAGGACAAACCCAGAATACACACAAGATCACACCAAAAGCTCAGGAAGAGGTTTTGCCTCAGGAAACTGGAAGCCCTCACAATCCTTTCTGTCCACAAAGGTCCACTGGATGGCTGAGGGCAGGCTAGGTTACCAGTGTACTCACTGCCTAGACCAGAGCTAAGGAAGCTGTGGCCCTCCAGCTATTGCGGGACTCCAGCTTCCATCAGCCCCAACCAGCATGGCCAATGCTCAGGGTATGATGGGAGTTGTAGTCCAACAGCAGCTGGGGACTGCAACTAAGGCTAGGTCCATTCTTAAGGATAGGTACATAACTGGAACAACTGCAGAAGCTCTTTGGGGCAGGGCCTGCCCTCTTGTTTTTGTGACGATTCAAGCATGATTTGATGGTATTAGTGGTTTTTTGTGTGTGTGTGTACACACACACACACACACATATATACAGTGGTACCTTGGGTTAAGTACTTAATTCGTTCCAGAGGTCTGTTCTTAACCTGAAACTGTTCTTAACCTGAAGCACCACTTTAGCTAATGGGGCCTCCTGCTGCCACCACACTGCCGGAGCCCGGTTTCTGTTCTTATCCTGAAGCAAAGTTCTTTTTTTTATCAAATATTTATTGAAGTTTCACAAATTATATAATCAAACACAACAATACAAACAAACACAAACAAGAAAAAACAAGTATAATTTCAAATCCTTATTTTCTTAGAACTTACTTCACTGACCTCCTCATACCTCCCCTTTCTGCATTCCAATTTCAAATATTCAGTTCAGCAAATCCTCACCCTTAATTTTATCTAATTGTTAACCTTTCTTAACCTGAAGCACTATTTCTGGGTTAGCGGAGTCTGTAACCTGAAGCGTATGTAACCTGAAGCGTATGTAACCTGAGGTACCACTGTATAATGTTAATCATGTAGGGTGAAAGGAAGAAAGTTCTTTGACAGGCCTCATAATACACACCAGACTCTGCAAAATTATAATAAATAAATAAGCGAACGTGCATTGCAGTGTGCGAGGAAGGAGATGATTAGCAACCGCAAAGATGGTAAACAACACCCTGCCAGCTTAAGATGCGTTACGTTAAGCTGCAGCCCAGGGACGTACTCTGATTTTTATTCTTAGCATTTATACACCGTTCTATGAGCAGGGAGCTGCTTAGTGAACCTCCAGAGAGGTTGCAAAATAAAGAAATCACGGGAGAACTCGGGCAATAGATTGATACTCTTTATTCTTAATTAATAAAATAGATGAAACAGGAAACATTCAAAGCTTTGACTGGAGAAGTGTGTTTTATTGGCCTGATAACTGATCAAGTGCTTGCCTTGGGTGGGGAATGCTCCCCTTGAAAGAGTCCCTTCAGAGTCTGGGAGGGGATCCTGGAATCCACCTCAGGTGACCTCAGGGGTTTTGGAGTGCCTTTTACCGGCTTCAGCTGGTTTGGCAGGTACGGCTGTTTCTGGAGTGGGGGAGCCTGACCACCCTCGCCCATCCTCTGGCAACCTCCAGGTTGAATTGCTGCCATGGACTTAAGGGTGCCCAAGGGCGCTCCTACAAAATCGCCTTTACCCCACAATTCGATTGGCAGAATTGGCATTAATGCAATTAGTGCCCCATAATACCCGCTCGGCATTTGTAAGAATGCGATCATTTAGTGTGGCACTTTGGAACTCCCTGCCTGTTGAGATCAAGCAGGCGCCTACACAGTCCTCTTTTTAGCACCTGTGTCGACAAGCCTACCCAGATGCTTAGAAAGGGGAAAAGATTTTAATCTGTTTTAGTATTTTAACTTTTGTATGTTTTAAAGTAGGGTTGTGATTTTCTCTCTCTCAGTTTTACTGTTTTACCTTTTGTAAACCGCTTTGAAGGGATATTTTTTATTTCTTTCTTTCTTTTACAATCAAGGGGTGTATAATTTTTTATTACATACATACATACATACATTTGTTGTTGTTGTTTAGTCATTTAGTCGTGTCCAACTCTTCGTGACCTCATGGACCAGAGCATGCCAGGCACTCCTGTCTTCCACTCTTCCACTGCCTCCCGCAGTTCGGTCAAACTCATGCTGGTAGCTTCGAGAAAACTGTCCAACCATCTCTTCCTCTGTCATCCCCTTCTCCTTGTGCCCTCCATCTTTCCCAACATCAGGGTCTTTTCCAGGGAGTCTTCTCTTCTCATGAGGTGGCCAAAGTATTGGAGCCTCAGCTTCAGGATCTGTCCTTCCAGTGAGCACTCAGGGCTGATTTCCTTCAGAATGGAGAGATTTGATCTTCTTGACATACATACATACATACATACATACATACATACTATTGGGAGGGCCATTCCACATGATGTCAGAATAAAGCCTATAGTGTGACAGTGGACTGGGAATGGCCACATTGGTCCTAAAGGATCTTCACTGGGTCCCAGTATGTTTCCGAGCACAAATTCAAAGTGTTGGTGCTGACCTTTAAAGCCCTAAATGGCCTCCACCAAGTATACCTGAAGGAGCACATCTACCCACATCATTCAGCCCGGATGCTGAGGTCCAGCTCCAAGGCCTTCTGGCAGTTCCCTCCCTGCCAGAAGTGAGGTTACAGGGTACCAGGCAGGGGGCCATCTTGGTAGTGGCACCCGCCCTGTGGAATGCCCTCCCAGCAGATGTCAAGGAAATAAACAACTATCTGACTTTTAGAAGACATCTGAAGACAGCCCTGTTTAGGGAAGTTTTTAATATTTGATGTTTTATTCTGTTTTTATATTCTGCTGGAAGCCGCCCAGAGTGGCTGAGGAAACCCAGCCAGATGGGCGGTGTTAAGTTGTAGGTGAACATATCAGACGACACAGCGATTCTTCAAACAGCTCTTGTTTATTCACAGGCCAGAACAGAACTGAACTGAAGTGTTCAGTCAGCCTGCTTATATAGAGCTCCAGTACAACGTAAATGTAACAATTTTCTAAAACTATCCAATCACTGAACGTCACTTTCGATCCCTTATTTGCATAACTATCTACAGTATCCCCCTGCTGGCCCAGGGTGAGAACTTCAGTACATAACAGGCGGGGTGTAAATATTATTACAGTGGTACCTCTGGTTACATACTAAATTCGTTCCGGAGGTCCGTTCTTAACCTGAAACTGTTCTTAACCTGAAGCACCATTTTAGCTAATGGGGCCTCCCGCTGCTTCCGTGCTGCCGCCACGCGATTTCTGCTCCCATCCTGAAGCAAAGTTCTTAACCCGAACTACTATTTCTGGGTTAGCGGAGTCTGTAACCTGAAGCATCTGTAACCTGAAGTGTATGTAACCTGAAGCGTATGTAACCCGAGGTACCACTGTATTATTGCTGCACTTTGTAACTCCTGTTATATATCATGCAGGTATATTCTCTATTGGCCTTTTGGCACCTGATGAAAACATTCTTCTTTCAACAAGGTTTCTAAGTGGAGACTTTTATCCCAGCTGATATCTGTATTGGATTTGAATTGATTTGTCATACATGTGTTCATGTTTGTCCTTCCATTCGTAGGTTAATGCCTCTTATTCAAACAGGCTGTTGGGAGCTGACCGCTTTTAATGAAAGGGCTGGTGCCATGCTGTTTTTACTGTAAGTATCTTTATGTTTCTAATAGATATTATATATATTCTCTTAATTCTATACTGTTTAATTTCTTTTTAATCATTGCTTCCCTCCCAAACACTTTTAGCTTTTCCTATTATATATGTAAGCTGCCTTGATTTGATGTCAGGGAACAGGGCAAGGGTATAAATAATTATTATAATTATAATTATAATTATAAGAATAAGAATAAGAATAACATACACTCCACCACGTCAATGCAAAAAACCTGGATGCTTGTTTTCTAGGGCACACTCCCATGTGAGTCACATGACGTGGGTGGAGTTTTGCCCCCCCCCCCAAAGCACAGTGCTCCCACAGTGCCCAAAAACTCGTGTTTTGGGGCACCACGAGAGATCGCTGCCCCACAAAAGTGCATCTTTTGGGGTGAGCTTACGGTGTGAGATCATGTGAGATTGTGGTGCTCAAAACCACACGTTTTTGGGTTGCATGCTCTTGCACAGAAAAATTGGATGTCCTGGGACAAGTGATGGGTATGGAATAAGAATAATATGTGGTGAACATGTTTGTTTGTGTGTGCGTGTTGTAAATTGCTGTATTGCAAATTGCTTTGAGGTGTCTCACAGGGCGGGATTCGTAAATGAAATAAATAAATAAAACAGTGGTACCTCTGTTTACGAACTTAATTCGTTCCGGAGGTCCGTTCTTAACCTGAAACAGTTCTTAATCTGAGGTACCACTTTAGCTAATGGGGCCTCTTGCTGTCGCCGTGCCGCTGGTGCGCTATTTCTTTTCTCATCCTGAGGTAAAGTTTTTAACCCGAGGTACTATTTCCAGGTTAGCGGAGTTTGTAACCCCAAGTGTTTGTAAACTGAGGTGTTTGTAACCCGAGGTACCACTGTAATAGCCAAACAGTAAAGTTGCTTACAAGAAAATGTATTCACTGAAAGTGGAAAATGGGAAGGGTTGCATTAAACAGCAACATCAGAAGAGGTGTGTTGTCAGAAGCCTTGAAATTGCAGCAGCAGAGAGAATACTAACAGCATTGTTGCAGGGATGTTGCTGGAACTAAGATGAAACTGTCCAACTCCCCTGTTATTTTTTTGCTATTGCCAGGAAGTGCCATGTTGTTTAATGTTGTTGTTATATTTATAGTACTGAAATATTGGGGGGGGGGGGTTCTTGCATGTCACTATATGTATTTGCTATTACAGTGGTAACTCAGTTTTCAAACATCTCTGTTGTCGAACATTTCGGTTTTCGAACGCCGTTAAACCCGGAAATAAATGCTTCAGTTTTCGAACATACCTCGGAAGTCGAACACGCCACCCAGCTTCCGTATTGAGTTTTCCGTACTGAGTTTTCCGTTTTTGAACGTTTTGGAACTCGAACGGTCTTCCGGAACGGATTACGTCCATGAAATATACTCGGAGTCAAGTGTGGATTTCATGCTCTTTATTCAGCTCATAGTAGTGGGAAATGAAAGTTCCCCCAAAGTATCTGCTTTATATACATTATTTACACAATGGGCCGCACTTGATTGGCTAATTCCGGGATTCTCCCGTGGGCCAATCAGATTGCGGATTCCCTTCCACCTGGAGCTGGATTGGGTGGCTCCTGCGCACCAATCAGACTGCTGCATTCTGAATCCTATTGTTCTAGGACCAATCAGACTGCTGCCTTTTGGCTCCTATTCAATTCAGTACATAACAGTCCGAAAACCGAGGTACCACCATACGTCGTTTCATTTTGTTATCATATAGGAGCTCTTGCGATGGTTGGTATCAAGATATATTCCTTTATCCTTCGTTGCAAGCAGCCTTCAGCAAAATTCTTTTTTTGTGGAAAGGCGGCAGAGAAATAAAACAATGGTTGAAATTGTACTGAAAGTTAAACAAGCAAACAAAATACCTAGAGGCAGCTAAAGACAACTGGAAGCTTTTAGGTGCCTTTAAAAGCTGCAGAATCGCCTTTGCATTAAAAGCGATAAATATTTGAATGATCAAATCACCCGGGGCATTTTCTGGCTAAATTGTCTTGCACAGAATTAAAACAGCATTGCAAAGGTGGGAGCCAACACCCTGACAGCTTCAGATATGTCACTCTCAGCTGCAGTGCAGTCATGTGCCCCCATTTTATTCCAAGTGTAGTATTTATACACTGTTCCATGAATAGGAAGCTGGCCTGGCCAAAAGATGAAATTAATTGGATAAGTGGCACCAGACTGGGCAGTCCAAAAATAATGATTTACATCTATTTCAGGAAAGGCATATCCACTATACTAAGGGAGCGGAATTTATCTTAGCGCGACACATCTACAATAACCCAGACACTTCAGAAGGACTTCTAGCAGATATGGCTCTCAAAACGGGTCCTTCAAATTGTTGCTCAATTTCCCTGCTCTTTTTTTTAAAAAAAAAAAAATATTGGTCAGCATTTATTCTTGATTTTATAGGCATTGTTTTCAATGGTGGAGGCTGACATGATTTCCGGAACACACACACAAGGATGTGTGTGTGTTTATGAGATGTATAGAAACCACAAGCCACAGCGCCTGGGTGCCTGGGAGTCTGCTTAAAAATAAACAAATATCCATGGCCTCCACTGTTTGATGGGAAAAAATAGATGTGCTTGTTTGGCATAATGTGACCAAGGGATTCAGAAAAGGGTAACAGCCAAGACTCCTCAGTTAGGTGCATGGTGACTAAGAGTGTTAGAAAACTTTTTTTTATTATGAACATTTCTCCAGTTGTGCCAATTTTTGTGTGCCATTTTGCCTCATATACACATATTTGCAGGAAACCTTCCCAATATATATATTGATGTACAGTGGTGCCTCGCAAGACGAAAAGAATCCGTTCTGTGATTCTCTTCGTCTAGCGGTTTTTTCGTCTTGTGAAGCAAGCCCATTGACACATTAGCGGATTAGCACTATTAGCGCTATTAGCGGCTTTTAATCTGCTGATCGGATCAGCTGATAAGCGGCTTAGCGGCTTAGAAAAAGGGGGGGGGGAAACCAGCAGGAACTCGCAAGACATTGTCATCTTGCGAAGCAAGCCCATAGGAAATTCGTTTTGCGAAGCACCTCCAAAACGGAAAACTCTTTCGTCTAGCGAGTTTTCCGTCTTGTGAGGCATTCGTCTTGCGGGGCACCACTGTATTTATCCATTAGAGAGTTCAGATAGATAGATAGATAGATAGATAGATAGATAGATAGATAGATAGATAGATAGATAGATGATAGATAGATAGATAGATGATAGATAGACAGATATAGATATAGATATAGATATATTGATATATATATTTATTGATACATATATATATATATACAGTGGTACCTTGGGCTACATACGCTTCAGGTTACATACGCTTCAGGTTACAGACTCCGCTAACCCAGAAATAGTGCTTCAGGTTAAGAACTTTGCTTCAGGATGAGAACAGAAATTGTGCTCCGGAGGCGCGGCAGCAGCGGGAGGCCCCATTAGCTAAAGTGGTGCTTCAGGTTAAGAACAGTTTCAGGTTAAGTACGGACCTCCGGAACAAATTAAGTACTTAACCTGAGGTACCACTGTATATTGTTTTAAAATAGATGCATTTATGCCAGGAAAGCAAACAAACCAACAATCATGCAATAAAATAAACAAACTATAAATTGACAAACAGACAATAGCAATACATGAAACAACACAATTCTTATAACTAACATCATTTGTACTCCCAATGAGGTGGACGATTGTAAAACTTGTAAAACAAGAAATTAAAAATGACTTCCAATTAGTCTCGCTGTGCTTTATCTGTTGATTATCTTATACTGCACAGTTTCATACCATTAGAGAGTTCTATACTGCCCTTTGGGGGGGGATGGTCATAGGGCAGTTTATCCCCAAAAAATGGTACTGTAAAAAGACAAACGCATAATAAACAAAACGATTGCGATAATTCTCACGAGTAACATAATTCAAACACAGTAAAAACGGCTGAGGAACAGTTCCCAGGATCCTTTGCTGCAAGTCATGTGCTTCAGAGTTCCTTTAAATGGATGTTGTGGACACAGCCAGGGTCAGAGGCAAAAGCGACATTCAGGATCAGATTGAAGCCTATCATTCCACAGGAACAACAAAACTCTGAACCTCTGGCAAAGGACGCAGGAGGAAGGCTTGGGAATAAGGCTGCTGGAGTGATGAATGCAGTCGTGTGTAAGTTCATACATCTCAGTTAGATCAAAGTGCATACATCTCAGATTCATGCATCTCCGTTAGATCAAAAGAACCAGCAATTAATTCACTTTAACTCTGGTCCCAGCCTACTTTCTGGGCTCATTGCGGCATGTGTACATCTTTTAGCTTCTTCCCCAAACTGCAGAGCAGCCACCAGTTTTTCACCTGGACAGGACAGGCATTAGGGGTCTGTGTTTAATGCCTGGGAAAACTTTTGTGCTGCACATCCAGAATCCACAGACTGCTGAGGGGGAAGATTTAGGGTTCCCAGAGTGGTTTAACACTCAATCTCTCTTCACACAGAATTGAAGGTCTGTGAGGGGAACAGGGGTCTCCTAACAACTCTATAGCTCCTGCCCAGTTCTCTTTGGGAGAAGCCATGATCGTTTAATGTGGTATCATAGTGCTTTAAATGTATGACCTGTGACTTTCTTGTTCCAGCAGGTATTTAAAGGTAGAGTTTGACCTTATGTGTAATGGGTATGAGTTACTCGTGCGTAAGCTGGTGCCTTTCTCGGTTAATTTCCCTTGTTAAACCTTTCTGACTGCGCAGCCCCTTCTTCCCGTGGCTGCCTCAGTCACTGGCAGAATCCGTCAGTGGGTGTTTCTTGAACCTCTTCCAACATAAAAGTTGTTTGACACCCAGTCTCCTCCTCCTCTCACTGCACGGGAGTCTTCTGCGCAGGGAAGGCGTGGGTAGTGGAGGATCTGGGCTCTCCTCACTGATTTCCAGTGAAGAGTCCTGGAGCCCTCTCTCCAATTCCCCCGTCTGCCCCCCTTTATCCCTGGTGTTGCGCTGATTGGCTTCCCCCTCTCCTGAGCTGTTTCTCCCCCTGCTGCTGGGTCCTTCACCAGCATCATCTGGGAGCCTCCCCTTCGCCTCTCACTCCAATGTCAGTTCCCTGACATTATGATATCTTTTTTATTGTTTTGCTGTCTCATATTCTGTCAGTTGTTTTTATGTACACCCCTTAGAAATGTGAATAATTAAGCAGTATGAAAATGCCTCAAATACCTTAAAAAGTTTTTCTTTTTCTTTTGTAAGACTGGGCAAAGCTGGATCCAAAATGTGGCAACCTTATCCCAAATTGCTGATCTAAGGGACACGGGGTGCAAGTTGGATAAATGAATGAAATGCAATGAAAGGGGGCTTTGAAAATGAGATTCTCTGTAATTTGAGCAAGTCTTGTTTTTGCAAAGTCCTTTTAAATGCATCAGGTTATGTTTTACTAACATTTTCAGCCCCTTCCTTCCTTCACCTCTGATAAAAGGGATATTCACAGCGCACTAGCACAACAGCGGGGCTCCTTTCAATAAAGCTGTTCGGGGAAACCAGTCCACAGTGAAAATACGATAGCAAGAAGAAGAAGAAGAATGCAGCCCAAGCTTTAATGAGCTGGGAGGCAGGCAGATTCATTTGGGAGCATTCAATCAATAACATTATCAAACAAAGGCAATTTGCATTCTCTTCTTTAAAAACAACAACCATCAAAGCTAAATGCCAAACCATATTAAAACAACGGCGAGGTAGCGAGTTAAAAAATAAACACAAATTGCATAAAAGAGCACCAAATGTAGATACAGTTGTACCTCAGGTTACATACGCTTCAGGTTACAGACTCCGGCTAACCCAGAAATAGTGCTTCAGGTTAGGAACTTTGCTTCAGGACGAGAACAGAAATCGTGCTCCGGCGGCGCAGCAGCAGCGAGAGGCCCCATTAGCTAAAGTGGTGCTTCAGGTTAAGTACAGTTTCCGGTTAAGAACGGACCTCCGGAACGAATTAAGTACTTAACCCAAGGTACCACTGTACTACGTAACAATTCTAAAGATCTTGCCATATTCTGAGGGGATCAGCAAGCCCAGCATTATTGTGAAGGAGAGATGGGGTGGCCCTCCAGACAGTGGCGTAGCGTGGGGGGTGCAGGGGGGGCCGGCCGCACCGGGCGCAACATCTGGGGGTTAGGGTTAGGGGGCGCAAATCCACGGGTTAGGGGACGCAAATCCACGGGTTAGGGGGCGCAAATTACTTTCCTTGCCCCAGGTACTGACAACCCACGCTACGCCACTGCCTCCAGATATTCTTGGACTTCAACTCCCATCAGCCCCCACCAGCGTAGTCCATGGTCAGGGATGATGGGAGTTGGAGTGCCACAATGCCCTGGTGGGGCACAGGGTCTTCATCTCTCTAAAGCAATGGGAAGCAGCTGGTTCAGGCAGAGGATTCCAGAAGGAGAACCATTCTTCTGTTTTCAGTTTCCATCTCTGTGTGTCATTTTTTTTTTTTTTAAAAAGAACAGTCCAGAGGAGAAAGCACCCGTCATTTAGACTTCTTTGTTTTTCTCAGGTTTTAAAATATCTAAGGAGGACATGTGCAGTTTTTAAAAAATATTTTCATTCTCTAAGGCAGTGCTAGGAGTGGGTGTCAGGAGAGCCGGTCAGCAATGAACCACACAGAATCAGTGAAATTCACTCTTCATAGAATCATAGAAGAGTTGGAAGAGACCACAAGGGCCATTGAGTCCAACCCCCTGCCAAGCAGGAAACACCATCAGAGCACTCCTGACATATGGTTGTCAAGCCTCTGCTTAAAGACCTCCAAAGAAGGAGACTCCACCACACTCCTTGGCAGCAAATTCCACTGTCGAACAGCTCTTACTGTCAGGAAGTTCTTCCTAATGTTTAGGTGGAATCTTCTTTCTTGTAGTTTTGATCCATTGCTCCGTGTCCGCTTCTCTGGAGCAGCAGAAAACAACCTTTCTCCCTCCTCTATGTGACATCCTTATTTAAGGAAGTGGGGTCTGCTCAGGAGGCCAGGCCTAGTGAGCACAACACCCTGGTAGATATTGCCCTTTTGAGGTAGCTGTAGGAAAGAAGAAGAAGAGGAGGAGTTTGGATTTGATATCCTGCCTTATCACTACCCGAAGGAGTCTCCAAGCGGCTAACATTCTCCTTTCCCTTCCTCCCCCACAACAAACACTCTGTGAGGTGAGTGGGGCTGAGAGACTTCAGAGAAGTGTGACTGGCCCAAGGTCACCCAGCAGCTGCATGTGGAGGAGCGGAGACGCAAACCCGGTTCACCAGATTATGAGTCCACCACTCTTAACCACTACACCACACTGGCTCTCCAGGGACTGAAGGTCGCCACCTTCCCACAGTCACCTAAGTCTCCTCTTCTCCCAGGTCCTTCCTAAGCAATCTGAGACTCCATCAACGTGTATGTCTCTGCTCCACACTTTTCATACCTTTTCTGGTTCTGGGAAACCAGGGGGAGAGGAGCTGGTCGCAGCAGGAGGGGGAGACACCGTGGCTTCTTCACCAGCCTGACTCATCTCTGCCTTTTGGCCCCCTTCCTCCCCAACCTCTGATTCTGCCTCTGATTCTGGGCTTTTCTCCTTGCCTTCCTCCTCTTCTCCCCATGACCACTCATTGTGGTCCCACCACCAGCCCCCTGGGCTCTGAGCATTCTCCCCTTGGTGGTTCCCCAGTTGGTTCCTCCCGCCATTCCTCTGCGTCCAACCAGTCCATGACAGTAAATGAAACCATATATCCTTTTTTTAATTTAAAGTTTTTTATTTATACAACAAGAAAAACAAACAAACAAAAAACACAAATACCAAATTATACACAAATTACAAAAATAACCATAGACACATAATATTCTTAGCAAACAATAAAACATCTATTGATCTTAACACTAAAGACCCAACCTCCCGTCTATTCCATACTTCAAATTCATATTACTTATTGCCAATACACATTTTTTTCATAATTAAACTTATTTTCATTAAATCTAATTTCTTATATCTACCTTACAACTATTACTGAAGTTCCTCGAATGCTGCAACAGAGTTTAAACTACTATATTTATTTTTCAGATATTCTTTAAAAACCTCCCATTTAGAAAAAAATTCCTGTTTTGATTTATTCTTTATTTTTTCTGATAAACCATCTAATTCAGCATATTCTGTCAGCTTTTGGATCCAATCTTGTATAGAGGGGATTTCATTACTCTTCCATTTTGCTGCGATCAAAACTCTTGCTGACGCCGTCGCATATAAAAAGATACCCTTCCTCTTTTGTGGAATATCCAAATCTGTTATTCCCAGGAGGTAGGCCCCTGGTTTTTTTATTGAAAGAGATCTTTAGCATTTTTTGCAGTTCTACATGGATACTCTCCCAGAATACCTGTATTTTCCTAAATATCCACCACATATGGAAGAATGTTCCTGAGTCTCTGCATCTCCAACAGTTACTTGATACATTTTTATACATTTTTGAAAGCTTCCATGGTGTTAGATACCATCGATGTTGCATTTTTTGAAAGTTCTCTCTAATCGTGTAACAATTTGTGAATTTCCAATTGATCTTCCATAAATTTTCCCATTGGGCCATGGTTATTGAGTGGCCAAAATCCTGGGACCACCTCACCATTGCCACTGTTACCTCCTTCTCCTTGACTGTCCAGTCAAGGAGGAGTCGGTAAGTTTTGGAAAGAGTTTTTCTTTTAGAATTTACAAGATCAGATTCGAATCGGGAAATTTCTGTTGAGAACCCCTTTTGTTTGTCAAATAACTGATTTTTCAAATAACTGATGGTATTGGAACCAGTCTGAAATGTGGTCTCTTATTTCCTCAAAGTTTTTTAATTTTATTTGGTTATCTTCATTTTTTAGAAGTATTTTATATGTTGGCCAGCTTTCCTGAGTATTTTTCCGTTTTACTGCTATGGCTTCTACTGGAGAAGTCCGCCACGGGACTTTAGGCTCCATCAGGTCTTTATATTTTTCCCATACAGCAAAGAGCAACTTTCTTATTCTATGGTTGGTAAAGTTTTTATGAATTTTCACTTTTCCATATATTAGGTAGGCATGCCATCCCCAACGGTTGTCAAAACCTTCCAGGTCCAGGAGGTCCAAATCCTGCAACGTGCACCAATCTTTTAGCCAGGTGAAACAGGCTGCCTCGTAGTAAAGTTTTAGGTCGGGTAGGGAAAAGCCTCCTCTCTCTTTTATGTCTATTAAGATCAGGTGTTTAATCCTAGGTTTCTTCCCTTTCCACAGGAATTTGGAAATTTCTCTTTGCCATATCTTGAGACAACCTGCTTCGCCCAGTATTGGAATCATTTGAAATAAAAAGATTAATTTTGGAAGCACATTCATCTTTATAATGGAAATCCTACCCAGAAATGTTAATTTTAGTTTACTCCAGGTTACAAAGTTTTTTCTAATCTCTAACAAAGTTTTGATGTAATTATCCTGAAATAAGTTTATGTTCTTGGGGGTGATCCAAATACCCAGGTATTTCACTTTTGAGGAGATTTTCAGGCCCAATATTTTTTCTAAATCGTCCTTTTCCTCTGTGGTTACATTTTTAACAAGCATTTTTGTTTTTGTTATATTCCGCTTAAAGCCTGCCACTTCTCCAAATTCTTTAATCAATTCCAGCACTCTTTTCAGACTTTCTTTAGGGTTTTCAGTCATAACAAGTAAATTGTCCGCAAAAGCTTTAATTTTATATGTTTTGCTTCCCAGAGTGATGCCTTTAACAAGTTGATCCTTTCTTATCTGATTTTTCAAGACTTCCATCACCAAGATAAATATCAGTGGTGACAGTGGGCAGCCCTGTCTGGTTCCCTTGTTTATTTTGCACTCCTCAGTAATTCTTCCATTGATGATCAGTTTTGCATATTGTTCTGAATAGATGGCATTTATTCCTTTACAAATATTTTCTCCCAGTCCGATTTCTTCCATTAATTTTTTCATAAACTTCCAGGACACATTATCAAAAGCTTTTTCAGCGTCCACCAACATAATAGCTGCTGGTTTGTCAATTTTAATATCCAAATATTCTAATACATTGATCACACATCTAATATTGGATTGCATAAATCGTCCGGGAAGAAATCCGGTTTGATCTTTATGAATTATCTCTTTCAGCACCATTTTTAATCTATTTGCAAGAATGTCTGTGAATATCTTGTAATCGTTATTTAACAGTGCAATGGGTCTGTAATTGGCCATGTTTGAGGCATCTGTTCCCTGTTTGTGGATAAGAGTAATAAAGCTGTCCTTCCGGGTTTTTGGTAGCTTTCCATTTGCCAAAATATTATTCATTAGGTCTTTCATGGGAAGAAATAATGCTTGTTCTAACTTTCTATAGTAATTAGCTGGAAGACTATCTTGGCCCGGTGTCTTTCCTAATTTTGATCTCTGTATAGCTTGTTGCACCTCCATAGCTGTTATTGGTGAGTTCAAGATTTCAGTTTTTTCCTTGGGTATTATTGGTAGTTTATTTTTGCCCAAATAATCAATTATTTTTTCTAGAGTCTCTGGACCTTCTTTATATAGTTTACCGAAAAAACTAGCAAAGTTTTTACTAATTTCCTTCGGTTCTTGAATCCATTTGTCTTCAATTTTAATTTTATTGATAATTCTATCTTCCTTTTTCTTCTTTAATTGCCAGGCCAAAAGTTTGCCAGGTTTATTTGCAAACTCAAAATTTCTATGTCTCAACCATTTTATCTTCCATTCTATCTCTTCATTTATTATCATGGATAATTGCGTCTGTAAAATTTTTATACTTTGGTTAATTAGTTCATCATCTGGTTTTTGGAAAAGGATCCTTTCCTTTTTTCTAATTTCCTCCCATATCTCCATTTTCTTCTTCTCCTTTATTTTCCTTTGGAATGCGTTTTCTTGGATAAAGAAGCCTCTTATGACGGCTTTACCCGCATCCCAAACCGTCTCTAGATCTACTCCTTGATTTAAGTTGAACTTAAAATATTCTTCTAAGATTTGCTTGGCCTTCTGTACAGTTTTTTCATCGTTTAGCATACTCTCATTAAGTTGCCACCTTTTAACCTTTTCTTCTTTTCCTTTAAAGTTAACCCAGACCGCGTCTGAAATTGTCCTTGGATGAATTTCTGCTTTTGTAATATTATTTAATAAATCCTTTGTTGTCCAGATCACGTCGATTCGTCCCGCCGATTTATGTGGCTCTGAATAATGTGTAAATTCTTTCTCTGTTGGATTCTTAAACCTCCAAGCGTCAAACAAATTTAGGAGTTCTATTAAGCCGAACCCCTGGAGGCTCTCAGGGACTGGGGTTGCGAACAAGGATATGTGTCCTGTAGCTTCCTGAGAAATACAGTGTGCTGGTCCCGTGGGTTACCCAAGAGGCAAGGTCCAAGTCCAGTCCATGGTCAAAGGTGCAACATGGAGGCAGTCCGTAGATGCTGAAGCTGGGTGCAGGGCAGGGGGTCAGGTGAAGTCAGATACAGGCATGCAAGCAGGGAGCCAGGGCAGGTAAGAAGCTCAGGCAGGTAAGCAGGACAGGGTCTAAGCAGGAACTAGCAACCAACAACATTGCTCCCGCAACTTGGGACTGGGGCTGGCCGGCTTTTATCTGCCCCGAGGCATCGGGCAGCCCCGATCCTCTGGTGACTCGCCTCTCCTGGCCTGAAGGTGAGCACTCCTTCTGTGGGAACTTACCGTATTTTTCGCTCTATAAGACGCACCAGACCACAAGACGCACCTAGTTTTTGGAGGAGGAAAACAAGAAAAAAAATATTCTGAATCTCAGAAGCCAGAACAGCAAGAGGGATCGCTACGCAGTGAAAGCAGCAATCCCTCTTGCTGTTCTGGCTTCTGGGATAGCTGCACAGCCTGCATTCGCTCCATAAGACGCACACACATTTCCTCTTACTTTTTAGGAGGGAAAAAGTGAGTCTTATAGAGCAAAAAATAGGGTAGTTCCCTCCGCCTCTCTGCCCTGAGCCTCTGCAGCTCAGGAGACGCTGGAGGGTTACCGGACCCAGAGGCAACCCCAGCTTCCTCTGACGGGGCTGAGAGTGGAGCGTCTGCAGGCAATGGGTCCTCCATCATCTCAGGAGCCAGAGCAGACTCAGCTGACGCCTGCACCTGAGGATCCAGCACAGGTGAGGACCCTTCAGGCTCAAGCCCCAGCTTGTTCAAGCTCAGCTGGTTCTGGAGGTGGGGAATCCTGTGCAGGCTGGGATCCGTCAGGTTCAGCATCCAAGTCCAAATCCCAGGCCATCACATACTGTTCTGTGATACGTTTCCCATTCAACCAACTTCTATCCAACTCGAAAACGTAAGTTGCTTCATGGGGAAAGAAATTGGGGGGAGGCATCCCCACCCCACTCTCTGGTGTGTACAGCAACACACAAAAATAACTCGAAACGCAGCAGAAAGAAATGACCTCGCTGCATTTTAAGTCACTGATGTGTGATGTGTGAAGCTTTTGAGATGAACCAGCTTGTCATTCAGTTAACAGCACCGTCGGACTGAAGGGCAAGCTAGCAAGGCAACAATGGACCATCTGCTTGTAGGAGAAGCCAGAAAAGGGAATCAGCATAAGATGCCTAACTGCTATTGAAATGTAATCAATTAATCGATTGACTAAGCAGTAGGGATAGTCGTGAAAGCCTCCCATCTGAATTAATCCCTAGATGCGGAGCTGCTTAATTACCTGATTATGTTCCCAGAGCAACACTGATAAACTCGGAATCCTTCGTTCTTATTTCCAGAAACTGCATGGAGTCAAAACGTTCCTTTTCTGTAACTCAGAGATGGGGAACCTTTTTCGTCCTACGGGGTGTGTTTTCTTCTGAGCAGCCTTCAGGAGGGCAACTTGCAAGCAGTAGGGCCAGAAGCAACATGGAGGGGGCAAGGAATATATATATATATATATATATATATATATATATATATATATATATATATATATATGCAGGTTTTGGTGTCTTCGGGTGTCTTCCCGTGTAAGAGTTGGGGTGTCTAGGCGACGTTTCGACGAGGTCTCACTCGTCATCTTCAGGCTGGTGCTTTCGGCTTCTTGTTACTGGAACAGAGCAGGATCTCAGTGTTTGAGTTCCTATAAATACTGTTGAGGGTGTGGTGTATAGCCTCCAACGTTCTGGGCAGAGAGGAAGTTCCCAGGTTAGTGTGCCTTTTCTTCTTTTGTTCATTAATTACTTGAGGGATATCTTGAGTGATATTCTGAGTACCACTTAGGAGGGTCATTAGGTGTGGATTAGTTGCTAAAGCTTTCGTGTCTTGACCTCTTGAGCTTGTGAAGAGTTTTTCTGAGAAGATGGCTGTACTGCAAATAGTTGTGCTCTGGCTTGGCTTCGTGTATAGGGGCGAGCTGTGGTTTTGTGCCCTGTGCCAGCCAGATCTGTGTAGGGATTGCAGGGGGGTGCAGCATCCGGAGGTGCCACTATGGTTTGGCTACTGGATGGTGTCTGTAATTTATCTGTGGAGAGGGTCTGGGTTTGGGTCTGGTGTGGTTGATTGGAGATGGCGTTCTGTGTGCCTCTGGTTCTGGTGTCGGTTTTTGTGGGGAGGGCTAATTTCCAGATGTCTGGCAGGCGGGACGTGTCGTCACGCTTGTTCATGTTGTGAGGGTGTTTCTCTATCTTGAAGGCTTCCATGATTATTCTCTTGTGGTGATGTTCCATGTTAAAGAGCAATTTGGAGTCTGCAAAATTAATTTCGTGTCCTGTTTCTTTCATGTGTTGGTAAAGAGAGGAAGTTTTTTCTTCTTTTTTGACGGCATTCTTGTGTTCTGCGATACGTGCATTTATTCGTCTGTTTGTTTGTCCAATGTACGTGGCTGGGCAGACTTTGCAGGGTATTTCATAGACCCCTTGGTTTTCTAGCTGGATTTTATCTTTGGGGTTTCTGAGGATATTGGCTATTTTTTGGTTGGTGCAAAAGGCTGTTTTGATATTGTGTTTATGGAGGATTTTGCTAATTTTATCTGTAGTGCCCTTGATATAAGGAAGGAGGGCCATGCCATTGTTTTCTTCTGTGTCTTGGTTTTTGGGGGGTGTTTCTTTTTGGATTAGCTTCGTAACCCTGTTTTGCTGGTATCCGTTGGCGATTAACACATTTGAGAGATTCTGTAACTCAGTTGTCAAGTGGTCTTTGTCAGCCAGGCGTTTGGTTCTGGAGATGAGAGTCTTGGCTACGGAGTTTATTTGTGCAGGGTGGTGGTGTGATTGTGCATGTAAGTAGCGGTTGGTGTGTGTTTTTTTCCGGTAGATAGTGTGTCCTAGGGAGCCATCAGGTTTTTTGTAGATTAGGACGTCAAGGAAGGGAAGTTGGTTGTTGGCTTCTATTTCCATAGTGAATTGTATTTTGGGGTGTAGGCTGTTGAGATGTGTGAGGAAGCTATCTAGTTTTTCCTTCCCGTGTGGCCAAATTACAAAGGTGTCGTCAACATATCTGAGCCAAAGTTTGGGTTTGTGTTCTGACTTGTCTAAAGCATTGGTTTCAAAGTGTTCCATGTACAGATTTGCGATGACCGGAGAGAGGGGTGATCCCATAGGTGCTCCTTCTATCTGTTTGTATCTTTGTCCATTGTGGATGAAGTACGTGTTGGTTAGGCAGTGGTTGGTCAGGTCCAGGATGTATTCGGGGGGATTGTATTTGTTTTGAATGGCTGTCAAGGCTTCATTAATGGGCACTTGTGTGAAGAGAGATACAACATCGAAGCTCACAAGTAGGTCATCGGGATGTAGGTTTTGCTTCTTTATTGTTTCTATGAACTGGAAGGAGTTTGTAACGTGTGAAGCGATAGATTCTGCATAGGGCTGAAGTTGCTTAGCGAGAAATTTAGCGAGATTTTGTAGAGGTGAGCCTATGGAGCTGACTATTGGTCTGAGTGGTGTTCCTTCTTTGTGTATCTTGGGGAGACCGTAGAGTTTGGGGCATCTGGATGATTTTTCTCTGGGGATGATTCTTAGCTGGATTTCTTCACTGATAGGAGAGGCTTTTATTTTGGATTTGGTGGTTTTTTCCAGATAGGTGGTGGGATCTGTTTTTATAGGTTGGTAGGTAGGGTCTTGGAGTAGATTTGATAGTTTTGCTTGGTAGTCCGATGTGTTCATCACAACAGTGGCATTACCTTTGTCTGCTGGGAGAATGATTATGTTGTTGTCTTTCCTCAGGTTGGTGAGTGCTTTCCGTTCTTCTTTGTGTAAATTGCTTCTGGGTGGTTTGCTGGAGCAGAGGATGTTGGTGACTTCAAGTCTGATTTTATTGGCTTCATCTGGGTTGATTTTGGTTAGGCTAGCTTCGACTCCGCATATGATGTTTTCCGTGGGGATGCGTCTCGGGGCGACTGCAAAGTTGAAACCTTTGGAGAGTACTTTGGTTTCAGTTGAGGTGAGGATCCTGTCTGATATGTTATGTACTGTTTGTTTCATGGGTTGTTGTGGAGGGTGGCTGGGCTTCTGGCGTTTCTCTAGTTTGTGGAGTTTGTTGGTGTGTGTGTCTGTCTTGTGAGAGGACTCAGTTTCAGCTCTCCAAATGGCTAGTTGTTTGCATTTGTCCCAGAGTGCAGGGTGGATTTTGTTACAGAGTTTGAGGTGAAGAGTGAGCAGATCTTTGTTGGTTTGGTTTAGTAGGTATCTTTTCTTATGTAGTTCGTTTCTGATTAGGGATAGTTCAGTTCGTTTCAGGATCCTTTCGGTAGCTGGGGTTTTAGAGTGGAATTTAAGTTGGAAGCATGTGGGAATTAAGTTGTTGTCTCGGCAGTTGCGTAGGAACAAGAGATCACATAAGATGGTGGCTCTTCGGATTTCTAGTTTCTCGTAGGTTCTTGTCAGCTGGAAGGTTTCCTCCCCGTAGAGGTGAGATATTTGCTTTCGTAGATTTTCACGGGTACAGGAATGCAGGTTTTGGTGTCTTCGGGTGTCTTCCCGTGTAAGAGTTGGGGTGTCTAGGCGACGTTTCGACGAGGTCTCACCAGTCATCTTCAGGCTGGTGCTTTCGGCTTCTTGTTACTGGAACAGAGCAGGATCTCAGTGTTTGAGTTCCTATAAATACTGTTGAGGGTGTGGTGTATAGCCTCCAACGTTCTGGGCAGAGAGGAAGTTCCCAGGTTAGTGTGCCTTTTCTTCTTTTGTTCATTAATTACTTGAGGGATATCTTGAGTGATTTCTTGAGTGATATTCTGAGTACCACTTAGGAGGGTCATTAGGTGTGGATTAGTTGCTAAAGCTTTCGTGTCTTGACCTCTTGAGCTTGTGAAGAGTTTTTCTGAGAAGATGGCTGTACTGCAAATAGTTGTGCTCTGGCTTGGCTTCGTGTATAGGGGCGAGCTGTGGTTTTGTGCCCTGTGCCAGCCAGATCTGTGTAGGGATTGCAGGGGGGTGCAGCATCCGGAGGTGCCACTATGGTTTGGCTACTGGATGGTGTCTGTAATTTATCTGTGGAGAGGGTCTGGGTTTGGGTCTGGTGTGGTTGATTGGAGATGGCGTTCTGTGTGCCTCTGGTTCTGGTGTCGGTTTTTGTGGGGAGGGCTAATTTCCAGATGTCTGGCAGGCGGGACGTGTCGTCACGCTTGTTCATGTTGTGAGGGTGTTTCTCTATCTCGATGGCTTCCATGATTATTCTCTTGTGGTGATGTTCCATGTTAAAGAGCAATTTGGAGTCTGCAAAATTAATTTCGTGTCCTGTTTCTTTCATGTGTTGGTAAAGAGAGGAAGTTTTTTCTTCTTTTTTGACGGCATTCTTGTGTTCTGCGATACGTGCATTTATTCGTCTGTTTGTTTGTCCAATGTACGTGGCTGGGCAGACTTTGCAGGGTATTTCATAGACCCCTTGGTTTTCTAGCTGGATTTTATCTTTGGGGTTTCTGAGGATATTGGCTATTTTTTGGTTGGTGCAAAAGGCTGTTTTGATATTGTGTTTATGGAGGATTTTGCTAATTTTATCTGTAGTGCCCTTGATATAAGGAAGGAGGGCCATGCCATTGTTTTCTTCTGTGTCTTGGTTTTTGGGGGGTGTTTCTTTTTGGATTAGCTTCGTAACCCTGTTTTGCTGGTATCCGTTGGCGATTAACACATTTGAGAGATTCTGTAACTCAGTTGTCAAGTGGTCTTTGTCAGCCAGGCGTTTGGTTCTGGAGATGAGAGTCTTGGCTACGGAGTTTATTTGTGCAGGGTGGTGGTGTGATTGTGCATGTAAGTAGCGGTTGGTGTGTGTTTTTTTCCGGTAGATAGTGTGTCCTAGGGAGCCATCAGGTTTTTTGTAGATTAGGACGTCAAGGAAGGGAAGTTGGTTGTTGGCTTCTATTTCCATAGTGAATTGTATTTTGGGGTGTAGGCTGTTGAGATGTGTGAGGAAGCTATCTAGTTTTTCCTTCCCGTGTGGCCAAATTACAAAGGTGTCGTCAACATATCTGAGCCAAAGTTTGGGTTTGTGTTCTGACTTGTCTAAAGCATTGGTTTCAAAGTGTTCCATGTACAGATTTGCGATGACCGGAGAGAGGGGTGATCCCATAAAAACAGGATCTATAAAAACAGATCCCACCACCTATCTGGAAAAAACCACCAAATCCAAAATAAAAGCCTCTCCTATCAGTGAAGAAATCCAGCTAAGAATCATCCCCAGAGAAAAATCATCCAGATGCCCCAAACTCTACGGTCTCCCCAAGATACACAAAGAAGGAACACCACTCAGACCAATAGTCAGCTCCATAGGCTCACCTCTACAAAATCTCGCTAAATTTCTCGCTAAGCAACTTCAGCCCTATGCAGAATCTATCGCTTCACACGTTACAAACTCCTTCCAGTTCATAGAAACAATAAAGAAGCAAAACCTACATCCCGATGACCTACTTGTGAGCTTCGATGTTGTATCTCTCTTCACACAAGTGCCCATTAATGAAGCCTTGACAGCCATTCAAAACAAATACAATCCCCCCGAATACATCCTGGACCTGACCAACCACTGCCTAACCAACACGTACTTCATCCACAATGGACAAAGATACAAACAGATAGAAGGAGCACCTATGGGATCACCCCTCTCTCCGGTCATCGCAAATCTGTACATGGAACACTTTGAAACCAATGCTTTAGACAAGTCAGAACACAAACCCAAACTTTGGCTCAGATATGTTGACGACACCTTTGTAATTTGGCCACACGGGAAGGAAAAACTAGATAGCTTCCTCACACATCTCAACAGCCTACACCCCAAAATACAATTCACTATGGAAATAGAAGCCAACAACCAACTTCCCTTCCTTGACGTCCTAATCTACAAAAAACCTGATGGCTCCCTAGGACACACTATCTACCGGAAAAAAACACACACCAACCGCTACTTACATGCACAATCACACCACCACCCTGCACAAATAAACTCCGTAGCCAAGACTCTCATCTCCAGAACCAAACGCCTGGCTGACAAAGACCACTTGACAACTGAGTTACAGAATCTCTCAAATGTGTTAATCGCCAACGGATACCAGCAAAACAGGGTTACGAAGCTAATCCAAAAAGAAACACCCCCCAAAAACCAAGACACAGAAGAAAACAATGGCATGGCCCTCCTTCCTTATATCAAGGGCACTACAGATAAAATTAGCAAAATCCTCCATAAACACAATATCAAAACAGCCTTTTGCACCAACCAAAAAATAGCCAATATCCTCAGAAACCCCAAAGATAAAATCCAGCTAGAAAACCAAGGGGTCTATGAAATACCCTGCAAAGTCTGCCCAGCCACGTACATTGGACAAACAAACAGACGAATAAATGCACGTATCGCAGAACACAAGAATGCCGTCAAAAAAGAAGAAAAAACTTCCTCTCTTTACCAACACATGAAAGAAACAGGACACGAAATTAATTTTGCAGACTCCAAATTGCTCTTTAACATGGAACATCACCACAAGAGAATAATCATGGAAGCCATCGAGATAGAGAAACACCCTCACAACATGAACAAGCGTGACGACACGTCCCGCCTGCCAGACATCTGGAAATTAGCCCTCCCCACAAAAACCGACACCAGAACCAGAGGCACACAGAACGCCATCTCCAATCAACCACACCAGACCCAAACCCAGACCCTCTCCACAGATAAATTACAGACACCATCCAGTAGCCAAACCATAGTGGCACCTCCGGATGCTGCACCCCCCTGCAATCCCTACACAGATCTGGCTGGCACAGGGCACAAAACCACAGCTCGCCCCTATACACGAAGCCAAGCCAGAGCACAACTATTTGCAGTACAGCCATCTTCTCAGAAAAACTCTTCACAAGCTCAAGAGGTCAAGACACGAAAGCTTTAGCAACTAATCCACACCTAATGACCCTCCTAAGTGGTACTCAGAATATCACTCAAGAAATCACTCAAGATATCCCTCAAGTAATTAATGAACAAAAGAAGAAAAGGCACACTAACCTGGGAACTTCCTCTCTGCCCAGAACGTTGGAGGCTATACACCACACCCTCAACAGTATTTATAGGAACTCAAACACTGAGATCCTGCTCTGTTCCAGTAACAAGAAGCCGAAAGCACCAGCCTGAAGATGACGAGTGAGACCTCGTCGAAACGTCGCCTAGACACCCCAACTCTTACACGGGAAGACACCCGAAGACACCAAAACCTGCATTCCTGTACCCGTGAAAATCTACGAAAGCATATATATATATATATATATATATATATATATATATATATATATATATATATATATATATATATATATTTGTATAGCAGGTATTCATGCATTGCTGTGGGTGCCAGCAGTGGTCCATTCTGCTGAATACCATAATAAAGGCCTGCTCCCTCTAGCCAACAAAGTAGGGGTATAATAATTAATTAAAAGAATAAATAACTAAAATCAGTTGAAAACACCAAGACAACAAATGCATTATTCATTCATTCATTAAATTTGTATTCCACCCTTCATCCGTAGACCTCAGAGTAGTGGCTCCTGGAAGCTGTCTCCATGGCACAGCAGCCACACCCCAGGAAATGGTTTCAACTGGCCAGCTAAACCAGGTGAGGGTAGCCAGTGGGTCTCAAACCCTCAGGGAGTTAGGGATCTCCACTGCATGCAAAGACAGACTCCAGCAGGTTCAGCAGAAGAGACCAGTTGTGAGGTCCAATGGTCAAGAAGGTGGTTTCTGCACCTGCTGTAGAGGGAAGTGAGGGGCCGGCGGGACAAAATATACACCAGCAAGCTTAGTTGGGTCAGAGTCGAGTATACCCTTCCAGAGTTAACGCTAAATACATTACTTCTAGTAAATGAGCCACTATAACTGCTAGAGGGCTGTGACAATTTGTGTCCCGGGCTTCTTAGACTCATCTACCCATGTACTATTGTGCAGATGCAATCCCCCCCAAGTTTTCCTACTCCACTATGTTAACCAGGTATGGTAGCACATCTAGGAGAAGGAAAACTCTGATCCTAAACCTCCGCTGCCTACACAAATCTGGAGTGGAGTCCCCAGGGTGGTTGAATGGTGCGTCGTACGCCTCCTTCCAGCAACTCCTGCTTTCCTTTGGTCCACATCAGTGAGACTGAGAGCCTTGTCATCTGGGCAGCCCAGAATCTCCATATACACTACCCAGGCTTGTGCCCGGTGTGATGGCCTGCAACTCAGGCTCGGACTCGGAGCCAGAGGAGTCTCAGTCCACACCGGATCCTTTGCCTCAGGCGGCAGCTGAACCTAGTCTGGGGCCTGATCCTGAAGAGCCCCAGTCTGCATAGGTTCCCCTGCAACAAACACCAGCTGGGCCGAGTCAGGGGCCTGAGCCTGCCCTGGCTCCAGATGCGGGGATTACCTCGTTGCCTCCAGCTGGGCAATCACTTACAGCTGCTCCACTACCGGTTGGGTCAGGAGAGGCTGAGGCGGCCTCTGGGTCTAGTAACCCACCGACGTCTCACGAGCTGCAGAGACTGAGGTCTGAGAAAAGGAGAGACCTGAGTACTCGCAGAAGGAGTGCTCGCCTTCGGGTGAAACAGGGAGGTGAGTCACCGGGGGATCAGGACTGGCCGCTACCCCGACAAAGATAAAAGGCTGTCGAACCTGGCCCCAGATTGCAGGAGTAACGTTGCTGTTTGCCAGAACCTGCCTGTGATCCTGTGCCTGACCTTGCCTGGTTCCCTGCCTCATGTCCTGCCTTGGCCCTGTCGGACTGACTCTTCGTGGAACCCTTGGATTTGGGACTGGACCTGGACTGCGTTACTCGGGTTACCTCTGGGCCCAGCACACCCTGGGGAGGCCACTATGGTGCTGCTCATGCAGCGGTTTGGCTTCACCCCCGGAGGTGCACTCCACTGTCTCTTGAGACATACGGATGCCAACAACAGCAATGAAGTCCTTTTCAGGGATGAACATGGATGCAGCCCCAGGGTGGTACGATGCCCATGTTGATTTCTGAAAGGGGCTTCCTACCATGAGTTGAAGGCATCTTCCCAGAACTAACTCGGTTAGCTACACAATTGGGAAGGGTGATAGGTAAGGGTTAAGGGACCCATGACCATTAGGTCCAGTCTTGGCCGACTCTGGGGTTGCAGCGCTCATCTCGCTTTATTGGCCGAGGGAGCTGGCGTACAACTTCTGGGTCATGTGGCCAGCATGACTAAGCTGCTTCTGGCGAACCAGAGCAGCGCACGGAAACACCGTTTACCTTCCCGCTGGAGCGGTACCTATTTATCTACTTGCACTCTGACATGCTTTCGAACTGCTAGGTTGGCAGGAGCAGGGACCGAGCAACGGGAGCTCACCCCGTCGCAGGGATTTGAACCGTCGACCTTCTGATCGGCAAGTCCTAGGCTCTGTGGTTTAACCCACAGCGCCACCCGCGTCCCTCGGGAAGGGCGACAGCTCAGTGTTAAAAGCATCAGCTTATCATGCAGAAGGTCCCGGTCTCGATCCCTGGCATCTCCAGCTAAAGCTAGGAATCTCCCCTTCCTGGATCCTGGAGAACAGCTGTCAATCGGTGGAGGCAATACAGAGCCAGCTGTGACAGTGATGTGACTCAGTAGAAGGAAACTTCCCTACATTTCCAGCTTGGATGAGTAGTAGCACCACGGACATTTTCAGCATGATGGGGAGAAGATGCAGTATATGCCAGCAATATATAATTAACTGCTACAGTACTTCCAGCGCAAACATGCTCGAGTTGGTTTGAGTACTGTTAGCTGCACTTCCCTTCATTCCGGAGGATTAAATGTTGACTTTCCGTTTCTGCATGCAACACTTGCTGCTGTAGGGCGAAGCAGAAGGTTGCACTGTGCTCATCCTTGTGTGCAAACAATATAAATAGATGTCAAATAGAGAACGCCGCGGAGCCATCTTTCTCCCGACAATATGGTAAGCCTCAAAGACAGAAATGGATTTCCTGCTCGCTGCTCGCTACCTCTGCCTCAGTTGCTATAGCATTAGCCGGAGCCTAGCTTTCCAGAATGAGGGAAATGAAATAAAAACAAGCATCTACGATCAGTAGCAAACAACAACAACATATGCACTGCTCCCAGGAGGTGCTGCTAATATCGAAAGGCTTTCGGGAAGCCGCTCGTCATTCTTAGCATGGCTTCGAACAACCGTAGCGTGGAAGAATATTGTGCGTCAGTTTCGTTCAACAGCAGCTTTAAAGGGAGAGGAAAGCACTCCGAGCGGTGACTTTTCTGTGTGTCTTAAAGCAGCTCTGTATATTCTAATCACACCTCATTGCTGCCAAGTCCAGATCTATAAGAGGGGGGAAAGCTGAATCAGAACAGCACAAGAACGCATGCAGAAGGCAACCTCTGCTGCAAGCTTGAGGGAGTTCTGCAGTACATTTTACTAATTCACCTCCAGCCCCGCAGCGATAACGTGGCGGTTTGCAATCTCCAAGTACTCTTGGGGGGGGGGAGTGAAGTGGATTGGGGGTGGGGGAGGCATTCTTAGGAATCCTTGGTGCAATACTAGGCTGCACAACCGAGAGAGACAGATTTCCAACCAACTCATTAAGCAATTCAACTTAAATCCATAAATGGTACTTCTTGCGCTACCTTTAACTCAGGTTGTGCTCTTCACAAATAAATGCCTCCTGAGAAAATAACAGATGCCGGTTGCGGAGGCAGATTGCACAGGCAAAAGATTGTGTTGGCTTCTTTGGCATTTAAAACAAATATTTTGTTCCAGAGTACAGGGTGATGCATTATACCAGGGCACGCTGCTTGCCCAGCTAATCTAAGTACTATCTACCTCAAGGGTGGGGAACTTTTTGCAAGCTGGGGGCCACCTTCTCTTCCGGACGATCATCCAGGGGCCACATGGGCAGAACGCACATTTTAACTTTCCATAGCAGCCTAGGCTCTTCTTGTACACACAGGGACTTCCACCCAGGCAAGCAAAAGCCATTATTAGAGTTCAAGGACACTTTACACATAGGGAAAAAACACCCAAGGAGGTTGCAAAAGAAGGGGTGGTGAGTAGGGCTGTCATATTTCAAAAAGTAAAAAACAGGACAGCAAGTAAGAGCCAGGCTGGTGAGAGTCCTGAGGGCCAATGAGAGATACCTACGGAGCCTTATCTGGCCCCCGAGCCTTGAAAATCTCCATCCCTGGTCCAGCAACTCTCCAGGGGCCCAAATAAAGGTTTTCATGCACTATGGGGGACGGGACGGAACTGTACACTCTCCCACTTCAAGTGCTGGAGCACACAAACTGGGAGTCACAGACACTACCAGAACTAGTAAATTATAATCTCTAGCACATGTGTAGCCTTTGGTGGAAGGGCCCTGCTTTCTGGATTATGTCAACCTTTATGGTATACTCCCGATGTTTTAGACTACAGCATCCTTTATCCCTGATCATGGGCTGGGCTGGCTGAGTGAAGCTGATGGAAGCTGTAGTTCAAAACATCTGAAGGGCAACACATCGGCTACTCCTGATCTGTAGTGATTGGTGGGGCAGCCCAGGCAGGGCAGTGTTCTTCATCTGCCTTCCAAGCACCAAGTGTTGCTGCTGGTTCCTGAGAGAAGGGGGTGTGAGGTGCAGGAAGCTGCCATGCTCGGTGAAGGCACGGCAGTGGAACCATGCTTCCTGCCACCGTGCTTGCACCGTGCTGAGCTCCCACCATGCCTCACCCGTCTCCCTGGTCCCTCTCCCTCTCATGAAACAATGCTCAGTGAGCAATACTGCTCTGCCCCTCCCCACCCTGCTGGCTGCTACGGCCTCTGATGTCAACAGTTCAGGGGTTAAAATGAGGGATGGACATCAGTACGGTGTACTCTCGTCCCCTCTCAACGATGCTCACAAGAGGAGCCTTGTGGAACTGGCATTGTTACAAGTGCCAACACAATGCCTGTTCTGCATTGGTACCTCCAAACTTTGGAACTCCCTGCCTGTTGACATCAGGCAAGTGACTTTACTGTACTATTTTTGGTGCCTCTAAAAACATTTTTGTGGAGACAAGCCTACAAGGCTTGGTAGAATGTTGATGTATGTTTTAAGCTTATTGCTAATTTTAATTTTTTAAAAATAATTGAATTGCTTTGTTCTCTTTGTAAATCAGACCAGTGCTCCATCTAAAACAAGCTTAATGGCTGCCAACCTGAGGTATTGGATTGTCTGAACAAGCACAAGATTCACATGCAATGGCATGCATGTATCACAGGAGGAGCGGGTGACAGTTTCTGGAAAATGCATGGCACCTCCCTTTGCATTTCTTAATAGCCCAGCCTGAACAACAATTGGTCTCTCTCAGTTCCTGGCCAGTAGAGATTAGGGGTATTATTATGAATGGTGACATTTTCGGCGCACAGGGAGAAGAGGAGTTTTTTCACCGTAGCTGTTTCTTCTGGATAACAGAGATGTGTGAACTGCATATTTAATGTTCATAAGAGGCTTTGAAAATGTAAAGGGCAGTTTATTTATTCTTGCTTAAAGTGATTAATCGTGGTCCTGAGGCACAAAAAGAAAGCGTCGGAAGCTTTCCCAAGCACAAACTTTCACGTTTCAGGTCTCAATCTCCAGCTCATCATGGGCAAGGCTTGATGCAAGCAGTTTGCCTTAGGTATAATAAACATGTAAGGGTGTTGTCATGCTGCAGTTCACTGAGCCACTGACAGGTGGTGCTGTAGAGCAAACCCACCCAAAAGGCAGTGGATGAATGGCCCAGGAGCACCCAAAACAAACTCCAGGAGATCCCTAGCAGTTGCCCTACTCTACTAGCTCCTCTAGCTGCGTCCTAGAATTCCTGTCCCCCGAATCCAAAGCCCCAGGTTGCCTGGTGCTGCTACAAGCCACCTTACTCCTCCCTGGTCAACTTGAGGAGTTTGAGCTTCTGCTTCTACTTCCATGGCTGAGTAGGAGCATGAGTTCCTGTAGGAGCACAGGAAGGTGGCAATAAGCAGTGGCAGGCCAGCCTGGTAATCCATTTCTACAACAGAAGATTCCCCAACTGGTCGGCGCTTCTGGCCTCCTTCCTGCTCTCCTCCTGCTGCCAGGCCAACCTTTCATCTCCCTTGGCTGTGGTGGACAGCAAAAAGACATAGAAGCGTGTTTTGGTCAAGGAAGGGGATGCAATTTCTGGAAACAGCTTCTCCCTCCCAGCAGCACTCTTGGGAGCTGCCCTGCGTGGCTTCTTGCACCTCTGAGCTTAGAGCCACCTGGGAGCCACATGGAGAGGCTCTGAAAGCCCTTCCAATCCTTCCCCATTTTCCTTTGCACCTCTGACATTGGAGTTGCAAAGGAGAAGGGGGGAGAAGGATCATAAAGGACTAGAGGAGGGGTGGGGGATCTTTGGCCCACCAGATGTTCATAGAATCATAGAACCATAGGACTGCAGAGTTGGAAGGCACCTGAGGGTCATCTAGTGCCTGCAATGCAGGAATCTCAGCTAAAGCATCCATGACAAATGACCATCCATCTAAAATATCTCCAAGGAAGGAGAGTCCAAAACCTTCCGAGGGAGCCTGTTCCGCCGCCAATCAGTTTTTACAACCAGAAGGTTATTCCTGATGTTAGTCAGAGTCTCCTTACTTGTAACTTGAATCCATTGGTGCACGACCTCTCCTCCAGAGCAGGAGAAAACAAACTTGCTCCATTCTAAAGGTCAGAGGGGGCAGGGTTTCTGTTGAGGCAGGGGATTAGCTGTGGGAGGAGCTTATCAGAGTTTGTAGGGCAGCGGTGCGCGCCTAGCGGCGCGCGCAGTTATATCCATCTTTTAGATTTAGGGGAGCGAGTCTCAAACGTTTGTTGGGGGAGACCTAGGTTTTTTTTTGTGGGCGAAGTTATTTGTCCTGTCTTCAAGCTTTTTATGATGGAGGACCTCTGTAGCCACCCCCAACAACACGATCTCAAGATGGAAGGGGAGGGAACAGCTGCAGTCGCCTGCGATTCCTGCGCAATGTTTGCCATCTTGCCAAAGGTTGCAGGCAGCTTCACCTGCAGCAATTGCATGTTGATTGCCCTTTTAAAAGACAAAGTCCAGCAACTGGAGGAACGTGTAGCTACGCTCCAAAGAATTAGAGAGCTGGAGCTCTTCTTGGAAGCAACAGAGCACACCGTCCCCACCAAGGAGGAGACAGGGGACTCCCCTGAGAAGGAGGCTAGTTCACCAACACAGGAGCCAGATATATGGAGAAACGTGACTCAAAGAAGTAGGAGGCCCAGGGTTCACTCTGATTGTTTAGAAATACACAATCGCTTTGAGGTCCTCTCCCCTAGCATGGAAGACGAAGAGCAGACTCCATTTGAGGATCTCTCCCTCATTACAGTCGATCAGGTATATGAAGACGAGCAGCAAAGTCAGTCCTCAGGGAATGTGCAGGCGACCTTGGAACGGACAGCTCACGGAAGAACCCCGACCAAACCCAAGAGGAGGCGTGTAGTGGTGATAGGGGATTCCCTACTGAGGGGAACAGAAGCAGTGATCTGTGGGCCTGACAAGATGTCTCGGGAAGTGTGCTGTCTCCCCGGGGCTAAGATCCAAGATGTAACTGAACGACTGCAAGGAATCATAAAACCCACTGACAAATACCCCTTCCTCTTGGTTCATGTGGGAACCAATGACACTGCAAGCAATAGCCTCCAGAAGATCAAAAGAGACTACGAGGCTCTCGGCAGGAAATTGAAGCAACTAAATGCACAAATTGTCATCTCGTCTGTCCTCCCAGTTGAACGACGTGGCCCAGGGAGAGAGGGGAAAATAGTGGAAGTGAACAGCTGGCTTCGCAAATGGTGTAAACAGGAACGGTTTGGATTCTTAGATCACGGACTGCAGTTTCTTGAAGATGGACTTCTGGCAAGTGATGGGCTGCACCTCACAACGGTTGGGAGGAATGTTTTTGCCAAAAATCTCAGAAACCTCATCAGGAGGGCTTTAAACTGACTAATGTGGGGGAGGGAGACAGTGCTCCTGAAGGTAGGAGTCTATCAATTAATGAAGATGATCATCCAAATGTCATAGACCAAATGGAGCAAACAGCACGCGGACCTAGTGGTGGGAGGAAAAAATCCTTTAATAAGAGACACGGGGGAATGATTAATGGACTTCAATGTCTGTACACTAATGCGCAAAGCATGGGAAATAAACAAGATGAGCTTGAGCTCTTGGTACAGCAAACTAAATATGACATAATAGGCATCACTGAAACCTGGTGGGATAAGTCCCACGATTGGAATGTAATAATGGGGGGATACAATCTATTTCAGAGAAACAGACCAGACAAGAAAGGAGGAGGAGTGGCGTTATATGTCAGGGATGTGTATACCTGTGAAGAGATCCAAGATTTAGAACCTCAAAGCCAATGTGAGAGCATTTGGGTCAAAATTAAGGGAGAGAAGAATAACAGAGACCTCATTGTGGGAGTTTACTATAGACCCCCAAGCCAAACGGAGGACATAGATGATGCCTTCCTGGAACAGATGGCCAAGCATGCAAAAGGAAGGGAGATAGTAGTAATGGGGGACTTCAATTACCCGGATATTTGTTGGACGTCAAACTCAGCCAAGAGCATAAGGTCAAACAGATTCCTCACTGGCCTTGCAGACAACTTCATTGTCCAGAAAGTGGGAGAAGCAACAAGAGGAACAGCCATTTTAGATCTGGTCCTAACCAATGTTGATGACCTGGTTAGTGGGGTAGAAGTGGAAGGATCATTAGGCGCGAGTGATCATGCTCTTCTGAAGTTTACTATACAGCGGAAAGGAGCAGCCAAGCATACTAGGACTCAATTTCTTGACTTTAAGAAAGCCGACTTCATAAAACTTAGGGAAGTGCTGGGTGAGATCCCATGGACAGCAATACTAAAAGGAAAGGGAGTTCATGATGGCTGGGAGTTTGTTAAGAGGGAGATAGTAAAAGCACAACGTCAGGCAATACCAATGAGACGGAAACATGGAAGGTGCCTAAAGAAGCCAGGGTGGCTATCTAAAGAACTTTTAACTGAATTAAGATTAAAAAAGGATGTGTACAAAAAATGGAAAAGGGGGGAAACCACCAAAGAGGAATTCAAACAAATAGCCAGCACGTGTAGACACAAAGTCAGAAAAGCTAAAGCACAGAATGAACTCAGGCTTGCTAGAGAGGTTAAAAGCAACAAAAAAGGCTTTTATGGGTATGTTCGTAGCAAAAGGAAGAACAAAGAAACAGTGGGGTCACTCAGAGGAGAAGATGGGGAAATGCAAACAGGGGACACAGAAAGGGCTGAACTCCTCAATGCCTTCTTTGCCTCAGTCTTCTCCGATAAAGAAAACAATGCCCGACCTGAAGAATTTGGAGCAAATGATTCAGCAAAGGAAACACAGCCCAGAATAACTAAGGAGACAGTACAAGAATATTTGGCTAGTTTAGATGTATTCAAGTCTCCAGGGCCAGATGAACTGCATCCAAGAGTATTAAAAGAACTGGCAGATGTGATCTCAGAACCACTGGCAGTCATCTTCGAGAAATCCTGGAGAACAGGCGAAGTCCCGGCAGACTGGAGGAGGGCAAATGTTGTCCCTATTTTCAAAAAGGGGAAAAGAGAGGACCCAAATAATTACCGCCCAGTCAGTCTGACATCAATAGCAGGGAAGATTCTGGAGCAGATCATTAAGCAAACAGTCTGTGAGCACCTAGAAAGGAATGCTGTGATCACCAATAGTCAGCATGGATTTCTGAAAAATAAGTCATGTCAGACTAACCTGATCTCATTTTTTGACAGAATTACAAGCCTGGTAGATGAAGGGAACTCAGTGGATATAGCCTACCTTGATTTCAGTAAGGCATTTGACAAGGTGCCCCATGATATTCTTGTAAAGAAGCTGGTAAAATGCGGTCTTGACTCTGCTACCACTCAGTGGATTTGTAACTGGCTGACTGACCGAACCCAAAGGGTGCTCATCAATGGTTCCTCTTCATCCTGGAGAAGAGTGACTAGTGGGGTGCCACAGGGTTCTGTCTTGGGCCCGGTCTTATTTAACATCTTTATCAACGACTTGGATGATGGACTCAAGGGCATCCTGATCAAATTTGCAGATGACACCAAACTGGGAGGGGTGGCTAACACCCCAGAGGACAGGATCACACTTCAAAACGACCTTGACAGATTAGAGAACTGGGCAAAAACAAACAAAATGAATTTTAACAGGGAGAAATGTAAAGTATTGCACTTGGGCAAAAAAAATGAGAGGCACAAATACAAGATGGGGGACACCTGGCTTGAGAGCAGTACATGTGAAAAGGATCTAGGAGTCTTGGTTGACCACAAACTTGACATGAGCCAACAGTGTGACGCGGCAGCTAAAAAAGCCAATGCAATTCTGGGCTGCATCAATAGGAGTATAGCATCTAGATCAAGGGAAGTAATAGTGCCACTGTATCCTGCTCTGGTCAGACCACACCTGGAGTACTGTGTCCAGTTCTGGGCACCACAATTCAAGAAGGACACTGACAAACTGGAACGTGTCCAGAGGAGGGCAACCAAAATGGTCAAAGGCCTGGAAACGATGCCTTATGAGGAACGGCTAAGGGAGCTGGGCATGTTTAGCCTGGAGAAGAGGAGGTTAAGGGGTGATATGATAGCCATGTTCAAATATATAAAAGGATGTCACATAGAGGAGGGAGAAAGGTTGTTTTCTGCTGCTCCAGAGAAGCGGACACGGAGCAATGGATCCAAACTACAAGAAAGAAGATTCCACCTAAACATTAGGAAGAACTTCCTGACAGTAAGAGCTGTTCGACAGTGGAATTTGCTGCCAAGGAGTGTGGTGGAGTCTCCTACTTTGGAGGTCTTTAAGCAGAGGCTTGACAACCATATGTCAGGAGTGCTCTGATGGTGTTTCCTGCTTGGCAGGGGGTTGGACTCGATGGCCCTTGTGGTCTCTTCCAACTCTATGATTCTATGATTCTATGATTCTATGATTCTCCTTGTGAACAGTCCTTTAGATATCTGAAGATGGCTGTCGTATCTCCTCTCGGTCTCCTCATTACCAGGCTGGACACATACCCAGCTCCCTCCATGACCGTTCCTCATAAGGCTTGGTTGCCAGACCCTTGATCGTCTTGGTTGCCCTCCTCTGCACACCTGCCAGCTTGTGAATGTCCTTCTTAAATTGTGGCGCCCACAACTGAAAACATGTTGTGCTGCTAACTGCAGGCAAACCACCTGGCTTCGTCTTTTGCAAGCAAAAATAGCAACGAAAGCATGCCTACCTACAAGGTAGGTTCCCATCGCTACATGAAAATCCAGACATCGCTGCTGCTGACAGTGAGAAGACTTGGCTGACACTGAAGCTGCTGTGGCCAGAAAGCCGTGTAGAGTTTGCCTGCCACCTTCTCGACGGGGGCCTGAGCTGCTGCAGCTACTGTTTGGGTTTCCTGGATTATGGTTTAGAAAAGGCTGCTCTGGTCAAACACTTGTTGTTGTTGTTGTTTAGTCATTTAGTCGTGTCCGACTCTTCGTGACCCCATGGACCAGAGCACGCCAGGTCTTCCACTGCATCCCGCAGTTTGGTCAAACTCATGTTATTAGCTTCGAGAACATCGTCCAACCATCTCGTCCTCTGTCATCCCCTTCTCCTTGTGCCCTCCATCTTTCCCAACATCAGGGTCTTTTCCAGGGAGTCTTCTCTTCTCAGGAGGTGGCCAAAGTATTGGAGCCTCAGCTTCAGGATCTGTCCTTCCAGTGAGCACTCAGGGCTGATTTCCTTAAGAATGTATAGGTTTGATCTTCTTGCAGTCCATGGGACTCTCAAGAGTCTCCTCCAGCACCATATTTCAATAGGTCAAACACTACATAATCCATAATGCTTACCTAGGGGGAAATGTACCAATAGGACCGGTGAAAGACAAAGGGGTAAACTTTCACACCAGGGCTGGTTGCAAACTGCAACAGGTGTAACTAAATTGCTAAATGCGCATTTCGGGTGTGCGTGTGCTGAGTTATAAATGCAATGCCTCTCTGATGGAAAATTGCTTCATCTATCCCCCCCTTTTATAGCATTGCATATGCTTGCATCTAATAGTTGGAGAGTTAGTGCAATCCAATTTCTCTGGCTTTAAAAAAAACCAACAATGCTAAAGCGGAAAACTTGAAGCCATTAGTCCACATTTGCAATGATCTATTATGTTCTCTGTGCCTAATTCCACCGCCCTGCATGAAAATGAAATTAACAGGATCATTTTCGGGATGAGCCTTATTTTCAAACACAATGTCTTAAGATGTCAATAAAGCAGCAGCTCATTGGGTAGAGAAGCTTTATATTTTGTCAGTTGTTTGTTTTTTATATATATATATATAAAATATATATATATATATATATATATATAGGTTTTGGTGTCTTCGGGTGTCTTCCCGTGTAAGAGTTGGGGTGTCTAGGCGACGTTTCGACGAGGTCTCACTCGTCATCTTCAGGCTGGTGCTTTCGGCTTCTTGTTACTAGAACAGAGCAGGATCTCAGTGTTTGAGTTCCTATAAATACTGTTGAGGGGGTGTGGTGTATAGCCTCCAACGTTCTGGGCAGAGAGGAAGTTCCTAGGTTAATGTGCCTTTTCTTCTTTTGTTCATTAATTACTTGAGGGATATCTTGAGTGATTACTTGAGTGATATTCTGAGTACCACTTAGGAGGGTCATTAGGTGTGGATTAGTTGCTAAAGCTTTCGTGTCTTGACCTCTTGACCTTGTAAAGAGTTTTTCTGAGAAGATGGCTGTACTGCACTTAGTTGTGCTCTGGCTTGGCTTCGTGTATAGGGGCGAGCTGTGGTTTTGTGCCCTGTGCCAGCCAGATCTGTGTAGGGATTGCAGGGGGGTGCAGCATCCGGAGGTGCCACTATGGTTTGGCTACTGGATGGTGTCTGTAATTTATCTGTGGAGAGGGTCTGGGTTTGGGTCTGGTGTGGTTGATTGGAGATGGCGTTCTGTGTGCCTCTGGTTCTGGTGTCGGTTTTTGTGGGGAGGGCTAATTTCCAGATGTCTGGCAGGCGGGACGTGTCGTCACGCTTGTTCATGTTGTGAGGGTGTTTCTCTATCTCGATGGCTTCCATGATTATTCTCTTGTGGTGATGTTCCATGTTAAAGAGCAATTTGGAATCTGCAAAATTAATTTCGTGTCCTGTTTCTTTCATGTGTTGGTAAAGAGAGGAAGTTTTTTCTTCTTTTTTGACGGCATTCTTGTGTTCTGCGATACGTGCATTTATTCGTCTGTTTGTTTGTCCAATGTACGTGGCTGGGCAGACTTTGCAGGGTATTTCATAGACCCCTTGGTTTTCTAGCTGGATTTTATCTTTGGGGTTTCTGAGGATATTGGCTATTTTTTGGTTGGTGCAAAAGGCTGTTTTGATATTGTGTTTATGGAGGATTTTGCTAATTTTATCTGTAGTGCCCTTGATATAAGGAAGGAGGGCCATGCCATTGTTTTCTTCTGTGTCTTGGTTTTTGGGGGGTGTTTCTTTTTGGATTAGCTTCGTAACCCTGTTTTGCTGGTATCCGTTGGCGATTAACACATTTGAGAGATTCTGTAACTCAGTTGTCAAGTGGTCTTTGTCAGCCAGGCGTTTGGTTCTGGAGATGAGAGTCTTGGCTACGGAGTTTATTTGTGCAGGGTGGTGGTGTGATTGTGCATGTAAGTAGCGGTTGGTGTGTGTTTTTTTCCGGTAGATAGTGTGTCCTAGGGAGCCATCAGGTTTTTTGTAGATTAGGACGTCAAGGAAGGGAAGTTGGTTGTTGGCTTCTATTTCCATAGTGAATTGTATTTTGGGGTGTAGGCTGTTGAGATGTGTGAGGAAGCTATCTAGTTTTTCCTTCCCGTGTGGCCAAATTACAAAGGTGTCGTCAACATATCTGAGCCAAAGTTTGGGTTTGTGTTCTGACTTGTCTAAAGCATTGGTTTCAAAGTGTTCCATGTACAGATTTGCGATGACCGGTGAGAGGGGTGATCCCATAGGTGCTCCTTCTATCTGTTTGTATCTTTGTCCATTGTGGATGAAGTACGTGTTGGTTAGGCAGTGGTTGGTCAGGTCCAGGATGTATTCGGGGGGATTGTATTTGTTTTGAATGGCTGTCAAGGCTTCATTAATGGGCACTTGTGTGAAGAGAGATACAACATATATATATGCTTTCGTAGATTTTCACGGGTACAGGAATGTAGGTTTTGGTGTCTTCGGGTGTCTTCCCGTGTAAGAGTTGGGGTGTCTAGGCGACGTTTCGACGAGGTCTCACTCGTCATCTTCAGGCTGGTGCTTTCGGCTTCTTGTTACTAGAACAGAGCAGGATCTCAGTGTTTGAGTTCCTATAAATACTGTTGAGGGGGTGTGGTGTATAGCCTCCAACGTTCTGGGCAGAGAGGAAGTTCCTAGGTTAATGTGCCTTTTCTTCTTTTGTTCATTAATTACTTGAGGGATATCTTGAGTGATTACTTGAGTGATATTCTGAGTACCACTTAGGAGGGTCATTAGGTGTGGATTAGTTGCTAAAGCTTTCGTGTCTTGACCTCTTGACCTTGTAAAGAGTTTTTCTGAGAAGATGGCTGTACTGCACTTAGTTGTGCTCTGGCTTGGCTTCGTGTATAGGGGCGAGCTGTGGTTTTGTGCCCTGTGCCAGCCAGATCTGTGTAGGGATTGCAGGGGGGTGCAGCATCCGGAGGTGCCACTATGGTTTGGCTACTGGATGGTGTCTGTAATTTATCTGTGGAGAGGGTCTGGGTTTGGGTCTGGTGTGGTTGATTGGAGATGGCGTTCTGTGTGCCTCTGGTTCTGGTGTCGGTTTTTGTGGGGAGGGCTAATTTCCAGATGTCTGGCAGGCGGGACGTGTCGTCACGCTTGTTCATGTTGTGAGGGTGTTTCTCTATCTCGATGGCTTCCATGATTATTCTCTTGTGGTGATGTTCCATGTTAAAGAGCAATTTGGAATCTGCAAAATTAATTTCGTGTCCTGTTTCTTTCATGTGTTGGTAAAGAGAGGAAGTTTTTTCTTCTTTTTTGACGGCATTCTTGTGTTCTGCGATACGTGCATTTATTCGTCTGTTTGTTTGTCCAATGTACGTGGCTGGGCAGACTTTGCAGGGTATTTCATAGACCCCTTGGTTTTCTAGCTGGATTTTATCTTTGGGGTTTCTGAGGATATTGGCTATTTTTTGGTTGGTGCAAAAGGCTGTTTTGATATTGTGTTTATGGAGGATTTTGCTAATTTTATCTGTAGTGCCCTTGATATAAGGAAGGAGGGCCATGCCATTGTTTTCTTCTGTGTCTTGGTTTTTGGGGGGTGTTTCTTTTTGGATTAGCTTCGTAACCCTGTTTTGCTGGTATCCGTTGGCGATTAACACATTTGAGAGATTCTGTAACTCAGTTGTCAAGTGGTCTTTGTCAGCCAGGCGTTTGGTTCTGGAGATGAGAGTCTTGGCTACGGAGTTTATTTGTGCAGGGTGGTGGTGTGATTGTGCATGTAAGTAGCGGTTGGTGTGTGTTTTTTTCCGGTAGATAGTGTGTCCTAGGGAGCCATCAGGTTTTTTGTAGATTAGGACGTCAAGGAAGGGAAGTTGGTTGTTGGCTTCTATTTCCATAGTGAATTGTATTTTGGGGTGTAGGCTGTTGAGATGTGTGAGGAAGCTATCTAGTTTTTCCTTCCCGTGTGGCCAAATTACAAAGGTGTCGTCAACATATCTGAGCCAAAGTTTGGGTTTGTGTTCTGACTTGTCTAAAGCATTGGTTTCAAAGTGTTCCATGTACAGATTTGCGATGACCGGTGAGAGGGGTGATCCCATAGGTGCTCCTTCTATCTGTTTGTATCTTTGTCCATTGTGGATGAAGTACGTGTTGGTTAGGCAGTGGTTGGTCAGGTCCAGGATGTATTCGGGGGGATTGTATTTGTTTTGAATGGCTGTCAAGGCTTCATTAATGGGCACTTGTGTGAAGAGAGATACAACATATATATATGCTTTCGTAGATTTTCACGGGTACAGGAATGTAGGTTTTGGTGTCTTCGGGTGTCTTCCCGTGTAAGAGTTGGGGTGTCTAGGCGACGTTTCGACGAGGTCTCACTCGTCATCTTCAGGCTGGTGCTTTCGGCTTCTTGTTACTAGAACAGAGCAGGATCTCAGTGTTTGAGTTCCTATAAATACTGTTGAGGGGGTGTGGTGTATAGCCTCCAACGTTCTGGGCAGAGAGGAAGTTCCTAGGTTAATGTGCCTTTTCTTCTTTTGTTCATTAATTACTTGAGGGATATCTTGAGTGATTACTTGAGTGATATTCTGAGTACCACTTAGGAGGGTCATTAGGTGTGGATTAGTTGCTAAAGCTTTCGTGTCTTGACCTCTTGACCTTGTGAAGAGTTTTTCTGAGAAGATGGCTGTACTGCACTTAGTTGTGCTCTGGTTTGGCTTCGTGTATAGGGGCGAGCTGTGGTTTTGTGCCCTGTGCCAGCCAGATCTGTGTAGGGATTGCAGGGGGGTGCAGCATCCGGAGGTGCCACTATGGTTTGGCTACTGGATGGTGTCTGTAATTTATCTGTGGAGAGGGTCTGGGTTTGGGTCTGGTGTGGTTGATTGGAGATGGCGTTCTGTGTGCCTCTGGTTCTGGTGTCGGTTTTTGTGGGGAGGGCTAATTTCCAGATGTCTGGCAGGCGGGACGTGTCGTCACGCTTGTTCATGTTGTGAGGGTGTTTCTCTATCTCGATGGCTTCCATGATTATTCTCTTGTGGTGATGTTCCATGTTAAAGAGCAATTTGGAATCTGCAAAATTAATTTCGTGTCCTGTTTCTTTCATGTGTTGGTAAAGAGAGGAAGTTTTTTCTTCTTTTTTGACGGCATTCTTGTGTTCTGCGATACGTGCATTTATTCGTCTGTTTGTTTGTCCAATGTACGTGGCTGGGCAGACTTTGCAGGGTATTTCATAGACCCCTTGGTTTTCTAACTGGATTTTATCTTTTGGGTTTCTGAGGATATTGGCTATTTTTTGGTTGGTGCAAAAGGCTGTTTTGATATTGTGTTTATGGAGGATTTTGCTAATTTTATCTGTAGTGCCCTTGATATAAGGAAGGAGGGCCATGCCATTGTTTTCTTCTGTGTCTTGGTTTTTGGGGGGTGTTTCTTTTTGGATTAGCTTCGTAACCCTGTTTTGCTGGTATCCGTCGAAACGTCGCCTAGACACCCCAACTCTTACACGGGAAGACACCCGAAGACACGCTTGTTCATGTTGTGAGGGTGTTTCTCTATCTCGATGGCTTCCATGATTATTCTCTTGTGGTGATGTTCCATGTTAAAGAGCAATTTGGAATCTGCAAAATTAATTTCGTGTCCTGTTTCTTTCATGTGTTGGTAAAGAGAGGAAGTTTTTTCTTCTTCTTCTTCTTTACGTCCCGCCTGCCAGACATCTGGAAATTAGCCCTCCCCACAAAAACCCGCCTGCCAGACATCTGGAAATTAGCCCTCCCCACAAAAACCGACACCAGAACCAGAGGCACACAGAACGCCATCTCCAATCAACCACACCAGACCCAAACCCAGACCCTCTCCACAGATAAATTACAGACACCATCCAGTAGCCAAACCATAGTGGCACCTCCGGATGCTGCACCCCCCTGCAATCCCTACACAGATCTGGCTGGCACAGGGCACAAAACCACAGCTCGCCCCTATACACGAAGCCAAGCCAGAGCACAACTAAGTGCAGTACAGCCATCTTCTCAGGAAAAAAAAAAAAAACTCTTCACAAGCTCAAGAGGTCAAGACACGAAAGCTTTAGCAACTAATCCACACCTAATGACCCTCCTAAGTGGTACTCAGAATATCACTCAAGTAATCACTCAAGATATCCCTCAAGTAATTAATGAACAAAAGAAGAAAAGGCACATTAACCTGGGAACTTCCTCTCTGCCCAGAACGTTGGAGGCTATACACCACACCCCCTCAACAGTATTTATAGGAACTCAAACACTGAGACCCTGCTCTGTTCTAGTAACAAGAAGCCGAAAGCACCAGCCTGAAGATGACGAGTGAGACCTCGTCGAAACGTCGCCTAGACACCCCAACTCTTACACGGGAAGACACCCGAAGACACCAAAACCTCCATATATATATATATATATATATATATATGCTTTCGTAGATTTTCACGGGTACAGGAATGCAGGTTTTGGTGTCTTCGGGTGTCTTCCCGTGTAAGAGTTGGGGTGTCTAGGCGACGTTTCGACGAGGTCTCACTCGTCATCTTCAGGCTGGTGCTTTCGGCTTCTTGTTACTAGAACAGAGCAGGATCTCAGTGTTTGAGTTCCTATAAATACTGTTGAGGGGGTGTGGTGTATAGCCTCCAACGTTCTGGGCAGAGAGGGAGTTCCCAGGTTAGTGTGCCTTTTCTTCTTTTGTTCCTTAATTACTTGAGGGATATCTTGAGTGATTTCTTGAGTGATATTCTGAGTACCACTTAGGAGGGTCATTAGGTGTGGATTAGTTGCTAAAGCTTTCGTGTCTTGACCTCTTGAGCTTGTGAAAAGTTTTTCTGAGAAGATGGCTGTACTGCACTTAGTTGTGCTCTGGCTTGGCTTCGTGTATAGGGGCGAGCTGTGGTTTTGTGCCCTGTGCCAGCCAGATCTGTGTACTCTCCAAAAGGTGTGTACTCTCCAAAGGTTTCAACTTTGCAGTCGCCCCGAGACGCATCCCCACGGAAAACATCATATGCGGAGTCGAAGCTAGCCTAACCAAAATCAACCCAGATGAAGCCAATAAAATCAGACTTGAAGTCACCAACATCCTCTGCTCCAGCAAACCACCCAGAAGCAATTTACACAAAGAAGAACAGAAAGCACTCACCAACCTGAGGAAAGACAACAACATAATCATTCTCCCAGCAGACAAAGGTAATGCCACTGTTGTGATGAACACATCGGACTACCAAGCAAAACTATCAAATCTACTCCAAGACCCTACCTACCAACCTATAAAAACAGATCCCACCACCTATCTGGAAAAAACCACCAAATCCAAAATAAAAGCCTCTCCTATCAGTGAAGAAATCCAGCTAAGAATCATCCCCAGAGAAAAATCATCCAGATGCCCCAAACTCTACGGTCTCCCCAAGATACACAAAGAAGGAACACCACTCAGACCAATAGTCAGCTCCATAGGCTCACCTCTACAAAATCTCGCTAAATTTCTCGCTAAGCAACTTCAGCCCTATGCAGAATCTATCGCTTCACACGTTACAAACTCCTTCCAGTTCATAGAAACAATAAAGAAGCAAAACCTACATCCCGACGACCTACTTGTGAGCTTCGATGTTGTATCTCTCTTCACACAAGTGCCCATTAATGAAGCCTTGACAGCCATTCAAAACAAATACAATCCCCCCGAATACATCCTGGACCTGACCAACCACTGCCTAACCAACACGTACTTCATCCACAATGGACAAAGATATAAACAGATAGAAGGAGCACCTATGGGATCACCCCTCTCACCGGTCATCGCAAATCTGTACATGGAACACTTTGAAACCAATGCTTTAGACAAGTCAGAACACAAACCCAAACTTTGGCTCAGATATGTTGACGACACCTTTGTAATTTGGCCACACGGGAAGGAAAAACTAGATAGCTTCCTCACACATCTCAACAGCCTACACCCCAAAATACAATTCACTATGGAAATAGAAGCCAACAACCAACTTCCCTTCCTTGACGTCCTAATCTACAAAAAACCTGATGGCTCCCTAGGACACACTATCTACCGGAAAAAAACACACACCAACCGCTACTTACATGCACAATCACACCACCACCCTGCACAAATAAACTCCGTAGCCAAGACTCTCATCTCCAGAACCAAACGCCTGGCTGACAAGGACCACTTGACAACTGAGTTACAGAATCTCTCAAATGTGTTAATCGCCAACGGATACCAACAAAACAGGGTTACGAAGCTAATCCAAAAAGAAACACCCCCCAAAAACCAAGACACAGAAGAAAACAATGGCATGGCCCTCCTTCCTTATATCAAGGGCACTACAGATAAAATTAGCAAAATCCTCCATAAACACAATATCAAAACAGCCTTTTGCACCAACCAAAAAATAGCCAATATCCTCAGAAACCCAAAAGATAAAATCCAGTTAGAAAACCAAGGGGTCTATGAAATACCCTGCAAAGTCTGCCCAGCCACGTACATTGGACAAACAAACAGACGAATAAATGCACGTATCGCAGAACACAAGAATGCCGTCAAAAAAGAAGAAAAAACTTCCTCTCTTTACCAACACATGAAAGAAACAGGACACGAAATTAATTTTGCAGATTCCAAATTGCTCTTTAACATGGAACATCACCACAAGAGAATAATCATGGAAGCCATCGAGATAGAGAAACACCCTCACAACATGAACAAGCGTGACGACACGTCCCGCCTGCCAGACATCTGGAAATTAGCCCTCCCCACAAAAACCGACACCAGAACCAGAGACACACAGAACGCCATCTCCAATCAACCACACCAGACCCAAACCCAGACCCTCTCCACAGATAAAGTACAGACACCATCCAGTAGCCAAACCATAGTGGCACCTCCGGATGCTGCACCCCCCTGCAATCCCTACACAGATCTGGCTGGCACAGGGCACAAAACCACAGCTCGCCCCTATACACGAAGCCAAGCCAGAGCACAACTAAGTGCAGTACAGCCATCTTCTCAGAAAAACTTTTCACAAGCTCAAGAGGTCAAGACACGAAAGCTTTAGCAACTAATCCACACCTAATGACCCTCCTAAGTGGTACTCAGAATATCACTCAAGAAATCACTCAAGATATCCCTCAAGTAATTAAGGAACAAAAGAAGAAAAGGCACACTAACCTGGGAACTCCCTCTCTGCCCAGAACGTTGGAGGCTATACACCACACCCCCTCAACAGTATTTATAGGAACTCAAACACTGAGATCCTGCTCTGTTCTAGTAACAAGAAGCCGAAAGCACCAGCCTGAAGATGACGAGTGAGACCTCGTCGAAACGTCGCCTAGACACCCCAACTCTTACACGGGAAGACACCCGAAGACACCAAAACCTGCATTCCTGTACCCGTGAAAATCTACGAAAGCATATATATATATATATATATATATATAAATCAAGATCTACCGATACGCTGGGATCCTTTCAAGCGTGCTTCACAGAACAGTGGGAAGCAACGATATGATCTATCTTGGAGTAACTTCATACACGGCATTTTCCAGTTTATGAAACGGTCGTTAAAAAGAAAGCGAGGAAGGGGAATGATTATGGAAAGCGCGCTGTACGTGACAATTCACGTCTGCGGCATGATGGCTCGGGGGAAAAACATATTTATAAACTCTTCCGGTTGGGTGCTTATAGATTGGCAAGATTGCAACCTAGAAGATATGCATTTATGGAGGATATAAACTGCCTTTGCAATTTACACAGCAAAGGAGGGTACAGCAGAAGCTGCCACCAGTGTGGCCGCCAGCACCTTCTCAGAAACCCACAATGAACGAGAGACTGTTTGCACATTCTGCTTTGTTCCTGGCTCAGTCCCTGTTGCGATGGACACACACCCTTAAGCCTGTCCATGTTTCATTGGGTGCCAGGGTTGGACACCCATCCTCCCATCCTTCCTGAGTATAGGAGAGGTGCAAAGAGCATCTCTCTGTGAGTGAAGGTAGAAAAGTCTGGTATAGATGCTCCCTACAACCCCCATTGATAGGGTGGCCGATGCAGAGGCATGTCTGTAACATTTTATAGCCTTGTGCCTTTTGCTGCCCTTTTGGATATGGCAGTCATTGTGTGTTATGCCACACCCCTGTGGCTATGTCACACCTCCTGCAGAAGCCATTTTGTGACTGGTGCCCATGGCACTTCTTCCACTGCGAAATGCTCCCACCTGGCCCAAAAGGTTGGCAACCCCTATCATGGTAGCTTGATGGAAGAGTGTGTGCTTTGTTTGCAGAAACTACCAAGTTCAATCCTTGGCAGTGCCAGGATCAGGACCTGAACCCCACACTGGTGAGGCCCGCTGCTGAGCCTACATTTATTTTCAGATCTGACAAGCAGGTGAACCAAACCAACCTTGTAAAATCCCCACAGTGCCCCTGGGTCTAGCATCATTCTGGAATGCAGTGGCGTAGCGTAGGTTGCCAGTGCCCGGGGCTGTGCGGAGGGAGGGAAACGGATGGAGTAGACATGCACATTCAACTGCCTAACGGCGTTCATGTCACCCAGAAGATCGCAACCACTGAGATAAGAAAAGAATAGTCATTCCGTTTTCTGGAGAGGTCACTTCCTGGTTCGCAAGGAGAAGCTGTTTTCAACAGAGCACAGCAACAGAAGTGTGCAGCTGTGTTGACGCAGCACTGGATGTTGAAACTTTGCAGCCCTAACAATTTTGCGTGCAGGGCAACTGCCTGTGCACACTATGGCACTGCTGGAATGTTCTAGGGAATTAATAAGGTGACTAGAACCATCAGCCCAGTGCGGTTCATAACCTTGCAACCTGCAACCAGGTAAGCCCACTAACAGAGGAAGGGACCCGGGATCACTTCAAAGCTGGAGCTGTGGTCCTGATCCCTGGAATCTCCTGTTCAAAAGGTTTGGGAGGACCTTTGCCTAAGATGATGAGACTGTGGAGAGCTGCTGTCAGTCAGAATAAGCAATAGTGAACTAGATAGACTAATGGTTTGATTCAGTATATTATTATTATTATTATTATTATTATTATTATTATTATTAATCATTATTATCACTATTTTCTTATACCCAACCCATCTGATTGGGTTGCCACAGCCACTCTGAGCAGCTTCCAACAAAAACAGAGGGGAACTGGAGGAGGGAGAAACAATCAAGCATTAAAAACTTCTCAAAACAGTTATATAGTTGTTTAACTCTTTGACATCTGCTGGAAGAGTGTTCCACAGGATGGGTGCAGCTACCAAAAAGGCCTTCTGCCTGTTTCCCTGTGAGGGAACCGCCAAAAGGCCCTTGTAGCAGGACCTCAGGGTCCAGGCTGGACGATGGGTGTGGAGACATTCCTTTAGGTATACACGTGTGTGTGTGTGTGTGTGTGTGTGTGTGTGTGTACAGTCATACCTCGGATTACAGACGCTTCAGGCTGCGCTTTTTCAGGTTACGGACCCGCCAAAACCCAGAAGTACCGGAATAGGTTACTTCTGGGTTTCGGGGATCGCACATATGCAGAAGCGCTCAATTGCATGCGCAGAAGCACCGAATTGCAACCCGCGCATGCGCAGATGCGTCACTGTGGGCAACGAACGTGCATCCCGCACGGATCATGTTCGCAACCCGAGCGTCCACTGTGTGTGTGTGTGTGTGTGTGTGTGTGTGTGTGTAAATATATAAGGCATATGGCCTCTTGGAAGGGCCCTACCTTTACTACAGGTTTTGGGATCTGTGGCTGCTGCATCTCCCCTTGATTGCTACACTCAAAGGTAAATTCACACTTCCCGGGTTATATGAAATGACAATCCACCTTGTGAGTGCCAAAGAACACCGCCCGATTTCTTCCTCACTAAAATTCCTGCTTATTTTTCAACAGTCCTGATCTGCTGCAGACCATGGATGGAAAACCCGCGATGGATTCAGCTATCCTTGGTCAGTTTGGACAGTATCCAATCCGTTATTTAGTTAGCATAAGGATGTACACTTCCCCACTTGACACACTGTACCCTGCCCCAAATTTGCTTGGAAGGGTTCAGGGAACCCCCAAAACAGGTTTAGGAGGCACCAGAGAGGCTGAAGAATAAAACCGTTTTCCTCCAGCGCTGTGGATAGTGCCTCAAACAAGAGAGGCAATGCTCTATAATGGTTGACTTCATGATAACGAACAGCGACCAGAAATAGATAAAGCGTCAATAGCCACAATTAGTGGGTCGATATTCATTAGCGTAATAAAAGAGCTGGCCATAAAAGCACTCGGCTCCAACTCAAGAGGACAGTAGCCGAGTTTCTGTTTACATAGCCAAAACAAAATAGCTGATTTCAAGGTGGGGAGGCCACTACTAAGGAGTGGTTCGTATCAATTCAGCGCAGTCCTAGTTTCATCCCTGCTCTGCCACGATGCTCGCTGGGTGGCCCTTGGGCCAATCACTGGCAGGGACTGGAAGGAGCTGGAAGGTGAAGGGGCTGGGGAGAGAGGGGACGTGACAGAGGGCATGGCTGGGGATAGGCTGGTGGGGCAGTGGGAGGAAGAGGCAGAGGATCTTGGGGAGGAGACTAGTGAACTGTGGGGTTCTGTGCCACCAGTGAGAATTAAAAAAACCCTCCACCAGCAGCCTCCCCATAGGCACCGGCCGTGTCTGCGAGGCATTTGCCGGGAAAGTCTGGGGGAAGGCGCTCAGGAGCCGGGTGCAGGTCAACAATAGCAAAGGAGAGGAGAGGGAAGCCCAGGCGTTGACAGCACAGCCTCTGGAGATCCCTGAACATGCCTGTGCAGAGCTTGCCTGAGGCCTATGGTGGGTATCCCCAGTCAGCTGGGAGGCACGGGCATTCTTGGCATGACGGTATAAGTCCCTGGCAAAGGACTCCAGCCAGCTTAGCCCTCAGGCCTGAGGCAAGTGTACTCTGTATAACTCTGTACAGTCGTGGCTTGGTTCTCAAATGCCTTGTGACTCGAATGTTTTGGCTCCCGGATGCCGCAAACCCGGAAGTGACTGTTCCGGTTTGCAAACGTTTTTTGGAAGCCGATCGTCCGATGGGGCTTCTGCGGTTTCCTGCAGCCAATCGGAAGCCGTGCCTTGGTTTCCGAACGTTTTCAGAAGTCGAACAGACTTCCGGAACAGAAATCCCTTTGAGAACCAAGGTATGACTGTATAGGGAAGCTTTTCAATGTTTAATGTTTTGTTATGTTTTTATATATGTTGGAAGCCGCCCAGAGTGGCTGGGGCAACCCAGTTGATGGGTGGGGTACAAATAAATGATGATGATGATGATGATGATGATGATGATGACTGTCCTTGCCCTGCGTAGGCCTCTCCCTAAATGCTGAGAGACACCCAAGCCCCCTGAAGAGGCTGAGCCTACGGAGGAGGAGGAGGAGGAGAAGAAGAAGAAGAGGAGGAGGAGTTTGGATTTGATATCCCGCTTTATCACTACCTGAAGGAGTCTCAAAGCGGCTAACATTCTCCTTTCCCTTCCTCCCCACAACAAACACTCTGTGAGGTGAGTGGGGCTGAGAGACTTCAAAGAAGTGTGACTGGCCCAAGGTCACCCAACAGCTGCATGTGGAGGAGCAGGGAAGCGAACCCGGTTCACCATATTATGAGTCCACCGCTCTTAACCACTACACCACACTGGCTCTCACTGGAGCCCTTTGTGGATCATTCTCCCCACTGAGGTGCACCCAACTACGTCATTTTTTTCTTTCAGGAAACAGGTGGAGACCCGCCTTTTCCAGCAGGCTTTGGGATGTGGGAATTGTGACCGCAGTAATTTGTGGACAGTTCGATGATGATGCTTTTATTATAAGTTGTAGTAAAGCAAGTGTTTTTACCTCGAATGTCTGCTGTAAAGCACCCCGTGGCCTTTTGGAGTGGAGCAACATCCCAAAGAATTTTGATAGCATTAGTCGTGTTTTGGTTGATGCATTGGTTAAGCCAGGGAAGTACAAATTTGGGTAGTTTCCATTCTCCATGAATGTGTCTCAAAAGGCTTGTTCGCATGTTATACCAAGCACAGGTCTTTACACACATACTCACATCTGCACAACAGAGTGTATCCTTATGGAGTTGTACAGTTCAAATACCTGGGCCCACAGGTACACAAATTGTACACCTGCCAATTGTATTGCGTGTACACTCATGCGGCCGTCCCCCTTTAAAGCCATCTTAAGACAGCCAATTCCACGGGTTAACTTTGTGCTGCGTGAAGAAATACTTCTCTATCTCTGGCCTTGAATTTTCTGCCAATCAGTCTTGCTGGATGGCCCTGAAAGGTAGACACAGCGGTGAGGGGTGGAGATTTTTTGCATCTACGTTCTCCACACCAGGCAGAACGTTATAAACCTTCTGGAGCGATCCAAGGCCAGTTTAGGCCACGGGAAGGCATCACAATTGATTAAGGTAAAACCGCAATTCATCTTCCTTCTCCCTTTTTAAATAAGTAAAATCCAAACATTATTATTCAGTCGTTACCTTGGAAAGTTCCTTCAATAGTTGGGTTCAGTCCATCACAGTATAACTAATAAGCTGCCCTTGCTTAACTCTGGCTGGAGAAACGCAATGATACCCAGAAAGTGCTGAACTGGCATTCTAGAGGACATTGGACTTAACAGCTTTTGGAAAGAAGGGGAAAAAACAGCACTATAAATAGAGAGCTGGAAGAATCCAACTATGTTAATTACGGTATAAATAAGGCACGCTTCAGCTGTGTTTACACGTGCACTTCATTCTGGATTTCCTGAGTGTCCTTATTCTTGTTGGCTTCACACACACAACCCCATCCACAATTGCATCTGAGCCTTTGCAACGGGGTGGGGGTTTGTTTCCCCCCAGTTTGCATTCCCTCGTGGGAAACCTTCCAGGGTCCATATGCCAGTGGGGAGCACAATGGAGAGAAATACAGCCATCCTTTGAAATCCGCACTTCTCTGAATTTTGCTACGAAGTTCTCCAGCCAAGTAATGTGCACGAAAATACATATGCTCGTGTAAGATGTGTAGATGGATGCATCTGTCGGTGAAAATAACATGCAAAATTGCATTGCGCTGTAACGTGCCCTGGGATCTCCAACATTTCTCCAATGAAAATAAGGACATCCTAGGGAAAAGTGGGACATTCCGGGATCAAATCCAGAAACCAGATGGCTTCTCTAAATCAGGGACATGCCTGGAAAATAGGGACACTTGGAGGGTCTGCCATTCGCTTTGGGATCTGGCCCCTATCACTGGTGACGTGCACACCCACCCACCCCAAACAAATTACCCCCAAGACAATGTGATTCCCTGCTCTGCTTTACAAGACATACTTGCAAAGTCTTTCATTCTAGGCTGTTCTGACATTATTCTGTGACACGCATATGAACTTGCATGCACAGGGAAGAAGTGGTGCCATGCCAGCTGACACGTACCACCAACATCTGCAGATTGGGGGGGGGCTGTAGGAAAGGGGAGCCTAACTCTTTGTGGCTTAGGGCCTTCTTATTTACGGGACCGCCTCTCCTGGTCTGCCCTGCAGAGGACCTTAAGGTCCATGAATAATCATAGTTTAGAGGTCCCAGGCCCTAAGAAGGTCAGATTATCCTCCACCAGGGCCAGGGCCTTCTCAGTGATGGCTCCAACCTGGTGGAATGCTCTGTCCCAGGAGACCAGGGCCCTGCAGGATTTAACCTCCTTCTGCAGGGCCTGTAAGACAGAGCTATTCCACCTAGTTTTCAACTTGAACTTAGCCTGATCTTTTATTCCCCTTCCTTCCCTTCCCCTCCCCTTTTTATGAAGATTACCCGCTCTGGGATCCCACAGCTATTTCTCCCCTGGCCTCCTCGCTGGCCCAAATAGGATTAATTTAACCAGCTATCCCTGGTGATCATCTAATGTTTATTGGATGGATTTTCAAATTGATTTTTGAATTTATTGTTTTTCACGCTTTTATACTGTATTTTATGCTGTTTTTTGTTGTATCACAATTAAGTGTTTTAAATTTGTTGTTAGCTGCCCTGAACCGGGAAGGGCAGGGTATAAATTAAAAATTATTATTATTATTACAGTGGTGCCTCGCAAGACGAAATTAATTCGTTCCACGAGTTTTGTCGTCTTGCGATTTTTTTCGTCTTGCGAAGCACGGTGTCGGAAGAGTTTTGGAAAAGCTTCAAAAATCACCAAAGTCTTCAAAAACCTCAAAAAAGGCTACCACACCGCGTGCTATGAGTTGCTCCTCGAAGTCAAGTCGCAACTGTATTAACGGTGTTAAGAAAAAGGAAACAAACTTGCAAGACGTTTCCGTCTTGCAAAGCAAGCCCATAGGGAAAATCGTCTTGCGGACAGCTCAAAAAACAAAAAAACCCTTTCGTTTTGCGAGTTTTTCGTCTTGCGAGGCATTCGTCTTGCAAGGTACCACTGTATTATTATTATTATTAACCTGCATGTGTTCATGCCCACCAGTTCATGCCCACTCTCCTTTCACACAATGCACAAAGACTTGGGTGCATGGAAACTTTAGTGGGAACAGTGTTGTGCAGTGGGTGCTGCTGAACTGGCACTGAGAGGGGCTGGCGCTGGTGTCTGAGGTCTACGAGCTGCAACACAGCCTGCCTGCCTCGCTGCCTGCCTCCTCCCAGGTTCAAGAATGCCATAAATGCTACTCTCCCACCACGAGGAATCTGACCACATAAAAGGCTTCTCCTGGATCTTCTTACAGGCCTGTGGAAGTTGAGAGCCCAGGAAACTTTTCTCCTGAAGGAAGGGAGGCGTACGAGTTCAGCCCGAGTGAATGAGTGACCATTTGCCCGAGGTTTCTCTGCTACAGCTGCAGACAGCTTATGGTAATTTTAAAGAGTATTTATAGCCAGCTTTGATGAGTTCCCTGCAGTATTTCAAAGCTCGTTGCAATCATTTGGCATTTCTAATGACTCCTCCATTCCCCCACTGCGGTTCCTGCAGGTGTAAAGGTTTCTAAGAAAGCAGAACTGTTCAAAGGTGTGTCCACACCTACACTGTTGTCGCATCATCATTCTTTCTGATACCATACTCAGATACCTATCAGACCATATCTGCATGGCACAAAGGCCACTTTAACCATCACTTTAACCATCCCCCCAAAGAATCCCTGGAGCTGTAGTTTGATAAAGGTGCTTAGAGTTGTTTGTTGTTGTTTAGTTGTTTAGTCGTGTCCAACTCTTCATGACCCCATGGACCAGAGCACACCAGGCACTCCTGTCTTCCACTGCCTCCCACAGTTTGGTCAAACTCATGCTGGTAACTTCGAGTACATTGTCCAACCATCTCGGCCTCTGTCATCCCCTTCTCCTTGTGCCCTCCATCTTTCCCAACATCAGGGTCTTTTCCAGGGAGTCTTCTCTTCTCATGAGGTGGCCAAAGTATTGGAGCCTCAGCTTCAGGATCTGTCCTTCCAGTGAGCACTTGGGGCTGATTTCCTTTAGAATGGATAGGTTGGATCTTCTTGCAGTCCATGGGACTCTCAAGAGTCTCCTCCAGCACCATAATTCAAAAACATCAATTCTTCAGCGATCAGCCTTCTTTATGGTCCAGCTCTCACTTCCATACATCACTACTGGGAAAACCATAGCTTAGGAGACCTGTATTCCACTCACAGAGCTGCAATTCCCAGAGTTCGTGGAGAAAAAGGAATCACTGCTAAACCCCTCTGGGAATTGTAGCTCCAGCTGAGTTGCTAGGAGAACCCTATTTCCCTCAAAGAGCTGAAATTCTCACCGTCAGTTCCTCTCCCCAAGGAACTCTGGCAAGTCCAGCCTCAGTGCTTTCCAAAGGAATGGGCTGGGGGGCTGGGGGGCTGGGGGACTGGGGGCTGAAACAGGCCTCCTCTCCAAATGGTGCTCAGCCTCTCCACTCTTAACTGCCTGCCATCATCTTTGCAACTCTCTGCTACCTGTCCACCCAGACAGATTTTGCTACAGACCCTCCAAGTGGCCCAGTTTTCCACAGACAGTCCCAGACTGTCTCGGTTTCTGATTTGATCCCAGAATGTCCCTTAGGACGTCTATATTTTCATTGGCGAAATGTTGGGTGGTATGGTGTTATCTGACCCCCGATCCATCTGAAGGCAATCCTATACAGTCGTACCTTGGAAGTCAAATGGAATCCATTCCGGAAGTTTGTTCGACTTCCAAAACGTTCAGAAACCAAAGCGTAGCTTCTGATTGGCTGCAGGCAGCTCCTGCAGCCAACTGGAAGCCACGGAAGCCCCATCGGACATTCAGCTTCCAAAAATAGTTCGCAAACTGGAACACTCACTTCCGGGTTTGGGGTGTTCAGGAGCCAAAACATTTGAGAACTAAGCTGTTCAAAAACCAAGGTATGATTGCATAGGGAAGGTTTTTTTAAATGTTTAATGTTTTATTATGTTTTTGTATACGTTTTATATATGCCCAGAGTGGCTGGGGCAACCCAGTAAGAAGTGTAGGGTATAAATAGTAAAGTTATCATTATGGAACGAGATGTCCCTATTTTCATCGGAGAAATGTTGGAGGGTGTGTTACCACCACCATCCAGCGTCACCATATAAAACTGTGGGAATCAGGCCATGGATAATAAACTATGGCCCAGTAGTAGGAGCATCCCATACCCCACAAGTGTTCCAGAAAAACCAGCACATCCTGTTTTTTTATCATGAAAGCCATTTTAGTTGCTGTGATCTCACATGATTTTGCAGTGCAATCTTCTCCTGAAAAAAAGCACTTTGGGGTGGGCTGCCATCTTGTGCGGTACCCCAAAACATGTGTTTTTTGGATGCCTTGACCGAAAAAGCGCTTTTGGGGAAAGGAACCACAGCGTGAAATTGCATGAGATCACAGCAACCCAAATGGTCACCGTGTTCTTGCGATTAAAAAAATGGGAAGGTGGCGTCCGGGAAGATGGCACCCCGAATTTCGGCACCCCACAATGTCAGGAGGAAGGCAGCAAGTCCACTTCAACACTCCTCCCCCTGTCTCTCACTCAGGGGTAAAATCACCAAGTCAAACTTGCCCTCTACCAGGCTTTTGCCCCAAGTGAGGGTCATAGGCCTGTTTCTTACAGGACCTGGAGTACAGTTCCATATTCTGACCGACAGTGCAATTGCCCCCTGTGCCTCTGACACCCTAAAGTAATGACCCAAAGGATCGAGCCCCTTTGGTGTCTCCCCTTCAGAGACAGCCATGCTGCCCGTGGCAAAGCTTGTTCTTCTAATAAGGCAGGCCAGGGATTATAGCAATTGTTGACTGGAAACATCTAGGGGGCCACAAACTCCCACCCCTGATCGGAGCAGAGCGCCATATTGTAATACTGTGATTTATAGGCAAAGCCCTTACTTCTGGATGGCTTCATTTCAAATGGTGAATTTGAAACTTCCACTGAAAACTATAAATCCACAGAGAGACTCCCCACCCCCCACCTTACAAGGCAAAAAAAAAGAAGTTTAAATAATCACACCCATGAATTAGACAGCTTGGGCAGACTCATAACCTATGAATTACAGGGTGGTACGTGAACTGCATCGCAATGGTGCCTTCTACACTATTAATTCTCTTTTTCTTCTTCTTACGTAATTCTTCCTAAGGGTTCAGGCATTAATGGAGTACTAGAGCTCCCAAGGCAGACAAGAGACCAGCACATTCCAGATTCTAATTTGAATTGTAATTTTTAAAGCATTGAAGAGATGTCCCTTTACCCCCAACCACTGACGGTATTTGTCATCCCTCCCTCCCTCCAGAATGACAGACTCGTTCGCCATTTCTCTCCTCATCTGGCCAAGGTTCTCTCCCCAAGTACTGTATAAACATTTAGATTGTTAAAACATAGGTGATAGATTTTTCTGGTGGTGTTGGGGAACCAATCTGAACCCCCCCACAAAATCCCTCAATTTCTCTGGGAAGAGGGATCGATGGTTTGGGAACTGCTCTGTAAGCGGTAGTTCTGTGAAGGGAATAAAGGACAACTCTCAGCACCCTTCACAAACTACAACTCCCAGGATTCTTTGGGGGAAGAAGCCATGACTGTTCCAAGTGGTATCGTAGTGCTTTAAATGTGCGGTTCGAATTTGGCCAGCATCTGCCATCGAAAGGTATCTGTTTCCCACCCTCCAGCTCTTGAAAAGCCTGCATACGAGAGCTGCTTCCAGCAGACTTCTGAGGGGGCTTTCTGGCCTTTGGAGTTGAGGCAGAAAAGATGGTTGTTGGCCCTGAATTCCCCCACCATTCCTCTTCGTTGGAAGACCCTGGTTTCTAATGCTATGAGAGAGGTCTGTTTGCTTCTTTCAAAGAAGTGCACCTCTGCCATTCTCTCCTGCCTTTTTTCCAAGCTAAAAAACCCCAAACATTGTACAGTGGTACCTCGGGTTACAGACGCTTCAGGTTACAGACTCCACTAACCCAGAAATAGTACCTTGGGTTAAGAACTTTGCTTCAGGATGAGAACAGAAATTGTGCGGCAGCAGCAGCGGGATGCCCCATTAGCTAAAGTGGTACCTCAGGTTAAGAACACTTTCAAGTTAAGAACGGACCTCCGGAACGAATTAAGTTCTTAACCCGAGGTACCACTGTAATCTTTTCTCACAGAGAATTTGTTTCACAGAGAATTTGTTTCAGTCCCTTAGTGATCTTGGTTCCCCTTTTTGGGATTCCCTGGAACTCAACTGCAAAACTGTTGATTTGGGGCATCTCCACCCCCATCATTCAGCCCGGACACTGAGTTCCAGCTCTGAGGGTCTTCTGGCGGTTCCCTCAATGCGAGAAGTGAGGTTAGAGGGAACCAGGAAGAGGGCCTTCTTGGTAGTGGCACCTGCCCTGTGGAATGCCCTCCCACCAGATGTCAAGGAAATAAACAACTTTCTGATTTTTAGAAGACATCTGAAAGCAGCCCTATTTAGGGAAGTTTTTAATATTTGATGTTTTATTCTGTTTCTAATCTGTTGGGAGCCACCCAGAATGGTTGGGGAAACCCAGCCAGATGGGCGGGGTATAAATAATAAATTTATACAGCAGCAGTTTTTTTGGGGGGGGCATACATGTACGTATGTATGTATGTATTGCTTTTTTATTCTAAAATGGCATCATATATTAAAATCATAAAGTGGGTGTGTACCTTAGGAATCAGCTAGAAATGTCGAGTTTGCTAAATCAACTATAGCTAAAAAAAATTAAATAATAATAATAATGTTTTTAGCTAAATTGTTATGCGGGTTTGTTTTTCTGGACTCTTGTGCCTGCTGCTTTGGTTAGCATAGTCACTTAAATAAGACAAAGTCCAGAGAGAAAAGTCTTGAAAATGCATTACTGAGGAACCGGAGCAGTGCGGGGCGGGGGGGGGGGTAATGTGAGAAATAAACGGAGCAGTTTTGGTTTTTTCTTACTTCAGGCCTTGTACAGATCAGGAAGACATCCAGCCAAACATATGGAAGAAAACTCCCTCAGAACTACAGAGCACAAACTACCTTACAGCACTCTGCCTGGTTGCTAAGTAACATCACCTCAGCCACCCTCTTAGCTGACTTATGGATAACAAAATTAACCCATAAATTACATATGGAATGATCTCTTCTGTTACCCTTCCAGCAGTTATAAATCTTTACAGGTACAGTTTTATTGTTTTTCTCACCAACAGATGCCTTTCCAGATCTATTAATACCGTAAGATGAGGCTTTCAGATTTGAGGATCAGTGACCTTGCCCCAATCATAATAAATTATCGTCCTGCCCACCACCCCCGCCATTGCGCCATAGTACCTGACTTTCCTTGAGCTTTCCTTTATATGAACCAGTTTATCATAAAAGAGGTTGGAGAGGAACAAGGACTGCGGAAAATGTATCCCGAGAAAGCTAGTCAAAATTGGAGCCACTGAAAAGCCTTCATCCTAATTACAAAAGACAGAATCTCAAGAATAACCGGTATGAAACTATTCTAAAAAGAAAATTGCATCTCCTCCACTGTGCTCTGATCTGCGTGGGAAGATACCTTCTTCTTATCTTCCCTTTTGTTTGACTAGATCTGGGTTGGCATGTCCGCGCTAAATCATTCTCTAAGTCTTGCCTTGTTTTTCAAACAAATTATCAGACCAAATTACTTACTCCGCTCAGATAATGACGCCATTCAGATTGTCTAATGTACAATTTCCTGACACGCTCCGCAGTGGTTTCTTAGGAACCCATTCACAGGGAGACCTGAGATCAGAACCTCTTCCAGCCTCAGTCCAACCCTAGGAAAGGTATTAATGTGCAAATGTTGCATAAGAAGGTAGTGGGGATGCACTGCAATGCACACTGCAATGCGCACCCCATGCAAAGTAATATAGCACAGGTAGATTGCATCCTCCCCCAACTGTGTACAGTGGTACCTCTGGTTACGTACTTAATTCGTTCCGGAGGTCCGTTCTTTACCTGAAACTGTTCTTAACCTGAAGCACCACTTTAGCTAATGGGGCCTCTTGCTGCCACTGCGCCGCCGGCACACGATTTCTGTTCTCATACTGGGGCAAAGTTCTCAATTCGAGGTAACTCTTCCAGGTTAGCGGAGTCTGTAACCTGAAGCGTATGTAACCCGAGGTACCGCTGTATTCAGATGAAAACTACCAGCGGGGGTGGGTGGGGAGGGATTCAGGACATTATACACCAGGGGTCAGCAAATTTTTTCAGCAGGGGGCCAGTCCACTGTCCCTCAAACCTTGTGGGGGGGCGGACTATATTTTGGAGGGGGAGGAAATGAGCAAATTCCTATGCCCCACAAAAAAAAAACCCAGAGATGCATTTAAATAAAAGCACACATTCTAGTCATGTAAAAGCACGCTGATTCCTGGACCGTCCGCAGGCCGGATTTAGAAGGCGATTGGGCTGGATCCAACGCCTGGGCCTTAGTTTGCCTACCCATGTTATACGCCTATCGGCTTAGAGTTCTGAATTTCCTTAGCTCAGGAGTGGATCATCTTTTTCTTTTGTTGAAAATCATATTCCCTGGGGGTAATCTGCCAGGGACCACATAGCTGTGGTCTCAGGCGGTTCAAAGAAAACCCTTGCCACCCATATGAAGTTACAAGTAGGGCAAGGATGCATGAAATTAGGTTGAGGGCCATGCAAGGCCCTAGGGCTGGTGTGGCAAGCTTCTGGCCCTTCAGAGTTCTGCTGAACTACAACTCCCATCAGCCCCAGCAAGTATAGCCATTGACCGGGGGGATGGGAATTGTAGTTCAGCAACACCTGGAGGGCCAAAAGTTCCTCACATTTGCCCACACCTGCCTCAGGTGGACGTAGGAGACTGACTTTCATCTTCTGTTCTATCCAATAAGCCACACATGGGAATCATAAGCCACACAAAGCCTTGGGTGTTTAAGGAATAAGTTCTGCAAGAGCACCTGACCCAATAAAAGTGACATATTAATATTAATAACATTAAGAATAATATGAATACATTATCACTGCAAACCAAATGATTTTGATTAAACTGTCCCCATACAAACTCGGTTCACTAAGGTACAGAGCTCTCTGCTGGGGTGTTTTTGTATATCCGACGTTGTCATAAAAGTTGTGGCATAAATATTTCATGAATAAATAAATTGCTGTTTTTGTTGTTTTAATTCTGTAAGGTGCCCTGGAAATATTAATGCTGTAGGGTGACATTTTGATAGAACAAAACAAAGAATAGATATGAAAATTATGAGAAAATCTTAATGCGAAAGCTATTTAAACATTGCGTAGTGCAGTAAATATATACAACCAGCAGGACTTGCCACATTGTTTTCTGTTTTAATTTGATGGGTCACCTTCTCTATTACACATAAATCACCTCTTCTAATTAGTAATGATCCGTTTATTGCCTTACCTGTCCCATCCCCCAATCACACTTCCCACCGCCCTTGGTTCAGTTCACATTTAAGCCTTGTAGGCTACAGTCCTATGCATGCTTACCTGGAAGTAAGTCCCATAAAACTTAACAGAGCTTACTTCTGAGTAGACACGTATCGGATTGCCTTATTGGTGAAGCTACAATTGTAGAACACACCCCTCTCTGCATATACAACCTTCCAGACAAGGGAAATATCTTCCTTTCCTTAGAGGACAAATGAAGAAACTGGCATCAGAGAGCACAGCTGTGCCACACATTAAGGCTAAATTGCTGAAACCTCGAGCCCAGCCACACTTCTTTCCACAGCTTCTCAGACTTCTGGATCCTCCTAACCCAGCACGATCTACTATAGTTGTGCTCTTGAAAAATTACTGTTGCATTTCATCTCATCCCTTGTTCTGTTTTGTTTCCAGGAACCCAATTTCCTTACTTTTCCATTTGTCATTGTCTCATTTGTTTAGTTTCCATTTCATTACTGTTTTGTTCCCTCCTCTTTTTCTTTTCTTGGTTATTCATTTCATTTCTAGGTTAATTAGAACAGAGATGCAGCCATAACATTGGTGTTTACCATCCAAATGGCATTAAATACGTGTGGGTGTTGTGCTATTCGCCTAAGGCAGACGTTCCCAAAACAGGGGTGGAAGAACCTCTGGGCTCTGGGCCATTCTTGGCCTACGAGGCAGTCCGAGTTGGGCTGCTAAGACATTTCCCCAAAACCAAACCCACCTGACCATCAGCTGACATGACCAGGTGACATCAGTTGGCTGGCATGGTTCAGTCCAGCTGAGTGCTGTTTCACCAGCTCATTCCCTGCAGGGAATGTGCTGGTGAATGAGACCCCTCCATCTGGCCCCATGGGTCATCTTTGACAGGTGGGAGACGGAGGGCCTACCCCTGGCCACCTATCAGTCACCTGATGTCATTGCGATGACTGACAGGTGTGTGGGGTCAATGTTGTCTCATGGTGGTGGGGTGAGAAAGATTTGTAGAAACAGATTTAGTCACTGGGAGAGGATATACTGTTGTAATTATCCTTCCATGCTCACTATAGTGAGATCAACAGAGTACCATCCTTTGCAGCTAAAACTTGGAAGCTAAGACAAAGTTGACCTAACCTTCTAGAAACAATAATCCAGGATGCTTTAAGGCAGACTGGATTTTCCTGGTATTGCCCCTTTTCTCCCCCTTAAAAACAACGATCACACACCCACACATGACTGTGTGAACAAATAAAAGTAGTATTTACTTACATAAACTAGGCCTTGAAGCAGCAATTAAAGTTGCAAAATGAAGGCAGGTTTGTAACTACAGTGGTGCCTCGCAAGACGAAAAGAATCCGTTCTGTGATTCTCTTCGTCTAGCGGTTTTTTCGTCTTGCGAAGCAAGCCCATTGACGGATTAGCGGATTAGCGCTATTAGCGGCTTTTAGCGGCTTATCTGCTGATCGGATCAGCTGATAAGCGGCTTAGCGGCTTAGAAAAAGGGGGGAGGGGGAAAAACCAGCAGGAACTCGCAAGACATTGTCGTCTTGCAAAGCAAGCCCATAGGAAATTCGTTTTGCGAAGCACCTCCAAAACGGAAAACTCTTTCATCTAGCGAGTTTTCCGTCTTGCGAGGCATTCGTCTTGCGGGGCACCACTGTACTGTACTATCTAAGTTACAAAAGTACAAAATGGAAGTGGTTTTTTTAAAAGGTGTCGGAGCTGCAGAGATCAAGCATGCATGTGTCATCAGCTTTGGAGCATGATGAAGAAAAAGAGAGGTGTCCAGGCAAGAAGGAAGTGTGCAGTGTTAATGCTTCCTGCCAGGGCAGCCAAAGGAAGTGACCCCACAGAGTTCTCTCTAGCAAATATTACAGGAAATCTCTGTGAGCCTCAGCTCCTTCATGTGTCTATCTGGCAGAACATGATTTGTTGGTATGACTACGATAGTATCCCACAATATCAAGATCTGTTTCCCCATCCTTGCTATAAAGGATTGGATTCAGATTTGATGTTGTGCCCACCTTTGCCTGTGGCCTTGCCTACCACTGGCATGTGGGTACCAGAAGAATCTACACCCAGAACCCTCCCATACTGTGAATGGTTCTCCATTTCCGGTGTTGGCTCTTGACCCAGAAGACATCTTAAGGGAAGTTCAGGGAAGTTTTTAATGTATGACATATTAGTGTATTTTTGGTCTTTGTCGAAGCCGCCCAGAGTGGCTGGGGAAACCCAGCCAGATGGGCGGGGTACAAATAAAAAATTATTATTATTATTAGGAAGGGGAAAAAACACAGGGTGAAAGAAAGGGGGAGAGAAGATTGTGCCCCCTCCCACTTTTGCATCCGGCCCTGCCCGCCAGTGGCATGTGGCCCCTGACAGATTATCCCCCAAGGAAATGCAACCCAAAGGTTTGGTTATAGAAGAGCAGACAGCCTGACTGACCTTGTAATTATTTTCTCCCTTGGAAGAGAAAATTAGAACTATTTGTTCAAAGCCACAGATAAATACCGTAATGCCATTTTTCTTTTACTTTATGCGGGGGGAGGGATATATATATATACAAGATGGGGGAGAAGATGCCTATAAAACACATGCATGGTGACAACTGGAAGCTGCGGAATTGGGTTGGAATTGCATTTTGCCCCCTTTTGAAAGCTTAATTTGTCATTTCTGGATATACCACAGGACACAGCTGCAGAGTTGAATCACGACTCTCCTGCCAAGGCAGCATTTAAAACCCACAAGATGGAAGTAAATTCTACTGCTGCAATGCAAAGCCCAGTTTCAGGGAGGTCAAATAAGCATCTTTCCCCCACCCCCACCCCTCAAAAAACAAAAATGCAAAGCTGCTGTTGCTCCCACATTCAACATTGCCAGAGAGTCTCTTTGCACAGCCCTGAGAAACTAGGAAAGCTGTGGATATCGCAGGCCTCTCACAGAAGCCACGGCGGTCTTATGAACACAGCATCATGGCGAAACTGGAGCTCAGGGGTGGCAAAGCTCAGGCCAAGGGGCCGAATGTGGCCCTGGGGATTCCCACCTCTCCCCAGCCACACCCCTGTCAGGGGTTGTCAGGTCTCTGAAGAGCGTGTGGCAGAGGCAGGGGCCAAGGGGAGTGTTATGTAGGATCCAAAATGCAGCGGTCTGATTGGTCCTAGAACAATAGGATTCAGAATGCAGCAGTCTGATTGGTCCACAGGAGCCACCCAGTCCACCTCCAGGTGGAAGTGAATCCACAACCTGATTGGCCTACAGGAGAATCCCGGAATTAGCCAATCACGTGGGGCCCATTGTGTAAATAATGTATATAAAGCAGACATTCTGGGGGAACTTCCATCCCTCCTTGCCACTATGAGCTGAATAAAGAGCATGAAATCCACTCTCGACTCCGAATATATTTCAGGGAGTGACCCAGGAGAGGGAGCCAGCGCTTCATGGGGTTTGAGGCCATTCGCAAGGCAGGAGCCAGGGCAGGTGGAGGGAAGAGAATCAGGGCAGTCCAAGATGGAGGAAGGCGCATAGGATGTGGTGGAAGAAGAAGAGGCCATTCAGGCAGCAGACAGGTCACTAGGCCTTCCCCCGATCTGCTGTCTCCTAGAACCAGGAGGGGCTTGAAGTAGAAACAGCAAGTAAGCCCTAAATTACACCATGCAGGTTGGAGTTCACTTTTTATTAGTAAAAACACCATCTCCGCAGACTTCATTGAGGGTCAGGCTTAGTGAACAGAGCAGCTCATTCCCTGTGTTCTTCCTCCATGAAAATCAGTTGCCGCGACTGAAAGTCCCCTCCTCCCCACAGCCATCTAAGTCCCCTCCTCTCCAGGGCTTTTTTCAAGCAATCGGAGACTGCGCCCGCGTGAAGCCAATCTCTCTTCTGCCCTTTTCATGCTTCTTCTGGTTCTGAGAGATGAGGAGGAGAGGGAAGCTGGTCACAGCAGGAGGAGAGACACCCATGAGTCTTCACCAGCTGGATTCACCTCTGCCTCTTGGCCTCCTTCCTCTCCTGCTTCAGCTTCTGCCTCTGATTCTGGACCTCTGTCTGCCACAGACTCTGCCAGCTCACTAAGCTACTGCTTCAGTTTGCCCCGTCAACAACAACAACAACAACAACAACAACAACAACAACAATAATAATAATAATTTATTATTTATACCCCGCCCATCTGGCTGGGCCTCCCCAGCCACTCTGGGCGGCTTCCATAAAAACCAAAAATACAATAAAATATCACACGTTAAAAACTTCCCTGAACAGGGCTGCCTTAAGATGTCTCCTGAATGTCAGGTAGTTGTTTATCGCTTTGACATCTGCTGGAAGGGCGTTCCACAGGGCGGGCGCCACTACCGAGAAGGCCCTCTGCCTGGTTCCCTGTAGCTTTGCTTCTCGCAATGAGGGAACCGCCAGAAGGCCCTCGGCGCTGGACCTCAGCGTCCGGGCAGAATGATGGGGGTGGAGACGCTCCTTCAGGTATACTGGACCGAGGCCGTTTAGGGCTTTAAAGGTCAGCACCAACACTTTGAATTGTGCTCGGAAACGTACTGGGAGCCAATGCAGGTCTTTCAAGACCGGTGTTATATGGTCTCGGCGGCCGCTCCCAGTCACCAGTCTAGCTGCCGCATTCTGCATTAGTTGTAGTTTCCGAGTCACCTTCAAAGGTAGCCCCACGTAGAGTGCATTGCAGTAGTCCAAGCGGGAGATAACCAGAGCATGCACCACTCTGGCGAGACAGTCCACAGGCAGATAGGGTCTCAGCCTACGTACCAGATGGAGCTGGTAAACAGCTGCCCTGGACACAGATTTGACCTGTGCCTCCATGGACAGCTGTGAGTCCAAAATGACTCCCAGGCTGCGCACCTGGTCCTTCAGGGGCACAGTTACCCCATTCAGGACCAGGGAATCCTCCACACCTGCCTGCCTCCAGTCCCCCAAAAACAGTACTTCTGTCTTGTCAGGATTCAACCTCAATCTGTTAGCCGCCATCCATCCTCCAACCGCCTCCAGACACTCACACAGGACCTTCACCGCCTTCACTGGTTCTGATTTAAAAGAGAGGTAGAGCTGGGTACCATCCGCATACTGATGAACACCCAGCCCAAACCTCCTGATGATCTCTCCCAGCGGCCGCATGTAGATGTTGAAAAGCATGGGGGAGAGGACAGAACCCTGAGGCACCCCACAAGTGAGAGCCCAGGGGTCTGAACACTCATCCCCCCCCACCACTTTCTGAACACGGCCCAGGAGGAAGGAGCGGAACCACTGTATAACAGTGCCCCCAGCTCCCAGCCCCTCAAGACGGTCCAGAAGGATGCTATGGTCGATGGTATTGAACGCCGCTGAGAGATCCAGCAGAACTAGGAAACAGCTCTCACCTTTGTCCCTAGCCCACCGGAGATCATCAACCAGTGCGACCAAGGCAGTTTCAGTCCCATGATGAGGCCTGAATCCCGACTGGAAGGGATCCAAATGGTCCGCTTCTTCCAGGCGTGCCTGGAGTTGTTCGGCAACCGCTCGCTCAATCACCTTGCCCAGGAATGGAAGATTTGAGACTGGGCGATAGTTGGCCATCGTGGCCGCATCTAAAGATGGTTTTTTAAGAAGCGGTTTAATAACCGCCTCTTTCAGCGGGTCTGGGAAGGCTCCCTCACGGAGGGAAGCATTCACCACCCCACGAAGCCCATCGCCCAGTCCTTCCCGGCTAGCTTTTATAAGCCAGGATGGGCAAGGATCCAGGAGACAGGTGGTTGGTTTCACTCGTCCAAGCAGCCTGTCCACATCCTCGGAGGTAACAGATTGGAATTGATCCCACTCAACTTGACTAGACAGAACTCTAGCACTCTCCCGCCCCGGCCCTGCTCCCACGGTGGAGTCTACTTCTTCCCGAATCTGAGCGATTTTATCTGCAAAAAACTTTGCAAAATCATTGCAGGAGAACATGTGGCCCGTACTGGGCCCCGATGTTGCAGGTGGTTCCGCTAAATTGTGAACCACCTGAAAAAGTCTCCTGCTGCTGTTTTCTGCAGATGCAATAGAGGCGGTGAAGAAATTCTTCTTCGCCGTCGCTATAGCCACTTGGTAGGCTCTACGTTTCGCTCTAACCTGTGTCCGGTCAGATTCGGAATGAGTTATCCGCCACCGGCGCTCTAGTCGTCTCAACTATTGTTTCATTGCCCTCAGATCCGTGGAAAACCACGGGGCTGTCCGGGCTCCATGCAATCGGAGAGGGCGCTTCGGAGCCAAACAGTCAATAGCCCTGGTTAACTCCACATTCCAGCGGGCCACCAGGGAATCAGCTGAAAGGCCATCAACATGGGATAAAGCATCCCCTACCACTCTCTGGAAACCATTTGGATCCATTAAGTGGCGGGGGCGGACCATCCGAATTGGTCCCACCTCCCTGCAGAGGGGATGGGTCGCAGAGAAGTCCAGTTGCACCAGGAAGTGATCTGACCATGGCACTTCTTTCGTTTCGCTTTTACTTAGTGTCAGATCACCAACATCCATAGAGGTAAACACCAGGTCCAAGGCATGTCCACGGCTATGGGTTGGGCCAGACTTATTCAGGGACAGCCCCATGGAGGCCATGCTTTCCACGAAGTCCCGAGCGGCCCCTTGTAAGGTCGTGTCGGCATGGATGTTAAAATCCCCTAGGACGACCAAGCTAGGTGTCTCCAGGAGAACATCCGCCACGACCTGAAGCAGCTCGGGCAGGGAATCCTTGGTGCAGCGGGGAGGTCGGTACACCAAAAGGAATCCTGTACTGCCCCTATTGCCCAACTTCCAGAACATGCACTCAGAAAACTGGGTCTTCCCAATAGGACGCCTGGTGCAAATGAATGACTTCCTAAAAATCACTGCAACCCCCCCTCCCCGCCCACGTGACCTGGGTTGCTGTGCGTAAGAGAAACCTAGTGGACAAGCAGCGGTAAGGACAGGCCCATCTGCTTCATCCAACCAAGTCTCTGTTACACATGCCAGGTCAAATCCTCCATCCATGATCAAGTCATGGATGGCAGTGGTCTTATGAATCATTGACCTGGCATTGCACAGCAGCACCTTCAGGTCATGTGGGTATCCCTTGCTGATTCTAGTATCCATCCAGTCAGGACCAGACCCGGAGGCAGGGATAGTCCTCAGACAACGACTAAACCTGCCTCCTCTGTAATGACGTGGTCTGGTCTTAGCGTAACTCCTCCTCCTACCCGTGATCACTGAGATCGGTTGTCCCAGTGCATCCCCCCCTGTGGAACATGCCCCAGCCATTTTGTGGGCTGGGTTCCACTCCCCGGCAGCCCTGAACCCTCCCCCTAAAAACAAAATAACACCTTAAACAAACAAACAAAACCAATAAAACAATACAAACAAAAAAATGTAAAAATTACAAAAACATCAAAATAAAAAAAATAATAATTCCCCAAGCCCAACCAAACATCAATCCCACCCCCACCCCCCACATACAAAAAATCCAAAGAAAATTTTTAAAAACATTTTAAAAACACTCTATGCCTCTCCGGCAGTAACAACTGTCCTAGTGAGGCCTGTCAGGCCCCGCCCTGGGCCAGGTGGTAAGTGGCAGGGAGGAGCAGGGCCCCTGAGCTCTGAGCCTTCTTCTCTTTGTAGCTCCCCAGCTGGTTCCTCCCACCATTCCTCTCCATCCAACCAGTTCCTGACAACTTTCTGTGCAGAAGAAGTCTCAGGGGAGGGTATATAAGCTGCAGAGGGGTGGGGGGGGGTCTCATTATTGGTGCAACTGCTCTGCAGGGTACAGATTTATGGAGGACAGCTGTCTAGCGACTAGAGCCGTGCGTGTGTACACCTAGAGAGCACCACGGAAGTCACTGTAAGTGCTTCTTTTGTCAATAAAGACTTGACTCTCAGACGTATGCCTTCTTTGGCTGTGGTGGGCTAGGAAAGCCCCCTTTCCCCAAGCCACACCTCCTCACTGGCCCTTCTCCACAGGCTTTGGCTGGAATGTGCATTGGAATTCTGTTCACGCCTCTGGATGGAGGAGGATGGAGACGGGGTGTGGGAGTGCATGTGTGGAAACTAGGCTACTACAGAAAGGTAAAGCACATTTTATTGCCCCATCCACTTTTCCCTTTTGCCCCGCCCACCACCAGCATGCTGTGTGAAACAGTACAGTGGTACCTCAGGTTACATACGCTGTTCAGGGAAGTTTTTAATATTTAACGCTGTATTGTTTTTAATACTTGATTGGGAGCCGCCCAGAGTGGCTGGGGGAACTCAGCCAGATGGGGTGTGTGTAAATAATAATTTATTATTATTATTATTATTATTATTATTATTATTATTATTATTCAGGTTACATACATTTCAGGTTACAGACTCCGCTAACCCAGAAATAGTGCTTCAGGTTAAGAACTTTGCTTCAGGATCAGAACAGAAATCGTGCTCCAGCGGGAGGCCCCATTAGCTAAAGTGGTGCTTCAGGTTAAGAACAGTTTCAGGTTAAGTACAGACCTCCAGAATGAATTAAGTACTTAACCTGAGATACCACTGTACATCCTTTCATCTGTCCTAAAACCAGGTCACTTGAAAGAATACTTGTTCTATAGTCCAGCTCTTCTCTGGAAAGATTGGAACGCCATTCCTAGGTTTCTGCCTAGGATCACAGCTGTTCGGCTCCGACAATGTGCCAGAATTAGCAGGAAGTGGGGCTGGAGTCCTTGTGGGGGAGGTCTGACCTTTAGATGTCCACAAAAATGATAAGTCAGTGTTGGGCAGCTAAATGTCCCATGGCATTTCGGTTGGCAAGCTGGTGAAATGTGAGCCAGACAATAATACTGTTCAGTTGATTCGCAGCTGGAGAGAAAATCATACTCGGAGAGTGGGCATCAGTGGTTCCTCATCAAACTGGAGAGAGGCATTGAGTGGGGTGCCACTACTCAGAGCCTAGTGATATTTTCATTAATTACTTAGATTACTGAGAGCCAGTGTGGTGTAGTGGTTAAGAGTGGTAGACTTGTAATCTGGTGAACCGGGTTCGCTTCCCCGCTCCTCCACATGTGGCTGCTGGGTGACCTTGGGCTAGTCACACTTCTCTTTTTTTTTTTAATAATATTTATTAATTTTTCAACAGTTAAAACACAACACTACAGAAAACCAAAAAAAAATACAACAATACAATACAATACAAAAAACACTACAAAACACTAACACACAAACAACTAACAAAACAAAACAAAAACCATTTAAAGCACAATCCAATTTCAATATCTTATCTTTCATTCACTTATTTCCACGACCTCCTCACACCTCCCTTTTTGTATTCCACTTCTATTAATTGTTTCAGCAATTCCTTTCCATCTTCCTCTGTTTTCTATCCTATAATTATCTTAACACATTCTAACCTTATTTTTCCCTTTAATACTCTATTAATCTTGGGCTAGTCACAGTTCTCTGAAGTCTCTCAGCCCCACTCACCTCACAGAGTGTTTGTTGTGGGGGAGGAAGGGAAAGGAGAATGTTAGCCGCTTTGAGACTCCTTACAGGGAGTGAAAGGCGGGATATCAAATCCAAACTCCTCTTCTTCTTCTTCTTAGATGAAAGGGGTTGTTGAAGGGACCCTTATCAAACCCGCATATCACACAAAAAACAGGGAGGAATAGCGAATGCCGCAGAAGATAGGAATGAAATTCAAAACAGCATGGACAGAAAGGGAAACTCAGCTGAAATGGACAGAATGGAGTTCAACAAGGACAAATACAAAGTCTTGCATTTGGGCAACAACACATGTATATGATGGGATATATTTTGGAAGCAGCACACGAGGAAAGGATTTTGGGACCATAAACGTAAAGGGACCCCTGACCATTAGGTCCAGTCGTGGCCGACTCTGGGGTTGCAGTGTTCATCCCACTCTATAGGCCAAGGGAGCCGGCGTACGGCTTCCAGGTCATGTGGCTAGCATGACTAAGCCGCTTCTGGCGATCCAGAGCAGTGCATGGAAACGCCGTTTAGCTTCCCGCTGGAGTGGTACCTATTTATCTACTTGCACTTTGATGTGCTTTCGAACTGCTAGGTTGGCAGGAGCAGGGACCGAGCAACGGGAGCTCACCGACCGCCGACCTTCTGATCCGCAAGTCCACCCGCATCCATAGTTGATCGCAAAAGGGATGGGTGGTCTGGAATGCTTTCTAAAGACACTGTCTGTCAGCTGTCCCCCCCCCTCCAGTGCTTCTTCCTCCTCCTCTCCCATTATTTCCCAGCTTTCCCCCTCATCGGCCTCTGAGCTGTGATCTCCCTCAAACCCCTGTTGTAATTCTGAACTGTCTTCTTCTTCTCTGGAAGGGTCAGGCTGGGGAGAAGGTCTCCACCATTCCTCCTCTGCCCAGTCCCTGACAGCCATGTGCACACTGCTTCCAAAACCAGCAGCAGGAGCACACTACACAGAGAGTAAACAGGAGTCTGCACACTTCCAGTCTCTCCTGCACTGGGATCTTTAAAGGGGATATTTACCTAGACATCATATCGGCTACAGGTGGACTTATTGCCACCTGTGGGACCTTGGTGGCAATCCATTTTCTAATTTATCCCCCTCCTTTGGTCCAAATAAGCATTGAGAGGCAGAAGTCCTGGAGCTTCTGCAGAAAAGAGGGGAATAGGAGAAAGGGAAGGAAGAGGTGAAGTTGTCTGAAGCCAGACAGACAAGCAACCAGGGAAACATTTGCACACAGGAGAGTGCATTACATTTATTGAAGCAGTAGCTATGAATCTCCTAGCCAATGATCATGTGAAATTTACATACCCTTCCCCTCCTGGGACACTTCAGGTGTGGGGCTGATTGTTGCTCCAAAGCTTGAAGACTTGGTTCCTTTCACAAGAGTGGCATCCTACATTGAAATTAAAACATAGATTGCTTCAGAAATAAAGCTATTCCCATCTCTGTAAGAGCACCTTCACACAAGACATTTTTCCCTGCATGAGCGAACAAAAAACCAAGTATACCCAATTTGCATTTGGGTGATCACTGCACATTATGATCTGTGGGAGGCTTTCAAATCATTCTTCTAAGCAAGTGTGTCCTGTGGAGGAATTCCGAAGCATGAGGAGTGAGGCCCTCATCTTCCTAAAAGTCCAGGAACCAGGACACTCCATAGACCACTTGTGGCACATATTTGCAGACCCTTCAAGTTGATTACACAGTGTGCCAAGCGTGCCTTCCTCTTAGCACATTTCTCCTTTTCTCCCTGAGTTTGAGCATCTTCAAAGCCCATGGTAAAGGTAAAGATAAAGGACCCCTGGACAGTTAAGTCCAGTCAAAGGCGACTATGGGGTTGTGGTGCTCATCTCGCTTTCAGGCCGAGGGAGCTGAAATTTGTCCACAGACAGGTTTCCAGGTCATGTGGCCAGCATGACTAAACCGCTTCTGGCGCAATGGAACACCGTGACAGAAACCAGAGTGCACGGAAACACCATTTACCTTCCCGCCGAAGCAGTACCTATTTATCTACTTGCACTGGTGTGCTTTCGAACTGCTAGGTTGGCAGGAGCTGGGACAGAGCAACGGGAGCTCACCCCGTCACGGGGATTCGAACCGCTGACCTTCTGATTGGCAAGCCCAAGAGGCTCAGTGGTTTAGACCACAGCGCCACCCACATCCCCATCACACCTTTGGTAAAGGCTGTTCTTTGGAGCACTCTCAGGCCAGTGTTTCCCAGAAACTATAATTTATAACCCTCTGCCCAAAATCCTATCCCCTACCTCTCTAATGCTCGTACACCACGCAGGGCAGCTCACAACAAAAGCACAAGGCTTTCTAAAAAATATAATACAAAAAACCCTAAACATAAAGGACGCACAACATTAAAAATGCATTTCGAAAGCAACGGTGGCAGAGATCACAGATAAAAATGAAGAACGGTGCATACTGGAGTTTGCAAATTCCGTTCCAAATATGTGCACATTTTTCTTTCCTCCTTCAGTAGCAGCAGCAACACAAAGACACTTTGCATAAATCCTCCTCGGCCAGAATCTGTAATCTACATGATCATTGCTTCTAATCTACTGACTTGCCATGGCTTTCCACGCTGGCATTAAGGAGGATAATTACAACAGCCCCCAGCCCCCAACCCCTCGTTTATCTACAGATCCAAAAGCTTTACAAATGATTTCACAAGCCCCGAGATCCTTCCGTCAACTAAGGTACTAAATAATCCTTAAGATCTGAGTGATGGGTCACCTCCAGATGAAAATTTACCTTGGGGAAAATTCAATGCAGCATCTTCAGCTGCTTCCAACCATCGCCGCATCTGCTTGTTCTCTTGGTCCTGTCTAGTGGCTCGCCACGAGAATTATAGCGATCGTTCCGGCCCAGATTTATGGACCATTTATGTGCAAACCCCTACAACTTTTGTGTTCTATTTTTAGGCATCCGGTGGTTCTGTGGCACTGTCGGATGCTCGCACTGCATACATCAGCCCCTTCCTTAGAGTTTCAAATGTGCCACCTGGCAGAGGCTAGAGGGCTTCTGTCTGTCCATTGCTATACTTGCTGAGCTCTTAGGCCAGGCACCTCCCAACAGGACTTAATTTAAACCTGGTTTCAGCTCCGGTGGGGATGAGGGACCTGTAGCTCTTGGGATGGTGCTGGCTGGGTGTCAGGATGCTGTCAGAGGCTCCTGGCTGGATGCCCAGGAAAGTATAAAGACAAGGGAAAGTTTGTTACAGTCCTTTTTTATTCCAATCCTTACAGAGAGAGGCTATAGAACCCAGCCTCTTGGATAATGGCCTTGTCTCGTGTGAATCTCCACCCAATTCCTCATTCGTCACTTCTACAGGTGCTGCTACGTGCCTTCTGTCTTTGAGCTCTTTGCTCTCCTGCTTTTAAGGCTCACCGGGTTCTGGGAGATGGAGGGTCTGGAATGCTTTCTAATGACTGTGGTGATCACACAGGGTCCCCGGACGTTTCACAGTCTATTCATCACTGTGCCACCACGTTATTTCTCGCTGCCACCACCCAGGCCCTACCTGGTACAATACTGAGTCCAGTCAGGGTTAAATTGGAACATAAACTTCTGTTTATTTATTGCAGTTTAACAAGCATGTGGTTTCATAAACAGTATCGGTCCATTACAAACATGGGGTGCCTATCCAGACCTATAACTTCCACTACCTGCTCTCACTCACTAAACCACCTCTCAGATATTTACTTGTCTTCCTAGCCCCTAACTGTTCCTGACTCAGCTTATTTCGCTACACAAACTCAACCTACCCCCAGACTCTATCCCAATTCACTCCCACTCCAACCAACCACCCAACTCCCAATGAACTCCTCCTTCGCCCCTCCCAGAGCTGGTTTTATAGTGCCTCTGACTCCACCCCCCTGGGTTCTGATTGGGTAACCTGTTTAACTATTTCACCTCCAGCACTCTCATATGTTAACGTCACATACCTCCCCCCTTAAGAAGTTTCGATTCAGGAGAGTTAACTTATTAAAGTTACACTCCTGATCAAACAGTTTTGTGTTTTGTTTTGTTTTCACACACACACACACACACACACACACACACACACACACACATAGATAAACAAGCGGATCTAGCAAACGCAGTTAACGCATTTATCGCCTATTGTAAGGCGGAAGCTCTTAATATTAATTATAAAAAATCGAAAGTCCTCCACTTCACTCGTTCCCGCAAACTCAAATTGGAGCCGCTTAAGATCACAGGTGGCTACTTAGAAAAGGTAAAAGCCTTTAAATATCTAGGCGTAATATTCACTTATAATCTCTCCTGGACCACCCATCTACAATCTGCTTTTCTTGCTGCAACCACAACCTCTAACGCCATTGTCCGATTTTACCACCAGAAGGGCGGCAAACACCTTCCAGCAGCAATTCAAATATTTAATGCCAAAGTTGTCCTAAAATTATTATATGGATGTGAAGTATGGACTACAGCAATATCAGGTAACTTGGATCGCCCACTTCATATGTTTCTGAGATCTCTTTCCGGCGTCCCGAGATGTGTCTCAGGTGCAGCCCTACGACTCGAGTTCGCCCAGTCCTCAATTGTTAAACGAGCATGGAGCCGAGCCATTTCCTACAGCTTCCACCTACTAACATCGGATGCTCGAATTAGAGGTGGTTTTTCCAACCTGATCCTAAGAGATATTCATAATTCTCCTTGGAAAACTACAATTAACCTCAAATTCCGCTCTCTTCTCAATTTGAACTGTAAAACTGTCCTTGACTTAGAGTGTATCAGCCCGGCGACCCTACCTCTAATCAAAAAGAAACTACAGCAACTTGATTTTTCTAACACAGCTTCCTATGCAAGAGGACCGTGTTCAGGCCTAGCCCTAGCTATTCCACCCCCTGAAGGGATCCCTCTATACTGCTTCACAATTTCTTCGGAGGCTAAGCGAAGGGCCTTTACCTGTGCCCGTCTCAACTGTTTTCCTACAGCAGTTCTGTCGGGTCGTTATTCCAGAGTTCCCATTGCAAATAGAACATGCTCTTGTAATGACACGGCCCTGGAGACTATGGACCATGTAATGCTCTTCTGTCCCAACTGGACAGATGAAAGATCTCGGTTTTTAACCCCCCTAGTGAATAAGCTTCATCTCCCAATCCAGCCTTGGATAGTGTCCCTCTTTCTGCAGGATTCTGATTGTTGGATTACCAAGATGACAGCAAACTTCCTGCTTAGTGTGATGAAGAGGAAAGCGGCACCAACGTCTTCTTTAACACCACAGCTGCAGTCGATACGCCGCACAACCGAACGAAGTCCCAAGTAGCCTTATTGTACAAGGACAATCGAACTAGGACATATCTGAGGAGCTGAAGGACCCTTTAATGGTCCTCCTCCAGCCTCAACAGTTTTTGTTTGTTTGTTTGTTTGTTTGTTAAAGTAATCGCCCAGGACGATATCTACCTTTACCTCCCCACCCCTATTTTATGTTGTTATCTCAATGTATATTATGCTATGGCCACACGGCTAATGCAATAAATAAAGAGAAAGAGAGAAAGATAAACAAGTAAATTGTTGATTGTCTTTGTTCATCCTTCACTCTCTGGTTTTTGTGATAAGGCATCTGCCACAATGTTCAAGGATCCTTTCACATTTTTGATGGTCACTTCCAGCACTTTCATATGTTAACGTCACAATGACATGGCAGCAGGTGTTGCTCTTGGCTCTCCCATTATTCCCCAACTTTCCCCCTCATCTGCCTCTGAGCTGTGACCTCCCTCAAACCCCTGCTGTAAATCTATACTGTCTTCCTCTTCCTCCTCCCTGGAAGGGTCAGGATGGGGAGGCGGTCTCCACTGTTCCTCCTCTGCCCAGTGCCTGACACTGGGGTTGATAGCAGTTGAAGTTCAACAACTTCTGAAGGCCCCTGGGTTCCCCATCTGTGGCTCAGGGCTTATCCACACCCCTGTTTGCCCTGTGACACCCCCCCCCCGAAATCTGACCTTTAACAGGACAAATGGCAAATGGGTTTGCTGTTTGTTCTGATTTAGCACTAAAGAGTGGGTTTTTCCAGTGGACAGTGGTGGGGCATGGCATCCAAACAAACAAAATCATCGCCATCATACGATCTAGAAACTTACACTTTTCAAATCGAAAGCAGGGATTTTCAGGAACCGTTGTTTTGATGTGGGTTTTCTGTTGTTGTTGTTGTTTAGTCGTTTAGTCGTGTCCGACTCTTCGTGACCCCATGGACCAGAGCATGCCAGGCACTCCTGTCTTCCACTGCCTCCCACAGTTTGGTCAGACTCATGTTGGTAGCTTCGAGAACACTGTCCAACCATCTCGTCCTCTGTCGTCCCCTTCTCCTTGTGCCCTCCATCTTTCCCAACATCAGGGTCTTTTCCAGGGAGTCTTCTCTTCTCATGAGGTGGCCAAAGTATTGGAGTCTCAGCTTCAGGATCTGTCCTTCCAGTGAGCACTCAGGGCTGATTTCCTTTAGAATGGATAGATTTGATCTTCTTGCAGTCCATGGGACTCTCAAGAGTCTCCTCCAGCACCATAATTCAAAAGCATCAATTCTTCGGCGATCAGCCTTCTTTATGGTCCAGCTCTCACTTCCATACATCACTACTGGGAAAACCATGGCTTTAACTATGCGGACCTTTGTTTGTGGGTTTTCTACATTCCCACAAAACTGTGGAGTTTAGGCAGACATATGCACTTTATATGTCTGTTGGACAACTAGTAACTGGGAAGCAATGGAAAACAATGCTGTTAACTCTTCATTCCTTCGTTCTTTTTCACCTGACAAGTCTGCATGTGAATTGCTCTGTTTGAGAAAACGCCTACTGGCGTGAAAAATGTTGCAATTGTTTTGTCTTCTGTTGCTGCATCTTACGCTACATTTGACTTGAGTGCCTCCCCCTCAATCATTCCTGGTTTTTTTGTATGTAAAATTTTCTCTTTCTTTTTATAATTCACAAATTTTAATAAAAAAAATTAAAAAAACCAAAAACCTAGCTCACACAAAATCTGAAGCTTGAGCCCACGACTTCCAAACAGACTCAAAAGGCCCAGCTTACCCCTCTTTTTGGGACGCAGGTGGCGCTGTGGGTTAAACCACAGAGCCCAGGACTTGCTGATCAGAAGGTCGGCAGTTCAAATTCCCAGGACTGGGTGAGCTCCCGTTGCTCGGTCCCAGCTCCTGCCAACCTAGCAGTTCGAAAGCATGAAGTACAAGTAGATAAATAGGTACCGCTCCAGCGGAAAGGTAAATGGCGTTTCCGTGTGCTGCTCAGAAGCGTCTTAGTCATGCTGGCCACATGACCCGGAAGCTGTACGCTGGCTCCCTTGGCCAATAAAGCGAGATGAGCGCCACAACCCGAGTCGGTCACGACTGGACCTAATGGTCAGGGGTCCCTTTACCTTTACCTTTACCCCTCTTTTTAGCAATTAAGTGCCATGAAGCAATCACTTTGTAAAAGAAAAAATTAAATATCCCCAGAGCTACAGTCCTAGGAAGCCACAGCAACCTACATAGCGGGGATTGCAGAAGAGAAAACAAGTGACAGCAAAGGGGGATCAAGGTAAATCTTGAGTTATATGCACTGCATAGCAAGAAGATGAGTATTCTTAGGCATCTGAAGATTGTCAGTTTTCAACCTCGGAAGGTAAGAAAAGTGGAATGCAAGAAGCAAGCACACAAACAACTAGAACTGTCTCTTCCACATAGGCCTAGCTGATAATATAACATCAAAACCTCTATCTTTTTCCGTAGGAAAAACATAACTTCTCCTCTCTCTTTCATGATGATTTTGATTCAGTTTCAATACTTTATTCAAGATGACGGATTTGACATTCTAATAATAATAATAATAATAATAGTAGTAGTAGTAGTAGTAGTAGTAGTAGTAGTAGTTAAGTTATGGGTGAACATATCAGACGACACAGTGATTCTTCAAACAGCTCTTGTTTATTCACAGGCCAGAACAGAACTGGGCTGAAGGGTTCAGCCAACCTGCTTATATAGAGCTCAACTACAAAGCAACAGTAACAACTTTCTGTATCTATCCAATCACTGAACGTCACTTTCAATTCCTTATTTGCATATGTGGACCTGAGTGAAAACAATCTACAGTATACCCCTGCTGGCCCAGGGTGAGAACTTGAGTACATAACAATAATAATAATATTTATTTCTTATACACCACCCATCCAGCTGGGTTTCCCCAGCCACTCTGGGCATCTTCCAACACATATAAAAACAGAATAAAACATCAAACATTAAAAACTTCCCTAAACAGGGCTGCCTTCAGATGTCTTCTAAAAGTCAGAGAGTTGTTTATTTCCTTGACATCTGATGGGAGGGCGTTCCACAGGGTGGGCGCCACTACCGAGAAGGCCCTCTTCCTGGTTCCCTGTAACCTCACTCCTCGCAGTGAGGTAACCACCAGAAGGCCCTTAGAGCTGGATCTCAGAGCAATGGAGGTTGTTGGAGATGCTCCATTCTTAAAACAGACCAAGCTACATATTTTAATATAGTTCACTAAATTTATATCCTGCTCTTCCTCCCAAAGGAGCCCAGGGAGGCTCCTGAAGGCACATGATTTCCCCCAAAGAATCCTGGGAACTGTAGTTTATCCTTTACATAGTTCTACTGTTCTCAGCACCTTTAACAAACGACAGCAGTAAACTGAAGAGAGCACCTCCCTGGGCGCGATCCACCCATAGGGTTGGGGTCGGAAATTTGATTCAGCTTGCATTTAAAGGCAAACCTACCCAATTCACATTCTGCCAAATCGCTATGTGAACTGTCCTTCAAAAGTTGCCCTTTTCTGAATTTTGCAATGCAATTCTCTAGCCAGTTAACGTGTACCCCCCCCCCAAAAAAAAATTGCATTTAATAAACCGTGCATATAAATATTCAAGAAAATAACTTGCAAAAACGCTCTGTATTAAGGCAAATTGCAAAAAGGCTGCACACACGAGAAGCACACACCCCACAACAAAGACCCGTGAGGAAGCACATGTATGCAAGAGGGAAAGACTATTGACATCATCCACAGCGTGCCAGTTTTCTGAATGCATCTCAGTGGCTTCTGTTTGAAATCGTATGCTAAAGTTGTTGGCATCCATCTGTCTTGCGTGACAATGGAGAAGTGAGCCTTTAGGGGTGAGGCCAAACGATTGGGAGGTTGCAGCGCCTGCTGTGGCTGCAGAGACCAGTGCAAGAGAGACATGTTTTGTTGCAGCTGGGGCAGATGAAGGCATCCGGTTGTGCTGCTGCAGACTCACCTTGGCGTTTCTTCTCTCTGTGCTCCTCCCAGTGGTCATTCCTGCTCTGGTCACTTCTGTGGACGCACAACTTGACTGCCTGTCTCTAGGCATGACAGTCACCTGCAAGGGATTCCCACACGGCAGGGTTGATGTTGCCAGCCTTCATGTCACGTTTACAGACATCTTTGTGAGGCAGAGTTGGTTTGCCAATGGGCCTGGTGCCTGAAGGCAGCTGCCTGAATTGACGGGCCCTAAACCACAGAGCCTAGGACTTGCTGATCAGAAGGTCGGCAGTTCGAATCCCCGCGATGGGGTGAGCTCCCATTGTTCGGTCCCAGCTCCTGCCAACCTACCAGTTCGAAAGCACATCAAAGTGCAAGTAGATAAATAGGTACCACTCCAGCGGGAAGGTAAATGGCATTTCCGTGTGCTGCTCTGGTTCACCAGAAGCGGCTTAGTCATGCTGGCCACATGACCCAGAAGCTGTACGCCGGCTCCCTCGGCCAATAAAGCGAGATGAGCGCCGCAACCCCAGAGTCGGTCACGACTGGATCTAATGGTCAGGGGTCCCTTTACCTTTAAATCTGGTCTAGCAAGGTGCTTCCTTAAAATCTCAATGTAATAAATGAAAGCTACTACTCACTATTAGACAGAAGGGCATTGTTAATATTTTATTTTCCATTCTCTTGTTACAGTTACCATCCCAAGACAGAGAAATAAATCCTCAAAGAAAGGAAGCATTGCCCTTTAATCTCCTGCAATTAATGTTTGCCCTCACTAATGAATCAAGCTTTAGATAAGATTGCTATCTTTGGGTTATTAACCTACTGATTGAAGCCTGCAGCAGTACATTTTAAAATGCATCTTTTAAGATGCAAGTTTTAATTACTTACTGACCCCACGACACCTTCTCCAACAGAATGACGATGCAGTCTATGGGTCACGACATTTGTTTGCATGACTGGTGACCAATTTATCTGGGAACTGCATTGTGCTGGGTGCTTGAGCTGCCTATGCAAGGCAGCCAGCCAGATTCCTGGTTGTGCTCTGTCCCCTATAAAGAATTTAAGCGTATTTAAAGGGGCACGAAATCACCTGGAGAAATAAATCACCACTGCCCAGTCCTGCTGGTGACAACTTAGAAACGCCCCCACTATGTGACAGAGAGAGAGGAAGTATGGTAGTTTCCATTAGGCCATTGATGTGACACAACATACTATCATAGGTGTATGTGGGCAGTGACCTAGGACTTTTTGTTATGGACTAGTGTAATAAACAAAAATCTGCCCTTGTTCCCTTATGGGGGACACAAGAGCCCTTATAGAGTCTTCTGTAGGTTCTCCATCGGTCAGAGAAAATAACAGAGGCCAACCAGAGAATATTGAGAAGCAAAGCAGCTTGTAAGCTTGATCTTTATTAAAGCTGTAGCAGCAGGGTGCTCCCCCCACACGCAGGAGAAGGTGGAGGACCCAGAACCCAGGTGTGCCCGCCCTTATATAGACATTTTAAATTCCCTGCCCTGGAGCTCAAGACCACCCCTCCATACATCATACATACATCACAGAAGGGGTGTAACCCAAGACCACCCCCCACAAACATCATACCTACACCACAGAAAAGGTGGTCTACCACAGAAATTTGAATGTTGTTGTTCCTGTCTGCCCGGTTATCCGATAATGCCTTATCTGATTGCCTTTCCTGGTAGTCTGCCCATTCCTTTGAGATGGTAATCACTTAATTCCTGACACAATGGGAAGGCTCCCTCACCCCCTCCCTCCTGGCAGAGAAAACATTTGGTCAGTTTGGGAGTCAAAATGGTTTCAGGGTGGTCTTCCTGTGCTGCTCCAGACCTGTGGTTGATGCATCTATGTATGCAATTGGTTGGTACATTTATGAACATTATATATATATATATATATATATGCAGGTTTTGGTGTCTTCGGGTGTCTTCCCGTGTAAGAGTTGGGGTGTCTAGGCGACGTTTCGACGAGGTCTCACTCGTCATCTTCAGGCTGGTGCTTTCGGCTTCTTGTTACTAGAACAGAGCAGGATCTCAGTGTTTGAGTTCCTATAAATACTGTTGAGGGGGTGTGGTGTATAGCCTCCAACGTTCTGGGCAGAGAGGAAGTTCCCAGGTTAGTGTGCCTTTTCTTCTTTTGTTCCTTAATTACTTGAGGGATTTCTTGAGTGATTTCTTGAGTGATATTCTGAGTACCACTTAGGAGGGTCATTAGGTGTGGATTAGTTGCTAAAGCTTTCGTGTCTTGACCTCTTGAGCTTGTGAGGAGTTTTTCTGAGAAGATGGCTGTACTGCACTTAGTTGTGCTCTGGCTTGGCTTCGTGTATAGGGGCGAGCTGTGGTTTTGTGCCCTGTGCCAGCCAGATCTGTGTAGGGCAGTGTTTCCCAACCTTTTTTGGGCAAAGGCACACTTGTTTCATGAAAAAAATCTCGAGGCACACCACCATTACAGCCCCGTGACGTCAGCGCGCAGCGTCACGCCGGGAGGGACATGAATTGCTAGCAAATTACATAATCACCTCCTTGAGGGCTGGCTCATCTTCTCTGAAGGCAGAACCCCATTAATTAACAGCACAGACTCACACCATAGCCAAGACGAGGGGGGAAAACCTCAGTCATGCACAGTCATGCACATGTGGGGGCTAAATGAGGACGAAGACCGGGCAGAGAGCAGGGTTCAAATCACCCCACCTGGCCAGGACAATCCCTGGGTGCTCCCTTGGGCCACTCGCCTGACCCACCTCGCAGGGCTGTTGTTGCAAGGATAACACGGGGAGAACCACGCGCGCCCCCGGGAGCTCCTTGGAGGAGAAAGCGGGCGATGAATGCAATGCACGAAATATATGAGAGGCGACCAGGTTTTGCAGGTGAGGGGCCCCCACCAGCCTCCGCTTCCAACACCCGGCGCAACGACGCCGAAGTTTCCCCCCGGGCTCGGCTCGGGGAGCAGCGCTGCTCCCCCCCCGGGTCCCCTTCGCCCTCCCGGCTCTCTCTGCCGCCCACTGGGGACCCCCCTCACCCGCCAAGTCCGGAGCGCCGGTGGAAGTTGCATGCATGCATGCAGGGCGCCGCGTTGCCATTGCATTGCACTGCACTCCATGCAACGCCTGCACGCATGCATTGCCTTGCACGCCCGCCAAGGGGTCTCCCCGCGGTCCGATGCGTCCCCTCCGGCGCGGATGCAGCATTGCAAAAATAAAAAAACCCCGATGCATCCCTACCTGGGGGGCAGCCTCCGCCGCCGCCGCTCCGCCTCCGCAGGGATCCCCGGGCTCCATCCTGCTGCCCGATCTCCGCGGGGGCGCAGGCAGGCTGCGCGGGGTCTGCGCAGAAGAACCCCTGCCCGCCCGGCCGCCGCCGCTGCGCTCATTCCATGGCCGGGAGAAGAGCGCTTCAAACAAAACGCCCGGCCCGCCAGGCCACGCTGGGAAACGTAGTTAGTGCACCCCGCGCGGGCGCGGAGCCCAAGGGCGAGGGGACTACGGATCCCGGCAGCCCCCGCGCCGGGGACGGAGGGGGAGAGGCCGGGTGCAGGGATGGAGGGACGGGTGGGCGAGCGAGTGAGTGAGTGGCAGCTGCCAAGCCTTGGCCGAGAGCCAGGAAGGGCCTCCCCGGAGGAGGAGGAGGAGGGAGGCGCAGAGCGGGAGGGAGGGAGGGAACCCCAGGGGTCATCTAGTGACGGCGCCCCAATCGAAAATTTGACTTAAAAAAAAAAAATCTTTCGAATTTTTTAATTTTTCCCGCGGCACACCAGGCAACATCTCGCGGCACACTAGTGTGCTGCGGAACAGTGGTTGGGAAACACTGGTGTAGGGATTGCAGGGGGGTGCAGCATCCGGAGGTGCCACTATGGTTTGGCTACTGGATGGTGTCTGTAATTTATCTGTGGAGAGGGTCTGGGTTTGGGTCTGGTGTGGTTGATTGGAGATGGCGTTCTGTGTGCCTCTGGTTCTGGTGTCGGTTTTTGTGGGGAGGGCTAATTTCCAGATGTCTGGCAGGCGGGACGTGTCGTCACGCTTGTTCATGTTGTGAGGGTGTTTCTCTATCTCGATGGCTTCCATGATTATTCTCTTGTGGTGATGTTCCATGTTAAAGAGCAATTTGGAATCTGCAAAATTAATTTCGTGTCCTGTTTCTTTCATGTGTTGGTAAAGAGAGGAAGTTTTTTCTTCTTTTTTGACGGCATTCTTGTGTTCTGCGATACGTGCATTTATTCGTCTGTTTGTTTGTCCAATGTACGTGGCTGGGCAGACTTTGCAGGGTATTTCATAGACCCCTTGGTTTTCTAACTGGATTTTATCTTTTGGGTTTCTGAGGATATTGGCTATTTTTTGGTTGGTGCAAAAGGCTGTTTTGATATTGTGTTTATGGAGGATAACAAGAAGCCGAAAGCACCAGCCTGAAGATGACGAGTGAGACCTCGTCGAAACGTCGCCTAGACACCCCAACTCTTACACGGGAAGACACCCGAAGACACCAAAACCTGCATTCCTGTACCTGTGAAAATCTACGAAAGCAAATATCTCACCTCTACGGGGAGGAAACCTTCCAGCTGACAAGAACCTACGAGAAACTAGAAATCCGAAGAGCCACCATCTTATGTGATCTCTTGTTCCTACGCAACTGCCGAGACAACAACTTAATTCCCACATGCTTCCAACTTAAATTCCACTCTAAAACCCCAGCTACCGAAAGGATCCTGAAACGAACTGAACTATCCCTAATCAGAAACGAACTACATAAGAAAAGATACCTACTAAACCAAACCAACAAAGATCTGCTCACTCTTCACCTCAAACTCTGTAACAAAATCCACCCTGCACTCTGGGACAAATGCAAACAACTAGCCGTTTGGAGAGCTGAAACAGAGTCCTCACATAAGACAGACACACACACCAACAAACTCCACAAACTAGAGAAACGCCAGAAGCCCAGCCACCCTCCACAACAACCCATGAAACAAACAGTACATAACATATCAGACAGGATCCTCACCTCAACTGAAACCAAAGTACTCTCCAAAGGTTTCAACTTTGCAGTCGCCCCGAGACGCATCCCCACGGAAAACATCATATGCGGAGTCGAAGCTAGCCTAACCAAAATCAACCCAGATGAAGCCAATAAAATCAGACTTGAAGTCACCAACATCCTCTGCTCCAGCAAACCACCCAGAAGCAATTTACACAAAGAAGAACAGAAAGCACTCACCAACCTGAGGAAAGACAACAACATAATCATTCTCCCAGCAGACAAAGGTAATGCCACTGTTGTGATGAACACATCGGACTACCAAGCAAAACTATCAAATCTACTCCAAGACCCTACCTACCAACCTATAAAAACAGATCCCACCACCTATCTGGAAAAAACCACCAAATCCAAAATAAAAGCCTCTCCTATCAGTGAAGAAATCCAGCTAAGACTCATCCCCAGAGAAAAATCATCCAGATGCCCCAAACTCTACGGTCTCCCCAAGATACACAAAGAAGGAACACCACTCAGACCAATAGTCAGCTCCATAGGCTCACCTCTACAAAATCTCGCTAAATTTCTCGCTAAGCAACTTCAGCCCTATGCAGAATCTATCGCTTCACACGTTACAAACTCCTTCCAGTTCATAGAAACAATAAAGAAGCAAAACCTACATCCCGATGACCTACTTGTGAGCTTCGATGTTGTATCTCTCTTCACACAAGTGCCCATTAATGAAGCCTTGACAGCCATTCAAAACAAATACAATCCCCCCGAATACATCCTGGACCTGACCAACCACTGCCTAACCAACACGTACTTCATCCACAATGGACAAAGATACAAACAGATAGAAGGAGCACCTATGGGATCACCCCTCTCACCGGTCATCGCAAATCTGTACATGGAACACTTTGAAACCAATGCTTTAGACAAGTCAGAACACAAACCCAAACTTTGGCTCAGATATGTTGACGACACCTTTGTAATTTGGCCACACGGGAAAGAAAAACTAGATAGCTTCCTCACACATCTCAACAGCCTACACCCCAAAATACAATTCACTATGGAAATAGAAGCCAACAACCAACTTCCCTTCCTTGACGTCCTAATCTACAAAAAACCTGATGGCTCCGTAGGACACACTATCTACCGGAAAAAAACACACACCAACCGCTACTTACATGCACAATCACACCACCACCCTGCACAAATAAACTCCGTAGCCAAGACTCTCATCTCCAGAACCAAACGCCTGGCTGACAAAGACCACTTGACAACTGAGTTACAGAATCTCTCAAATGTGTTAATCGCCAACGGATACCAACAAAACAGGGTTACGAAGCTAATCCAAAAAGAAACACCCCCCAAAAACCAAGACACAGAAGAAAACAATGGCATGGCCCTCCTTCCTTATATCAAGGGCACTACAGATAAAATTAGCAAAATCCTCCATAAACACAATATCAAAACAGCCTTTTGCACCAACCAAAAAATAGCCAATATCCTCAGAAACCCAAAAGATAAAATCCAGTTAGAAAACCAAGGGGTCTATGAAATACCCTGCAAAGTCTGCCCAGCCACGTACATTGGACAAACAAACAGACGAATAAATGCACGTATCGCAGAACACAAGAATGCCGTCAAAAAAGAAGAAAAAACTTCCTCTCTTTACCAACACATGAAAGAAACAGGACACGAAATTAATTTTGCAGATTCCAAATTGCTCTTTAACATGGAACATCACCACAAGAGAATAATCATGGAAGCCATCGAGATAGAGAAACACCCTCACAACATGAACAAGCGTGACGACACGTCCCGCCTGCCAGACATCTGGAAATTAGCCCTCCCCACAAAAACCGACACCAGAACCAGAGGCACACAGAACGCCATCTCCAATCAACCACACCAGACCCAAACCCAGACCCTCTCCACAGATAAATTACAGACACCATCCAGTAGCCAAACCATAGTGGCACCTCCGGATGCTGCACCCCCCTGCAATCCCTACACAGATCTGGCTGGCACAGGGCACAAAACCACAGCTCGCCCCTATACACGAAGCCAAGCCAGAGCACAACTAAGTGCAGTACAGCCATCTTCTCAGAAAAACTCCTCACAAGCTCAAGAGGTCAAGACACGAAAGCTTTAGCAACTAATCCACACCTAATGACCCTCCTAAGTGGTACTCAGAATATCACTCAAGAAATCACTCAAGATATCCCTCAAGTAATTAAGGAACAAAAGAAGAAAAGGCACACTAACCTGGGAACTTCCTCTCTGCCCAGAACGTTGGAGGCTATACACCACACCCCCTCAACAGTATTTATAGGAACTCAAACACTGAGATCCTGCTCTGTTCTAGTAACAAGAAGCCGAAAGCACCAGCCTGAAGATGACGAGTGAGACCTCGTCGAAACGTCGCCTAGACACCCCAACTCTTACACGGGAAGACACCCGAAGACACCAAAACCTGCATTCCTGTACCCGTGAAAATCTACGAAAGCATATATATATATATATATATATATATATATATATATATATATATATGCTTTCGTAGATTTTCACGGGTACAGGAATGCAGGTTTTGGTGTCTTCGGGTGTCTTCGGCTCTGTTCTAGTAACAAGAAGCCGAAAGCACCAGCCTGAAGATGACGAGTGAGACCTCGTCGAAACGTCGCCTAGACACCCCAACTCTTACACGGGAAGACACCCGAAGACACCAAAACCTGCATATATATATATATATATATATATGACCTTAAATTTTTTATTTCACTTTAAACCTATGTGGGCTTTCAGCTGAAGTTGCACATAATGTGGGATATTTAAAACACAGTCAAACCAACAATTCACATTTTACTAGACAGGCACATGGTAAGAACTGAAGCTCACAGAGTTTCCCTGTAAACTTGCTAGAGAGTGTCTCCCACTGTGCCCTGACAGTGGGAGGGCATAGCCATATTTTCTCCTACCTGCCAGGGCACAACCTTTTTCCATCTTTTTCCACTCTGCCAGCAATGTACCAACATCTGCCTAGCCTCAGCTCCAAGCTTAGACCTATGTATGTCTTTGTAACTGAATTACCATTTTAAGCCTACCTGGACAAAGCTGCTGTACCTGTTACTCTTCGGCAAGTATTCTGAATGAGGAAATGTTATTCTTACCTTTTACAAGACTGTTTGTGTGGTTATTGTTTTAAGGGGGGAGAAAGAGGGAAATACCGGGAAAATCCAGTCTGCCTTAAAATATCCCAGATTACTTAAACAAAAAGGCTAAAACTAGCCTATCCAAGCTTCCCTTTAAGATGCAAAGGGGTGGCACTCTGCTGAACTCACAAATGTGAGGAAGGAAAGTTAATATTTTATAAATATAGCCTCTCCTAGCATCTATTCACATCCCAACACATAAAATAAAAGGGAGATCCCTGAAAGCAGCAGACGAATGAGTGGGGCCATAGCCACATTTGATTTCCCAGTCTGCTCGAGGCAGCAGTAAGAACGGCATTTGCTGCATGTTTGTGGTGCAGTGAATGCTCTTCGGTGTATTATGTCTGAGTCCTGCCTTATTTGCATGGTTACACTGCCGAAACACATTGTGCTGCCTTAAGAATATCTCAGATGTTTCACCTGAGAATCCACCAGAGAATTCGCTTCAAAACAGGCTTCAGAATGGCACTTCTGGTGAAAGCAGCAATTCTCTCTCTCTCTCTCTCTCTCTCTCTCTCTCTCTCTCTGTGTGTGTGTGTGTGTGTGTGTATGTGTTGGGTTAATTTTGCTCAGGTTTTCTCCCCGCTCGCAGTCTCCTGTTGCTAGGGTGCGATAAAATATAATTTCTGTTAGTTCTACCCCTTCTGAAGAAAGTCTCTCCTCGCAAGCATAGAGTCAATAAAGATCTCAAAGCGTTTTGCAAATTAATAGCGCCATTATCTTCTGTATGGAAACAGCCAGCTCCCACGCTGCTCTCTGCTGGCTGCAGTCTTAAAAGCCCCAGATTCCAGGGTCTGCCACACTCTGCTATCATGCCAGAATTCAGGGCAAGGATATCTCAGAAGGACTGCAGCTCAGTGACTGAGCAATCTGCTTAAGGCCCCAGGACCAGTCCCTGGCATCTCCAGGGAAGACTTGGAAAGACTCTTGCCTGAATGGAATGTCAACAATATCGATCCAGGTATAAGGCAGGTTACTTTGCTTTCTGTGGGGCAAAGGAGGCAGCCTGCAATCTGAGAGACATTAAGGAGGGAGCAAAGTCTGCCTCTCATCCCAGATCACTGGCGCCAAAAGGGTGTGTGTGGATTTCCTCCCATTGTAAATAGCAGCTTCAGAGGAGCAATCTTCACCAAGAGCATAGCAGGACAGGGAGAGGGTTTGGCTCCCCCTTTTCGGCCTGCTGTGATCCCAATAAATATCTGCCCTCCTTCCCTCCTCCCCAGAAGCTGCTGGTTGCATTTTCAAAAAACGTAACAATGCATTTGACCTAATGTTTAATTTGGCCCTGGGGTGACCAGGGCAGGTTTTTAGACCAGTGTTTCCCAACCACTGTTCCGCGGCACACTAGTGTGCCGCGAGATGTTGCCTGGTGTGCCGCGGGAAAAATTAAAAAATTCGAAAGATTTTTTTTTAAAAAAAGTCAAATTTTCGATTGGGGCACTGTCACTAGATGACCCCTGGGGTTCCCTCCCTCCCTCCCGCGCTGCGCCTCCCTCCTCCTCCTCCGGGGAGGCCCTTCCTGGCTCTCGGCCAAGGCTTGGCGGCTGCCACTCACTCACTCGCTCGCCCACCCGTCCCTCCATCCCTGCACCCGGCCTCTCCCCCTCCGTTCCCGGCACGGGGGCTGCCGGGATCCGTAGTCCCCTCGCCCTTGGGCTCCGCGCCCGCGCTGGGTGCGCGAACTACGTTTCCCAGCGTGGCCTGGCAGGCCGGGCGTTTTGTTTGAAGCGCTCTTCTCCCGGCCATGGAATGAGCGCGGCGGCCGGGCAGGCAGGGGCTCTTCCGCGCAGACCCCGCACAGCCTGCCTGCGCCCCCGCGGAGATCGGGCGGCAGGATGGAGCCCGGGGATCCCCGCGGAGGCGGAGCGGCGGAGGCTGCCCCCCAGGTAGGGCTGCGTTGGGGGTTTTTTATTTTTGCAATGCTGCATCCGCGCCAGAGGGGACGCATCGGACCGCGGGGAGACCCCTTGGCGGGCGTGCAAGGCAATGCATGCGTGCATGCGTTGCATGGAGTGCAGTGCAATGCAATGGCAACGCGGCGCCCTGCATGCATGCATGCATCTTCCACCAGCGCTCCGGACTTGGCAGGTGAGGGGGGTCCCCAGTGGGCGGCAGAGAGAGCCGGGAGGGCGAAGGGGAGCCAAGGGGGAGCAGCGCTGCTCCCTGAGCCGAGCCCGGGGGGAAACTTCGGCGTCGTTGCGCCGGGTGTTGGAAGCGGAGGCCAGCGGGGGCCCCTCACCTGCAAAACCTGGTCGCCTCTCATATATTTCATGCATTGCATTCATCGCCCGCTTTCTCCTCCAAGGAGCTCCCGGGGGCGCGTGTGGTTCTCCCCGTGTTATCCTCGCAACAACAGCCCTGCGAGGTGGGTCAGGCGAGTGGCCCAAGGGAGCACCCAGGGATTGTCCTGGCCAGGTGGGGTGATTTGAACCCTGCTCTCTGCCCGGTCTTCGTCCTCATTTAGCCCCCACATGTGCATGACTGTGCATGACTGAGGTTTCCCCCCCTCGTCTTGGCTATGGTGTGAGTCTGTGCTGTTAATTAATGGGGTTCTGCCTTCGGAGAAGATGAGCCAGCCCTCAAGGAGGTGATTATGTAATTTGCTAGCAATTCATGTCCCTCCCGGCGTGACGCTGCGCGCTGACGTCACGGGGCTGTAATGGTGGTGTGCCTCGAGATTTTTTTCATGAAACAAGTGTGCCTTTGCCCAAAAAAGGTTGGGAAACACTGTTTTAGACACACCCTGGGGTGCATTCCTGAGTATAGCTCTTTATTTTCTCTCATTCAGATGAGTGCTTCCTTTCCCCTATTCCATGGAGTCGGACAGGCTTACTGCAGTTTTTCTAAACATTGAGAGTTCTGTCTCCAAGAGCTTCACTATCTCAGGAAATCAAGCAGTTCGAGGGATATAAAAGTAAAGGTAAAGGGACCCCTGACCATTAGGTCCAGTCGCGGACGACTCTGGGGTTGCAGCGCTAATCTCGCTTTATTGGCCGAGGGAGCCGGCGTACAGCTTCTGGGTCATGTGGCCAGCATGACTAAGCCGCTTCTGGCAAACCAGAGCAGCACACAGAAACACTGTTTACCTTCCCGCCGAAGTGGTACCTATTTATCTACTTGCACTTTGATGTGCTTTCGAACTGCTAGGTTGGCAGGAGCAGGGACTGAGCAATGGGAGCTCACCCCGTCACGGGGATTCGAACCACCGACCTTCTGATTGGCAAGTCCTAGGCTCTGTGGTTTAACCCACAGCACCACCCGCGTCTCTCAGTATATCGAGGAATATTAGAGAGCCCAAAAAATAAATGACATTAGAATAAGCCATAAACAGTTCCAAAAGAAAATCACCCAAATGGATGAGGATTTTCCCACCTCCTTTTTTCCGTTGCGATGCATCTGTTTGGGAAAGAGGTGCTGCAAAGCTCAAAGCTCTGTCCCGCATATGTTGGTGATGGTGGTTTCTAGAGCTCTGCTGAGGAAGTAGGTGGGCCGTCACTCCTGGGCTGCTCCTCTTCTTCCTCCTGTCAATCAGCAGCACCAGCTGTCAATGGCACGGGTTGGAAAAGATGCTGCAGGGTGGGTTGTGGGGAGGGATGGGGCATGGAATTGATTTTGTTCACATCTCCTATGAGAAACTACCCAGTTCAAACATTTGGAACCAATATGTGGAACGAATCCATTCTTAAGGACATCAGCCCTGAGTGCTCACTGGAAGGACAGATCCTGAAGCTGGGGCTCCAATACTTTGGCCAACTCATGAGAAGAGAAGACTCCCTGGAAAAGACCCTGATGTTGGGAAAGATGGAGGGCACAAGGAGAAGGGGACGACAGAGGATGAGATGGTTGGACAGTGTTCTCGAAGCTACCAGCATGAGTCTGACCAAACTGCGGGAGGCAGTGGAAGACAGGAGTGCCTGGCGTGCTCTGGTCCATGGGGTCACGAAGAGTCGGACACGACTAAACGACTAAACAACAACAACATGTGGAATGAAATGCAGCGATCTTTTCCAAGTCCACACGTCTCCGAATTTTGCGATGCAGTTCTCCAATGTATACAAAAATGCATGCATTGGGGGGGGGCAAGTTTGCATCAGAAGACACATATTTCTGGGAGAGTAGAGCTCAGTTCCAGAGGTGGTGATACCTTATGTATATATTTAATTTATAAGTATTCTTAACCACTCTTCACCAAGTCGGCGTACAAAGAAATGTGCAGTTTTGGGGGAAGGTATCATGGCTGTTTAAAGTGGCATCATAGTGCCTTGAATGCATGGGGTGAATGTGGCCATATTGTGTCATTGAGTCAACACTGCGAGTAAAGGTAGGAAAGTGTCAGGCTCAGCGTGGGGGTGGGACAGCTATGACCCTCCAGACATTGCTGGGGGCCAACTCGTATCAGCCCCGGCCAGCATGCCCAGTGGTCAGAGAGGATGGCTCTAGGTGGCAAAATGTCTTTGGCCAGCCCTGTCGTTGTGCTTGTTTATTGTGCTTTGACTGAGTTTGGTTCTAATTATCTTTTTATGGTTGCTTTTCTTTTTAATTAGCGGGAGCTGCTTTGAGGGATTTGGGCTGACAAGCAGCCCAGAAACAAATATGAACAGTATAGATGTTATGTTAATAGGTTCTGGGTGAATCACATACCTCGGTGTTCTGTAGAGCAGGGCCTCAGCTGACCTTGGGCTCCAGATAGAGAATCACAGAACTGTAGAGTCAGACGGGACTCTGAGAATCATCAAGTCAATGCCCTGTAAGGCAGAAATATCCCATGTGGGGATCGAACCTGCAACCTTGATGTTCTGAGCACCACCACACTCTAACCAGCTGAGCTAAGAAGATGGTTTAGTTAGGATTAATAAATAATACAGACACAGCATGGAGCCAAGACAGCTGGGGGGCAGGAATGGCAAGTAAATCCTTGTGTGGTCACAGTCAAATCTCCCCCAATATTAAGACACTGGAAAATGTATGATGATCTTCGCCAACAATTTCTAGACCATCTATGTATTCCAACATGGAAACCAGAGACGGGGGTTATGCCCTTCTTATTACAGGGGAGAGACCAGTAGCTAAGTTCCTCTATTTGATTTTTTGTCGCCGAAGTACACTACAGGATCCTGCCCTTGCTGGAAACCCACAGAGATGAGGCAGATTGCTCGCCTCTTCTGCCCTTTGGCGGGTGACTGTGTCATTGGGGTGGCGTCGAGATCGCACTGGCCTATCTATTCTGAATGTATTCTGAATGTTCTTATGTGATGCCAATAAAGGTTACTTAACTTGACTTCAGACACTGGTGAGTCCTTCGTTTTTTTAATAGCATCAATTCTATGCAAACCCTCCCTCCAATAAGACCAAGGGCTCTTTCGCCCCAGCAAGAGAGGTTGCAGCAGAGATGCCTGTGACAAAAGGGGGAAGCCCTGGAGAGCCTCCCGTGCCATTCCTTGCACAACTGCCTTGCAGAGCAGGCCGTTTGTGTCTTCATTACACAGTACCAGCTGCCGCCGCCACTTACAGTTGTCCTCTCCAGACAGGAATAAATACGTTGTGCTCAAGGAAGCACTAAGAACCCACACAAATACACACGGAGACCTGGGCATTTTGGCCTGGCTCAGGGGTCTGCAACCTTTAAGACAAAAAGAGCCACTTGGACCCGTTTCCAAAGGGAAAAAAACCTGGGAGCTGCAAAACTCGTCATTATAAACATAACTTTTTTGTCACTTTTTAAAAATTATTTCTTTCTTTGACCCCTCAGAATTACTCCTCCTCATAGAAATGAACGTTAAATTAACAAGTTGCCTTTTTGTGTGTGTGTGTTCTTCACTCCCCTTCAAAACAGTGACCAGCGTACATGCCCCCTTTCAATGCAGTGACCAGCGTACATGCCCCTTACAATGTAGCGGGCGGGCGGGCGGGAAGGTGACGTCGGGACGGTGCGTGACTAACGCACGCACCACCCCCATGCGATGTCACAGCCAGTACAGCGCCCGCCACAGTGGGGGGTGTCGGGGCGCACAATGCTCCCCTCGCTAGTATCCGCCCCGGAGCCGCGGCAAGGGTGTAAAAGAGCCACATGCGGCTCCGGAGCCGTGGGTTGCAGACCCCTGGCCTGGCTGGAATGCATCCTTGCACTCCCATCATGTCTGCTGTTTGACTGGATGGAGGACTGAGAACGACATGCGGCTGTGTGTAGAAACTGGCCTATGGCACAAAGGTAAAATTTATATTTGTTGATCTGCCAACTCCATCCCACACACACACACCTCCAACCACCACCACTGGCATGAGGTCCCCAGAAGGCTGCCCTCATGCAGAGAACATTTTCTCCAGTTTTCCATACCAGGACATATTCTTGTCACCCCTGTAGCCCCTGTTCCAGCATCGCCTACGGAAGACTGTTCTTTTCTAACAAACCTTTGATTTACTTGCCGTGCTTGTTTGTTGATATGCATCTTTGCATTTATATATATTCTGCTGTTGGTGCATCCTTTTTATTTATTATGATACTTATGGAATCATAGAATCTTAGAGTTGGAATCATCCAACTCCAACCCCCCTGCAATGCAGGAATCTCGGCTAAGGCACCCATGACAGACGGCCATCCAACCTCTGCTTAAGAACCTCAGAGGAAGGAGAACCGGAGACCATTCTACTGTCAGCTATTAAGTTCTTCCTTATATTGAGTCGGAATCTCATTTCTGGCAACTTGAATCCCTTAGGTCGGGTCTTAGCCTCTGGAGCAGGAGAAACATTCTTCCTCCATCTTGCATATGACAGCCCTCGAGATATCTGAAGATGCTTATCACATCTCCTCTCAAAATAAAAATATAAAAAATTGTCCAGTAGCACCTTATAGACCAACTAAGTTTGTTCTGGTATAAGATTTCGTGTGCATGCACACTTCTTCAGATACCTTCTGAATTCTTCAGGTATGCATGCACATGAAAGCTTGTACCAGAACAAACTTAGTTGGTCTATAAGGTGCTACTGGACAATTTTTTAATTTTTATTTCGACTGCGTCAGAGCAACATGGCTACCTACCTGAATCTATATCTCCTCTCAGTCCATCACATGCCCAACTCCCTCAACTGTTCCTTCTAAGGCTTGGTATTCTACTTTGCCTCCAAAAAGCCCAAGGTGCTGTATATGGCTCTCCCTCTCCCTGGTTTATCCCCACAACAACCCGACCGTGTAGGTTAGATTGAGGGATTGCTGTTCGATTGTGTCTGTGGGTATTCTATCCATCGGTTGCTGCATTGAGCATTTCGGAAGCTGGAAGGGCGAAGAATATGTTGTCTAATAAATGAATAAGTTATTAACGGACCCCTAACTTTGCATCGCCTCTTGTGCTATGGACACGGCGTGTTCTATTTGGACAAAAGGAACGGGCTTTGTTCCTGCAAGCGAATGCCTGGCGCAGCTTCCTCTCAGCCCCGGCCCCTGCATCTTTTGCATTCAGATCACAGGCAAGTTAACCTTGGCTTTATTTCTGGTGCAGGCTGTAATATACCGCTTTCTGCTGCCACAGTAATGACCCTGGATGGTGACAGGCAGGCTGTGGAGCTCGCAGGATGCCCTAGGAAAACTAAACCAATTTACTAGCAGAGCTGCTCCATCTCGGGAGGATCTGGGGACGTCTTCTGCCACTTCCTCGCGACTTCTCTTATTATATCCTGAGCGTTATATGGCTCTGCGGCTGCATAACTTACCAGATACAGATGGATTCTCAAGCACAGGTAGGTGTACGTGCGCCAAGGAAGTCATTTAAGGAAATCTCCGCTTGCTGCTTTTATGAAGATGCTGTCCCTGCCTGTCAGGCCCGCAAGGATGTGCTGGAGCCCGAGGAAATATTGGACTCCCCCCCCAAAGCCCAGACGGTTCCCCTTCTCACTTTTACGCCAGTGTGGCTCACCTACATGCACTCACGAGTGCATTCCCACACACACCAGTACATTTTGGCACCCGAGGCAAACCCCCTCCCAAATGGCTTATCCCTCCCCGCAAGGGAAGAAGGGATGAGTGAAGGAACAAGGAAGGGGGAGGAAAAACAACATCAGGATGTGCTGCCTCTGGGGATCCTGCCGCCTGAGGCCATTGCCTCACTTGGTCTCATGTGTGGGCCGGCCCTACAGAGACAGACAGACACACAGAGAGAGTTGCTCACACGCTTGCAACATGCTGACTAACACTTTCTTTTCAGAAGCTGCGTCAGTACAGACTATTGCAGATTAAATGAATGCATCCAGGAGTTCCAACTTGGCCCAGCAACTGTGGTTTCCCGGGGCCATGGGTGGTACTGAAATTTGTGGGTGCTAATTCATGGGGAATGTTGTGGGTGCTCGGGCACCCAGGGCCTCAGGGAGTTGGCACCTAAGAACGCACCCTACAACAGGCAGAGAAGATTTGCAACTGGGGTGGGAGGAGCTCGAGCAGCGACCCTCGGTGTAAGAATAATGGCACTTAGGCACAAAATGTGACCCTGTTTTACTCTGTGACATGTTGGTGGATGTGAGGATGCTCTGATGATAAGAGGTGACTGTACCACTTCAGGTGTGTGGTGAGTTGTTGAATGCTCCCCCGTGGTTTGCTTGTTTTTGCTTGTTTCCTTGTATATAGGAAGCCGGCTCAACTAGAAATTCTCCCCCTGAAATGCTAGGTTTTTCTTTTTCTTAAAATCACAATAACCCCCCTTATAGACTGAAGTGGCACAGTCCCTTCTACAGTCTCAGAATTCTACCATCTCTCTCCAGATCTACCGCAAAGTGCAGAGCGTGAGCCAGAAAGGTCCCGATTCACACCTCATCTCATAATGATGTGGCCAATGTGCTCTCAGCATCCTGCCCCCCTCGCCCCGAAAAAATCAGCATCATGGGGATGAAAATATGGGCCTAACTTGTAAAAGTACAGTAATATGACATAATGTCCATGAATACACCTTAAAATACTTTTATTGGGTCTATTATTCGAATAGACTCGTTGAAATCAAAAGGATTTGAATGAGCAAGTCCCAATGGTTTCAATGGTCTTACGCTAAATATGGACGAAAGGCTTGTTCACATGCTGCAGTGAGCACAGATGCAAAGTATCCCAACCCGTGTAAAAGGGTTTGTGTGAAAGAGTCCACCCTTGTTCATATACAGAGCTTAACGGTTGTGCACAGGGGTACAGACGTTACACTCGCTGAACGTGACATGGGAATGACTGTACAAGTGCACAGCTCAGCTATTTGTGTACACATGGATATGGATGGTACACCCACTGAATGGAACATGTGAAAATTTTTACTGTCTAGATCCAACCAGAGAGGTGACATCCAATATATTAAGAGTGGACTTCCACCCCTACAATGGGACATCCTTTCCTCTCCCTTCTTCTTCTGCAGTCCCCACTGCAAATCTGTTTCAGAGGACTCCCAAACCCTCCAAGTGTCCCTATTTTCCAGGGACAGTCCTGGATTTATAGAAGTTGTCCTGGTTTCTGATTTAATCCCAGAATGTCCTGCTTTTCCTTAGGATGTCCCTATTTTCATAAGAGAAATGTCGGAGGGTATCTAGTTATGTGACTCCAGAACCAAGATGGTAAGTAACTATACAACTTTTAGAAGGGAAATTATTTTAAAGGTTAATGTTGTATTTTGTTTTTATATATGTTGGAAGCTGCCCAGAGTGGCTGGAGCAACCCACTCAGATGGATGGGGAAAGAAGGAGGAGGAGGAGGAGGAGGAATAAGATGCCTCTATTTTCATTGGAGGAATAATATTGGAGGGTATGGACACTGGTGACGCTGTGGGTTAAACCACAGAGCCTAGGACTTGCCAATCAGAAGGTCGGCGGTTCGAATCCCCGTGATGGGGTGAGCTCCTGTTGCTCGGTCCCTGCTCCTGCCAACCTAGCAGTTTGAAAGCAAAAAAGTGCAAGCAGATAAATAGGTACCGCTCCGGCGGGAAGGTAAATGGCGTTTCCGTGCGCTGCTCTGGTTCGCCAGAAGCGGCTTAGTCATGCTGGCCACATGACCCGGAAGCTGTACGCCGGCTCCCTCGGCCAACAAAGTGAGATGAGTGCCACAACCCCAGAGTCGGTCACGACTGGATCTAACAGTCAGGGGTTCCTTTACCTTTATTTTCATTGGAGGAATAATATTGGAGGGTATGGACTTCTCAACCCTGCAGACCGCATTTGTGGGGGAGAATCTGCTTTGCCAACAGCATCTGCCCTGCTGAGGGATGGACACGTTAGATCTCACCTGTCATGTTTGAACAGCTCATTATGAGCAATATAACAAAAACCCAGGAACTCCAATATTGAAATATTGTGACATTAACACTGAATAATTACAGCTGTCATGCAATTGTCAAATATCCAGGATGGCACTTCAGGCGGATTGTTTCTGTGCTGTACAAATCAATTCTAAAGAGAGAGTGTTTTGAAGAGGAGGCACGAGCGGCAGGCAGGCAGATAGGAACAAAGTCCTTATTTAGATAAGTCAAGAATGGAAGCCACGTAGTCTGGGCTTGGGGTGAATCTTGGTTATCCACGCCCCTGATCTCAGGCGGATGGGGTGCCAAATCTCTGAGAACTAGCTCTCAAACGTGCAGCCCGCTGCCAGTTCCTACTTTCGTTCTGTTTCTAATCAAGCTGCCACCAGCATGAATGAGATAAGACCCCTAAGGAAAACGTTAGTTTGCAGAGCCTACCAAATGGAAAAAGAAAAAGCGATAAAATTGCTACCGTGCTTTGTCAGTTGCATTGATTCCCTGTTTATTTCTGGGCCTAGTTTAAGGTGATGGTTTTAACCTTGAAAGCCCTTAATGAGCTGGAAGCAGGTGACCTGGAATTTCACCTCCACCTACATATAAACTGCCTGGTTCTCCAGATCCTAATCAGAGGGCCTGCTCTGAGTGCTGCTGTCGGCTTGAGAGAGGGCCTTATTGGTGTTGGCACACCAGTTATGGAGTTGTTTCCCTTGCAACCCCTTTATGGTGTTTTCAGCACCAGGCAAAGACCTTTTACTTCACCCAGGAACACGTAAATAATTTGTGCTTTTACAATCTGGGCTTTTCCATTTGAGTTTGTTTTACGGTATATCAGGAGCTGCAAATCGTAGAGAGAAGCTCTTTGAACCTTTCCCCTGTTCAGAATGAGAGGTCTCCTAGTCTTGCATGCAATGAAATATAGTCATGTTTAAGCAGGGCCAGGGGATGGGGTGGGGTGGGGTGGGCTTCGTTTAATGTAGGACATGTGTTGTAAACAAAAATTGCCCTTTTCCCTTATGGGGTATCCAAGAGCCCACATAGAGTCCTTACATAGGTTCCCTATTGGTAGGAGAAGATAACAGAGGCCAACCAGAGAATATTGAGAAGCAAAACAGCTAGTAAGCTTGATCTTTATTGAACTGTTGCAACAGGGTGCTCCCCTCACCCGCAGGAGAGGAAGAGGAACCCAGAAAAATGGCGCTCAAGGCCTTATAAAGACTTTTGAAATTGCCACCCTGTAGATCAAGACCACCCTCAGATACATCATACCTACATCACAAAAAAGGCAGCCAAAAACAGAAATTTGAATGTTTGTTTTTCTCCTGTCTGGCAGGTTACTTGGTTGGATTTCCTGGGGAGCCTAGCCAGTCTTTTGTAACGATAAATACTTAGTTCCTGGGCCAGGTCACAGGCTCTCACCCTATTCATATCTTAAAAAGGTAAAGGTACCCCTGCCCGTACGGGCCAGTCGTGTCCGACTCTAGGGTTGTGCGCCCATCTCACTTAAGAGGCCGGGAGCCAGCGCTGTCCGAAGACACTTCCGGGTCACATGGCCAGCGTGACGAAGCTACTCTGGCGAGCCAGCACCAGCGCAGCACATGGAAACACCGTTACCTTCCCGCTATAAAGCGGTACCTATTTATCTACTTGCACTTAGGGGAGCTTTCGAACTGCTAGGTGGGCAGGAGCTGGGACCGAAAGACGGGAGCTCACCCTGCCGCGGGGATTCGAACCGCCAACCATGCGATTGGCAAGTCCTAGGCACTGTGGTTTTACCCACAGCGCCACCCGCGTCCCAATTCATATCTTAAATGTGCCCTTAAGACAGGATTTGTGAGGAAAGAGACAATGGGAGGTTTCCCACTTTGACCTTGCAGAGAAAAGATTTGCTCAGTTTAGGAATCAAAATGGTTCCAGGTCGGTCTTCCTGTGCTGATCTATGGATGTGCTTGGTTGGTACGCTTATGAACATTACCAAATATCTAAGACCTCAAAATTCCTATCGCACAGGGGTCGGCAAACTAAGGGCTGCGGGCCAGATCAGACCCAACTGCCTTCTAGATCCAGCCCGCGGAGGGTCTGGGAATCGCCATGTGGATCGCCAGTGCACACATTCTTTCCTCTCCCTCCCTTTCCCTCACATGGCAGCGCTTTTCTTCTCAGGGACAGAGCAATCTTGCCCCACGCCGGGCGCTGTTGACGGTGGAAGTCGGCTCAGCAGGGTGCCACTGTGTGACGCCGGCTGCTGATGCGTTTTCCTCCTGTTCCTCCTCCCTCTCCCTCAGTCCACCCCCTTCCTTCTCGGCACCCCTTTTCTGCGCCGCTTCCTTGTGCAGTTTCTTTGTCGTCGCCTGTCTCCCTCCCTCCTTCATTCCTCCCATGGCGTTCAGGTGGGTCACTGCGGTGGCTGTGGCTGCGACTTGCGGGTTGGTGGGCAGCTCGGCCTTCTTCTCCGCGGTGCCTCTCAGGAAGCAGCAGCAGGTGCTGGGTAAAAGATCTGGCAATGTCCCCCTACCTCCGTCCGCGGCTCCTCCGCCGGGGCTGCTGCTTCCGTCTTCGCCGGCCAACGCAGCCTACTCCCCTGCCACGGCCCTCGGCTGGCTGGAGAAGCCCAACCGTGGCTATTGGGACAACAACTGGGACAGGTAAAGCGAAGCATCTTCAGGCCTCTTTGTAGGCAGGTGAAATTTGTTCATTATTTCCCCCAAAATATAGTCCAGCCCCCCACAAGGTCTGAGGGACAGTCAACCGGCCCCCTGCTGAAAAAGTTCGCTGGCCCCTGATGTAGGAGATGCTGAACCAGGAACTAAGCAGGAAGAACAATCTCTTGTGTATTGTGGATAACTCAGGCCTTTTGTCTTAGTAAGTAACCAGCAGGCAGATGTTGGCTCCCCATTTTGCATAGACATGCTGTTAATTGTTTTTTTCCCCCTGCCAGGGAAAACAATTAGGCTGCTTTCTATTAATCGTACAGTATTATAACTTTGCATTTTTTTTCTATTGCTTTTTTTTTTTTTTGCAAGCTGCCCAGATAACACATTCCTTCAGTAGCCATGCAAATAGAATTAAATAATAAACCAACATTAAAGGCGGGCAGGGGATATATTTTGCTATGTTATTTCTTTTCTTTCTTTCTTAAATACATTTTTATTGGGTTTCTTTGTTATAACAAATTGCAAATGCAATTATCCAATTTTTATATTTTACAATCCCCACCCTCCCATAGACTTCCCTCATCTTCCCTTTCTGGTTTATTACATTACTTGTTATCTTCTGCATGTTAAATAACTATACATGTTGTTACACTGTCTTTCATCATAAAGGTAAAGGTAAAGGTAGCCCTGCCAGTCGTGTCCGACTCTAGGGTTGTGCGCCCATCTCATTTAAGAGGCCGGGGGCCAGCGCTGTCCGGAGACACTTCCGGGTCATGTGGCCAGCGTGACGAAGCTGCTCTGGCGAGCCAGCGCAGCACACGGAAACGCCGTTTACCTTCCCGCCAGTAAGCGGTCCCTATTTATCTACTTGCACTTAAGGGTGCTTTCGAACTGCTAGGTGGGCAGGAGGTGGGACCGAAGGACGGGAGCTCACCCCGCCGCGGGGATTCGAACTGCCAACCACGCGATCGGCAAGCCCTAGGCGCTGAGGTTTTACCCACAGCGCCACCCATTTTTCATCATCACAGCGTCTTTCATCACCACAGCGTCTTTCATCATATTCTGCTTAAATAGTTGTGAATGTTTATTCAGAACCTGCCAATGAGTCCATCTCTTTTTGTTGTTTCTGTAGGTAAGTTGTGAAAGATCCCCATTCTTTTTTAAAGTCACTATTGTCCTTTCCATGTAATTTGTCCGTTAACTTCGCTAATTATGCATAATTCATCAATTTTTCTTGCCATTGTTTTTGGTTGGTAACTTCTCCTGTCTTCCAGCCTTGGGCTAGCAAAACTGTTGCCGCTGTTGCAGCATACATAAATATTTTCCATTTTTCTTTTGGCAGATCTTGACCTGAAATATCCAGCATTGCTACGTTATTTCTGTGATCATATTGAATGCCCATTTGGGTGAGAGATTCCCACTGCTATGGCATTAAGTTTGGCTGGTATTAAGTGCTATCTGGACACTAGCTTCTGAAAGGACTCCCATTGCTACGAATATGGTATTAAATAACTGCTTGGTCCACATAGCACCCAAGATGCACTTGAACCCAATTGACACGTGCTATATCAAAATGCTGAGTGATATTTATACTGGAAATGCCCGATGCAAACTTGTGCATCAACTTGTTCTTGGGTAGCATATCGCCACCCTTTATTTTCAGCCTCGGCCATGAAAATATCAACGCCACCGGCAATAAATAAATAAAAAGAACATCCCTAAAGTGGCACAGTTATTGCTACAAATGTTATTGATAAGCACCGATGAAGTGCAAGGAAATCGTTTTAGGAAATAGAGCAAGCATAAATGCTAGAGACCATTATCTTGTGCCATTGCCTCGGAATTATGCCTATTTATCGCATTAAAAAATAACCCTTTGCCAGTCTGAGCAAATCCTTTTAAAATATCACACATCCCTTTAAAACAGGAGTCAGCAAAGTTTTTCAGCAAGGGGCCAGTCCGCTGTCCCTCAGACCTTGTGGGGGGCCAGACTATATTTTTTTGGGGGGGGAATTGAATGAATTCCTATGCCCCACAAATAACCCAGAGATGCATTTTAAATAAAAGCACACATTCTACTCATGTAAAAACACGCTGATTCCCAGACCGTCCGCGAGCCGGATTTAGAAAGCGATTGGGCTGGATCCGGCCCCCAGGCCTTGGTTTGCCTACCCATGCTTTAAAATACCATATAGCGTACTAGCATACAGGTTGGGGTAGCTGTAGCCTGGGGCATTAGGTAAAGGTAAAGGGACCCCTGACCATTAGGTCCAGTCATGGCCAACTCTGGGGTTGTGGCGCTCATCTTGCTTTATTGGCCGAGGGAGCCGGCATACAGCTTGGCCAGCATGACTAAGCTGTTTCTGGCGAACCAGAGCAGCGCATGGAAATGCCGTTTACCTTCCCGCTGGAGTGATACCTATTTATCTACTTGCACTTTGAAATGCTTTCGAACTGCTAGGTTGGCAGGAGATGCAAGCAACGGGACCAAGCAACAGGAGCTCACCCCGTCGTGGGGATTCGAACCGCCGACCTTCTGATCGGGAAGTCCTAGGCTCTGTGGTTTAACCCACAGCGCCACCCGCATCTTATGCACTCCCTAATTCCACACTAACTTCCAGATTTTGGACTACAGCTGGCCAGCATGACCAAAAGGCAGGGGTGATGGAATTTGAAAGGCAGTAACATCTGGAGGACAACCCTGCTGTTTTTCATTATTATTATTATTATTATTATTATTATTATTATTATTATTATTATTCTGCCCTATACCCATAGATTTCAGGATGGTTCACAACATAAAATTACAATACAGTGGTGCCTCGCAAGACGAAATTAATTCGTTCCGCGAGTTTTTTCGTCTTGCGGTTTTTTTCGTCTTGCGAAGCACGGTGTCAGAAAACTTTTGGAAAAGCTTCAAAAATCACCAAAGTCTTCAAAAACCTCAAAAAAGGCTACCACACCGCGTGCTATGAGTTGCTCCTCGAAGTCAAGTCGCAACTGTATTAACAGTTTTAAGAAAAAGGAAACAAACTTGCAAGACGTTTCCGTCTTGCGAAGCAAGCCCATAGGGCAAATCGTCCTCCGAAGCAACTCAAAAAACCAAAAACCCTTTCGTTTTGAGAGTTTTCCGTCTTGTGAGGCATTCGTCTTGCGAGGTACCACTGTATAAAACATGCAAAATACTTAATAATATTAAGAACTAAGACAACCCAATAATCCCCTCTACCACAACACATTCAAAAGGGCATCGGATGTCAATCAGCTAAGGACTTGGTTGAAGATGGGGAGCCACCACAGAAAAGGCCCTTTCTCATGTTGCCACCCTCCAGAGCTCCCATGTCAGCCCACCATTGGAAGACAGACTATGTTCCTTGCAAAGGCATATATCTATGTAGATTTATGTTGAGAGGCCACTGTTAAGATGTCACACAAGCAGCCTCTCAAATGGGAGAAGAAAGAAAAGGCAATACGTCATCTTTCTCATTTACTTTTCCTTTCACAAACCAGAGCGGCTGTCCCTCCCCATCTCATTCCACCATCCAGCAGAAACCTCATTAAGGAATCCTTCTTTTCCAAACCCCCTCGTGTGCCTTCTCCCTAAGGGAGTTTTAGTGCCATAACTCAAGCGAGCTTTCAAGTCTTATATTACTTCTGTTTTGATTTATCTCACGCCCTGTTCACAGCAGCCCAGGGCAAAGCACAGCGTGGTTAAAAGCTGGGAAAATATCAAATGTGAATCCTAAGCGTATCCTATCATTGACGATCATTTATAGGGCAATTATATTATGCAGAATGCTTTATAACCTGCCATTTAGGCTGTTGACAAATCGGAAAAGGACACCGCCAACGTTCCCGTTTTGCAAACAATGCTCTTCCCAGGGCACAGCCTCTTACCGCCACGAGCGATGCAAAGACTGCAGTCGTATATGCACTTAAGAGTTGGATGAGACATCAACAGGTCATCTAACCCAACCTGCTTGCAAGAAACCCACTCCTCCAGCGTCCCTGGCAGGTGGGCCTCTGTTTCAAGACCTCTAAGGTAGGAATTGACTGCAATGCAGTCCTGCATTATGCCAGCTTGCCAGTTTAAGATTGCTCAGGACTCTGGTCTTCCCACCCTAGTGAGGCAGTGAGGTTGTGTCTCCCCTTCAGCATGCAAACTGTAGAAAGGGTTCATCCGGCTGGGAGATGGGGAAATCCAGCAGCAGGGATAGCCTTTCACGACTTCCAAAAGGCGTCATGTTCCTCTGTCTGTCTGTCTGTCTGTCTGGGGAATGACTAAAAGCCACCTGAGTCAGGAGAGCTTTCAAAAGAACAAAAAAAAAAAACTGAATCAATCAATTGCACTCCAGAACTTTTTATTTTGACAATATTTCCAGGATCAAACAAGGATATTCTGTCTAAAGAACTGTAAACATTTTCACTAATTGCAGCTAGATGGGTACCTCAGTTTAGCATGGGAAGGAATCGGAAAATCTGTCTACACAGATTTCTGTTTAGGGAAGCTTTTAATATTTGATGAATTATTGTATTTTAATATTTTGCTAGAAGCCGCCCAGAGTGGCTGGGGAAACCCAGCCAGATGGCTGGGGTATAAATAATAAATTATTATTATTTATTATTATTATTATTACACTATTTCGGGATGATAGCCTTTGGTCTGCTGCAACCTCAGGAAAGATAGCGGCCTATCTAAGACTGAAACAGGGCAAGGCAATATTTCAGTACAATTTGGTGGGACTTTATTCATTTACCTTCAATCCAAATATGTGCATCTCTCTGCCAGAAGTAGCCAGATCTATATGGATGCCATAGGTCAAGCACAGAGATTTCAGGTGATTGTCCCACACCATTAAGAAAAGTGAGAGGGCATTTATAATATATAGATGACCCTCAGGGACCCTTCCAATTCTATGGTTCTCTTTGATTCATACCAGCTCAGAAGCTAGTCCTAGGTTTGGGCTGGGTGACAGCTTTTTAGCCCTTTTTTTTGCAAACTTTCCTGATTTTTTCCAGCCCAATTGCATCAGAGCTCCAACATTTAATTTTTTTTAAAAAAAAAGTTATGAGAGGAAAAGAAAAAGTAAAAAGGGGGGAATAGTGCCCAAAATACAATAAGGAAGATATAGTATAATGCTCTACATATAATCAGTTACACCTAATTCTTCTTCATAGAAGAAACTGGTTCGTTTTATTTTGAAGGATTGTTAGTTTATTAAGGAAAGGGGACAGATTATGTTCTGTATTATATTACATTGTCCTTTCTAAATGAGCAGGCCCGCCTTTGCCTTTTGCCTATTGACAACTACTTGGCTGAAAGCTTATGGCAATATTTTGCCATTTGAAAACACCCTCACACAGTCTATGCTAATGCATTCCCAGAGAGCAGAACATTCTCCATTGCAGGTCTTCCAGATTTTTGCTGTCAGAGCCCAAAGCCGAACCTGACACTAATGAGAAGGTCTGGTGGGTGAGCGTTCAGATTGTGTCTCTTATGCAGTCATTTGTTATGGTTTCCCTGTGAAGTTGTGACACAAAATCATAGCATCCGGCCCTTTTAACTTCACAGCGGCTTCTGCGAGCCCCAACATTTTATTCCTCTCATGCAGATCCTTGTCAAGGGAAAGGACGGCTATAGCAATAGCAAAGCTATAGTCTATAGCAAAGCACACAAGACTGCATGCAGAAGGCCTTAAAACACACAAGCAAAGGCTCTTATTTGTAAGGAGGAAATATATATTTATTCAAGCAAGAAGTGGCACCGGCATAGCAGTAGACTCAGGGCTCAGGAGTCATAGTTCAGGAGCACAAGCAGCAGCTCAGATCTGGGAGGAAGCAACAAAGATGTCCCAACAAGTTGCCATGCCATGCCTGGGACAGGTAGAGACATGGCTGCCCACCTGGTTGTGTATTTGCAAGGGAAAGCAGACTTTGGCTCTACTTCCCATTAACTGATGGATCGTAAAGACAAAGCCCAGTTGGATTGGCTGAGTGTAGTTCTGTAAAGTCCCAATTTGGGGACCTCGAAGTCCCTAGCCACCTGGCATCATTGTGCTATCAGGTGACAGACAGGTAGGCAGCCACGCTGATCCTGATAAGGATCGGGCCCGCAGAGCCAGAAAAGGTCCCCCACTGCTGTTCTATGTGAAAAGCATAGGCCCCTGCCAATTTCACCAACTACTCTTAAGCACTACAGCTCATGCGCAATAGTCAAAACATAACTGCTCATCAGCTTTTAACGCATTTAAGGAGACAAAAGTACAACTCAGTGCCTGGGCACTGTGATTATTCCCGTCACAAAGGGAGCAAGCCAATGCTCTCGTTAGCAATACTATGCTAAGAGAGAGAGGGGAAAAGACAAATGAAAAGGATGTTTCAGTGAACCATAGCTTTATGTTGAAAAGATTGTCCCCTCTTTCAACACAACCAGACTTTTGTTTGTGCAAAGAAGACGGATCTACAGGAGTGCTTGTAACCTACTTGGTAAATTGTGTTAACAGAAAATAAATAGGCACTCCCATGAAACTTTGCTAATTGCCTCTTAATGTGCCAAACACAGGTCTCCATTCATGCAGCCATTGTTTTGCTCTGTTTCCGCTGTGGATCCACTGGGCTTTGCCCTAGAAAAGGAACAAAACCAGGTATGCTCACCTCAAGTTTACTGGGTTGACATTGGCTCAGTAGAGGATGCAGTTCCTTTGTTGAAATGAGTCAGTTCTACAGTGTTATTTACTTATTAGTATTATTAATAATATTAGGTGGCATAAAACAAGGTTTTATTCATTGAGCAGTAGACCCATGGAAATTACTAGACCTACATTATTAATTTCAATAGGTCTTTTTTGGAGAAAAACTTAATAGAGCATCACCCATTAACACCACTGTTCTTAATTTGAAGTATTGTCTACTCTTCATCAAGGAACGCGGGTGGCACAGAGCCTAGGACTTGCCGATCAGGTCGGCGGTTCAAATCCCCGTGACGGAGTGAGCTCCCGTTGCTCAGTCCCAGCTCCTGCCAACCTAGCAGTCAGCCTGTAGTAGCCCATAATCTGATACCCTAATTTCTTAAATGGTCTGAAAATGGGACGTTTCAATGGTTTAAATCAAATGCTTCTATGTTTGCAGACGCAATGCTAAATTTGTGAATTAAAAGTGCAAGTTTGCAGCCTGCAGGGTACAAGACTGGATCTCGTATAGAGAGCTGAAGGACGATGAGCAATTAAATAGTCCCGAGATGGTATGTGTGATGTTGTTGGGGCCAGTAATGGTGTTGTCCGGGTGTATGTGGCAGCAAAGTTGGCATCTGGGTTTATTGCAGGCTCTGGTGCCAGTGTCCGTGTTAAGTCTGGTTGTAGTATTATTGTGGGTTAGGAGTTGTTTAAGATTGGGTGGCTGTCTGTAGGCAATGAAAGGTCTATTTAAATAGTCTCGGGACTATTTAATTGCTCATCGTCTAACATTGTGTATGCCATCAAATGCCAACAGTGTCCTTCAGCTCTCTATATTGGACAAACAGGCCAAACCTTACGCCAAAGAATAAACGGACATAAATCTGACATCAAGAATCACAAAACAGAGAAACCAGTAGGAGAACACTTCAATCTCCCAGGACATTCTATACAAGATCTCAAAGTAGCTGTTTTACTACAAAGGAATTTCAGAAATAGACTGGAAAGAGAAGCTGCTGAATTGCAACTCATTACCAAACTTAAAACAATGGAGAGACCTGGTCTGAACAGAGACATTGGATTCTTATCTCATTATACATGACTAAACCATTTCTCACCTTCCCACCCCTTGCCTTTTCCTGTAAGACCTATTACAGTCGTTAAGAGTCGTCAACAGGCTCATCAGGCTCATCTCAGCTATCTGCCAATCTCCGATTCCCACCACCCTTCTGAGTAATACCCCTCCCCACCTTCTCTATATATAGAAGGATCTGGCAACTTCTGTTTCAGTGTATCTGAAGAAGTGTGCATGCACACGAAAGCTTATACCAAGAACTAATTTAGTTGGTCTTTAAGGTGCTACAGGAAGGAATTTTTTTATTTTTTTGGCAAGGAAGGAAAATCACTTCCCAGTGGCAAAGCTGTCATTTCTGTAGGATGCATCTTCTGTAAGTGTTGACCTAAAATAAGAAATAATAGTCTATATGTTACAACCATAATGAGCCCCTGCGAGACTGAATGAACTGTGCGACTGTCCTAATGTATATTGACAGCATAATCTGAGGGATTACGGTGGAACTGTAGCCTTGCTAAAATTTATTGGATAAATAACAGAGAGATTTTTTTAAAGGATTATTGGATACAGCATTACTCTTCAGCCCAAGAGTGATCTTTCCTGGTTATCCAAAACACTCACGAGAGAATCAAGAGCTTGCTTGGAATATTCTGACAATTGAGAGAACATCCTTGTTTTAACTAATGCAGAAGTGTGTTGCCGTCTGGAATAGAGATAGCAGCTTAGGAGGACATGGTGTGTATTATTGAAGTGAAATGTCTTACACATATGAGGAGGTGAATGGGAATAAAGACTTTAATGACATTTAATGACCTCTCTTTTAAATCAGAACTAGTGAAGGCGGTGAAGGTCCTGTGTGAGTGTCTGGAGGCGGTTGGAGGATGGATGGCGGCTAACAGATTGAGGTTGAATCCTGACAAGACAGAAGTACTGTTTTTGGGGGACAGGAGGCGGGCAGGTGTGGAGGATTCCCTGGTCCTGAATGGGGTAACTGTGCCCCTGAAGGACCAGGTGCGCAGCCTGGGAGTCATTTTGGACTCACAGCTGTCCATGGAGGCACAGGTCAAATCTGTATCCAGGGCAGCTGTTTACCAGCTCCATCTGGTACGTAGGCTGAGACCCTTTCTGCCTGCAGACTGTCTCACCAGAGTGGTGCATGCTCTGGTTATCTCCCGCTTGGACTACTGCAATGCGCTCTACGTGAGGCTACCTTTGAAGGTGACCCGGAAACAACAACTAATCCAGAATGCGGCAGCTAGACTGGTGACTGGGAGCGGCCGCCGAGACCATATAACACCGGTCTTGAAAGACCTGCATTGGCTCCCAGTATGTTTCCGAGCACAATTCAAAGTGTTGGTGCTGACCTTAAAAGCCCTAAACGGCCTCGGTCCAGTATATCTGAAGGAGCGTCTCCACCATCGTTCTGCCCACTGAGATCCAGCGCCGAGGGCCTTCTGGCGGTTCCCTCACTGCAAGAGGCCAAGTTACAGGGAACCAGGCAGAGGGCCTTCTCGGTAGTGGCGCCCACCCTGTGGAACGCCCTCCCATCAGATGTCAAAGCGATAAACAACTACCTGACATTCAGAAGACATCTTAAGGCAGCCCTGTTCAGGGAAGTTTTTAATATGTGACATTTTAGTGTATTTTTCATCTTTGTTGGAAGCCGCCCAGAGTGGCTGGGGAAACCCAGCCAGATGGGCGGGGTACAAATAATAAATTATTATTATTATTATTATTATTAAAGCCTATTTGGGGGTTTTGTTTTGTTTTGAAGGAAGACATTGAAACAGGATTATGTTCCGCTACGTCTTGAAAAGAAGAGGTGCTGGCAGCCTCACTTAGCCCAAGAGTTCTCTCAGGCCAATGATGGTTCTGTCAGGAGCGATTAGTGTGTGCATTCCCTGGCGTGGGTTTCCTCACTTCTGGCTTCTCCCTGGACCCACAGCTCTTTCTTATATGGTCCGAGGAAAGAGAAGACCAAGGCTGTGTACACACTTCCGTCACTGGTTTGGGAAGTGCTGTGCAACCAGGTCCTGCTATCCAAACGCTCATTATACAAAAAATTCACCGGTCCAAATACGAGGAATTTGTACCCAAACCTCACTAGACACACCGCAGATTCAGATATCCAAACAGCTGAACCTGCGTGTAGTACTGTAAACAAATAAGCCGCCTTAAACAAGCCTTGCTTTTTTGTTTTGCGGGTCTGTGGCAGCCCACAGGGAGGGAGGAGGAGAGATTGGGCATATAAAAGAGCATATTTTCCCCTTCCTTGTTTGCCTTTTGTAAGGTTTTAAAGGGTGGTCCTGGTGCTTTATTCCTTATCTTGGAGCCCGAATCCCGTAGTCGGGAACGCAATAGAAATTTCCTCATGGGAATCAATGGAAACCGCAGACTCGCTCTGCAAACACTCACAACACTATTCCCCGAGAACACATTGTGTTTGTCTGGCAGGAGCTGCCTTTACAAATCCCCGTGAGCCAGAATCTGGATCTATCCTGTCTCTCCTTATGAAAAGCAGCCTCAATCCAAAGTAAGAAGAATGGCTTAGCTGCACTATAAGCAGGTACTGTGTACACAGCCTAAGTATGGGAGAAATAGAAGTTGCATATTGATTACAAGAAGGGACTTATTAGGAAAGAAGAGGTCTGCTTGTTTTGGTTTGGCTGTTAAGGACAGGCCATAATAATCTCGGTCACCTCAAGTGTTGGCTGCTGATACCTGCAACAGGCCTGTGTCTCTCACAGAGTGAGGCGCCAATCACGCCGGACAAGCAATCAATTCTCAAGTCCTATCCATTTTGGAATGATGAGGCTTTTAAGCACACAGTACATCACATCAATGGCTTGAGTTTTGTTTTTTGTTTTTTTAATTTCATGTCAGCAAACATTGGAAATAATAGAAAAATGAACTGTGCAGAGTTTCAGAAAAGAATCACAAGTTCCCCTCCCTGCCATAATTCCTCTTACAGTAAAATGATAATTCAAGGGGTAGGGGAGGAAAAACTATTATTTTCAGTGGCTAAGCAGTTTTATAATTCTATGACCATTCATCACAGTTAAGTGTACTAAATAATGCGCAAGGAGGGAAAGAAACAGGCAACAAAAGAGAGAGAGAGATGAATATTACTTACAACAGCATTATCAATACATACTTTAAAAAAAACCCTACCCCTGATGCATAATTGTATCACTTCAAAGGCTAATACAGAATTTTATTATATTTGCAAACTTAACCTTAATCATCAGAAAGTCCGGAGGGGGGGATTGACCTTGTAAGCGGTCTATGAGAATTTAACAAAATTGATAAAATCTACATAATGGAATAACTATACACTCCAGTATAAATTTAAATTTGAGGAGAATATGAATGTAAACACTCATTAATATACAACATGCCCAGACATATACTGACCTTCTCTCTTCAGAACTGTCGCTTTCGCTGCTAATTGTGCTTTGCTGCCCACAGAGGCAGCTATCCAACAGGTGCTGCTTCTGTTTCAGGGATGCTTGCAAGGAAAGGATTCCAGCTCAAGCACCAATGAAACGAACAGAGGCTATGCATCATCATCAACATTGCAAGTGGGATGTGCCCAGAGACACACACCCAAAAAAGCTGCATTTTTTTCAGGGAGTAGCCGAAGGGGGCTCAGGGTATTCTAGGGCATTGCACAAGATGGCTCGGTTTTGACAAGCTAAAAACACAGACTACAGCTAATTGAAACTCATAAAAACAGGGACACTGGTTTTTTGTTTTTGTTTTTACCTTGTTCAAGTTTTTAAAATGTCCCAAGAGGATTAAACTTTGCCATTTTAAAACGGAAACTTCCAAAATTAGTAAAGCCTTTTACACTCTTCTACACTGAAAGGAAATCAGGTTATTTAAAAGCAATGCTTGGATCATATCTGGTACACAACATGCAGTGTGTGAGAGAATCTAAACGAAAGCGAAGAGTTAAATGACAACAGACATATTTTAGCCGGGCCGTAAATAGTAACAAAACTGCTGGCTAGGATGGCGATTTGAGGATAGATCCCTCCTCTTTTCCTCAAAAAAGTTGTAAAATACTTGCTACCATTTTTACCCAACTTCAAGATGCACACAACAGCCAATGTCATTTCTGAAACTCAAGCGAGCCTTATATTTTTTTTCCTTTTATTCTTCTCAAATGGCATCCGTTCCCTGGCCTACCAATGCCACATGACAAACTACTTCACATGGGATTAAGCTTCTGAGAAAAACAGCAACCCCATACATCAATCCCCGCCAGGAGGCCACTGCAAACACCATGCATGGGACTCAGCGACTCATCTATCAGAACGTTTGAACACGGTGTTGTCTGGCATTGGAACAGAGATCATGCTGTTTGGAATTCCTGGTACATCTCTGCAGTGGGCCACTTGGGGCTGTGGAACAGGAGGGCAAAATTATCACCTCCAGGATCGAGGATGGGCGCCATCTGTTCTCTGGTCCTACCTGACCATTCTGGGAGCTGCGTGGAGGAGACCCCTGACTTCCTGGGCAGTATTGCAAAGCAGGTTGCCAGACAACGCGCCAAGTACTAGACTAGAGGCAGAGCCTGACCTTCTGCTCCATCTTCCCTCCATGCATATGCTGACTACATGGAGTGGAAGAGCAGTTAAAATGGCCAGTCATCTTGCCCCTCAATCTGTCTTCAGCAGAATGTATGAAAGGGGCGTCTATACACAGACGGCTTCTATCCGGACGATCAAAGAGCCTGGCTATGCAATGTCCCTACTCACACTGAAGACTCCATAGATCTGTGCCTGAGCATAAGCCCTTTTGCACACATTCTGCCAACCCCTGGAAAACAGGGATGGGGGAGGAGCTGCATGAAGGTCAGGGATCGGGGCCAAGGGCTACAATTCCCTCCCTCCTCAACACACAGATGCGTTTCAAAGGGGGAATCTGCAAAAAAACAACAACACAAAACGAAATAAATCCCTGAAATATGTACGAGGGCAACCCTTATGGCTGCTTTGCCAGTTGTAGCTGCTGCTGAGCATATGATTGTACAACATTTCCCTAAGCTGTGTTAAGTTCAACATACAACGTCTCTTGAAAATATCTCGTCTTCCCTTGGCTCTAGATTAAAGAGTTCGATCGCCATGTTTCAGACCAGTTAGGATACAATATTCAAATAAACAAGGCATCCTGATGGATAAGCAGAGCAGGTTGGAAAGAAATGGGGAGAAAAATGTACTGGCATATTACACAACTATACCTAAAAATTAAATAGAACAAACATAAAATTATGGCGCATGTGTACATTTGTTAAGATTTCTAAAACTAAAAGTCTTTTTTTTAATAAAAAGTACCACTTTTTGTCGTAGCGAAGCCGTCGTTGCACAATAACTTATACTTAGAAGGAAACGAAAACTTCCCATCTTCCACAAAATATATATAATTATAACATCCACACTGATAGTTTAAGGAAACAAAATTTAAGCAAATATTACATGTAATGTAGCAATCTTTGTGGACCTTTCTAAATCAGAACGTGGTGCCTCGGAACGTGAATGCTTGAACTGAAAGGTTAAGCTTTTCCATATAGGAGACAAGACTATGAAACAAAGAAAACAACCGAAAGTTAATAATATTTCCCCCGTTTCATACTGGAACAGTTGCAGGTGATATTCAATTAATGGTGGGGAGGGGAATTCAGTGTCATGTTTTATTGTATTCAGGTTTACAATAAGGTAATCATGAAGAGGCAAAGACATGATTTCTCTTCCTGGGATAGGAATGAAGCCAAAACCCGATCTTTTTCTGATAATGTTTGGTAGGCTTGCTGAAGGGAACAGTGAAACAGGCTTGTACTCTGAGTTAAACCACATGATCAGCAGGTCCACTGTCAAGACTGTACCACTTCAGCTGTAGAGGAGAGGTTACTCAACATAAATGCTCCCTAGACACACAATCTTAACATGTTCTGGCCTCACTCTCTGGCATGAAAGTTCTCTACGTGGAAGAGTTTTCAAATCTCTCCCAACCAGCAATCTCAAATGTCCAGCAACATATACATCACATGATCATACCTTTCAGCTCTCCGACAGTATGGACTTGAGGCAGACCGTTCAAACCAACCTGGCTATTATATCCTTTGCTAATTTAATATAAAACATTTACATAGATTTTCTTAAAAAATATAAAATTGCACACTGCCTAGTGCTGTGGCTCGATTTTTAAAAAAGGACAGGCCAGGGTTGTTGTTTTTAAAAATAAATAAATTACTAGGTGGAAATCCAAACCCATAACCTTTTTAATGTAGAACATTGTTAAAACACGCCAATTATTCTTCACCACGTCTCTTGGAAGCAGCTACTTTCTACAAGCTTGCCTGGCAGGGAACAGACTCAATTCAATATGGATAGGTGAGGATTTAAAGAAGGGTAAGAAATGGTTCCCAGAGATCGTAATCTAGATCAGATAGCTCAGGCACAAGGAGGTGTCACTTAGGAGTAAAGGATTTTTGTCATTAGTGTTTTTCAATTTCCCTGTTTCTCAGTAGACTAGCTGGCGTTGTTTTTCAAAAAGCTTTGTTTCTTTATGATTTTTGGTGTTATCTATGTATTCTCCTCTTGTTTTGAACCCTGGATAAGAAAACAAGCAACATTATATATCTCGACTTCTCCAACATTTCACCATCAGGCAGCTGCTATGAAGCAAGTCTTGTTTAAAAGGTGCTTCCAAGTGGCTAGAATTAGTCTTGATCTTGGCTGTTCAGGATCCTCTATGCTAGGGACCGGGGAACCTGTTGCTTGCCACATTTGGCAGGACTACAGTTCCCATCAGCCCTAGCCAGCAAGGTCAGGCATGATGGGAGCTAAGGTCCAACACCATCTGAAGGACCACAAGGTCCTTCATCCCTGCAATCAGGGCAAAATGGGCAGCTGGTTGGGCTATTATTTTCAATGAAATTTGTCTACCAGCCGATTGCAATTCCCTTGTGGTTTCAGCCACTGAAAATTATGATAAAGTGCAGTTCTGCCTTCTCATGCATAGTAGAAGTCCCCAGTTATTATTACTGTTATATTATTATTATATTTTTAAAAAGCTTCAGAGTCACCTAAGTACACCACAATGGTTAAAATGCTTACACTGGCTAATGTATGTCGTAAGGAATAAGCCACCTGTTGTGCTTTAACTGCATATATTTTTAATTATCAAAACAGAAGGGACAGACCCTTCCAAAAATAAGGCGTTTACATTACCTCAGGAAACAAGGGTTATTACTAGAAGACCTGTTCCCCCATATATTTGCAGTGGCGTTTGGTGTACCAAACAGAACGTGTCTTAGGACAGCAAGCTTTGATCGGCAGGTTAGTTCGTAGGCAGGGTTTGTGTGTGTCAACTTTAGAAGGCAGAGGCTAATTTTAAATTCAGCGTGACTACCAGCGAAGGGCGCACATGTACATTTGCAGCTGCTGCCGTAAAAAAGGACATGGTAAGAGAAAAGTATTAAAGATAGCTCTTTTTCCGTCCAACGAGCGGTAGGTTTATTAAACTGCAAATTAATCCCCCCCCTTCGCCCTCAGCGTCTCAAAAAGCCGTGCATATTGAGGTTGCAACTTTATTTGAAATTGATTTCTACGTTAAGGATACTGTGGCAATGAAGTCAACTAAAAACACGCGCACATAAATTAACCCCTGGGCATCCCTGATTAAAATTATTTAATTTTGCATCGTTATTACAGCTAATGAAAATATTTAAGAACTCTACGTCCTACATCTTTCAGCGAAGGGCTCCTTTGGTACCCACGCCGCCTCCATACTGCCGAGTTCAGAAGTCTAAGAAGGAGGAACCTCCAACCTCTCTTCCTCAAGCCAGCTCCATCCCAGCTCCTAGGAAGTGGAACTTGCCACAACGGCCTTTGCCACACAGCTGGGCTCCGCGTGCTGGAAGGAACTAAACGACAGCAGCTTGAAGGAGCTCTTGGGGTGGGAGAAAGGGGACAGGGTGTGTGTGTGTGTGTGTGTGTGTGTGTGTGTGTGTGTGTCCCCTCTGTTCAAACACACATTTTAAAGGACTGAAGCTCTCTATCCTAATTTGCATCGCAATGTCATGGCCAAGCAAGCCATTTGCCAAGCGCAGAGACTGTGCAGCCTCTGTTCACTTCGGTGGGGCGCCAAGTCCCTTCCTTAAGACGACAGAAGTATCAAACAGATGCAGAAGAAGCCCGGAGCGAATGGCAAAGGCTGCTGCTTTTGCCCTAACCCCTTAAGACGGTCAAAGGAACTCAGCTGTGTCAGCATTCGCTGGGAGGTTATAATGAAAGAACACGGGTGTTTGGGTGCGTATACATCGATCGACCAACAGATTGTTCCAAAGCAGGTTATAGGCTGCACATTCCCTTTTGCACTAAGTAAGAAGGTCCATTACGACAATAATAATGACGATAATAGAAATCACAACTAAGAACGGAGTTTTCTTTAAAAATAAAAAGGAGCAGAATACAGCTTCTGCATGTGCGAGGAGGCGGGTGGTCTACTGCTTGCAGCCCTGAAATCCCACCTACTTGCCAGGTCCCCTGACTTCAGAGAAGCCACCAGGCCATCCTAGGACATGCTCAATACATGTTTTTGATGGGAGAGTTCATTCATATATATATATCTATATATGTATGTATATAATTTTTTTTTCAAAAAAGAAAAAGATTTCAAAATGTCACTGTAAGAATAATGATTACACCATAAAGTAAGCTGAAACCACACAAGGCCGTACAGAAATACATACTACTAGGGAGCAAGTTTTAGAAAGGTCCCTGGTTTTAGGGGTCAACCTCTGAGCGTGGGGGGAGCAGGAGGGGGAGGAGAGCTGGCTGGTAAGAGGTTTTTGCATGCCGGCGCGTAGATGGCTCAAGGAGAAGCTAATGCTTTGAAGTTGGGTGCTGTTGAAGGGCAGAGAGCTTGTCCCAGGAACTGCAGAAGAGCAAATGGAGGCAGTATGGAGGAATGAGGAGAAAATTAAGGCAAATGTAGCACAGGAACAGAAGTGTTTTTGCCTTGGTTTGTGATTTGTTCTCTTCTTCTTCTTCTTCTCTCTCTCTCTTTTTGGTAATAGCTGCTTGTCCACGGAGATATGATGGCTGTCTTGAGGTTTTGCTAATACCTGATATCATGGATAACCAACAGTAGTCAAAACATCAACATTGTTCTAGGCTACCTGAGTTTCTCATGATGCGGATGTATATCTGACATCCAAAACAGAAGTTGCCTGGAGGAGGAAAGAGAAGGGAGACACAACATTAAAATCGGACGACTCACACAGAGGTCAGATTTCCAAGCCTCGTATCCTGTCCCCAAGGAATCAAAGGTAGCAGGCACCAAAATGAGGGGGGGGGGGACCCACAGATGGCTGAATTGAGAGCAAGGAGCTGGCAGTTCCCGTCTGCTCCGAGACATCATTCACGGATTTCTCAGTCAATATTCATAAACAAACAGAAAGCTGAAACGTCAAGCTGCATTGCCACTCTTGTCAATGGCACGGCTTTCAGCAGAACATAAGAAGGGAGGGAGATGAGGCAGGAATGTCAACCTCAAAACCCCCTGGGCCCTAGATTTATAAATGTCTATTATGTCTCATGCACAACACTCGAGATATTCCATAATAGAGTCAAAACAAATATAAAAGCCGCACGCACATCAAGCTCACAAAGCAATGAAACAGGGTAGGGGGACAGAAACGATATGAAAAAGTCGAGCACCATCCGAACTCGTTAGAAAGGGGAGCTTTAGAAATTGGGCCTGACACATCAGAGAAACGAAAGTGTTTGGGTGCACTTTCCCAGGAAATCAACATTCCATGGAGGGAACTCATGAGCGAGGCTCCCCACTACTGGGAGGGGAGTCACATGGAGACATGCACCCTCTGAGACATGTGAGTCCTAGGCCACCAAAGGTCTTGGAAGGTCAAAACCAGAACTTGAATTTTGCTTGGAAGTAAATCACATGCTTGTCCAGCTGCCACCATGGCAGGCGAATGCGTCTTGGTTCTCCCTGCTTCTATGACAAAGCAGGCTGCAGTGGGAACCTTCAGGGAAGCCCAACGCAAAGCACATTGCCCAAAAACACAGGTATCACCCAACTGAGGAAGGCACCTCACTCCCACAAGCCGCCATAAGATCTGCCATCATTTGAACAACGCCAAGAATAAACGAATTGATTTTCACTGTTTCTGTCAATAGCAACAACCAGACTTTGGGAACTGACTGCTTTTAACTAAAGGGCTGGTGCTGCGCTGTTTTTGCCATAATTATTTGCATGTTTTAAACAGATTCTATGTGTGTGTATAGTTTTAATTCTATTAATGTTCAATTGTTTCTTAATGATTGTTTCTTCTATGTTTTTAGCGATTCTTCTTTTTATCTGTCAGCTGCGAAGAAGAAGAAGAAGAAGAAGAAGAAGAAGAAGAAGAAGAAGAGGAGGAGGAGGAGGAGGAGGAGTTGCTTGGGCAATCCAGTCAGAAGGGCAGGGTATAAATATCATCCTCACATGTGAGGAGACGCATTACCCCCAAGGGCCTCCACCAGCCACTTTCTTGTCACAGATTTTACAGAAAACTCAACAAAATTTTGACGCGGAGTCACAAAGAAAGTTCTTGGTGGACAGTGCATTTAAATCAGACCTGAGAAAGACAATGATCTTCCATGTACATGCTAGACACCCCCAGGTTAGCCACACACAATCTTTGGAGGCTGCCAACTTTCTATTTTAATCTGTCCCTGTTATAGTTTTATTGTTGCCAAGATAATTTAACTTGTGCTTTCATTTTTTTCTTTTCAAATGCAACCCAATTTGTGGAATAGCAGTTGGAAAGCAGGCTTTAATTCTGCCAGCTCCGTGATGGAAGAAAGGTAGGATTAAAGTCTACAAAATAAAATATAAATAAATAAGATACACGCCGAACCCAGAATGACCTTTTTTCTTTTTCTTTTTTTTGCTATTCTCTGTGCATCCTATGTTAAAAAGTTGCCGCAGAGCAAACTTTTGCTTCGTTTTGCTGGCCTCAAGGCTATCCTTGGCTCCAGTGAATATTTGACGTTCTCCAAACATGTCAAAACCACAGGCAGTTAGCTGATAATATATGACTGGCCAGCTTCCAAATGACACCGCTAAGTAATAATGTTAGCAAAACACCATCCGAAAAGGAGCCAGTTCTGCCAAGGAACTGATTGTCAAGTTTTTGGGAACTAAATCAAGATTGAACTCAAGTTATATCCCTCCTACCTCATCTTCTTCTTCGGAAACTTTAATGGTATTATCTGGCGACTTTACGGGTTTCTGCGTACTAGTTCCGTTCGTCTCTTCTTTGCCATGCTCTGCTTCCCACTCCTGTAGGACTTCGTCTATGTTAAAACGCCGCCGGTAATTTACAAAAAAGTTCTTCACCTGCACCACAGACTTGTTTCCAATCACATCAGAGATTGCCTGAAAATCTCGACCGTATTTCCTGATGGCTAGAGAAAAGGAGAAGAGGTGCTAAGGTTATTATCAGCGCAATAATGGAAGCCTTTAAAGTTTTAATGAATTACTATTATTGCTACAGGGAACCAGGCAGAGGGCCTTCTTGGTAGTGGCGCCCGCCCTGTGGAACGCCCTCCCATCAGATGTCAAAGAGATAAACAACTACCTGACATTTAGAAGACGTCTGAAGGCAGCCCTGTTTAGGGAAGTTTTTAACGTGTGACATTTTAATGTATTTTTAATCTTTGTTGGAAGCCGCCCAGGGTGGCTGGAGAAACCCAGCCAAATGGGCGGGGTAGAAATAATAAATTATTATTATTATTATTATTATTATTATTATTATTATTATTATTATTGACACGTGATGCTTGAATTTGTACTGTTGGGACACTGTGTCCTACGTTACATTACGTTTCTATCCTTCCCATCATCCTCTAAAGTGCTGAGAGCAGTATGCATTCACCCCCATTTCATCCTCTCCACTGGCCCAAGATCACCCAAGTCCAGTATGGTGGGTGGGTGGGTGACTGTGTGCTGGGATTCCTGAATTGCAGGGGGATGGACTAAATGATCCTCAGAGTTCCCCTGCCAACTCTACAACTCTGATTTTATTATCTTTGAAGAGGATCCTGCCCATGGTCACGCCAGGGGGCTATGCTCAAGGAACGGTGGCCTTCTCAATAGCAGCACACTCTGTTTAAAACAGATTTCATAAATATTTTATAGCAAACACTGGAAATATCATAAGGTCAAGCAGGACCCTCCTTATGGAACTCTCTGCGACTGATCTGCATCTTTGAGCTTTCAATTCCGCAAACAACTTAAGGTGCAACTTTTCACCCAGGGTTTTGAGCCCTTTTGATATACATTTTCTGGGTCTTCAGATCTTTTCTGATTATAGGATTTTTATGTGAAGCCGTTCGAAATTTGCACCATGGTATGCAGGTCGTTTCCCCCCCAGTGTGTTTCATTATTTATTCTGTGTTCTTGTATCTATATGACAATTTGTGAACAGCTTTGAGATTTCTTAATGAAGGGTGGGCATATAAACGAAACAATAAACACAAAATAAAAAATTGAAATTGTTCCTGGCCCGACAATACTTAGAGCTGCATTGCATCAAACGCATGACAGGCGCTACTAGGTATGAATGGAACAAATAAAATTCGTCACCATTGTTAGGCAACAGCCCACAAAACTTTAAAAGTCAGAAAAAAGATTTAAGAAATGCAACTAGGACTGCATGCACTCTATATTTTATATATATATATATAAACTGCACAAAGAAAAGCGGATCTATGCAAGCTGTGTGCTTTTTGTTTTATCTCCAATCCCTTTTTGTTTCACTTTTCTATGCCAGCTAATAAGAACCTGTAAAATATCAGTCAAACTTTACTGAAAACAGAAGTAAACAGACCCAAAGCACCACAACCAATACTTGTCCTCTCTGTTCGCCACTGTTGTGGGAGGCGGGTTACGCTGTGGTCCAAGAAAGTGCCTTTTCTGCAGGGGTGTTCTGCTTGAGAAATGCCTTCCCCTTAGAAGTGTGCTTGGCCCCAACACTTTCATCCAGTGTTCGAAACTCCCATCGTTCTAGGCGCATTCTGCGATGGGGAATTTCATCAACCCAAGCAGTTTCTGAGCTCCCGGCGCAGTACTGCGCCTAAGATTTCAGATTAAAGCTGCATAGTGGAAGGAAAGGAAGACCTTTTTCTGACTCCCCACTTCCAGCTACTCTCTGAAAACTGGAGAAGAGACCCTCCTAAGAATATTAGGGGCGTGGGCAGGAGAAGGACTAGACCATGTGAAAAATTAACGTAATATTTCAGCTGCAGTTCATTCCTTTTCAGCTTTGTATTCTTTGTTATTAAAAAAGCGTGCCTGGACATTCCATTGTTGAGCCCATAACCTAGGTTTAAGGTGCCACTTAGCTCCTAGCTAAAAGTCCTTTGAGTGAATGTTCATAATGAATAGTGCTACAAATGTATAGGCCTCCTTTTTTTGCTAGCAAACTCCACCTGTGACTTGCGAAACTGCATTGGGCATCGCTACCTGGGTGGAGCCAGAGCTGAGCTATCACAGAGCAACCTCAACCGTAGATTGCAAACCAGACACCCTCCAAACTACCGTGATGGTTTACAGTAAGTATTATTATTATTATTATTAATAATAATAATAATAATAATAATAATAATAATTTGATTTATATACTGCCCTTTATCAAAAGATCCCAGTGTACAACATTAAACATTTTACGGGGCATCATAAGAAAAAACATAAAAGCACAGTAATAGATAGCATAATAATAAAAACGATCATAATAACTGTCAGTCCCCAACAGGCCACAGGTTACCTAATGGCCAAAGGCCTGGATAAAGGGGAATGTTTTTGCCCAAAGCCTAAAGACATGCAATGATGACACCAGGAGCCTCTTGATAATATTAAGTAGGAAAGTGGATAAATTCTCTCTGGTTTTCTTTTTCTTTTAAAAAATGTTTTTATTAACAAAGGTTTTAGTTAATAAGGGTACATGCAACGGCTCTGTTTTCAATGCATAGAGTCCTTTCTAGAGGCCGGTTACATTCGATGTGAGACACTGCTATATACAAAATACTACTCCAAGACACTAGAAAAATCCCTCCATGCAATCAAAGTCCAAAGGGAGCATGATATAGGCTACGAAATAAACCCCACCCACTGGTTTAAACCACCCTTTAAGCTCATCTCAGCCAAAAGAAGGGAATTCACCTTGAGACTAATTTATAGATGGTACCTAACACCTCGGAAGCTGGCACTGATACACCCAAAACCTCACCTAAATGTTGAAGAAGTTGCACCACTACAGGATAAATTCTTTGTTATCAATGTGGAAGTTCCCCATCACGAAGAAATAGGGTGCCCACCATATATGGCAAACTACAACTCCCATCCTCCCTGATCTTTGATCCTGATGGCTTGGGCTGATGGGAGTTGGGAGTCTCCAGCACATCTGGAGGGCTCCACGTTGACTACCCCGGGGACTGAGAGCCACCCTCCAACGCACAGAAATGGGTTTCTGGCACTATACCTTGTACAGCAAGAAGCTGCTCGTCGGTGGTCCAGCGCGCGTTGCATTTCAGCGTAACCTAAGTGTCACGAGAAAGAAAAGGAATCATTTACTTAGGTAACAGATCTGCTTTCAAACCCTGAGCCTGACAAGTGTACACAAATGAAAAAGTTGAACAAATTGCTTGAGCTGCAAGAGGAAAACAGTCATTTGTTAAACAAAGTCCCCATTATTCCTCTGAGAGGTAAGAAAGAAAGAAAGAATATATTTAGTCAAACGACAGAAGCAATTCATTATCTGAATTAACTGCTGACTGACAACAGGGAAGAAGGAGGGGTTGAAGTGGGCAGGTGATCTAAGCTCAGGGAATCTCTTCCAGCCCAACCTAGAGATTCCAGGCACTGAATCTGGGACCTTCTCCATGCAAGGTCAATGCTCTGCCATTGAGCGATGGTGGCCATACCCAACAAGTTCGCTTCAAACACCACCCCAACAGTGTTTCATGTTAAAACTAGGCTTCTATGAAATTTTATTTATAGCCCTCCCTTCCACCAAGGAGCTTAAGATGGCAGGCGTGATTCAACTCTGCCTTTCATCCTCACAAGAACCCTGGGAAGTGGTTCAGCCAAGAGCTTGTGACTGGTCCATGGTGACTCACTTGAGCTTCAATGTCAGGCCTCTCAATGTTATTATGCCTGCTAGCCTGGCTCCACTCCCTGACCTCACATTTCATTTCACTTTTAATTTGTATACCACCTTTGTGTATGTTACTATACACAAGGCGGTATACAGCAATGAAATGTGCAACAAAGAACACACACATTATAATAATCTGATCCACTACAGAAAGAAAAAATAAAACGGAACTTTGAAATGGAAAGACTTGTATCAAACAAAGTAATATTCAGTGATCTATTAGAATATAATAGTAAAAAACAGAATCAACTCTCAAAACATTAACAGGTAATAATTAAACAGAAGTTCACTCTTAACAATTGCAATAAATAATTTTTAAAAAATTCCTTCCAGTAGCACCTTAGAGACCAACTAAGTTTGTTACTGGTATGAGCTTTTGTGTGCATGCACACTTCTTCAGATACACAGTGCATGCACACAAAAGCTCATACTAATAACAAACTTAGTTGGTCTCTAAGGTGCTATTGAAAGGATTTTTTTTTATTTTGTTTCGACTACGACATACCAACACGGCTACCTACCTACCTGTCAATAATTACTAAACTATGATGAATCAAAATAACTGCAAGTCACAATGTATAAAATACCACAATGCATACAAAACCATGTAGAAGGATCAGATTCAGAAACAAAGCCACACAACCTACAAAATCATTAAAAACAAAACAAAACCCTGAACTCCTTGTCTCATATGAGAAAGTCTCGAGGGGGAGCTGGCTATACTCACGGGGGGCTTCTCCATTCAATCTGGCACCAGGATCGTGACATGGTTTGATCCCAATGTGTTTGAACAAACCATAGTTTAAGCTAACCATAGTTCACGGGAATGTAAGATGAGTCTGTTGGATCAAAGCCAGTGGGCCATCTAGTTCTTACAATAACTAACCAGCGATGCCTGGGGGAAAGCCTGCAAGGGGGATATGAGAACAGCAGCCTGCAATTCCCAGCAAGTGGTGCTCAGAGTCCAGACATAGACCAGAACTCTGGTTACGCAGAAGTGCACATAGATGCTCCTAATGTCTTCTGCATGGCTGCACCGGGAGGAGGAGTGAGAAGGGAGAGCCATGTGAGCCCCAAGGCTGATTCCTGCATTGCTAAAAAGGTGCAGAACCTCCCCCCCCCTATGGAAGCCCTGCATTCTCTCCTGTTAGCCTGCAGGGCGGGAGTAGGCAAGACCAGAGCCAAGAGGAGTGTGGCAATTTCCTCTAATATATACAGTGGTGCCCTGCAAGACGAATGCCTCGCAAGACGGAAAACTCGCTAGACAAAAGAGTTTTCCGTTTTGGAGGTGCTTCGCAAAACGAATCTCCTATGGGTTTGCTTCGCAAGACGACAATGTCTTGCGAGTTCCTGCTGGTTTTTTTTCTCCCCCCCTTTTTTCTAAGCCGCTAAGCAGCTTATCAGCTGATCCGATCAGCAGATAAGCCGCTAAAAGCCGCTAATAGCGCTAATCAGCTAATCCGTCAATGGGCTAGACGAAGAGAATCACAGAACGGATTCTTTTCGTCTTGCGAGGCACCACTGTATATAATATTTGTACGCATTTTTGTTGTTGTTGTTGCTGACTTGCATTCCAAAGTTTGGAGGTGAATTTGAAAGGAAACCTTTGTTTCAATCTGCCTGCTGGTTCAGGAAGTGTGAATTTGGTAAAGACACATCAAAATGAGAACTCATATGAATTTATCACCAGTTAGCGCACATGAAACCAACAGACTTTCAGCACAGCTGCCATCTCACCCACCCCCCTCCTTTGGTTCAAATTCCACTAGGACATAAAGTTACCTCTGGCAGCCGATATTGTTCAACTCCTCCTTCAAGTTTCTCTTTCAGAGCGCTGTTTGTTTGCTTGATATTCTGAATCTGAAAAGAAAAGCTTCGTCTGTCAATAGAGATAACAGAATAAAACATCGCTTGCTTCAGACGGGGTGGGGTGGAGAAGCCCCTGCCAAGCTCTGATCTGCAATTTTCTGAAACGCTTTCTCCTTTCTCTAAAACTTCCTACCTCTCCCCCCCCCCCCCCGGTCAGTGCTGTTTTGAGGACTGCAGCTTCGCTTCAGAGCCAAAGGACTCCAGGGAAGAAATGAGAACTTTTAACTAATTTAAGAGGCAAGCTGGCACAAGATCTAAAAGAAAATACCCTTTTCCAGGGCTTCTTTACACACGCACAAAATCTAAGGGAATTGTTAAGTTTCAGAGGCGCAGGTCAAGAGGATCTCGGAGGCGGTTTGCAGGCCACGGGTCTCAGTAGGAAATAACTGGGAAAGTACGCCTGGCCTTTGAATTACAGAGAGCGTTTGCCCTCAAAGACCTTTTACGCCGAGAGGCAGCTGGTAACAGTTTAATGCTGACATTTAAAAGCAGAGAGTACTTACCTATCCCGCCCTTAAAAACCCCCAACAACACACAGAAAGAGAAAGCAACTTGGTTTTTTAAAAACTAACAACAACCACAACCACCAGATTATAGAACACAGAAGCCCTGCTTTGGAGCCCTACTGAGACTGTCGCTTTCAGTATACTGTAGGGAAACATTAAAGAGATCCTGGAATCAGATACCAGAAGGAAATCATACAGAAACACCCAGGCCTCCCTTTTGCTTCACCCCATCCATCCATCCACCTACCACCCCAAAGAATCTAGCAATTCAGCTGCTGGGAAGCAACTATAGGAGAGGGAAATCCCCATGTCTGACCCATCAGCAATGCTCTTCTTATGCTCTTAAATCTGTGGCATGGCACCTCTGTGCATTTTGCTGAACAGGAGAGGCATGGAGCGGGATGACGGGTTCACTGGCTGCCATGCTCCTCTTAATTCGGGGTGGGGAACCTGTGGCTCTCCAGATACTGTTGGATTCCCAGTTCCCACCCCCTCTAGGCAACTTGTTCAATAGCTAGGAATGAAGGGAGTTGGGAGTCCCAACAAAAGCATCAGCATGGGACCGCCTCTCCTGGTATGCCCCGCGGACGACCTTAAGGTCCACAAATGACAACATTTTGGAGGTCACAGGTTGCAAAGTGGTTAGATTGGTCTCAAATAGGGCCAAGGCCATTTCAGTACTCGCCTCGACTTGGTGGAATGCTCTGTCACAAGAGACTAGGGCCCTGCGGGACTTGACATCTTTCCGCAGGGCCTGCAAGACAAAGCTGTTCCACCTGGCCTTTGGTTTGGACTCAGTCTGACCCTTCTGTTTCCCTCCCCTCATGGTTTTGATCTATGGGCTACTTTTAAAATGAGGCTGCATTTTAAATTGCATTTTAATCTGTATTTTAAATTGGGGTTTCCCCCCCCCCCATTATGTTTTTATTGTAATTTTACTGGTGTTAGCTGCCCTGAGCCCGGCTCTGGCCAGGGAGGGTGGGGTATAAATAAAAGTTATTATTACTATTATTATTATTATTATTATTATTATTATTATTATTACTATTATTATTATTATTATTATTATTATTATTATTCTGCAAAGGGATCAGAGAGAGCAAAAGTGAAGTCAGCGGGGTGCCATTTCTCCCTTTGGTGGGTTCAGTGTTGGCAAGGCCGCACCTGCCAAGTTTTCAACTCCCATCCTTCATTTCTCATTTCTCAGTCCTTCATGAGGCATTCATAATCCATGCGGAGCCTATAAATATTTTGTTCAGCTTTTCAAGAGATTCCATTAAACACCAGGGTTCATTTTTCTTACTTCAACCCTTTTATAGCTGTAGCCAGTGCAGGGAAAATAAAAGCCCGGTGTAATGCAAGATATAAACGTAGTAAAATTAATTAGGAAAAGGGAGTATTTGCTTTACTTGATTTCTATTTGTTTGGGGTGAGGGGTTTATCCCACTTATCTGTGCATGGAACCAAAGCGCCATGAAGTGATTGGTATAAGCAAATGTAGAATGCGGCCAAACAAAAAAGGTTGCATTAACTTCCAGTGCAATTCTGTGCATGTTTACTCACAGGTTCAAGTGTATTTACTCACGGATCAGCACGCATAGGATTGAAGCTTTTGTTCATATTCATAAAGGGCATAAAATATTTGATGCTCTGACCTCTAATTTCTATTATGCTGGAAGTGGATGCTTGGTCAAAGTATAGCCCCTAAATTTTTATTATCAGTAATTAAGAGTGGTGCAACAGGCATAAATCATCCAAATCGGACAACTGATCATTGGTTCAAGAGAAAAGGGAGCAAGGCTACAAGTGTCTATATGAAGAAACATGCTTCTGCATTATTATTATTTTTAATTTAGAAAGTGAGAGAAACCTGCCTTTTAAAAAATATGAATGTTGCTCAGTTAATAATGAGCGCAACCAATCAACACACAGCCTCTTCTATTGCACTGATTGGGAGAAAGGCAATTGGAATTCTGCACCATGGACCAATCAGTACATACTAGGAAAAGTCTGGGAGGAGCTTACATCTCCCTTGGCAACAGTTCACACCAGCCATTAGAGGCGGCCTGGGCCACATTCACACCATAAAGTGGTACCATACTACTTCATACACTCAACGTCTTCCCCCAAAGAATCTTGGGAGTTGTAGTTTGTCAAGGGTGCTGACAGCTGCTGGGAGACCCCTACTCCTCTCCCAGAGCTACAGTTTCCCGAGTTCCCTGTGAAGAGGGACTTGATTGTTAAGCCACTCTGTGAACTATAGGGGGCAAATAGGGGAATCTCCTAGTAACTCCCAGCACCACAAACTACAGCTCCCAGAATTCTTTGGGGGAAGAAGCCATGACTGTTCAAAATGGAATCATAGTGCTTTAAATACGTGGGGTGAATATATGTGGCACTTGAAAGAACAGAACAATGGACAAAGCATATTTGGGGAGCGAGTTGCCCAAGGGTTGCGATCATAAAATCATGGAATCATAGAGTTCGATCATCTGGCCCAACCCCATGCAATGCAGGGAAGCGAACCTACAACCTTGGCATTCTCAGCACCATGATCCAACCAACTGAGCTACTGGGTTATATCAGTTATACAGTGGTGCCTCGCAAGACGAAAAGAATCCGTTCTGTGAGTCTCTTCGTCTAGCGGTTTTTTCGTCTTGCAAAGCAAGCCCATTGACGGATTAGCGGATTAGCGCTATTAGCAGCTTTTAGGCTTAGCAGATAAGCGGCTTAGCGGCTTAGAAAAAGGGGGGGAGGGGGAAAAACCCACAGGAACTCGCAAGACATTTTCATCTTGCGAAGCAAGCCCATAGGAAACTCGTTTTACGAAGCACCTCCAAAACGGAAAACTCTTTCGTCTAGCGAGTTTTCCGTCTTGCGAGGCATTCGTCTTGCGAGGCACCACTGTATTATAACAATTTTCTTTCTTAAAATTGGAAGAAAGCCGTTTTAACATAGGAACCTTGAAGATTTGCAGTACGGCATCAACTAGGCCAAATCTGTCACACAGTTCAGACTAGCTGTAATTTGGAGGGATTTTTTTTGGGGGGGGGTAGAGAAATATCTATTGTATAGGAATGGTATGGGCAGGAAAAACAAGGGCTATCCTAGTTGTATTCCTGGATTTGAGAGTATGGAAGATTGCTATATGAGTAAAAGCTGAAGTTGGGAAGGAAATCAAGTCACCAAGTATGCCAAAAAAAAGAAGTTTTTTTTTTAAAAAATAGTTGGCCGGTACAAAAATGTTCTCCAAACGGAAAAAAAACCCATCCAGAGAATAAAAAAGAGTACAGAAACTGTGATTTATAGAAGTCTATAGTAGCATCTTGGGGGAAGAGACAGGAAGCTGGCAAACGGCACATTGTACCTTGCTGCACTGTAAATAGAAAGCCAAGATGAAATAATTCCATTCTGAAACATGCTGCTCAGCTGACAGCTTGTTAATCAAGTCTCATCCCGATGCAAAACATCTCGTCCGAGCTATGAATCCTCCGGGGAGGCGCAAAATTGAGACCGATGGCAGCTCCTTTCTTAAAATATGTATGGGATGATTAAAAATAAGCCTTGATTTGTCGCAGGGAAAGCGCTCGTACCTGCCGTTTGATGGAGACCAATTCCATATCCAGTTGCCTCAGCAAGGTGGTAGCAGCTGTCGCGTTGGCGGAGACTGCTTCCACATCTTCTTGAGAAAGGAACATTCCTTTGGGAGGTTTCCTCTTGGCTCTGTTCTTAGCTGCCTGGGTACTGTGCTTTTCCTTCTTCACCTGAGGAACTGTTTCCACCAGGGGAACCTGCAAAGTAGAAATCTGCCATACGTTAAGCCGGGATAATACACTTCAAACCATAATCCACACATACAACTGTTTAAGAGGCCTACGAACCTGTAATTTGTCTGATTGTGGTGGCTGATCATTGCAAGGAGTGCAACTGCCACATTACTGGCGCTAGGGCTGAGTGATATCTGGTTTTCAACTTTGTGATATATCACCATCGCAGGAAAAAAAAAAAAGGTAAAGGACCCCTGAGAGTTAAGTCCAGTCGCAGACGACTCTGGGGTTGCGGCACTCATTTCGCTTTCAGGCCAAGGGAGCTGGCGTTTGTCTGCAGACAGTTTGTCCAGGTCATGTGGCCAGCATGACTAAGCCACTTCTGGCACAACGGAACACCGAAACCAGAGCAGCGCATGGAAAGGCAGTTTACCTTTCTGCCGGAGTGGTACCTATTTATCTACTTGCACTTTTTGGCGTGCTTTTGAACTGCTAGGTTGCCAGGAGGATCATGGGGATTCGAACCCCCAACCTTCTAATTGGCAAGCCCAAGAGGCTCGGTGGTTTAGACCACAGTGCCACCCGTGTCCCACAATGTCTCAAATAAGGAAGGAGCTATGTGGAGGCATTGGCTGGCTTTGCAGTTTTTCTTACATTGTGATTTTCACATAGCGCGCACACAAACACATCGTGATTCGCGATATATTGCCAGGTTAAAAATTATGAAACCAGTATCACGATATGAACCTCAAACCGGTTGTGGAAGATGTATAGATATTGTGGAGTTTGGAACTGACAGAGTTAAAACTCCGTGGTGTCCTGTATCTGGGAGGAGCTTGTCGCAGAGAAGTGAGTCAGAGCCTGTGTCGTTGTTCAGACTTGCTTTCGATTCTGCCTGAGACGCAGCTCAGCTGCAGAGAGGCTGTGTGTGTGCTTTTGGAGCACGGGAAAGATGCCGGAAAGTTCTGATGGATTTACTGCTCTGTAAATAAACGCTTCTAGAGATAAGAACCGGTCTGTCTTTGGACTTGATTTATCCCTCATCTCACACGGACGCAGGACCGCTGCTACTCTGCTCCCTGCCAGGTCAGCCTCAAGCCCCAAAGCAGAGCTGCACAGGGGAAGCGCTGACTGGACGCAGGATTAATTTCCCCAAAGATATATCACCCAGCCCTAACTGGCCCCACATGCAGGGACCAGCTTGTACACACCAGCGACTCCATGTGATAGCCCCATATGTGTAATGGGAGAGGCTAGGAACATCGGAAGTTCCCTTATACCAAGTCCGACCAAAATGACCCATCTAGTCTATACCTCAAGGACTGACTCTCTCCCTATGAACCAACCTAGACCCTGAGATCATCCTCCGAGGCCCTTCTTTGTGTGGTGATACGAAAACGGGTCTTCTCTGGGGTGGCTCCCCATTTGTGGAATGCTCTCCCCAGGGAATTTCGCCTGGTGCCTTCACTGCTTACATTTAGGTGCCAGGCAAAACACTGGGCTGATTAACATCTGATATCCTTAAATGTGTTGTGGGAGGGAGGATTGCTCAACTTTATTATGTGTTTTGTGTTTTTTATGTTGCACAGTCATACCTCGGGTTACAGACGGTTCGGGTTTCGCGATTTTGGGTTGCGCACTGTGCCGAACCCGGAAGTACCGGAACAGGTTACTTCTGGGTTTTGGCGCTTGCACATGCGCAGAAGCGCTAAATCACACTTTGCGCATAAGCGCCGAATCACGACCCGCGTGTGCACAGACGCACCGCTGCGGGTGCGAATTCTGAGGGTTGTGAATGTGCTTCCCGCACGGATCACGTTCGCAACCCGAGAGTCCGCTGTATTTTTATGCCCTGAAGTTATAGACTGGCTGGATGGAGAGGAGTGTTAAGAGGAACCGGCTGGGGAACCCCTAGGGGAAGAAGACTCAGAGCCAGGGGACTGGTGGTAGGACGACAATGAGTAGTCAGAAGGAGAAGACGGGGAGGAGGAGGTGTCGGAAGCTGAAGAGGTAACAGGGTTTGGTGAGCAGGAAGATGCTATGGCAGAGAGCGGTTCAGATGTATGGACAATCTTGCCTTGCAGATTGTTTGGGATTAGCAGACCAGCCCGCAGCATGGTGGGGGAAATGTGGACTCCCTGGGAGGAACCACCATCACAGCACTACTGCAGCCACCACGAAGGCTGACATGGTTCTTACGGGTAACAAATTGGAACTCTGGGCCTGCTTGACATACATATGATGGTGACCCCAGTGCTGTTAACCATGCTTGCACTGCATCTGTCAGAACGAGGCTGGCTTCATTAACAATAGCATGTAGATATGCTAAGGCATCTCGTATTTTCCAGGAAGATGTTGTATTTGCATTATTTAGGGAAGAGTGGAACAGGGAATTAGAATGTACAATACGACCCAAACAATGGAAGATTGCTTTGGAATCTAGACAGAATGTTTCTTCTGATTTAAAAATTGGGGGTTTCAGGTAAGCTGGATTCCATAACATCTCTACAAGAAATTGCTGTCAAGCTCAGATATAGGCTGAAAGTGCAATGCAGGAAATGCCTCGTTGAGGCATATAATGTAGGCCAGTGCAGCAAAATACTTGTTTTGCGCTGACGTTGCTGTCTGTATTAATCCTGTATTGGAAAAATCCTTCATATTTGTGGGTGTTCGTGTACTTTTAAATTATTCCCCTGTCGTATGGGGACTAACAACAGGACAACAAAAATGGAATCTGTGAGTCCTTATGGTGACTAAGTGACTTACACTTAAGCCTGGAGGAATAAATACCATCTATTATGTAATGATCTGAAGACCTTAATGCCCTTGGACATTTGGATGGCATATAATGATCTGTATGTGTAAATTAAGATGGATGCATAGATGCTGAGTGTTATTGTGAATGTGAATAGATGATTTGGGTTTTGTTCTGTTGTTGTTGTTTGGTTCCACACACCCCCTTGTGTGCATTTTCTTTTTTTTTTTCTTTCTTTAATAAATTTGCAATTAAAAAAAGGATATGCATTGTATTTTACAGTTGCAAGCAAGGTAAGTGGGTAATAACAAGTTATGAGACTACTTTACAGGGGCTGAGTTGGAATTTATTGCTGGGACAAAGTTGTGATTAACTTGACACGGCTTCCTAGTATGTATTCATTATGTTCAGTATGTATCATGTATTACCTGTTATCATGCATTGTATTGTTCATTATTATGAACTGTAATTTATACAGCTGTTTAAATTTTTGTTATTGTATGGATGTTGTGTTATGCATTTAATATTGGCTTGTATCCAAGGTAGTGCTCAGTCAGTTCTTCCATTAGGGCCAGGTGATCTGTTTTCCCCTCACTGATAGCAAATCACACTAGCAAGTTGGAGTTCACTCTTTATTAGCAAAAACAGGATCCACACAAGGAGCGTCAGGCCTAATGAGGACAGCAACTCATCTCCGGCAGATTGCCTGGGCTGAGTCTTTGCTTTGTTGGAAGCTGCCTTTTGAGGGTTCAGCCCCAAAGGTATTTGTAAAATAAATACCCTTATAGAAGGTTGCTACTGGTTTTACCAGCTGGAGGAAAAGAATCCTGTCCCCGCTCCCCTCAGCACTTTCCAAGTGTGTCACTCAAAGCTACACAACGATTTCCACGCCACTCTTTCCAAAGCTAGGCCACCAATATGTCACTTTAATTCTTTGCCAGAAATAAAAGAAGACCTAGCTTGTTGAGTGGGTGGGAGAGAGAGAGAGAGAGAGAGAGAGAGAGAAGAGTAAAGTTTAAGTTTGAGATGTAATTTCCTGTGTGTCAGCCAGAGGGGAAGAAGCAGAAACTAATTTAAGACAAAACATGAGGGGTCAGATGATTGCAGACTAATCCTTAAAGCTCATTCATTTTTATATGCAGTACCGCAAAGCACTAAGATAAGGATTTTTGCATGGGTATGGAATCTGCCCTGCAAAAGAAAATAAAAGGTCTTCTGGGGACAAGGTAGGCAACAGAAAGAATGCATTTTCAAAACATGAATCTGGGATATTGTTTAGCGTTTCAAAGCACTTGGATTTGCTTGCAGCTCCAGTACAGATTTCTCTCTCTAAAAAACTCATTGTTTTGCTTCTCTCCCAGTCTCTTACGGATAAGGAAGTATACACAGCAGAATGTGAAAGGGTCTTCTAAAATATTTGTGCTACCACCATTACTTCTTCCTTTCCTTCTTTGAAGACTGCTAGGTATGAAGTAAGGGATGCGGGTGGCGCTGTGGTCTAAACCACAGAGCCTACGGCTTGCTGATCGGAAGGTCGGCAGTTCGAATCCCCGCGACGGGGTGAGCTCCCGTTGCTCAGTCCCTCCTCCTGCCCACCTAGCAGTTCAAAAGCACGTCAAAGTGCAAGTAGATAAATAGGTACCGCTCCAGCGGGGAGGTAGAGGGCGTTTCCGTGCGCTGCTCTGGTTTGCCAGAAGCGGCTTAGTCATGCTGGCCACACGACCCGGAAGCTGTACGCCGGCTCCCTCGGCCAATAAAGCGAGATGAGCGCCGCAACCCCAGAGTCGTTTGTGACTGGACCTAAGGTCAGAGGTCCCCCTTTACCTTTAGGTATGAAGTAGTCGTGCTGCTCTCTCCTAGTCTGAGGGAATAAACCAGGGGTCGACAACCTAAGCATGGGCCACAAACAGCCCACGGGGGTCATTTAACCAGCCCCTGAACCGGGCCACCCGCAGATGCAGACACCAGAAATCAGGCGCACGATCCGACCCACGGAGGGATCTCTGCTAGAGTGAACCGGCCCAGGTGAGGTAAACCTTGCCGACCCCTGGAATAAACCTTCCCTGAGCAGGCAACACACCTTGTTCTAAAGATGGGCTGCAGCAAAGGGGTTGAATGTCAGGTCTCATCTCCAGGTTATCTTGGAGAGCTGCTACCAGTCAGTGTAGACAATACTGAACTAGATGCTCCAATGGTCAGGCAGCTAAGCACCTATGATGGCTGGTGCCTCCTCAGATAGGGAGGAGTCTCTGTAGGCTGACAGCTGTGATCTGCATTAGCCAGAGCTGAGTGAAATAGCTATCACAGAGGGCAACAGTCACATGCACCAGAATAGCAGCACATTATATTTTACGTGTTTTTGTTACCTCGTGGTTCAAACCAAGAGCATTCCATAGCTTCGTTTACATCTCTGCCTCTGTTCCCCTTCCTCCCCCCTCCTCTTTTTCTGCATAGTCATAACTATGTTTTTACCACAATGTGCAGCAATTGTTCCCTCTAGTCACCCTTGGGCTTGCAAGCCAGAGATTGAAACCAGTTTTTAATCTTGATTTTCAATCTCTGCTTTGAAAGCAAACTTTGGCTGGCTTTAAATGATGGTTATGCCAGTCTGGGCACCATGACCCAAGTTTCGTGATCACTAACAAGGAAAGGAAGGGGGCTTTAGTGTGGGGTAATTCAGAGATGCTGACAGAGAAGCAATTGGAGGGGGGGGGCTCTGCAGTTTGTGTGCCTCTGGATCTCAGCCCCCCTCCCTCGCAGTTGTTCGTCAGCTATTAATGATTCCTTTGTTCCGGCAGGCTTTTGTTCATATGCGGGGAGCTAATGTTCTTAGGCTTGGTTTCTACTGCTGATCTTGTCTCCTTGGCTGATTGTTTCATATTGATGAGGTTTTTTCGTTTAATGAAACTGTCCGTTTTAAATGCAAGCAACCCCGAGCGGTGCCTTTGCACCAGGAGGGCAGCATATAGCTGCTTCAACAAATTAATAAAAATAAAATAATAGGTCCCTCCCTCCCCCCCAAAACACTGTGATGGAGGAGCACCCCCTACAACGTACATTCAAAGTTGAAAAATACTTCTGCACACAGATAACCATGGGCACAGACTGTTCACTTCTGAACTAGAGACAGAAAACAAGGCCGCGTAAATATTCTGTTGGGAGCCACCCAATGTGGCTGGGAAAACTGAGTCAGATGCGTGGCATATAAATAATAAAGTTGTTGTTGCTGTGTTTGCAATTACGTAAATAACTGTTGTTAGATGCTTTGAGCATGGTTTTAGCTATGGAAAGGCGGCCTACAAATAACATGATGATGATTTGCACTATGTTTGGGGAGAAGGCCATTTCTGCTCCTTTGCTTCCACACATTCCAGCGCAATTGGGACACTGTGACCCCATCCGTCTTCCCAAGCGCTCTCTGTGTGCCAGGGGGCTCAAGGGAACAGAGATAGGCCACAACAAATAATGGCCAGCAAGCACAAGTCAACATCTGTGGGCAGTGGCACCATCCATCAGAGACACCACCATCGACACATTTTAGGGTAAGCTTTTTGGAACACACGGCGCAGCTAACAATCCCTTAATGTGTGTGGGGTGTGTGGAACCTTTTTCCACCAAGGGCCACATTCCACATTAGGTGACCTCCCAGGGGCCGCATGCCACAGATGGGCGGGACCAGAGGCAAAAGTGGGCGGGGCGATGGTTCTAATTTTGGTACTGTAGGCCACAACCTAGCCACGCAAACGTCAGGTTTCCACACCCCAACCGTTACATTTTTCCATTCTCCATAAAGGTAAAGGGACCCCTGACCGTTAGGTCCAGTCGTGACCGACTCTGGGGTTGTGGCGCTCATCTCGCTTTATTGGCCGAGGGAGCCAGCGTGCAGCTTCCGGGTCATGTGGCCAGCATGACTAAGCCGCTTCTGGCAAACCAGAGCAGCGCACGGAAACGCCGTTTAGCTTCCCGCAGGAGTGGTACCTATTTATCTACTTGCACTTTTGTGCTTTCGAACTGCTAGGTGGGCAGGAGCTGGGACTGAACAACGGGAGCTCACCCCCTCGCGGGGATTCGAACCGCCGACCTTCTGATCAGCAAGTCCTAGGCTCTGTGGTTTAACCCACAGCGCCACCTGCGTCCCTATTTCCCTTCTCCATGCAGGCAAACAAAATGCATTATCGTTGTCTTCCAGGGCAGGTTCTAGTCAGGCAAAAGCACTTGAGGAGGGTGTAAAAAGGTTTGGCTTGAAGAGACTCCCAAGGGCTGGATAAGAGCGCTATTCAGCCTGAGCTTCTGTTTACAGTAGCAGAAGAAATAAATTATATTTAATTTTTTTTCACTGCTCCACAGAACATCTGAAGGATGAAGCAGGGACTTTATTTTTTTTTTTAAAAAAAAGGAACAATGGGATTTGCTGATCAAAGGATTAAAGGAATACACAAGCAACGAGGGGAAAGGGGCAGAGATTTCACTTTGTTAACAAGCTTTAAGAAAACCAATTGTGACACGTACATTGTGCGGAGGACCCTTATATAATTTCTTCCACTCTCATATTAATTTTTAATACCATTTAACCAAATGATAAAGCGGCGTACTCCGAGTTCATCCAGTTTTTAATTAAATAGGGAGGGAGGGGAGGAGGGAGAAGAGAAACCTGACCATGTCATTTCCAGAAAAATATGACAAGAGAAGGGAGAATGGGGAGAGATGTACGTCCTCTCACAGATTAATCTCGCAGGATAATTTTGGATTGCATCAGCCGAGGGACTACAGATATGCAGGCTGATTAACTCTGTGCTGCCAGTTCCGACTGACAACTTCCATCTTTGCTCTATTCAAGGTGGTCACCTTGGTTGTTAACCCAGGTAGAACCAATGCAATTATCCCTCACTAAGAGCCCTGCAGCTCAATAATCTAGAAGGCCAGGGATAGGGAATCTCGAGGCTGTGGGCAGATTGTGGCCCTCTAGAGGTTTCCATCTGGCCCTTGGAATCCTTCCGAAGACACATTGCACACCGAGTTTGCTCTGTGCCATTCTCAACTACTTTGGCCTGGCTGGAATGTGTCCTTGAACTACAGTGGTGCCCCGCAAGACGAAATTAATTCGTTCCGCAAGTTTTGCCGTCTAGCAAATTTTTCGTCTTGCGAATCACGAAATCCCATAGGAATGCATTGAAAATCAATTAATGCGTTCCTATGGTCAAAAAAAGTCCAAACAAAGCCAAATTTGGTACAACAACAGTTTATTAACTGCTCTTTAAAGTCACACATACTGTAAAGAGCAGTTCAAAAATTGAAGGGAAAATAAATTAACTTTATAAACAAAACATGTCTTTGTTTTTAGACAAAGGAAACAAAGCCGCGAGACCATTTTCGTCTTGCGAAGCAAGCCCATAGGGAAATTTCATCTTGCGAGGCAAATCGCAAATGGAAAAACCTTTCGTCTAGCGAGTTTTTTGTCTTGCGAGGCATTCGTCTTGCGAGGTACCACTGTACGATGGTGCCTCCTACTTGCCTAAATGATGTGATGGGGGGCAAAAAACCCCCCTCACTTTTACAAGGCTGGTGCATTTATTTTTCAAGTAACAGTGGTATCTAATAATCTGCCCACCTTTGCCTCTGATGCCACCCACCCTGGCATGCCGTCCCTGGAAAGTTAGCCATAAGAGATCTGTTCCTCAGACTGAAAGGGTTTCCCCACCCTGCAGCAGACCTTAATAGTGCCTCCATTTTAAAGGCATGTTCTAGGATTTAATCCCAGGAGAAGAAATGGGACAACTAAGCCCCCATATCTTATCCAATTTTGCAGTGGTCCTCTGCAGCGCTGAGAATGGGGAAAGGAGTATAAACGCTCAAATGCACCCAGGGGCACTGCTGCCCTGCACTGGGGTGGTGGGGTGGGACAGATGGACCTTGGGGGGGGGAGTGTCCTCTTCCAACTCTACATTTCTATGGTTCTTCACCAGGTCTCTGTCAAACAGGTCAAAACAGTAGTGGAGGGGGCAAATTTGAAGGTGGGGGGGAGTAAGGGGGGTCTGTGGAAGAGAGAGATGCCAGAGAAAAGGCAGCAGTTGGGAGAAGAGTCGAGAGAGTCCCTCCTGCTGCAAACAAATACAGAAGAGGAACCTCCACTGCCTTGCGGGATATCTTCGGGAGAAGAAAAGGCTAAGGAGTAAACCAGAGGTCGGCAACGTGTGGCCCATGGGCCAGATGTGGCCCACGAAGACCGTTTTACCGGCCCACAAGCTGCCCCTGAACTGAGCCACCCACTTGGCGAATCCTCCATGCGCTGCGCTAAAATGGTACAGCGTGGTGCGGGGACTCACCGAGCGCGCCGGAAATCACGTCTGCACACGCACAGATACCAGAAATTGCATCTGTGCATGTGCAGATGCTGAAATTCGCTTGGGCGCAGGCGCAATTTTCAACATCTGGGCACGTGCAGAAGTGATTTCAGGCGTCGTGCTGCGTCAGTCCGGCCCACGGACGATCTCCATGGGAGTGATCCAGCCCATGGCCGGTAAACCTGGCTGACCCCTGGAGTAAACCTTACACAAATCTGGAGTGGAGTCCCTAAGACGGTTGGATGGCGCCTTGTAAGCCTCCTTCCTGCTACTCCTGCAGCCCAGCTAGTGCCAAACGTAATTCTCTGCTTTCCTTTGGACCACATCAGCGAGGCTGAGGAGGGGGCCTTGTTATCTGGGCAGGCCGGGACCTCCATACACACTGCCCGGGCTTGCATCCTAGGGAGACCACTTCAGTGCTGCTAACACAGCGGTTTGACTTCACCCCCGGAGGCGGACTCCGTTGTCTCTCAAGACAGCTGCCAACGACTATGGCAATAGAGAGAGCGCACAGCCATTGTGACTAGTAGTACTCTCATTGTACCCCACAATGCACTGCAGCTGCTGGGCAGTGACCGAGGCTCCAAGAACAGTGTCTGCTGCCAAACACCTGGTTTCCCTTCTCAGACCTGAAGAATGCACACACGTACGCAATGCACACATGCGCACGCACACACAAGCACACAATACTCTTATGTATTCTTAAGAGGCAGCGTGTCCTTGTGCCCGCAGAGCGACTGGATGCGCTTTGGCAATTCTGGAGGGACCAGGTGAGTACAAGGGAGGGAACGAAGGCAGAGATTAGCTCTACTACAGCGTGATAAACAAGGGTGTGTAATCCAACGCACACTGCTTGGCTGCAAAGGGGACCTGAACTCAAACATTGCAGCCATCTGTTTCCTTTTGGAAAGCACAGCAGACACAAATTAACTTTGACTTTCAGCATGCACGGCTACGTCCACCGTTCTTGGCTTTGCAGCGGGGAGCCAGTGGCAATAAAAGGCTTTGGGGGGTGAGGGTGAAGCACAGCCAAAGCCAACATTTGTCATAAGCAAAGCCTGTCAAAGGGATTTCAAAACTTTTAGCTAATTATACACCGATCCTAAAACATCCATCCAACAAAGAGACAGTTGTGGCCTTGGTAGTGCCAGAAAACAATGCCAATTAAAAAATAAAATAAAAGCGAGAGTGGGATATTTTTATTGGTCTTGCAAACCACACTCATCTGCTTTTACATAAGTCACACCATTGGTTCACTGAGCCCAGCATTGCCTGCACTGACCAGGGTTTTAGGAGAGAAAAAGTCCTACAAGGTCAGATTGGCAAGTGAAATTTGCGTGCTTTCAAATGTTGGTTCAAGGGAAAAAGTAGGCATTTTTAGAAAGGAGAATTCCCTGGATGCCAAAATCCAAGTCTGGGACAAGTTGTCTTTGGTGAGAGAACCCCAGCAAAGATTTAAGATAACAAAACATGCAGAAAAGTAAAGCGTGGAAAATATAGGCTGTCAGGCCTTTAAAATATGCCCTTGTGAGATCTAAAATTTGCCCCTTCCCCAGTATAGAAAAAAGACAGCACCTTTGGTAAGTTTAAAATGATTTACTTACAAACTCTCCAAAGGTCAGATTCATACAGCATTCAGAAAAATTGCATGGGCAGCAAAACTTGGTTAGTTACAGTGGTAAAAGTTCCTAAATTATTAGTACAGGAACTAAGGAGAGGCATGTTAGAGCCATGCAGCTAAGTTTAGCCAGCTTAGCCTCTTCATACACTGAGCTTCTCAGATAGACCGGGGAAGAACAATGCTTGATTACCTAGTCTCTTCCAAAGAGAGCTAAGCCTGCTGGACAGCTTACTCTATGGTTTTAACCCCTTCATACATTCATTAGACTTAAGCATGTTGGTTATATGAGGCTGGTTATCCCATAATTTGTTTATGTCTTCTGGACCTCTGCTTTGGGGTCAGGTTGTTCCTGACCCTGGTCTGAAAGATTTGGATTACGAATGCTAATATTGTGAAGGGGTAGGGTGGAAAGAGCTTGTTCAAAGACCTGTGACGGCACTTGCGGTACTAACATCAAAGAGCTGCTCATCACCTCAGAAACACAATACACACCTCAAGCTTCCTGGATTGGGGATTTGGCAGGCAGGCAATTTTAACAGAATTTAAACTGCATTAAATTTGTGCTTAATTATCACTCAATGTCACAGTAAACTCCCAAAGTGGGAGCTCCCTCCAGCAGCACTTCATTAGGTGTTATTGGATAAATTCATCCATCTGTCACTTAAGAATTAAAAAAAAAATGATTGCAAAAATTATGAAAGGGGTTCTGTCAAAAAGGAACACAAGGGCATGGGAAACATACATGCTTCCAGAATTCAGCATTTGAAAGACAGTCTATGCAATGGTCTGCTGATTTATGCATTACATTATATTTATAGTCTACGTTTCCTCCAAGGAGCTCCAGGAAGTGAAAACGGTTCTCCCAACCCACTTTCCTCTTCACAACACACCTGAGCAGAGGTCTGTTATACTGAGAGGTATTAATTGATTCAAGGTCACCCAATGAGTTGCACGACAAAGTGGGGATTTAAGCCTGGGTCTAACCCCAGGCCCAGTCTGGCAAAGGAAGTTAGGTCATTTATTTGTCTAGCTTAGTACTGCTGACATAGATCAGATACAGCTCCCCGATGTCTCAGAGTCTTTCCCAACCATGTGCCATGGACGCAGAGGAGCGGTGGGAGGCATCGGCTGGGGAACCTCCAAGGGAAAAAGCCCGAGTGCCTGGGGATTCGTGGTGGGATGACAATGAGTGGTCTGAAGGAGAAGACTGGGGAGGAGGAGGTGTTGTAAGCTGAAGAGGCAACAGGATTTAGTGAGCTGGGAGAGTCTGTGACAGAGAGCAGTCCGGACTCGGAGGTAGAAGCAGAGGCTGGAAAGGAGTGGGGCCAAGAGGCAGAGATGAGTCCAGCTGGGGAGGAAGCCAGGATGGCTCCCCCTCCTGCTGAGATGAGCTTCCTCACCCCACCCGACAAGAAGAAGCTTCCTCATCCCTGCATTATGCCACACTGGCACATTGCTTCATGACTCACAGCAATGCACATTATGCGCAAAAATGTGGTTGCCGCCTTTGTCCTTTGGCTGCTTGCGTGCTGCTCCCAGTAATGTGTGCAAGCTTTCACTCACACAGGTATAATGGCTCGCATGGTTATGTCCCTTGCAAGCCCCCACACCCCTAACAGAACAGTGTGCCTAGCGTGGGTTGCAACCACTGCAAGGCGCTCTGCTTGTGGTGGTGTTCGAGTGGCCTTCTCAGTGGTGGCCCTCAGACTTTAGAACGCCCTCCTTGGGGAAGCACAACAGTTCCTTTCATTGCTGGGCTTCAGGTGCCAGCCAAAGGCTTATTTATTCAACTAGCCTTTGGGGAACCTAGTTACCCAGGGACCTAATCCTCATGCGTGTTCAACTTTAGTTTTGGAAGGTTGAGTTTTTAAGACATTAATGGTGTCGTGAATCAGTTTGTGTTGATGGGTTTTAATTATACTGCGTGCTGCTCTGGGCTGCCAATTGGATGGAAGATTGGTTTTTAAAAAATAAATCAAAACGAACAAACAATATGGCGGAAATTGGATAATCTATCAGCAGCTGCACCAGATTGCAGGAAGTACATCGTTGTATGCAACACAGATTAAGTGTCATCCGTGCTGTTACTGTCTCCACAGTGAAGAAGTGTTTAATCTGCCCTACTACAACTAAGGAACTGTTCTTTAAGCGGGGAGACCTCTAGTAGTAGAAGGTTGAGGACTGTTTCCTTGACAGTGGATTTGTCTGGTTGGTTACTTCCACCATGGGGTAATTATTATCAATTGCACCATGGAGGAATCCAACAGCCCACGTGTTGTGACCATGCACCAAGACAAAACTCTGCATGGAGCAACTATTAGATAAGGTCAGCAAATTTCGTTCATGGTGCAAGAAAAACAGTTCAAATGCAACCAGTACAACCGTGGGTGGGCAAAGGATTGCCTCGGATATTCATCTTTACAGATACTAGTCTTAGCAATTTAGTAATCACGCTGGCCTCTCAAAGCCATTATGAGGTTGAGATAAAAGCAAGAACATCAGTGGTGGACACCGACCACTGCCTGCTCCAATGCAACCCCAATTTACAGATGTCTCTGGTCCTCATGACAAGCAGATGAAGTTTGAAAACAGGGTGAGAAGGTGCTGAATGAAAGAACACAGTAAAGATGGCATCCAGATTAAAGCAATGGTGCCAAGTTCCCAGTTGCAGAGCTTCCTCTGAACAGTAGATTAGTTTGCCACACGCACTCCTAACGTACAATTTAGCTATGGGCTTCCAGCTGATGATTTAATTCCCATCATCTTCAATGCTGAATGTATTGTTGACAGGTGCCTTTGGCACTAATCAAGATAGCAGCCACGTACGATGTGGCAGTCTTGGAGTTTGTAGAATGATGTTTGCCCCCAAGACGTCAAGGGATGTGTCACAATTTGCATCCAGCCCTGCTCCTGTTCGAGCAAATAAGATGATCGTTTTGTGCCATCCGGTTGCCAAGAGCAGTGATGTTTTACTGGGCCAAGGAAGCATTTTTTAAAAACAGCTGTCTTAGGCTGCCGTGCTACAATTTAAAGAGAAGGAATATATAATCTCCCCTCTTCCAAACTCCTCCAGGGAATTTTGGTATCAAAACATTGTTATTCACTCAGATGTTTTAAAATTTTATATTTAATGCAGCCTGGCGAAAGGGTGAACTGGACGTCTGCCCATCGCATTGCTGTCTATTCTTTTGCACCTTTAATGTAATTGCTTATTCTACATAATCCTGAGTCTGATTAACCACAAAAGTGACTTAATAGATTGTATGAGCATAAGGTACAAAAGTACAACGTTCCAAGTGTGACAAATTTCTGCGATAAGCAGTGATAAAGGGCTTCTTAAAATTTAGCATCACCAACACTCCCCGACAAGACAGCTACATATGTGGCAAAGCCGTGCACCTAGGTGGTCTCTCAAACATTTATAGCCCACCAACCACGTCCACAAGGGGCATGAGAATCTTCCTGTTTCTGATGTGTGTCTGCCTGGTGGCGAGGAGAGAGAATGAGGGAGTCCAGTGGCCGGTAGGCCGCACTTAGCTGGATAAACCGAGATGGACCAGCCCGATTCACTGAGGAAAGCTTTCCTTCCCATGAATCTCCCAACTCGCAAGCTAGAATCCTGAACACTCAAAGAAAGTTCTACTGGACACAGATGTTCTTACATGGTTCTGGCTCAAGTTTCAGATTGCAGTTCTAGCTGCTACATGTCCTTGATTACGCACATGACAACACAGGTGGCATGCATGGCATGGGGGAAGACCAGTGCTTTTTTTCTGGGGGGACGCATACTCCTAAACATTTTGTGAATCTAACGGGAGAAGAAACAAAGATTTTTAAATGTTTCGTTTCTTCTCTAGCACATTGAATCGTCAGTTCCGTTGCTACCCACGATGGCGGCCTCATTTCCTGTCACTGTGTTTCCTGAGTCTCAAACGGAAGTGAGCGTTTAATGTGTGAAGTAGGAGTTGGAATCTAGCATGGTGATTGGTCAGTTTCATTGTTACCACCCCCGATGGCGGCCTCATTTCCTTTCCCAGTTTCTCCTGAGTTTCCGACGGAAGTGAGCGTTTAATGTGTGAAGCAGTGTGGAATGTGGATGTGTGGTGTTTTTCTGATGAAAGTTTGGCCTCGTTGAGGGGCAGTATATGAGTAGGAAGATGTTAGTGCACACAACCTCATGCCAATGTGGAAGTTATTGTGAGCTGTCAGCTGTGTAATATGAGGCAATGCATGTTCTTTGTACTTTTGTCCATTTACTGTATTTATTTTTCCCCATTTGAACTATAAAATGGTGATTTTCTTGAGTCAAAATGAAAGTACTCCTAAATGTTGGTTTTTTTTAAAGGAAAAAAGCACTGGGGAAGGCTTTCTTCACCTCTCTCATCACACTAGAAGTCATGGACATCCTAGTGAAGCTGAATATTGGAAGATTAAGAACAGATAAAATAAAGGGCTTTTCTCGGTCAGGGTGGGGGGAAGCTGTGAAACTCCCAGAAGTTCCTGAACTACACATACCATCAGCCACAGCAAACATGATCCAACAGCCAAGGATGTTGGGAGTTGCAGTTCAGCAACATGTGAAGGGCCAAAGGTGACTTAGGATAGAGAGGTGAGCCAAGTTAATAAAAAATGACCCCAACAGCAAGCAAACAGTTGAGGCTAAAAGAATCAGAGGCACAAACTTCTAGAACAGACTTGTAACTAACCTGTGTTTTCATATTACCTCCCACATAAGCTAAGGCAGTTAGAACTGAATCCTTACTTTAAAAAAACAACAACACCTAGATGAAGAAAGCACAAACTACTTAGGATTGTTTTAAGCAACTCCACAGGCTATTTCCCCCCTTCCTACCTTAAATGTACTAAAGCATTATTAGGGGAAATACCTCTTTTTTGTTCTCCTTGTTTTGTTCAACCTCGATATCGATAGGGTTGGTTCCATTTGCTTCTTCTATTTCATCCTCGCTAGAAAACAAAAGAGGAAGAAAATGCCACATTATTTTTCAGTAAACACCAGACAGATCACTTTAAAGAAAAGATGGTGTGCAGGTTCTAATACAGCAAAATATAATCAAAAAGAGAATGCAAGAATCTTATAAGGAACATCCAGGGGAGATGCTCAAACTAAGGAAACAATCACACTATCACCTAAATAAGTATTAATGTGACCTGTATTTAGAGAGACAGGTCATTCTTATATTTTAAGAGACCATCTCACAAGAACTACTGAAGTAGACACAGGCTTTTTTTTTGCGTGCGAGCCACCAATCCATTACATCTTAGAAGAACTATAACAATAGCCACTTCACTGAAAGGTCTACAGCACTTGCGATTACTTATACCTGACACCAAGTTTCCAAACCTTAGAAGCAAGTAGCTGCTTTTAAGCTGTTTCCTTTTATTTGTTTTAAATCATTATATATTATGGTTTGGGATTATTTGCTTTGTAAGCTGCCATGGCAGTTTCATATTATGTCTTTTTGGAAGGGGAGCAATAAATACATAAAAAATAGCCCTGAACCCTTTGCGTTTGTTTTTGTTTTTTTTTTAAATTCATGGGTCACATCCATCATTGCTGCTCCAACAGTGCAGCACACTTCTGCTTGAACAACAGAATCTTTCCCACCTCTCCCCCATCAGCCCTCTGCAAAATCAACCCAAGAAGGTTGACACACACTCCAGGCAAAGTCTAAGAGCACATGGGAGAGGATAAGAAGGGGAAGATCCCATGGAACTCTGTGTGTGCAGTGTTGGTGACAACCTCATGTTAGCCCAAGCCCAGATGGCGCAAACCAACTGGCAGAGGATCCTATGCACGAGAACATGAAAGCAGCCTGCTGGATCAAGCCACTGGGCCCATGTAGTCCAGCATCCTGTTTTCACAGTGGCCAACCCGATGCCTGTGGGAAACTAAGGAGGGCATGATACACAGGAGCAACAGTCTCCCCTCCTGCGGTTTCCAGCAACTGGTATTCAGAAGCATTGCTTCCTTCAACTGTGGGGGCAGAGCCTAGCCATCGGATGCCGGTGAGTTCCAGTGTTATGAGACAGCGAGAGAAACCTTTCTCTATCCACTTCCTCCATGCCATGTGCTGTGGTCTAAACCACTGAGCCTCTAGGGCTTGCCGATCAGAAGGTCGGCGGTTCGAATCCAAGCGATGGAGTGAGCTCCCGTTGCTCTGTCTCAGCTCCTGCCATCCTAGCAGTTCAAAAGCACACCAGTGCAAGGAGATAATAATAATAACAACAACAATAAATAAAAATAATAATTTTATTTATACCCCGCCCTCCCCAGCCAAGACTGGGCTCAGGGTGGCTAACACCAGATATAAAAACAATTGATTAAAATACAACTTAAAAACAAGATTAAAATACAACATTAAGATGCAGCCTCATTTCAGTAGAAACTCAAATCAAAAACTTTTGTGGGATCAAAATGTCAAATCTTCCCCAAGGCCAACTATCCAGACTGGTCCTACGTGGGCCAGAAAAAAGCCAGGGAAGTCCCCAAATAAGAGTTCCATCACAGAAGGAGAAAGGAAAAAAGAAAGAGGGGAAGGGGATCAAGTTGATTCCAAGCCAAAGGTCAGGCAGAACAACTCTGTCTTACAGGCCCTGCAGAAAGAAATCAGATCCCGCCGGGCCCTGGACTCATGAGACAGAGCGTTCCACCAGGCCGGAGCCAGTGTTGAAAAGGCCCTGGCTCTGGTTGAAGCCAATCTAACTTCCTTAGGGCCCGGGACCACTAGGGTGTTGCTATTTATGGACCTTGAGGCTCTCCGTGGGGCATACCGGGAGAGGCGGTCCCATAGGTACGAGGGTCCTAGGCCGTGAAGGGCTTTAAAGGTCAAACGCTTTAAATAAATAGGTACCGCTCTGGCGGGAAGGTAAACGGCGTTTCCGTGCGCTCTGGCTTCCGTCATGGTGTTCCGTTGCGCCAGAAGCGGCTTAGTCATGCTGGCCACATGACCTGGAAAACTGCCTGTGGACAAACGCTGGCTCCCTCGGCCTGAAAGCGAGATGAGCGCCGCAACCCCAGAGTCGCCTTTGACTGGACTCTAACCATCCAGGGCTCCTTTACCTTTAACCATGCTGTGCATTATTTTACAAACTTCTATCATGTTTCCTGCCTTGTCCTCTAAACTAAAAAGTCTGAAATGCTGCAACTTTTCTTTGTGAGGGAGTTGCTCCATTTCCCTGCTCATTTTCCAAAGCTTTTCCAACTCTGCAATATCCTTTTCCAGGCTAGGAGACCGGAACTGTACACAATATTCCAGTTGCACCATAGATTTGTACAACGGCATTATGATACCAGCAGTTTTATTTTCAATTCTTTTCCTGATTATTCCCAGTACGGAAATGGCCTTTTCCAGAAGCAATTCCCACTGAGTTCAATGGGCCTTACTCCCAGGTAAGTGAATATAGGGTTGCAGCCCAAACGGGGCTGCACACAGATTTTCTTGTTTGCTAAATCATACGGTATCTTTCTTTTCTTTTTTTTAAAAAAGGAAGGAAGGAACCACAGGTGACAGATTTTTCCCTGCCAGGCACAAAACAGCATATGCTCTGCAATCTGTGTACGTGTTTGTTTTAATTCCTGGCTGAGTGAAAACGCGTTCTTGTCAATAACAAAAGAATAAACAACGGACATCAAACTGGAACAATATTGATTGTCATGGAACAGGCAGAATAAGGGTGTTGGGGAAAACCAATCAATCATTTTATTTGTATGCCGCCTTTCTAAAGTTAAAACCATGCTCAAGGTGACTTGCAACATGTGAAAAATTACATGGCAACAAACATAACAGAAGCAGTCCTAAGCAATAAACAAAACATAAAAGGTACACAGCCAAATCAAACAATTTCCACACAAATCCTAAGATCCAAAATAAAGACACAGTGGACGCTTGGGTTGCGAACGTGATCCGTGCGGGGTGCACATTCGCAACCCGCAGCGTTTGCAACCCACAGCGGCGCGCCTGCGCAAGCGCGGGTTGCAATTCGGCGTGTCTGCGCATGCGTGACTGCCGAAACCCGGAAGTGACCCGTTCTGGTTCTTCCGGGTTTCAGCGGTCTGTAACCCAAAAAAACCGCAACCTGAAGCATCTGTAACCCAAGGTATGACTGTACATAAAATTAACAGCAACAACAGCAACACACACCTCTGCAACAAAACACCTTAAACAATACTGCGGCCCAAGGGTCTGTCCAGCAGCTTCAGCTTTTGTAGCTGGAGTCAGTCCAGGCCCTGCCCTCCCAGGCCAGGTGGGAAAACGAATGTAAGATCTTGCAAGCACTCACAGCCCTAAGAGATTCCTTTAGATCTTAACCAATCCCACACTGAAGTATCAAGGTGCCTAATAATGACTTTAAATAAACCCCAGTTAATAAAACAAAAATATATTAGCAAAGTATTTCAAAGTCATCTGTCACCACTATCTACAATACCAGCCATGAAGGCAAATATTTTATATTCTGGGATATATGTGTGATAGTTAACATTAGCCATACTCAAGAGTAGACCCACTGAAATCAATGAACTTGTGTCCATTGATTTCAAAGGGCCTTATCACCCTATGAAAGTACCCCACACTGGGTGGGATAAAAATAATAAATTATTATTATTACTATTAATTATTATTATTTTTATTACTGTCAGTGATAAGCTGTCAAACGGGGCCTGCAGGCTTAGTGGATTTTTTGTTTGTTTGTTTATATTCACTTACATGCTGCTTAATCAACAGAAACCTCTGTTATATAAAACAATATAAAATATACAAGGAAATAATACTTAAAATGAAAGTTCGTTCAGTTCAGCTATGGGGGAAGTAAGCCCAGGCACAGATCTACTATGAAACTAATTAAGCTTAAGCTTCAAAGCTCCTAATCCCGGGGGGGGGGGGGGCAGAAGTGACTTTAGCCCATATTGCTTTAAAAAATGGGTCTAGTAGATTAGATTTTTTGTTGTATATATTAAAACAGTCCCAAAGTCTGAGAGTCAGTGGCACAGATGCTGTAAAGGTGGAGTGTCACGGTAAACTGGCTGTTTTGCTGAAGAGCGCTTTAATTCTTTAGGCATATTGTCTCTAGAAAATGACATTTTCGTCTGAAACTGTACGTGCATGTTGTTAGAAAAACCAGAAAAAAATAGTATTTTGCAAAACGTGCTTCATGTAATACGAGATGATCCAGCACAGCAATTCTAATCAAAATCTGAGATGTAGTAGTAATTATTTTATTTTTTTAATGTGGTGACCTGTCGTGGAACAACCCCATTGAAGAAGATAACAGTGGTTACCCAGACTTTGTTGCTGGTTGTGATGGGCTCAAACTTCAGAGACCCTGAAATGTAGGTCCTCCACTGAGTAAGACTAATTTGTACCAAGACTAAGGACAACTGCTGTCTCACGTGCATAATCAAAGAAATGCAGCCACAAGAACTAGAGGAAGTAGGGTACCCAGTCAGGTTCCACCTATCTCAGTACTATTTAGGCTGACCAGCAATGGCCCACCACAGTTTCTTCCCATCCCTACCTGGAGGTGCCAGGAATGAAACCTTCTGCTTGAACCTGGAGTTGTCAGGGATTGAACTCTTTCCCCTTCTGGAGCTCAGCAAGAAAGGGATGGAGCAAAGGCTCAGAGGGCTAGTTGGAGGGAAGAAGAAGCCCCAATCTGGCTCATGGATCACCTACTGAGCAAAGGGAAGAGGCAATGGCAGGGACTAGCAGAATGCCACCAGGTGTGTCCCAGGAGAAGGTGAGCTGGAGTCGGAGGCCAGCGATTTGTGGGGAACTGCACCGGCCAGGAGGCAAGAGTCGGAGGCTGAGGAAGCTTCCGAGCTGGAGGGTGGAGCTCAGGATGGGTTGGAAGAAGCGGAGGAAGAGGCAGGTCAAGCAACTGAAGGGCCAAGTGTTTCCCCACCCTCTCCTGCACCACTGTCTCCCAGAACCAGGAGCGGAGTGAAAAGGGAGGAGCAGAGGCGGCTTCCACGCAGGCTCAGTCTCCGGCTGCATGCGTGCAGCCCGCCGAGGGGAATGGTCCCCTGCTGCTGCAACTGCTTCATAAGAGTGAGACCTGGGAATAGCTGCCTAGATTGGTTTGTGTAGGTACCCAGAGCTGTAGAAGCATCTATAAGTGTTATCTTTGAGAACAAGGAGAAAGGCACCGCAACTCAGAGGCAGAGTTCATGCTTTGCATGCAGGATGGACCTGGCGTCCATCCCTGGCATCCACAGTTAAAAAGACCAGGAAGCACGCGATGGGAAAGATCCTGTTTGAAACCCTTGAGTCAGGCTAGACCAGGCTTCCTCAACCTCGGCCCTCCAGATGTTTTTGGCCTACAACTCCCATGATCCCTAGCTAGCAGGACCAGTGGTCAGGGATGATGGGAAATGTAGTCTCAAAACATCTGGAGGGCCAAGGTTGAGGAAGCCTGGGCTAGACAATACTGGGTTAGATCAGGCAAAGGGAATCTGTAGTCCTCTATGTGTTGTTGGACTGCAATTCCAATCACCTCCGACCCCTGACTATGTTGGAAGCTGGAGTCTGAGAACATCTGGAGGGACATCTCTCTGGCTTCTTGGACGAATAGCCCCAACCTGGCACAGAGCAGCTTCCCATGGGTCTAACTGCTGCTTTAATATGCAAGCTATATCATAGCAATTACTTTGAAAGAGAGAGATTAATATGCACTGTTTATAAAGTGCCTCAACTGCTAGGCACTGCACAGTTAATTATTTTGAAATAAACAAACCCAGCCTGCAGGCTTGCTATCTTAAAAAAAGAAAAGAAAAAAAAGACAACACCATGTGGAAAAGGGACACAAGCAAGGGAACATAAAAGGAAAGGAGGACATGTCTAGCAACAAGCTGTTAACCAGAACTGCAGTTTTTGTCTCCAGAATATGCCTCCCTCTTGATTTCCAGGTTGAACTGGAAGGGTTGGCTACACTTGTGAACCGCCCAGGGGTGAGCCAGAGGGCAGGGGTTTCTCAAAAATGTGGCCTATGGACCACCAGTGAGTCTGCAAATTTTGCTCAGGTTGTCCACAGTGCGCCTGTGGATTTGTGGCTGACTACAGGAGACGGCACTTCCATTGCATTAAAACAGTGATATTGATTTTTAATTTGTGTCTGCATTACTTCTTTTATTGTTATTTTATTGTGTTACAATCTGCACTCTACGTAATACGGTAAAATATAAACGGTAAAAGCAGCAATGAAATTACAATTAAAACCAGACAGCACCTTGTAGAGCACATTACAATTGCTACAATGGGCATGAAAAGCCATTCAGAGGTCTGCCAAGACCCTCGACAATTTTCAAGTGGTCCGCGGGGGCAACAATTATGGGAACCACTGACGAAGGGCAACATCAATCCTGAGCACGATGGATCACTGATCTAACCTATCAGGTTTTGATCCTTCAATAATTCCAATCAGACGCTGGACCACCGTTCACAGTGATGCTCACCTGTGACTTAGCATTGCTGTACAGGATGCTACTGAAGAGGCTTGTGCCGTGTAGGAAGGACAGACAACAGCGAGGAACTTACTGGCTCCACTTTTAATATATGCATAGGCTTCAGATCCAATGAAACTGGCACACCTTTCCAACAACCCATGAAATTAAAAAAAGCTATTGCAGAAGCCCATATGACATACATTGCTGTTTTCTTTCCCAAACCCTTTTAGAATTCCTTCCACGGAGCCTGGACTTTGCACCTGTTTACTGCGGAACACTTCTGTTATTATTTTCTGACTCCGTGGTTTTCACAAATCGAGGCAAAAATAATTTTAATAACCCAACGCAGGAATCGTTGAGGGGGCACCGATTCAGGCAACCTTAACTTAATGTGCTATCTTGCAAATACACCATCACTTGTACAAGCTTTCTAATATGTTGTATACAATTAAATGAAGAGAACGACACACACACACACCTCCTCCCCTGTTTCTCTCTCGCGCTTTATGAATCTGTTGCTACCGTTTGGCTAGGCAAACTTAACTTCAAATCTGTGCAGACAGCAACTGTGCAGGGTTTCAGACAGGGGTTTCTGCAAGTCAGGGATTATTGAACTTGGAACCTTTGGCATGCAATGTAGATGCTTGACCACACAGCTACAGCCCCTTCCCCAAATGGGAAGGGGAAGCTGCTTTTTCAGAGTCACACGACTGAGTCCGTCTAGATCAGCACCATCTAAGTCAGTGGTTGACAGGAGCAGTAAATCACACTAAGCAAGCTGGAGTTAACTCTTCATTAGCAAAACAGGATCTGCGCAGGGGTGTCAGGCCTAATGAGCACAACTACTCATCTCCAAAAGGTCTTGCCCTGTGAAGCAGTTGCCGAGACTGAAAGTCCCCACCTCTCCACAGCTGCTCAAATCCCCTCCTCTCCAGGGCTTTTTCCAAGCAATCAGAGACTGCACCTCCATGAAGTCAACCTCTCCTCTACCCCTTTTCATGCCTCCTCTGGTTCTGGGAGACCAGTGGGGAGCTTGTTGCAGCAGGAGAGGGAGACACCCCTTCCTCTTCACCAGTCAGACTCATCCCTGCCTCTTATCCTTCCTCCTCCCCTGCTTCAGCTTCTGCCTCTGATGCTAGACTTCTCTCTACCATGGACTTTCCCAACTTGCTAAGCCCTGTTACTTCTTCAGCTTTGGACACCGCCTCTTCCCAGCCTTCTCCCTCTGACCACTCATTGTTATCCCACCACCAACCCCTGGGCTCTGAGCCTTCTTCCCTTGAGAGCTCCACAGCTGGCTCCTCCCACCATTCCTCTGCGCCCAACCAGCCCATGACATCAGTAGACAACATGGTGCCTTTCTGATGCTGCTGGACTACAGCTCCCATCACCCCTTGCAGCTAGCCATGAGGGATGATGGGATTTGGGAGTCAGTCCAACTATCTCTGGGTGGCACCACATTGCTTGCCTCTGTTCTACAATGATAGACAGCATCTCCCCAAGGTTTCAGTCATGGGTCTCTTCCAGTCCTACATGGGAGATGCCAGGGATTGAACTTGAGACCTACAAAACAGATGCTGGACCACTGAGATCTCTCTCCTTCCTTTTTATTCTCTCTTAACTGTGGAAAGATCGTCGCTGACGATAATAAACTGAAGTGGTGGATAAAATTACGTTCGCTGCATGTGTTTTTATTGTTCTGCTTTATTGAACGCAGCGGCCCTGGGAATATTTATACAAAAGGGCAACGTACAAACTAACAAACGAAATAAAACGTAATGTGTGAAGGGGGCTACCTGGGTGGCCTTTTATTTCCCAGTGCACCTGCTGAAGGTGGAGGAAGAATGCATGTATTTGCTTCTGCATCCACCATTGCGTCTTGCATTTGTTGGTTGGATAAAACAATACCTTTGACTCTCAAGAATTCCCAGGCCAGCAAGCAATAGAAGCACAGTAACAAAAATATGAAGTATGCAGTGCAAGAAAGACAAACTCTCTCTCTCTCTCTCTCTCTCTCTCTCTCACACACACACACACACACACACTAAACAGCGTACACATGCACACACCCAAACAATTGAGAACAATAACCGCAGCCCTACTCAACCATTTAAAAAGATGAAATTCAGGAAGTTCACTTAAAAGCCTGGAAAAAGAAAAGAAAACCTTCGTCTTGCGCCTAAGTGACATGGGTGTAGACACCAGGTGAGTGAAGTCTTTACGCTAAAGACCTAGATGTACTAACGGTGTGACTCAAAATAAGCCAGCTTCTTAAGTTCCTAGCAATTTTCCGATTACTATTTTGCTTGCTCTGGTTCCAGTGTTAAGAGTAAGGCATGTTGGAAAATCATGCGAAGCGAGTCTACTACGCATGCCTGCTCCCTTCAGTTTAGTTGCAATAGTTGTAAGTCATTGGTGTTGATGAAAGCAAGCACCAACCCAGGGCTCAGGAACATTTCTATTCTGCATTCACTCATGTTGTGCAAATGTTCCCTTCAGTGTTTGCAACCAGGCACCCGCAGGCTGCAATATTTTTTTTGGTCACATACATTCAGATACTGGCTTGTTTACTGAAATTGGATTGGTACTTTTCTTTAAAAAGGGGGGGAGGGAGGCACCAGTTGCAGTGCTGCTTGCTGTCTAGAGATCAAGCCAAAAACACTTTTTGCTCACAAGCTTATCTCAGTGATGAAATTAATACAGTTGCACCCAGCTTTCCCAAGTTTAGCTCAAGGTGGATCACAATTAAGAAACCAAGCACAATTTAAACCTGCAGTTTATCTATTCCTGGTTTTTTAAATATATATATATATATACACACACACACACACACAAAATATACATATGCTAGCTTGGTCCCTTTCCTAAATTGTAAGAGCGGAATCACCATCTCCATAGCAACAGGCTCTCATGACTATTTTGAATCAATATTCCTGCACTGCAAGAGCACTGAATTAATGCAAAATCTAGGCTCAGGCACATCTTTGTGGAGTTTTCCCAGGGTCCAAAGGTATGGGGGAAAATACCTTGTAAATCAGATTAAGAACATGTGCGGGTCTCAAGGAAAAGGAAGGATGGAGAGAAAGCAAAACCCAACAGGGGCAGGATGGAACTATTAAGCTATTTCCCCCTTTGGGACTATTTCCATTGCAAATTTTCTGCTTGCATGTCCTCAGAATAAGCCAAGTGGATGATTGCCATTAAAGACACAAACCTAATAATAATAATAATAATAATAATAATAATAATAATAATAACAACAACAATGCTGTTGAATGCAAGCCTTTTAGATGCAAAAGGAAACAAAGGGGGGAAATTAACAACGGCAATATTAATGCGATGTTTCCTTGCAAACATAGAAGGTGTGAAAGGAACAATCTGTGTCTGACCGGTCATCTCTCAACATACTTGCTGCGAAGCTGGTAGCCAGCTTGCTGGTTGCGAGAACACAGGAAACGATGGCTAGTTACACATCTCATTGAGACAGACGGAGACAGAAAGGTGCTGCATGAATGGGCAAAAGGTTCATTCATATGTTGGCTTATTAAGAACTGATTGGCTGTGTTTGAATGGCCCTGAGTTGTTGTTTTTAATGGCCTTAAGCTTTATAAACAGAGACACACAAATGACTTTTCCCCTTAATGCAAACCAACCCTGCCCCCGGGAACAGAATGCATGACTGGCTGACAGGGGGAGGAGAGGTGGGAATAAAAGCCCACAGCAAGGATCCCATTTACCAGAAAATCCAATTTCACAACAAGGAATTAACAGGGAAGCTGCATGTTCCTATAAGCAGGCTGGGCAGAGACCCTGGCAGGGACTGTCTATGTCATCACTCCATAAGACATGTCCAGTGTCCACTGGGCTCGTGAATCCTGGGGTAGTTATAAAGAAAGGTTCCTTGGGTAATTTAGGACTTTCCAGGAATGGTCTGCATTTGATCTCATGTAGCAGCAACTGATTAATAATTCTTGCAACTTGGTCAGATAGGCGCTATCTAAACAGCCAGTCCTAAAATGCCAGGCTCCACCCCTTTCACTATGTCAATTTTAGTTTTATATATACGGCCAGATACAAATGGAAAAGCACAGAGATGGACAACACTTTCAATAGACTGCAAAATCCTGCTCTTTTCAGGGGGGAAACAAGAGCCTTGTTTGTGTGATAACTTCCAAAGGAAGCATTGCAGATCTGCAGCTGCAGAAACAGCAGAGAGCATCTTGGCACCTGACAGGCAAACAGGTTTATAATGACACGAGCTTTTAGGGACAGAGGCTACAGTGTCAGGTGCAGCCACAAAACTTAGGCCACAATAATTTTTTCATTCTTTAAGGAGAAATGGTGCTTTCTATGCAATGTCATAATCCTGCTCCAACAGATCCAGCATGGACAGTGAACGGGGATGATGGAAGTTGCAGCTGCCATTTTGGTCACCTCTGCTATAATAATAATAATAATAATAATAATAATAATAATAATAATAATAATAAAAATACACTGCCCATCTGGCTGGGTTTCCCATGCCACTCTGGATGGCTTACAACATATCTAAAAACAGAATAAAAACATCAGTCCTTAAATACTTCCCTAAACAGGGCTGCCTGTTTGTTACATTTGTGTGAGATGCTCACACAGCATCAACACTGAATATTCCCACCATACAGCCCTGTTTAGGGAAGTTTTTAATGTTTGATGCATTACTGTATTTTACTATTTTGTTGGAAGCCGCCGGGAGTGGCTGGGGAAGCCCAGCCAGATGGGCGGGGTATAAATAATAAATTATTATTATTACCTTTGACTCCCAAATTGTGTGTGTTAAAAGGTATTTCTGTTCAAAGAACTCCAAACTGCCTGCATAATTCTGCACAAAACAAAACTGCGAAATATGCACCTCGAAGGGCCCTTGTTTCTAGATCCTATGTCTTCAAATCCTATCGGCAAGCTTACCTTTCTTCCCTCTCCCTTTTCTGCTTCCGAGCATGACGATCCATGACGCTCGTTTTGGTTCTCGTCTTTTTCCAGGAGTAGTAGAACTTCACCAGGCTTGCTATCGATTTGTCAGGAAGCTGCGGAAGACAGAATATTGGGAGCATTGAGACACCCTGCGTTACTCACGCGCCAGCTTCCAATCAGATAGCAAAGTTTGCCAAGGAAAACAGCCATGACCGAGGAAAACAGAAGTTGGTAATTGTTGTGTTGGACAGGGCAAAATCTGGTTCTGGGATTGCTTGGGGATGAGCTAGCACTTGCCTGAACCGGCAGCAGCGCACAAAAGGCTGGTGCATGGGTTTTCTGGGAAATCCAAATGCGGGTGCCATTCCAGAAACCGAACACAACACAAGGGGCAAAGTGGGTGCATTATCACAGCCGATGACTTACGGTACATTTTGCTGGTCTTTGACCCATGGTTGGGTTGCACAGCGACCTAAAACGGGTCAAAATAGCAGAACTGCTACCACTCAAACAAGTGTCAAAAATTAAGAAGCGGGTCCCCAAATGCATTTTGAGGACTACTAATTTAAAATCACAAAATAAAGAGGTACACATGGGTTTCGTTTGCGCATAACACCAAGCCACCATGGATTAGCATTATATGTGAACACAGCCACTAAAAGGCAACAACTTGACAGTGTTTCAGTTGGTTGCTTCTTAATGATTCCTTTTATTTGGCCTTCAGTGGAGAGGCTGGTCTTATAACTTGCCTCACGTTCCATAACACAACACCTTCCTTTTCAAGTTTGCATGTTTTTCCCCCTCCCACCAACTTCTACCTGAGTTAGCCTTGCTTTATTTTCACTTAAACACTAATTACATTATCAGTTGTTCTGCTTTTACCGCTAGACAAGCCCAGCTTTAGAAAAAGCAATTTGCAATTAAAGAGCTGTCTCTCAATTGCATTTTTTCTTTTTCTTCCTTTTTAAAAAAGAATGTGCTTACAACCTGAAAGGGGGGCAATTTTGCATGTCATTTCCTCCTCTCATAGAACCTTATGTCCTCTGAAAACCTGTTGATAATGGCTGAGTTTCATCCACTGGTTCTCATATTGTATGGAAGTGGTCTTGCTTTGGGGGGACCAAAGTTCCTCAGATCCTGAGGCAAGGCAAGTAATATTCTCTTCACCAGCCAAAATTAAATTATTATTATTATTAATACCCCACCCATCTGGCTAGGTTTCCCCACCCACTCTGGGCGGCTCCCAAAAGAATATTAATAATAATATTAATAATAAAAAAGCTATAGATGAGCTAAAGAGTATCCTTACTGACTTACAGTGGTACCTTGAGTTAAGAACTTAATGTGTTCTGGAGCTCCGTTCTTAACCTGAAACTGTTCTTAACCTGAAGCAGCACTTTAGCTAATGGGGCCTCTCACTGCCGCTGCGCCGCCACTGCACGATTTCTGTTCTCATCCTGAAGCAAAGTTCTTAACCTGAAGTACTATTTCTGGGTTAGCAGAGTCTGTAACCTGAAGCGTCTGTAACCTGAAGCGTCTGTAACCCGAGGTACCACTGTACTTTGGATTTCTTGGTGTAATTTCTACCCTAGTTGCCTCCTTCATCCCAGCTGCTGACCTGATGACTGCTTTTATAGTTTATTGCTTGGCTTTTAGAGTGAGGTGTTAAAAGGGATGAGAAAAGCCTGGTTGCAGGTTTGTGGATAGGGAACCTCAGGCCTGGAGACATACTAGGACCCACGTACCTATAGGACCGCCTCTCCTGGTATGCCCCGCGGAGGACCTTAAGGTCCACAAATGACAACACTTTGGAGGTCCCAAGTCGCAAGGTGGTTAGATTGGTCACAACTAGGGCCAGGGCCTTTTCAGTACTGGCCCCGACTTGGTGGAATGCTCTGTCACAAGAGACTAGGGCTCTGCGGGACTTGACATCTTTCTTCAGGGCCTGCAAAACAGAGCTGTCCCGCCTGGCCTTTGGTTTGGACTCAGTCTGACCCTTATGTTTCCCTCCCCTTACGGTTTTGATCTATGGGCTACTTTTAAAGTGAGGATGCATTTTAAATTGGGTTTTTTTCTATTATGTTTTTATTGTAATTTTACTGGTGTTAGCCGCCCTGAGCCCGGCTCTGGCCGGGGATGGTGGGGTATAAATAATTTTTATTTATTTATTTATTTATTAAATGATATTTATTGAGACAGAAGAATTTTTTTAAAAAAAAATACACACAAAAACCAACATTACAAAAAAGAAAAAAAAACCATAAGGAAAAAACAAAACAAAAATAAAACCATCCTTTTCAAATTCTCCAATTTCCATTACCTTCTCTCCACGACCTCCTCCTCCTCCCATCTCTTGTATCTTGATTAATAATTGTCACAGCAAATCCTTTTCAAAGTTCATAATATTCTGTCATTACTTTACCTTACTCTATTATCATCCTATCTTATAAAAATCCTTAATGCTTAAAACTTAAATCCATGGTTCATAAATGTGGCCCTCCATACTTTTCCATCTGGCTCTCGTGACCCTCCCCAGGCCACACATGACCTCACCAGTTTTTCTTTGCACCTTCCCTGAGTACTTCTGCCTGGCTGAGGTGTGTTCCTCAAAGACTAGTTGTGGTTTTTTTCTTTTGTCCCCCCCCCCCGCTTGTCTCAGATGGAGGACAGAAAGTGTGGCATGCAAGGGCGTGAAAAATAGCCCACTATGAAAAGATAAAACTCACATTTGTTGCTGTGCCTACTCTTGCTCCTGGACCCACCACCCCTGGTACATGGCCTATGAAAGGATGTCCAGAACGGAACTGCCCTTCTCCTAGTCTTTTTGAAGTCTCTGCTAGGTCACTGTTAACACCAAGCTGCACTGCAAAGGCCTCTGAATGATCCACTGTGGGAGAAAAGGCTGGCACTGGGTGCAGTGTATGGGTACAAAAGAGGGTGCAAGTATAAAAGACAGAAAGGCCAAGCTTTGGGCTTATGCCAAAGTCAGCGAGTCAGTCTCACAGCGCTTTAAAAAAGGGCCCTGACTGACTCCAGCTACAAAAGCTGAGGCCGCTAAACATACTCTTGGGTTGCAGTATTGTTTAGGACATCGTTTCCCAAACTTGGGTCTCCAGCTGTTTTGGGACTACAACACCCATCATCCCTAGCTACCATGACCAGTGGACAGGGATGATGGGAACAGCTAGAGACCCAGGTTTGGGAAACACTGGTTTAGGGGTTTTTGTTAGGGGATCTTGTTGCTGTAATTGGTATTAATTGTTTTTTGCATCTTTGTATTAAGGTAAAGGGACCCCTGACCATTAGGTCCAGCCATGGCCAACTCTGGGGTTGCAGCGGTAATCTCGCTTTATTGGCCGAGTCATGTGGCCAGCATGACTAAGCCGCTTCTGGCGAACCAGAGCAGTGCACGGAAACGCCGTTTACCTTCCTGCCAGAGCAGTACCTATTTATCTACTTGCACTTTGAGGTGCTTTCGAACTGCTAGGTTGGCAGGAGCAGGGACCGAGCAATGGGGGCTCACCCCATTGCAGGATTCGAACCGCCGACCTTCTGATTGGCAAGTCCTAAGCTCTGTGGTTTAACCCACAGCACCACCCGTGTCCCTTTATTATTTTATTTATTATATTATATTTATTTATTATTATTATTAGATATTATAATAATAATAATAATAATAATAATAATAATAATAATAATAATAATAAAAATATTTATACCTCGCCCTCCCCAGCCAAGGCTGGGCTCAGGGCGGCTAACAACCAATAATAAAAAACAAGTTGAATGAATACAACTTAAAATGATCTTATGATGATCTTTGTGGAAACTGTCCCATTTGGCTGCATACTTTTCGATGTGCTTTATTTACTGTTTACAACTACTTTTGTTACGTTTGCAATTGTGTGAAACTTTTCATGTTGTAAGCCGCCATGAGCGTGGTCTTAACTATGGAAAGGTGGCCGACAAATAAAATGAGGGTGATCATTTCCATCATTATGTTCTGATTTCCCAGTGCCGTTGCACCTCCAAAGGAATCAACCTAAAATTCCCTGATCTCAAGGCATTCTGCCCATACTCTCTACTGGCTCCCTTCTGCCTGGAACTACCTTATAGCAAAGTGATACTAGGTCTCTCTTCCTTCTAAGTATGTCACAAAACCCATTATACATCCTTGAAGCCGTGGGTATAACGACTTTGCACTCATCTCCCGTTGAAAGGAAGCACTGAGACTGCACTCACTTTGCCATCTATCTGTCCACCCTTGGCATGTCTCTCCCACGGCTGAAATTTAGAGTGCAAGCTCCTCCTAAGTCACTTTTTGGCTCATGTTCCTGTGTAAAGTACCATACATACATGGCTGGTGCTATCTTGGTGACCTGAAGTGACTAATTCTGCCATCGTCCTCATAACAGTACTGAATGCCACAAGAATGCACTTTTAAGCAGGCCCTGGAAAAGTCATTTCTTCCCAAGAACCTTTCAAGCACAGCAGCCATATTTATGCCTTTGGAGTGGCTTGTTCATTTTTTGCTAGTTGCTGAAAATCAATAAGACTTCACATGGAGAAGAAAGCCCTGCATCTTGCTCACTGAAAGGTTGCCTTTGTTGGTTGAAATATGTAAAACTTGGTAGTCAAAGACCCTCAACTGTGAAACAATCAAAGGCGCAATTAATTACAGGCATCATTACATATTGACTCAGTTCAGACAAACCTCCAAATCATCATTCGAAGGATTCCTCCACTCATCTTACATACCTTTCTCCCACAGTATAAATCCTAACCATCGTTTTCCATCAGTCAATAATGGTGAACGCTTCCTCTCTCTGAAGTGCTGCAGTTTAGTGCTAACCATAGTTTGTCATAATGTTCCAAATCAAGAAACCGTGGCTTGAAGTCTGAAATGAGTTTGAAGAGCAAGAGCTATCCAGTTTGCAGATTTCGACATCATGGCAAACTATGGTTAAATGGGAAAGACAAAGCCACATAGGCAAAAGGATCGTGTGAGCTTGGGGCTCATTTCCAATGCTCCAAATCATGAAGCAGAGCCAGGGAACATGTGGCTGGGGCTAATGTGAGTTGCAAATCCGACAACAGGCCAGAGGTATCCGTACCACGAAGTCATTGTCCCCCCCCACCCTACTCTACATCACTGGCTAAACGTCCACCTGTACGTTACCAGTAGGAGGTGGGAGAACTCAGTATGGGATTGCCATTCTGAGTAACAGCCCCACATCTAGCTCTGCCCCTTAGACAACAAAACATAATTACAGTGGTACCTCGGGTTAAGAACTTAATTCGTTCTGGAGGTCTGTTCTTTTTTTTAAAAAAAAATATTTTTATTAACAATTTCAACATATCAAAATATCAAAACATATCATATTCATTATTCCCCCCTTTTTTCCACCTCCCCATCAAACCCTCCCCCCCCCGAGACTTCCCTCAGCTCCTCTCTCTGATTTCTCCACACATATTATTCTCTGCATCTTATAAAATTGTATAAATCCTTGTATTATCTGTCTGCTATGTTAACAGTCAATAAATTTGTGTATGTTTATTCAAAACCTGCCAAGGAGTCCAATTCATTTTGTTGTCTTTTTAAGTAATTTGTAAAAAGTTCCCATTCTTCTTTGAATGGGAGGTCCGTTCTTAAGCTGAAACTGTTCTTAACCTGAGGTACCACTTTAGCTGATGGGACCTCCCGCTGCCGCACGATTTCTGTTCTCATCTTGAAGTAAAGTTTTTAACCTGAGGTACTATTTCTGGGTTAGCGGAGTCTGTAACCTGAAGCGTCTGTAACCCAAGATACCACTGTATTATTTTTAAGAACTGGTGGTAAAATAGTTAAAGAACAGGGATTAAGCTGGAAGACTTGGTGGGGCGGGGGAGGTACAGCTGTTACTTCTGCTAATTAACAGCACACAGCTTTTAGTGTGACCCGTAATCTCCAGTGAATATAAATATAAAACACTTCTGTTCTTTCTTTTTTTAAAAAAAAACCCTCAAGGAAAAGCAAGAATGCAGAGATTTGAGAGAGAGGGAGTCACTTTTCTGCACGTTCTTTCTCCTAGTTGATAAAGCAAATTTATGCAAGAGCTGAGTTAAAATTAAAAACAGATACAATTAAAACAGATACAAAACACTCCTGAGCTTCTGTCATCTTAATTTGGTTCCACCCACAACTCCTATATAAACAGATCTAGCCTTAGAAACCTTGCTGTGATCTTTTTGTACGTGAATATTTTGATGGATGTGTTTTGGCAATCTGAAATCTCTTTCCAGGCCAAGAAAGGTGGATATGGGATGCCATATCACAATGTTGTCATCGCCGGTGTTTCACGGCAGTGGAATAATAAAATCCCCTCGGCTCCATACACCAGTATAAGGAGGGCCTGATCTCGCTCTCAGTCTATGAATTTGCTGCATATTACACGCAACAATAATAACCTGACCATTTAGACTGCCAGACCCTCCCATCTTTATGAGATTAGTGACTTACCAGTTGTAGGTAAATCTTCGTTTCGTGTGTGTGTGTGTGTGTGTGTGTGTGTACACAGCACTTTTCTTTTCTTGAAAAACTTACTCATGAATGTTAAAACCATCAAGGGCAAAGCAACAACAGAGGAATGGGGTGCACTTGAGTAGCCCTTTATGATATACGCAAATATTTATCTGACAAGTTCCCTGTCGGATCTGATTCTATTAGGATGAAACACTAGTCTCCATTTTAGAAGTATATCCCGGAGTGTTCATCTTATGTCCTTTAATTTGCATTCTCCACTGTGCTGCTTTAATGCAGCTGAGTAGAATCTCTCTTCCTCAGTAGTTGCTTTCAGCATTTTGAAGGGTAGCTTTCATTCTTATCTCTGCATTTTTGCAACCTGTTTTTTGTTTGATTGTTTTTCTTACAGTATAAATGTAAAAAGGGGGAGTTCCCAACACATCATCTTTTCCCCTGTTATAATCTCGTGCTCCAAGTCTCCAGCCCTCCTCCCTATCAGTGCTTCACACTTATCAATTGTGTAGTTCATGAACAAAGTGGGGGGAAATAAACAGGAAGTCCAAAAACTCAAGCTCTTGCAACTCAGCCCTCCCGTCTCCCTCTAAAGATCCCTGCACCTTCGTAGATGGTCAAAGCATCTCAGCTGGAAAATCTACTTGAGTTCATCCAAACCCAACATGGATCGCAGCACCCGCACTCACACCTTTGCACTCAGGCCTCAGTGAAGTCTCACCATTTGCTGAATCCGGTGAAATGTTTTTCCGTGGAAACTGAAAGCCTGCTCAAACAAGACTTTGTCTTCAACCGTCCATTCGTCTGGGAAGGGGGTGAAGTTGGGCAGGTCAGCCAGAGACTTCTCAATGTTGTGCTTGTGCCAAAATAGCATCCCCAGGGCCTGGAGGAAGGAAGAGAGAGGTAACATGGATAAATGCAACAAAATGTGGACCCACAACCAAAGGGAAACAACCGTCACCCAGGCAATTTTCATGTAAAGACCAACACTTCCACCCTTGGTTTAAAAGACCAACACTTCTACCCTTGGTTTAGTTCCTAGGTTTTAGGGCTTGGGCTGTGTTCAGATCCTTTCTGATAACCTTCTGGCAGGCTCACTGCTTTCTTACCATAAGGAGAACACAGATGTTCTGGAAGTGAAAAGCTGGCCTTGCATCCATTCCTTCCCAGTTGACTAAAGAGGCACACAGTCTCTGTTTCTGTCTGCCTCTCTCATACACACACACACACACACACAGAGAGAGAGAGAGAGAGAGAGAGAGAGAGAGAGAGAGAGAGAGAGAGAGACCACAACACATGCTAATCTTGAAACGATCCATTCAAAGCACAGTAAAGTCCCTGAGCAGTTTCCACAAGAATTCTAAAAGCTTTACACCACTTAGTATCTTTCTCAGAACTGAACTGATTTTGTTTACGTGCCGTTCTTTTAAGCTGTTTTCATATTTCTGTTTTTTATATATCCAATCATAGATTGTTGTTGCTGTTTAGTCGTTTAGTCATGTCCAACTCTTCGTGACCCCATGGACCAGAGCACGCCAGGCACTCCTATCTTCCACTGCCTCCCGCAGTTTGGTCAAACTCATGCTGGTAGCTTCAAGAACACCATCCAACCATCTCATCCTCCGTCGTCCCCTTCCCCTTGTGCCCTCCATATTTCCCAACATCAGGGTCTTTTCCAGGGAGTCTTCTCTTCTCATGAGGTGGCCAAAGTATTGGAGCCTCAGCTTCACGATCTGTCCTTCCAGTGAGCAATTGTAGATTAACTATTCCTATATAATTTAAGATGTATTATATCATAAATTGCTTCGGGGGTGCCTTGTGGGAAGAAAGGAGGGGGCGGCTATTGGATTGTTTTTATTTTTATTATGTATTTTGTGGTTTTATATCTTGATTTTATTCTGTGAACTGCTCTGAGACCTGCGGGTATAGGGCAGTATAATAATAATAATAATAATAATAATAATAATAATAATAATAATAATAATAATAATAATAGAAATAGCAGACCACACATATGGACTACTGAACATGCAGATGGAGTACAATGTACAAACCACACCTTTAATTTTGTTTTGAACATCTTTGGGCATTCCCTAGACCAGGCTTCCTCAACCTTGGCCCTCCAGATTTTTTTTGGCCTACAACTCCCATGATCCCTAGCTAGCAGGACCAGTAGTCAGGGATGATGGGAATTATAGTCTCAAAACATCTGAAGGGCTGAGATTGAGGAAGCCTGCCCTAGACCATGAGGAGCAGCGCTCCTGAAGAGCAAATGAACTTCAGATGAAGTCCTCAGATCTGGTGGTCATGGCTGTACTGTCACAGAATGAGCCGGAGATTCTGCTTCTCTCATTCATTCCTTCCTTCATTACTTGCCTTTTGCCACCAGGGTGGGTTACAACAATTTCAAAAGGCAATTTAAAACAAATTGCTGTCAAGAGAATAGGATGGGTGGCGGCTTCAGATAGAAGTTAAGACTTTGCAGTTCTCCCATCCCACCCCTCTCTCGCTGGCCCCTGCAGCCCACCCTGCCACTCTTACAGGAAACCCAGCCAGATGGGCAGGGTATGTATGTATGTATGTATATGATGATGATGATGATGATGGCCGCTATGGCCTCTGCCACCCGCTTTCTTGTTCGCTGGTCTTCACTGCCTGGCTGGCCACTTGCTAAGTTTGCCTTCGCATTGTAGTTAGCAGTGCCACCTATCAGGGACCATGTGAACTACAGTGTGATGACATCTCTACACACACACACACACACACACACACACACACACACACACACACATATATATATATATATATATATATATATATATATATATATATTTGCTTTCGTAGATTTTCACGGGTACAGGAATGCAGGTTTTGGTGTCTTCGGGTGTCTTCCCGTGTAAGAGTTGGGGTGTCTAGGCGACGTTTCGACGAGGTCTCACTCGTCATCTTCACCTCTGTTCCAGTAACAAGAAGCCGAAAGCACCAGCCTGAAGATGACGAGTGAGACCTCGTCGAAACGTCGCCTAGACACCCCAACTCTTACACGGGAAGACACCCGAAGACACCAAAACCTGCATATATATATATATATATATATATATATATATATATATATATATATATATATATATATATATATAATATCCATGTGTTATATATGTATATTGCTCAAATGCAGAGTAAAAAATTGTGCCTTCATCATAAAACAAAAGCCACACAACTTAGGGGCAGCTAACAAAGAATGTCCTCTCCTGGGCCACCTCCCGCTTCCAAACTTCTGAGGGTAGATGAACTATCAAGAGGGCCCCTGCTGCTGGCTTTAATGCCCGAGACAGTATGTAGGTATATGCTCAGGTGTTTGTTTCTTAGCTAAGACAAAAGCCATTCAAGATCACCATGATACATTTGGGAAGGGTGGCACAAAGAATGTCGGGAAAGCCCATCTTACTAAATCCTCTTGTACAGAAGAGCGCCAAAGTTGAAGGCACGGCGTCACCTCTGAACCCCAACAAGTTGCATCTACGATCCCGTCTTTCCTCCTTATTTCCTCCACACAGCAAACATTTCAGAAAGGACCAACTATCTCACGGTCATAGTTTTAAAAAAAGGTTAATTTGGCAGCACTGTCTCCTCACGTAAAATTATTATTCCCTCCATCTGTTGGTTAAAATGCCCTGGAACAAACCTCTTAATTCTCTGCAAGTTATATATAGATCACATACCTCTTGGCCAACACATTTTGACTCAGGTTATTCAAAGTGAAAGCGCTAACTTTGATACTGGGATTTCCCTTTCCCCAAGCCCATTTTGCAATGCAAATTGCTATTATTATTTTTTTTTAAATGTTTTTCTTCATTGGTAGAAAAGTCATCACTTTGTGATTTCCTGAAGCTCCACATTGGTCAGCACACACAAGACCCTGCTGCTCAGTTCTGTGTCATCACGCACTCATTGCTCAATATCTAGGGAGTTTTCCTTCTTGGAATTCCCTTCAACATGACTCACTGTGAAAATAACCTTTTTTAAATGAAATAGTTTCTTCCTTTCCACCCCTTTCTAACCTCTCAGTAGGGACAGTGCCTCGTCAAATAATGGAATAACCAAAGCTTAAAGTTATGCATTTCTCTACATGTATCATTCAAGAATTAAGTGGATCCTATTCACCGCCTTCTCCAAATCTACCTTAGTTCCATGAGTAAGAATGCTCCAGTAGTTTCCAATTTAGGCTGTGTACACGCGGATGGCGCTGTGGGTTAAACCACAGAGCCTAGAGCTCGCTGATCAGAAGGTTGACGGTTCGAATCCCCGCGATGGGGTGAGCTACCATTGCTCGGTCCCTGCTCCTGCCAACCTAGCAGTTTGAAAGCACGTCAAAGTGCAAGTAGATAAATAGGTACCACTCCAGCGGGAAGGTAAACAGCGTTTCTGTGCGCTGCTCTGGTTCACCATGACAGCCATGTGAACTGGAAGCTGTACGCCGGCTCCCTCGGCCAGTAAAGCGAGATGAACGCCGCAACCCCAGAGTCGGTCACGACTGGACCTAATGGTCAGGGGTCCCTTTACCCTTTACCACGCCATACATTTAAAGAACATGGCTTTCTCCCAAAAGAATCCTGGGAATTGTAGCTTGTTTGGAGAGCTGGAGCTTGTAACGTCTGTGAGGGGTAAACTATAATTCCCGGGATTGTTTTGGGAAGGTCATAGAATCCTAGAACTATAGAGCTGGAACCCCGAGAGTCATCTAGTCCATCCCCCCTGCAATGCAGCCATCCTTGGGTGAGCTCAAACCAACAACCTTCTGGTTAATAGCCAGATGCACTGACCCACCGCACCACAGCCATGGGGTGGTGTTCTTTAAAGGCTCCATCCATACACGCCATACATTTAGATAGATCTAGGAAATGGGTACATAGGGAAGAAGAGAGGCACCCATATACATACTATGATATTTTCAACTGGCCAGAAGAGATACAGAAAAGCATGAATCAATTTTCTCTCTCATCTGCTACCCCTTAGGTTCAAAACTAAACAGAAACATGTGTAATTAAAACAATCACATATCCACATCCACTTCTATTCTCTCCTTCTTTTGTCATTTTCTGGTGTCACTTTTTAGACTGGGCAGGAGCCAGCTTTACGATTTCTCACGTTTATATCCCAGAGCATATATCCTACACATGTTATCAAAACAACAACTGTGGGAGGTACATGAAGCTGAGAGTAAGCGATTGGCCGAAGGTCACCCGGTGAGTTTCATGGCTCAGTGGGGATTAGAACCCTGAACTCTTGGGTCCTAGTCCAATACTCTAACCACGACACCACACTGGCTTCCTAGAGTACTTCTGCTGTGGGACAGCTATATAAATTAGATAGGTAAATAAATTTGGAGAAAGCAAAATGCATTTTCCTTGAAGCTTGCATTCGTTTCATTGTGAATTGTTTTTATTTGGGGTTTTAATCTGTTGTAGACTGCATTGATATTTTTTCTTTAAAACATAAAGTGATATAGAATTTATTATTATTATTATTATTATTATTATTATTATTATTATTATTAGGCAAAAAAACCCTAGACATTTTGTTGTGGCAACCGTAACCTAGATTTAAGGCGCCATTGGGCTTATACATCTATGTTTCTAACGCTCCTTCACAATTTATGGCCACACACATTCTTCTGAACACCTGAAGAGATCTTCTGCTTAGCTCCTATCTGTGCATTTTCCTGCTTCTGAACCATCTTAAGGAGTTTGTAGAGAAGCTGTGCCAGTGAATGTTCTTCTTGGCAATTTAGAAACAAAGGCAAAGCTCACCTGTCTAGGCAGGCATCTAGCGGGTTTATGTCTCATGACGTCACTTACTGGTGTGTGTCCTTTTGTATTGTGGATTTTTTTTTAAAGGTATTAGCCTTTGTTGTTTGTTTGGTATATACGTTTTGAGCAAGACTTTAATGTTTCCAGCCAGCCTGACCTTTTACGGAGAGGCAAGATATTAAATGTGCTTGTTTATACATAAATACACCCAAGAATGGCAGATAAGGATCATGTCAAATGCATCTACATGGGTATGGTTTTCTCCTTGCCTGCCCACCCCCACCCCCACCTTATTTTGGTTAGAAACAGGAGTAAAACATCCCCACAGTGGTTTTAAAAAATTAAGATGTGTAGGCTAAGAAATGGAAACGATAACAAAATCCAACGTACTGGGAACGATTAGTAAAATATATGCTTATTCCAGACATCAAAAAATTAACTGCATTGGTCCAAAGGGGAGAAGGAAGACTGCAGTACAACATTCTGGTTTACAGGTGAATTTGTTTCATTAACAACTGGAATGCAAGTGATGGGCATGCAGAGTGTTGGGCTAGGATCTGGGACACCAAATTTCACTTACCTCACAGGGTTGTTGTGAGGATTAAATGAAGAGACTTATGTAAACCACCATGGAGGAAAGGTGGGGTATAAATGCAATCAATCAATCAATCAATCAATCAATCAATAACACTGGAAATGAATCTTCCCTTTAGAAAAAGTCATCATTTGGTTAATAGGACACTATAATTTTTTGAATTGTTTTCAGTACCTGCTCCATGTTGTAGCCGTGCTTTTCTTTTGCAATAGCGATGTATTCATCCACTGGGGAGAATTGGGGAGAGAGAGGGAGGGAGGAAGAAAGAGAATTAGATATTGAGCAACAAAAGCTTCGGAAAAGCACAATATTCCCCTCCGTGAAGAAAAGACGATGCATACTTCTGATCCTCTGAACGCAAGCCAGAAAATAAGTTATCAAAACTGCCTATCTATTATTATGACTTATCACTTATAAAGCACCTACAATTTGCTGAGCACCACACAGGGATTAAAAACAACAAGAGAGTGCCTGCCCACAGGTTTACAATTGGAAAGGCTCAGAAAAACAACAACAACAAAACGGGCTGGGGAGGGAAAACTGGATGGGAAGATAAATTATTGAAGTTGCTTAAGCCCCATTTACAGGCTACTTTTTGCATGCAGGGCACTCGCCCTTCTATGCTGCAGCGGGGCCACGCTCCTTGCCCCAATGCCACTGTCAGGAGTTCAGCGTATACTCAAGTAGGACCCTGGCAGAGACACATGCCCGACTGGCATGTTCCCTCCCTCCTGGTCGATCGTTCAGGAGCTTCACAAGCTTTCTTCAGCCCAAACATCTCAGCGACCGATGCCAACCAACACCGGCACAGTTAGGGATCCGAAGAGTCTTCGCAGCATACATGTGACAGACCTTAGCAACTCAGCATTTTGGCTAATCTACTTTATTTACATATAAACACACACGGAGCACTGCAACATGGCTCCCTCTCTCTCCAGCATCAGACAGCAAAGATAAAAAGAACAAAGGACAATAGTCCCACTTCACGGAACACAGTAACACAAACATCCTGTCTCCGTCACTTCCCACTGTGGAGTCAAAACATATACCTTCATGTGATAGACAACAATCCCATGACTGCAATCATGGAGCAGGAATTCTAACAGCAACATCAGTGCTAGACCCACCAGCTGAGCACGGCCCTCAGCAATGCATTTCCCCATTCTGGCTTGAAACCATGGGTGCCCTCTGCCAGTGGCAGAGTGTATGTCCGCGCTGCCTGGGGCAAGCAAGGGGGGTGTGCCAGCATGGGGGCGGGGTGCAGAGGGCGCCCTCCGTGTGCCACAGTTCAGGGTTAGGAGAGGGGCAGGGAAGCTGCTCTCCACTCTCCACCTGACCCTGTGGTGGAGGCAGAGCTTTTGTGGCCGGGGGCATCTCACCATGGTCAAGGTGCAATGCTCTCTGCTGCCGAGTCAGAAGTGACATGGTGGGAGAGCTGCTGCCACCTGGCGTGAGGTGTACTACGGCTGAGGAGGGTGGGCAGCAGCGCTGCCACCCACTCACCTGCTCTCTCTCTCTCCCCCCCCCCATTAAACCTGCCCTGGGGGGCGGAGCTATACCAGGCACAAGCACCACAGTCAGGGCTCTGGCACGGAGCCAGGCTCCGAAGGAGGAGCCTGCTGTGTGCTCCCCCTCTCAAGACTGCGCCCGGAGCCACAGCGCCCCCCCATGCTACACCTCTGCCCTCGGCACAAATGAATCTCGGCTGAACCCAGCAGGGACAAAGCTCTCTTCTCTTCCATTTCTTCAATCCCAAGGTGACCAGCAGTGTTCTCTGTCTGATGGGGAATTAGCAGGTAATCTCCCTGTTGCTGGACAGCCAAGGTTTTCCCCATGAAATTACTTTCTTTCCTGGGAGCCAAACCTCCCTGGGCCTTGGGATATTGTACCCTGAACGCACTGCACGCCACAGCCCACGTGGCAAGCTCTGCGGAAACATGAATGTGCATAGGAAATGTCAAGTATTTCACCTTCAGGAACATAGCATGGGTGACCAGTCTCGTTTTCTTCTTATCAGTGGGCGTCTCTCTGCACACAGACCTGCAGAAGCTGCCTTTCCTATGCTAAATCGACATTGTGGAGCGCTGCCTTTTTATGACTTGGTTCCTGAAGCAGCTAGAAAACCCTCTGATGTCTTGGGGAGAGGGTCACTGGATGGGGAGGGCTAATGAGGTCACGAGATGCAAGGCCAGTTTGCTATGGCTTCCTCCCTGATCCACTCCCTTCCAAAGATAACCGTGTACAGCTCAGCAGAAACTCTCAAAGGGACAACACGACGTAGGTGGTGCCAATTATGCATTACAGCAGCAATGTGGGAATGAAGCCGTTCCCATGCGGCTGCTTTAATTTACAACCACAGAAGCAAACGGTGCTTGCATTTTCTTGCACCATTTTTTACCATCTTCTGCCCACCTACTCTCCACGGGGAACAATCCCAACGGCATTTTGCATGTTGGTGTTGTTTACTATGCTTTTTTAAAAAACAACAACGTGGTTTAATGTTGGCTGTGAAGCCTGTGTATTCTGAAAGGTGGGTTATATGTAATTGTAAGGTTAAGTATAATAAGATGTCGAAAAGCACTTCACAATAAAAATAAAACTGACCGTTGCAAAAAGCAACAAAGAGCAACAGATAAAATAAAGAAGCTAGTAGCGTTTATACATACATACACATTTTTAAATGTGTCAACTCTCTGGGCTTATTAGGGCAACCAAGGAATTTTATCTGGAGGGTCAAACAAAAAACAGAATTTTTTAACTCTTGAAAGAAAGGGCTTCTTTCTGGAATGCTCCCCAAGAACAAACAAGGCAGACTTCCCCAGGGAGAGAGCTCCTAACCCCAAGTGCGCACACAAGGCAGGCAAAAGTGCTAGAATCTGGCATACCCTGCTGGCCATTTACTTGGTGGTATTGCTGCGGCCAGCAGAGCAAGGCGCCATCTGACCGTAGAGATCAGGTTGCAGAATCGCTATAATGCATTGCGGATCAGTTTGCGGAATTTCCAGCTTTTCTAAAACGAACACGGAGAAAGCAAGAGATAGAAAGAAGCTGCCCTCCGTCTCTCCTAACACTAGAATTCGTGGACATCCAATGGGACAGGTAAAAGAAAGCATTTATTTACGCGCCGCATAGTTAAAATGATGAGATTCATTCCCACAAGAGGCGGTGATGGCCGCCAACTTGGGTGGCTTTGCAAGAGGGTTAGACAAATTCATGCTATCAATGGCTATTGCCCTGATTTTCTACCTCCGCTGTGAATTCTGGTTGCTGGAAACCGCAGAAGGGGAGAGGACTATTGCGTTCGGATCCTCCTTGTGGGATCCCCTTAGGGATCTGGTTGGTCACAGGATGCTGGGCGAGACACGCCCCTGGCCTCATCCAGTCAGGGTTCTTCTTATGCCACACGTTAAGCACCCCCAGGTATAAATGCCTTTTCTCTCTATTCCATTCATTTCTTTGCACCTCCCTGCTCCAGAAACTCAGTCCTTAAAGGCTCCAATATGTATATGGCAGGTTTCCACCATTAGCCACCCTTCTCTTGAGTACAGCACAGCTGCCATTAACTGGCTTTTAGCATGAAGCGAAGTCCACCTTCCAGATAACATTTTAACCCCCCCCCCCACTCCCCGGAAGATCAATAAAAAGCAGGACAGATAAAAAGTTCTCTCTTACAAATTAGCCTCTTAACGTCCTAATGTCTGCGGCAATTAAAGTCAGGGTTTTTACTGTCCATTAAAAGCCCCTCTCCTCGCTGCCAATTCAAGTTAAGGGTATAAAATGGGGGGGGGGGTATCCTACAGCAATAGCACCTTTAAAAGCAGCTGGAGTGACCTCTCTCTCTGTGTGTGTGTGCCATTTTAGAAATAAAAAGCAAAACTTGGTCACTGTGGCCAGTGGGGTGGATTAAACATGGGTCCAAAGTTGAGGCTGAGCACGTGAATAAGATTTTAATAGAGAAAATGAAAGCAAGTTTCCCAGAACCGAAAGACGGCACGCCCCAAGGGGAAAGAGGGACTGTGATCTATTGTTTCATTACCTTGAGAAATTATTGATAGCAGATGAGAAGTGTTTTGTTCGGCCTGCTTCACATTCCGCAGGCACAAGACCCAAACGCTCATCGCTCTTAGCTTCCGCGAATAAAACGTAGTAGAGAGTTTGCACTGGGATAACCTTTTTCTCTCCAAAGCAGAAAAAAGGAGGCAGGGGTCGAGAGGGGACAGGCTGTGCGGCAGCTGCCGATAAGGTGCACTCCAGATGTCGCTGGAATCCACCAACGCAGCCACGGCAGGGCCAATGACTCATGGGTAGCAAAGGCTTGAGCTCAGTAACATCTGGAGGGTACCACAGAGAAGGTGCACACATGTGGGGAAGCTCATGTGTGTTTAAGTGGCACTTGTTCTCTCTCGGAGCCAGGGTGGTTTTTAGCAGATGCGGCGCCAGGGTGCAAATACCCAGCTAGGTTAAGAGTTCTGAGAAGTTTTAAAGCTCAAGGGTGTCATCTGAACTAGCCAGATGCTTAACTGAGAATCAACCCCATGTCTTGCCATTGTTTGAAAAACAAGACTTTGGAGCTGTCTGGCCCCAAAATGGCAACTAGACATTCTATTTTGGCGACTGTAACCAGGGACAGTCCACATATATATTGGCCTCTTCCGACTTCTTTTCCTTAACGGCTCCTGCTCAGGCTGCACAGAAAAGGCATTATGGTTCCTGATATTCCGTCCGGTTGTGCAGATAAAATATATCTGATAGAATTCTACAGGACGTGTTGCTAGTGTGTGAAAACAGCTCATATCCAATGAGATATCAGGAACCATCCTGGCGTCAAAGCATCTTCACTTGGTAGCAAGAAATGGATGGTCTTGGGCCAATCATCAACGCTCGGCCTCGCAGGGTTTTAATGAGGATAATAGAATAGCTGGGGAAACCCAGCCAGATGGGCGCGGTATAAATAATATATGATGATGATGATGTTGATGATGATGATAAGGAGGGGAACGATGCATGCCACACATACCTCACCTTGAGCTCCTTGGAGGAAAGTTGGGACAATAATGCAATAATAAACCAAATAATTTATTAGAACATTTTTTGTGGGGTCTGCGCATAGAAGACTCTTGGCATTCTTGTTTCTGATTTTGTTCGGTTGGGTTCGAATTAAGAATAACCAACCTTCTCGTTGTCTTCCTAATTCACACTTGAGGAGCTATTTTGCCTTGTCCTCCAGGAACAGAAGCGAGTGCTAGCCTCAGACATCAATGAAGAAACTGAAGAACTTAATGTAGCCTGAATGGGGCACAAGAGTTGCCTGAGAATGTTCAGTGGGCATGGAATGCTAACTGACCACTGGAGGGGGAGAAGGGAAGCTATGCGGGGATTGGAGTGACTTGAATCCAGAACACAAGCGCTCCACACTGGCAATGTTTTGTTATAGGGTCCCCCATGTCTTTTTATGAACATCCCTTTGTTATTTCCCTAATTCATCAGATTTTATGGGGTAGCACTGGCGTGGGCGTTACTGGCTTTATTCGCTAACTCATTTGTTTATATATTGCTTCCCATTACCATACATTTATGTAATTCATGTACGTCTCTCCTGCAACATTCCTTCACTCTTTTTGTTGCCTTGCCTTGCCTGAAGACAGGCACAAGTTCTAGTTATCTCGCAATCCTAGCCAGCACTGATACCAAATAAGAACACTTAAGGGACAGAGAACAGGCAACTTCTTTACGACCCTTTTTTATGGTATTTATATATCACTCCTCCAAAGATCAAGCCAGCTTGTAACACACACACACAAACAAATAAAACACAAAATAAAACAAACCACCGGCAATATATAATACAACAGCAGCAGTACTAGTCTTCAACAGCTAGTCTGGAAATATTAGAGCTGCCTTAAAAAGTCAGATTGCCTGTACATATATGGCCTACGACTGTCTACAGCAGTATTTCTCAAAATGGGGTCTCCAGAGGTTTTTTGGGACTACAACTCCCATCAACCCTTGCTAGCAAGACCAATGCTCAGGGAGGATGGGAACTGTAGTCCGGAAACAGTTGGAATTTGGGAAACAAAGGTCTACGCAAACCTCCTCCAGGATGGTGACCGCCAGATGCTGTTGAACTCCAACTGACATCAGCTCCAGCCTCCATGGCCAGTGATCAGGGATGGTTGGAGTCCAAGTACATCTCTAACATCGGGTTAGAGAAGGATAGTCTACATACTCATTGTCAGCAGCAACCCAGGGTCTCAAAGCTGATCATTCCATGAGGATTCCGCTCAACACTCTTTCTCATGGTGTTCTGGAAGCAAGCATCAGTTACGTTTTGTTCTTGTTGTTTTTGTTTGCTTTTTGTAATTAGTTGCCATCATGCCAAGTATAATCATAGACTTGTATCATTGGAAGGGACCCTGTGGGTCATCTAGTCCAGCCCCCCTGCAATGCAGGAATCTCTACTTAAGCATCCATGAGAGGTTGGTCATCCAACCTCTGCTTAAAAACCTCTAAGAGGGGGTGCTTTCCACTGCGGAACAGCTCGTACTGTCAGAAAGTTATTCCTGAAATTTGATTGGAATCTCCTTTCTTGTAACTCGAATCAATTGTCATTTTAATTTTGAGATTTCTAATCTGAGATACTAAGGTGGTTCTCGGAGGAGGAGGAGGAGGAGGAGGAGGAGGAGGAGGAGGAGGAGAAGAAGAAGAAGAAGAAGAAGAAGAAGAAGAAGAAGAAGAAGAGGAGGAGGAGGAGGAGGAGGAGGAGGAGGAGGAGGAGGAGGGGGAGGAGTTTGGATTTGATATCCCACCTTTCACTCCCTTTAAGGAGTCTCCAAGCGGCTAACATTCTCCTTTCCCTTCCTCCCCCACAACAAACACTCTGTGAGGTGAGTGGGGCTGAGAGACTTCAAAGAAGTGTGACTGGCCCAAGGTCACCCAGCAGCTGCATGTGGAGGAGCGGAGACGCAAACCCGGTTCCCCAGATTACGAGACTACCGCTCTTAACCACTACACCACACTGGCTCTCAGCTGAAAAGCTGTTTAAGAAACCTTGGGAGTAAATAATATAAAATGCAGGTGGGATTTCGTGCCAAGTCAACCCTAACCAATCTTAAGCACAAGCTCAGTAAATTACCCCTTTAGTGAACTGTGCATAAACAGGGTGAGCTCTTCTTGTTGAAAGAGGACCTAAAATCTTTTAGGTCACCAGAATGAGGGTTGGTCTACACATGCAGCGTGTGAACTGGTAGAGTCCTGAGCTGCTAGAACAGACTACCAGTTCTTGCTGTAGGTGTTCTGCTGGGTGTTCCTCAAAATCTATAGGAAAGTGTTCTAGGCTACCTGCTCTGGATAGTCCAACATCCTTCCCTCAAACAGATGCTCTACAGACATTCTGGACTACAGTTTCCATCAGCCCCAAAGAGCATGGCAAAGGATGATGGGAGTCCTAGTTCATTCTCCTTCTTCTTCAAGACATTCACACCTCATTGGTTCTGCATCTGTCAACCAGGCCTGAGACTCCAGCCAAAGTGACGCTGTGCAGGTCTACCCCTCAGTGATAGGCCAGAGCTCATTTATTAGTGTTATGCTAAGGATGAACATCTTTTTTCACTCTAATCTTTTTAGCTCATTATGTTAATTATGAAAAATGGAAAGCCTAAGTAACCATCAGCAATTGAGATTAATTAAGGAATAATCAGTAATTTCTCATAAACACAAGTCCCCACTAATTTAAAAAGCTATTATATACTGCAAGTGCTAGCGATAGAACTGGTGGCATACAGACCAATATCCAAGACGGAGTTGTGCTAAAACAAAAACTAGAGTAACAGACAACATAAATGCACCCTGCTTTCCCTCTGAGAGCTGGCATTCTCACAGGAATGTGCAGCGCGGTGGAGCTGAATTGAGGGTTCTTTTGGCCATTGACTTGGTGGAATGTTGCCCCATAGCAGAAGTACTCTAGGAAGGCAGTGTGGTGCAGTAGTTAGAGTGTTGGACTAGGACCTGGGGGGGTTAGAATCCCCACTCCGCCATGAAGTTCACAGGCTGGCCTTGGGCCAGTCACAGCCTCTTAAACTACCTCACAGGGTTGTTGTAGGGATTAACTGAGAGAAGCTGGGTAAACCATTTACTCCTTGAAGTAAACACAATAAATAAGCTCTTCTGCTTGCCTTCTTGAGAAAGCTGGTGGGGCCAGCCAGATGGAGATGTCAGCCATCAACCTGGCATCTAGAGATCTCCATGTGGTTGCAAATGGACATTTGACAGTTGCAAAACGTGCCCAGGGAATTTCTACGGTTGCCATATTTCAAAAGGTGAAAATCCAGACACAAAAGTTGCTCAGCCTTTTTTTTGTTTTGCAAAATCTCCAAAAAAATAAATAAAATGAAGTTATTGAGCTACAGTGGTACCTTGATTTAAGAACAGCTTAGTTTATGAACAACTTGGAATAAGAACGCTGCAAACCCGGAAGTAGGCGTTTTGGTTTGTGAACTTTGCCTTGGAAGCAGAACATGTTTCGCTTCCTGTTGAGTGTGTTCCATTTGTAAATTGAGTCCTCCTCTGCTGTGGGAAAGCACGCCTTGGTTAAAGAACGCTTTGGTTTAAGAACGGACTTCTGGAACAGATTAAGTTCGTAAACCAAGGTACCACTGTATTTTGAAGGAAATTCGCCAAAATCTAAACTTCTGACATGGATTGCCATACGTCTGGATTTTCCCAGACATCTCAGTGATTTCTGCCTGGACACTGTTTCCGACTCCTGTATGTCTAGGAAATTCTGGATGTATAGCAGCCCTAGAATTTCTAACACTGGGACAAAAGTTTCATAACGTGACTGTTGTGCCTTTGCTCCTGCTTAGCGTTATGTGAATGATGCAAACACGCAATGTGTTAATATGGAGCAAACACTGATAGATGCATACTTCAAGAATCTCAGGAACAGACCAAAGGAGAAGACCCATGTCCAAGTGGTAGATTGACTGCTTTGCATGCAGAAGGTGCCAGATTCAATCCTTACCACTTCCAAGTAGGGCTGGTAATCTGCTTGCCTGAAACCCTGGAGTGAGTCAGTGTAGATAATACTCTGTGTGTACATCAACTTCCTATGTTCCTATGACCTAAAATAAGTTAAGATAGGAAAGTGCTTTCACATACACAACACACTCGCTCCTCTCCTTTTGGCTCTGCAAACACGATGCCAGTCCCTTCAATGATTTCATGCATGTGTCAGGGGTTTTTTTTTATTAATGAATCGGTAATGTGTGTGGGTTTAGCTTTCACGCAAGACCTGCAGACTGCCAAGCCAGCTCCCGTCGGCTGATTCAGTTGCACGCTCATTCATAAAAGGCGCATGGCAGCGTGTGTGTGCAGACACATGAGTCACCCCATACCTAGAAAAGCAAAACGTGGTGAGCGGTTCTGCATTTTAGTGAAGGCATCTGGCGTGGAAATCTTATTTACTCAATTCATGTGTCGCTTGTCTCCAATAAACTTAATAATGTAAGAGTAGCATGCAGGATCGTGGGGCGTGTGTGGCGCTGTGGGTTAAACCACAGAGCCTAGGGCTTGCTGATCAGAAGGTCGGCGGTTTGAAACCCCGCAACGGGGTGAGCTCCCGTTGCTCGGTCCCTGCTCCTTCCAACCTAGCAGTTCAAAAGCACATCAGAGTGCAAGTAGATAAATAGGTACCACTCCAGCTGGAAGGTAAACGGCATTTCTGTGCGCTGCTCTGGTTCGCAGAAGCGGCTTAGTCATGCTGGCCACATGACCAGGAAGCTGTACGCCGGTTCCCTTGGCCAGTAAAGCGAGATGAGCGCTGCAACCCCAGAGTCAGTCATGACTGGACCTAACGGTCAGGGGTCCCTTTACCTTTACCTAGCATGCAGGATCAGGCCAGTAGTCCATCTAGGTCCAGCATTCTGCTCTCACAGTGGCCAACCAGATGGCTCTGGGAAGCCTGACAGTGGGATCTGAGAACAGCCCTCTCCCCGCCGCCACCCCCAACCCCCACCCCATGGCTTCCAGCAACTGGTCTTCAGAAGCACACAACCTCCGACTTACAAAAATTTAAGTGCATTGAGAATAACATAAAATAAAAAGAACAGCGCATCACAATAAAAGCCATACAATAACCCATAAAACGGACACAGTAAATGCTAGGCATGCTTTATGGAACAGGGGGCAGAGGAGGCATATCCAGACCTATTAACTACATGTGCTTCCTTCAACTACGGAGAGCCCAAATCTATGAAGCAATCTGGGGGGGGGGGGTCATCAATGCCATCTCTCAACCTGCCCCACCCATTGTGGATCTCTGAATCTTGCTTTCTGACCCAGTATCCCATCAGCCATAGCTGCTGCTGCTGAAGGAAGAGGGAGACTACCTTCCCACATTATCCTACTAAGGAGCCGGGGGAAAGAGAGATCCATAGGGAGCCGAGCACAAAAAAGAGAACAAGAAACCCCAAAAGTTAGGTGGCCGCGGCAGGCTTAATTCACCATTACGTGACAAGGTACTGCAAAAGGAGGCTCTGTAACACCTTGCCTGTTACGTGCCAAAATGCACTGAGAGAACAGGGTTGAGTCGAGGACACGGCAGCGGTTTCAACAGCACCCCCGTATTTAGTATGCTCGGTGCAGGTTCTAGCATTGATCAAACAATGAGAGGCTAAGACAGGGCAAGATTCCTCCGTCCTCGTCCTCCCCCACCTTCCAAAACCCATTATCATACAGAAGAGCCGGTGCAGATTGCTTGCATACAAATCTGAAGCATCTTCCGAGCTCCAGAACATGGTGACAGCCTAAAACAAACACCGGGAGCTGCGCTTTAGCTTTCCTTTAAAAAGGAAAGGAAGCAAAGAAGGACATCTGCGGTTAGCAGGTGGCTTTTTTGCTCGCGGTTCATCGGCAAAGCAACTCTGCCATCTTGTGGCGCACATGCGCATCCTTGCTCATAAGGCGCAGTGTGAGGGAAGAGGCCGAAAGCAAGCCTGTTTAAACAAGGCAAGGAAGGCCTCTGCAACTTGTTTTTCTGTTGTTGTTAAAATTTTTCTTGATTTACAAAAGTGTGTGCAATGTCTCTCTCTCGTATTTTTTCCCCCGATGTAACAGTTTTACTTGTGAGCTCCCAAGCTGAATGCAACTCCCCTGTTTGCTAAGCCCAGGTGGGTTTGCAAAAACAGTGCATTTTCATGACCCTCTGATGAGATGCTAAATCTATATAGCTAATGGGCTGGATTTGGCTTGCAAGTCTGTGATAATCTGCCGATTTGCGGACAGAGCCAATTTGCTCCAGTGAGTGCATTTGCAATTTCTAACTAAAGTTTTATGAAATTGTCAGGGCAGGTGGCATTGCATTTTCCAAAAAACAACAACAACAACAACAAAAACCTTTAAGAGACCAAGATTGTGGTCCATCTTAGTTGCCCAAATTTACGTTTACACCTGAACTGAGAATGGCTTTATATACTCAAATTCAGGAAAGGCTTTTGCAGCTTCTCAGTCCTTTCATTACATGAACTATTAAGCATTATAATATACAATCAAAACATCTTAATTAAAAATCTGTATCAGCCACAATTGCTACCCATGTGATTCAATTCAGTTCAATCAATAATGTTTGTTTTTTGAAAAATACAAAATAAAAACACACAGAGAGTTTTCTCAGCAAATACTACCACCATCCAAATAACATAAAACTGAGTACCCATTTAACAGCAATACATGAGATTTTCTATATAGTTATTTACTGGGGGTACTCAAAGGTACACAGTACCAGTAAACCCCCCCCCCCCATGTTAAAGTGTGGCAATTACTGTAACAACTTATTGGTGAGTACTGGCACCTTTACTATTTATTTATTTGTATAATCATTGGTTGTATACAGAGACAAAATACGCAACAAAAGTTGAAGGACGAAAGATTGTAAACAATCCAGAAGACAATTAAGTACAACAACACCTTTTAAAAGTGTGTTATCATTTAAATGCTGGGAGAAGGCTTTGAAGAAACAGATTCAATGGAAAGAAGGGAACAGATTGTTTGTTCCTTGGCTGATATTTTCCTAGACAACTTGCTCCCCCCCCCCCTTTTAGTAGAAAGAATGCAACAAGTCGGTTAATGCAGGCACCGTTTTAATTAAGATTACTGAACAGATCTTGCTGTCTGAATTCCTACTGCATAAATGTTCCTCAAGGAGCAAATGAAAAATGGGTGTTCATTTACAGAATTAAGGATGCACACTGTAGTGGTTTGGATTGCCTGGTTAAACCCTCCGGACTGCACAGCCCATCTCAGCGTGGCTGCCCTTAGTCACTCGTAGAATCTGTCTGTGGGCGTTTCTTAAAGCGCTGCCAGCATAAGAGCTGTTTGACGCCCAATCGTCTCCACCTCTCACTGCGCGGGAGTCTCCTGCGCAGGGTGGGCGTGGGCAGCGGGGTGCTTGGGCTCTCCTCACTAACTTCCAACGAAGAGTCCTGGAGCCCCTGCACCTCCCTGTCCCGTTGCTCTCCTGGATCCCTGGTGTTACACTCATTCTCTTCCCCTTCTTCCCAGCTGAGTCTCCCCCTAGCGCTGGGACCTTCTCCTGCAGAATCAGAGACCCTCTCCTTCTCCCGTGCCTCTGATGTCAGTTCCCTGACACACACAGTCCAGCATGGCCAATGAGCATGAATGATGGGAACTGGAGGATGCTACAGGGGCTACCCGTGAACTAATATCTTGAGTACTCAAATGAGAATCCGCACTGCTTCAGTACTGGGTTAAACAGACCAGTGGTCTAACTCAGTATCCCATGGATCCAAAACTCTCTCTACCATGACTCAATACTCCAGAAATTCACGTACCATAAACATTTACCATCGTATATATTATATATCCAAGTCTTTCTCAGCCTGTGGCTCCTCTAGATGTATAAAAACATGAATAACAATAAAATTCAAAGTTCAAAAATCAATTTGGGGGAAATCCATCCAATAAGCATTAGACAGTCACCAGGGCTAGCTGGCTGAATTAGTCCTACTTCGGCCAGCAAGGAGGCCAGGGGAGAATTAGCTGTGGCATCTCAGAGCAGGTAATCTTCATAAAAGGGGAGGGAAGAGAAGGGAAATAAAAGATCAGGCTGAATTCAAATTAAAGGCCAGGAGGAATAGCTCTGTCTTACATGCCCGAAGGAAGGAGGTTAAATCCTGAAGGGCTCTAAGCTTGTGGACTACAACTCCCAGCATCCACAGCCAGTGTGGCCAATGGCCAGGGATGATGGGCATTGTAGTCCAACGTCGACTGAAGGTTGTTGGGTAGAGGGAGGCTGTTAATACACAATTTTATACAAGTTCAAGGAATGCTGCTCTCCCCCCCCCTCTTTTTTAACTTTCTTTGAATGTTTGGTATTGATGTCATACATGTGCACATTTTAGAATATTGATCCTCATCAACAACAAGCCATGTTCACACAGGTGTGACCAGAAAAAGGGTAGCAAAGCAAAAGAAAGAGAAGATAGGAATTAAAAAAACAAACAAACCAAGTTCAGTGTTAAAAATGCTGTTGGGGCCCCGCTTCATAACACTGCTAAAATTGAAAGGTTCTGCACCTAGGCAGGAACAATCAACTGCACAAATATGAGATAGGGGAAGCCTGGCTTACTAGCAGTACATGTGAAAAGGATCAAGGGGTCTTGGTGGACCACAGGCTGAACATGAGTCAACAGTGTGCAGCAGCAGCAAAAGGAAAGAAAAAGCTAACGCTATTCTAAGCTGCATCAACAGAAGTACAGTGTCTAGATCAAGGGAAATAATACAGTGGTACCTCTGGATGCAAACGTGATCCGTTCCGGAGCCCCGTTCGCATCCTGACGCAAACGTAAGACGCGACTGTGCGTCTGCGTGTGCGTCGCGTTTCACCACTTCCGCGCATGCGTGTGACATCATTTTGAGCGTCTGCATATACGTGAGCGGCGAAACCCGGAAGTAACGCACTCCGTTACTTCCGGGTCACCGCGGAGCGCAACCCGGAAATATTTAAGCTGAAGCGTATTCATCCCGAGGTATGACTGTAGTACCACAGCTGGAATACTGTGTCCAATTCTGGGCACCACAATTTAAGGATATTGACAAACTGGAATGTGTGCAGAAGAGGACAACCAAGAGGGTCAAGGGTCTGGAAACCAAGCTTTATGGGGAATGGTTAAAGGAGCTGGGTATGTTTAGTCTGGAAAAGATGAGACTGAGAGGAGATATGATAGCCGTCTTCAAATATCTTAAGTGCTGTCACATGGAGGATGGAGCAAGCCTGTTTTCTCCTGCTCTGGAGGGCAAGACTCGAACCAATGGCTTCAAATTACAAGAAAGAAGATTCCGACTAAACATCAGGAAGAACTGCCTAAAAGTTAAGAGATGTTCCAACAGTGAAAAGGACTCCCTCAGAATGTGGTGGACTCTCCTTCCTTGGAGGTTTTTAAACAGAGGTTGAATGGCCATCTGCCAGGGATGCTTTAGCTGAGATACCTGCATCGCAGGGGGTTGGACTAGATGACCCCAAGGATACTTTCCAACACTATGATTCTAAGAAATCTCAGAGTGAAGAGGCATGACTCAGTGGATCTGCTTTGCATGCAAAAGGATCCCTATGTTCAATTTCTGGGTAAGTAACCAAACAATTAAACCCCTGTGTTGCAAACAATTATCAGTAATATCCCAGGCAACCCGATGACCAGGTACAACAATGCAATATCAATATAAACTCTTTATATAATCTATACGGAACAGTGAACAGTATGAAAAACCAAATAAACAGGAATCTTATAAATCTCTAAAGTCACAAAATGTGCACTCTTGATGGGTTCTCTTGAAAACATAGAATCTGAGTTATTGTAAGTTACCGTGTATATGCAGGTCATCGTTTCAATAATTCATTTGCAGTTTATGAAGCATTTTTGCATCCTTCTGCTGTGCTGAAGAAAAATTCTACGAAACAGTGGGTATATCTGGAATCACCGTTCGCTACGTCTGTTTGCGGACCTCTTCGGCAGCCTTGGACGTCATAAAACAAAGCTTTGCCGCTTGTTTTCATCAGATAAGAATCTGACCCATTGCTTCTTTCGGAGACTTGCATAGTCTACAAAGACTTTCAGAGACTTATAAGACTTACGTTTATTTGGTTCTATGTTTTCAAGAGAATCCATCAAGAGAGCACATTTTGTGACTTCAGAGATTTATAAGATTTCTGTTTATTTGGTTTTTCATATTGTTCAATTTCTGGGTAAGGCTGGGGAATACCCCGTCCGAAAACCCTGGGCCGCCTTGCTGCCAGTCAGTTCAGACAATGCAGAAGCAAATGAACCAATACGCTAACTCGGTCTGAGGCAGCTTCTTATGTACACACAGAATTCTAAGCACAGCATTTCCTCAATTCCATACACAAGGCCTGTGATTAAAACCAAAATATCTTTTACTAATACTGCTCAGATCCACACACACACACACAACCTCACCAGTCCCATCCAGTTTTCCCAGTTCCGTTATCAAAAGCTGAATGGGGCCTGTAAGAATAATGCTGTTTTCATCCTTAGGCATGGCAACTTCTGCCACCCACCCTCTCTCTCTCTCTCTCCCTCTCTATCTCATGAAAGTTTTACACAGGAGCCCAGCTTCATAAATAGTTCACATTGTGCAAGTCCATTATTCCACTACAGGGCGTAGGTTTTTGCATTGCACTCAGGCACACATGCAAAAGGGTGGATACGCACGGACTTGCCTTCAGATTAAGATGCATTAAGAGGGCTACTGATAATGAAGCCTATTGCAAGGGAAAGGGATCACCATGGAGTCTTACCGCTGAAGCAGCAAAAGTAGAGGCCTATTCGACTTCTTGCTGCCCTCTAGGAGAATGGCAAGCAGGAAAGGAAAGTAATGCCCTTCACGGGCTTCTTTGCTGAAAGTTAAAAGGGACACAAATGGGGAGGAGGAGGTGGCATGGTGCAGCGATTAAACAGACTGTGCTCTCAGTCAGGAAGTCCTCCGCTGAAATCTCCCCTCCTCCTCCTCCATCTTAAACTCACTAGCCTTGGCCCCATCTGTATTATACATTTAAAGCAGTTGTTAGGAGACCCCCTATTCCCCCTCACAGAGTTCCTTGAAAAAAGGAATTGATTTTGAAACCACACTGCAAATTTATTGTTAAGACTACGTTGTGAGGGGAAGAGCTGGGTCTCCTCGCCACTCCCAGCTCCCCTTGACAAACTACAGTTCCCAGGATTCTTTGGGGAAAGCCACGGCTGTTTATAAAGTGGTATATTACTGATTTTAATGTGTGCTGCGGATGAGGCCCTAGACAGGCTAGTTTTCTCCCGACCTCAGCCATCCCACTGTAACACAGAAACCGCAGTACTGGCCTACCATGCAGGGCTGTTTTGTAAGAAGGGGGAAGAGGGGGCTGCCCCTTATGTAAGTTCAGTCTATTTGTTCCACTAACTTGGAACTGTCTCTATGCTTGACTGGCAAACGTCTCTCAGGCAGAAGCTCTCTCACATCACCTGCCACCCGGATCCTCCTTTTAATAGGACTGAGCCAGGTGCTGTCTCTCTTTTTAAAATTATTATTATACTTATATCCCAACTTTTCTCCAAGTAGCTCAAGATGGCACGTACAACTCTCTCCCCCGTTTTATCCTCACAACAATCCTAAGAGGTAGGTTAGGCTGAGAGGCTGTAACTGGCCTAAGGCGTGAGCTTCATGGCTGAGTGGGGGATTTGAACCCAGGTCCTCGTCCAACAATCTAGCATTTACACCACAGTTGTGCTCTACTCCGGAGCTGCAGCCATTTCTTGTGTTGGCGGAGTCTCTAAAATGCTATTATAAATTACAAAAAAGGCACTTCGTTAGTTCGAAATGAAGCTGGGGCAATACTCAGAGACTCTCCTCGCAAAGAGCTCTCTAAGATGCCTTTAAGAGTGCCTTTAAGAGTGGAAAAAGCTTATTAGCACATAGTACAATGTTCATGTACCAGCGCCACATATTCTCTTACACATGCATGCAAGTTTCTGTTTGAAAGGGGGGGGGGTAATGTTTTCCCTAAAAGTTCTTTACACAACATATATATATGTATATATATATATATATATTTGCTTTCGTAGATTTTATATATATATATACACACACACACACACACACACACACACCCCATCAGGAAAATGCAAGAGAATTGCAGGGAGTGGGTGAGTAAGAAAGAAGCAGGCAGACAAGGGAGGAACCAAATGATTGAGGGGTGTGTTTGAGGGAGTAAGAGAAAGAGAGTGCACACATCACTAGCAAGAACAGTTTACAGTGGAATCCTAGCCACGTCAGAAGCAAGCTCCACTAAATTTATAAGTTGGGCTATGATTACAGCCTAAAAATAAATATTCCTATCAGCTTCAGTCAGGAGAAAGTCTTTATGACAACTGAGTATGTGAAAGAGATTGCTCTTTTTAACTGGTGAATTAATGTATATGTGGAATGACAGTTCCAGTAGTCTAACTGAGAGGGACTGTGGTGAATGAAAGCAAGTCCACGCATTTTATTTTCCCCAGGCACAGGAACATGCCTGCAGTGCAAATCCTATTGCATGTTTTACAGGTTGGAGGAGAATCCACATGAACACCACATGCCATCCCTGACATGATCTGTGTGCAGGCATTACACACAAAAAGATATGCCGCAAAGTTGTCATTAATTAATCGGATTAAGGTTTGGGTTTTCCCCATTTAATTTCAAAATGGCAGCAGCTGATAGCACACTTCCATCTCCTCATTGAGGATTGCTTGCCTGCCGCTCAAAACCAGCGCTATAAATTCCCCATGCGTCTTGCGACTGGCACAGATCCAACTGCGACCATGTGGAGATTTCCGGTGACTGACATCTCCATCTGGCTGGCCCCTCCAGCTGTCTTAAACAGGTAAGCAGAAGAGCTTGTTTACTGCATTTATATCCCAACTTTTCCTCCAACGAGTGTATGGTTCACCCACTCCTCAATTAATCTCTACAACGACCCTGTGAAGTAGGCTAAGCGGCTGTGGCTGACTCCAAGGTCACCCAATGAGCTTCATGACTGAGTGGGGATTTTTTTTTTAATGATATTTATTAAGAATTTTAGAATTACAGGAAAAACAAAGAAAAAAAACAAAGAAAAAAGAAACAGCAATCAAACAATACAAATTAGTAAAAATCAAAAACAAAAAACAACAACAAAACACATAACACATCACAATCAAAAAGCAAAAATAAACCACAAAAAAATTAAAAACAAATCCAATATTCCCAAATCCTTAACTGTCATTACCTTATTTCATCGACCTCCTCACTCCTCCCTTATTTGTATTCTAGTTATTAATTATCACAGCAAATCCTTTTCCATTTTTCGTAATATTCTGTCATTAAATTACCTTAATCTATTTTAACCTTATCTTACTATAAAAAACCCTAAAGCTTAAAACTTAGATCTTATTTATACCAATTTCTCATAACCATAGCATATTCTTACATAGTTCTTTTAACATTTCTGCTAAAGCTAAATAATTTCGTTCCAACATTTTTCTAACATTCATCAATTTTACAAAACAATCCTAATAAAAAATTTTAAAACTTTCTTCCAATCTTCATCCAACGTCTCTTCCTCCTGGTCCCGGGTTTTGTCAGTCCTTTCTATCCCATCCATCTAGTTCATTAACCTGGTAATCTTATATCCAAAGCTCTTAAGTCTCTTCCATGTCCCTTCCGCAGATCTTCTTCATATTTATACCTGTACTTTACTTTGTCTCCTGCTCCTTTCACTCGTGGAAACTCCAACTTGACAGTATTTTTGTCCCTTCTTGACAGATCAGCCCCTTTTCTATAGTCCACACTAAACTCCATGTGGTATTTAAAGACATGTTTCAAGGACCCTCCAAAGTTAAGGACCCCCACAACTCCAAACATCTCACGGCCCATTGCCAGACTTGAAAGGTCAAAACATCCCTGCATGGGGGGGGGGGGTCTATCCAACCCCCCATTTCTAAACCCAACAAAACTCTATCTCTCCAAGTCTGGCTTTTTCCAAGTTCATTTGTCAAATCCAACAACTCATGTTCCTGCTGGGCCACCGCTTCCTCCATCTCTGCCACCCGAGGTCCAGCAACAACCTCCTCCCTCCTCTGATCTGTCAGAGCACACTCCTGAGTTGGTTCCTGGGTGGGTTCTATATAGATACCCACTACCCGTCCAAAATTTCCGATCGCAACAGTCATCAAGTCCGTCCTCTCATGTAACTGTTCCAACAAGGCACTTGTTTTGCAGAAAGCACGTACCAAAGCTTCTGAATACATTGTTATGCAAGGTCAGTCTGTTCCCACGATCTTAATCTTCAGCTGCAAAGCTCCCCGGTTCAAATTTAATAACAGTTTCACAGGCTCCCTCTAGGGGAAGAACTTGAATTTGTATCCATCTCTCTCTCTTTTTTTTTTTAAAGGCAGATCTAACAACAAAGTTTCCTTTTTCAGATATTTTGTCAATATTTGTTCCTTTAAAATGCGAAGGGGAACAGTGGAATCACTATGTTTCTCTTCTTTTAACTGTATGTCAAAACCTTTGTCTATAGTCAATGAACTTCCCAAAAAAACGTCAATCCTGACACCCCGCTCCCAGGTTCAAGACGGTGGAAAATTACTTGTGGTCTGGTGCGTCTTATAGAGCGAAAAATACGGTGCAAAGAAGTTTGGGCTACCATAAATCTGTTGGACTTTCAGTCCCTTTTGGTTGTTTTAACTGCAACAAGCTAACATGGCTACCCCTCTGGAAGCTTTCTCACAAGGTTGTTGGGGAACAGGGAGTGTAGAGTCCATATAAGTCCCAAAGCATACTGTTCGCATAACCGGGTGCCTATGCGAAGTTCCCATACAGGATCTGAGCACAATAGCACTCTTATTATTCCTAGCAACAGGCACTCAGAGACATTCTGCCTCTGACACCAAAGGCAAAACATTTTACACGGATAGTTAATAAATTCATGAACGGAGCTGCGAATCTTCAATGGAGAAGAATTAAGAGGAGGAGAGTTACTTTAAAACTATGCGCTGGGTTCAGGAATGATGGGATGGGAACAAGGTCTTGCATGACCTCGGGTGCTTCTAGTGCATGTAAGAGCATGTGCTCGGCCCATGTCAGTTTCCAATGCTAACAAGTTCAAAGCAGCAGCAACACCAAACTATACACGCATCTAGAATTAGACATTCTCCTCCATGGCTTCAAATGCTGCCTTTTCAAAGGACTGTTTGTTAGCAGCCGCTGTGAATTAGCTTTAAGCTTGTTCTCAAGCTTTACACAAAAAAAAACAAAACAAAAAACACTCAACTTTGCAGCAGCTCTCCGATTCTCATTGGGTTAACAGCTGCACGTGGGCTGGTCCTAATCTATACCTGTAGAGCTACTGTCATCAAAGTCTCAGCATACCAGTCTAGCAACTTCCATTGCCTATCAGCAAGAGACTTCCCAGGACTGTTTCAGAATGTGCTTTAGGTCAGGGACTACAGAGAGACCATTAGAGATGTGAAGGCCTGAGAAAAGAATCAGGAAAAACCAGAGTTTGTTCCAGGTTTTTTACAAAGCCTCTCTTTGTTTTCGCTCATCACCAAAAAAAAAAAAGGGGGGGGAGAATGGAATAAATATTTTTTTAAAAAATTATGAAATGATTAACAACATGTTTAAAACAAGGGGGTTCATATATTTATTCCCCCAAAATGATTCCCAAAACCACATTAACAGAAAGACTTTCCTGTAAGGCTGTATCAAAACATTACAGCCCCTGTACACTGGGGAATTGGGGATGTTCACCCGAAATCTGAACTTCCTCTGCAAGAATTGCACTTTTGGGTTAACAGAAAATGTTGACCAAAATCACTCTGCCTGATTAATCACCCTGGTTATTTAAGTTGATAGATAAAAATCTCCATGGCCTTCTGATTTTTAGCTACAGTGGTACCTCGGGTTAAGTACTTTATTCGTTCCGGAGGTCCGTTCTTAACCTGAAACTGTTCTTAACCTGAAGCACCACTTTAGCTAATGGGGCCTCCTGCTGCTACCGCACCACCAGGGCACGATTTCTGTTCTCATCCTGAAGCAAAGTTCTTAACCTGAAGCACTATTTCTCGGTTAGCAGAGTCTGTAACCTGAAGCATATGTAACCTGAAGCATATGTAACCTGAGGTACCACTGTATTTTGAACCATGATGAAGAGATAACGTAACATGGATTTTATTTGTATGCTGCTTCTCCATAGTTCAAACCACACTCAAGACAGCTTACAGCTTGAAAAAACACATAATTACAACATAACAAAGCTAGCCATAAACAATAAACAAAACATCAAAAAGTACACAAGCAAACTGAACTTCACATAAATCGTAAGATCTAAAATAAAAGGCACAAAAAATTAGTATCAATAACACCAACTACCATTCCTAAACAATACCCCAGCCTAATATTCTGTAGCCTCAGCATTTGTAGTTGGAGTCCGTCCAGGTCCCACCATCCCAGGCCAGGTAGAAAAAGGCCTACAAGGCAGAGAGCAGGTCTTCCAGGACTCACAGCCAAGATGGATGTCAGAAACTGTGTTTACGAGCATGGGAAGCTGCGTCATCCCAAATCAGACCTGGTCCATCTACACTAACTGGCAATGACTCTTAGAGCAGGGTTCTCTCCTAGCTTAACCTGTAAATACCAATGGATTGAAGCTGGGACCTTGCATGCAAGTTCTAAGAGATTGGCACTGTGGTCTAAACCACTGAGCCTCTTGGGCCTGCCGATTGGAAGGTCGGTGGTTCGTATCCCTGCGAAGGAGTGAGCTCCCGTTGCTCTGTCCCAGCTCCTGCCAACCTAGCAGTTCAAAAGCACGCCAGTGCAAGTAGATAAATAGGTATCGCTGCGGCGGGAAGGTAAACGGCGTTTCCGTGTGCTCTGGTTTCTGTCATGGTGTTCCGTTGCACCAGACGTCATGCTGGCCACATGGCCCTGAAAACTGTCTGTGGACAAACACGAGCTCCCTTGGCCTGAAAGTGAGATGAGCACTGCGACCCCATAGTCTCCTTCGACTGGACTTAACCGTCCAGGGGTCCTTTTACCTAAGAGATTCCCATGTCTGCCAGCTCTCCATTAAAGAGAAATGAGCAAGACATGCATGCCAGCCTGTTCCCCTGAATCCACAGTAAAAGTCCTTCCCGAGTTAGCAGAAACGGAGGTATTTCTCCCAATTCTCAACTCCCCCTAACCACCTTCCTAGTCTGGGAAAAGGTGATGATTTCCTTTTGTTAAGTACTAGGCCAGACAAGAACCCCAGGCCTAATCTGATTGGATTAAAATATTTACAATTAAAGGCATACTATAATTAGAAAGACACACTGCCAGTAAAGATTAGAATTCTTTTATTTTTTTACGTAACTTTGCATACTGAAATATAATTTAAGAAACTTAAAAGGAGGGGGGGGCATGTCACAACAATTGTTTCCTAGGCAGCTTTCCCTGGAAATTAACTACAAATTACCTAGGCCTTCTCTGCCCCATACACACTTCTCACATATAGGTTGCAATCCTACGTACAGTTATCACGAAGGGTGCATTCATTGGGACATTTTTACATAGGACTGCACGTACATAGGATTGACAGAAGCTAGAAGTTCACACTAGCTGGTAAAAGAACATCACAATCTAATATTTTAAGCCATATGCCAATAGTCAGCATCTGAATTCTGAGGCTGAATTGCACATGAGAAACTCCAGAACTTCGGCAATGGAAAGTGAGACATGCATTAAAATGTTGCAGTGTGGTGTGCTCCTGTTCACTGTTCCAGCCAGCCAACCACAGCAGCAGCTGGGATGCACTGGGGACTGATAGGTCACAAAGGCAGGGAAGCCAACAGTAGGGGGAGCCAGAACCAATATAAAGCAGATCTTTTTGTCCCCATCCTATTCCCTATTGAGTTCCAAAAAGGGCAAGTCTGGGACTAAGGAGGAGGAAGCAGACAGTGAGTGCAACACCCCCTGGACTGGTTTAAGGCAGGCAGGCAAGCAAGCACAGGTTGAGAGCAGAATGTACCCAAAAGCACCACCCTCCACTGGTCAGTCCTCCTGCCTGATACTCCAGTCTATTTCCAAACCCACTTGGCATTCCATGGCCATGAAACACCCATTTGCGGTGTTCCCACTATTAAGATTTTTGGTACTCCTGCAAATCTCAGTTTTCCCCAAGCTAGGTAATACCTCCGCGTCTTGTGTGGGCTCATGCCATTTGGACTAGGTGAGCGATGGCACTCACAACCCTGGATATCGGAAACAGAGCATGATGCCCCAAATTAATATCACCTTCAAACCTTGGGTTTAATCACCTGCTTCTCAGGTCACACGCTCGAATAGTCTGGCTGAAGCTAAGGCATGCTTAATCCCAGGATTCCCTGACTCTCCAAGTTCACTGAACGCTCTGGAATTTAGGTTACAGTCAGCCTTTCTACTAATCCTTCCACACACCCCTTAAGTGAATAACTCTTGTACACATTTATTCATAAATATAACAAGGGCGGGGGTTACACAAAAAGGGAGGGGAAAACAGCACTTGTTTTACTGAAAAAAGTAAATGTCTTTAGACCACAGACCAACTTTCCCAAGCCTGATGCTGTGTTTTGAACACCCATCAACCCCGGCCAACATTATGCATGGTCAGGAATGATCTGTGGTGTAGTGGTCTTGGGGTTGAGTGGGGTTCAAAAACCTGTTACTAATTTTGCTGCAGAGTCCCAGTTTCCAAGATCCTAGAGCCACTCCATCAGCAAGAAAGGAGTGTTTTTTTTAGCCACCATGTGACCAAAGCTAGGAATTTAGGAACACTGAAAATTTAAAAGTGCATCCATTGCAAGGGATTTGGTGAGACTAGGGCCTGGGAGATCAGGGTTCAAATCTCAACACAGCCATGACCTTAGGCCCCTTAGCTTATAGCCTACCTCAGAGGTTTGTTGTGAGAATAAAAATGGGGAGAAGGGAAACTACTACTACTACTACTACTAATAATAATAATAATAGCAGCAGCAGACTGTCTCCTGCAGACACTCAATAGATTTCTGGAACACTCCTGAAGCACTTCAGGTAAAACTTAACATGACGGGAGAATATTCGTATCTGACCTTCATCGGTCGTATCAGAGCAGCAAGAAACACCAAAAAAAAAGAAATAAGGAAATCACATCGTTCTGACCACAACACCGCCAAAAACAAAGCAAAGCCAACTTAAAAATATCACCTGGGATTCCGGTACTGTTTATCATCTGTTTCTGTTTAGGGCAATTCCCTAAAACTTCCTACATGCAAAAACACAGGAAAACCTTGTTCATGTTTTGCCGGTGAAGAGTATGATCCCGCCATGTGGAATAAAGGAGGCAACTACGTCATGATGTCTTGCAAGAGAAAAGAATTCCAGGATAGGGTGTATGTGTGCTCTGAGTTTTTTGTTCGGCTAAACTGAGGACTCTGAAGGGGAGCTGGCTATGCTAGTTATATGGGCAGAGGGCAAAAAAGAGAGAGAGAGAGAAAACCGAAGCAATGTATTAATTCAATGGAGGAGACCACCCCAGGCCAACCCAGGCCTCCTCCAGTTGCCATGGCAACAAAGTATTGATTTTCCTTTTCCTCCGGCCCCCTCTAGTGTGAGGATTCAGTATTTTGAATCCACTGTGCCGCTAATGACATCCAACAAACCCTGCTAAAATAGTACTGAAAATAAACAACAGAAATGTGTGTGTGTGTGTTTGTGCGTTACGGGCGACACTGAGGCAAACTGCCCCTTAAAATACTTTTAATAACTAGGAGCATGGCGTGGGAGGGGAGGGAAATGGTAAAAGAAGCTGCAATTAATATGGAAACTTTTATTTCAATTTTGTATTTATTTTTTTCCACTGGGGAGAAGGCCAGCTAAATGACTTTGAGGATAGTAACAACAGGGCTAACAACTGCGCACCTGCATTTCAGTGCAAATTGCTGTTTTCAAAAGTTCAAAAGGTGATGGGAAAAGGAATTATCTGTGGGACTGAATGTAGGTATGCTTGAATATTTTTAAGGACTGTATGAAATGTATGTTTGTATGCTTGTATATTCACAATATGTGTGTATTAATGCTGAATTATTTTAACAATAAAAACTTCTCCCCAAAAAAATAATTCTGCATTTGCTGCCCAATGCTTCCAATGGGTCCTCACCGTGTCTGACTAAAATTGGGTGCCACCTTTTTATTAATTAATTAATTAATTAAATTTGCATACTACCCCTCACCCATAGCTCTCATGGTAGTTTACTTTCCACATTCTACTGTAAACTGATATTATTGTTTGAATGCACGAATTCAAACTCTGCTGTAATAGAGAACAGAATTCGTTTACAATGCTAAATGTAAACTGTAAGTGGGGACCCCATTGTTTTGTCAGTCCTCCCTTTGTCTTGCCACTTTGCCACCAAGCCGGTGTGTATGTGGTAGGGTCCAAAATCGTCCGAAAAATATGGGATGTGACAAGGAAGGTTGTAGAGGAGGAGGAGGAGGAAGAGCGCCAAAGACCAATGGAAATCATGGTCTCACATTGCATGAGCAATAGGGAGAGCTTTTTGCACCTTTTGTTCAAAGCAAAGGAACAATCTCATACGCTGCCCCGAGTATGATTTAATTGGATATAACTCAGTTTATACTGATCTTCCTCTAGACCAGGGTTTGCCAAACTTGGGTCTCCAGCTGTTTTTGGACTACAACTCCTATCATCCCTAGATAGCAGGCCCAGTAGTCAGGGATGGTGGGAATCGTAGTCCCAAAACAGGTAGAGACTCTTTACAACACAAAAAAGATTATTGTAATGAAGTAGACTTTATATCAATGGGACACAGGTGGCACTGTAGGTTAAACCACAGAGCCTAGGGCTTGCCGATCAGAAGGTCGGCAGTTTGAATCCCCACGACGGGGTGAGCTCCCGTTGCTCGGTCCCTGCTCCTGCCAACCTAATGGTTCGAAAGCACATCAAAGTGCAAGTAGATAAATAGGTACCGCTCCGGCGGGAAGGTAAACGGCGTTTCTGTGCGCTGCTCTGGTTAGCCAGAAGCGGCTTAGTCCTGCTGGCCACATGACCCAGAAGCTGTACACCGGCTCCCTCAGCCAATGAAGTGAGATGAGCACCACAACCCCAGAGTCAGCCATGACTGGACATAATGGTCAGGGGTCCCTTTACCTTTAGGCTTTATATCTATATCTGAATATAAAGCTATTCACAAAAACACAGAGACTAATTATCATCTGTGACCTGCTTCACCAACCTGGTGCCCTCAAGATGTTTTGGACTACGACCTTCCGTCAGTCCCAGCCATCGACTGCTGGCTGATCGAAAAAATTTAGTCTAGTAAACGTTGCAACGCTAGCAGGAATCCAAGTACAGATCGCTATGTACACCCAACTGGAGCCAACAGCAAGTTTCCCACACTGATTCAAAATGGCTGCAGGCTGCACCTAAGTCAAATTACTCTGGACCTTTGTGGCTAATAACATGGGGCACGTCACTTTTAAAGTAGAAAACCAACTTTCCTCACGAATAACAACTGGAAACAGGGAAATGTGAACAGAGTGAGATGTGGATCTACAGATATTTAAGTTCCCCTCTCCATTTTTTAAATGGAGAACCTTATAGCTGTTCTAAGAGTATTGTTAGGAAAAATGAACATATTTGATTAAGCCACTGCAGGGGAAATTTTCCCCAGCAATGCTTCAAACACACAAGACTTTTCTTTGACTACTAGTAACATACCAGAAGTGTCTGTTTCTTTGTTTTTAATAAAACTATTTTTAGTCTGCTCTGCTCCGTACGATCATAGGGCAAAGCTAGAATACAATTATCACACAATGACAATATAATTAATAGCAGAGGTGGAAAAAAGTGTGGTGTATTGGCATAATATCAAAACTTAATGAAATTATAAGATTGAGAGAAGGAAGAGGCTAGAATCATTGGCTTTTATACTTGTAAACCGCTCAGAAGCCTGTTTTGGTGTGAAGCAGTATATAAAGTAATCGTAATAAATAATACAAAGTTAACAAGCCATTTGAGAACCTTTGGTCTCATCTCCTCAAGTGCATGAAACAGGAAACAATTTTAAATATATGTTAAGATTATGCAATATTCATACAGAACACTCTTATACATTATCCTATTTTACATTAATAAATAGTAAAAAGTATATAAAGGTTAAAAATCTAATATTTGCATTAAATTTATTTTAAAAATAATTTTAAAGTGCAGGTAAAAAAACCAACGCAACCTTAAAATTATAATACATAAAAAGATTAATGGCTCCTTAACTGCAGCATTAGTAAAGGTAAAGGTACCCCTGACCATTAGGTCCAGTCGTGGACGACTCTGGGGTTGCGGCACTCATCTCGCTCTATAGGCCAAGGGAGCCGGCGTTTGTCCGCAGACAGCTTCCGGGTCATATGGCCAGCATGACTAAACCACTACTGGCGAACCAGAGCAGCGCACGGAAAAGCCATTTACCTTCCCGTCAGAGCGGTACCTATTTATCTACTTGCACTTTGACGTGCTTTCAAACTGCTAGGTGAGTAAGAGCTGGGACCGAGCAACGGGAGCTCACCCCCTCGCAGGGATTCGAACCACCGACCTTCCGATTGGCAAGCCCTAGGCTCTGTGGTTTAGACCACAGCGCCACCCGCATCCCTGCGAATTGCAGCATTACAAAGTACTAATATTCAACCAAAGCTCAATGAAACAGGTGGATATCTGCCTAATACTCTTCATATTACAGGAACACCAAACTTAGGTTTGCGACCAAATGCACGTGCAACAAAAGGCTGCAGAAAAATTCGCATTCAATATTGACCTGTGTACATATGAACACAGGCTGCCCAACATGTGTGGTTTGGTGCCATGGAAATGAGCCCTGTGCTATATGATCCATCTCTGGGAATTATCCACTTAGTTACTTCCTGGTTTGCTGCTGCCCTTGAACAACTACAGCTATGGTTTGTGCTTGACCAGCTAAGTCCTGGTTCAGGAGAAAATTCAAACAATAATTTGCAAGTTTGGATATACAGTGGTACCTCGGGATGCAAACGGGATCTGTTTCGGAGCCCCATTCGCATCCCGAACAGAACGTAAGATGCGACAGCGCATCTGCGCATGCCGCATTTCACCGCTTCTGCGCATGTGTGTGACGTCATTTTGACCATCTGTGCATGTGCAAGCGGCAAAACCCGGATGTAACGCACTCCGTTACTTCTGGGTCTCTGCGGAGCGCAACCCGAAAGCGCTCAGCCTGAAGCGTATTTATCCCGAGGTATGACTGTAACTACAAGCTATGATTTGTATGTTTTATAACCGTCAGGACATAAATATTTTAAATAATAATATAATTAAATAAAGGCATGAAGCAAAAGTAGGAAATACTGTAACTCATTAAGCCAAGGAAGAAAGAGAGGGGGAACATGTGATCCAGAGGTTCAATCACATAATGCCAAACCAGGGCAGGATAGTATGCAACCAATGAAGCTTTGAATCCACTTTCTCCCTTTCTTTCCTTCAGCTTCATGCTCTTAGCAAGCCACAGTTTGCACAAGAAACTATGGTTTGCCAAGAACCAGAACTAAATGAAGGGTCCTGAGCAGACAAGGGGAGGATGAAACATGTGGACCCAAATATCACTCATGCAGTAACAGCGCCAAACCATGGGTTCCCTTTATGTCTGACACTGCATAGTATTTGATCCACTGGTTCTGGAGTTAGAGAAGAGAGACAATCCAAGTTGAACTCCCTGGTATTAATAAAATGTACTTTGGCTATGTAAATTATTCCCAGCTTCGCTTTTCCTTCAGTTTTTTGATGTGGGTGGAGAAGCCTTTGATCAGAATAACACTCCCCTGTGCATCGCACATTAAAGTGGCACTTCAAATGCTCCTGGCGGGTATTTTTTTTACAACAACAACAAACAAAAAGTCTACAGCCAGGAGAAGTGCAGTAACTTCAGAAAAGTGCACACATACATACATTATAGACTTTCAACAAGGTGGTATGGCCTTCTACCCTCAGTGGAGATAGGTCAATCAACCAGAGAATACATGCAGAGAATTGCACGTGCCATTACAGAAATTCATGTACAGGGACCAGCAAATTGTGTCTAGTCTTGGCAGCCCACAGTTGTTTCTTGTGTTGGACTACAACTCCCACCATCCCTTGCACATAGGCCATGCTAATGACAAGTTGGAGTCCAACTTGGAGGGCAGCTCTGGAGAGCACTATGTTGGCTGTCACTGCATTAAATCAGCCTCATCTCAGACTACAGTGGTGCCTCGCAAGACGAAATTAATTCGTTCCGCGAGTTTTTTCGTCTAGCGAATTTTTCGTCTTGCGAAGCACAGTGTCGGAAAAGTTTTGGAAAAGCTTCAAAAATCACCAAAAACCTCAAAAAAGGCTACCACACCGTGTTCTATGAGTTGCTCCTCGAAGTCAAGTCGCAACTGTATTAACGGTGTTAAGAAAAAGGAAACAAATTTGCAAGACGTTTTCGTCTTGTGAAGCAAGCCCATAGGGAAATTCGTCTTGCGAAGCAGCTCAAAAACCGCAAAACCCTTTCGTCTAGCGAGTTTTTCGTCTTGCGAGGCATTCGTCTTGCGAGGCATTCGTCTTGCGGGGCACCACTGTATTTGTCCCAAAAACGAACACCTAAGGGGGGGAGGGATTGATAATTTTTCTGATGCCCTCGAGCAGAGAGCTGTACCCTTCCAGATGCTATGGGACTCCAACTCCCATCAGCCCCAGCCAGATTCACCAATGGTAAGGGATGATGGGCAATACAGTTCAGCAACTTCTGAGGGGCCACAAGTTCCGCTGGTCATCCGCAGCTTGGCCATCCTATAGCGAAGACCCCGGAAGAGAGAACTTACTCTGCCTTATCGTGATTTAACCTTGCAAGTCAGTCGACGTATAATATTTATAGAAAACTGGAAGGAAAACAACAGACCACGCCTTCTGCTCATTTGGGAGGCAGGTGTTATAGCTCCTTGGAAAAGGCTAAAGACAAGTCCAGGGCCCATGTGGTCATGACTGCCCACCTTTCCCTATGTTCCAATTTTATTTTATTTTTTAATTTGCGTTGTCTTGGTTATATTTAAGGCGGCACCAACAGTTTTTGCCCTAAAGCGCACTGTAACAACAACTTTTAGAGAACATCAGCTCTACACTTTTTTCTGAGCAGCTCAAATTAGAACGCATGCTAATTTGCAGATGCAAAGCTTCACAAGATCTCAGAAAAGCTTCATCCCGTGGAAGTATAAAGGGGAAGGAGAATAAAGACCAAGAGCTGCAAACCTCCTTCTACCCTATCAGAACTGAGAGCCTTAAATCACTTTCCAAAAAGTTCTATCCCTCATGGTTGGATAAGGGAACAGTATGTACCTGAAGAATACAAAAAGGACATTAATAAATCATAATTATGTTGTTGTTGTTTTAAAACATGAGTGTCTGTATAAGCTGTTTAAAAGTTGGAACCATTCAGCAAAGCTTGACGCTCTTCAAAGCATTTTCTGTGTTTGGACAATGTTCCTTGCAACAGCATATGGTGAAAATATACCGTATTTTTCACTCTATAAGACGCACCAGACCACAAGACGCACCTAGCTTTGGGGGGAGAAAAACAAGGGGAAAAAAATCTGAATCTCAGAAGCCAGAACAGCAAGAGGGATCGCTGCACAGTGAAAGCAGCAATCCCTCTTGCTGTTCTGGCTTCTGGGATAGCTGCGCAGCCTGCACTCGCTCCATAAGACGCACACACATTTCCCCTTACTTTTTAGGAGGGAAAAAGTGAGTCTTATAGAGCAGAACAAATCGAAAACACCTAACGCAATCTATGCTGAATGCTACGCTAACGGCATCATTTAAGATTCACAAAATATGTTCAGTGGCCAGTCATTACTATTTCCAAGCATATACTGGGATGATCTGAATGTAGCCAGGTAACAGCAAACCTCACAGAATGCACATCCAACATGCAATTGGCCAGGTTAAAAATAGAGCAGAAAAGGATGGGGAGCCTCAGACCAAGGCCCATCAAGCCTCTGTAACTGACCCTCATGTCTTTCTCTAGGGCAAGGCCGCAGGCATTCTCCAACCACACCTGCCACTGGCCCAAAGGAAGAACTGTGTACCAGGAACAATCCTTCCTGCCTGGCCCAAATGTTGTCACCTGCTCTGTTTCCAAATATGATATGGTGGGGAGACAAGAGAGAATCCGCACAGGCAAAACTACAGAACTGTGTTATAAGAGCTGCAATTTGTGCTTGTCTTTTCCCTCTTCCCTCCCCTTCTTTTTTCGCCGTGTGTCATGACTCCCTGAATGAGTCATCAGTTTTTGCAAGCCACTCAAGGAAACTTTTTGGCTAAGAGAGAGGGTAAAAATGCTTTCAATAACAAACAGATGTTCTACTGTTAGTTAGTTTGAGGGCTAATAATGAAAATTTGAGTGGCCATTCCACGTTTTTAAAAGGTTCTTTATAAAAAAAAGTCAGTAAGAAAAGTGCAAATAACCTATTTTCAGTCACCCTGATATTTTTGGGGATTCTTATCGGAAACTTGTTAATTAAATAGCAGGAATGGGAATACTTGCCTCTGAACAGTTACTCCCCACTTGATTCTTAGGGGCAGCCCTGCTCCCAACAAACTTTACTCCTGCAGCTGAGCTGCCATTATTTTTTCCTTCCTCCCTCTCTAAACCAGTAACGCCAATGACACTTATCCTTGACCAATGCTTCATAGAACACGTCCAATAATTTAGTGAGAATTCTGGGAAGCTTGCATTCTGAATTTTCACAAGATGTGTGATTAGGAAATGAAGGAATTAAAGATGCTTTCTCCATCCAGAGGTTTTTGACAACACCTCCCATCAGCCTCAGCAAACCTTGCGTAAGGTTGTGTTACATCACAGACTCAAAATTCCACTTAAAGGACAATGAAAACACAAAGTAGGTTACAGCTGTAGTTTCTCCCCAGTGAGAAAGCATCCTGGTGTTTTATTTTATTTGCCTTTTTAAACAGGCTTTTTTTAAAAAAAAAAAAAGTAGGGGGGTTGGGGGAAGCAAAAATCCAGAGACTTACACTTTGCTTCAGAAATATTCTGGTTGGGCGACCAGACGAGCATACCAAGATTTTCTCTCTCCTGGGACCGCTTTGCAAGTTTAGCTGGAAGAAAACACATATATGTACGTTAAAATAAAATAGAAAGGTGGAATCTTACTGCTTCTAAGCGCTGATAAAAGAAATTGTATAATTAGGCTCACGAACAGTGTACCACCTAGCCGCAATCCTTGAAATGTTTTCATTCATTTTAAAAATAATTTTAAAAATTATGTCTTGACAGTATTTTCCTGGACCAACTGAAGATGAAGATGAAACAGAATTAAAAATGTTGTTGTTGCTTTAAGATTCTGGCATTTTCAGGGAACATGCCAAAAAGAACCCCACACTAACACACTATAGAGTTAAACTGCAGGATTTGCAGAAAAGGTTGCTATCTGATTCTCCCCAGCTATTAGCCAAGAGAAAAAGAAGAGCAAGCAAAGAGAAATGGGAGTCTGGCTGTATTGTGTCAGCAGGTAAAGCTGCATCAGTTTCTTAACACCAGCAGTGCCAGCCAACTTATATATGCAGTTACCCCTGAAGACTGGTCTTAAATCAGGTGTTGAAGGAGAACGAGTTCATTAAAGGTCTCTAAGTGTGTGATCTAATACCACTGTATCACATTATACATTTAAAGCACATTCCCTCTTGCAAATAATTCTGTGAACTGTAGTTTGTTAAGGGTGCTGGGAATTGTAGCTCTGTGGGGAGTAAACTACAGCTCCCAGGGTTTTTTTGGGGGGTGCGAGTGGTTAAATGTATAGTATAAATGTAAACTACTCTATTCCGAACTTAAAAATGGAAAGGGTAATGCTGGTGGTCAACAAAAGAGGTTTAATGACTGTCTCAAGGCAAATCTAAAAAAATGTAGTATAAACACTGACAACTGGGAAACAATGGCGTGCGAGCGCTCCAGTTGGAGAACAGCCTTTACCAAAGGTGTCCTGGGCTTTGAAGACACTCGAACTCAGGATGCAAGGGAGAAACGTGCTAGGAGGAAGGCACACTTGGCAAATCCACACCATGATCAACTCCCGCCAATGACCCCACTGTGGAAGGACGTGTGGATCCAGAATAGGCCTCCATAGTCACTTACGGACTCATTGTTAAAACCGTGTTTATGGAAGACAATCTTACTCGGCTACGAGTGATCGCCAAATAAGAAGAGGAGGAGGAAGAAGAAGAAGAGGAAGAAGAATAGTACCATAAGAAGAATTTACACACTTTATATAGGATTCTTAGGTTGAACTTAAAAAAAAAAAATCAAGTACTGTACTGGGACAAATAGAAAGAGGCAACTATACAAAACACAGTTCAATCACAATATTGTTTATTCATACCATATTTTAGATCTTAGCATAATGTGCAGTTTTCCAAAACTGCTATGATAGAAGCAAAAATGTGACACTTAAAAACATGATTCGGGGGGGGGGCGGAGGGGGGGGAGAGAATGCATGCCAGCACAAAAACAATTTAAACAGCAGCACACACACCCAAAAACCAATCATGAACGACCTGTCACTGGGACCCACCAAGAAAATGTTTGCTAATGAAACACCCAACAGCAAGATCTCTGACACTGCTCCTAAGGCCTCAGAAAGGGAAGTTGGAAGATAAAAGTAGCCCTTTTGAGTCAGTCTCTTAAAGACCCCCTCCTCTGCATTCCATTCGCATTGATTTATTTATTATACCGCCCTTCATCCGTAGATCTTGGTTTACAAAACAAAAGCACAAGATAAAAACACAAAATGCGTAATAAGAACAAGAACAAAAAACCACAAACCAATAAAAACGCCTTCCTCCCACAAACACATTTATAGGAGTAAAGGATGTTAATCAGCCAAAAGGCCTGGTCGAAGAGGAATGTTTTTTCACCCTGGCGCCTAAAGTTGTATAATGAAGGCTCCATAACCTGGGGAGGGCATTCCACAAATGGGGAGCCACCACAGAAAAGGCTGCTTCTGATGTTGCCACCCTCTGGACTTCTCGTGGAGGAGGCACACAAAGAAGGTCTTCAAGAGGATGATGTCAGGGTCCAGGTAGGCTTGTATGGAGAGAGGTGGACAGCTGCATATTCCTGCCTTACTGGGGGTTGGGATAGATGATCCGCAGCCCCCCCCCTCTCCAGTTCTGCAATTCTATGCGTCTATATGTTCAGGCCTTTAAGGTGGCACCATATTTGGCTTGGAGGTCATCAGATCTGATCTGCCTGACTTGAAGCCTAGGCTGGGTAATTTATTCCTAATCAACGGGTGCTTGTAAAGAGATTCAAAACTCAGTAAAGCAAACTGAAGCATGAGAAGTTTAACCACAGGTCTCCAGGGCCCAGGGCATTTTACAAGTATCCTTCCTGGGCAAGAATGATTTCTCACCATGTGGGAAGGGCCATAGCTCAATCGAAGAATATGCACTGCATTCAGAATGTCCCTGGCCTCTCTAAACAGGGCTGGGAATGGCCCACATCTGAAACCCTGGAGAATTGCTGTCCGTCAGTGTAGACCAGGGGTCCGCAACCTTTTCCAGCTGGTCCACCGTTCCTCAGACCTTGTGGGGGGCTGGACTATATGGGGGGGGGAGAATGAATTCCTATGCCCCACAAATAACCCAGAGATGGATTTTAAATAAAAGGACACATTCTACTCATGTAAAAACAATCTGATTCCCAGACCTTCCGTGGGCCGGATTGAGAAGGCGATTGGGCCGCATTCGGCCCACGGGCCTTAGTTTGCCTACCCCTGGTGCAGACAATACTGAATGAGGCAGACCAACAGTGGGACACAGTATAAGGCAGTTTCCTATGTTCCTGCAAACCTCACTCCTCACTGCGAAGAACAATCAGGCTGATAAAATGTTTGAAATGAGAGCCTGCAATCTGCTTGAGAGAACAGCCGTTCTCCAAGTGTTATCTGCTCCTTCCTTCTATCTAGGGCGGTTACAAGGCAGAAGAGGAAATCTAGCCCTTGCATAAGTCAAGCAAACGAGCTGCCAATTAAAAGAGAGAACTGGGTGTGGCTACCTGAGTGTTGCAAGGCAGCCATGCCAAGAGCATCATCAGCACAGTAGGAAAATCTAGTTCTAGAGACGACAAGCCCTCCTAGATTGATGAAGATATACAAATTCCACATTTTCTACTTAAATGGCACATAATGGATGCAGCAGGACTCTTACTATTGAGGGGGGGAGCATTAATGCGACCAGGTGCTTTTGAATCATGTAACTGGTACCAGCCAATTGATTTTTCCAATGTTTCCCCAAGTCAAGACCACTACTGTTCTTCTTAGATCCATTTCTGCATATTCCACCCCTTTCCCAACATACTGTGTTTGCCATTTCTGAGACTGTTAACTTTTCCCTTGTGGAAGGGCATTCTGCAATTCAAGAACTTCCACAAAACATTTTGCTGCAGGCCAAATTTCACTTAGAGCAGGATTAAAAGTGAATTGGGGGTGCTACAAAGTATTTTAAGGGAGCTAAAAGTTCATCTGAGATGAGTAGCTTTTTTCAGAGGGGTACCCTAGTCCATGACTAGATTTTGTACATCTCCAGTTCTTCTGTTGTCTTTGTCCATGGAGTTTTCTTGGCAGGGATACTGGAGTGGCTTGCCAGTTCCTGCTCCAGGTGGATCACGTTTGGTCAAAATTCTCCACTATGACCTGCCCATCTTGAGTGGCCCTGCACAGCATAGCTCATAGCTTCTCTGAGTTAAACAAGCCCCTTCGCCACGGCAAGGCAGTGATCCATGAAGGATCTTTGACTAAATGGCGGGAGGCAGTGGAAGACAGGAGTGCCTGGCGTGCTCTGGTCTATGGGGCCACGAAGAGTCAGACACGACTAAACGACTAAACAACAACAGTTCTTCTAGCAAACGCCCCTTTTCTGCAGAATGACCAGTGCTCTCAATTTCATTCTCTGTAACCTTTTGCACAGTGGACTTTCAACCGTTGATCAAGCCTCAGCTTGGTGAATTCTGGAACTGACATTTTTGAAATGACTTCAAGTTTACTGATGGACAAGCTCACCTATGCACACACAGTACTCAATGCACAGCCAGATTTGCTGCTATTTTAAGATTTTAATTCTAGAAGTCTTCTAAGCACTGCATAATACCAAGAAGAAGACCTCCTAAAATGTCACAATATCAGACATGCCAGGTTAAATTGGACAGCCTTTTTTTTTTTACTGTCACATGTACAGCAAAGCTGCAAGTCTTATGCTGCAGATAACTTATATTCATTGCGCAAAAACTGGGGGGTGGGGGAGCAGATGCTCATTCCCATCAGGCATTTATTCCAAGAGCTTCCTTCCACCTCTTGCTATGCAAATACACAGACAGCAGTACCATAAAAGCAGTTTCAAAGCTACTGCATTTATCCACCTTTTCATTCTTAGTGTAGTCTCCATTGGTGACTTTCCAGCCAATTTTCAGTGACTGCTGCAGCGCCCAACGCCCCCTCTAAAAAGGCTCTGGATAGTCCCCAAAGCCGCAACATCAGATTTAGAGAGATGTGGGGCAGGAGGGAAAGGGGGTCACCCAAACTGGCTTCTTCTTCATTCTCTTCTCTCAGTAGACAGCCACCAATGAGTTCTTCCTCTTACGGTGCACCCAAATTTTGGCATCATCAAAGCATAATGCAGTGCAATCTATGGGATCTTTGCTGAATTAACATATAGAATATGCCCTTTGCAGATGGCACACCCCCTTCTGCCAAACTCTACACCATCTCAGTTGCATGGAAACACCTGAACGGAGCTACTGTTGATCCGAATATGGGGGAATGGGGAGGTTTGAGTGTCAATGATGATGATAATGACGACTACAGTGGTACCTTGGGTTACAGATGCTTCAGGTTACAGACTCCACTAACCCAGAAATAGTGCCTCAGGTTAAGAACTTTGCTTCAGGATGAGAATAGAAATCGCCTGGCGGCAGCAGGAGGCCCCATTACCTAAAGTGGTACCTCAGGTTAAGAACAGTTTCAGTTTAAGAACGGACCTGCAGAATGAATTAAGTTCTTAACCCAAGGTACCACTGTATTATTATTAGATGTCTATACCTGCCTTCATCCGAATACCTCAGGGCAGTTCACAGGATTAAAATACAAGCTAAAAACACAAGTAAATAGTTAAAAGAACAAAACAATAACAACCCCCTCCTTCCCAGAAACACATTTTAAAGGCTGTGGAATATTAATAAATCTAAGGTGTTTGCCTGGCTGCTAAAGATATATAATGAAGGCGCCAGGCAAACCTTCCTGGGGAGAACATCCCACAAACGGGGAGCCACTGCAGAAAAGGCCCCATTCTCCTGCCACCACCCTCACATGGAGGAGGCACACAAAGAAGGGTCTCAGATGATGAACTCATGGAGTCTGGGTTGGTTTATATAGGGAGAGGTGGTCCCTGAGGTTTTGTGGTTCTGAGCCATTTAAGGCTTTAGAGGTCTAAACCAGCACTTTGAATTGGGCCCCGAAGGTAACTGATCTTCACCGGAGGCCCTTCTCTGGATACCCCACCAGAAGGAAGTATGGAGGGTGGCCACATGGGAACAGACCTTTTCAAGTGGTGCCTCCCCTCCTCATCACAGGTGGAATGCTCATCGAGTCAGTTTTCACTGACTCTTTGGTTTCCCCAGGGCTTTGGTTAAGCACTGTTGCCTCTTATGGTGATGCCCATCTTAAAGGAGGGTCAGTAAGTCAGTAAGACGATTTAAATCACTAGTCAGTAAGACTTGATTTAAATCATTTTTTTACAGAAAGACAACAGAGGAAGGTTTCATTTTTGGAGTAATAAATTTTCAGAGTAGTTTTTACAGTTACAGTGGTACCCCTGGTTATGTACTTAATTCATTCCGGAGGTTCGTTCTTAACCTGAAGACCACTTTAGCTAATGGGGCCTCCCACTGCCGCTGTGCCGCCGGAGCACGATTTCTGTTCTCATCCTGAAGCAAAGTTCTTAACCCGAGGTACTATTTCTGGGTTAGCAGAGTCTGTAATCTGAAGCGTATGCAACCTGAAGCGTACGTAACCTGAGGTACCACTGTATATAAAAAATTACTGATTTGGTTATACTATTAGAAATACATAGACCGAGAATTATGAAATTATTGTGCGGTTTAATAAGTTAACTGTTTATATTTGGACAACTTTTCTGCTGTACTTTATTGGAAGGAGAAACATAATCATTTCCTTAATAACAATTTAAACAATGTATTTAACCAGAACAATAACATTATAGCCTATGTATCCATGTTTGTTAACTGATGTGGTTAAACTTTTTAAAAAAAAACAAACACTGAGTTTTAGCACACATGGAAAACTTAAAATAAAACCTTATTTCCTGATGAATAGCCTTTGGACTATAATGTAACTTAAATAGAAAAGATTTAGAAAGATTTAGAAGATTTCTCCTCCAAAAGCATTTTATTTTAAAAATCAATTTTTTTAAAAAAAATCTTATTTAAATTTTTAAAATCTGATTTAAATTTTAAAAAATCATTGATTTTTATCCACCCTGTGGGAATGACTTGTCATTACTACTAGTGTTTTATGTATTTTGCATATTTAAAAATCTGTTTTTTTATTGCTTTTACGTGTTGCCTTTTACTGGGATAGGTTGCCCTGATCATTTTTTATTGTCTAAAGCAACTGATAAATGTAATCATAATCATCTCCCTATCTGTGGGCAGGATTTCTGCATTGCTGGGATTGGGCCTTGTGATTGGACCTGGTGACTCTACAATTCTGTGTTCCTAAGGAGACAGGGATGATGGGAGCGGCTGGGGAGGCCCAGCCAGATGGGCAGGATATAAATAATAAATTATTATTATTATTATATCAAAGACTGAAAAACACTGCTCAAGAAAAATGTCGGAGAAGGCAAGTCCTTCAGGCACTACAAGAAAAGAGATCCACAGGTGATCGGGTGTTCAATCCTTCTCCATATCTTCCTCTCTTATCAACTTTATCGTCAAGTCTTTCAGCAGATTCCCCAGACTTCCCAGAAGAACCTTTGCCGATGTACAAGTTGGCTGTACAATTTGTAGGCCTGTTAAAACGCAAAGGAGCATTCCCAGGCCCAAAACCTGTATATCAAGTGGGTTCTTTTTAATTAAAAGAGCAGTAAATTAAGCAGCACTGGAAGACTTCCTGTGCGCATCTATACCCAATTATCACATAAATATTCCCATGCCTGTCCATCTTTCTCCAACAACCCCCCCCCCCCGATTTTTTAGTTTCACTTGTGACACAAATAACTACAACACCACAGTCACGTCTGACATTACATATTTTCAAAGCCTTACAAAGCATAGAAAGATTAAAATGCCATACTTTGATATTTACTCTTAAAATTGCGCTTTTCAAAAAAAAATTAAAAAGGCTTACAAATGTTTATAAAGGATTAGTAGCATTTAAATACAATTCATCAAAAATCATGCTCTCTGAAGTGGGCTTACTCCTGAGTAAGCGCGCATGAGATTGCAACTTTAGGCAAGTTCCCCATGTTGTTTTTGCAATTCATCTTGTTCTTTTATTCTAAACCGCTTTGTTGTTGTTTACAGTCAAGCGTTATGCAGATTTGATGGAATCAGTAAAATAAATCAACAAATGAAACAATAAAATTGTATAAATAAACCCAGTTGGCTGGGGCTGATGAGGTTAAGTCTAACATATTTTGAGGGCACCAGGCTAGAGAAGACCACTGGAAAAATGGGGAGCCTTGAAAAAGCACAATCATGTTCTTATCACTAGGGGAGAGAGGAGACGAATTATCTGGATTTTTCTGCCTCAGGCACCAAACCGTCTCAAGACATCTGTCTGGGGCCAGAGATAAGGCAACAACTTTTTTTCTCCCCTTTGTGCTTCATTAATAAGGGTGGGGCTCGAGAACTCTGAAGTCGGGAAAGGTACAATAAAAACCTGTTTCCAGTTCAGAAGGTGTTAACTAATCCACTGCATATATCAGTGTTTCATATGTTTTTCCTGTCTACCACCCTAAGATATTTATCAGCAGCCAAGTCTCCCACCTCCAGATTGCACTGCATACCCAAAGCAAACAGGAACCTCTCCTGTTAGTAAAAAGGTAAAGGTAAAGGATCCCCTGACCATTAGGTCCAGTCGTGGCCGACTCTGGGGTTGCGGCGCTCATCTCGCTTTATTGGCCGAGGGAGCCGGCGTACAACTTCCGGATGATATGGCCAGCATGACTAAGCCGCTTCTGGCAAATCAGAGCAGCGCACGGAAATGCCGTTTACCTTCCCACCGGAGCGGTACCTATTAATCTACTTGCACTTTGATGTGCTTTCGAACTGCTAGGTTGGCAGAAGCAGGGACCGAGCAACGGGAGCTCACCCCGTTGCAGGGATTCGAACCACCGACCTTCTGATTGGTAAGCTCTAGGCTCAGTGGTTTAGACCACAGCGCCACCCACACATCCCTCTCCTGTTAGTGGTGCAGACCATACAAAATTTCACTTTTACTACTGTAATTATCACTGGGGTTGAAAAGGTTGGTTTGAACTGCACACTTTGTGCAACACACGAAGTGCAACTTTGTGTTGCACTTGGGGGGGGCAGGTTTAACAACTGGTGCCTCCGCTTGCTTTTCTTTCCTCCTCCCTCCTCCTCCTCTTTTCCTTCTGCTTCGTGTCTTTTAGGTTGTGAGCCTGAGGGCACGGACTGACTTTCTCTTGTTCTGAAGAGCAGGGTAAGATGTGCTTTAATAAATAATAAACAAACCTCCAAAGCTAAGACAAGACATTGCTGTGGGCACTTGAGAAGCCCTGGTCCAACTTTATCTGAGTCACCTTTAACCCCGTATCCTTCTTAGCTGAAGTTGCTTTAGCCGCACGAACCAAACGAAAAATAAATACCTGAATTAGTAATTGGGATAGTATCACTGCGTAAAAGTGACACAATGGGATGGAGCACAACACAGATCTGCAACTGCAGACAAACAAAAGAAAAAGGAAGAGCAAGAAAACGCAAGGAAGGTTTATTGCTGGGGTCTCAGCACAATGCTATTATCTGTGAACTTAAGAAGGCATTGCTCATTTCTAGCAGGCCTCTGAAACATCAATCATTGTGACCAAGCCGGTAGCTGTGCTGACCCATTAGCAGGAGGAGAAGGGGGGGAATTAGATGCCGCACAAGCATAAATACCTTTATTCGGAGCAAAAGGAGCTGAAAAGCTAACACCTCAACTCCAACCTGCCAAAGGGCAGACGAAACCTAATGCTTTCTTCACTGCATGGTATATTCCTCTATCTTCTTTATAAATCAGGGAGACCACAGGATGACTGTCACCAGAAGCAAACTGCCAGGATTTGGAATGATCCAAAACAACACAAGTTTCGCCCACACGATGAACAGGAAAAGATTCTGTTCGAACGGGAAGGAAACAACTGGTTTACGGACGTATCCCCTGGCCCAAACCTTGGCTTAGCACAGTGCTGTATGGCAGCCAAAAACAGAACGGGAAAAACAGGAAGGAGCAAAGAAACTCTGTCCTCCTCTCCAGGAGGTCCATACAGTCACAACCAACCCAGAGTTTGCTACCTGTGAACCAAAACTGGCAAGGAAATACCGCTGCAAAGACACGAGAACACCAGTGTCATTTCCAGAAGAGTAGAGAAGGAGTCAAACAGAACCGGAGCCTGTTTACTTCTGCGTGATTCCTCCCACAAATAATGTACAGCACATTACGTACCTATGGCCCGGAGGAGGAGGGGTCTTGCTTTCCCCCTTTACCGCCTCCTCCAGTTTCCTTGTACACGGTACTCTTCTGCTTTCGCCCCAACAACGGAAAGCAGGGAAAGGATGAGGGCAGCCAACTCATTCGCAAATTCTGGGGATGCTTCCAGATCGGTAAACTCCTAGAGCTAGCAAATCATTGCCCTTCCACTGTAAGCTGTGTGTGGAATTGCAATTCATGCTTTGCAGGAATGGGTTTGGATACAGCAATCAATCTCTCTCTCTCTCCCTCCCTCCCTCCTGTATGAGTACGAAAGGGACTTTTTTTACAAAGGACACTAACTGCACTTTTGCTTTAACTTTTTTAAAAGATGGAGGGTTAAAAAGTGTCCTAGGTAAAATGGTCAGCAAAGGAAGAAGTTGTTCACAAGGTGCAAACTGGAAAAGCAGACCCAAATCTTGCCATTTTCCTGCTTGGGATCTCATGTGTACAGCCGGCTAATTTAGGTTTATTAAATATAAGCATTTGCCACTTTAAAAGAAGAAGCCCTGAAGCAACTTACAGCAAATAAATACAGTAATAAAATAAGAGTTAGCAGTACAATATTGTTGCTGCTGTCCAGATAAAAGCAAAAACACCAGGCAGGGGGTGCTATGACAGAGAAGGCCCAGTCTCTCCTTGCTGCTCTCCTGATCTCCCACGATCCAGGTTAGATATGGATGGGATTCCACTCTTCAGACTTGGTCTCCTTTTCTCTTATAATGCTGACCTCCTAAGAGAGCAGACCTCCAGCTCTTACTACGTTCTACAGAGGGGAATAGAAAAAATGCTTATGCTTTTAAAGTGCTTCTAATTTTCAAACCCAGAAACAAATGCTCCCTCTACGCCAGGCATGTCCAAAGTCTGTTTGGGGGGCCTAATTCGGCCCCTGTGGCAGTTTATTTCCTGGGGTAAAATAAAAAAAAAACACTCAACAACTTCAATCCTAAAAGAAGCTCAACAACTTTGGTTGGCCCCTTCGTCGGCCCTCACGGCCCTTCACTTCATCAAATCTGGCCCTCTTTGAAAAAAGTTTGGACACCACTTCTCTACACATTCTCCAGGGCACCAGAATACAAAGAACTTCTCCCTCCTTGTTGCTTCTGCACTTGATGAACTATGGACCTTCCAGGTGTCCTTCTGGTGGTTCCCTGGCTACGAGAAGCCAAGTTACAGGGAATCAGGCAGAGGGCCTTCTCGGTAGTGGCACCCACCCTGTGGAACGCCCTCCCATCAGATGTCAAAGAGAAAAATAACTACCAAACTTTTAGAAGACATCTGAAGGTGGCCCTGTTTAGGGAAGCTTTTAATGTTTAATAGGTTGTTGTATTTTAGTGTTTTGTTGGAAGCGGCCCAGAGTGGCTGGAGAAACCCAGCCAGATGGGTGGAGTATAAATAATAAATTATTATTATTATTATTATTATTATTATTATTATTATTATTATTATTATTATGACAGTCCCAGATTTTCAGAAGCCATCCCGGTTTCTGATTTGATCCCTGAATGTCCTGTTTTTCCTTAGGGCACCCACATTTTCATCAGAAACATGTTGGGAGAGTATGGAACCATGCTGAATTTCCCTCAACCTGCCTTCTCTTGAGCAGTTAAGCATGTTCCACTAGGATGTCAGACAATGGCATACAAAGAAAATAGGGCAAAAATCCAGGAGAAAAGCAGCAATTGGTGTGCTGCTGTGATTAGGGGTTCAGTGTCTTGGTTTCCCTGTGTGCTTCCTCAAGCAGAAGGAAGGGAATGTAGGCCAGTTTAGAAAGGACAACATGCTTATCCACCAGGTAAATCTGAAACTTGACATCTTTCCACAGGGCCTGCAAAACAGAGCTGTTCCACCTGGCCTTTGGTTTAGACTCAGTCTGACCCTTATGTTTCCCCCCCTTACGGTTTTGATGATGATGATGATGATGATAATAATAATAATAATAATATGGGCTACTTTTAAAATGAGGCTGCATTTTAAATTCCATTTTAACCTGTATTTTAAATTGTCTTTTTTTCCTATTATGTTATTACTGTAATTTTACTGGTGTTAGCCACCCTGAGCCCGGCTCTGGCCAGGGAGGACGGGGTATAAATAAAATAAAATAAAATTATCATCATCATCATCATCATCTCTTCCATGCAGCCTCCTCCTTCCCAATTAACTGTGGCACTATCTATCTATCCATCTATCTATCTATATCGTCTTTACAAGTTTAATGTTCAGCATTGCAGTTGCAGCCAACAGCTCAACACCTGCTCACTCTGCTCTTCCTTGTACCATTTGCACAGCCTAGCATAGCTGGTGCCCCTTGTCTTCGAGAATCAACCATGCACAAGGTTTGCAGCAGCAAGGAGCCAGTCCTTGTATTCTGAGCCCGCCCCTGCCATTACAGCTAATGCACTCGAAGAACCAATCAAGGTTCCTTCAGAAAAACCCAGCACACAGCTTTTACACCGGGATAATGAGGGGTGAAGAAGACGTATGGTAATAAAATGGTAGCCAGCCTGGATAGAAGTCCATAGGAAGGAGCAGCTGTCTGCCTCAGGCACGTTAATAGAACTTAGCTAGGGTGGGGAATCTGTGGCCTTCTAGATGCTGTTGGACCAAAATGCCCAACATTCCTGGTCACTGGTCACAAAATATTAAGAGGCCATTGTTAGAGATGAGCTATAGGCAACAGTAACGTGAGAGAAGGAACTCAAGTAATTTGGAAATGGTTGTATGGAGGGGAGATCTGTTCTGAGTGAGACCAGCAGGGAAAGGAAGCTTAAGATGTTCTGACTAGTTTCAGTTTCGTATATACTGTATTTTTCGCTCCGTAAGATGCACCTGACCATAAGACGCACCTAGTTTTCAGAGGGGGAATGCAAGAAAAAAAATATTCTTTAAAGGGAGCGCTGAGCAGAGTCTGTATGCATCCCAGGATCTGCTCAGCGCTCCCTTTCACGAACCACGTGGAGCGTGTGTTCGGCGCCTGCAGGCTTTTCCCCGAGGAGGGAGAAGGGCAGCCCGTCAGTGATGGGCTGCCCTTCTCCCACCTCGCAGAAAAGCCAGAAGAGTCATGCTCCCTTTAAAGAGCCGCATGGAGCATGTGTGCGGCTCTTGGGGGCTTTTCCTTGAGGAGGGAGAAGGGACTGATGGGCTGCCCTTCTCCCTCCTCAGGGAAAAGCCCCAAAGAGCTGCACACAAGTTCCACACGGCTCTTTAAAGGGAGCGCTGAGCAGAGCCTCCCGCCTGCATTCGCTCCATAAGACGCGCACACGTTTCCCCTTACTTTTTAGGAGGGAAAAAGGTGCATCTTATGGAGCGAAAAGTTCGGTGGGAGCTAAGAAAAATTTCTTCCTTCTAATCCAGTCTACGTAGTGATTTTGCAAACAATACAGCAACACTCAGGGGCTGGGAATGAGACCCAGTCCATAAACAAAAGTCACAGCAGAGTGCAGGTATATCTCGGTTGTTTGACCAAATGAGCAGTGAAAAACAGGAAGTCCTCTTCTTATACTCCTTCCTGTTCTGGAAAAGTCAATGGCCAGCCTGGCAAGTGGAACCTTGAAGAGCTTTCACAGAAAACTGTAGTTATGCACTTCGCCACATGGGGCAGTGGTCAGCAGTTCCTACCAGCCAAGAAGACAATTCCATGTTAAACCAAAATTATTATAATCTGTCCAACATGTTGCAGGTGGCCAAAGCAAGAAAAGGCAACAGAGAGTGTGCATTAGGAATGACAAGCACTGCACTGTATCGCTGGGAAAACTCCAAACTGCAAATTATCCTAGCTGAGACCAAGAAGGGCTTTAATCCTTGGGCTGGATCCAGACTTCATCACTGAAATCAGTGAGACTTAGGTTAAGTCACAACCAACTTAAATTCCATTGATTCCAACGTTTGCATTCAAACCGTAAGTTTCTGAAATGACAGAAATATCCTTACGACACTGTTAAAATCAAGAGGGAATGCACTGCTAATTAGATTCAGGAACACTATTGGGCAGGCACTGAAAGCAGATTTTCCAAGAGTGGCAAGTTTCACAGATCTGAATGGTGCGAGAACAGTCACTGTAAGGCACTTACCACGTATGCTCCTAATTTTAAAGCACAGAATGCATCATCCTCTCAACAAACTCCCCCCTAGAAGCAAATTGCATTCCGTTTACCCAAAAACCAATTTTGTTGTCTATTGCCATTAAGTAGCTAGCATTAGAAAAGCAATGACAAACCTAAACAGCATCTTAAAAAGCAGAGACATCACCTTGCCAACAAAGGTCCGTATAGTCAAAGCTATGGTTTTCCCAGTAGTGATGTATGGAAGTGAAAGCTGGACCATAAAGAAGGCTGACCGCCGAAGAATTGATGCTTTTGAATTATGGTGCTGGAGGAGACTCTTGAGAGTCCCATGGGCTGCAAGAAGATCAGACCTATCCATTCTGAAGGAAATCAGCCCTGAGTGCTCACTGGAAGGACAGATCCTGAAGCTGAGACTCCAATACTTTGGCCACCTCATGAAAAGAGAAGACTCCCTGGAAAAGACCCTGATGTTGGGAAAGATGGAGGGCACAAGGAGAAGGGGACGGCAGAGGATGAGATGGTTGGATAGTGTTCTCGAAGCTACCAACATGAGTTTGACCAAGCTGCGGGAGGCAGTGGAAGACAGGAGTGCCTGGCGTGCTCTGGTCCATGAGGTCACGAAGAGTCGGACACAACTAAACAACTAAACAACAACAAAGCTAGCATTAGCAAGACTGTGCCATTGGACTCAGTCGTCAGCCAGCTTCTAGAAATTTAAGCTTCTATGTAAGCACATTTCTAGCATGGGTGGCTGCAGAGGTAGACCTGGAAGGGTGTGGGGTCAACTTGCAAAGGATCAGAGCAGGCACAGGCAAACTCGGCCCACCAGATATTTGGGACTACAACTCCCATCATCCCTAGCTAACAGGACCAGGGATGATGGGAGATGTAGTCCCAAAACATCTGGAGGGCTGAGTTTGCCTATGTCTGGATCAGAGGCTGGAGGGAAAGACAGTGAACTGAAACAGACTTGATTCCAACCCACATTCAAAGGGCATAGAGCAGATCTCAAATGGCTGGTAAGGGTGAAGTTTCATTGCTCTATATATTGTTGGTGGTGGTGGTGGTTAAATTTATGTACCACCCTTCATCGGAGGATCACAGTATAAAAACACAGAAATACACAACATAATAACAAACAAAACAATAACACTCCCTCCCCTTGCTCATCGCTCAATGATTAGAAGCTAAATTATGCAAAACAAGCAAATCTATTAAAGTGTCCCATTTGTGTTGCTCATACAAGTTGTAGATATAGAATCTGTAACTTTTCCCAGGAAGGAATGTGTTGCCCAGGAGGGAATGGGACTCTCAGACTGAAAAGGTTCCCCATCCCACCCTCATCTGTATTTATCTTCTTTACAATGGAGAACTAAGCCTTTCCCAATTTTCCCTCCCTCGAAAAAAAGGAAAGCCAGGGTGGAGAGGTGAAGTGAAAAGAGATTGCAGTTTACCTTTAAAAAAAACCACTGGTTTGAGATCCAAACAGGTTTAAAACCCTAGTTCCAACTGAACAGCCTAGCAGCCATTATTTAAAATGCAGTTGGAGATTTAGAACCAAATACAGTCCTACCTCGGCTCCTGAACGCCTCGGGAGTGGAACATTCCAGCTCCCAAACGATTTAATCAAAAATGTTCCGGCTCCCAAACGATTTAATCGAAAACCGGAAGTGAGTGTTCCAGTTTTCGAACTTTCTTTTGGAAGCCAAACGTCCAACGGGGCTTCCGCAGCTTCCGATTGGCTGCAGGAGCTTCCTGGAGCCAATCAGAAGCCGCGTTTTGGTTTCCAAACGTTTCGGAAGTCGAACGGACTTGCGGAACAGAGGTACGACTGTACTCCCACACCAAACTTCAGAAATAACAAAAGAAAGGTTGTGTTTAGCCATTCACCCTTATGAAGCTGCTACAGGGCTTAAGTCAGTTCCTTTGATTTGCAGTGGAACCAAAACAGTGTGTTGGTGTCCTCCTTAAATCATGCCTTCCACAGTCTAAGATTGTACCTCAAGAGGTGAGCGACTCACCTGGGGTCTCTCTCTCCCCCTTTCCTCCACCCACTTTTAACTAGGGACCTGGTTTGGGGTGAGAAGGGGAGAAAACATTTCTAACTGTCAACGAAAGAGCATCTGCAATAGCCTGCACCAGACTAGAAGTCTTGTTGGGCAAGTGCCCAAAAGATTATATAGTGGTACCTCTGGTTATGTACTTAATTCGTTCCTGAAACTGTTCTTAACCTGAAGCACCACTTTAGCTAATGAGGCCTCCCGCTGCTGCCGCACTGCCGCCGCACGATTTCTGTTCTCATCCTGAAGCAAAGTTCTTAACCCCAAGGTACTATTTCTGGGTTAGCAGAGTCTGTAACCTGAAGCGCATGTAACCTGAAGCGCATGTAACCCGAGGTACCACTGTACAGCACAGCACAGCCAGAAAACGGGAGAGCTTGCCATGTGGAGGATTGTGTGAGCCAAATTACCCAAAGTACACCAACAGATGCATACCTTACAGATTATAAATTTCCCTTGTGCAACTCTCTTCCCCGGGAAAAGTGTGCAGACATGCACTTTGAGGGCAGAGGATAAAGTGTAGACCCCTCTCACACCGGGGGGGGGGGTGAGAGACAGAGAGAGAATGGAGAAGTAACAGCCTTGTCCCTCTCCTTGCTATTTCCGTTTCTTTCTTTTAAAAAAGGAAAGAAAGAAAAAAACTTCCGTTTCTGAACAAGGTCTTCTGCTACTGATCTTACCGATTAGAAACAGAGCGAACTCCGCAGCTCCCAGTTCAGATCTCACCTTAAACTTCTTTATTGATCTGCTGAAAGCAGAATTTTTACCCTGCTCAGCAGCTGAAAAGGCCTCCCAGCAGAGCAGCTTAACATTAGCGGTTATTTACTTTGTTCAATTTCCTACCCGCTCTTCCACCATAAGGTCCCAGGGTGGGTTACAGCAATTATTATTTTTTAATGCAATCTTGAAAACGGTTTAAAACAAGGGTTACACTCAAGAGAACAGGGTGGGTCCTAAAATCTCTCTCTCTCTCTCTCAAGTATAGAAGGCCAGGGTTAGGGATTCCTGATCTAAGACTTGATAGAAAAGCGAAAAAAAGTAAGAGGGAGGGAGGGACCAGTTCTTAAAGTTCCAAGCTATGAGTTAAACACTCATTCAAAAGCCTGTTCTCTCAACCCTTCTGCCTGCAATATGGGGACATTGCTAACCTATTGCAGTATTTCTTTAAGGACTGCAAACAAAAATGCACACGAAGAACTTTGAATGCACACAAAGAAGTGCTAAATAAATGCCGATCCTCCTCTCCAGTAGGACAGACCAGGATGAAGAATATTTACTTATTAAAAGTGTATTGTTCCTCTTCCTTTGGAAACCTCATGTAGCTTCCTGGCAGTCTCCGATCTGCTTCATTTATTTATTTATGATGTTTCCATCCAGCCTTTCCACTCATAAAGCTCTTCAAGTGGCTAAAAAGACCCATAGAAATAGTCTTTCACAGGTAGATCAGTCCCTCCAAAACACACACATAGCTCAAGGATCTTGAAATGCTATCAAAAGCTTGGGTGAAAAGGACAAAGTTCATCTGGTGCCTAAAGGGTAGCAAGAACGGTACCAGCTGCACAACAGAGGCCCATTGAAATAAATGGACTTGACCAACTTAAGCCCATTAATTTCACTAGGTCTACTCTGAGTGTAGCTTACTTGGTTGAAATCTTCAGTTTCCCTTCTCTTCCCTCCTCACCCCACACAAGAGGTCGTGCAACAACTACAGTGAGTTAATAATAATAATAATAATAATAATAATAATAATACAGTAATTAAAAACTAGGTAACATGCAACAATTACACAATTACAGAAAATGAGAATCAAAAATAAAACAAGAACAAACAAAACCATCACAATTTTAACAAACACAAAATAAGGCATAGTAACATCCACAGTTGTCTTATAAAAACTTCCTACTGACAATTTATGGAACCATAAATGGAGGCAGTAGCTTGTGGCAAAAGTTAACTTTCTATTTTTAGTAGCTCGCGGGCCAGTATTTGGGACAGTGACCTGGCTGTTAGGAGCCCCCTTTGTGTATTATAATTTTGGGAATAAACTTACCCCAGCAATATGAGTCTTAGTCCACCACGACTTGAGGAAAAGAGGGAGCAAACCCCATTTGACCCCATGTACTTTTTAAGGAAGTCCATGCATTTTAGGAATAAGAGGGAGAGATGGGTTTTGCTTCACTCGCCCAAAAGTGTCAAAAGAGATTTAGCACGAAGCTCTCCTTGCCCGAGTTACAATTTGTGTTCTTCACTCTCAGATAGGCCACGAGACACATCTGGCCTGTAATATAATTTGACTTTGCCTGGGGATTTAAAGACACAATTTCAGCGTATTATATCTATAAAGGTTTCTAGTTCTGACTGCAGAGGCAAGGCTCATAAAAGGCAATTAAGGCTACAGTGTCAAGGTTTCAGGTATCGCAGCCTAGCGGGCCATTGCAAATCGACGTTATGCAAGTTGCAGGAATGATAATTAGCAATGCAGCTACAAGGAATAGAGAGAGATCTGGACACCCAGCGAGGTGCATAGATATAATCACTTTCTCACTCGTGCCCACTGTTAGCTGTGCTCTTACAACAGCCCTATGAGGAGGACTAGGCTGGGGGGGGGGGCAAGGTCACCCAGGCAGTTTCATCCCTACCAAATGCTCATTATGTAACCAAAGGCCATCAATTGTACAAAAATATATATTACTTAGAACAAGGGTCGGCAAGGTATGTTCGTTCTGTGGGCCGGATCGCGTCTGCGCAGACGTGATTTCCGGTGTCTGCGCAGACACGGTTTCCAGCGCCGCGAAAGCGAGTCCCCGCTCTGCGCTGCACCACTTTAGCACAGCGTGTGGGGACTCGCCAAGCAGGCGGCTCGGTTCGGGGGCAGTTTGGGGGCCGTTTAAACGACCCCCATGACAGAACAAACTTTCCACAGTACTAACAAACAAGAGAACATTGCAAAAGTAGTGAAACACTGCGTATATTTATAATTTGACCGAAGGTTTTAACCCAAAGTTAGCAACTCTCTGTTATCCATCTTCCTTCCCACTCCACCCCATTCCACTGTCATTGTTCTGAATCATGCTGTCAGTCAACCATTGGGTGTCCAGACATCTTGACTTGGTCGCAAGTGACCAACAGCCAGGTGCAAAATGTGCCATAGCTAGGGTTCGAAATTAGCAGGGCGCCAGGCGCATTTTGCGCCTAAAGATTATCCATTTGTGAGCACCTCCAAAAGTCTGGGTGCCATTTTTTGCGTCTGGCTGACCATCAAGGATTACTGAAATGTTATGTGCTTTGAAGCCTCAAAGTATATGTTAAGGATAGGCAATATGTTAAGGAGTTTAACAATAAAGGGTAGAGTGTACGGCACCAAATTAAACATGTATTGACGATTTCTGTTAAAAATGTGATATTAACAATATGTCAAAAAGGGTAGAGTGTACGGCACCAAATTAAACATGCATTAACGGTTTCTGTTAAAAATGTAATATTAACAATGTGTCACTTATGTGAACTGTGTATTAGTTCGTGCTTATAAAAATAAATAAATAAAAAGTTTTGCTGATCCTCCCCCTCAAAATGGCGACTAGACATTCTGTTTTGGCACCCACAACCCAGATCCCAAACCTAGCTTTTCTATCCCAGTTTCAACCACTGCGCCTGTGAAAATTAAGAGGAATTTTCATATCTTAAAAAATGAGGCTGGTCTCATTTGGTGTGCTTGTTTCATCGTCTTTATTAAACAAAGCAAAAACCTTGAAACTGCCAGCCTTGCTTAATATTTATTTTCATAGTTACTAATGAAATGGGAAATTTTCTGCTTAGCGATAAAGCACTGGAAAAACATTCCAACCTACAGCTCTCAGCCCAAGCTGGAAGAAAATAGTTTTCAGCTGCAGGAGCTGTGCACAGCTCTCATTTGTTGTCCCTTCTGTCAATCAGGAGGTTGCCCCGCCCTCACCCAGGCAGATTTTCCAAATATTTTTTAAAGGAAATGATGGCGGGGTGGGGAGTAGTAGTAGTAGTAATCGGCCAAAAAATGCTTAAGCAGAGAGATATGCATGTCGCTAAGAGGAGAATGTAAACAGTCTGCTTAAAGCTTAAATCTCAACTTCCATCTTTTCCATGAAGCCTTTGGCACAGGATTTGAGCTGCTGACGACCATACTTGTTTGCCTAACAGACTCTAAACACTCGTGTTTTGCAGAAAATGATATACATCCCAGCTAGGGTGCCATTTATAAATGCCGAACCTGAACAGTCAAACACTGCTAAACATATGTGGCTTAATTTAAAGAATTCATTGCCATTTCGGAGTCTCGGTGGTCTAAGTTCTTTCGTGCTACTCTTAAGAAAATCCAGACCCCTCCTGCCCCCACCAAGGTGTTGAAGGTTGCATCCAGGCAACAGATACCACAGGCAGTTCTTCCACTGGCAGCAGTGAGCAGAGTGCCCTGGAATGAGGTGTTTTGCAGGTGGGGTGCCCAGATCTAAACCCCCACCGAGAAGGAAAGCAATATATGATTCTTCGTATAAATATACAAATAATGCAAAATAATGATTTAGTCAGTGCTATTTTTCTACACCATAAAGCTGGACCATAAAGAAGGCTGATCGCCGAAGAATTGATGCTTTGGAATTATGGTGCTGGAGAAGACTCTTGAGAGTCCCATGGACTGCAAGAAGATCTAACCTATCCATTCTTAAGGAAATCAGCCCTGAGTGCTCACTGGAAGGACAGATCCTGAAGCTGAGGCTCCAAGACTTTGGCCAAAAAGAGAAGACTCCCTGGAAAAGACCCTGATGTCGGGAAAGACTGAGGGCACAAGGAGAAGGGGACGACAGAGGACGAGATGGTTGGACATTGTTCTCGAAGCTACCAGCATGAGTTTGACCAAACTGCGGGAGGCAGTGGAAGACAGGAGCGCCTGGCGTGCTCTGGTCCATGGGGTCACGAAGACACGACTAAACAACAACAATTTTTCTAGAAAAAGAGGGCTGGAACTCACCATGAATTCCTCCCACATTCTCTTGGAATGGCAATGGCACCCACCTGAGAGATGCCAGAACTGAGTTCTGGAGGAAAAAAGCCCTGCATTTTAGGGTAAAAATACTTCAACAGGCTTTAGTTCAACATATCAGATACGGAGTCATGCATTTAGGTTTAAGAGATTATAAATCAGACTAACAGATTTTCATTTGCATTAAAACTGAGCTTTCCTTTTTGCACCAGGTTATCTAAAAATAAACTTAAACCTGTTCTGCGGCTTTAAAAACAATCAAACAAACAAAAAAGAACTGATACCATACATATATTATATACAAGATATTATATACATATATACTAGCTCCGGGCCTGAACACTGAGGTCCGTCCGAAGGCCTTCTGGAGGATCCCTCACTGTGAGAAGCGAGGTTATAGGGAACCAGGCAGAGATCCTTCTCGGTAGCGGCATCTGCCCTGTGGAACACCCTCCCATCAGATGCCAAGGACATAAATAACTATACAACGTTTAGAAGACATCTGAAGGCAGCCCTGTATAGGGAAGTTTTTAATGTATGAAGTTTTACTGTGGTTTAATAACTGTTTGAACTAGGGACACGGGTGGCGCTGTGCTCTGAACCACTGAGCCTAGGGCTTGCCAATCGGAAGGTCGGCAGTTTGAATCCCCGCAACAGGGTGAGCTCCTGTTGCTCAGTCCCAGCTCCTGCCAACCTAGCACGTCAAAGTGCAAGTAGATAAATAGGTACCGCTCCAGCGGGAAGCTAAACGGTGTTTCCGTGTGCTGCTCTGTTTTCGCCAGAAGCGGCCTAGTCATGCTGGCCAAATGACTCGGAAAAACTGTCTGCAGATAAACGCCGGTAAAGCGAGATGAGCGCCGCAACCCCAGTCGTTCGCGACTGGACTTAACTGTCAGGGGTCCTTTACCTTTACCTTTTTAATAATTGTTTGAAGCCATCCAGAGTGATTGAGGCAACTCAGTCAGATGGGCAGGGCATAAGTAATTTATGATTATGATTATGAATATTACCCCTGTACCATGGAATGCCCTTCCCATGCCATACATGAAGCAGCAATTACCAGTTGCTTCAAATGTCTTATAATATCATATCTTAATGTCCAGCCTCTCCCTCAGCAGTAAGGTTGGGTCCTGTTTTATATCTGCAAATTCCCCCAAATCCCTGTTTTTATATGCGCCCTTATACTGATGTTTTCCTGTTTTTATGTTGTAAGCTGCTTGGGTGTTTTTTGTTTTTTAAAAGGTAAGCGCTGTGATGGCACATTCACACATTCAAGTCAGCTACTGTCACAGATAGTATATATACAGACAGATATATAAGGATCAACACAGAAGAACCACCAGGGGGGTGAGCTTCAACCTCCGCCAAATGACAGGGGTTTTTTTTCCTTTTCTTTTTTTAATAAATCTTTATTAATCTTTTTCACAATACAGGCATACCTTGGAATTCGAACAGAATCAGTTCCGCAAGTCTATTCGGCTTCCAAAACAGTTCAGAAACCAAGGCACGGCTTCCGATTGGCTGCAGGAAGCTCCTGCAGCCAACGGAAGCCGCGGACGTAGCAACGGATGTTCGGGTTTCCAAAGAGCATTCTCAAACCGGAACAATCACTTCCGGGTTTGTGGCATTCGGGACCCAAAACATTTGACTTGCAAGACGTTCAAGATCCAAGGTACGACTGCACAGGAAAAGACATGCCAATCCACACCAAGAATAACAAAAAAAGAAAGAATGATAGAAAAATACAAGGTTCTCCCTCACACAAGTGTATCTCAAACTTGGGAACATCCCTTTCTTCTCTCCTCGCCCTGGGAGATCTCACCTTCCCTGTCTCTCACGCAAGTTCCTTCAAACTGTCTGTCATCTTCATCTGCACACTGCATACCAAGTTTCCAGAGACCACCTCAACGCACACCATGCCTTGCGCCAGCCAGAAACTTTTAAAAGTTTCGACCTGAGCAAAAATGCACCAGGCAGCACACAAGGAAAAAGGCCAGCCAGCGGCGAGGAACATTGCAGCTTTGTGAGGCAACAAGATACGGCACACATTTTTATTGAATGCCTGCAGTAACAGGCGCACCCGTTTAAAAAGGCAGCAAACTGGTGTGCGACCGTAAGCCGTTTTTGTGGAAGGAGAGGGTCAAATCCTTTCCCGGTTCCCCCAAACATCAAAGCCACAGGTCACTGGGATGGGGTTTTGGCCCATTCCTTGATGGTCCACCAGGAAAAGGGGTAAATAGAACAGGTTTGTGATCAGATACGCCATTGCTTTGAAGGGAGTTTGGTTTGTCTTCCAGGCCTCTGACATTATGCTGCTCTACGGCACCCCAATGCTATTCGGCTGCTCTGGGAGAAGGAGGAAGTGGAGCAGCTTGCATTCACACAGCTGAGCAAGAGATAATCAGATGAAGCAATGTTCCATGTAATCTAGTCACTCAACGTTTTGCTGGAGACATCTGCCTTCGGAGCATCCCAGCCCCCAATTTGTCTGCCTTCAAGGACGCAAGCAGAAGCCAGGGAGAGAATGGAGTAACAAAGGGACATACATGCCCTTCTGGCAGCATTTCATAGAATCATAGTTGGGAGGGTCACCGAGGGTCATCGAATACAGCCCCCTGCCATGAATACAGGAATCCTTCACCCAACGTGGAGTTCGAACCCACGACCTTGAGATGAAGAACATCATGCTCTAATGACTGAGCCATTGCTCTCAAACTTGGGTCCCCATCTGTCGTTGAGACGACAACTCCCAGCATCCGTGAACACTGGTCTTGCTAGCTAAATACTGCCTACACTGATTGGCAGTAGCTCTCCCAAGGATTCAGAAAAGGTTTTCTCCTACCTTACCAGGAAATGCCAGGGACTTTATTTAATTATTGCATAGATGGCGCGCATTGTCCTCCTCCCCACTTCTCATTTAAACCCTACAACAACCCTGTGAGGTGGGTTAGGATGAGAGGCACCCGGACGCTGAGATCCAGCACCGAGGGCCTTCTGGCGGTTCCCTCATTGCGAGAAGTGAGGTTACAGGGAACCAGGCAGAGGGCCTTCTCGGTGATGGCGCCCGCCCTGTGGAACGCCCTCCCTTCAGATGTGAAGGAAATAAGCAGCTATCTTCTCTTTAAAAGACATCTGAAGTCAGCCATGTTTAGGGACGTTTTTAATATTTAATGCTGTATTGTTTTTAACACTTGATTGGAAGCTGCCCAGAGTGGCTGGTGAAACTCAGCCAGATGGGCGGGGTATAAATAATAAATTATTATTATTATTATTATTATCATCATCATCATCATCACTGGTCCAAGGTGAGCTTTGTGGCCGAGTGATGGGGTCCCAGTCCAACGTTGGCCTTTCTCTCTCTCTCGAGAGAGAGAAAAGGATAAGGAGTAAACCCTACACAAATCCGGAGTCCCTAAGACGGTTGGATAGTGCCTTGTACGCCTCCCTCCAGCAACTCCTACAGCCAAGTTGGTGCCAAACGTATTGCTCTGCTTTCCTTTGGACCACATCAGCGAGACCAAGAGGGGAGTCTTGTTGTCTGGGCAGCCCAAGACCTCCATACACACTGCCCAGTCTTGCGTCCCGGGGGGGGGTCACTTTAGTGCTGCTAAAACAGCAGTTTGACTTCACCCCTGGAGGTGCACTCCATTGTCTCTCGAGACAAGACAGATGCCAACAACAACAACAACCAAAATTAATGGCTAGAAGGGGCTCCCGCTGCTTTGCCCTGCTCCTATCCCAGGAAGTTCCGCCTCCCTCTGGCGCACAACAAAATGTTGAGTGATGTTGCTTTTTGCCAAGGCTTTGGCTGCACAGATAAGTAATATTCATATTTTGAGTGCTGCAGCTAGGTAGATAAAGGTATTTCGACCCCAAGGCCTTATGAAGGCGTGACGCTAGCTGGGATCCAGAGCATCGCAAATGTGTACTCTGTGCCCTCACATACTCTTGATTGCCACCCGCAACTTCCTGTAGGGAAGGGAATGCAGCTCAGCGATGCATGCAAAAGTTTCCAAGTTCAGTCTATGGCAGACTCTGCTCAGCAGCAGAGTCAGGAAGATGCCCATCTCAGAACCGAACACACTTCTCTTTGGAAACACAGGGTTCCCCTGGGGTGACCAAAAATGGCTCATGTGCTGCGGCCGTAACGAAATCAGACTCAGCTCCTAGACAAGTTTCCACCACCGACACCACTCTGCTGCGCAGATTCACTGGGGCATTGTGATATTTGCATGCAATGGGCTCCGGAGGAACAGCACTGCACAGAGGCGGCCTTTTGAAGTTGTGTCAGTAGCCGCCGCTGCAATTGGCAGAAGGCCAGACTGTGAAGCCAGAGTCAAACTTCCAGTACTATTTGAATTATTTAACCCCTCCTCCTTTTTAAAAAAAAAACCCCAAACACTTCTTGATGTTAAAAATACAGACCTGGTAGCTCCACACTGAAAAATTCAATTAAAAACAGCGTTTCTGTGGCCGGGGTGGGGGGGTGGGGGGTTGGAGAGCACCATGCAAGCGTTTCCCACGACTGACTCAAAAAAAAAAAAAGCAATCTGTTCGATCTCTGAAATTGCTATTAATTGCATTCATATCCAAGCAATCTTGCTCCAAGGAACTAAAGGAAATGTACATAATTCACACACACACACACACACACACACACCGGGGGGGGGGGCTTTTTATCCTCACCATAAACCTGTAAGATAAGGACAGGCTCAGAGATTGTCACTTTAATGCAGTCAGTCAGCTCTATAGCTGATGGAGGATCGGAACCCGGGTCTCTGCAATCCCTAGTCCAACCCTGCCTTCCCCAACTTTGTGCCTTCCAGATTTTCTTGGAGCAGAGCTCCCACCATCCCTGACCACTAAGTCCTGGCTAGCTGGAACTGGTGGAAGCAGAGGTGTAGTGGTCTGGGGTCAAGGGGGGGGGAGTGTCAAAGACCCGGTAATACGTGTTTTTTGCTCTATAAGACGTGCTTTTCCCCTCCTAAAAAGTAAGGGAAATGTTGTGTGCGTCTTATGGAGCAAATACAGGCGGGAGGCTCTTCTCAGTGCTCCCTTTCACACACGCTCCGCGTGCTCTTTAAAGGGAGCACGGCTCTTGGGGAGCCTTCATCCCGCTGCCCGAGAGAGGCTGCACGCGGCTATCCCATAAGCCAGGACAGCAAGCGGGATCGCTGCACAGCAATCCCACTTGCTGTCCTGGCTTCTGGGATTCAGAATATTTTTTTCTTGTTTTCCTCCTCCAAAAACTATGTGCGTCTTATGGTCTGGTGCGCCTTATAGAGCGAAAAATATGGTATTTCCTCAGCAGCGTCCCTGTCTCTAATGTCCTAGACCTGCCCAATCAACATGCAAGGAGAGATTTTTTGCCACCCTGAGCTCCAAAGCATTTAGGTCCCCTGAAAACAGTGTTAGAAACTCATTTTGGTTGCTGAAATTCATTCTGATTGTGCAGATGAAATATAATGGGTTGAATTCTACAGGATGTGTTGCTGGTGTGTGAACACGGTCAAGATCCGAGGGTCTCCAGGCATGCACCTCCAGATGGTGGAGACATCAGGTGGTTGCAAGTTGCCGATAGCAAGGTGCAAAATGCACCTGGCGATATTTGAAAGCTGCCTGAAAATGCAAGGTGCTTCAGCTTCGAGGGAATGGTGCGCAAGTTTCTGCTGTGTACAACTTTGCAGGAAACACAACTCAAGTCACCTGCCAAAATATATATTTGTGCACTCCACAACATTTGCCCATGTTCGCGTACAGAAAATAGCAGACTTAGCTGAAAGGCAACACTTGCATATCTGCATTAATCATTGCAGTGCGTGCCTAATTGTTATTATTGTGCAATTATAAGATGACTACATAACTTTATAAAGTTGCATAATCTGAGATGGGGTGTGGCTGTGAGTTGACTACCAGGAGGGAACCTGGGCTTCTGAACTTGCCACTACACTACAGATTGGAAATTGTAATCCAACACTGCCTGGTTGCAGGAGAGCGCCTGAGCATCCTCTAGCCATTGTACCACATTGGCTCTTTCAAGACTTCTTGAGAGCTGCAAAAACAAATGAGCTTTTAATCTGCTGTGCTTTCAATGTGCCCGGCTGGACGCCCCCCATCTTTTGGCCGCAATCTCCCTATTCCACTAATGAACCCTCCAGTTCTGCTGTCAACTCCCCAAGTGTTGCGAAGCTGGATTTTTTTCAATTAAAAATATATTTTTTAAAAAAAATATAAATCAGAACATATTCCTCTTACGGAGACTGCTCAATACCTGCACTGAGTTAGACCTGCCTAGCAACAAGTTGGGAGCCACAGACTCGCATCTTCCTCCTTGCGTTCCCATGGCTACTGTCACCCATGGTGAATTCAGCAGCTACACACAATCAGCAGCGAGGTCCCAGGAGGACCACAGAGAATGGAGGAGAGAGAAAATGCCAGCAGTGGTATAAATAAGCGTCCAGGTGGACTCGCCCCTCTCTTGTCCCCGCCAAAGCGAGAGCGCAGAAACCAGCTTCCCACAATCGCCTCTGGAATGCAGGGTGTTTTTCACAAAAGACATGATCAGGCATCTCCGACATACACAAAGATTTACAAGTATTGCAAAAGCGGGGAGGTTGAGAGAGAAACGAGAGAGAAGCATCCCCATGTCTGTAGAACTGCTGCAAGTCAACTCGCCGTGCAAAGAAACACCAGAAGCTGCCTTAGTAAGAAGGACTGGTAGTTCCAACTTGCTCCGAATTGTCTGGTAGCTGGGTTTAGCAGCTTTATTCAGAGACAGAACCACTGGTTTGTCCGTATTGTCTACATGGATAGGCAGCAAGTCTTTCCAAGTGGGACATTCCCAGCCCTGCCTGGGGAGATGCTGGAGATTTAACCTTCTGCATGAAAAGCATGCATTTCTGCCACTGAGCTATACAGAACTTATTCGCCATGGGGCACCTCCGAAATGCTGTTTACAAATCTACAATTACATAAGGACAGCCTACAACAAATAAGCTATCCCCCCTTTTTTTTTCTAAAATTAGGATGCTGGGATGAAAAAAAGCTTGTAAGGGAAACCAGAAGGGTTGGTGTGTTGTTGGTTTTTGGTGGGGGCTTGTTTCAGTCACAGCAGCTCACTTTCAGTACCATCTCCTGGGCTGAGCATGTTCTCAGAGGCAGCCTGCTCTTTAATTCCACAAGTGTGTTTGCTGCTCCCGCCTCTCCCGCTGCCGCTGTCTGCACCAACTTCTCAGAGTTAGTGGAACCTGGGGTTCTAGCAACACCAAGCTTGAAAGCAGCTCCCATGGCCTGAAGTCTGCCTGGTACTTGCTTGGAAAGTTTCAAGGGGGAGTATAACGAGGGGAAGGCCTAACCATGATAAATTAATAGAACCTCCAGCTTCAGAGGCAAAGGACCTCTGAAAATCAGGTGTTAGAGCACTGTTTCTCACACAGATGCTGTTGTACTACAACTCCCATCATACCCAGCTAGCAGGACCGGCTGCCATGGATGATGCAGATAGTTCCAAAGCAGTTTACACAACAACCAATAAAGCAATCCATCCATCGAAACAATACGGGAGCGTTAAGACAAAACAAAAACCACAAGTAAATACTTAAGCTCCATAAAAATAGTCATGATGCAACTTCTGTAAGATACCTGCTGAATCAGAGGAGAGCCTCCCTCAGTCCAAGCTGGAGATGCTGAGAAATGAACTTGTAATGTTCTGCGTGCAAGCCAGACACGCAAACTTGCAAGTTTCTCCCCACAACTACTACCTTTATGAAAGAGTAAATCGAGGAGTAGCAAAACACACGGGGACGCGGGTGGCGCTGTGGTTTAAACCACAAAGCCTAGGGCTTGCTGATCAGAAGGTCGACGGTTCGAATCCCCGCGACAGGGTGAGCTCCCGTTGCTCGGTCCCAGCTCCTGCCAACCTAGCAGTTCAAAAGCACGTCAAAGTGCAAGTAGATAAATAGGTACCGCTCCGGCGGGAAGATAAATGGCATTTCTGTGCCCTGCTCTGGTTCACCAGAAGTGGCTTAGTGATGTTGGCCACATGACCCGGAAGCTGTCTGAGGACAAACGCCGGCTCCCTCGGTCTATAGAGCGAGATGAGTGCAGCAACCCCAGAGTCGTCCACGGCTGGACCTAACGGTCAGGGGTACCTTTACCTTTACCTTTACCAAAACACACTACTCTCACACACTTTTATTATCTAAAGAGAACTTGTCCTTCGCTGTCTGCTGGTTTCTAAGAATTCCACAGCAGCCCTGACCAATACATATAAAACAAAGATCAGACAAATATTTCAACTCAGGCGCCCAATTTCGATAGGCAGGTGGCTTAGAAGTTTTATGGGGCTGTACCAGCAAGCTAGGCTACGCCGCACCTTTGAAATGTGACCATAATGTTGCGCTTTAAGGATTACCCAATGGTTTCAGTCTTTTGTCAACTGAAGAGAAGTTATTATCTGGCAACGAGCAGCCTCGCAGCACCTTAGCACAGTCCTCCTGACAACATAAAAAGTTTTGGGAAGTGGTTTCCAAGGGTGGAGACACACAAACACACACACACACACACTTGCTAAACACTTGCAGGAATAGGGCACAGGGGAGGGATTTACAAGGAATGAATGTAACGGACTCTCCCCTGCAAACGCCTTCTCTAATCGCAGAAACGAGAAATACAGCAAGGGATACGTGGGCAAAGAAATCAAGCCATCTCTCCCAGTCACTGATTCTTTCCCCCCATATTAGAATTGCAAAAGGGCCAGTGCAGGTGTAGTAGTTAAGAGAACAGGACCACAAATGGGGGGGGGGGAGGGATCTGGGTTCAGGTTGTCCCTCATCCATAAACCTCCCTAGGTCACCTCAGAACCAGTCATTGGTTGTGTTTAGGTGTAACCAGAAGCCACAATGTGCATAAACTGAGGAATACTGCTCCAGGCTCCAGATGCGCTCCTCCCTTAAGTCCACTGGGGAGTAAACCACACAGGAACTAGCTTGGAATTACAGCCCACACGATTCTCTCTGAACAAACCATGATACATGGAGCCATGGTTTGTTACTGCTGGCTTACCCTAGCCCTGTGGCACCTAAAGTAGCAGAAGTAGAAGCTATCTATCTGCATATTTTGCTCTCGGTGTGATCCGCAGTTACACCTCCTCTCCCTGGCCATGTCCTTCACCTTTTCATGGCTTTGCGCACTCTTTTAAGTATTTTTGCTCGGCAGCTATTATCCAAGTGCACTTGCGGGGGGGGGGGTACTATTGCTCAGATTACATGCCTTGCGTGCAGGAAGTCGCAAGTTTGATCCTGGCCATCTCGAGTTAGAATAATCAGGTAGCAGGGAGTAGAAAATTGTTGTTGTTGTTAATAATGCAGAAGGATATTGAGAGTGTGGGTCATTTCCCAAAAAAAGGGGGGAATTTTGCTAGAAGAACTGGAGGTGTAAAAAAATCTGCCATATACTCCATTAAATTCCTCAGATGGTCTCATTACTGAAGACTCTCCAAATACTCTTCTAATTTCACTTCAGGCAATTGTTTGTTTCAGCATTTGTGTAATGCTGTGGAGGGCATTACACAAATGTGGAGCCACTGCAGAAAAGGCCTGGTCTTACGTTGCCACTCTCCAGACCTCTTGCAGAAGTGCCACACAAAAGAAGGGCCTCAGGTGATGATCGTACAGTCTGTGGCAGTTAAGATACCTTGAGGTATTGTGGTCTTCAGCCGTTTAAGAGGAAAGATGCCTTTGAGATGTTGGTGACCGTCAGAACAGACCACAGTGGGCAACATAGGACAGCCTGGCCCAATAGAAAGCCTCCTTTCCATTTGTTATGAACCTGCCCCTCTCTACAGCACACAACCACAGACCTCATAGGTACAAGCAGGTGCACTACCTATTAAAAAGGTAAAGGTAAAGGGACCCCTGACCAGTAGTTCCAGTCGTGACCGACTCTGGGGTTGCGGCGCTCATCTCGCTTTATTGGCCGAGGGAGCCAGCGTACAGCTTCTGGGTCATGTGGCCAGCATGACTAAGCCGCTTCTGGCGAACCAGAGCAGCGCACGGAAACGCCGTTTACCTTCCTGCTGGAGCGGTACCTATTTATCTACTTGCACTTTGACTTGCTTTTGAACTGCTAGGTCGGCAGGAGCAGGGACCGATATTATCCCTGCGAACATGTCAGCCTCCGCTTGTCAAATTTTGGGATCCCCCAAGTCCCTTGAAATGTGCAGCTCCCACATCAGGGTGACAACATCTGCATAGCACCCCAATTTGTCTCTCTCACTGTCTCTTTCTCTCAGTGTCCATCTTCTACTCTGGGTAATACAGAATGAAGGTGTACAGACTATGCATTTGCACCACAACTACAGTGGTACCTCGGGTTACATACGCTTCAGGTTACAGACACTTCAGGTTACTGACTCCGCTAACCCAGAAATATTACCTCTGGTTAAGAATTTTGCTTCAGGATGAGAACAGAAATCGTGCTCCGGCGTCGCAGCAGCAACAGGAGGCCCAATTAGCTAAACTGGTGCTTCAGGTTAAGAACAGTTTCAGGTTAAGAATGGGCCTCTGGAACGAATTAAGTACTGAACCCGAGGTACCACTGTATTAAGGAAGACGATTAAAAGAAGGCTTTTATTTCTTTGGAAAGAATGAGGATTTTTCCTATTCCCGCGCCCCATGCTATACATACAGCAATTTGCGGCCAAGGCTATCTTTTGCTCCTCTTGCAGTTTTTATTTCTGACTGTTCCATTCTACGTTCATTTAATTCTGTTGCAAACAGGAGGACCAGAGACACAGGCGTGAATACTAAAATGGCTTTTTTAAATTATTATTTAACAGAGAGCTTATGAGTGGCTCTGGAAGCTGGTTTCAACACAGCCGTTCTGCTTTTAGTTGGCCTTGAACTGCGTTCCTCACCCACAGCTTCCCTTCCGAAAAGCTCTCACACCCTGGCAATGGGTCTTTGTGTGTGTCTCTGCACAGTAAGAAATAAGGAACACCCTCCTTGCAACGTAACTTTACAATCAGTCTTGCTAAGAGTGGGCACTCGCTAGTGGCCAAAAAGAAAAGAAAAGTTGTCTCAGGAGCAGATGTTTCCCTCCCCCCTCAACAGACAGACATGAGTAGGTAAATAATGAGGTCTAGTAACTTGATGGCTCCTTTTCAAGGTTGTTGATAGGAATCTTCTGCCCAACGTGGGGCTCAAAACCCACAACCTCCAGGTATAGGACAGTACAGTGGTACCTCAGGTTAAGTACTTAATTTGTTCCGGAGGTCCGTTCTTAACCTGAAACTGTTCTTAACCTGAAGCACCATTTTAGCTAATGGGGCCTCCCACTGCTGCTGCACTGCCAGAGCACAATTTCTGTTCTCATCCTGAAGCAAAGTTCTTAACCTGAAGCACTATTTCTAGGTTAGCGGAGTCTGTAACCTGAAGCGTATGTAACCTGAAGCGTATGTAACCTGAGGTACCACTGTATATAAATTCTAATTAATAATAATAATAATAATAATAATAATAATAATAATAATAGCACCATGCTCTACCGACTAAGCCATCGTTCACAAACTTGGGTCCCCAGCTGTTGTTGAACTACAGCTCCCATCAACCTTGACCACTGCTCCTGCCAGCTAAGTACTGTCTGCACTGACTGGAAGCAGATCTCCAGGGATTTGGAAAGGGGTTTCTCTCAGCCTGCTTTGAAACGCCGGGGTCTTTAGTTATTGCATTTATATCCCACCTTCCTCTCCAGAAGAGATTTGAGGTGGTGTGCGTGGTCCTCCCCTCTCGCCACAACATCCCTGCGAGGCAGGCCAAGCCTAGAGGAAGCATGAGTAGGCCAAGGTGTAGCAATGTTTCCCACAGCCTGTCTGGTATCTCCTCCCTTGTCCAACCCAACCCCCAGTCATGCCAAAGGCTTCTGTTTGGAGCAACGCCAGCACCAGCCACTCCTTGCATGCTGAATAAAGGTGACTAAAGAGTTGGGAGAAGTTTGGCAGGCAGTGGGAGAGGGAAGGAAGAAAGGCCTCCCTTCTCTGAGGGGCAAAGGGGATAGAGAGGAGGTGCTGAAGGAAATTAGAAAGTGAGGCAAATTGCTAATATGTATGATAAGAACCATGATAATAAGGAAGGGGGTGAGAAAGGAAAGCTGTGAGAGGAGGAAGAATGCAAAAGGCACAGAAAGGAGGCAGTGTGTGAGAGGGGGGAAATAAGGTACAAGTTGAAGGTGAGAGGGGAACGGGAGAGGAAATTACAGGAGATGGGTAAAAACATGCCTGAGAGCCATGTGGGGGTTAAGGACAGGAAAAATTATGAAAGAAAATGCCAATTCAACTTAGAGCGTCTGGATGAGCAGATTTCACCTAGAATGGGGAGGCTGTGGTATTATCACCAAAGCAAATGTCTGTTCTTTGCTTAAGGAAAGCTAAACTACGGAACTCCTTGCCAAAAGGAAAATGCTGTGGGAAACAATTCAGTAACCACCAACCGTGGATTAGGTATCAGAAGGAAATGGTGTCAGCTGATTATGCCAAACTCTGCCACCATCTTGTGGTTGGCTTTGCTTTGCCCGTTCATCAGTAGCATTGTGTGGGCCTTGTTAATTTTCAGGTGTCTCCAATTGGGCCCAGGGGGCTGAAAGTTTTGAGGATCTCCATGGTACACTTCGCTTCCTATGTTAGTAATAGATTTGAAAAGGAGATTTTTAAAAATGAAGGTAAAGTCCCATCATTCACTTGGGCTTTACTCGACACAGCTAGGAGATAAGGCAGCTGTTCCACTAAGATGTCAAATCATTACAACCAGAGACTGCCTTTTATAATCTTGTAAACTCCTTCCCACTCCTTAAAAAAACTACAGGGGTATTTTAAAGAACCATTTGAGTGAGACAAAGTGCTAAGTCCCTGCAATTATGTCACACTGGCTTGTCCTGACAAAAATGCACCCCCGCCCCCAAAATGAGATAAAACAAAGAGAAAGAAAACCCAGCCAACTTTCTCTGAAAATTAAATGTGGTCAGTTTTTGTGGTTTTTCTCTTTGTTTCACCACTTGGGTGTCTGCTATGGATACTTTCAAAGGATCCTTTAACAATAACCTCACCAACATGCCCCTGTTCTTTTGTTTTTTCAGATTTTGTTTAATTAGTTACTCAATCCATATTCTGTTTCCTATTTCAACAGAAAGGAGTTTATAAATCCCAACAAAAAGGAATCAAGGTCAGAAACACAATACGTATCCACATAGTAACTATCATAAATAAATACGCAAATCTCTCTTAATTATGTATATAAGAAATAAAGCAATGCAGAGGCACTGGCTGGCTTCAGTTTTTCCCACATCGTGATTTTTGCAAAACACGCACACACATACATCATTATGAAAGCAATATCACAATATGGACTTCAAACCGGTTTGGGGCGATATATCGCCCAGCCCTATACAATACACATTACATATTTATCTACATGCTTCACCACAAATAATATTCTACCATGTTGGGAGTGGTACATGCAAAAGCCACACATTTACTCCAATGCATCTGGCCGTTAACCAAAGGTTGGTGGTTCAAGCCCACCCAGGGACAGCTGTGGGCAAGATTCCTGCACCTAGATGACCCTCGTTGACCTTCCCAACTCTACAGAGTTCTATGATTTCATGAAGTGCTGTTATAGGCTGAGTTAATTCCCCACCCACTCCTTTCTCTCTGTGCTTGGCTAGCCAATTACTTCAATGATGGCTCCACCGAATGCTTGTTTGTGTGTTACGATTTGTGTATTTGTGGGAGATCTTCTGTCGTCTACTTGTTTTGCTCTTATGTTTGCAGTGAACCAAATGTGTAGGTTTACCATACTTTTCTGGGTATAAGACTATGTTTTTTTACTCTAAAATACTGTTCAAAATCTGGGCTCGTCTTATACACGGATAGTATCTCTCCCCATTTTCTTAAACCGGAGTCCCCAAAAATAGGGGGTGTCTTATACATGGGGGCGTCTTACAGACAGAAAAATACGGTATATGTTCTGAGTTTGCATTTTTTCTTTGATATGGAAAGTCTTAATAAAACTGTTTTTAAAAACTCTGTGTGTGTTGTTGTTGTTGTTTAAGTCAACTCATATCCTTCCCATCGCCCAGACTCAGGGTTTGGATTTTATACAGTGGTACCTCTGGTTAAGAAGTTAATTCGTTCCGGAGGTCCATTCTTAACCTGAAACTGTTCTTAACCTGAGGTACCACTTTAGCTAGTGGGGCCTCCCCCTGCCGCCGCGCAATTTCTGTTCTCATCCTGAAGCAAAATTCTTAACAACGAAGGTACTACTTCCAGGTTAGCAGAGGCTGTTAACCTGAAGCGTTTGTAATCCGAAGCGTTTGTAACCCAAGGTACCACTGTATAATAAACATGTTACGTTTTGTGTAAGCCCTGAATCATTCCTAGCTGGCGCTGCAAATTCCTTCCCCCAATCCTAGAATAGCTAACACGTGGAAAGGGGGAACTGCCACCCAATACGATCTCCCTTGCAGCTCTCTTTCACTCTTTGTCTTCACTTCCTGTGAAAGTGGCTTCTCCCAAGATGCTTACAGACTTCACAACCCAAACTGCAGTCAATCCATTTTCAGGATTTCCTAGCAGTCAGGGCTCATTCAAACACACAAAGCAGTAAAAATCACCTGCTCGTACCTCACATTGAATTGCAAGGGGTTGGACTAGATGCCTCTTGGGGTCCCTTCCAACTCTACAATTCTATGAAAATGCACTGGTGCTGCATTAGCAAGCAAGGCCTAAGTTATTATTATATGTATTAAAAGTGGAAGTTTGCATTTTAACCCCATACCTGGCTATTAAATTGCAGCCCAAACAGGAAAGTATTGCAGAGCTTCCAAAAGTTATCAAGGCTCAGAATAACCCTAATTGCCTGCAGGGAAGGGAAGGAACAAGCAGCCTGTTGTAAGGTACTCTTCTCAGTCCGTGCTAACTATTGGAGTTCGTCCAGAGGTAGCTGGACAGGGTTTCCTTGTTTATTTTATTACATTTTTATGATTATCCTGCCCTCGGCTCCAATGAGATTGGAATGAGGTACCAAATTCCTCCATACACTGCCATCTTTAACCTCAAAACAACCCTGTTAGGTAGATTCGTCTGAGAGGCACGGTACTAGCCTCAAAATCACCTGGTGAGCTTCATGACTGAAGTGAGGATTTGAACCCTGTTCTCGTTGGCTGGCTCTGGCCATTGTACCACACTGTCTCTCCCTCTTTGTTCTCTTTATGCTATTCCCCATCTCAAGAGAATCTACATGATTTCACACACAGGCCCTTCTTTGAACAGTGCCTTGTGTCTTTGTAGCCAGGTAAGCATCTGAGGTGGGAAAATCAAATAAATTGTGGTTACAGAAAGGTTCTGAGTTCACATGGCTATAACACACCAAGATTCATTAAGTCAACAAGAAACCATTGTTTCAGACTGTGGTTCGTTGCCAGTAAACAAACTATAGTTAAGCTGCTGGACTGAGTTCACGCACAACACGAAGTCATGGTTTAATAAACCATGGTTTAGTGTTATGGGACAACGAGGCGGTTGGATTATTTACATAGCTGAGCAATTGCCTAAAAATTGAAATATCTGGACAAAAGTTTGCTTGGTTATAGTGGCCTCTGCCAACCTGGTGACCAACCAAAGTACAGTTTGAAATGAGAACATTGGGCAAAAGATTCTGACACTGCAGGGGGTTGGACTAGATGACCCTTGTGGTCCCTTCCAACTCTACAATTCTATTATTCTTATTCTTATTGCTGAAACATCATCACAGCAAACCTCCCCAAAGCAACTCTTTGTGGCTACCCAAGCAGCAAAATTAAGGACTGGGAGTGTCCAAGCCGGAGGCAAGTCAATCAAATACAGCGGGAGAAATAAGGGTTGGCGAGTCCACCGTGAAAGAAATCCTAACAAAACCAAAAGCTTTTAAAAGCACCTATTGCTTCAGCAATACCCCACATGTGCCCACTCAACCGCTTACATGATTCCATAGTTGCAAGAAACACATCTTCTGCTGTGGGAAAAGACATTGGAACTCTCTCCCCATTGATATCAAGCAGATGCCTTCACTAAACTGCTGCTGGGTGTCTGCTAAAACGTTTTTTGTTCCAGCAGCCCTACCCAGGCATGTAATTTTAACAGGTATAACTGTTTTACAATTACTGATTTCATTTTTTATGTAACTCCTTCTTAATTGGTATTTTAAATGAACCGACTGCCTTGTAAACCACTTAACAGGGCTGTGTTGTTGTTGTTTTGCAGTAAATGGCATATAATTTTGTTAAATAATAAATTCCAGGACTAGCAGCAGAGAACCCCTACTCATTGTCTAGCTGATAAGACCCATATCCTGCTGGCTTTTCCTTTTTTTTCCTTAGAAAGGCATACCTCACACCAAGCCTACTATATCTCTGGCATTTAAAATGGCAGCAAAGCTACAGACCTTTCTGCTGATTTTACTCGGCACCGTTAGCAAAATGTGCAAATTAGACCCCATACACTGTCTGGAATTTTTATTTAATGCAAATCAATTATTACCAATGCACACCTTGCAGACAGGCCATATCTGTGTGCTTTACTCTGGATTTCACACAGACTTTAACATTTAGATGTGGGGAGGGTGGCAAGCCCTTTCTTGCCTCAACTCAGTTCATGGAGTCACAGAGAACAAAGAACCTCACCACAGGCCACTGCTTTTATCTTGGATACATTTTGGGCTCTGCACAGAGTTATGACAGGCCTCCAGCTACCTTGGCAATTTCATGGGCTTTAGGTCCTCGCTGTAGAGGAAAGACTCTAATTCAGTGGTGCAACATCCATTATGGTCCCAAGAGCAATCTCCAGGTAAGGGCCCAGGTAAGGTCAGGAGGGACCCCTGTCTGAAACTTTGGAGACGCACTGCTTGCCAATCTAAAAGGTAAAGGTAAAGGGACCCCTGACCAGTAGTTCTAGTCGTGACCGACTCTGGGGTTGCGGCGCTCATCTTGCATTATTGGCCGAGGGAGCCGGCGTACAGCTTCCGGGTCATGTGGCCAGCATGACTAAGCCGCTTCTAGCGAACCAGAGCAGAGCATGGAAACGCCGTTTATCTTCCCGCCGGAGCGGTACCTATTTATCTACTTGCACTTTGATGTGCTTTCAAACTGCTAGGTGGGCAGGAGCAGGGACAGAGCAACGGGAGCTCACCCCGTCACAGGGATTCGAACTGCTGACCTTCTGATCAGCAAGTCCTAGGCTCTGTGGTTTAACCCACAGCGCCACCCGCGTCCCTATGCTTGCCAATCTAGACAATACTAAATTAGATGGGCCAATGGCAGTATAAGGCAGCTTCCTGATGGCTTTGCTTTACATCCAGTCAGGCCAGGTGAGACAAGCAGCCGATCCGAGAAACTGCAAAGGCTCCCAACTTCTTTTTCCAACCCTAGTACCTCTGTACTTTTTGACCAGTCATTCCATAAAAACATGGAGACATTTGGACGCAACCAGTGTTCGAAATTCCCCAGGCGCCAGACACATTTTGCAACTGGTGTAAATTCAACTACGTGGAAATCCCAGGGTTCCAGGTTGCTGACTGACATCTCCATCTGGCTGGCCCCTCCAGCTTTCTTAAGCAGGTAAGGAGAATAACTTATTTATTGCAAGTACATCCCAGCTTTTTCGCCAAGGAGTACATGGTTCACCCTCCCCCCTCAGTTAGTCCTTAAAATGACCCTGTAAGGTAGGTGAAGAGGCTGTGACTGACTCCAAGGCCACCCAAGCTTCATGGCCGAGTGGGGATTTGAACCCTGATCACCCAAGCCCTTGTCCAACACTCTAACCCAGGCATAGGCAAACTCAGCCCTCCAGGTGTTTCGGCACTATCATCCCTGACCACTGGTCCTGTTAGCCAGGGATCATGGGGGGAGTTGTCACAAAACATCTGGAGGGCCGAGTTTGACTATGCCTGCTCTAACCACACTGGCTTCCTAAAGCACTTCTGCTATGAGGCAGTTATATGAAGAAAGTAGGTAAATAAATAGGGGGGGGAAGCAAAATGTCCCCTAGAAAAGGATCTGAAATGTTTTTTGAAGATTGAATTTGTTTTATTCCAGATTGTTTTATTTGATGTTTTAATGTGTTATAAACTGCTTTGAGGGTTTTTTCTTTAAAAGTGGTAGTAGTAGTAGTAGTAGTAGTAGTAGTAGTAGAAGAAGAAGATGATTCACACACAAAATGTGCCTAGGCATTCTGTTGTGGTGACCGTAACCTAGGTTTAAGGTGCCATTTGATTATATATCTGAGTTTCTAACACTAGTCTCATCTGAGACAAGTTTAAAAAACAGATGTAACCAAATCACGTCTCCAGATTGGCCTGCCGAAACACAGAAAAGTTTTTGGCAGGTGGCTAATGATGGTGCCAACCTAACGTCAATAGGCAGGGAGTTCCAAAGATCGGGTGACGCCACACTAAAGGAATCACAGAATTGTAGAGTTGGAAGGGACCCTGAGAGGACCATCTAGGTCAGAGGTCAGCAACCTTTTTCAGCCAAGGGCCGGTCCACCATCCCTCAGACCATGTGGTGGTCCAGACTATTTTTTTTTGGGGGGGGGAATAATGAACAAATTCCTATGCCCCACAAATAACCCTGAGATGGATTTTAAATAAAAGCACACATTCTGCTCATGTAAAAACACCAGGCAGGCCCCACAAACAACCCAGAGATGCATTGTAAATAAAAGGACACATTCTACTCATGTAAAAACACGCTGATTCCCGGACCGTCCGCAAGCTGGATTGAGAAGGCGATTGGGCCGCATCCAGCCCCCGGGCCTTAGGTTGCCTACCCCTGATCTAGGTCAACCCCCTGCAATGCAACTGTAAATGGCCCCTTACAATGTGAAATGAACATTGTGTGGCTCTCGTATAAGTGCAAGTTCCACAGATCAAAGCAATTGGTTGGGTTAAGATTTTAGCTGAATCGCCCCTGCCCACAGAACCCCCTATGCTTGCACAAGGTCAAATAACTATTACACACCATTAGAATAGCTAAAATGGTACACTTGGGTCAAGCAACCACATAGCAAATACTTTAGGTGTGCATCAACCTTACTGATTTAAGCAGACACTGAATAACTAACCAGGTATAATTTAAGCCACTAACACCAAATGTGCATCCCGTTGTTCTGCCTAATATTGAAACCATCAGACAGCTACAAAAAAATAGTCACAAAAAGTTAAAAAGGCAGGACAGGAAGAGCACCCCTAATTCTAGACACCCACAGCACCAAATTTTTAGGCACTTGGGAGGCAGAACACACAAGGTATTTCCCATACCAATTTCCTTACTGCTTCTAGGAAAGGTTTAAACATTTTACTTACCCCCCCCCCAAAAAAAAAATGCTGACGTTCAAGAACTAGTTGACAAGAACACTTCTGGGGAAGATTAACTTGACATCACTGACATTTGTGTAAGTTAAAGCAATACCTTGGTGACAAGCTCCATCAAGTAATTTGACAGGTCTTCACCCCGGTTAGTAGAGAGCATCATTAAGGGTTTTTTTTTAGTTCATATAAAAGTAGTATGCATGACTCTCAATTGATGGAAGCCCAAGTGGTGGGGGGGGGGGGAGAGCTAGCCATCCACACAACCTGGTCCTATCCAAAGTTTTTTGGGATGTTATTCTCATCAGCTGCAGACAACATCTGGAGGACACTAGGCTTTTGTAAATGTGGGGAAGGGTGACAGGGAGATTTTTAAAACCATGATAATCTTTGCGGAAAGTAAATTAAGGTTCTCACTTGGTTAGAGTGTGGTGCTAATAACGCCAAGGTCACGGGTTCGATTCCCTTACGGGACAGCAGCATATTGCTGCACTGCACGGGGTTGGGCTAGATCAGGCATGGCCAAACTTGGCCCTCCAGCTGTTTTGGGACTACAATTCCCATCATCCCTGACCACTGGTCCTGTTAGCTAGGGATGATGGGAGTTGTAGTCCCAAAACAGCTGGAGGGCCAAGTTTGGCCATGCCTGGGCTAGAAGATCCTCAGGGTCCCTTCCAATTCTATAATTCTGTACATGCAATCCCATTTACAACAGCCAAGTATCCGAATTCCTAACAAGTTAGAATTTACCTAAGAAGAGCCCTGTGGAATAAGGCCAAAGGGCCCCAAATCCAACATCCTGTTTTCAGAGAAGGCCAACCAGGTGCCACGGGGAAGCCTACAGCCAGGACCTTGAGTGTAACCCCATCTTATCTTCCAAGCAACAAAATATCCCATCTCTCTTTTTAAAAGTGTGGAAGCTTTAAGACTGATGGGAGTTCAGTGGGGTATATGTTTTTCCCACCCCCAATAGTGCACACATAAGAGGGCCTAGTCTAACAATAAATTCACAGTTAGTTCTCCATGAAACTCTCAAACCCAGAAAAAATAGTTCTATTATTGCAGCTTAAGAACCAATTCCACGTGGCCTAGCCATATCTGCAGAAAGGAGATCATAGAATCATAGAATAGAATCATAGAGTTGGAAGAGACCACAAGGGCCATCGAGTCCAACCCCCTGCCAAGCAGGAAACACCGTCAGAGCACTCCTGACATATGGTTGTCAAGCCTCTGCTTAAAGACCTCCAAAGCAGGAGACTCCACCACACTCCTTGGCAGCAAATTCCACTGTCGAACAGCTCTTACTGTCAGGAAGTTCTTCCTAATGTTTAGGTGGAATCTTCTTTCTTGTAGTTTGGATCCATTGCTCCGTGTCCGCTTCTCTGGAGCAGCAGAAAACAACCTTTCTCCCTCCTCTATGTGACATCCTTTTATATATTTGAACATGGCTATCATATCACCCCTTAACCTCCTCTTTTCCAGGCTAAACATGCCCAGCTCCCTTAGCCGTTCCTCATAAGACATCGTTTCCAGGCCTTTGACCATTTTGGTTGCCCTCCTCTGGACACGTTCCAGTTTTTCAGTGTCCTTCTTGAACTGTGGTGCCCAGAACTGGACACAGTACTCCAGGTGAGGTCTGACCAGAGCAGAATACAGTGGCACTATTACTTCCCTTGATGCTATACTCCTACTGATGCAGCCCAGAATTGCATTGGCTTTTTTAGCTGCCGCATCACACTGTTGGCTCATGTCAAGTTTGTGGTCAACCAAGACTCCTAGATCCTTTTCACATGTACTGCTCTCAAGCCAGGTGTCCCCCATCTTGTATTTGTGCCTCTCATTTGTGCCTCTCATTCGTCTCATACATGAGACGAATGGATTGCCTGGAGAATAACGGCGTCATTTGCCGCGTCACACGGATGCAACGTAAAAATGGTCCCCATGCAACATGTTTGACAGCTGCTGTGGCCAGTCCAACATGGAGCAACAAGATGACCAAAGTATAATAACCAGATTACAAAACTCAATCTAGTTTGAGGGGGCCCTCCCGAAAAAGAAGCTTGTGGATTATAGTTCTGCAAGAGGAAAGTGCTGCTCGGACACATCTCAGCACCTCCACCTAAGAATGCTTCTAACCAGCTCACGAAAATATTCAGCAACAAGTTTATTGCGGCAGGAAACAACCTGCTACAGTCATACCTCAGGTTACAGACGCTTCAGGTTGCATTTCTTTGGGTTACAGACGCACCAAAACCCGGAAGTCCCGGAACGGGTTACTTCCAGGTTTCAGCGATTGCGCATGCACAGAAGCGCTAAATCGCACTTTGTGCATGCGCAGAAGCACCAAATCAACAACCCACGCGTGCGGAGACGCGGCACTGCAGGTTGCGAGCATGCCTCCCACACAGATCACGTTCGTCCACTGTACCTCAGAAGCAATTAGAGCCAACCAGTGGCCACAAAAGTTAAAACACAACACCAGATTTAATTTTCAGCATATAATGGTTGGACCACTGTAACCTACAGAACCGGGGCAGGAGGCGTTGGGAGAGGTGGGGGAGGGAAGAGTAGAAAAGGATCAAATTAGGCAAGACTTTGAAAGGTCCTTGATTGGATCTCCTGCAGGTATTTGGTTTTCTTTAAAGATAAAAAGAAATGTAGGGAAGTAAATCTAATCAGGGCTGCGGTGTAGGAGAACAGCCAACAGACGCAAAAACCTTTACAAGCCAAAACCCCTCCCCAGTGCAGAAACTCTTTGCCCAAAGGAGAAAACATGCAAATTTACACATCCCTGTGTGCCTTCTACCTGCCCCCTACAAATAGCAGCAATTTTGATCAGGAAAGTACACCTGGGAAAGAGGATGCGAGCTTTTCTAGCTCATGGCCCCAATTCAGACACTCACCCTCTTCAACTTGGGGGGGGGGCAGGAAATCTCCTCTGCGATTTTGGCCCTGCCTGTAACCTTCATCCAGGAAGAGCTTCCTACATGGGGAGTGTCCTACTGTGGGAATCCCCTCTGATGTTAATTGTGTGCGACAAAGACACATGTACCTGGTGCTGCCATATGTATAGCCAGCTGCTCCACACACACACACACACGTACACATGGAAAACCAGGTGTGTGCGCATACAACACATGGCCACAGTCTAGGACCATGCAACACTAAACAAACATATAGGAGGCATAATAAGCTTAGATCAGGGCAAGGCCAGTGTAGTTTAGAGCAGGGTGTTCCAACGCACAAATGCGGCCCTCGAAGCCTTTTTGCGCAGCCCTTAGCACTTTTCCAGGGTTGGGAAGGAGGTGGAAGGGCTGCAGGACTTTGCCAGCAGTGTTAGAAACTGGGATAGAAAAGCTAGGAGCCAAATGGCTTCTGGGACCTGGGTTGTGGGCGCCAAAACAGAATGCCTAGTCACCACGGGGGGGGGGGGTGGCAGAACTTTTTAGTTATTATTTTGAAAAGCATGAATTAACACACAATACACATAAGTTAATTCACATTGTTAATATCACGTTTTTTAGCAGAAATTTGTTAATACAGTGGTACCTCAGGCTACGTACTTACGGTAATTCGTTCCGGAGGTCCGTACTTAACCTGAAACTGTTCTTAACCTGAAGCACCACTTTAGCTAATGGGGCCTCCTGCTGCCGCCGCACCGCCGGAGCCAGATTTCTGTTCTTATCCTGAAGCAAAGTTCTTAACCTGAAGCACTATTTCTGGGTTAGCGGAGTCTGTAACCTGAAGCGTATGTAACCTGAAGCGCATGTAACCTGAGGTACCACTGTACATGTTTAATTTGGTGTTTACCTCAAAATATATTAGTACCGTACTTCAGTTATCAAAACACTCTACTTTTTATTGCTAAACTCTTTAACGCATTGTCTATCCTTAACGCATACTTCGAGGATTCGAAGCACATACATTTCAGTAATCCTTTAGTGTCAGCCAGGCGCAAAAAAATTGGCACCCACGACTTATGGAGGTCCTCACAAATGGAGAATCTTTAGGCGCAAAATGTGCCTAGCGCCCTGCTAATTTCGAACCCTAGCCTGGCACCTACTTCCCAAAGCCCAGAGTCTTGTTTAGTGGGCTTTGGGTTGGGAAGGCAGTGTAAGGGCTGGGGGCGTGTCTCAATCCCCCCCCCACACACACACGTGACCAGGCACTGTGCGGTCCACACGTTCCGTGTCGAAGTACTTTTGAGGCCCATGTGCTATGAGATGTTGAGCCGCCACAGTTCAGAGTGTCAACAAACCCAGGTTCAAAATCCTGTCCAACCATGAATGGGTGACCTTGGGCCAGTCACCATCTCTCAATCTAAGCTTCCTCACATGGTTGTTGAGAGACAAAAGGGGAGGTGAAGAGAGTGCGACCAGAAAGACCCTTGAACTTAAGATAGACTATAAATGTAAAATAAAAAAAAACCACACAAAATGATTAAGATTTCATTATATTTCCTCCCACCCACAATGTTTCACAGGGTCCTTCACATTAATATAGTACATTTAAGTGTTTCTGAGTGTTATACAGCACTTTTGAATCACGTGTTCTCAGCAATACTCAAACACAACCTAGTAAGATAGGTGGGCATTTTTCATAAAATCATAGTGTTGGAAGGGACCCCAAGGGTCATCTAGTCCAACCCCCCCCCCCAGCAATACAGGAATCCTGCCAACAGTTGTCCCTGGATGGGTTCGAACCACCAACCTTCTGGTGAACAGCCAGACAAAATTACCTTCTCATATTTATTTTGTTTTAAGATTAACATTCTTTGAAACCAAATAAACTCCCATGAGTACATCCACATCCACTGAACCAGTTGTGTTTACTTCTGAATAAGTATGCATAGGATCAAGCGTTTGGCAAGTTTGTGGCTGGGGCAAGGTTTAAATTTATCAGTGACTTTACTTTCCAAACTTTTTATGTCGGTGGCACACTTTTTACACATGCATCATTTCACAACACAGTAATTCAGTTTTGCATCATTTCGCGCCACAGTAATTCAGTTTTACTAGCAAACCAGAGGTTAAACTAACCCTTTTCCAGCCCCAGGAGGAGAGCAGGAAGCGTTCTCATGACACACCTACACACTGCAGCCGACACACTAACGTTGGGACTCAGCAAAGTAAAATTCAGTAATGTAAAAGTTTTGCATTTGGGCAAAACAGAAATCAAATGGCGATGCCTGCCTTGACAGTAACGCATGCGAAAAGGAGCTTGGGATTGCAACTGATCACAAACGGAAATGCGAGTCCGTGGTGTGATGCTGCGGCAAAAAAGGCCAACGCAGATTGAAGCTGCTATTCATAGAGCCATAGTTTCCAAGGGCCAGATTCAAGTACAGTGGTACCTCGGGTTACATACGCTTCAGGTTACTCCGCTAACCCAGAAATAGTGCTTCAGGTTAAGAACTTTGCTTCAGGATGAGAACAGAAATCGTGCTCCGGCGGCACGGCAGCAGTAGGAGGCCCCATTAGCTAAAGTGGTGCTTCAGGTTAAGAACAGTTTCAGGTTAAGTACGGACCTCCGGAACAAATTAAGTACTTAACCCGAGGTACCACTGTACTCCGTTCCACTAGCAGCAGCCAGCAGAACTGAACTCTCAGTAGCACATCCGGGCTTTCCTCTACCTCCATGAATCAGGGAGAACATAAAGTACAGTGCATTTTGGGGAAAGGGGGGTGGAGAGATCATTTCACTGTTTTGACAGAATGATCTCGCTTGAAATGCACCCCCAAGTGCGCAAGAAGTAATAGCTGCACTTTATTCCAAGTACCACATCCAGTTCTGGCCTCCGCACTTAGGAAAAAAAGAACAGGTTCAGAGGAGGACAAGGCGAGCATGGCCAGTGGTATGGAAAACATGTCTTAAGAGGAAAGGATGGAGGGAGCTGAGTTATGTTTAGCCCGAATACGGAAAGATCAAGGTGGAAGACACACTCTTCAGATAGCTGAAGAGCTGCCACACAGAGGGGAGGAAAGAGCAGCTTTAATGTGAGATTTTGGATGCAAAAAAATAAAAAGAGGAGGAATCTCTTGATGGCACAAGCGGCTCAACAATGTCACCCGCTACCCGCACGAACTAGGACTACAAGCAGATGGTTGGACATCTGAGGATGCTCCGCCTGTGGGATTTCTGCATCGAGGAAGGGGGTGGACTACATGGCCTGCAGGAACCCCCCCCCCCCAGCTCTGCCAATTCTTAAAACAGGGGCATCCTAAGTCCCGGCCCTGCACAACTACACCAGTCCTACAAATCTGCGAGCGCTATCACAAATTACGACAGTCAGCGAACTAGGGGGGGGGGGAATCAATTATCCGGAGTTCCTGCGGGTCGTGCTAAAAAGAAAAGAAAAGAAATCTCAGACTTTTCAAAGGGGGGGGGAGGCCGGGCGCTCTTTTTCGTTGGGCTTATTATTTTTGAAAAGTCCAGAAACAAAGGATTCAATCAAGTTAGCTACATGCTGGAGTCAGCTCTCGTGTTAAGAACATGACAGTGGGGGGTGGGAGGGTGGGGCAGGGATTGGGGTGGGGGGTTGTTGTCGTTTGTTTTGCTTGTTTTACAGGAAGGCAGCATTAAGCTATAGTTGCAAAGGAACAACCGGGAGCCTTTCCGTTTCAAAACTAAGGAAGTAAAGGCTGTAGCATGGCTCCTGACAAACACACATTAAAAATAATAAATTATCTGCCTTACAGGAAACCTTGAATTCCTTTGTTTGCCCAGGTTTCTCTCCCCCCCCCCACAACCCCTTCCATTTTAAATTAAGAGTAGGGGAAACTGAGGGAGATATTAAGTATACAGAAAGCATTGGGGAACTAGCTTTTCCTTCCTCTTCCTCCCACTCCCAACCCCCAAGAACAGAAACAGTTGATTACAATAAGTCTGCACATGCTAAATAAAGGAACGAGGCTGTTTTGTTCTCCTCCACTTCCAAAAACCATATATCCACGTACAGAGAGATTATTATTTTTTAAAGAGGGGGGGAAGCAAACACTCCCCTTTCGCCATCTCTCGCTGGACAAATCTGTTGTTCTGTTTGACACCCAGTCTATAAAGCGCCCCCTGGAAAGACTTCTGTTGTTTTTATTAACTGGATTTCTTTTCTTCCCTGTCTCTCTCTCTTTTTGTCCTCTACTCCACTCGTCCCTAAAAACCCGTCATTAAAAGAAGTAGGAGATTCCTGCTGTCCTCCGCACCTCTCTGGACAACCTAACCAACGCGAACCGCTCATTTAATAACAATAATTGTAAAAGTAATTGGATTTAGGTCAATTGCATGTGAAATAATTGGTAGTGGGGGGGGAGAGAGAGAGGTTGCGGGGAGGAGTCTAAAGGAGTCGACTGGCACCGGATTTTCATAAAGGGCAGGTTCTTCCCCCCCCCCTCGCCAATGTGAATTATGAAAATAGTAACCACACCTGCAAAGCACGGAAATGGGGGGGGGGGAGAGGAGAGAGTATTAATCTTTTCTCCTCCCTGAAAAATCCACTTTATTTTTCTAAAAGGAAGAAAAAAAAGAAATGGGAGAGAATGGGGAAAAAGAAGAGATAGTAAAGAATGGATTTGTGGGAAGATTTTCAAAGAAGTAAAAAAACCCATAATATATCCTCTCCCCCCCCCCCTTTTTATCATCAAGTGTGGTGGCACGTTTCCCAAGCACGTTTCTCTGCTTTTCCAACCCCCCCCCCCTTTCCTTGCTGTTCCTTCCTTGGACAGCAGGGTAAACACAGAGGGGAAGGGGCAAAAGTTGTCATCTTCCTGCTTCTTGAACAGGGTGGGGGAAACAACAACACTTTAAAAAAAAATACTTTTATAACAAAAGGAAGGAAAAGCCCTTCCACCCTTGAGTTCGCAATCTCTCACACAAAATGACTTTAGCCATTCCCCCAATCCATTACACGTTTTACTTGGGAGGAAGCACCACGGAATTTACCTCCTAAGCAAAAAAAAAAATAAAGCAGGCACCAGATCAGATCCTTTCCCCCCTTCCAAATGGCGAAGGATTAGCGGGGGGGGGGGTTGTGCAGAGAGAGAGAGAGAGAGAGGCAGACCTCGGATCAGCCACGCTCAGAGCAGCCCCGGTTGGAATTAATGGCCACCCATGACTACCCACTTGGGCCCATGCACTCCAACGGGCCTACTCCCGAGTAGGACTTCCTCAAAACTACTCGCGGCTCGTCCAGATGAGACGCCAAAAAAGGATCCACGGAAAATGACTCACCAGGGTCGAAGTCGGGAACGACGGCTTGGTATTGGGGTCCCACTCTCATGCCGCCTCCTCCTGATGTGGAAACAAACAGGAAGAATAAAAAAATGCTTGCCATGCCTGTATTCCCAAAAGTCTGCAAGCTTTTTTGGGGGGGGGCAAACTCTTCTCGATTTCCTCCCTTGCTTCCCTCCACCCCCGTTCCCGATTTAAAAATAAGAATGCTTGCTTTACAAAAACCACGCGCCTATTTCCAGAAGTCTGCGGAGTTTCCTCCCCACCCCCCTTCTCAATTTTCTCTCCATCCCTTCCTCCCCCCACCCCCCACCCAATATCCCCGGGAGACTCACCATGCTCCTCATCGCTGGAAGACCCCGAGCTGCCCTCTTCCCAAGAGTTGGCGGCGCTGCTGCCATTGCCATTGGGCGCCGCCGCCGCCGATGCCAAACTTTTACTATTATTCCCATTGTTGGCGCTGCCGGCTGCGACGGAGGCAGAGGCGCCCTGAGAAGCAGCGCCGCTCGCCTGGCTGCTGGCATTATTGTTCCTGCCCCTTCTTTTGCCTGAGATCTCCGGGCCCTTCTCTATCATGGCTGGCATTGGGGGTTGGGGTTGGGGGGAGGCAAAAAAATAAATAAATAGGAAAGAAGAGTAGGAGGAGGAGTGTGAAGGGTGGTTGGGGGGGTAGGAGAGATAGAGAGAAGGTGAAAAAGAAAGAGTCAGAATTTAGAGGGAGGAAAAAGGGGGAATAGCAGAAGACTAGCTTGCTGCTTTCTTTTATTTTTTCCTCCCCCTTTTTTTGCAAAGAAAGGGGAGGGGAAGCAAGCTGCAATTGCAAAGCTTTTTCCCAGAGGCTGCTTTTATTGCAATCTCCCTTCTCTCCTCTCTCCTTCCTTCAAAGAAGAAGGGGGGGAAATTCCCTGCAATGAGAGGAAGACTCGAACTTTGAAGCTCATCCCCTCCTCTCTCTCTCTCTCTCTCTCTCTCTCTCTCTCTCTCTCTCCTTGCACTTCCCTGCACTGGGACTAGTCACTGTCAACCTGAGCTGCTAGCCTCCCCGCGAGCCGGCCCCCCTGCGCAGCCCATTGGCCGCCCACACATTTTGGGAAGCCTCCCCGCCACGCCATTGGCTCCGCCGAGCCGCCCGTCAAAGCCGGCCCGGCGCTTCCGTTTGCTCAGGTTAGGTGGAGAAGGCGGGGGGGGGGGGAGAGAGCGTTCCCAATGAGGCAAGGCTCGTTGCAAGGCTACACTGTGTCTTGACTGAAGCGAAAAGAGGAAAAGAAAGATTGCAATTTTAAAAAAAATTAAAAAGGGGAGTTTGGGGGCAGTGTTGGCAAATGCACTCTAGCCATGCTCAGGGGAACAGGGAGCTTCGGTGCAAAATATAAAAGGGTGGCGTAGCCGCAGCAAAAAAAAAAAAAAAAAGCGAGTTGCAAGCAATTTCTCTCTCGTGCTCACATATATTTCCCCCCCACCCCCCACCTCCGCACCCATCAGAAGGGTGACGAGTAGCTTGGGACTATTTTTTCTCCCCCTCCTCCTCTTTGGCGGAAGGTTACTGGTGACACGCTGAACAGTTTGAATGGAATCTCCATACAAAGAAACTAAGATAATACTACGAAGTCGCTCGCTGTGGTGCGACGGGTGCCCTCGCCCCACTCGCGCGCGTGGAAAGATGTTATTGCATTGTTCACCCCCCCACCCCTTTTCTCTCTCTTTTCAAATGCCCAAAACCTTTCTCTTGCGTGTAAAGTGAGAGCTATTGCTTCTTTACAGAGAAAGGCGGGGTGCGCGGATAGACAAAGTCATCTAAATTGCTGGAGTTGTGTGAGTTTTTTTCTTTAAAAAAAGAAAAAAAGCAAATTGCTTCTCCTGTCTGGTGGCGTGGAGTTGAGAGAGAGAGAGAGAGAGAGAGAGAGAGAGAGAGAGAGAAATGCAGTACACAGAACCTTCCACCTTATTATAAATGAAGGCAACTTTCCCCTGCACATTTCCACACGAGGCACAGAAGAAGAAGAGGAAGGGAGAAGGGATTTCTTTCTTTCTTTTTGTAATGGTACTGCAGAACAAATATTCAGGGCAAGAAAGAGAAGGAGAAAGGAAACCCTGGAGGAGGTTTCAAATGCCTGGGGTGGAAGAGAGAGAGACAGAGAACCCTCAAAATAATGTACCCGTCCAATCCACCCACTGGGCAAAGGGAGACATCGAAGGCCAATGGGATATTTTCCAAAGCTGTCTAAACATTTGATTCCAAAGTGAAAGAGGCTTTGCTCTCTTCCTTCCGTCTCTCTACCCCCCCCCCAAAAAAACCCCCTGTCTTTCCTTTCCCCCTCCCCTTCCAAAAAGAAAAGAGGAGGAAGGAATGGGGGGGTGGAGGCTCAGGGAAAGAATTTGTCAACATCTGACAATTTTTTCCACACGGGGGAAGGAGGGAAAAAAGAGAGAGAGGCAGCCTTGAAGGGCTGAAGTTTCTGCATGTGGTAGCCTTTGTTTGGCTCCTCAAAGGCCTTTGGGAAGGAAAATAAACAGAACACAAAATATTGTTGATACCCAGGCTGTGAACCCCCCCCCCGCCCCCCCAGCAAAGAGCAAAACCTAAAAGGCAGGTGAAATTTTACAGTGCAAAACGAAGGGGTGGCTGCTTTTTTAAAAATAATAATAATGAAAAATCGTGATATGAAATAGAAGAACTCCAAGCCTCACTCGTCCAGCAAATATGAACCTGCCTGCCAGCTGGAATCTGCCTCCGAAATCCTTCCCGGCGGTGTTGTGTCACAGCCTTCCCCAACCTGGTGCTCCCTAGATGCTTTGAGCTACAACCTGCATTACTGTAGCTAGAGGGCACTGATGGGGCCTGTTGTTCATAGTATTCGGAGGGCACCAGGTTGGGGAACCTCTGGGAGAGGGCCAAATGCAGCCTTTCAGGAACTTTAGCCAGCCTTTCTCCGCCTTGCTGGCTCTGCTTTGCGCTCCAAATGTTTCTGTCCTTGAAATCTTGCACATCAGGATGGAGGATAGAGAAGGGTATAGAATCACAGAAATGTAAGAGTTGAGAGGGACCCCAAGGGTCATCTAGTCCAACCCGCTGCAATGCAGTAAACTCAGCGCAAGCATCTGTGACAGATGTGTGTCCCAGTGCCTGCTGGGAAATGGTAACATTTGCATTTGTTGCTCCGCCCACGTTTGCCTCTAGCCCCGCCCACCTCTGTCATGTGGTGAAAGCTGCCAGGAAGGGGATGTGTCCATCCCTGCTGGAGACAGAGCCTTTCCAGTGGTGGCTTTCCTGTTGCTCTTAATCTCAAGGTTGTGGGTTCGAGCCCCACACTGGGAGAAGGATTCCTGCATTGCAGGGGGCTGGACTGGAACTGGCCAATCCTTGTGGTCCCTTCTGACTCTACAGTTCTGACTCTACAGTTCTATGCTTCTCTGCTACACAGGTACACCAGTGCCCTTCTTCGCTACAGCCCAACTCTGCCCTGCTGTCTGTGCCTCCAATGTGTGGCATAATTGTTGTTGTGTTGGACTAGGACCTGGGAGACTAGGCTTCGAAACCTCTATTCAGCCATGAAGCTCACTGGGTTGACCTTGGGCCAGTCACCTACCTCGCAGGGTTGTTGTGAGAATGAAATGGGGAGGAGGAGAACCATGGACGCCACCTTGAGATCCTTGAAAGGTAAAGAGACCCCTGACTATTAGGTCCAGTCGTGGCCGACTGGGGTTGTGGCGCTCATCTCGCTTTATTGGCCGAGGGAGCCGGCGTACAGCTTCCAGGTCATGTGGCCAGCATGACTAAGCCACTTCTGGCAAACCAGAGCAGCGCACGGAAACGCCGTTTACCTTCCCGCCGGAGCGGTACCTATTTATCTGCTTGCACTTTGACGTGCTTTTGAACTGCTAGGTTGGCAGGAGCAGGGACTGAGCAACGGGAGCTCACCCCGTCATGGGGATTCGAACTGCCGACCTTCTGATCGGCAAGCCCTAGGCTCTGTGGTTTAACCCACAGCACCACCCGTGTCCCATCCTTGAAAGGTAAAGGTGGCATTTAAATGTAGTAAATAAATAAAATAAATAATTTTTAATAAGGTTCGAGACACATTTAATTGCCTTCTGCTGTTTTGATTCGTTTTTAACCAGCCGATTTTAGTGTTCTGTCTAATGCTCTGATGGTTTTTATGGTAGCCGTCTTTATTGTTTTAAGCTACTTACTGTATGCTGGTTTCAGGGCCGCTGGCGATAAGGCAGAACAGAAATCTTAACAAATAAGAAAATAAATTAAGCCACTGAAGCACCCTACTTCATGTTGACTCAGAAGTAAGACCCAACTCTGTTAGGCTGTCAGGATGTGTTTAACACTCATCTATCTGCCCAGGCATTCCCAGGCCATCAATATTGGATAGGAAACACAGGGCAGCACCTACAGTGGATGTGACTGTGAATTTTTGTATTATGGTTTTGGGTTTTTTCTGTTTTGTGGTATGGTTTTTACTGAATTGCACAATTCAATAAAAACACTAATGTGCATTAGAATGGTTTTTATTGAACTGCACATTTAGCTTAGCGTTTGCACCTAATGCTAAGCTAAACTATGGTTTGACGCAAACATGCAAGTGTGAGGATTCTTGGAGAGCTCACAGCTGCTGCTTTACGTTTGCCACAGTCCTGCTGCAGTACTACCAAGCCATGGTTTGGCTTAGCTGGTTGTCTGAACCCTGCTTCGAGACTTCTCTTGCTCCTTACAGATCATGAGCTGTAAGCAAGGTTTGTCCTTGGGTGTATAGCTTGTGGTTTGTCTGGAGGAGACAAACCATAAGTCCGGGTTTGATCAACACGTAAAACCAAACCATGGCTTAGCTCATAGCAGCAGGAAGATTAGGGAGAGGAATTGTAGCAGTCACCCTCCCCTCTCTGGGATGCCTCATACTTGTACAGTGGTACCTCGAGTTAAGTACTTAATTTGTTCCGGAGGTCCGTTCTTAACCTGAAACTGTTCTTAACCTGAAGCACCACTTTAGCTAATGGGGCCTCCTGCTGCCGCCGCACCACTGAAGCACGATTTCTATTCTTATCCTGAAGAAAAGTTCTTAACCCAATGTAATATTTCTGGGTTAGCAGAGTCTGTAACCTGAAGCGTATGTAATCCGAGGTGCCACTGTATATTTGCAATGCTTTGGCAAAGCGCGGTGTATAAACCAGGTCATTGTCTCCGTACACTGCTGTGGCATTTTTTTAAATACAAAGCGTTATATGCGTGTTTAAAAATAAATAAATGCCTATTATCAGGATTGCAAGCCATAGTTTGCAGAATCATCCGCAGGAGTGTTGTTCGTCACTCCCTGGGCTGCTGAGGCTCATTTGGACAGCAACAAGAAAAGGAGACTTTAGTGTCATCGTTCCAGTTTTCTGGAATACTCTGCCAATAGAGATTGAGTCGGGGCCCTTCTATCTCAGCTTTCAAGTGCCTGCTGAAAACTTTTTCTATTCCACCAGGTTTATGCAGGCAATCAAGAATACACAGAATCGTAGAGTTGGAAGGGACACCAAGGGTCATCTAGTCCAACCCCTTGAAATGCAGGAATCTTTTGCCCAACATGAGCCTTAAACCCACAGCCCTGAGATTAAGAGTCTCATGATGTACCTACTTAGTTATCATAAGAGTTAGCTGATCTCTGATTTAAAATAATAATAATATGTTTTTAATTGCATTGATTTTATTCATAGCTTTTGTAAGCTGCTTTCGTATTTTTTTATGAATAGGGGTATAGAACACTCTCTCTCTCTCTCTCTCTCTCTCTCTCTATATATATATATATATATGAGAAAAGTAACTGCCAATCTGCTTCTTTATGCGTCTTTCAAGAAGTTTTATCGCCCTCTCCCATTAATAATAATAATAATTTATTATTTTTACCCCGCCCATCTGGCTGGGCCTCCACAGCCACTCTGCATGGCTCCCAACATCATCATCATGTGATAAAGCATCAAACATTAAAAACTTCCCTAAACAGCACTGCCTTCAGATATCTTCTAAAAGTCAGGTAGTTGTTTATTTCCTTGACATCTGATGGGAGGGCATTCCACAGGGCGGGCGCCACTACCGAGAAGGCCCTCTGCCTGGTTCCCTGTAACCTCATTTCTCGCATGGAGGGAACCACCAGAAGGCCCTCGGTGCTGGATCTCTGGGTCTGGGTTGAATGATGGGGGTGGAGATGCTCATTTAGGTATAAAGGGCCGAGGCCATTTAGGGCTTTAAAGGTCAGCACCAACACCTTGGTGACCTTGTATACCTGAGCACATGTGTGGTGTCAGAAGGAAGCTTCACGGTTGGAAAGCTGATCTAGGGGTTGGGAGACCCAGATGCAAATGGCCACTCGGCGATGCATCTTGCTATGGTGACTCACCATAGCCCTATCTGGGCATTCCCTTTGTACACAAGGAAGAATCAAAGAATTGCAGAGTTGGAAGGGACCTTGAGTGTCATCCAGTCCTCAGGAACTGCAGCTAAAAAATCCCATCCACCGCCTTCCAGTGCCAAATTACCAAATAGGCAGAGCAGGTACCGGCCTATAGGGTGCCACACCTTTTAGGGGCCCAGCAACAATGGATCAAAATAATATTAATTTGATCTTGTTGGTTGGTAAAATCAAAAACGTATTTGTTGTTTAGTTGTGACCCCATGGGCCAGAGCACGCCAGGCACTCCTGTCTTCCACTGCCTCCCGCAGTTTGGTCCAACTCATGCTGGTAGCTTCGTGAACACTATCCAACAATCTCGTCCTCTAGATATTAGGGGATAATTTGTGAGAGCCCCCCCCCTTGAGATTTCGACTGCCAGGAGCCTCCACAGGGTTTAATACGGCACTGCCACCTTCCAAGGTAGTCTTTTCCACTGCTGATCAGCTTTTACAGTCAGAAAGTTCTTCCTACTGTGTAGTCGGCCCATCCTTTCTTATCATTCGAATCCATTGCTTTGGGTCCTACGTTCTGGAGCAGGAGAAAACAAGCTTGCTCCATCTTCCATGCAACAGCCCTTGGGATATTTGAAGACAGCTCCCAGCCTCCTCTTTACCAGGCTAGATATACCCAACTCCCTCAACCATTCCTCATAAGGCCTGTTTCCAGACCCTCGATCATCTTGGTTGCCCGCCTCTGCACACATTCCAGCTTATCAATAACCGTCTTAAATGGTGGTGCTCCTAACTGGACAGGCAGAGAAAGTATCTCAACCAGATATATTTGTCGGAATGTTGGATTCTCTTTGTAAATGGTTGGAATTTAAATTTCCGAGAGAATATGCAATCGTAATTATTGTCTTTTTTATATACAGATAAGGGTTGTTTAGAGTATTTGTATACAGTAATGTGAGAAAAGCAGTGACAAACCTAGACAGCATCTTAAAAAGCAGAGACATCACCTTGCCAACAAAGGTCCGTATAGTTAAAGCTATGGTTTTTCCGGTAGTGATGTATAGAAGTGAGAGTAGGACCATAAAGAAGGCTGATTGACGAAGAATTGATGCTTTTGAATTATGGTGCTGGAGGAGACTCTTGAGAGTCCCATGGACTGCAAGAAGATCAAACCTACCCATTCTTAAGGAAATCAGCCCTGAGTGCTCACTGGAAGGACAGATCGTGAAGCTGAAGCTCCAATACTTTGGCCACCTCATGAGAAGAGAAGACTCCCTGGAAAAGACCCTGATGCTGGGAAAGATGGAGGGCACAAGAAGAAGGGGACGACAGAGGACGAGATGATTGGACAGTGTTCTCGAAGCTACCAACCAAGCTGCGGGAGGCAGTGGAAGACAGGAGTGCCTGGCGTGCTCTGGTCCATGGGGTCACGAAGAGTTGGACACGACTAAACGACTAAACAACAACAATACAGTAATTTAAAAAATTTTTTTGATTGAAAGATTTTCATGGGTAACAAAGGTACAAATAACAACTCTGTTTTCAGTTCGTGGAGTCTTAGCTACAGGTCAGGTACATTTGGTGTGAAACACTGCTATCATAGGCAACTCTACTATTCTATTTCTAGTACTATAATCCCTGCCTTCAAGGGATCAAGTTCTGAGGGCAGTTTACAACAATATTCAAGCACAATAAAACATACTAAAAACAGCAAGGCTGAAGACCAAATTCAGGTCCATTGCAGAACCTGGTATTAACTAGCCCAAATCAAAGCTGTTTCTTGTAAGTTTCTTGTAAGGAGCTCTGATTTGGGCTTGTGCCTAAGGTTCTTGCTGTGTTTTAAAAGACTCCGAAAAAGGTTTCCTATTAAAGATAAACTTGAGCTGCTTGTCTTTATCAGGCCTTACGCAGGTTGCCCATCTCAGTTTAAGATAATACAGATTTGCGTTGCGTGAATCTTTCCCTTTCCCTTTAAAGCATCACATTGCCTTCATCATGTGTTTATAGGTCTATGATGAATGCAATCTAATCTGCTTTTCGGGGTTTCACTTTGATCATAGGTCAAGGAGTGGAAGGAGGGTTGGGGCAAGAGCTTCAGTGGGTTAAGGAGTTTCTCTATATTTCCCTCTTCTGAACTTTCAAAGGCGACCACAAATGCACCATGATGGAGAGCAGAGAAAGTCTGGCATTCCGCTCTGTACAAAGCTCCTTCCGGCTTGTACACAGCAAAGGCTTTCAGCGTTCCAGCCCTTTCCAGGCTGGGAACTGGCGCCTCCTAAGAGAGAGGGGGAGGCCTTTGGCATTTCCCTTCTCCCACAAGCTTTTCCACAGAAGGTGGCAATCTGTCCCCTTGGTAAGCGTTGCAAATTTGTTTGAAATTGCTTCCTAACCAACAAAAATGTGGAAGGCGAAAGAAAGATCCGAGAGTGCACATGCAATTTAAGTTAGGAATAGTTCACTAAAAAGCAGCTTCTAAGGTAGGATTGCCACTAGATTTTTAATTTCTGATAATGCCATTTGTAGGTCTTTTAACAGCAGCAGGAAGTTAGAAAGTCAAGCTTTCCTCATCACTTTAAAGGGCAGATTCACACCATATATTTAAAGCACCTGAATTTAAAGTGCATAACTCCCCCCCCCCAAGAGCCCTGGGAGCTGTAGTTTGTTAAGGCTGCTAAGAACTGTATGGAGAACTACAGTTCCCAGGTTTCTAACGGGGCAGTCAAGCATTTTAAATATGGCTTTGATGTGCTCTAAATGCATTATCTTCAAACCCAAAAAGGGCCCACCTGCTAAATTACTTATGTCTCTAAAAGTGTTTCCACATTGCACATTTAGTGTAGAACTGCCATACAATCGTACCTTGGAAGTCAAACAGAATCCGTTCCAGAAGTCCGTTCAATTTCCAAAACGTTTGGAAACCAAGGCACGGCTTCCAATTGGCTGCAGGAAGTTCCTGCGGCCAATCAGAACCCGCGTCAGATGTTCAGGTTCCAAAGAATGTTCGCAAACCGGAGCACTCACTTCCGGTTATTCAGCATTTGGGAGCCAAAACATTCAAGTCGCAAGGCATTCGACTTCCATGGTATGATTGTATTTAATTCACTTTTTACAGAGCATCCCAGTAACGATGCCATCTGATTATCATCACCATCACCCTGCATTTTCCTATACCTCACCTTTTGTCACATCACTAGAAAATGTGATTTTCTTCAGAAACATGGAAGAGTAGGAAGTATCAGCAATCCCAAAAAGATGGCAGTAAGAGAAAGCAGCAACATTGAAAAGAATGAAATTGTGACCAGATTCTCACCAGCAGCTTGTTTTTCTTACACCAGCGCTAAATATAGTTCTCAGCCTCCACAACTCTTATAGCATGAGACTTCTTTCCCATATCTTAGGATCATGTTGTTGGAGAAATTAAAGCTCTGTTTCAGAATGTTCATAATATTCAGAAATAACCATTTGTACCAGTGGAATTTGCAACCAGAGCTCTGCCTGGACATTCAGTGTGCAGTTATCACGTTGTGGGGCAGGAGACCAGGGGACTCTGAGAATTGTAGCTTTGTGAGGGGAATAGGGGTCCCCTAGGTAAAAGGTAAAGGTAAAGGACCCCTGGACAGTTAAGTCCAGTCAAAGGCGACCATGGAGTTGCAGTGCTCATCTTGCTTTCAGGCTGAGGGAGCCAGTGTTCGTTCACAGACAGCTTTCCGGGTCACGTGGCCAGCATGACTAAACCGCTTCTGGTGCAATGGAACACCATGACGGAAACCAGAGCGCACGGAAACGCCGTTTACCTTCCCCGCCGCAGCGGTACCTATTTATCTACTTGCACTGGTGTGCTTTTGAACTGCTAGGTTTGCAGGACTCGAGCTGGGACAGAGCAACAGGAGCTCACTCCATCGCGGGGAGATTTGAACCGCCAAACCTCTGATCAGCAAGAGGCTCAGTGGTTTAGACCACAGTGCCAAACTCTCAGCACCTATAAGAAACTGATCACTTTTTATTGGGCCATCCATCCTGTCCCTGCATTGCTGGTTTATTTCTTTTCTTTTCTTAAAAAAGTGTTACTTCTGCAAAGTTTGGAGTGTTGGGAGGGGGGTATAAAAGGAGAATTCCCTGGATGTCAAGATCTAAATTTGGGGCAAGTACTCTTTTGTGAGAGAACCCCAGCAGAGATTTAAAATCACAAAACATGAAGCCAAGTAAAGCGTGGAATTATAGGCTGTTAGAGCTTTAATATGCCCTCCTAAGTTCCAAAACTTCCCTTAGCATAGAGAAAGGCCACATGTTCGGTAAGATAAAAATGGTTTACTTACACACTCTCCAAAGGTCAGATTCATGTGCTTTTCCATACAGCAGAAAACACAGGCAGTACAACTTGGCTTGGTTACAGTGGTGATAGTTCCTAAATTATTGGTCTAGGAATACAAGAATGGCTTGTAAGAGCCATGCTGCCTGCGCTGCAGCAACCAGCTCAGAACCTCGTCACTGCTTCTCAGGCAGACTGAAAGTGAACAAAGTCCTTGATTACCTTCCTCCCAAGTTGAGGGAGTGACTTAGCTAAGCCTGGCAGGACAGCTTACTCTATGGCATTAACCCCTTTATGCCATAGACTTAAGCATTTTGATTGTATGAAGCTGATCATCCCACATGGAGTTCCCCCAAGCATATTGAAATCCCCCTCTTGTATGTCAGTGGTACTGTTTTTGTTATATAAGCACCCACAGCCTGAGCACTGAGTGGAAGTAGAGAGGCAAGCTGGGTCCCCCAACAGAAGGCTAACTGTGTATGCATAGGCACCCATGGGAATTTTTCAAGGGTCGGGGGAGGTAAAGTAAATAATCCAGGAAAAACATACTGCTACAGGATTGGTTGCGTTGAAGCTGTCTTTAAGTCTCATCCAAGCCCATGGTTTTATATCTGTAAGGGGTGGGGTTCTATAAAAGAAAAAAAGACTCCAAACAACCCTTTTTATTCAGTTAATGGCCCTAGCAAAGCATCTCTTTGCATGACAAAAGAGTTGGCCAAGTACAGGTGTGCTGCCATAGAAACAACTAGCTAGGGATGAGCTTTCAGAAGAAAGGGGCAGAGAGCTTCATCCCACACCTGTCTGGAGGTGACCTCATCCTGGATCCATTTTAAACTCCATTTGGTCTCACCCTAATTTTTCACACTCTTTATCTTGGCTATTTTGTTCTCTGTGCTGGCTGCCTTCACTGCATGCAATTTAAGCTTATCTTGGCATGCAAAGATCTAATCTCCATTCTCTTCCTAGCATTCCCACGGTCCCATTTCTTCCTTTCAGATCATCTTTTTGTCCTTAGCTGCACCATACCTCGTTCACTTAAGGGGAAAAAAGGAAGATCTAATCCAGTAATGTCTAACCTGTTGTCATCCAGATGTTATTAGACTCAACTCCCATCAGTCACAGCCAGAATGGCCAATGGTCAAGGATGATGGGAGTTGTAACCCAACAACATCTGGAAGGCACTATGTTGGTGATGGCTTAGTTGCACGTTGCACAAAGATAAGATCAAATGTCTTTCCTGCCTGCCAGCTAATGCTCTCTGCTGACTGGAGCTTATGGGAGTTGTAGTTCAAAACAGCTGGATGGCACAACGTTGGAGAAGGCTGCAGGAGCTATAATGGTACATGTGTTGCTGTTATTTATTACTACCATAACAATCAATATGAAGGTGCCCTCAAAATAGAACCGTAAGTACAAATCATGCCAGAAGGGCAATTTGAGGGCAATTGCTCCTAGGCGTTTACAAGTTCCAGAATCCTAATCAAGCAGCCATTTGAAAGCGGCAAAATCTGGTGCAAATACATCAAATCTGAACAAAGGAAAATTCTTGGCAGCATCTGTGGAAAGAAGGAGTTTTAAGAATACAATGCCACTACGTATTGTTATGAGTTGGGAGGCGAGGGGAAGTATGCGGGAGCCTTCTAACTCCTGGAACAAACAAGCGTTAAAATATAAGCCAGGCTATTTTCCTGTGTTGAGGTGACAGCCTGGGCAGTGGGCCATTAAGGGAAACAAAGGGAAGAGCCCTCAACTCAGAGATAGTTAGAAGGACGAAGCAGAGTTCAGAGTTGAGTTGCAGCGATGTGACCTTAGAAGTAAAGCAGCAAGTCGGAGAGAGAGAGCCAGAGCAATGTTGGGGAGGACTGTTTGATTTCTGTTTGAATCCTAGGCTGCGGCTTTGGGAGAAACAAGACCCACCCCCCTTGGTGTTTTAATGCTGTGAACCGCTCTGTTGTAGGCTCAGGTTGTATATAGAATCATAGAATCATAGAGTTGGAAGAGACCACAAGGGCCATCGAGTCCAACCCCCTGCCAAGCAGGAAACACCATCAGAGCACTCCTGACATATGGTTGTCAAGCCTCTGCTTAAAGTCCTCCAAAGGAGGAGACTCCACCACACTCCTTGGCAGCAAATTCCACTGTCGAACAGCTCTTACTGTCAGGAAGTTCTTCCTAATGTTTAGGTGGAATCTTCTTTCTTGTAGTTTGGATCCATTGCTCCGTGTCTGCTTCTCTGGAGCAGCAGAAAACAACCTTTCTCCCTCCTCTATGTGACATCCTTTTATATATTTGACATCCTTTTATATATTTATATACAGTGGTACGTCTACTTACGAGCACCTCTGGTTACGTATCCTTCGGGATACGCACACGGCAAACCTGGAAGTATTTTTCTGGGTTTCGCCCCGCGTGCATGCGCAGAAGTGCTCTACCACACCGCACGCATGTGCAGAACAGGCACCTCCAGTTGTGAAAACCTCAGGATCTGACTGGAGCTCTGGAACGTATCCCATCCGCAACCGGAGGTACCACTGTATGTGTAAATAAACCATATAGCATAAAGACACCACAGTCTCTGCTGTGCCTCATTCCAAAAGGAAACACGAACCCTGGGTAATTGCCCAGAACCCCATGATTCTCACACCAACCGCTCAGAGATTGGGGTGGCAAGCAACAGTATGTTAGCAAGTTGAAATGGTAGCTATGGTGACCATGAACAAAGAACAAAGGCATTTGGGTCGACTTCAACACACCCTCAGTTCACAAACTGTTGATGTAATACTCAGGCTTTGTGAAACCGAGTTAGATGTCAAAGTAGGGGGGGGGACATTTAATTCTTCACAGCTCTGTTATTTTTTTAAACCAGGTTAAAGCAATCACACACCAAAAAAAGCATCCCTTTTTTATTAAGTGTGTTCTCCACTAGAGTCTCCCCCCCGCACCTTTTTTAATTTTTTTAAAAATTGATTATTTTGCTTGCACTTTTGGAGACAGCCAGGAATTACTAATGGAAAATGACTGAGCAGCAAGCACTCGTTTATTCTCTGTTATTCTCCTACCTGGCTGGAAACTACGCTAAGGAGTAAGGGAATTACAATGCTATTGTGGATCTTCTACCACACCTTTGCCGGGTTTTGTTCACGTGTTATTAGGTTTTGTACACACTTGTAGCAAAACTCTCTAATTTCACTGACCTGGAGCTGTGCGCTGTGCAGATATCTCGGTTCCTCCTGGGTATTACTGCTGTGCAGCCAAAATAATTGTTCACTCTATTTATCATTTCCGTCCCCAAAGATGCACACAAATGGCATCAAAATGGCGGCACTGCCGGCAAACACACACACACACACACGGAGGTATCAGCAGATTTAGGAGAACCCCAGAATGTTCAGGGGTCGAAAGAAGGGGAATGACCTCTAGGGGACAGACCAATAGGTCTCAATGGCCACTGATGACAGATGGACGCAGGTGGCGGCAGTGGCGGAGCAAGCTGATTGGGTGCCTGGGGTGGTGTGTGTGCCCTGCGCCCAGGGCCGGGGCCAGCCGGGGCAGGACGCTCCATGGGGCCTCCGTGGAGTCTGCCTGCCTCCTCCACCTCAGCCACCTTGAAGCTGAGGGGGAGACGGCAGGCAGACCATTTGGGGCAGCACGGAGCCTGCGGGCATCCAAGCCACCGTGTCACTCCGATGAGAGATGTGTGGCTCGGGCACGCTGCAGGCCCTGTGGTGAGTGCTGCCCGGGATTTTGTCACACACACCCCTCAGTGGTGACACCCGGGGCGGCCCGCCCCCACCGCACTCCCCTTCCTCCACCCCTGGGGGGCAGGGGACCGAGAACCATGTGGGAAGACTAATGGAATGAAGTGGGTGGAGCAGACGAAAAAAGAAAGAAACTCATAGATAGAGAAAGGGCAGCAAGATCCACCTTACTGTCTGGATAGGTCATTTCCAGGTTCACGTTGAGAAGCTGTGTCCCCACTTTATTACGGCTTGGAAACTTCTTATGGGCTTTTTGTGTGGAAGATAAAATGAACTTGTAATATCTGAATTTGAAGATTTTGGGGGGGGGGGAATTGGCTTATAGAAGATAGAATGGTTGGAAGTTAATTAGTGAATGCTATATGTAGCTGTAGGTCAGAGAACTGGAAGTCTTTATATTTCTTTATTCTTCTCCCTCTCTCTCACCTTTTCCTCTTCCTTTCTTCCCCTTTCTTTACTTTATTTTCCCTTTCTTCTTCTTTCCACCTCTGTCCCTTTTAAACATTTATTTTATTTGAGTGTGTTATAAAAATATACTTGGTATTGGGTATGAACTTTTGTATATCTTTGGACAAGTATCAATAAATATATTTTAAGAAAGAAAGAAAGAAAGAAGCACCTCTGTCCAAACAAATGACATCTGCCCATAGAAATATTTATTACAGAGGAACTCAAGATTCGAACGTAGCAAAATCAAGCGAAAAACGTGAACCAAAACCATTGAGAACTGAGTATTCTCAGTGGCCATGCAATATGGACTGACTGACTAGGGGACATGAGCAGAAACATGCCGGTATTCCATAGGTGAAACTATTATGTTAAACAGGTAGAAAATGAGGAAATAAGGGGTGGCATTCAACTAAATATTACTCAGTATAGACCCATTGAAATGGCTTGATGTGACTTATGGGTGGAATTCAGCAGAGCACTAGGGCTACATCAACATTTCTGTTGGTCTGACTGAACAGCCCCACTCTCATGTCCACGTGGGCTGTTCTCCTAACCCTCCAGAGCGGATTTGGGGGAGGCACAGGGGGAGAAAAGGGGGGAATCCCCATTGCACTAATCGGAGTGCTGGCTTTCACCCATAGGAGCCAACCCCTAGGGACTGCAGGGACTTTGGCCCCCTCAATAAAAATATTTGAGTCCCCCCAAAGTTGATGGGCATTGCCATTCAAATGGTGTGTGCACACCGTTTCATGTTATCAATTAAGCAGGGCCCCCACAATGTTTTGTTCGAGTTGGCACCCCTGCTTTCGCTAGGGGAGCAGGTTACTTGAATCTGGCCCTGAACCAGGTCTAATCATTTCCATTGGCCTACTCTGAGGAAAAAAACTTAGTTGAACACCACACAAAGTCTTCCTTCCCAGGCCGGAAACAGCTTCAGGGGTTGAGTTCCCCCTGCTATCTAGCTTTGATGCGTGAATCTTTTGCTTTGTGAATGATGTTGCCAAAACAGCATCACCTAAACACAGCTAGGAGGAACCAGCAAACTTGGAGAAACACCAAGGTTTGCAGGAGGAGGAAATAAATAAGGGGTGGAGAAACAAAAAACAGGCCAAGGGGGACAGAGGACTGTTCAACAGCCATATAATGCTAACTATATGATGCGGGTGGTGCTGTGGTCTAAACCACGGAGCCTAGGGCTTGCCAATCGGAAGGTTGGCGGTTCAAATCCCCGCTACAGGGTGAGCTCCCGCTGTTCAGTCCCAGCTCCTGCCCACCTAGCAGTTCAAAAGCACGTCAAAGTGCAAGTAGATAAATAGGTACTGCTCCAGTGGGACAGTAAACGGCATTTCTGTGCGCTGCTCTGGTTCGCCAGAAGTGGCTTAGTCATGCTGGACACATGACCCAGAAGCTGTACGCCGGCTCCCTCGGCCTATAGAGCGATATGAGCGTGCAACCCCAGAGTCTTCCGCAACTGGACCTAACGGTCAGGGGTACCTTTACCTTTAAGTGCTGGGAGTTGATGAAAAGAAGACCAGGTGGGAGAGGGAGTGTAAGGGCTGGAATCAAAGTAGCAGTACTCCATGCTGCAACAATTTATTGCAGGCCCCAGTTGTGATTTTCGATTAGCAGATTATTTTTAGGAACATAGCAAGCTGCCTGATACTGAACCAGACCTGTTGCTCCACCTACCTCTGTACTGACTGACAGTGGCTCCCTAGGATTTCACAGAATCGTAGAATTGTAGCGTTTGAAGGGACCCCAAGGGTCCTCTAGTCCACCCCCCTGCAATGCAAGAATCACAACTGAAAAATCCCTCACAGGTGGCCATCCCACCTCAGCAAAATCACCAAGGAAGGGCAGTCCACCACCTCCAAAGGGGGATGTTCGCAAGCCTGCCGAGAGATGAACCTGGGGCCCCCATGACACAGAAAACAGGTGCTCCCCACCCCAATAGCAATGTCACAGGCGTGATCTAGGATCTCACCATTAGCCTCTGACAATCTCGGCCCTTGCCTCTCCCAAATTTGCTTAGTAGATGGGAAAAGGGTGTCAGTGATAGTTGTGCTTTCAAGATGAGCTGCTGGGTTCAGGGTAGGAGGAAGGAGAGAGAGGAGGGGACTTGATAACACAAGAGTCATTAGTTAGGTACAGTAAGTGTGCCTCCCACTATGCAGACAAGCAACATTTTGACATAAGCATGTGCTGTCCCTTCTTTTTCCTCTGCCCCCCCCCACCCGCTTGAGTGCTTCAATTTGCCAACAGTCAATATAATTAATATCTGCAAAGGAGACGTGGCTGTAGCGTCCCCTCCTCCTGCTCCAAAAAGGTGGGCTTAATCATGAAACCCTCAGCTTCAGTTCCAACTCCTTGATTGAACCCCCCCACAAACTCCTTCCACTTATCCCATGCCGTTAAATCGACAACAATCACAATTTGCAGCGCCTGATGATGTTATGGTCGCTGTGGGAGTGATGGCTCCGAATTTGCTATCTTTGGCATATTGGCATTCTGAACTTACAAATATAACGCAGTTGTTTTTGTTCCGTTTAATGTCAGCGCTTCTTTTAAAAAATTAAAATCTATAATAAGGGTGTGTTTTTGTCAACATGCTTCCAGAGATACGTGCTGGGAGCAGCTGGTGCTGTTTACACCAGATCCCGAGCGGAGTAACATTGACGCATCACTTCAGGTGGTTTTGGGAAGGTACGCATGGCCAAAACCTGATAACTGTGACTTTAAAGATGAATGGGAACCCTTTACAAAGTATCTGAAGACGCAACAAAGTGCACTGGACTCCTTGGCAGGTTTTGAATAAACATTCGCAAACTTTTTATTGAAAATAAGCAGCTAAATAGTTTGAGGATCTATACAACTTTGTAGCATGCAGAAAACAGCAGTCTCAGAGAAACCAAAGACTGGAACTGAGGGAAGTTGGGGGGTGGGGGGAGGGAGGAAAAATGGGGGGGGGACAAGGATGATATGTTTTTGGATAATATGTCTTGTTTTAATTTGGGGGGGGGACAAAAAACCCCCCTGATGTTACCTCAGCAAATGTGCGCTCTCAAGTTGCACATCATTTACTCAGGTCACAGGGATGGTGGGAGCAGTTCTGCTGAATCTTCCTCCATCCAGGGGTGCACCAAGATAATTTTAGACCCAGGACTTATATGTAGGGGGGGGGGCTTACACGGCCACTTCAGCCTCTGCTGACCATCATTTGAAGGAAAGTGAACCCTTAACTTTATATTCTCACCACCACCACCACTACCAACATCCCATTCTTTACAACGGCTTCCAAATTCCTGATACGTTACATCGAAAATAATGATAGGCAGTTTGCCAACCCTGATTTAAAAAACAAGAACTCGCAGTTTTGCGTTTTTATTTCATTCCAGTCACAGCACCATCACAACTATAGGAACTAAACAGGGGCACTTTTTCTGCTATGGTAGTTAAACATATTTACATAAGAATAAGCACCCACGGCAGTTTTTTCAAGATATGAATACTGGCATCTCATTATAATATATATATTTTTAAACCAAACAAAGCACTGGAAATATGTATTACTTCACTTCCTTCAAAATGTATTACTTCACTTCCTTCAAAATCTGTTGTCAGAGTTTAGGGGGTGACCTGCTCATTCTGCTGGGTGTTCAACAGATAAATGTTGATTTATCTGATAAGAATAGAAACATCCTATTTCATCATCACCACCAGCACCATCATCATCATCATCATCATCATCCATACTGTTTATACCCCATCCATCTGACTGGGTTTCCCCAGCCACCCTGGGCTGCCTCCAACATACACAAAAGCATAATAAAATCAGAGTTTGCAGGGCAGCAGTTGAAGAAGGAGCAAAAAGGGTTTTCTTGTGTGTGTGTGTTTCTTTGTGGCTGATTAGCTGTTTTCCCTGTGTAAAGGTCAGAGGGGGCAGGGTTTCTGTTGAGGCAGGGGATTAGCTGTGGGAGGAGCTTATCAGAGTTTGCAGGGCAGCGGCGCGCGCCTAGCGGCGCGCGCAGTTATACCCATCTTTTAAATTTAGGGGAGCTAGTCTCAAACGTTTCTTGGGGGAGACCTAGGTTTTTTGGGGGGGGAAGTTATTTGTCCTGTCTTCAAGCTTTTTATGATCGAGGACCTCTGTAGCCACCCCCAACGACACGATCTCAAGATGGAAGGGGAGGGAACAGCTGCAGTCGCCTGCGATTCCTGCGCAATGTTTGCCATCTTGCCAAAGGTTGCAGGCAGCTTTACCTGCAGCAATTGCATGTTGATTGCCCTTTTAAAAGACAAAGTCCAGCAACTGGAGGAACGTGTAGCTACGCTCCAAAGAATTAGAGAGCTGGAGCTCTTCTTGGAAGCAACAGAGCACACCGTCCCCACCAAGGAGGAGACAGGGGACTCCCCTGAGAAGGAGGATAGTTCACCAACACAGGAGCCAGATATATGGAGAAACGTGACTCAAAGAAGTAGGAGGCCCAGGGTTCACTCTGATTGTTTAGAAATACACAATCGCTTTGAGGTCCTCTCCTCTAGCATGGAAGACGAAGAGCAGACTCCATTTGAGGATCTCTCCCTCATTACAGTCGATCAGGTATATGAAGACGAGCACCAAAGTCAGTCCTCAGGGAATGTGCAGGCGACCTTGGAACGGACAGCTCACGGAAGAACCCCGACCAAACCCAAGAGGAGGCGTGTAGTGGTGATAGGGGATTCCCTACTGAGGGGAACAGAAGCAGTGATCTGTGGGCCTGACAAGATGTCTCGGGAAGTGTGCTGTCTCCCCGGGGCTAGGATCCAAGATGTAACTGAACGACTGCAAGGAATCATAAAACCCACTGACAAATACCCCTTCCTCTTGGTTCATGTGGGAACCAATGACACTGCAAGCAATAGCCTCCAGAAGATCAAAAGAGACTACGAGGCTCTCGGCAGGAAATTGAAGCAACTAAATGCACAAATTGTCATCTCGTCTGTCCTCCCAGTTGAACGACGTGGCCCAGGGAGAGAGGGGGAAATAGTGGAAGTGAACAGCTGGCTTCGCAAATGGTGTAAACAGGAACGGTTTGGATTCTTAGATCACGGACTGCAGTTTCTTGAAGATGGACTTCTGGCAAGTGATGGGCTGCACCTCACAACGGTTGGGAGAAATGTTTTTGCCAAAAATCTCAGAAACCTCATCAGGAGGGCTTTAAACTGACTAATGTGGGGGAGGGAGACAGTGCTCCTGAAGGTAGGAGTCTATCAATTGATGAAGATGATCATCCAAATGTCATAGACCAAATGGAGCAAACAGCACGCGGACCTAGTGGTGGGAGGAAAAAATCCTTAAATAAGAGACACGGGGGAATGATTAATGGACTTCAATGTCTGTACACTAATGCGCAAAGCATGGGAAATAAACAAGATGAGCTTGAGCTCTTGGTACAGCAAACTAAATATGACATAATAGGCATCACTGAAACCTGGTGGGATAAGTCCCACAATTGGAATGTAATAATGGGGGGATACAATCTATTTCAGAGAAACAGACCAGACAAGAAAGGAGGAGGAGTGGCGTTATATGTCAGGGATGTGTATACCTGTGAAGAGATCCAAGATTTAGAACCTCAAAGCCAAAGTGAGAGCATTTGGGTCAAAATTAAGGGAGAGAAGAATAACAGAGACCTCATTGTGGGAGTTTACTATAGATTCCCAAGCCAAACGGAGGACATAGATGATGCCTTCCTGGAACAGATGGCCAAGCATGCAAAAGGAAGGGAGATAGTAGTAATGGGGGACTTCAATTACCCGGATATTTGTTGGACGTCAAACTTAGCCAAGAGCATAAGGTCAAACAGATTCCTCACTGGCCTTGCAGACAACTTCATTGTCCAGAAAGTGGGAGAAGCAACAAGAGGAACAGCCATTTTAGATCTGGTCCTAACCAATGTTGATGACCTGGTTAGTGGGGTAGATGTGGAAGGATCATTAGGCGCGAGTGATCATGCTCTTCTGAAGTTTACAATACAGCGGAAAGGAGCAGCCAAGCATACTAGGACTCAATTTCTTGACTTTAAGAAAGCCGACTTCATAAAACTTAGGGAAGTGCTGGGTGAGATCCCATGGACAGCAATACTAAAAGGAAAGGGAGTTCATGATGGCTGGGAGTTTGTTAAGAGGGAGATAGTAAAAGCACAACGTCAGGCAATACCAATGAGACGGAAACATGGAAGGTGCCTAAAGAAGCCAGGGTGGCTATCTAAAGAACTTTTAACTGAGGTAAGATTAAAGAAGGATGAGTACAAAAAATGGAAAAGGGGGGAAACCACCAAAGAGGAATTCAAACAAATAGCCAGCACGTGTAGACACAAAGTCAGAAAAGCTAAAGCACAGAATGAACTCAGGCTTGCTAGAGAGGTTAAAAGCAACAAAAAAGGCTTTTATGGGTATGTTCGTAGCAAAAGGAAGAACAAAGAAACAGTGGGGTCACTCAGAGGAGAAGATGGTGAAATGCAAACAGGGGACACAGAAAGGGCTGAACTCCTCAATGCCTTCTTTGCCTCAGTCTTCTCCGATAAAGAAAACAATGCCCGACCTGAAGAATTTGGAGCAAATGATTCAGCAAAGGAAACACAGCCCAGAATAACTAAGGAGATAGTACAAGAATATTTGGCTAGTTTAGATGTATTCAAGTCTCCAGGGCCAGATGAACTGCATCCAAGAGTATTAAAAGAACTGGCAGATGTGATCTCAGAACCACTGGCAGTCATCTTTGAGAATTCCTGGAGAACAGGCGAAGTCCCGGCAGACTGGAGGAGGGCAAATGTTGTCCCTATTTTCAAAAAGGGGGAAAGAGAGGACCCAAATAATTACCGCCCAGTCAGTCTGACATCAATAGCAGGGAAGATTCTGGAGCAGATCATTAAGCAAACAGTCTGTGAGCACCTAGAAAGGAATGCTGTGATCACCAATAGTCAGCATGGATTTCTGAAAAATAAGTCATGTCAGACTAACCTGATCTCGTTTTTTGACAGAATTACAAGCCTGGTAGATGAAGGGAACGCACTGAATGTAGCCTACCTTGATTTCAGCAAGGCATTTGACAAGGTGCCCCATGATATTCTTGTAAAGAAGCTGGTAAAATGCGGTCTTGACTATGCTACCACTCAGTGGATTTGTAACTGGCTGACTGACCGAACCCAAAGGGTGCTCATCAATGGTTCCTCTTCATCCTGGAGAAGAGTGACTAGTGGGGTGCCACAGGGTTCTGTCTTGGGCCCGGTCTTATTCAACATCTTTATCAACGACTTGGATGATGGACTCAAGGGCATCCTGATCAAATTTGCAGATGACACCAAACTGGGAGGAGTGGCTAACACCCCAGAGGACAGGATCACACTTCAAAACGACCTTGACAGATTAGAGAACTGGGCAAAAACAAACAAGATGAATTTTAACAGGGAGAAATGTAAAGTATTGCACTTGGGCAAAAAAAATGAGAGGCACAAATACAAGATGGGTGACACCTGGCTTGAGAGCAGTACATGTGAAAAGGATCTAGGAGTCTTGGTTGACCACAAACTTGACATGAGCCAACAGTGTGACACGGCAGCTAAAAAAGCCAATGCAATTCTGGGCTGCATCAATAGGAGTATAGCATCTAGATCAAGGGAAGTAATAGTGCCATTGTATTCTGCTCTGGTCAGACCACACCTGGAGTACTGTGTCCAGTTCTGGGCACCACAATTCAAGAAGGACACTGACAAACTGGAACGTGTCCAGAGGAGGGCAACCAAAATGGTCAAAGGCCTGGAAACGATGCCTTATGAGGAACGGCTAAGGGAGCTGGGCATGTTTAGCCTGGAGAAGAGGAGGTTAAGGGGTGATATGATAGCCATGTTCAAATATATAAAAGGATGTCACATAGAGGAGGGAGAAAGGTTGTTTTCTGCTGCTCCAGAGAAGCGGACACGGAGCAATGGATCCAAACTACAAGAAAGAAGATTCCACCTAAACATTAGGAAGAACTTCCTGACAGTAAGAGCTGTTCGACAGTGGAATTTGCTGCCAAGGAGTGTGGTGGAGTCTTCTTCTTTGGAGGTCATTAAGCAGAGGCTTGACAACCATATGTCAGGAGTGCTCTGATGGTGTTTCCTGCTTGGCAGGGGGTTGGACTCGATGGCCCTTGTGGTCTTTTCCAACTCTATGATTCTATGAAAACATTAAACATTTTTTTAAAAAACTTCCCTATATAGGGTGGCCTTCAGAAGTCTTCTAAGGGTTGTATAGTACAGTGGTACCTCTGGTTACGAACTTAATTCGTTCCGGAGGTCCGTTCTTAACCTGAAACTGTTCTTAACCTGAAGCACCACTTTAGCTAATGGGGCCTCCTGCTGCTGCCGCTCTGCTGGCACGCAATTTCTGAGGTAAAGTTCTTAACCCAAGGTACTACTTCCGGGTTAGCAGAGCCTGTAACCCAAAGTGTTTGTAACCCGAGGTGTTTGTAACCCGAGGTACCACTGTATCTCCTTGGCTGGGGGGGGGGAGCGTGTCATATACCTCCATACCCTCCAATATTTCTCCAGTGAAAATAGGGACGTCCTAAGGAAAAGTGGAACATTCCGGGATCAAATAAGAAACCGGAACGGCTTCTGTAAATCTGGGACTGTCCCTGGAAAATAGAGACACTTGGAGAATCCGAAGTCCTGAATTTCTGCCCCAAAGTCCTACCCTCTCGGCACTGCGATTTACTTTTCATTCATTAATTTTTTTGTGGTGTTTGTAAGATAGACCATAACATTAAGTTCCCTGGGTGGCTTGCAGCCCAGGTGAGACACCCCTCTCCACCTGAAAACTTGATAACTAGTCAGAGCAGATGCTGCTACCATTGCTGGACCAATGGTCCAGTCTGGTCTAATACGGCATCCTATATTACCCTGTGCAATCCAATGAAAGCATGCACTTAGATTTTGCTTCTCTTCCATATGCTATAAACTCACACTAGATGGCTCTTCACATCAAGCAAACATGGCTGTTCTTGATGGCAAGATTGTCGACTCCACCTCAGGGGCAGGGGGGGAGGGCAGGAAGGTAGAGTGCAAAGTTCATTCGTTTTCATAACTGTTTGAATGTAAATATAACAGAGAGGTTGGGCCCCGTATGTGGAGATCAAATTCTTTACAAGGCTGCAGAATATGACACTGCCTGCCACCTTCACCCCAAACAACGAATATACAGTGGTACCTTGGTTCCCAAACGCCTTGGTACTCAAACAACTTGGAACCCAAACACTGCAAACCCGGAAGTCAGTGTTCCGGTTTGAAAACTTTTTTCGGAAGCTGAATAGAAGCCGTTTTGAGTGTTACACTTCTGTTTTGAGTGTTACGCTGAGGTTTGTCTGTTTTTGCTATTTATTTTGTGGGTTTTTGTAGCTTTTTTGTTTTGTTTTTGTGACCGTGTGGAACCCAGTTCAGCTACTGATTGACTGCCGTACATTGTTTATTGCTTTCATTTTGTGGATCAAAGGCCTTGTTAGATAGTAAAATTCATGTTAAATTGCTGTTTTAGGGGTTGTTTTTAAAAGTCTGGGATGGATTAATCCATTTTGCATTACTTTCTGTGGGAAAGCGCACCTTGGTTTTGGAACGCTTTGGTTTTGGAACAGACTTCCGGAACGGATTAGGTTTGAGAACCAAAGTACCACTGTATTATGATGATGATGATGATGATGATGATGATTTGTTAGTCACTTTTCTTACAGTGTGACCCTGAGAGTCACAGTCTCATGTGTTACCAACTGAGCTGTCCCACAATGTCACCCTTCAAATTAAGGGCCTAGTGCCTAGATAAAGAGAAGTCTTTGCAGTACCTAAGCTTGACAAAATGAGTGTCTGTCAGCTGCCTGGTGTGTCTCCATAGGAGCCTAGATGCTCAGACAAGCTTAGGGAACAATCAGAAGAGGTGATCTAACTTAAATACTCTATCCAGGAAGCGGGAACAAGTTAGACCTGTGTGTAAAAAGAACAGCAGACATGAGTTTGAATGAGCATGAGAAAGAAAAAGAGATGGGTTTTGGTTTTGTATGGATTGAGGGTACTGGCTGTCTCTCAGATTATGTGGGGCCTCTGAATACAAATCTGTTCCTAAATTTCAAGCTTTACATAATCAGTTTTTTTTTAAAAAAAGATCATGTAAATGTGGTGGGGGTGAACAGACATTACCGTTCTGATATGACAAAAATATACTTCAAGTACACAATTATTTGTCATGTTGTGTTTATAGCACCACTCATAAAAGAATATCATCACTCATATCATATTTGTCATCTTGTCCTTACAAATCTGTGCAAAAATAACCATAATCTGTGTCAAAATTTCATGAGGCCAGGTAACTGCTTTTGTGTCGCTGTACGTTAAACGTATTCATGTATGCTAAGTAAGAAATCACAATATATTCTCATCTGGAGTTGTTTCGTATGCAAATAGGCTTTATTGCAATATAGATGTTTTAGTTAGATGGTTAGTTTTTAGTTGCCAGTACGCCGGTATATATGCAAATATAAACCTTTATTATTTCTTTTTTTTCATAGTTCTTTCTGTTAGAACAATGTTATGAGTCCTCTTAAGCATGACATACAGTTTAGGGCCTCAGCATGTCTTAATCCTGTCCTGCCTGCAAATTTGAAATAGCAGCAATGGGCTTCGGCTGCCCATGGGCTGTGTTTAAGCCATGCTACTACCTAGCTATATCCAACCTGTATATTTATAAATAATCTCAAATATTACAAAGTGGCCTAAGCCTCCAGCAGCTTCCTTCCAAAAAGAAAATGAACTTGGGTAAGCACTGCAGTCTGCAGCTCTGCAACTACTATCGGAGAAGCGAAGTTGAGCATACATTTTTTATTGTGTTGCGGTTGATTTCCTAAAGGGTTAATGTTAAAGTATCTCCATATACACTGCCCAGGCTTGCGCCCCCCCGAGGAAGTAACCGGAGGTGCACTCCATTGTCTCTCAAGACAGACGGATGCCAACAATAAAAAAAATTTAAAGGCACCTTGTTCTGAGCTGCTTTCATTTCTCAAGGAGACCATTGCTCTTTCTAAAAAATGCAACAGATGCATTTTTTAAAACATATCTGTTGCATCCCAACATTGTATTTTTTTACAAGTACTTTTTACAGGAACACAGTTGGTAGAGCATGAGAATCTCAGGGTTGTGGGTTCGAGCTCCACCTTGGGCAAAAGATTCCTGCATTGCAGGGGGTTGGACTACATGACCCTCAAGGTCCCTTCCAACTCTACAATTCTGATTCTGAAAATGAGGCATCAGGCATAAGCCTGCATTTTATTAATGTTTGATCAGGACTTGTATATTAAAGAGGGCTTAGATTTTCAAAAGTAGATTTTCAAATGTTTCATGCCAGGCAAGAAGGCTAGCTGCTTAAGAAAACACTGGTAATGTTTTCCTAGACAAAGGGGCCCCTTTTGATTGATAGCAGAAAGCAATTCTCAAAGTCGTAAAAGCTGAAATTACAGACTGAGTAAGAACACTGACCCTACATGTTATAGAAGATAAAAAAGGCAGAGATAAACATGATTAGGAATGAGTAAATAGTAAAATGATACCATGGGCCTCTCTTAAACCTTGAGCTGTATTTTCTAAGGCCAGAGGCAAATGGGGAGAAGCATCTAGCTGACAGAGAAAGAAAGCATTTTTTTGGGAAGTCTTTTTAAAGCTGTATCTTTCTTAAACTGAGAGAGTTTGAGGAAGAGCTAATGGGAAAAGCAGCTGGCTGGAGAAGGGGGGGATGTAAACTGAAGAGGTTTCTTCTGAAACTGTTTTAAACTGAGTTCTTTAAACTGAGTTCTTTTTTTTCTTTCTCTCTCTACTTTAAAAAGGCCTTATTCTTTTAAAAGGTTACCTATGATAATGTATGAAATATATTAGCTTAAATATATTGGCTTAAATGTAATTATGCAAAGGATTTAACAAATGCTAGAAGAGTTGTATTTATCCTGGAATTAAGTCAGCCAGCAGTTTAGCCCCCCTGCCAGACAGGAAGACGCCATCAAATGCTGTCCGGATATATTAGCTGTCAGACATTTGTTTAGAAACCTTCAAATGAAGGATATCTTTCAATGTTGATGTGAAACTCAAGATCCTTGACATATGTTTAAGATAAAAATTTAAGATTAACCATTTGTTTTAGAAGGCAATAGGGCAGGGAGGGCAAGAGGTGAGCTGGTAATTAAGATTCCTTGTTGAGACACATGTAAGATATATTACTACTTATTTGTCATTTATAGATGTAACAATATATAGCTCTTTGTCCTCCATATAAGGACAGGAGGATGTGGGTGTATCTTTTAGGATTGGTTCTAGCAATCAGCCAATAGGAAATCCAACTAGGCTGATTGGACAGAGGCAGCCACAGGAGGAGCAAAGGGGGCTGGATTAAGGGAATATAAGGGCTGGCCATAATGGCAGGAGCCAGGCCAGAGCTTGGTAACCATATACCACTGTGCCTCTCATTTATTTGTCTGACAAATAAATAATTATTTTAATTTCTCTATTGCTGCGTTGAATATTTCATTCCAGCTAAGCGTTAACCACAAGCAGGGTGCTACAAAAATGCAATGTCTGAAGCATCCCTCTGCATGTGCTGTTTCTAAGGGCACCCCAACAGCTTTTACAAATACGGAGATGTATATTTAAATCAGTTTGGGCGACAGGAAAACGGGTAGACACTAACAGTATATTCCCTGTGTGGTATTTTTGGCCGGAACTGTGACTTTACTGCACTTGTGCCTTGCTTACTGACAGGCTAGATGACTATTACACATAATTAGCCAGGAGAGAAAGTACAAATCTTTCATCTGCTTCCAGCCTCTTGTGTGTCTGTTTACATGCTCTCTGTCTGTTGCAATAGCAGCTCAACTGTGCCCTCATTAATTAGTGACAGCAATTTGTGCCTATCCTCATGTGAGATAAGCAAGCCTATTGCATAGGTAGGAATGGCATGTGATAGCAAGGTTGCAACAAAGGAAACTGTTCAAATGCACACCACCCCCTATGTCCACATCCCTAGCTCTCCCTATTGAGGAGGAGCAGCCCCTAATTTCTGCTACCACCCCTGGGAAATAATAGTTGTCCCCACTTTTTGTTTTCTGAGAGAAACTAGCAATGTATTTTTTTAAAAACTTGATTAGGCTACACAGTTGTACACTTGTGTCTGACAGATTTGAGTCCAGTCTCTGGATCAGAAATGGGGAAACACATTGAAATATACTCAGAGTCAAGAGTGGATTTCATGCTCTTTATTCAGCTCATAGTGGTGAGGAGGAATGAAAGTTTCCCCAAAATATCTGCTTTATATAGATTATTTATACAATGGGCCCCACGTGATTGGCTAATTATGGGATTCTCCTGTAGACCAATCAGGTTGCGGATTCACTTCCACCTGGAGCTGGATTGGGTGGCTCCTGCGGACCAATCATACTGCTGCATTGTTCTAGGACCAATCATACTGCTGCATTCTGAATCCTATTGTTCTAGGACCAGTCAGACTGCTGCATTTTGGATCCTATTCAACTCAGTACATAACACACATCCTGACTACTGCGTAGGCAGACACACTGCCAGCAATAAATCACACAGAGTATGTGAAGTTACCGTAACTCTTTATTAGCAGAAACAAGGCCTGCTGAGAGGAGTCAGGCTGAATGAGCACAGCGACTCTTCTTGGTAGGTCTTGTCTCTGTGAGAAGAGAGAGGAAGAGATTTAGGCAGCTGTGGGAAGGTGGGGATTTTCAGTTTCCAAAACTGCCTAAATCTCCTCCTCCCTCTTCCTTCCTCTTCTGGTCCTGGGAGACCAGCGGGGAGAGGAGCTTGTCTCAGTAGGAGGGGGGCACTTCCTGGCTTCTTCACCAGCTGGACTCATCTCTGCTTCTCCTGCTTCAGCTTCTGTTTCTGGCACAGACTCTCCCAGCTCACCAAGCCCTGTTACCCCTTCCGACTCCGCCTCCTCCCAGTCTTTTCCCTCTGCCTACTCATTGTCATTCCGCCACCAATCCCTGGGCTCTGAGCCTTCTTCCCTTGGGGGTCCCCCAGCTGGTGCTTCCCACCATTCCTCTATGTGCAACCAGTCCATGACAGACCTCTGGGCCTTGCTGGCAACAACAGAGGCCTTTTCAGCTTAGTGCAACCCAGTTTGGCCACACTGGGTTCCACGCTGCATGGGGCACCACAGCAATGCTGTAGAATGGAGCGTGAGAGGCAGGAGGCGCCAATTTTTCATGTTGCCCAGGGCAGCACCAAAATTTGAGAGCTCCACTGGCAACAGTACCAACCCACTGCGTATCACTTTTTTGGGTTACCTCAAGGATGTCTCCTCCCCGCCCCCCCAGGTTTGTCTTTGTTAGTATGGGTATTCTGGCGGGGGCAGGAATTATTGTAGGAAGAGCACATACACTTATCAATCAAATAACGATGCTTAGTTGGCTAGTAAGTCTGCTGAGTTAATTTGCTTAGGACCACACTGCGCATGCTATAAATACAGAAGGGTCCCTTCTCTTAAACTATAGAGCACCAGGTACACTGATGATCCCATCCAAATAAATAAATACATGAAAAGTTGGAAGGTGTGAAGTTGGTGCTTGATGAGCCATGACTAAGATGGCCTAATGGATTTTCTTTCTTTCTTTTTTCCTTTTTCTGTCCAGGGTACAAGGTCTACTCCAACAACGGTGCTATTTCTTCTTCAGCACTCTTTTTCCTTCTCCTTTCATAGGGCGTCCTTTCCAGCGCAGCTTTTTCAGCCGTTTCATCTCGTCTTTGAAATATTCGTGTTCATCTCTGTAGAGGCCATAGAAGCCAAGTTTTGTCATGAAGTTGTGGTAGGTATTGCGCGGAGGATGCCAGCCATAAACTTCCTTCCGCATCACATAGGGCGGCTCGCTTAACAGTTTGATGACTTTCATGGACGATGTTATCAGTTGGGCGAGCCACTTCTCCAAATATCCACACACTCAGGCGGGGCATCTGTAAAGCGTAGTAGGAAAGGTTGGATGACATCTCCAAGCACAAACCGGGTGCATGGAATTGCGGGCACCTCCTCACTGTGGGTTAAACCACAAAGCCTAGGATTTGCCGATCAGAAGGTCGGCGGTTTGAATCCCCACAACGGGGTGAGCTCCCGTTGCTCGGTCCCTGCTCCAGCCAACCTAGCAGTTCGAAAGCACATCAAAGTGAAAGTAGATAAATAGGTACCGCTCCGGCGGGAAGGTAAATGGCGTTTCCATGCGCTGCTCTGGTTCACCAGAAGCGGCTTAGTCATACTGGCCACATGACTCGGAAGCTGTATGCCAGCTCCCTTGGCCAATAAAGCGAGATGAGTGCCGCAACCCCGGAGTCGGTCACGACTACCTAATGGTCAGGGGTCCCTTTACCTTTACCTCACTGTCCCAAGTGTGCCTCTGCCTGCAGGACACCTAATGGATTTTCTTTGGGTGGTATTCAACTGGATAAATGCATGAGCAGAACAAATTCCACTTGTGCAACAGGACTTCCACACACACCCACACCCCGCCCTCCAGCCCCTGCACACATCCTAATTCTCTTCTGGGGGTTCCGTAGCCTTTCCCAGCAGATTTGGGGATAGCATGGGGTGCACTCTTTCCCCAGACAATGGAGGTCCCTGACAACTGGGCAGGCTCACTAGAGTTTATGGGAGTCCACACAGCTGCTGGAGTCCACAGGTTGCTCACCCCTAAGAGAAAAGGGGAGGTAGTTTTTGCTTAGTTCCCTGAGAGAGGAACCCAGTGGAAAAGCATGGAAGGACACAGGTGGAGGGGGCGGGGGGATGGATGGAAATGGTCACCTTCAATTGCCATGGCTCACTGCCAGTTCAAAAGCCATTCTGTGAACAGAAAGGTGGTGCCGGGTGCACTCTACCATCTCCCTGATTTTGGAGAGTCTGAGAACGGAGGTTAAAAGTCCAGGAAGATAATGTGGTGCAACCCTCTTGGGATGGTACAACTTCACACTGCGAATTCAGGTTACAGCAGCAATTCAAAACAACGGGAGCAACATAAAACCAACGGTAGGAGCAGTGTTAAAAACAACCACACAGCACCCAGAAGCCGCCCGTCAATTGGGTCAAAGTGTTTGTGACAATGTACAAATTGCAACGTGACCAAAAAGGAAGAAAATTAAGCTCAGCAACTGCTGTTCTTGGCATAGATGCGTAAATAGGGAGACACATTGCCCACCTCGTCTGCAGCAGAACCATCATTCCAAAGAACAGCAGCATCTGATCATCCACTTAATTGGAGTCATTACCTTTCTGTAATTATTTACGTTTTCTAATTTCTAGGTGAACTGGAGTACCTGTGATGTAGAAAAATATCTGAGACCAACTCAGGCCGATCAGTTTATCTTTGCAAAAATGCATAGAAAAAAATGTGTATAAGAGGGGAAATGTACACTAAAATGCTGGTGGATTTTCATCTGGACTGTATTTTTTTTTTAGAACGCAAACGGATGTGGAGGTTTGGAGAACTGAGCTTCTGCGCTGAAAAAAAATGAGAAATTGAGAGAAGCCAAAATGGAACGATTCACCCATTGCTAAGTGGTGTGAACTGGCTGGTGACTGGGACCCTGACAATCACCTGAGGATGCCACAAGCTGATGCCAGGCCTGTCTCCGCTACCCCATTGCTCATGCCCTCCCCCGAGTGCTTAGCTTTCCCTTGATATTCTCTGCTAGCTCATCCTTGCGCTGCCGCTGCTGCCGTTCACTGTGGGCTGCATTCCATATGGAACGACAAGATCTCTAGCTGAATCATAATCAAGTGAGAAGTCTGTCGTGGATTATTGCCAAGGCTCGGCATCCATTTTTGGTAAGGCTTCGTAGAGCAATTCCTCTTTCGAGCAAGTTTAAACTTCCAAGGGGAATGTATTCCAGCCCCTGGATTCACACTGCACTTCCCAAGTTGTGTGCATCAGGCAACATCATCTCCGCTATAATATTCACCAGGCCAAGGTGGGGAATCTCAAGACAAGGAGCCAAATCGGACGCCAGCCCCCAAAGCAACATGACTGTTGCACCATCCCTGTGCGAGGTGGGATCGAAGGGTGGACAGTGGCCACATCCCCACACCATCCTCCCTTGCAAGGCTTGGATCTGGGGAGGGCGGTGTAAGAAGGATGTAACAGCCATGCCGCTTGGGGGCCGGGGCTGGGTGGGCAAGGTGGGCTCTGTTTGTCCTGCGCCCCTGTCCCCACCCTCGGCGCATGCACACACACACACCAGTCCCTGGCGGCATGGAGATAAGTTCCACCATCAGAGCACAGGGTCTGTTAACAACTCTCAGAACCCTTAACAGTTCCCTGGAAGGGACCATTACTTTGGGAGAAGGCATGACTGTTTAAAATGATATGATACTGCTTTCATTATACAGCCGTACCTTGGTTTTCATGCAGCTTAGTTCTCGAACGTTTTGGCTCCCGAACGCCGCAAACCTGGAAGTGACTGTTCCGGTTTGCGAACTATTTTTGGAAGCCGAACGTCCGACGGGGCTTCCGCAGCTTCCAATTGGCTGCAGGAACTTCCTGCAGCCAATCAGGAGCTGCGCTTTGGTTTCTGAATGTTTTGGAAGTCGAACGGACTTCCGGAATGGATTCCGTTTGACTTCCAAAGTATGAGTGTATAGGCAGATGGGGTCTCAAGGTTGCATGATCCACAGCTAGATAGGGGAAGTGTTTTGAAGCATCCCATGTATTTACTGACACATGTGTACACATGTTAATATTATAGGTTTGCAGAAGCAAGCACACAGCAGACCCTACCACTTGCAAAGTAATACCAGCATTCTGGGTTCCTCACAAAGCTGCTTCAGCTGGCAACAGATCCCTGGCTAACTTTCAGCCAGCTCCAACATTCAAATAATTTCCCTTTCCAGCTCTTTTGGCACACGCATCCCACACTCGACTGGTCAGACCAGTTTCATAGTCTCCACCCACCATGCAGGGGCGTGTGACCTGGTTATCCAAATGGCTAATGTGATCTGCCGCGTTGCCAAAGAGGGAGAAGATCCACCTGAAAATCGTTAGGGAGACATGGTGCGGTTTGCATTTGCCAACATCCCCCTGGCATATACTTTTTAAAAATTGGATTTGTATCAGCATTCCCTCCAACAATCAGAAAAACTCACATAATACAAAAACAAAAGAATATACATAGCAAATACTGACTGTGAACTTCGCCCTGGTACTACTTGTTGATGCACAGAAAGAAAGAAAAACTGAAACAACCTGAGGACAGCCCCCGTCCTATTATTATTTCTGTTTCTGTCCTTATTGTTATTTTGCCTTTTACATATGTCACTCGCGCAATAAAACCAACTAAAATAGGTTTTTAAAACAATACAACAACAACTAACAATAGATCCAAAAACAACACAGATAAACACTCAGGTCAGAGACTTAAAACCTTCCCCCTTCCATCCAGTCGGAATAGGAGGAAGCAAAAATGACTTTTTCCAGAAACTGCAAATAGTGGGGGGCCTGCCATATCTCTGCAGGGGTGCTGTTCCACCAAACAGGGGCAGCCGCAATGAAAGCCCTGCTCTGAGTTGCCGTGATATTTTAGGAACTTCAGGGAGAGACTCTCCAGCAGAACACAGTGCCCTACTCGGTCTGTAAGGGGTAAGCTGTGCAACCTAGGCTGAGTAGAGACCACTGCTTATTCTGGCTCCAGTGTGCTCCTGCCACTGGTGCTTGACACCAAGTACACATGGTGTGAGCCACAGGTATCCTGTAGCTCATGGGTAGGCAAACTAAGTCCCAGGGGCCGGATCCGGCCCAATCGCCTTCTAAATCCGGCCCGCAGATGGTCCGGGGAATCAGCATGTTTTTACATGAGTAGAATGTGCCCTTTTATTTAAAATGCATCTCAGGGTTATTTGGGGGCGGGCATAGGAATTCATTCATATTTTTTTTCAAAAATATAGTCCTGCCCTCCACAAGTTCTGAGGGACAGTGGACCGGCCCCCTGTTGAAAAAGTTTGCTGACCCCTGCTGTAGCTTATTGACAAATAATGCACTTCCCTTTAAACCAGCTTCCATCCAATTTGAAAACAGAAGCTGCAATTAAGCTGAGGTATGTACGATCTGGGACACGGGTGGTGCTGTGGGTTAAACAACAGAGCCTAGGACTTGCCGGTCAGAAGGTCGGTGGTTCGAATCCCTGCAACGGGGTGAGCTCCCGTTGCTCGGTCCCAGCTCCTGCCAACCTAGCAGTTTGAAAGCACGTCAAAGTGCAAGTAGATAAAAAGGTACCGCTCCGGCGGGAAGGTAAACGGCGTTCCTGTGCGCTGCTCTGGTTCGCCAGAAGTGGCTTAGTCATGCTGGCCACATGACCCGGAAGCTGTACACCGGCTCCCTCGGCCAGTAAAGTGAGATGAGTGCTGCAACCCCATGACTGGACCTAATGGTCAGGGGTCCCTTTACCTTTATGTACGATCCTGGCAACCACTGCACATGTGCAGATGGCAGTGAATTGGAGTTTGGCTCAGGGTAACAACTCGGGTCATAAGCCCTCGGTGAATACATCCCTGTCTCCCTCTCTCTAGGACTGCAGTTTGAAAAACACACACAGGAGCGGGGAACAACCTAGTTGCATTTTAGACTGCTAATGTGTACCAAGCCCTGGTTGTCTCCAGCTGTACAAGGGCCACTTTGTGCTAGTACCAAAACCTTGAGCTTTTAAAAACACAGGATTCCTTTCGACTCCTTTGAATCTAATCAACCCTATATCTTTCAATAACCCATCACAAGCTATCTCTGTGCCTGCATCAATTCATACCAGCGGTGATTCAACTGGGAATCCCTTAGCAATGGGTTTGCCACCTGAAGCTTAGGCAGTTATTGTAACAGCGCAATTTGGGACATGCTAATTAAACAATGCTTCTATGTTTGTTTTAAATGGCTTTGTAGGGATCCATAAATTTCCAGTAAATGTAGTAGGGGCTGCTGGAACGGCAGGCGTGTGCATCCTGCCCTGATGAACAAATATTCACTTTGAGTGGCTTTTGTTTTTATTTCTTAGAAGGGAGTCGTAGCGGTCCTGTCGGACGCAGTGGCTTGGGAAAATAACAGGAAAACAAACAGGAGAGCAAACATATATTCTGTGCATAAATTAAGTTGCTCTGCTGGGTGTCTGGCCAGACCTTCTAACACAGTATTGTCTGCCCTGTTTGGCAGCAGCAATGCAGGGTTTCATAGAGACAGCATCACTCTCAGTGCTTCCTGGAGATGCCAGGGACATTCAGCATGTAAATGCTGTGCCCTTACATTCAGAGAACGGAAGCAAGCGATAACTGAAGGCTGGCTCTGTTGGTAGAGTGAAAGGTAAAGGGACCCCTGACCATTAGGTCCAGTCGTGGCCGACTCTGGGGTTGCGGCACTCATCTCGCTTTATTGGCTGAGGGAGCCGGCGCACAGCTTCCAGGTCATGTGGCTAGCATGACTAAGCTGCTTCTGGAGAACCAGGGAAGCGCACGGAAACACCGCCAGAGCGGTACCTATTTATCTACTTGCACTTTGACGTGCTTTCAAACTGCCAGGTTGGCAGAAGCAGGGACGGGAGTTCACCCTGTTTTGAACCACCAACCTTCTCATCAGCAAGTCCTATGCTCTGTGGTTTAACCTACAGCGCCACCCGTGTCCCCTGTTGGTAGAGTAGGAGACTCTTAATCTCAGCGTTGTGGGTTCGAGCCCCTCTTCGGGCAAAAGATTCCTGCATTGCAGAAAGTTTGGCTAGATGATGACTCTTGTGGTCCCTTCCGATGCTACAGTTCCATGCAGGGTAAGCATTTTCTCAACATGCCGGCTGAAGCAAGTTTTGGGAGAAAATGCAAATCTTACAGGTGCAGCTTCCCAGAGCACGAATCCCTTTGCACAGGAGAGGATGAAACAGCACGTCCCAGGCTCAGGAAGAAAACGTGTGCTTTTGATGCATGACAGAACGGCAGCTGTGGTTTTTGCTCAAACATTTAAACACAACTATTTTTAACAATTCCGCCCCCCAGGGCACCAGACTCTCTAGTTGCAACCCTGCAATCCAGACATGTTCAAAGGACTTGTTTATTAGCCATTCCCTAAAGGATCTCTGGGAACTGTAGTTCTGTGAGGAGAACTAGGAAACCCTGTTGGTCTGGTTCACATTGCAACATTAAACCATAGTTTGAAATAAAATACGATTTAACACGTAGCAGGTCTTTGTTCCTTCCACGCTCCTGACTGTGCTACTTGGGGACAGAAAAAAAGCCAGAGTTGTGGGGGGGGGGTGGTGTTGTTTATCTGTGCTAAACACCACCTGAAATCCCCCCCCCCAATAAAAACCACATTTTTTAATTTGCTTTTCTGTTATATCTCGCCATCAACACGTACTCTGGTGCATTCATGCACAAAATGAAAAGAAAAACAATAACATAAATATAAAACATAAACATGCAATAATAATAGTGACATATGTATATTCCTCCAAGCTGATTAAATGCAATATAATTATTGGGCTGATGAATTGTCTTACTGGCCATTCAGCAAACTGTGTTGACCACCTAAGTGGCCCATAAGCACTGAAAATAAATACAAGTATTCTCTTAGCCTCCGGGTAGACAGTAGGGTGAGTATTATCAGCCTTCCACAATTCCTCAAAAATCTGGGCAAGCACCAGCAGAACCAGGCATAAACAGAAGCTGGAGATAGCCACCTCTCCACAGTTTATAGCTCCCACATGGAGTGTTTTGAAGTAACTTCCATTTTGTTAGCAAGCAGCGATCTGTTCCCTTCCACCCAAAGGTTGTTTCAGAGGCTGATGACGCAGGACAATTATCGGGAACCAGTCATGACATTCTGTGAAAAAGGAATTTCAGGGTGTTTCACCCACATCCCTGATGACCCTCATCAGCTCAGGTCAATTTCAGGTCACTCGTGTTTGCAAGGAATTCTTGAACTCTGACTGCTTCTGCACAACAGAGATAAGCAAGTTACTGCTCACGTGTCTCAGAACGCAAAATAGAACGCCAAGGTTCTCCTCTTTCAGCTCAGTCAAGCATCCAATTCTCTTGAAGGTGCAAAACAAGCAAGTGTAGTGGTTAGGGTTTTGGAGACCAGGCTTTAAATCCCCACTCAGCCATGACACTTAATGTGTCGCGACACACAGTTTGGAAAGCTCTGGTCTGGTTGGTTTTTAAGGGGGGGAAAGCAGCACACCTTGTGGTTATTTTATTTTTCCGTCTCACAACAACTCTAGCTGTGCCAACCCAGGTCACAAAGTCGTCCTTTTCAAGTAAGGGGATTTGTGTCTTTGCCACGCACACCTCCTTCACTGGCTGTTGATCTGCATTCCTCATTCAGCGTGAGTTTCACAGAAATGCAGGCCCTGGGAAGGTTTAATCATGTCTGATCTGAAATGAAGGTAAGTGGCATACCGGATGAATCGCGTGAACTCTGCATGAGAAACAGCCTGCTCCTTGTAGATGTGATAATGCAAACTGAAAAAAAGAAGAAGATGGGTATCATTTGTCGAACATTATCAGGAATGAAGGACGGGAAATAGTTGAAGTTCTTTATTTGAAGAGGCTGGAGAAGATGAGAGCTGATGTCAAGGGCAGCTGCGGCTGCAGCTCAGCAGCAGTATGGAGAGAGAGAGAGAGAGAGAGAGAGAGAGAGAGAGAGAGAGAGAGAGAGAGAGAGTCCGGCAGGCAGGAATCAAATGACAGACATCCTGCGTCAAAGGTCAGCATGCAATTTCTTTAAAGCATGCATATTAGCGAGTACACTTCAAGCTTTGTGGGATACTGTGGAAGGACTTCAGGTTTGTGGGGTTTTCTACTAGACACCTAAAATCCTCCAACTGGAGCCCAGTGCAGAAGACATACGGCAAGCTAAGAATTAAAGGATCAATCAGAGTGTGGGGAGTTTGCTTCAGGAAATGAAAGGTGCTCACAGTCTTTCCCCCACAAAAATCCTGCTGCAGCAGAAACGTAATTCAGGGTGGGAGGATGACAAGTAACGCTGTTGCTGCTGTCGTCAAGTTGGGAATCAGAAATCCTTGCCCATCTGCGGCAAGCTGCCCAGAAATCTATCAGGAGATCCTGTTCTGCCTTCTGAGCTAAAAGCACCATGCTTTCCTGTGGTGCTCTTTTAGAAATTAGTCCTTGAGAGACGTTACAGCAAGGGTCTTGTAAGGAGATACCCTCTCCGCCTCCAGGAGAAGCTCTTCTCCTTTGGGCCAAAGCAAAACAGGAAACAGCATTTCCTCTGAGTTCACTTGCATCCTTCCCATGTCTCTACTCCTCGACAAGAGTGATCCAGCACCGCTGGCACACACAAAAACCTAGCTTCCTGCAGTCTCCTCTCCCTCGTTCTCATTTCTTCCTTTCTGGCTCCATAGGGATAATTTCATGTGCTGCAGGTCCAGTGGTAAGCTATCAGGTGTGGTGGTGAAATAGAAGCTCGGTGTGGTCAGTGGCAGTGTGCTTCTTAAATTCACAATATAAGGGCCAGACTAGGTAAAGATAAAGGATCCCTGGACAGTTAAATCCAGTCAAAAGCAACTATGGGGTTGCGGTGCTCATCTCGCTTTCAGGCCGAGGGAACTGGTGTTTGTCCACAGACAGCTTTCTGGGTCATGTGGCCAGCATGACTGCTTCTGGCACAGCAGGACACCGTGACGGAAACCAGAGCGCACGGAAATGCCGTTTACCTTCCCGCCGCAGTGGTACCTATTTATCTGCTCGCAATGGTGTGCTTTCGAACTGCTAGGTTGGCAGGAGCTGGGACAGAGCAACAGGAGCTCACTCCATCATGGGGATTTGAACCGCGACCTTCCGATCAGCAAGCCTGAGAGGCTCAGTGGTTTAGCGCCACCTGCGTCCCACTAAGGGCCAGACTAAGGCTGTGCTCACACGAGGAGAGACCAGGGGATTGTGCCATGTAGCAACGTGAAATGCTTGCATGTACAGAAAGCTCACTATTACACAAGGCCAAATTCAATCCCTGCTTTGGAAACACATATTGTCCAGCTTTCACAAATTCAGTTTTACCCCACCAGGGCACATTATATGCTTTCTATTTTGCTACAGCCACTGTGCACTTAACATAGAAAAGTCATTAGCCATTTTATTGTTATTTATTCAATTTGCATACCGCCCTATACCCGTAGTGTCTCAGGGTGGTTCACAACATAAAATCACGATATAAAATCACAAAATACGCAATAAAAATATAAACAAGAACAACCCAATAATTCCATCAACCCCCCCCCCAAAAAAAAAATTTTAAGGGCATTGGATGACAAGCAGCCAAAGGCCTAGGTAAAGAGGAATGTTTTTGCCTGACACCTAAAGGTATATAATGAAGGTACCAGCCTAACCTATTGGTTTTGGTATCAACAGTAATACACATAGCAGATAACACAGGATTAGCAGCTAATAAACAAGAAGTTGCAACAGTTATGTGATATATCAAGACTTAACACTTAGAGATTTAACTAATGTCTGTGTTGGCATGAAATATCCAGATAAAATCGCCCAGATTCGGGAAGAAGTAGACTCCACCGTGGGAGCAGGGCCGGGGCGGGAGAGTGCTAGAGTTCTGTCTAGTCAAGTTGAGTGGGATCAATTTCAATCTGTTACCTCCGAGGATGTGGACAGGCTGCTTGGACGAGTGAAACCAACCACCTGTCTCCTGGATCCTTGCCCATCCTGGCTTATAAAAGCTAGCCGGGAAGGACTGGGCGATGGGCTTCGTGGGGTGGTGAATGCTTCCCTCCGTGAGGGAGCCTTCCCAGACCCGCTGAAAGAGGCGGTTATTAAACCGCTTCTTAAAAAACCATCTTTAGATGCGGCCACGATGGCCAACTATCGCCCAGTCTCAAATCTTCCATTCCTGGGCAAGGTGATTGAGCGAGTGGTTGCTGAACAACTCCAGGCACGCCTGGAAGAAGCGGACCATTTGGATCCCTTCCAGTCGGGATTCAGGCCTCATCATGGGACTGAAACTGCCTTGGTCGCACTGGTTGATGATCTCCGGCGGGCTAGGGACAAAGGTGAGAGCTGTTTCCTAGTTCTGCTGGATCTCTCAGCGGCGTTTGATACCATCGACCATAGCATCCTTCTGGACCGTCTTGGGGGGCTGGGAGCTGGGGGCACTGTTATACAGTGGTTCCGCTCCTTCCTCCTGGGCCGTGTTCAGAAAGTGGTGGGGGGGGATGAGTGTTCAGACCCTTGGGCCCTCACTTGTGGGGTGCCTCAGGGTTCTGTCCTCTCCCCCATGCTTTTTAACATCTATATGAAGCCGCTGGGAGAGATCATCAGGAGGTTTGGGCTGGGTGTTCATCAGTATGCGGATGACACCCAGCTCTACCTCTCTTTTAAATCAGAACCAGTGAAGGCGGTGAAGGTCCTGTGTGAGTGTCTGGAGGCGGTTGGAGGATGGATGGCGGCTAACAGATTGAGGTTGAATCCTGACAAGACAGAAGTACTGTTTTTGGGGGACAGGAGGCGGGCAGGTGTGGAGGATTCCCTGGTCCTGAATGGGGTAACTGTGCCCCTGAAGGACCAGGTGCGCAGCCTGGGAGTCATTTTGGACTCACAGCTGTCCATGGAGGCACAGGTCAAATCTGTGTCCAGGGCAGCTGTTTACCAGCTCCATCTGTCTGCCTGCGGACTGTCTCACCAGAGTGGTGCATGCTCTGGTTATCTCCCGCTTGGACTACTGCAATGCGCTCTACGTGGGGCTACCTTTGAAGGTGACGCGGAAACTACAACTAATCCAGAATGCGGCAGCTAGACTGGTGACTGGGAGCGGCCGCCGAGACCATATAACACCGGTCTTGAAAGACCTGCATTGGCTCCCAGTACGTTTCCGAGCACAATTCAAAGTGTTGGTGCTGACCTTTAAAGCCCTAAACGGCCTCGGTCCAGTATACCTGAAGGAGCGTCTCCACCCCCATCAGTCTGCCCGGACGCTGAGGTCCAGCGCCGAGGGACTTCTGGCGGTTCCCTCACTGCGAGAAGCAAAGCTACAGGGAACCAGGCAGAGGGCCTTCTCGGTAGTGGCGCCCGCCCTGTGGAACGCCCTTCCAGCAGATGTCAAAGCGATAAACAACTACCTGACATTCAGGAGACATCTTAAGGCAGCCCTGTTCAGGGAAGTTTTTAACGTGTGACATTTTACTGTATTTTTGGTTTTTATGGAAGCCGCCCAGAGTGGCTGGGGAGGCCCAGCCAGATGGGCGGGGTATAAATAATAAATTATTATTATTATTATTATTATTATTATTATTATTATTATACCAGTGAGGAGTGTGTGGGTCTTTTTGATCAATAAACCAAAATTTTAAATGTCAGGAAAGAACTGTTTGCTGGAATACCACCCCAGATTTCCTCATGTGAAATTAACACAAAACTCCTGCAATTTTCTAGAGCTGCAAGAAGGGATGTTTTCTGGAAGCAAATAAAATGGAAATGAGCGCTAAAGTTTCCACCGGATTCTGCTAGTTTTCCAGAATTGGCTTTTGCATTGTGCAAAAGGTCACATAAAGCATGGAAATTATCGGGTCAGGAAGCACTGGGGAAATGGAACAAAGTGTTGTATGAATGCAGCCTAAATTAGGGTGGGAGACCCATCCCCCTCCAGTTAATTTACCAAAAATGTTGCAATCAGTATGCATTTATGATGTAACATTTGTTTGTTCACTTGTTTTTTAGCGGTGTGGCAGGTGGGAAAGGGGGGGCATTTTGCTGGCGGTTGCGTAATTAAGGACCGAACTAGAGATGATGCAGATAGGCCAGCTGGCAGAGCTTAGTGGCCAATCAGGGCCAATGCTGGTGCCTGCCCTGACCAAGTCCCCGTCACTTACGTATTTTTCACTCCATAAGATGTACCTGACCATAAGACGCACCTAGTTTTTAGAGGAGGAAAACAAGAAAAAAAATACTCTGAACGAAACAGTGGATGTATGATTTTTGGGGTTCATGCTGTGGCCACAGATCTGATGGTGAATTTGGGGTGACCCAATGCAAAAATCCTGAACATCCATGTGGATCTGTGCTTTGTAACCACGTTTTTGCGCCATTGCGGCCCCCTCCCAGGCAGCCTCCTTTATCTCTAGCGTCCCTTATCTCTCTCCCCGATCGGCAAACGATCAGCAGCTTTGTTTCAACACCCATTTCCCTCTTTTTTTAAAAAAACAAAGTGCAATCTGCTTTTTGCCCCTGGGCAATTTGGCTTCAGGGACCATGCATTCGCTCCATAAGACGCACAGACATTTCCCCTTACTTTTTAGGAAGAAAAAAGTGTGTCTTATGGAGCGAAAAATACAGTATTTTCCATACCTGGCACAGCAAGCAAATCCAGTCAGCTGAATCCAGCTGCCCTTACGATTTCCCACAATGCCCTGGAATGTTCTGGGGCATTGTGGGAAATTAAACGGGTAGCTAGACTCAGCCACTCAGTAGAAAACTGGAGTGCTGCCACGACAGCTGGGTGAAGCTGTTGACTGAGGAAAGGGCTCACTGAGGACACTTTGCCCTGAAACCCCCGCAAGAATTGACTTCATCCAAGGCCGAGCCTTGTGCTGTACAGCAGCAGAGCTCTGGTGTTGCTTTGGCAACAGCCGCAGGCTAAGTTTTCAATCTCATCCCCTGGAAAAGCGTCTTCACACAGGGCCCAGTTCAGCTAGGGAATTCGTTTCCGCGGGAGACAATAATGGCCACCGGCTTGGAGTGCTTTAAAAGGGAATTAAGGCTGCTAGTTAGTGGCTGTCTCCTTAAAAGTATGGGTTCTGCTGCCGAACTGAGGAAGGCCTCTTTTCCCTTCGCTTCAGCAAACCGAAACATGGATCAGCCGCAAAATAGCCGTGTCACTGTTATTTGACAAAAGTAGCCTTGCCAAAGTTACTTAACCGAAGGCTCATGTAAGTCGCTAGCCACAATGGCTGTGCTCTGCATCCACAGTCAAAGAAGAAGAAGAGTTTGGATTTGATATCCCGCCTTATCACTACCCGAAGGAGTCTCCAAGCGGCTAACATCCTCCTTTCCCTTCCTCCCCCACAACAAACACTCTGTGAGGTGAGTGGGGCTGAGAGACTTCAGAGAAATGTGACTGGCCCAAGGTCACCCAGCAGCTGCAGGTGGAGGAGCAGGGAATGGGAATCGAACCCGGTTCACCAGATTACGAGTCCACTGCTCTTAACCACTACACCACACTGGCTCTCAAGGCTGTAATGGCTTCTGAATACCAGTAGCTGGGAACCACAGGAGGGGAAAGTGATGTTATTGTGCTCCAGTCCTGCTTACAGGTTTCCTACAAGCATCTGGTTGGCCTGGTGGGTTGTTGTTGTTGTTAAAAAAAAGAAAAACAGGTATGAGGAAAATCTGGAAAATGCTCCCATTGGCACCACTGAGAATCCTCCCTTTCCGAACTAAAAGCGGTGTGTGGGGTGAAGGGGGATTTCGGTAAAGATCATGGTTTGAGATGGAGCTGTTAGACATCACCTCTCCACGCACGGGGTGCGGAAAGTACAACCACTATTAACAGAAGACAACATTTGGGTGTGCTTTCCAGGAACACATGCAGTGTCATTTGGCCTTATGAAAAGACAGCCATCTTATTAGAAACACAGACAATCTCAGTAGACGTAACCATGCCGGGATGAGTGATGGCAACGTCAGCTTCAAGGGCTGCTGCTGGCACCGTTTGAGGGCCTCCCTGCTCTCTCCTTCCGACACAAATATTACTCAGAAGAAAACCTGGCCTGCCTGCCAGAAGGTTGCAAACAAGGACTTGGCGCATTGCGTATCGCATGCCAACACTACGTGAATATAATCTGGGGCCTGGGACCTAAAGCAGCCTTTGCCATCCTGGGGTCCCCTCCAGATGTGATCAGACAACAAGTCCAGCTAGCCCAGGTCGTGCCAGATGTGGTTGATGGGAACTGTAGTCCAACACATCTGGAATGCGCCAAGTTGGCAAAGGCTGGCATAAATCACACCACTAGCCCAATTAATATGGCACTGCTTCTGAAATTTTACAGTTTCTAACAAACACTTAGGTGTGAGGTTTTATGTTTCGAAAAATCCTTGGGTTGCATCCAATATAGCATTAAGTAACTCGTTCCGTTAGAGCAAAGATAATTCAGGAAGAGCCATAGGCCAGTGGTTGAACATCTGCTTTTCACGCAGAAGGTTGCAGGTTCAACCCCCACCCCCAAAATAAAAAATCCTGGAGAGTAGCTGCCAATTAATGTAGGCAGCTCTGGGCTGGACTGACCAATGGCCTGACTCAGTATAGCACAGCTTCCTGTGTTCTCTGTGTTCCTAAGGATTTAAACATGCACAACAGAACTCCCCCCCCCCTCCTCCTGTGCACCCCTTAAATCTGTTATGGGGGCTACCATAACCCCCTGGAGCAGGTTTGGGGAGAGTTCAGGGTGTGAGGGGAGAAAGGGGGGGGAGTGCACTGCACAAGTGTAAATCCTTGCACTAATGGAAGAGCATCCTCTATCTAGCATTCGACCTCTTCACAATCTCCTCCTTTCTCAGCATTTCTCAGGGCCTGTGCACCTCAAGGGTGTTGCTATGGAATGGCTCAGCGGCCCCAAGAACTGAGTCTTCTGCACCAGACTCCAGATTTCCTGCCCTTCCCTTAAAAAAAGAAGGTAGGGTTAATATGTTTTTTTACTACTACTACTACTACTACTACTACTACTACTACTACTACAACTTTGCTTACAAAGCAGCTGAGCACCACAGAACAGTTCCGCCTGCCTCCCCTCCCCTTAATTTGCAGAGGGCCCAATCCACATACAACACCAAGGGCCCAGGAAATCCTATTGGCACCCCCTTGGCAGCAGTGGCCAGAGATGTTGTTATTTCTCTGTCTCTCTCTCTCTCTGAAAGCCAGCCCAGATTTACGCTGGTGCATAGAAATTAGCATATGTGCATTTTAAGGCAATTTATGCCCCAAGTCTACCTTGCCACTGCTTTAAGGTGCGGTTGCCTTTTCTGTTGATACAACAACCCAGGCTTGCTCCCCTCCCCTCCCCTCGCCCCAGTGATCTATTCATCCTCTGAGACATCTCCAACTCTGCTTCCCACCCCCCTCCAACCCAATTACTTTTCCTTTATATGTTCCCTGTGCAGGGCCTGTATTCAGATGGTTATGCTGAATGGACAATATACAGATGTTCTGCTGAATCCCCATCTTGCTGGTGCATCTCCAGCACAGTATGTTTCTGTGTGTGCTTGTGTGGGTGAGAGAGAGAGAGAAAGAGTCCTTTGAGGAGGTACACCGTTTCTGCTTCCACATATGGTGCTCAAGGGGCAGTGGGAGAGAGGCTAAGCTATTCAGCGAGGTCCAAATTCCTTGAATGCGTTCAAGGTCAAAGCGATGAAAAAACCCTCGGTTTTAAGAGCATTCCCCCCCCCCTCTTTCCAGCACCTTGTAATTATGACAAGGTTATCGGCACAGGTTAATGAGAACCTTTAACACAGCCTTTCTCAACCTGTGGGTCCCCAGATGTTGTTGAACTACAACTCCCATCACCCCTATCTAGCAAGGCTAGAGCTCAGGGATGATGGGAGTTGTAGTCCAGCAACATCTGGGGACCCACAGGTTAACAAGAGAGCAGAGGGGTCCTTTGTCGCTATGGAAAGCATGTCCTCCACCTGAGACCTGCTGCCAGTTAGTGTAGACACGTAAAAAGGTAAAGGACCCCTGGATGGTTAAGTCCAGTCAAAGGTGACTATGGGGTTGTGGCGCTCTTCTCGCTTTCAGGCTGAGGGAGCTGGCGTTTGTTCACAGACAGCTTTCTGGGTCATGTGGCCAGCATGACTAAACCACTTATGGTGCAACGGAACACCATGATAGAAACCAGAGCGCACGGAAACGCCGTTTACCTTCCCGCCACAGTGGTACCTATCTATCTACTTGCACTGGTGTGCTTTCAAACTGCTAGGTTGGCAGGAGCTGGGACAGAGCAACAGGAGCTCACTCTATCGCAGGGATACGAACCACCAACCTTCCAATCAGCAAGCCCAAGAGGCTCAGTGGTTTAGCATCAATGGTCTGAACTGGCATGAATCTACTTCTTATTTGCCCCAGGGGAGAAAATATGTAGATATCAGCTTCTTCAAGGGGCAGGATTTAAATGGGGAAAACAGCACAAGAGGCAGGGCCTATATAAACCTCCCCAACTTTTAGACTTTTAAATCTAAATCTCGAGCATTTCCTCACAGGAGAGATGCTGTGAACTCTGAATAATTTTGCCTACATAACGTATATTTAAATTCCCATGGAATCACGGAATTGCAGAGTTGGAAGGGACCCCGAGATCATCTATTCCAACCCCCTGCAATGCAGGAATATGCAGCTGTCCCATCTGGGGATCGGACCTTGGCGCCATCAGCACCACGCTCTAACCAACGGAGCTTTCCACGTTTCCCTCCAAGGAATCCTGGCAGCTGTAGTTTGTTAAGAGTGCTGGGAACTGTAGCTTTGTGGAGGGCAAAACTACAGTTCCCAGGATTTCTGGGTGGGGGGAAGTCATGTGAATTAAATGTGGCCACCAAGACCATATAACACCAGTCCTGAAAGATCTACATTGGCTCCCAGTACGTTTCCGAGCACAATTCAAAGTGTTGGTGCTGACCTTTAAAGACCTAAACGGCCTTGGCCCAGTATACCTGAAGGAGCATCTCCACCCCATCGTTCAGCCCAGACACTGAGGTCCAGCGCCAAGGGCCTTTTGGAGGTTCCCCCCCCCAAGAGAAGTGAAGTTACAGGGAACTAGGCAGAGGGCCTTTCCGGCAGTGGCGTCCGTCCTGTGGAAATCTTTAAAAATGTAGTATAAACACCGGCAACTGGGAAACCCTGGCCTGTAAGCGCTCCAACTGGAGAACAGCCTTTACCAAAGGTGTCATGGACTTTGAAGAAGCACGAACTCAGGGAGAAAAGGAGAAACGAGTTAAGAGGAAGGAACGTTTGGCAAACCCTCTCCATGATCAAACCTATGTCCCCACTGTGGAAGGATGTGTGGATCCAGAATTGGCCTCCACAGTCACTTTCAGACTCACTGTTAAGACCATGTTCATGGAAGACAATCTTACTCGGCTACAAGTGATCTCCAAAGAAGAAGATTACTTATACGACATCCTTTCTCTGTTAATACCCTCAACAATGCCTTGACCACAGTTCACAGTTGCATTTTGTAATATTTATGTGATGTGCATATTTTGTGTCTCACACTGACATTTGCAATACATCCCAATAAAATATATATTTTAAAAAAATAGAAGTGTAAAATGCAAGCCATCTTTAGCAAGCTGAGTGCAAAGGCAATAAATAGTATCTCTGTTGTTGTTGAGTTGTTGAGTCGTGTCCAGCTCTTTGTGACCCCATGGACCAGAGCACGCCAGGCACTCCTGTCTTCCACTGCCTCCCACAGTTTGGTCAAACTCATGTTAGTAGCTTCGAGAACACTGTCCAACCATCTCGTCCTCTGTCGTCCCATTCTCCTTGTGCCCTCAATCTTTCCCAACATCAGGGTCTTTTCCATAGTGCAGGTAAAAAAATGAAAAGGAAAGAGAGAGAGAGAGAGAGAGAGAGAGAAGGATAATTTCAGCGCTCAGCGCTCTGTCTCTTGCTGTGTGGCTGATGGCATTTGTGGCTGTGCGCTGCACCTTTAAATATACTCAGGCCTTCTTTTGTGCTGTCACTTCAAATACAGAACAGCTACAGAGGGAAAAGTCATGTGTCTATGTTCTCTTTCTTGCTAATGGAGACTTTTGGGCATATGCCAAATTGTCAGACACACACGCAAACACACACACACACCTCTAATTATCTAGGCTTTAAAATAAAGATGGGAAGGGACGCTGAGAGTGCCGCTTTTCAAAAATCACCATGCCTGGGTGAGCGGATGCAAAGGAAGGAATTTCATAGAAGGAACCATTTGGCAGGTGTAGTTTGTCGTGCGGGGGTGTGTAAGTGTGAGGAAAGGGAAGCGGCGCCCTCTCTGAGATTTCTCTCTTCTGCGCAGTTACAGAAGCCTTGTCTTCCTCTTCCCAGTGATCGCCCTCACCAACTCCGTAAATATCACAGTTTTAACAGGGAAAAAATGTATGTCAGCTGTAATAGGGCCATTGCCTAATTTAAAAGCATCTAAGGCTGCGATCCTGCACAGCTCCCTAGGAGCACACCCTGTTCAACAGCTGGACTGGCTTCCACAGTAAACATGCATAGGAATGTGCTGTTAACTCCAAATGCATTTGCATATGCATAAAAGAAGTCAAGAGACCAAAAGGCACTCTTTGCTTTCTTTCTTTTTCCTGGACTTTAGATAAACTGCAGTTATGCTGTTGGATACAACTTCAGCTGATAAGAGAAAAAGGCAGAGGGGGACGTCACTGCAGAATTTAATGAAGAATACACACACCCAAACCCAGCCCAACCATTAGACATGTGAGGCCATTGCCTAAGGCAGCAGAAACCCCCTCAGGCAACATACCTGTGGGTCCCACACCTGCCCACCCCCACCCCCGCTGCCTCTGCCAGCAGCACCAATTTGGGACAAAATCTTGTCCATTTGGGGTGAGACTTTGCCCAAAATCTCTCAAGATATTGCAGAGTCCGGGAACTGCAGTTTGTTAGGGGCACTGAGAGTTGTTAAAAGACAGAGAGAGAGAGCGCTATATTTCCCAGAGTGGTTTAACATTAGAAAGCAGCCCTGTTTTGGGAAGGTTTTTAATGCCTGATGTTTTGTTGCATTCTTTTATAGTCTGTTGGAAGCTGCCCAGAGTGGCTGGGGCAACCCAGCCAAATGTACAGGGTATAATAAATGAGTTGTTGTTGTTGTTGTTGATGATGATGATGATCCCTCTTAATGAGGAACTCTGGGAATTGTAGTTCTATGCACGACCCACTGAGGAAGATAACAACACAATGAAATGCCAAATAGTGAAAATTGATTGCACATTTATTCAAAACCCAACAAAAACAATTTACAGGCTCTCCATATTGACCTTCAGCTCTCTATATTGGACAAACAGGACAAATCCTGCACCATAGGATAAATGGACATAAATCTGACATCAAGAATCACAAAACAGAGAAACCAGTAGGAGAACACTTCAATCTCCCAAGACATTCTATACAACATCTCAAAGTAGCTGTCTTATTACAAAAGAATTTCAGAAATAGACTGGAAAGAGAAGTTGCTGAATTGCAACTTATTACCAAACTTAAAACCATGGAGAGACATGGTCTGAATAGAGACATTGGATTCTTATCTCATTATACATGATAAAGCTATTTTGGCCATCTCACCCCTTGCTTTTTCCTGTAAGACCAAGTGCAGTCGTTAACAGTCGTCAACAGGTTTACCACACCTATCAGCCAATCACCCATTCCCACCACCCTTCCTTAAATTTATTTTTAATATCTTCTGCATATCCTAATTCTTATTTTGCTCATTTATTCATCTTCTTTAAATATATACTCTTATGAAACTACAGGTTATTACAATAATCCTGCCAATGTTTTTATCTGTTTACAATTTATCTGTAAATATTCAATACACCATTTCCATTCTTTTATAAAAAGTTTGTTACTTTGATTTCTTATTCTTCCGGTAAGTTTTGCCATTTTTGCATATTCCATAAGTTTTTGTATCCATTCTTCCTTTGCTGGGACTTCTGCTTCTTTCCACTTTGGGGCAAGTAACAATGCCTGGCTGCTCTGGACCCAGAGAAGGACAGCATGGGGGGGGGGCAGAATGGGGTGAGGGAACGAACAGGATGGTCTTATGCACAGTCCCCCCCCCCCGACGCATGGGTGGGGCAGGAATGAAACCCACATACACAAAATAGTCGCCACATGCAGGGCCGGATTTAGGTTGCATGGGGCCCTAAGCTACTGAAGGTAATGGGGCCCTTTATATGTCCAGCTGTCCTTAGTCAACAACAAATTGTCTCTGTTTTTGTGTTGAATATATGCTACAGTGGGTTACAGACACTTCAGGTTACAGACGCTTCAGATTACAGACTCCACTAACCCAGAAATAGTACCTCAGGTTAAGAACTTTGCTTCAGGATGAGAACAGAAATCGTGCAGCAGCAGCGGTGCGGTGGCAGCAGGAGGCCCCATTAGCTAAAGTGGTACCTCAGGTTAAGAACAGTTTCAGGTTAAGAACAGACCTCCAGAACGAATTAAGTTCTTAACTCAAGGTACCACTGTACATGGTAATTTATGGACCTAATTGGTATCTAAAGCTATTTGCACATAACGAAATATGTATTTTATCAAAGCAATTTTTGAACTGAAATACAATTAAGAAGAAGTATATTAATAGTGAAATAATTATTAAGCTCTAAGTGTATGTAGGTTTTATTTTATTTGTTTTTTATCTTATATTTTGGAAATGTACATCCAGTTGTTGTTTTTTCCTTTAAATTTTTTTTTTTTGGGGGGGACCCTCAAGAGAGTGGAGGCCTAAGCTATAGCTTGTTTAGCTTATACAGTGGTACCTCGCATTAAGAACTTAATTCGTTCTGGAGGTCCGTTCTTAACCTGAAACTGTTCTTAACCTGGTACCACTTTAGCTAATGGGGCCTCCCACTGCCGCCGCGCCATTTCTGTTCTCATCCTGAAGCAAAGTTCTTAACCTGAGGTACTATTTCTGGGTTAGCGGAGTCTGTAACCTGAAGCATCTGTAACCCGAGGTACCACTGTACATAAATCTGGCACTGGCCACCTGAAGTTCAATTCAACAATGAACTTAATCCAGTGATACTAGCTTTTCAAAGTCTGGTGATCATTTATAGCTCCAGTGCACCACTGTCACCCACTTGCTTCTTAGTGCCACTCCCCCCAAGAAATCCCACTGCCTCCTGGGGGGGCAGGACCCCCAACTTTGGAAACTACTGATCTGCAATTACTGGCAGCGGGGTCTCCAGGATTTCAGATGGGGGACATTCGTAGCCCTACCTGGAGATCCAAGGGACTGATCCTGAGACCTTCTGCATTCGAAGCATGTTCTCTGCTACAGAGCTAAGGCCTTTCCCCGAACCGAGCAGCTGCCAGCACTGCTAAGGCTTCTCTTTGATGTCTGATTCCTACCAATGAGATGCAGAGACAGCCGGAGGCCTGTGATCCTGAAGAGAGAGAACAGTTTGTGGCATTCCCTTCACTGCTGCGCTTCCCTGTCTCTGAATGAGCAGCGCAAATTAGAATTTTTTTTAAAAAACGCAATCTCCTCGTCTCAGGTCGACAGGGCTTTTGAGGACCAGGGGATAAATGAGTGAAAATCAGGCAGTAATGGGGGTTTCGGAGGCTGGTGCTGTCACAAATGTTTATAGAGCACTTTCTGCTTAGCAAAACTGAGAACTGTCTGAGAGGTAATGGCTTATCTGAAGCCGCAAAATGAAGCCTTGGCAAGCAGAGGAAATGTTTAAAGCTCAGGCAGAGTGTGATCGGAAGCAGGGCTCGGCTCCAGGACAAATATCTGTGCAATGATATTGCATAAGTATGGAATTAATCGGCGAAAGGTGCAGTAAAAGCCACTCCCACTTGGCCAGGCCGTCAGTGACGATGTCCGTCCGTGAATGAGGCATAATGCCACAGGTCAAACACCCCAGATGAAACTTCCATTTTCAACCTTGCATCACCTCTGATATGTTCTTCATGTAGGCTTGGCTCGTACATCACAGTAAGCCAAAATATGGTGCCAGGAGTCCAGTCCCCGGCATGATAACACATTGAGCGTAGTTAATTAAAAAGGATGTTTTATTGTCAAAACAAACAGGTAACTCCGGACGGCTCTAACACAGCCTCCGCCATCATCAGTCAAGATGACCCTTCTGAAGACTGCTTCCGGCCTGACCAGAAGCAACTGAACTTTTGCTTCTTACGTCTTTTGTTTTGCTTTCTGTCTAACAGCCCTCCCCTTAGTCTACTCTGAGGAGGGATTGGCTCAGCTCCAATCTCTTTGAGAGCGTGCCAGTGCTCTTCCTGCCTGGCAGTTAACCCTCTCTGTTCCTGGCTGCTTTCTTCAGCTGGTTGCAAACTGCCCCTGGGAGCTGGCTCATTCATGACCTATGACCTATCTGTGCAAACGTGAGGACTCTCAGAAAGGAGCTCACAGCCACTTTGTTCCTTGCTGGTGCATCATCTCAGCATACCAAGGCAACTAAGCTCAAGATTAGGAACACAGGGAGATGCCATATTCTGAATTGGGTCCCCCCAGCACCCCAGGGTTTCAGGAAGGGGACATTTCCTGCCCTGCCTGGAAATGGTTGAACCTGGAACTTTCTGCATGCAAAGCTGTTTCGCCATCATTTCCATAGCTCAGAGGTGGGATATAATTTTTGAAATACATAAATAAATGTTTGGGGCAGAGCCACAGTTACGTTGCAAGGCATGCCAGGTGTGCCTATGATGGGTTGGATTGCACAGGAAAGTTATTAATTAACAAGATCTCTGGCAAGCTTTCAAAGGCAGAGATGCATTATGTTTTCCTGCTACTTTTTAGTAACAGGCTGGAAAATACGTGGGGGAAGGGTTTGCATTTAAATAGAAGATTCACAAGGTCCTGCAAGGCAAAATAAACCTTAGCTGCAGAAAAGGAGATAGCTTGACCATGATCACAGCTGTGGACAAGTTCGGCTCAACTCGTTATGTTGCACTACGCCAAAAGGGCCAAGAAGGAGCAAAACAGCCGCAATATCCTCCGCAGGACCTCAAACATTAATGCTTTCATGCTAAGCCAGAGCTTCCCAAACTGTGTGTCATGACATGTTAGTGTGTTGGCTGCAGTGTGCTCTTATAAGGGGTTAGTTTAACCTCTGGTTTGCTAGTAAAACTGAATCGCTGTGTCACGAAATGACGCACATCTAAAAAGTGGGTCGCTAACATGAAAAGTTTGGAAAGCTCTGTGCTAAGCTATGGTTTGGCTTAGCTTTGCATGCCAAGGGAGCCGTAATCTTCTGTCAGAAGCACGGGAAGAGGCTGGGTGAAATGGCTAAGGGAAATATCAGGAAGGAAAGCAAAGCAGCTACTTGCTTCTCTCGCTTTCTTCCGGGTCTTTAAATAGATAACCATGTTGTTGTTGTTTTTTAAAAATGTATTTTTTTAGTGATTTTAACCAAATACCAACAATAAACAACTGTGGAGTCGTGACTCATGGCACGCAGGCCACAGTGAAACTCAGAAATCCGCTTCTCTTTACTCTCCCTTTTGCGAGACAGGATATGATTATCGCTCACGTCTCCCTCCTGTCTTCACCTTTCTCGTTTCCTTAACCACTTTGGCTGCACTCCCGCCCCCCATGCGTTTAAAGCATGAGATAAAAAGGTAAAGGGACCCCTGACCATTAGGTCCAGTCGTGGCCAACTCTGGAGTTGCGGCACTCATCTCACTTTATTGGCCGAGGGAGCCGGTGTACAGATTCTGGGTCATGTGGCCAGCATGACTAAGCCGCTTCTGGCGAACCAGAGCAGTGCACGGAAACGCCGTTTACCTTCCCGCTGGAGCGGTACCTATTTACCTACTTGCACTTTGACATGCTTTCAAATTGCTAGGTGGGCAGGAGCAGGGACCGAGCAATGGGAGCTCACCCTGTCACGGGGATTCGAACTGCCGACCTTTTGATCAGCAAGCCCTAGGCTCTGTGGTTTAACCCACAGCGCCACCCGTGTCCCATAAAGCACAAGATACTTCCCTCCAATAATCACGGGAGCTATAGTTTACCCAGCGCTGACCTACAGCTCTCAGCACCCTTAACAAACTACAGTTCCCAGGATTTGGTGGGGGAGTCGGGTGCTTTCAGTGTGTTTTACATATATGTTGTGCATGCAGCCTTTGTCTTACAGACTCCTCGACCCTTTCACTGGCATTTAAGATTCCCCTGCCCTGGTGCATTAGACTTCCACTGCGGCTTAGATGATGAATCCATTTTTTGCCCTTAGGACCTAACACCAGGTGACATGTATTTAATAAAAGTGGCTCCCTGGATGGAACACCCATCCTCTGCGTCTCGGTAAAACTACCCTGTTCTCCATGAATCTGTGCGATCTTTTTCATGGCAGACATTTAATCTTGCAGCGTGAGTGTGCTTTTAAGTACATCCTACTTAGCTGCGCTGCCGGGATGTGACAGGTCAGACGTTCAAGCGAAATATTCTGTGCTCTCTGATCTTTCGGTAACTGTATCAACATTTAGCACCTGTCCCAGAAAATTTTTGCTGCTCCTTTTGGAACCCTGGATGCCAAATTGCATTGGGATGAACTGCTGACCTCTGCTGGGCAAACTTGGACTTGCACATATGTTTGTTTTTTTAAAGGATGCTCCTGAATGCCTTTCCTAGCTCTTCAGAAACAGTGCATTCCTAGAAAATCCCGAACATTTATTTACATTCCCTTCTGCAAAACATTTATCTTGTTTCGAAAATTCATCTGAATTACATTTCTAAAGCTCCAAAAATTGTGGGTGGGAGGAACTAACGTAGAAAACGTTGTTGAGTTTAAGTTCTAAAGACAACAGGAAAGTATGGACTGATGATCTGAGAAGAATCTCCAGGGACACCCAGTCTTGTGCAATGTACTGGCAAAGCTGCCTCAAATTAAACTGATCCTGACAGATATTCATCCAACCTCCTTTTATGAAGCTCCAGAGATTTAGGTTCCAGCCACTGTCCGTTGCAAGCTGGAAACCTTCCCTGATACACATCCAGATCTGCTCCACTTCCCTTAGAAGGTGCCCTTTTCTTAGTGGTCAGAAATGGTGCCAATATCTCTGCCTACTTTCCAGTACATCAATTCCACAGGAGCATGCCAGTCCGTAATCACACAATTTAAAGATGGTGCTAACTCTTTATTAGCAAAAACACGATCACCACAGATTTGGTTGAGAGTCATGCTTAACGAGCAGAGCAGCTCATTGCCGGTGGTCTGACTCCATGAAGATCAGTTGCCGAGACAGTAAGTCCTCCCTCCTCCTCACAGCCACCTAAGTCTGCTCCTCTCCAGGGCTTTTGCCAGGCAATCGGAGACTGTGCCTGTGTGAACCAGCCTCTGCTCCGCCCTTTTCATGCCTCTTCGGGTACTGGGAGACAAGAAGGAAGGGGGCTTTTTGCAGAGGGGGAGACACCCATGACTCTGCACCAGCCTGACTCATCTCTGCCTCTTTGCATCCCTCCTCCTCCTCCTCCTCCTCGCCTGCTTCAGCTTCTGATTCTGGATGTCTCTCTGCCACAGACTTCCTCAGCTTACTAAACCCTGTTACCTCTTCAGCTTCTGACACCTCCTCTTCCCAGTCTTCTCCCTCTGCCTGCTCATTGTCGTCCCACCACCACTTCCCAGGCTCCAAGCCTTCTTTCCTTGGGGGTTCCCCAGCTGGCTCCTCCCACTATTCCTCTGCATCCAACCAGTCTCTATCAGTCAATGCAAGATTGTGGGAACTAGTCACTAAGGGAACGGCCTTGTTGTCTGCCTCTTAGAAATGTTGCAGCGTGGACTGCTTCTGTCCATACACACCATGTCCTCCAGCATTTGCTACGCTAGATGGCTGCCTCTCGTTGCCTAATGGTCATAGCTGTCAACTTACAGATTTGAAAACAAGGGACCAGCAGCCTCGAAAATAACGGATCAGCAGCCAAAGTAAGGGATTTTCGGAGCACAGGTCTGTTCAACTTCTGAGACCCTCTGAGCCAAAGGCAGAAAGCCCAGCCAAAGCCTCAAGTGGTGGTTCCCACAGCGCAGCAACCCAGCAAAGGGGATGCAGCAAGGAAAACCACCATCACCTCTCCGCTGGGAAGCGCTGAGCAAAGGCGAGTCCCCAGGCAACGCGCCCGATTTGATCAGCACAAGGCATGCAAGCTCCACCCCCCAGTCGTTCTTAGACTCCTTATTGGGTGAGCAACGCAGCCAAGCAACATAGTTGGAGCCTCCTTCCTCCCTGGCCGGCAGGGAGGGAGGGAGAGGAGCTGCTTCCTTTGAAACCTGGGAAATTTAAGGGACATCATCAATAAGGGACAACAGCAGGACACGGCGCTGGGATAAGGGACTTTCCCAAATAAGGGATGGTTGACGGCTATGCTAATAGTAGGGCCGGCTCTGGCTATCTGCATATTTCCAAAGACTATTAGCTGTTTCCAGATCTAAGCACTGCACTAAAAGCAGGCGGCAAGGTCCCTGGAAGTGCACGAGCAAGTTGCTTGCTGGGTTCTAAAGTACTACATGGAGAAAGTTGCCCTTCTGGAGGAAGCTAAGTTGTCTGTGGCCATTCAGGAGCAGATGGCGAGGGAAAACATGCAACCGCCATTAAGCTCTTTGCTCTTGCGGAGGAGCTCCAGCTCACCTGTCCCCAACGGATGATTAGCAGGCATGCGTTGCTAGAGGCTGGGCCAGCTCCTTCCCAGAGCATCAGCCAGAACACCAGCCACAAAAGCAACAGGGGGGGTGCGCTTTTCATTTCACATCTGGCTCCATCATTTTTGCATTTAGGATTAAAATATTCATTGTCCAACAGCTGCTGCCTTTTGAATGTAGCGGCAACAAAGGGAGATGCCTCCAAGCTGCGTATTCCTTTTCATACATTAACATTTGTCTAACTCTCTTTTTAAAGCATTCGAGTTGCTGGCTGTCATTGGAGTGCAAATTCCATACATTCAACTCTTGCAAAAGTACTTTCTTTCATCCTTCCCTGTCTTATCGCAGCCTTCTTCCCCCCCCCCCCCACCTGATCGGAGCTGTTCTCCCAAACACCTGGAGGGCACCAGGTTTTGGGGGAAGGAAGGCTGGATCCCTTAGCTCCTGCGATCTTCCTCTTTCTGAACCCCCGAGTCTTTCTGAACCACAAATATCTCAGCTCTTCTAAAATGCCCAGCTGGCTCGTTTGCAGGCAGACTGCAGCTGGATCGCAGCCAAGATGGGGCTGCTGTGTTCTGCAGGGGAAGTTGCAAGAAGAGCAGTTAATGCGCCGTGCACTTTTGCGCGTGCCAACCGAGGGCACAGAGGCGGCAGAAGGACATTGCTGCACTCTCTCCAGTCTTGTGGGAGAGAGCGCCCTCCTCCTCTATCGCAAGGGAGCCGCTCAAGATTCCTCATGGCGTCAGCAACCGGTATCTCAAAAGCTCTGACGCAAGCTTTTCGAGGTCAGGGTTATACAAACAGGAAACGTTTTAGCAGAAACCCTTTCCTTTAAAAAGTTTAAGAATGGGAAATGTGCTTTCCGCCCCAGCAATTGCTCCCTGTTCATCACCTCGTGTTTTTCCGGGGAGGGAAGGAAGAGAACTGCAAATGATGGCTAGCAGGGGGTGGGTTGGTGGCTCAGATTGCAAAGGTGGGTGAAAATGCAGCAGTGATACACTGACATCTATAGAGGGAATGGGTGCAGGATTGCCAATCAGATAGAAAGGTCGCGCCTTGGATATATCCAAGCAGTGCCGGATTTAGGTATAAGCTAAACAAGCTATAGCTTAGGGCCCCACTATCTTGGGGGCCCCAAAAAAAATTTAAAGAAAAAAATGTACATTTCCAAAATATAAGATAAAAAACAAATAAAATAAAACCTACATACAGCAACCGTGTTTTGTGTTGTGTAGGCTCCAATGATGGGCCCCGCCTGCTAGCCTGCTCCCTAAAATATCACTGGTTTGCTCATTTCTATACATAGGGTGCCTACATTCTGCATGTGCAAATGGCTTTAGATACCTCTTAGGTCCATAAATTACCATATAGCATATATTCAACACAAAAAACAGCAGCAATTTGTTGTTGACAAAGGACAGCTGGACATATAAAGGGCCCCATTACCTTCAGTAGCTTAGGGCCTCATCAGACCTAAATCCAGCCCTGTATCCAAGATTAAGGTTCCAAAAAGAGAGAGAACATTTCGTTAATTTCTGAACTTCAGAATAGCTTCCTGCAGCAATCTTAACAATGCAGGCCAAAGAGTTCCTCTCTCTGTTCTTGTTAGGGAAAGGGATCTGTGGTTTTGGTCCTGTTTAAGAACATAAGATGGGCCTTTCCGGATGACAAGACTTGTATCCCATGGGCCAGTACTGACCTGCCAGGGAGTCTGAGTGCTATTGTCCTCCTGCTCAGAAGCAGCCAGTGGGGTGGAGATGCAGAACTGATCTCCTGGGAGCGGCATAGTTGCCACTTCTCAGAGGGCAGGAAGTATGCACAAGAAGGTGCACTTCCTATGTGTCTGCAAGAGGAGCATATAGCTCAGTGGTAGAGCATCTGCTTTGCATGCAGAAGGTCCCAGGTTCAAATCCAGGCAGATCCTGGTAGATCTGGGAGAGATCCCGGAAAGCCACTGAGAGTTGTTGTAAATAGCGTCTGAGCTATATGTTCCACCTGGGGTTTGCCATTGCTTGCCCCAGGCTAGTATCCGAGAAACAATTACCCTGGCTCTTCAACCATTGACAGACAACCCTGTCCCAATTTCACCTCCTTTTGCTAAGAATAGTGCATCTGATGTGGCACAAATGAGCATTAGAAAGAGAGGCAATCAGTTGGTAGTTCTCTTGGCTCTGCTATGTGCTCAGTCATCAGTGTTCCCTGAAGTCCTCCTTACTCATTACCTACTGTTAACTTAATTGCCTCTGACACAGTGGAGAGGCAACAAATACACTCGGAAGTGCTGACTCGCACCTTTAAAAACACACACACACACACACACACACACACACACACACACACACACACAACCTGAGTTCCACAGAGAGGAGCTAACTGTGGATGGCTGAATGTAGCTCTCTGTCTCCAGGCTGCATGCACTTTCCTCAAAGAGGAGGAATGTAACCTGGGGGGAATTTTCTCCAGTGCAAGCCCTCACTGAAATGAATAGGGCACAATTTGGCACCTGAGGCAGACCCTCAATATGATGCCCCCACCTCCCCGCCAGGGAAGAAGGGGTGAGGGAAGTTCTACACCAGGAACAATAGTAAAAATAAATAGTAATTTTGAATTTCTATCCCGCCCATCATCTGCCTGGGTTTCCCCAGCCACTCTGGGTGGCTTACAACATATAAAACACACCAGAACATCAAACATTAAAAAACAAGGTATCCAATACAAGCAACAAATAAATCAATAACAACCAATAATAACAATTTTGTTGTTGTTTAGTCGGTTTAGACAGTTGCCCCAATCCAAGAGTTGTTCCAGCATCAATGTCCCTGTGGCATCCTAGGAGCCTCTTTTAGCTGTTCAAGGTGAGTGTGGGCCAGGTGGAAACGGGCTTTGCAGCAGGGAGCAGGTCTTTCTTCCAGCACTCAGGGAAGCAGCAAGGGGGGGGGGGAGAAAGATCAACATTGGGATCTGTTGCTTCCGTGGATCCTGCCGCCTGAGGCAGCCACCTCATCTTGCCTCTTGGGTGGGCTGGCCCTGAGTGTATGTCCCACTTCTTTGAGTAGCAAGAAGTTGTCACAACACTAGAACTCGTGGCCGTAACAATGAAGCTGAATGTTGGAGGTTCCAGGACAGATAAAAGACAGAATTTCTTCACACAGTGCATAGACAAAAACAATGGAATGCGTTCCCTGAGGAGGCAGTGAGGGCCACCAATTTGGATGGCTTTCGAAGGCAGGCAAGTCCCATGGACTGCAAGAAAATCAAACCTCTCCATTCTTAATGAAATCAGCCCTGAGTGCTCACTGGAAGGACAAATCCTGAAGCTGAGGCTCCAATACTTTGGCCACTTCATGAGAAGAGAAGACTCCCTGGAAAAGACCCTGATGTTGGGCACAAGGAGAAGGGGACGGCAGAGGACGAGATGGTTGGACAGTGTTCTCAAAGCTACCAAACATGAGTTTGACCAAACTGCAGGAGGCAGTGGAAGACAGGAGTGCCTGGCGTGCTCTGGTCCAGGGGGTCACGAAGAGTCGGACACAACTAAATGACTAAACAACAACAAAGGCCTGTACTATTTTTCAGAAAAAGAGGTGCCAGACCTCACCATGAACACCTCCCTTGTTCTCTTAGAATGGCAATGGCCCCCACCTGAGAGGTTCCGGAAAGTTCTGGCTGGGAAAAAAGCCCCCAGATAAGGCTACCAGTGGCTACTAGCGATAATGGCTATGTTCTACCTCAATTGCCAGAGGCCACTTGCCTCTGAATACCAGTTGCTATGAATTGTGGGTGAGAAGAATGCTGTTGCTCCTATGTCCAGGTTGTGGGCCTCCCTCAGGCATCTGGGGGGCTACTGTGAGAACAGGATGCTACCTTAAACCCAGTAGGGTCTTCTCATGCCTCTATGTCCAGTGCTGAGCCTTCTTTTCAGAACCAGGTCAAAAAATAACAACACAGCGCCGAGCCTTTTGTTAAAAGCAGTCAGTTCCTGAAAGCCTGTTGGAACAAAACGTTCTTTACCTGCCTGGCAGAAGGACAACAAGGTGGGAGCCAGTCTCTAGGGAGGGAGATCCAAAGTCTGGGAGCAGCCACCGAGAAGGCCCTCTCCTGTGTGTCCTGCATGTCCCTCCCAAAGTGCCCCTGTGAAGGCGGCAGGACCAAGAGAGGGCCTTCCATGAAGATCTCAAAAGATGGGCAGGTTCACGTGGGGAAATAGTGTCTTTCGGATAGCTTGGGCCTAAGCCGTGTAAGTTCACCACCCCTGGCAGCCAAAATCCATTGGTTCCATGTCAGATCTGCAGGAAGAGGCATCTGGCATGCTTATATAACTTCCTTGCAGAACCCCCAAACTCTGTCTTTCTCACTCAAACTGCTCTTGTTTGTTCTTCCCACACACAGACACATAATTTCAAAACATATCGTGTGAAGCCAGATTATGCGAACGCCGCTCTTAGCGCCGGTTAAGCGCCGTGATCTAGAGCTTCCGCTCTGTTAATTAAAATGCTCTGCAGGTAGAGAGCGTTGCGAAACCTGCTTTTTGCAACAACCCGGAGGAGCTCGGTACCAAGAACAGCCCTCCCCTAATGCCAAGCAAATAAAGGCTCGCTTGTGTTAATATTCAACTGGAGAGCTAATAGGCAGCTGCACAGCAATGAGGTGGTCAGGGAAGAGCCATCCAATCCGAGAACCAGAAATGGGACAGCCTCCTGGGATGCCCCCTTCTCTTTGCTTCCCATGACTGGTATTAAAAGACATGCGGTGCTGGAGCCTGTTCAGCTATCACAGCTAACATGGGGGGCTTCCCTCACGCATGATCCAGAAGCTGCAGCCGGTGCAGAATGCTGCAGCACAATTGCTGACAGGAGTGAGGCCTTGCCAGCATATAACCCCTGTGCTCTTGCTGGTTGGCGATTTGCTACTGGGTCTGGTTCAAGGTGTTACTATTAGTATAGAAAGCTCCGAACAACTTGGGACCAGTTTACCTACAAAACCGCGTTACCTCACATGTGCCCACCTGACTGCTTCAGTCAGAGGAATCGGCACTACCACAGGTGCCACATAAATACCCGTTCTGCATTTGTAAGAACTCAGCCATTTCGTGCGGCAGCGCATGTCCTTCGGAACTCCCTGCCTATTGATATCAGCATTCACTGTTCTTTTTTCGGCGCCTGCTAAAAACACTCCTGCTTAGACAAGCCCCTCCAGATGCTTAGAAAGTTGAGGTAATTTTAAGTAAAAAGACAACAAAATGAATTGGACTCCTTGGCAGGTTTTGAATGAACATACACAAATTTATTGGCTGATAACATGGTAGAAAGATATTGTAAGGATTTGTATAATTTTATAACATGCAAAGAATAATATGTGCTGAGAAATCAGAGAGAGGACCTGGGGGGGGGGAAGAAAGGGGGGAATAATGAATATGATATGTTTTGATATGTTGTTATGTTGAAATTGGTAATAAAACATTTTAAAAAAACGTTGAGGTAATGTTGGGTTTCATACTATGCTGCAGGGTTGGTTTTAGCCTTGGATTTTAGCAACCTCCCCCCAAAGTGTAGAAAGCCACACACACACACACACACACACCGTGTCTGCAGGGCTGTCTTAAGCATATGCTCCGCCGGGGTGCAAAGATCTGCCTGGTGCTCCCTCCCCAGGAAGCCCAGTCCCAGGTGCGCAGGAGGGCAGAGCCAGCCAGCCTCCTCAGGGTCTCACTGGCTTGGTTGCCCCCAAACTTGCGGCGCAGAGCCGCCCACAGCAGAAAAGCCCGCCGCGGCACTCCGACTGATGGGCGGGCTCTTCCCTGGACTCTCGGCCTGGTGCCCGGGTGCCCCACACCCCTAGCATGGTGTAGTGGTTAATAGTGTTGGAATCGTAATCTGGTGAACCGGGTTGGCGTCTCCGCTCCTCCACCTGCAGCTGCTGGGTGACCTTGGGCCAGTCACACTTCTCTGAAGTCTCTCAGCCCCACTCACCTCACAGAGTGTTTGTTGTGGGGAGGAAGGGAAAGGAGAATGTTAGCCGTTTTGAGACTCCTTCGGGTAGTGATAAAGCGGGATATCAAATCCAAACTCTTCTTCTTCTTCTTCTAGTGCCTATGGGTAAGACGGCCCTGCATGTCAGGCTTTCTTGACATGGTTTTTAGGAGCCACCTTATTTCTGCGATTATAAATTGTTTAAAACTGTTTTTTAACATTGTGTTTTAATTATTGTTATCCGCCGTGGGAGTGCAGAGAGAGTGTGTATGAACTTAACAGTGCTTAGTTTATTTTTATGGCTGCTATTTTGTTAAATGTTGTTTTATAGATTATAAATGCTGTACTGATTTGTAAACCATATAATATGACTCTTGTTTTAATTATGTTTAGCTTATTTTTATTTTTTTTAGTTGTTGCTTTGGCAACAGTGTTTTACAGAATGTACTTGTTTCTTTGGTTATTTGTTAAGTATTTTATACGGTTTATGTTGAATTTGTGATGTTCTGTCATGTTATTGCTATTTTTTGTTTGTAAGCCGCTTTGGGGTTCATTTGAATGAAAAGTGGCATATAAATATAATAAATCAAAATAAAATAAAATCATCAACAACAATACACCCTTATATGTCTTCAATCCCGACAAACAAGAGACATTATCAGAGTTCAGTGAATATTCCAGCCCAGCAAAAACACTTGGGATGTGAATCAGGGTCAGTGAAGGAATTTACTTCTGTATATTTATCCTCAAAGCTAAACAGGCAAGAAATGTTGAGATTTGCAGGCATCTCAGTCACCTCTCACCTGCAAATGATGACATTAGAGAACGTGGCAACTAGGGATGAAAGGATCTGTCAGTTCTCTCTGTTTCTTGTTTTTCCAATCTTAAATTCAATCCTACACATTTCTTCAGCAATAATATATAATATATAATATATAATATATAATATATAATATATAATATATAATATATAATATATAATATATAATATATAATATATAATATATAATATATAATATATAATATATAATATATAATATATATCCTAATGGAGCTTCTTCAGCATTTTAGTATGAATTTCCTCCAATAAACACATTTTTTGTATGCATTTTTAATTAATATGTACATATCTGCAAGCAATTTCTCCTAATACGATGCATTTCTGAACATTAATTTCACTAGTGCGTTCATCTTTATGTACATATTCTCCTGATATATCCATTTTTGTAATTATCGTTTGGCTGGGAAACCGCACTGCAAAATTTGGGTAAGTGCAAATATTGAAGGATGGCTGTGTTTTGGTTCTATTGTTTCAGAAAGTGAAAATGGGACGTATTCCAATTTAAATGTGAACTGAATTGAATTTCTCCCCCATTTAGCAGCCAGGGGGTGTTGACCAAAAGGAAGAAGGGAGTTCTCAATCTCCTAAAATCTGCAGTAACTTTAAGTTGTCTGTAGAGGGTAACATTTTGCAACTGATGCAAACATGTAAGGAAAATAATGTCATTCAACTAAGGCTGTTATGTTATTAACTGTTTCATAGAAAGTCTTGGCTGATTCTAAATAACCTGTGGAATGAATGCTGGGGTGCATTAAGTTAATCATGCTTGTGTTTATTTATGGTCCCTGGCCTTACAGACCTGAGATTCAACTGAAGGCAAGCCCAGATGCGACTGCAATGTGCTGAATTAAGACTCTGAACTCTTTTGTAAATGTATTTGTGCTCAGCAAATTCTACGGTGGTTCTATGATTCCTATGAATAAGCCGATCAACTGAGAGGAACCACAAGAGTTACGGTAACTTTGAGGAGGACTGCAGTAATCTTTTCAGCAAGAGAAATTCAGAATCTGGATGAGGGGAGGAGAAGGAGGAGGGAGCCTGGATTTAACATTCAGTTTCTGTTTTGTTTCCGCAAACGAAGGAAAAGAAACACAAAAGCAAAACCCAGACGAAACGAAAGGGACTTCAAGGCTTTCAAACGATACGGAGAAAAAGAAACACAGCAACGAAGCAAAACCCAGTTGAAATAAACGGACTCTCAGGGCTTTCAGACCAAAAGAATCACCCGAGGCAACCGATAGTCCAAATGTGGTTAGATTGCAACTCCCATCGACCCCAGCTGTTATGGTCAGGGGGAAGAGAGTGGTGGGAGTTGTCTAACAAATATATGTAGAGAAAATCCAAAGGGGTAACTTCCAAGGGAAGTGGTTGAATAAACCCTAAAACTACACTGGTACCTTAGTTCTCAAAACTTTATCCGTTCCAGAAGTCCGTTCCAAAACCAAAGCATCCCAAAACCAAAGCACGCTTTCCCATAGAAAGTAATTAAAAGATTAATCTATTCCAGACTTTTAAAAACAACCCCTAAAACAGCAATTTAACATGAATTTGATCCATTGATCCATAAAATGAAAGCAATAAACAACGTGCTGCAGTCACACAATCAATCAGCAGCTGAACTGGGTTCCACACACACAAAAATAAAAAATTGTCCAGTAGCACCTTAGAGACCAACTAAGTTTGTTCTGGGTATAAGCTTTTGTGTGCATGCACTATCTGAAGTGCATCAGTCTGCATCAGACCAGCATGGCTACCTACCTGAATCTGGGTTCCACACAGTCACAAAAACAAAACAGAAAGAGCCACAAAAACAAAAACGCGAAATAAATACAGTCATACCTCGGGATAAATGTGCTTCAAGTTAAGTATTTTCGGGTTGCGCGCCACGGTGACCCAGAAGTAATGGAGTGCGTTACTTCCAGGTTTCGCCACATGCACATGTGCAGACGGTCAAAATGATGTCACGCGCATGCACAGAAGCGGCGAAACGCGACCTGCGCATGCGCAGACGCATGTTGCATTTGCTTCAGGATGCGAATGAGGCTCCGGAATGGATCCCGTTCGCATCCCGAGGTGCCACTGTAGCAAAAACAGACCAATCTCAGTGTAACACTCAAAACGGGAGTGTGGCACTCAAAACAGAGCACATTCAGCTTCTGATAAAAGTTTGCAAACCGGAACACTTACTTCTGGGTTTGCAGTGTTTGCGTTCCAAGTTGTTTGAGTCCCAAGGCGTTTGAGAACCAAGCTACCAATGTATACTGGAATGTTTTATTTCCTTTGGGCATGAAACTGACACAGCCGTGCTCCTGCTTTATAGAGGCACAATGTTTACCCATGTGCACATGGAAGGCAGAGGGGAAAGCCTTCTACATCATGTGGCATCACTGGTACCCACAGCAGGGAGCTCTGCATTTCATGGGGAAATCCAGCTCCATGATATCACTTCAGTAATGCAGAATGCATCCCATTTATACCAGCGTAGACACGCACGGGAGTCTTCCGTGCCCAGCAATAAATGGAGGGTCGTTTATCAAAGCTGACGGGGACAGATGATGTTGGCAGCATCTACCTCTCATTTATCAAAATGGCTTCACAGCTGTGTATCCGCTAAATACTACATTCAGGCTCTCCGTTGATGAAAGGTTGGTTGTTGCTGTTTCTGGCGGATTGTCTCGGTTTTAACTGATTAACGATTTGTGTTTCTACGGCAAAGTTCACAACGAACTTCCAACGTAACTAGGTGACAACTAATGCATCTAGATAACGGGACTGCCTCTCCCTCTCCTGCTGCACAATGCCAGCCCAGTTGCTTAAAAAAAAAACACAAACCCATAAAAGACGCCTGCTGGATCAGGCCAGTTGCCTATCGAGTCCAGCATCCTGTTCTCACAGTGGCCAACCAGTGGGGAACCTGCACACAGGATTCAAGCCCATTTTCTCATGGCTGGGCTCCGAGACCTGAAATAAGCCAGGATTTCAGGGGAGGTGGTACACAGCGAGAAAGCAGCACCTTGGGACAGGCAAGGACATAAAACCAGAAAATAAAAACTACCGTACTTTTTGCTCTATAAGACTCACATTTTCCCTTCTAAAAAGTAAGGGGAAATGTGTGTGCGTCTTATGGAGCGAATGCAGGCTGCACAGCTATCCCAGAAGCCAGAACAGCAAGACGGAGGTGCGTCTTGTGGTCTGGTGCATCTTATAGAGCGAAAAATACAGTAATTTTTTTTTTTTTAATATATACAATAATCCACAGACAATTCGGGGTGCTGCTCTGTGAGAGTTCCATTTCCTCTCTGGATCCTTTAATCGGGCTTAGATTTGTGGAAGGAAGGCAGTTCCAAATGTGGCCAGGGATGCACACAATGTGTGCTTTGTTCACTGGGTGTGTGTTCACATTACTGCCTTAGGCCTGGGTGCAGTGAAGTTGTTTTCTCCAGCTGTCGCCACCCTCCCGGTGTGTTTTGCACCTCCTTCCCCATAGCAGTTCACATCAACTTTGTTTTTATCAGCGCCACAGTCGTATTGAACATTTCGCAACGAAGCGCAGGGTACCTATGCATTTTGGATAATGGGGTGAGCACGGATTAAAAACCCAGCACTGGAAACACAAGTGAGTGTAAGCAGGTGGGAGGAACCAGCTGGGGAACCAGAAGGCTCAGAGCCCAGGGATTGGTGGTAGGATGACTATGAGGGAGAAGACTGGGAGGCGGAGGTGTCAGAAGCTGAAGAGGTCTCAGGGCTCAGTGAGCAGGGAGAGTCTGTGGCAGAGAGAAGTCCAGAATCAGAGGCAGAAGCTGAAGCAGGAGAGTTGGATGAGGGAGGCCCAGAGGAGGAGATGAGTCAGGCTGGTGAAGATGCCCGGGAGTCTCCCTCTCCTGCTGCGACAAGCTCCCCTCTCCCCTAGTCTCCCAGTACCAGGAGAGGCATGAAGAGGGTGGAGGAGAAATTAGCCTCATGCAGGCTCAGGATCAGATTGCTTGGGGGGAATCCTGGAAGAAGCGACAGGCAGCTGTGAGAAGGCAGGGACCTTCCGTCTCCGCAACAGCTTCACGGGGGCAAGACCTACAGAAGACAAGCTGCTGTGCTCCTTAGGCCTGACACTCCCGTGCAGATCCTGGTTTTTTCCTAATAAATAGTAAATTCCACTTGCTATGTGTGATTGACTGCTGACTCACTCCTGGCAGCACGAGTGCGAATGCAGCCTAGGATGGAAGCAGAGAAATGTGTGTGGGCAAGGGTCACATCCTGCCACAACCAGAGGCTCAGTAATCTCTTAGGCTCAGTGGCCGGCTGTGGGAGGGAGTGGTTAAAAACAAGGCTGGAGGGAATGACAAAGCACAATTCTCACATGACACACATGGAATTTTGTTAACGTGATTTGGACGTCCTTTGGGAGCAAGGTGGCATACCTGTCTTTAAAATATAGGGGAGGGCCATATAGGGCAGAGAGGGTTGTAGGTCCCAGATAAAGAATCTTGCCTGGAATCCCAGAGAGCCATTGCTAACTAATGTAGACAATCTTGAGCTGGATGAACCAAATTTTTCACTTGCTATGAGGCAGTTTTCTGTGTCATTACAAAAGCCAAACAGTGAATTATACCGTTATTTATGCACCATTTATATTTTCAATAGGAGAGGTATTGTACCGAGACCGTTATAAGAAGCTTACTTCCATGATTTTCTGTATTTCTTCTGGGGAGCTGCAAATATAATAATATTTTAGTAGTAGTATAATACTGCAAGGAAAAGCTTCTGGTTTCTTAGAAAATGTTAAACACTTTTTTTTCAATTCGTTACATATCATCTCCCAAAATTCTTTTACTATTTTACAATTTGCCACAAATGATAGAAAGTGCCCTCTTTCTCTTTACATTTCCAGCATGTGTTTGATCTTGCTTTATACATTTTAGCTAATTTACTAGGGGTTAAATACCAGCCGCACATCATTTTCATATGGTTTTCTTTCAAGGTATAGCATGCTGTAAACTTTTAAGTCCCGATTCCATAATGTCTCCCATGCTGTCAATTGTATGCTATATCCAAAATTCCTCACCCAGTGTATAATTACCAAATTGATCTGTTCGTCTTTTGTATCTTATTCTAATAATAATTTATTGATTTTTAAAAATAATTTAGTCTTAATTTCTAACAGCTCCTTTTCAAATTTAGAGGTTTCATTAACAAAATCTTTATTTTGGTCCATCTTAAAGATATCATTAAGTTGATGGTATTGTAACCAATCAGTTAATAATCCTCTTATATCTTCAAACCTCTTTAATTTCAGCTCATGATTTATTTCCATTAATAATTCTTTATAAGATACCCAGTCAATTTTCTTAGATATTTCAGCCCACAGATTCAGCTGTTTTACCAATGCTACTTTTAGCATCTTTGGGTTGTTTTTATCTGAAGTGGCACTTAAGTTATAATAAGAGAGGACCCATTAAAATGAACCTAAGCTAGTGGTGCCCATTGTTTTCAATGGGTTTACTCTGAGTAGGATTAACATTGAGGACAACCTTTTGACTTTTCACTGCTCTCTGACTTCAGATCCACACCATACATTTGAAGCACATTACTTCCCCCAAAGAATCATGGGAGATGTAGTTTCTTCCTCAACGAGCTGTAATTTTCAGATCCCTTAACAGGCTGCATTATTATTATTATTATTATTATTATTATTATTATTATTATTATTATTATTAGTTGTTGTTGTTGTTGTTGTTGTTGTTACCTGCCTTCACCCTAAGGTTCCAGGTGGGTTACAAAATTAAAACGCAATATAAAAAATAGTTTAAAGCAACTTACCGTCATAAAAATAAGGTGAGTCATAAAAATATGACTTGCTGTATACTGAAGGTGCCTGACACACCATCGTGGGGAGTGAGTTCCACAGCTAAGGGGCCACGACAGAGAAGGCCCTGTTCCCAAATCTACACACACAAACACACGCCTTTGAGGTCAGAGGACTACCAAGAGAGGCCCTTTTGCTGATCTCAGCAATCGAGAAGGCCTGTAGGGAAGGAGGCAGTCTTTCAGATATTTGAGGCCTGAGTTGTTTAGGGCTTTAAGCACTAATATGAGCACCTTGAATTGGGCCTCAAAATAAGCTGACAACCACTGAAGCTGTTTCAGAAGAGGGGTTACATGGGGGGCAGCCCCTACCCCAAAACTATTCAGGGGACCCAAAACTTGGCCCCCAGGAACCCCTCAAGCAGGACCCGAGCACCCTCTCACCCTCTCATCCTTGGCTTCCAAGCAACAACAGTTTGCTGCTCTTTGCTAAGAACCTACCCCTGTCATTTAAATATTATTTATGTTGTTGTTTTTAAATAGCTTGCAATCTTGTCGTATTGTTTTGCCAATGGCTTTGAAAGCCAACTTGGGAGGGTGAATACCCTAAAAGGTGAGATAAAAACCGCGAGCAAACATTTAAAATGCAATTCAGTGCAGCTTGGGCTGCTCTCATCGCCTCTAGGCAGTGGTGAGGAATGTGGACTCAGATTAAGGGTTTGTACTTTGCCTAGTCAATATTGGATATTGACCAATGCATGAAATCTTTCTGTATGCTCTTCCTTTGAGTGTGTTTGAGTTGCTTTCATGCCATTCGTTTGTGCTCGGTCTCTAACGAACTCCCGTTAGCCGCAATATGTCAGTCATTGTCACGCACATACCCAACTTCTGAGTGGTAACAGATTTCAGAGGTGCAAACTCATACCTTGAGTTTGGTTGTTTTTGCAATGAAGTTTGCTGGAGACAGTGTGCCTCTGTGATAATATACTTCTATTCATATTTACAGGGTGCTCACAAGATGGAACTCCAACAGATCGTGTTCCTTTGTTGGGTTTCTGGTGTGACAGCATCCCTAGAGCAATAGCTTTGGGCTCCGCACAGAAACGGTTGATAAACAGCAAGTGGTTAATGAATGGATTATAAGTCATAGAATTGAATTGTAGAGTGGGATGGGGCCTCGAGGGTCATCTAGGCCAGTGTTTCCCAACCACTGTTCCGCGGCACACTAGTGTGCCGCGAGATGTTGCCTGGTGTGCCGCGAGATGTTGCCTGGAGGGAGGCGGGCGAGTCGGGCGGCGAGAGGCGGGGCGGCGGCGGCGAGGAGAGGCCGCCCAGCGCGGGGCTCTCGCCGTCTGCCTGCCTGGCTGCCTGCGAGCTCGGCGGGCAGCGCCTCCGTCCACAGCGCCCGCCTCGCGGCTCTCATTCCCTGCCCCTGCCAAAGCTCACCCAGCCAAGCCGCGCTCTCCTTCATGCCTCGCTTTGCTGCCTCCTCCCCCCCCACCCCCAAAGCTTGGAGGTTCCCCGGCAAGGGGGAGGAAAAAAAATTGAAACTTACACTTTCGTGCGTCCCTCCCGGCGTGCCGCTGCGCGCTGACGTCACAGGGCTGTAATGGTGGTGTGCCTCGAGATTTTTTTCATCAAACAAGTGTGCCTTTGTCCAAAAAAGGTTGGGAAACACTGATCTAGGCCATCCCCTGCAATGCAGCCATCCTTGGGTGGGCTCGAACCAACAACCTTCTGGTTAATAGCAGGACACACAAACCTGTGATGGCCTGGGACTCGGGCTCAGACTCTGAGCCAGAGGATTCTCAGTCCGCACCGGATCCTTTGCCCCAGGTGGCATCTGAACCTAGTCTGGGGCCTGATCCTGAAGAGCCCCAGTCTGCACAGGTTCCCCTGCAACAAACACCAGCTGGGCCGAGTCAGGGGCCTGAGCCTGCCCTGGCTCCAGATGTGGGGATTACCTCGTTGCCTCCAGCTGGGCAATCACTTACAGCTGCTCCGCTACCAATTGGGTCAGGAGAGGCTGAGGCGGCCTCTGGGTCTAGTAACCCACTGACGTCTCATGAGCTGCAGAGACTGAGGTCTGAGAGAAGGAGAGACCTGAGTACTCGCAGGAGGAGTGCTCGCCTTCGGGCGAGACAGGGAGGTGAGTCGCTGGGGGATCAGGACCGACCGTTACCCTGACAGAGATAAAAGGCTGTCGGACCCCACCCCAGGTTGCGGGAGCAACATCATTGTTTGCCAGAACCTGCCTGTGATCCTGTGCCTGACCTTGCCTGGTTCCCTGCCTCATGTCCTGCCTTGGCCCTGTCGGACTGACTCCTCGCGGAACCCTTGGATTCGGGACTGGACCTGGACCGCGTTACTCGGGTTACCCCTGGGCCCAGCACAGTGCCACAGCCGTGGGGTCATGTGCTTTAAAGGCTCCATACACAATGTACATTTAGATAGATCTAGGAAATGGATACATAGGGAAGAAGTGAGACATCCAGATGAATCTGAGGCTTAGTTCCTGCCCCATGTGTTAGCCACATTCAGGAATTGTATGTGCCGAAATTCCAAGTGGCCAGAAGAGACTTTTTATGTACACGACTACTGCTGCCTGGACCCTATTAGCCCAAAGATGGAAAGAAGGCACAGTCCCTACCAAGGAAGCATGGCAGATTAAACTGATGGACTATGCAGAAATGGCAAAACTGACCGGAAGAATTAGGAAACAGGAAGACCAAAATTTCAATAAGGAATGGGGGAAATATAAAATTTATTTAAAAAATCATTGTAAACAATTACAGTTATTAGTAGGATTAGAATGACGTTCATGGTTAAAAGTTGGAATATGGTTTTATTGAAAAAATTTAAAAATTCCTTCCAGTAGCACCTTAGAGACCAGTTAAGTTAGTTATTGTATGAGCTTTCATGTGCAAGCACACAAAAGCTCATACCAATAACTAACTTAGTTGGTACCACTGGAAGGAATTTTTTAATTTTGTTTCGACTACAGCAGACCAACACGGCTACCTATGTGTAATTAGAACTATGGTTTTATTGAAGATTTAATAGAATTGGATTAACAGAGAAGATGAAGGAGAAAAAGTTAACATAAGGACTCACAAAAGGGGAGGAAGGAAGTCAGTAGGGACTTATGGACATTGTCTTATTTGTTTTCTATATGGTTGTTTGTAAATCTGAAAACCCAAATAAACTTTTTTTTAAAAAAAAATGAAATAGCTAAGAAAAAATCTTCATGATGAGCAAGAAAATGTGCTGACAAGTGTAGTTTGGAAAAGGAGGCTGATCCATTGGCCTGCCTAAACTTTGCTTCCTAAAGCCAAGGCCAGGTCTCTGTCCTCTTGCGATAAACTTTCCTACTTGCTTAACCCTGTTAAGCAAACGGCCAAAGCAAACAGCAGTTGCAGACCAGTTCTGTGACAATCAGATTGTCGTTTTTTAAAAAAATAAATAAATAAATAATAAAGTCTACTTGCTGGTAGAGCTTACAATATGAAACGTAACAATTAACAACAATGGACTAATTATCCATTTTAGAAAGTTGCTTCTGTAACAGGAAGACAGGATTACGGCAAAGAAGCATTGCAGATTGGAACTCGTTCCTACAATGAACATTAACCCGCAAAGTAAATAGGCACAATGTTTGCCTTACCAGGGCACAACTCATTGGAGACTACTCCAGAATTACAAGAAGAAGAAGAAGAGTTTGGATTTGATATCCTGCTTTATCACTACCCTAAGGAGTCTCAAAGCGGCTGACATTCTCCTTTCCCTTCCTCCCCCACAACAAACACTCTGTGAGGTGAGTGGGGCTGAGAGACTTCAGAGAAGTGTGACTAGCCCAAGGTCACCCAGCAGCTGCATGTGGAGGAGCGGAGACACGAACCCAGTTCACCAGATTACGATTCCAACACTATTAACCACTACACCACACTGGCAAAGCGATTTTAAAACATCACACGCCAAGCAGTTTAATTTGTGAAAAACTACCACTGCAGTCTTCTAACTAATACAGTGGTACCTTGGGTTACAGATGCTTCTGGTTACAGATACTTCAGGTTACAGACTCTGCTAACCCAGAAATAGTTAAGAACTTTGCTTCAGGTTGAGAACAGGAATCGCAGGGCAGTGGCGCAGTGGTGGTGGGAGGCCCCATTAGCTAAAGTGGTACCTCAGGTTAAGAACAGTTTCAGGTTAAGAACAGACCTCCAGAACGGATTAAGTTCTTAACCCGAGGTACCACTGTAATTATTCCTCATCCCCAGAGTGGTTTAACAGTCAGTCCCTCTTCCCAGGGAATCGTGGCTTGGAGAAATGTAACAGGGGGTCTTCTAATAACTCTCAGCGCCCTTAACAAACTACAGTTCCCAGAATTCTTGGGGGGGGGAGCATTGACTATTTAAAGTGGAATGATGAGGCTTTAAATGTGTAGTACAGATGGAGCCCAAGATATAGCATATTTTTGCATGTGACGTGTGCCATATGGTTGGATTGTTCCACCAAGGGGTACCGGTAGATCCAGGTTTGAGGAAGTCTTGGTAGCGGAGCCCTCCTGTGGTCCGTTTTTCCAACATGGATCCCAGGGAGCCAATACAGCTCTGGCAGCACCAGTGTGCTGGGCAGTTCCGTCTAGCCCAATGTTTCCCAAACTTGGGTCTGCAGTTGTTTTTTGGACTACAGTCCCCATCACCCATGACCACTGGTCTTGCTAGCTAAGGATGATGGGAGTTGTAGTCCATAAACTGCTGGAGACCCATGGTTGGGAAGCACTGGTCTAGCCAAATTTCCCATAGTGCCCTTGGCAGTGCTCTGAAGCCTTTTGGGAAATTTAAATGGCAGCTGGACCCAGCCCCCAAATACTGCTTGAGAACAAGCTAAAGGGAAGTCCAGGGAACATGTCAGTGGTAGCACCTAGGGGAGGCATGGGAATCCTAAATGTATGTCTGTATTTATTTTAATGTACTGAAATATACTCAGAGTCGAGAGTGGATTTCATGCTCTTTATTCAGCTCATAGTGGTGAGGAGGAATGAATGTTCCCCCAAAGTATCTGCTTTATATACATTATTTACACAATGGGCTGCACGTGATTGGCCAATCAGGTTGTGGATTCACTTCCAACTGGAGCTGGATTGGGTGGCTCCTGCAGACCAATCATGCTGCTGCATTGTTCTAGGACTAATCAGACTGCTGCATTCTGAATCCTATTGTTCTAGGACCAATCAGACTGCTGCATTTTGGATCCTATTGTTCTAGGACCAATCAGACTGCTGCATTTTGGATCCTATTCAACTCAGTACATAACAGGTACACAGGCACATGCACACTCAGCTAGTAAACAAGTGCCAGTAGTGTACTGGCCAGAGTGTTTATCTAGAACCCAGGAGACCACAGTTCAAATCTTCCATGAAGCTCACTGGGTGACCCTGGGCCACTCGCACTGCTCTCAGCCTAACCTACCTCACAGGGTTGTTGTGTGGGGATTAACTGAGGTGGGGCAGAACCATGTACACCACCTTGAACTTCTTGGAGAATAGGTGGGATATACAGTGGTACCTCGGGTTACAGTCGCTTCAGGTTACAGACTCCGCTAACCCAGAAATAGTACCTCGGGTTAAGAACTTTGCTTCAGGATGAGAACAGAAACCTTGCAGCAGCAGGAGGAGGCCCCATTAGCTAAAGTGGTACCTCAGATTAAGAACAGTTTAAGGTTAAGAACGGACCTCCACAATGAATTAAGTTCTTAACCCGAGGTACCACTGTAGATGCAATTTAAAAAACACTAATAAATAAGAGGTTTAGAGTGATATCTGAGATTAGTATTCATAATGGCTGCTATATTCGGACAGTCTGCACTTACCTGCATGAGAGTCTTCCTGGAGCAGCAGGAAGCTCAGGTGAACACTGCTCTTCCTAATCTAATGATGCTGTTTTTGCAAATGCTGCAAGATTTGGGTACCCTGGAAATACAATGACAAAGGAGCAAAGGAGTTGTGGTCCAATTGTGTGATCAGACGAGGAGCTTGGAGGTGGCAATGGATGTGTACCTGAGGGGCAGGTGGAGGCAGGGACCAAAAACGAAAACCAAAAGTAACCCAGAGGAATAGAAACCAAAGGTGCTGCCCAGGTTTTCAGGAAATGGGTAGCAAAAAATCCTTTTCTTGGGAAACAGAAACTTAGCGCTACGGTGTTGATTGGTTGAAAGTTGAAATAAAGGAATGAGTGTTTTCTTTACGAGGTTGCTAGGAGGAAAGCAAAGAAACAGAGCTGTTTTTATTTATTTAGCTATGAATATCTGCAACTACTTCCAAAAACAAGAAGACAGCTAGTGAGCCCCAGTGTCTCACACATAAAAGCTCCAAGGAGCTTAAGGCAGCGTAGCAAGACTTCTCCCTGTTCCATATTTTATCATCACAACAGTCCTGTGAGGTAAATTAGAGCCAAAAGGGTAACTGACCCCAAATCGCTCAGCTTCAAGGCTGAATAGGGATTTAAACCTGAATCTCCTAAATCCTACTCTGCTCATCGAACTGTTATGCCACACTGGAACGCTTGCCAAATAAATGTAATTTTCTGCAGGGCTTGTAAATAACCACTTGCCTGATCACCAGTGGCGATTGAACGGTGGTCTCTAGGTGTCTGCATTTTGCAGAGCAGGAGACGTCATGTGTCCTCTCTTTCCAGGCCACCTCGATGCCAGAAATGGCTGACATAGGCATGCATGGGTAAGCAAAGATATAGAGTGATTTACACGCCTGCACATCTCGCTAAATATCTGACACAGTTTGGATGTGTCAATTTGCCCCATGTACAGGAAATCACGAATGCTTAAGGTGTAAGACTACAATCCTGTATGCCCTTTATGCTATGGTTTTCCCAGTAGTGATGTATGGAAGTGAGAGCTGGACCATAAAGAAGGCTGATCGCTGAAGAATTGATGCTTTTGAATTATGGTCTGGAGGACTCTTGAAAGTCCCATGGACTGCAAGAAGATCAAACCTATCCTATCTGAAGGAAATCAGCCCTGAGTGCTCACTGAAAGGACAGATTGTGAAGCTGAGGCTCCAATACTTTGGCCACCTCATGAGAAGAGAAGACTCCCTGGAAAAGACCCTGAAATTGGGAAAGATGGAGGGCATAAGGAGAAGGGGACGACAGAGGACGAGATGGCTGGATAGTGTTCTCGAAGCCACCAGCATGAGTTTGACCAAACTGCGGGAGGCAGTGGAAGACAGGAGTGCCTGGCGTGCTCTGGTCCACGGGGTCACAAAGAGTCGGACACGACTAAACGACTAAACAACAACAACAAAGTACTGTGGAACTCAGTGGGACATACCTCTTTGCAACATGCAGTGTAAGGGCATTTTGTATATAGGACTATGTGTCATCATGAGCGAATGGAATATATGTGGAATGCCTTGTAATGAAGGTCTATTTTCTGCCTTTTCCTTGTACATCTTAGGTTATAGATCACAGATGCCTCTCCTGCTGTGTTGTTTTGTTTCTATATTTATGCCAAAGCCTTGGGCTCAGAGTGTTCCTGCCAGTGCAGCCTATTCTTGCTAATATATATCTAACACAGCAAACATAACAAGCTATATTAAGATGACGGTGGGATTGCCAGGCATCTATTCTTGTAAAAGGTTATCCCTTATTTTTAAATATCAGAGTTCTGTAAGAAACGTAGTAGACTTTCCTTGCTACAGAATACCACCATTCCATAATCCCTCAATCAGGGCTGGGCAACCTGCTGTCCTCCAGATATTGTCGGACAGCAACTCCCATCATTTGCGATTTATTGGCCATGTGAGTTGGAGTTCAACAGCTTTTGGAGGACCACAAGGTCTTCTTAGGCCTCCCCCAGATCCTCAAGTCAAGAGAAAGTCGGCTCTGTATATCTTTGTCATTAGACATTGCATCGCCATCTATAAGAATGAATCCATGCTGTTTGTGTTCATAGATGGACAATGCTAATTTTGGCCATGCCAACTCTTATGTAACCACACCCACGGTTGGTTGGTTGGTTGGTTGGTTGGTTGGTTGGTTGGTTGGTATCCTTCCTGTTCCTCCAAGGCTTGGCCTAGAGCAGGCATGGCCAAACTTGACCCTCCAGCTGTTTTGGGACTACAACTCCCATCATCTCTAGCTAACAGGACCAGTGGTCAAGGATGATAGGAACTGTAGTCCCAAAACAGCTGGAGGGCCAAGTTTGGCCATGCCTGGCCTAGAGAGAATATGGTTCTTGCGCACTTCCATTTTTGGTGATGCAACCATTCATATGGAACTTCCTCCTGGCTCAGTCCTTCAAACTTTTAGTAAGTTAAGTTAAGGCTGCTGGGGGCACTGTCAACATTGTTCCTTAGGCAAAGACCTCTCTCTTTCTTTGTGATAATATGCAAAGGACCCTATACACAAATTTATAAATAAATGACAGCACTAATATTCATTCAGCCCTTCATTCAAAGCCTTCTTTATTTTTTTAAAATAAATTTTTATTAATTTTCCAATACATTTATACATTTTTAACCAAATTGTAACAAAACATCTCTTTTGGACTTCCTTCAGCTTCCCTGGCAATCATCCATGTTTATACTTAATTACGCATTCCCTTAACACATATTGCCATTTGTCTTCCCTCTCCCTTCTATTTCTTTTTTTACAATATCTCTCAGTTTTTACAGCGCCTCTTGAAACCCCACTAGCGTTGTTTGTATATCGCATACATTTTTCAGATACTCTACAAACTTTCCCCAGTCTTCGATGAACCTTTGGTCTCGGGCATATCTGATTTTCCCAGTTAGTTTGTCCAGTTCCGCATAGTCTGTCAATTTCAATCTCCATTCTTCTATTGTCGGTAATTCCTCTTGTTTCCATTTTTGAGCCAATAAAATCCTTGCCGCTGTAACTGCATACTGAAAGAGTTTACAATCTTTTCTTCTTATTTCTTTCCCTGTAATTCCTAAAAGAAAGGCTTCTGGTTTCTTCACAAAAGTAAATTTTAACATTTTTTTCAATTCATTATAAATCACATCCCAGAAACCTTTCACCTTCTTACATTCCCACCACATATGGTAAAATGTTCCTTCTTTTTCTTTACATTTCCAACACTTATTACATGTCTTATACATTTTTGCTAATTTTACCGGTGTGATATACCATCTGTAAAACATTTTCATAACATTTTCCTTCAACGCAGTACATGCAGTAAATTTCAGATTTTCTTTCCACAATTTTTCCCAATCGTCAAATTGTATATTATAACCGAAGTCTTTGGCCCATTGTATCATTACCGATTTAACCTCTTCATCTTTCATGTTCCATTCCAACAGTATTTTATACATTTTTGACAGAGTTTTACATCATTCAAAGCCTTCTTTAGGCTACTCTTCAGCACTGAAAAGCTCCCAGATATGGGTCAGTAAGAAAAAGCAGAGACATCACCTTGTCAACAAAGATCTGTATATTTAAAGCTATGATTTTCCCAGTAGTGATGTATGGAAGTGAGAGCTGGACCATAAAGAAGGCTGATCGCTGAAGAATTGATGCTTTTGAATTATGGTGCTGGAGGAGACTCTTGAGAGTCCCATGGACTGCAAGAAGATCAAACCTATCCGTTCTGAAGGAAATCAGCCCTGAGTGCTCACTGGAAGGACAGATCCTAAAGCTGAGGCTCCAATACTTTGGCCACCTCATGAGAAGAGAAGACTCCCTGGAAAAGACCCTGATGTTGGGAAAGATGGAGGGCACAAGGAGAAGGGGACGGCAGAGGACGAGATGGTTGGATAGTGTTCTCGAAGCTAATAACATGAGTTTGACCAAACTGCAGCAGGCAGTGGAAGACAGGAGTGCCTGGCATGCTCTGGTCCATGGGGTCACGAAGAGTTGAACACGACTAAACGACTAAACAATAACAACAAGAAAACAAAACAAAACAAGCCCAGCACCCAAGCTTACAATCTAGAAGGACACAGCACACAAGGATAAAGGGATGAGGAGGGAAGAGAAAAACAGGTTTGGGTGTTATGAGGTTCTCTGCTCACAATGGATCATCAGCATCATAGAAATCTGTCTTAGATGAAGCCATTTGGTCCATCTAGCTCAATATTGTCCACATTGGGTGACAGCAGGTTTCCAGGGATTAATTTGGGAATTAATCCCCGCTGACTTCATGCAAATCAGCTGTTTTACCACTGAGCTTTGGCTTTCCCTCTAAAATCAAACACATGCAGTGCAAGGGAAGTTGCTGTTTCTTCAATACCTCTTCTGGTCCTCTCCGACCAGCTGCATTTGCAGACTCAACGAAAAAGAAAAAATGTGTTATCTGTCTCTTTAGAAAACAATATTTTGCTATCATCTGCTGTCATCTGAAGGCAGATTACTCTCCCTGGTATAAACCCAGCACTGTTTAATCAGAAACAGCTCCAGCTCACCCAATGGATGAGTCAGAACCCAAAACGTCAAATGGGCTGAATGTAGAATCTGGCCAAAGCCAATATATATAGTTATCACCAGATCATTGGAGTCTAAGCTGTGCCGAGTTTGAAAAATTGCTCTTCAATTGAGGAAGATGCAATAGTGACAGTTCCTTGCGTTCCTTGCGAATTCTTAATTGTCACTACTATGGGAATGTGGATATAATGTTCATAGTGGAAATAAGGGCTTCTTGGACTCACTTGGGCTACCCTTTTGGATATTAAAGCAGACCATTGCTTAATGTGGATTTATTGTAAAGCCCCAAACGGCCTCAGCCCTGTATACCTAAAGGAGCACCTCCACCCCCACCACCCAGCTCCAAGGGCCTTCTGGCAATTCCCTCACTGCGAGAAGTGAAGTCACAGGGAACCAGGCGGAGGGCCTTCTCGGTAATGGCACCCCGCTGTGGAACACCCTCCCAGCAGATGTCAAGGAGATAACTAACTATATGACTTTTAGGAGGCATCTGAAAGCAGCACTATACAAGGAAGTTTTTAATGGTTGGTGTTTTATTGTGTTTTAAATATTTTGTTGGGAGCCACCCAGAGTGGTTGGGACAACCCAGACAGATGGGTGACATATAAAATAAAATAAAATAATTACTGCTGCTGCTGCTACTACTGCTATCACTTTAGTAGCAGTACTGCAAACGCAGTAATCATTTTGATATACACACTTTGACACAACTTTGTTAATATATTCATAAACGTTTGTCTGAGAGTTTATTGTTGCTTTACTTTTATTTTTAATTTCATGTCATTGTTGCAGGTCATATGCTTTAATGTAAACAAAGATATATCTCAATGCAACCATGTTAAACAGTATTAACATGAAAATGAGTAAAAACTATGTTACTATAAATATAAAGACTGGAAGCTGAAAGTTGTTTTTTTATATATAGAGATATAAAAAAGCACTGCAAATGTGAATTTAATTGCTTTAACGAGAGAAACGTCTCATGCCCCACAAGCAGGGTGGAGCTGTCTGGATTTGACCATTTGCATGGAAATCTCCTAGATGACTCTGTGCTACCATGAAACATCTGTTCCATTTTTTTCTGTACAGAGGGAAAGTGGGTGGGTGTTTTTAAAAAAAATATAATTGTTCAAAACACATTCCCATGTGCCTTTCCTAGCTGGCACTTCCTGTACTTGAGGCCTCTGAGAAGATGACAAGAGTCTTCGGTGTTTCTTTCTGGGATTTATCAAAGGAGATGCCACACTCGCCTTCATCATTTTCCTTGGGAATTACCGTATTTTTCCGTCTATAAGATGCCCCCTATTTTGGGGGACTCAGATTTAAGAAAATGGCCTTGGCACTATCCGTGTATAAGACGCCGCCTAATTTTTGACATAATTTATTAGGGGGGGGGACCTAGCTTTATACATGGAAAAATACGACACTTTTGTCTGAATTTTGATCATTAAAGGAGGAAAAAGCATTGCATAAATATTTGAGAGGGACAGTTATTTATTGCGGAGTATGCACACATCTTTAGGCATCATGCAAAAGCGTTTTTTTAACCAGGCCTTTGGTTGATTTGATTGACATCCTATGTGCTTTGAGAATGTGGTTTTTTTTGGGGGGGGAGGGTTATTGGGTTGTTGTTTTTATTTTTGTTATATATTTTGTGGTTTTATATTTTGATTTTATTCTGTGAACTACCCTGAGACCTCCGGGAATAATAATAATAATAATAATAATAATAATAATAATAATAATAATAATAATAATATTCTCAGGCTGCATTGTTACATCATCACATTCCCTTCATTTGAGCTCAGAATAACAAGAACCTTGGCTTTGGTGAGATAGGCTTTCTGTCCTGGGTCTTTTCCCATAGTCTTGTTTACATAAGAGTGCAGTAGAAGGAATCCCTTTTTAAACATTTCATTACTGCTCGCGTGTGAATGTAATGTGAAGCAGAAACAATTCCTTTTCAGGATTCTTTCAGGCTTGGATGGACCATAGATGCTGCCTTGGAAAGTTTTGGTTCCTGGCCCATTCCTTTTTTAAAAAAAGAAAAGGAAAGCGAGATTCTTTTGATTCCCCAGATGTCATTTGGAATTCAACATGTTTGGGCTGAAGCCTTTGTCAGCTCCAAAGCGAACAAGCATCAGAGACTCCAGGAAGTGAGCAGGGTGCTACAGAAGCTCAAATAACAAGAGCTGCTGGTGTCTGTCTTTGCTTAGGTCATTGTTTCCAACTCATGTCCTCCCTCACTGTCTGAGTCACTGTGGGGTTCCCAGATGAAAACAGCAAAAACAGGGAAACGAAAAGCAGAGCCCATTGTTAGTGCCAGTTTATCTTGGCATGGCACAGGGCAAAATGATGGCTCACACTAACTGGGATTTGAACCTAAGGAGTCTTCTTGGATGCAGAGGAGCTGAGTGGGCCTCTCCCAGAGCAGCTAAGACAAAGCAAATATTGGAACAAGCGGAGAGACAGACTGCCCACACAATTTACCGGGGGTCCAAAAGGACTTGGCTCCTGCTGACTGTGTTCTTAAAGGGCATATATCCGGGTGGAGAGTCTGTGGCCCTGTTTGTTAAGACTGTTGTTAATTTTCCTGGACCATTGGCCATTCTTTTTTTGTATTTTTATTTAGATTTTCCATTATACAATTTAGTTAGAAAAAGAGAAATAATACATAACAGAAAAGAAACATTAAATCATTATACAATATCAAAAAAGAAAAAACATAAACAAAATAAAATAAACCCACCAGCCTGTTTAACTTCCCTCCACCGCTACTCGTCTTCTCTAGAATCAATTTTCCCCCTTATCATTGCAATCTGATTGTTTTTATTTTCTCTGTATACATACATATGCCACTGATGATTTATTGTTTTGATGCATTTACATTCTTAATCTAGGCATATCAGCATGTCTTTTTTAGAGCAAAATTTTGTCATATAATCATCAAAGCATTGCCATTCATTTTTTAGTTTCTGATTTGACTGCTGTCGTACGGATGCTGTTAACTTAGCCAATTTTAAATTTGAGAATCTGTTCCTCCTTGGTAGGTAGTTCTTTAGCTTTCCATTTAGATCCTATTACTATCCTAGCTGCGGTGGTCGCATATAAGAAAATTCTTTTTTCCGATTTCGGTATTTCTTTTCCTAAAGAGCTCCTTGCAGTTGGCGTTCATGCAGATGTGAAGGAGTTGCATAGTAGATGGTTGGCATGCACCTGTCTTGAGAGACAGTGGAGTGCGCCTCCCAGAGTGAAGTCAAACCGCTGTGTTAGCAGCACCAAAGGGACCTCCCTTGGGTGCAATGGAAAGCCTGGGCTCCCCAGATGACAAGCCCTGCCCCCCCCCGGCCTGGCTGATATGGTCCAAAGGAAAGCAGAGCGATACATTTGGCACCAGCTTGGCTGCAGGAGTTGCCGGAAGGAAGCATACAAGGCACCATCCAACCATCTTAAGGACTCCCCTCTGGATTTGTGTAGGGTAGAGCCATAGCCCCGGGTGACGTCTCCAGAGGGGTACCATTGAGGCTCCCAGTCTGTGTTTGTGTATGCAAATGTACATGGGTGTGTGTGCCAAACTGGGTCTTTGACCCGGGTGAAAAAAAGCCTAGTTTCGTCCCTGATGTAGTGTTTGCTCCTTAGCCTTTTCTTCTCTCAAAGATGTCTGAAATATACTCGAAGTCGAGAGTGGATTTCATGCCCTTTATTCAGCTCATAGTGTTGAGGAGGAATGGAAGTTCCCCCAGAATGTCTGCTTTATATACATTATTTACACAATGAGCCCCACGTGATTGGCTAATTCCGGGATTCTCCTGTAGGCCAATCAGGTTGTGGAGTCACTTCCATCTGGAGCTGGATTGGGTGGCTCCTGTGGACCAATCAGACTGCTGCATTCTGGATCCTATTGTTCTAGGACCAATCAGATTGCTGCATTCTGAATCTTATTGTTCTAGGACCAATCAGACTGCTGCATTTTGGATCCTCAGTACATAACAATGTCCCAAAAGGAAGCAGAGGTTTGGGTCAGAGTTTTTCTTCTCCTAGATGGGCGTCCTTCCCAGGTTGATGAGCCCCATCTGCCCCTCACTTCTCTCTACAGCACATGCAGAAACTGCCTTATCTAGGGCTGGATTTAGTTTTGATGAGGCCCTGAGCTACTGAAAGTACAGTGGTGCCCTGCAAGACGAATGCCTCGCAAAACGGAAAACTCGCTAGACGAAAGAGTTTTCCGTTTTGGAGGTGCTTCGCAAAACGAATTTCCTATGGGCTTGCTTCGCAATGTCTTGCGAGTTCCTGCTGGTTCCCCCCCCTTTTCTAAGCCGCTAAGCCGCTTATCAGCTGATCCGATCAGCAGATAAGCCACTAAAAGTCGCTAATAGCGCTAATCCGCTAATCCTTCAATGGGCTTGCTTCGCAAGACGAAAAAACCGCTAGACGAAGAGAATCACAGAACGGATTCTTTTCGTCTTGCAAGGCACCACTGTAATAGGGCCCTTTGTATGCCCAGCTGTCCTTTGTCAACAACAAATTATCGCTGTCTTTTGTGTTGAATATATGCTATATGGTAATTTATGGACCTAATAGGTATCTAAAGCCATTTGTACAAAACAAAATAGGAGCCTACACAACACAAAAAACTGTTGCTGTATGTAGGTTTTATTTTATTTGTTTTTTTATCTTATATTTTGGAAATGTACATCCAGGTGTTTTTTTCCTTTGAATTTTTTGGGGGGCCCAAGAGAGTGAGGCCCTAAGCTATAGCTTGTTTAGCTTATACATAAATCCAGCACTGGCCTTATCTACTGTTGGGCCCAATATTGGTCTTATCTTCTCAATCTGTCTTTGCATGCAGGGGGAAGTCTCTAATTCACGGAGGGTTTGAGACCCATCAGCTACCAGCACCTGGTTTAGCTGACTAGTCAAATGGACTTCCTGGGCTGTGTCCACTGTAGCAATGCTGGCAGCTTATAGAAGCCGCAATGGAAGACCAGAAGAAGGCAACATGTGGCTTTTTCCAGATCAAGAAGTGCAGGCAGACTGATAGGCCACAGAGCACTGGAGAAAAACAGGAAAGAAAAAGACACATCTCTCTTGACTGCCTTGCAGCTCAAGGTAAGCTCAAAATCCTGCGCCCACAGAAATGCTAAAGATAATCTAAATTGCCTTGAGAATGAAGGAAGAACAAGACAGAAAGACCCCGAGAGACTGCTTGATTACATTCAGAACTAAGGAAGAAAGAGACAAAATATTAGGACTACACTTTGAAAAGGCCTTGCAAATTGGAAACTCAGCTGTACAGATCTTTAAAGACATTCCAAAATATATTTTGGACTTAAGAAATTTCTACAAGGATTTAGCTCTCCTGCTAAAGAAAAACTTCATCCGCTTCAGGTGGGAATTCCCACAAGGATTGTCTTTTGACTACAACGGAAAGAAGGTGAAAATAAAGACAATTCAAGACAAAGACAAATTTTTGGGAAGACACCAGGAGGACCTGCAGAAGGGGATTGGGGACCCAATTGGAGAACAGAGGAGAGCATTAGACATCCCGAATCTCTCATTTGGACAAAAACCACCACCATCAGAAGAAGAGCAACAACTTGGAGCTGTTGGAGGAGTGTCAGAAAAATAACAAGATGACTCTGCAATTCCTTAGTTGGAATTGTAATGGGCTCAATGGGCCTTTGAAGAGAAGACAAGTATTTCACATTTTGAATAGAGAACAATTGGACTTGATATGTCTACAAGAAACTCATATAACCAGAGCCCATAGGAGATTACTTACAAATAAAAGACTAGGACAAGAATTTATTTCATCAGACAAGGTTAAAAAAAGAGGAGTTGTGATATATGTGAAAGAGAAATGGGCCCCAAAAATGATCTTTAAAGATGAGCAGGGGAGATATCTGGCAGTGGAGATACAAGTACAAGGAGAAAAACTACTAGTGGTTGGAATTTATGCACCAAATGAAGGCAAATCTGACTTCTTTAAGAGACTTCATGAAACTTTGACGGACTATTTGGATTACAACATGATAATCATGGGAGACATGAATGGTGTGGTCTCCACCAACATGGACAAGGCACAAAGACTAACAGTTACTAAGGAAGGGAGACTCCCTAGGACCTTCTTTGAAATGATGGAAAATATGGACTTGATAGACATATGGAGAACAAGGAACCCTCTGGAGAGAGAGGGAACCTTTTTCTCCCAAGCAATGATGACCTGGACCAGAATTGATCAAATTTGGATTACTAGTGGCATGGCTCCAAAGATTAAGAAGGTAGAAATCTGCCCAAAAACTTGCTCCGACCATAACGCAGTGAAGATGGAAATGAAACTTACAACAACTGGTCAATTTAGATGGAGAATGAATGACACCCTCTTTCGAGACAAGGAGATTCTCATGAAAGCCCAAAAAACCTTAAAAGACTATTTTGAAATAAATTTGAGGGCCGACGTGGAGAAGAGAGTGGTCTGGGACGCAGGCAAAGCGGTGATGCGAGGTTTTCTGATTCAACAAAACTCAATAAAGAGGAAAAAACAAAATGAGAAAAAAGAAAAGATTTTAGAAAAGATAAAGGAGGGAGAGAAGAAACTAAGAGCAAAACCAAAGTCCCAGGAGATTTTAAGAGAGATCAAATTATATCAAACACAATATATGGAATTGATGAATCAAGAGATTGAATGGAAGATAAAGCAAATGAAACAAAAGACATTTGAATCAGCAAATAAATGTGGCAAACTTCTGGCGTGGCAATTGAAGAAAAGGCAGAAATTAAATACAGTTACCAGCCTAGAAGTGGACGGAAAGATCATATCTAAACCCAATGAAATTAGAAATTGCTTTTTGAGTTATTTCAAGAAACTTTATACTCAAGGCCTGCAAAATGAAGAAGATATAGACAAATTCCTTGATAAATATGGATTACAAAAAATCTCTCATCAAAGCAAGATGGATCTGAACCAGAGAATAACAGAACAAGAGATAGAGGCTGCCATTCAGAATATGCAACTGGGCAAATCTCCAGGACCAGATGGACTGACTTCCAGATATTACAAATCTTTGAAGGAGTGGTTGATTCAACCATTAAAAGAAGTCTGTAATGAGATCCTAGAGGGAAAAAAGGCACCTGAATCGTGGAAAGAAGCGTATATTTCACTCATACCAAAGACAGAGACTGAAAAGACTCAACTGAAGAACTACCGCCCAATATCATTACTTAATGTGGATTACAAAATTTTTGCAGACATTTTGGCAAAAAGATTTAAAAAAGTGTTGATGGAAAAGATTCATAAGAACCAAGCAGGCTTTCTCCCAAAAGGACACCTATCAGACAATGTAAGGAATATAATAGACATTTTGGAAAAGCTAGAGGTGAATATAAATACTAAAGCAGTACTGATTTTTGTGGACGCGGAGAAAGCCTTTGACAATATTTCTTGGAGTTTTATGATAAAGAATCTTCATGGGATGGGGGTAGGTCAAGGCTTTGAGAATGGTATGGCTGCAATATACTCTGAACAAAAAGCTAAACTGATTGTAAATAATGTAATAACTGAGGGGAACTTAAGATAGAAAAAGGAACACGACAGGGGTGCCCAATTTCTCCATTACTCTTCATTTCAGTTCTGGAGGTGTTGCTGAACATGATTAGGAATGACCAGGAGGTTAAAGGAGTGCAGGTCGGAGCCAAACAGTATAAGTTAAGAGCATTTGCAGATGACCTAGTTTTGACTTTGCAAGAGCCAAACACTAGTACGAAAAGGGTCTTAGAAATAATCCAATTGTTTGGCCAGGTGGCTGGATTTAAGCTGAATAAACAAAAAACCAAAGTTTTAGGGAAAAACTTAACAGATACGGAAAAAGAGGAGTTCCAAGAGGAGACAGGGCTGACGGTGGTCAAGAAGGTTAAATATCTAGGGGTTTACTTGACATCTAAAAATGTGAATTTGTATAAGGATAACTATGAAAAATGTTGGTCAGAGATTAAAAAAGATCTAGAAATATGGTCAAATTTGAAATTGTCAATGTTAGGCCGAATTGCAGTGATTAAAATGAATGTATTGCCTAGAATGTTATTCTTGTTTCAAACCTTGCAGATACTTGATAAGATGGAATGTTTCAAGAGGTGGCAGAAAGATATTTCGAAATTTGTCTGGCAGGGCAAAAAGCCCAGAATCAAATTTAAAATACTGACAGATGCTAAAGAAAGAGGGGGGGTTGCCCTGCCGGACTTAAAACTGTATTATGAGGCAGCAGCATTTTGCTGGCTGAAAGAATGGATGCTCCTCGAGAATACAGACATTTTAGATCTGGAAGGTTTTAACAATGCTTTTGGTTGGCATGCATATTTATGGTATGACAAAATCAAACTGAATAGTGCCTTCAAAAATCACATTGTTAGGAAAGCATTGTTTAATGTTTGGATAAGATATAAAGATCTGTTGGAAAACAAAACCCCTAGATGGGTCTCACCAGTGGAGGCCAAGGCAGTGAAGAAACTCAATATGGAGGTCGGATGGCCGAAGTATTGGGAAATTCTGGAACAGGATGGAGATAAGTTCAAATTACAAAGCCATGAGAAATTGAAACATAAAGTAGAAAATTGGTTTCAATATCACCAAATAATGGAGTTTTTCAAACAGGACAGGAAAATTGGCTTCCAGGTGGAAAAATCAAAACTAGAAACTGAATTGCTAGAACCCAATACTAAGAATCTATCTAGAATGTACAACTTGTTGCTGAAATGGAATACACAGGATGAAACAGTCAAATCGGTTATGATTAAGTGGGCACAAGATATTGGTCATAACATTATGTCTGCTGACTGGGAATGGTTATGGAACACCGGTACCAAATTCACGGCATGTAATGCCTTAAAGGAAAACATTATGAAAATGGTCTATAGGTGGTACATGACCCCAGTCAAGCTGGCAAAAATTTATCATCTGCCCGATAACAAATGTTGGAAATGTAAAGAGACTGAAGGTACCTTCTATCACCTTTGGTGGACGTGCCCGAAGATTAAGGCTTTCTGGGAAATGATCTATAATGAAATGAAAAAGGTACTTAAATGTACGTTTCCTAAAAAACCAGAGGCCTTTCTCTTGGGCATTGTCGGCCAATTGGTGACAAAAAGGGATAGAACTTTTTTTATGTATGCTACGACAGCAGCAAGAATACTCATCGCAAAGTATTGGAAGACACAAGATCTACCCACTCTGGAAGAATGGCAGATGAAAGTGATGGACTATATGACATTGGCTGAGATGACAGGCAGAATCCGCGACCAACGCAAAGAGACGGTGGAAGAAGAATGGCGAAAATTTAAAAGCTATCTCAAGGACTATCATAAACTTAATGAATGTTAAAGTGTTGTGGTTCCTAGAAACAAAGGGATACAGCGATATAAGATTAGAACATAGAGAGGATTAGGATGACAGAGATTGAAAGTAACAATTGGGAGTTGCTAAAAATTTTGGACATTGGGATGCAGAAAGGGGGGGTATGGGGAAGTCCTAGAAAAGAGGTTTAGGAAAATATGTTATGATATTATGCGTGTATGTTTGTCTTTTTAAGTGTTTGTTTGTTTTTAAAAAAGTTTGTAAAACCAATAAAAAATTTATAAAAAAAAAAAAAGAGAATGAAGGAAGAAAATGGAAGTCTTTTTTCTCAGGGAAGGAAACTTCTAGGAAACTGGTGGACACGTGAAATATACTCAGTACATAACAACACGTTTTGGCTCAGTGCTTATTCACATGGCTTATTCTACGGTTCAAAAGTAGCCACATAGATACGGCATAATACCAACTAAAATTTAATTGTTAAGTGCATACCTTTGGTCAAGGAAACCAGCCCCATTTGTGTCTATATCATCACAACATAGTACCAGAATGGTATTGTACTGACAACAGGCTTATCATTACTATCAAAAGTGGCTCCGTGTGAGTGACCTTGGGCGAAAGAAAGTCACAGCTAATCCTCAAACTCAACTTCTGTTCCTATTAGCACAATGTTCCGAAGGTTCAGATTTCATTCTCCATTAAGGCGAATGCACTGTGGAATGGTTGCCAGGTGGAAGGGCTCTGCTGACTCCACCCCCTTCCAATTACTACTCTGTGTTCAATGGGGGCTGCCCTTGGAAACAGCTCAGAAACGTCAGCTGGTCTCCAAATGCAGCAGCCTGGGCTTTTGTACCCTGGGTAGGTCAACAAGGCTTTTAAACTGTTTCTCTCAGAACTGCGTTAATCGAGGGTTATTTTGGCCTGGGGTCTGAAGCTCAATTTTAGACACTGTTTTTGGCATTTCCTAAGTTTTGCCAGACCAAATAAATGAAATTTGGGACATCGCCGGAGATCTTCATAGCTTTGTTTGGATTGCATTGACCTACTTTCAGTGGGGAATGTACAATGCTATTTGCCTCCGTCTAGGTTTCCACATAGAGCTTGGCAAACGCTCTGAATGATACACTTTCCTAACACATTCCAAGGCCAGATTATAGCACATATTGAAGTTCCTGTTTGCACTGGCTCAGCCTCCCCAGCACTGAGCATGCCACCCCTGTAAACTTTCCCTGGGTGCCTGGATTGGACACCCAGCCTCCCTGCTGTTCTGAACAGAGCTTCTCTCTGTGAGTGAGTGTAACAGGGCCTCCTTCCTCCCACCCCCTGCTTGATGGGGGACTTGCACCATTTTGCGGTCTTGTCTTTCTTGCTGCTCTTGGTAGCCATTTTTTTGTTACATCACATCCCTTCAACAACATTTCCGGGACCACGGCACTTCCTCAAAATTCCAAATGTGTCAACTGGCCCCCCAAAGGTTGGCAGAGCTGAACAGGGCCAAATTCCGTTGAAATCAGGAGGGCTGACTTCCAGGACTGTCACCTGGTTAATTAATCTTAGCTGACTTATTAAATTGGATAGAAAGCAATACTTTTGAAGGAAAAATGCACACTTTCCTCTTTTTTATATATATGGTGTCCATTTAGCAGAGTGTTTCTCAACCTGTGGGTCCCCAGATGTTGTTGGACTACAACTCCCATCATTCCTAGCCAGCATGACCAGTGGTCAGGGATGATGGGAGTTGTAGTCCAACAACATCTGGGAACCCACAGTGAGTTACTGTATGCGCTGCTGAAAGGTCACTCACAACCCAACATGTAAAAGGTAAAGGGTTAGGGTTAGGTCCAGTCGTGGCCGACTCTGGGGTTGCAGCGCTCATCTCGCTTTATTGGCCGAGGGAGCCGGTGTACAGCTTCCAGGTCATGTGGCCAGCATGACTAAGCTGCTTCTGGTGAACAAGAGCAGCGCACGGAAATGCCGTTTACCTTCCCGCCGGAGCGGTACCTATTTATCTACTTGCACTTTGACGTGCTTTCGAACTGCTAGGTTGGCAGGAGCAGGGACCGAGCAACGGGCGCTCACCCCATTGTGGGGGTTCGAACCGTCAACCTGATTGGCAAGTCCTAGGCTCTGTGGTTTAACCCACAACCCAACATACTTCTGAGCAAACATGCTTGGAATAAGACTGCAAGAATGCTTTCACAAGCAACCTTCAAAACACCTTCTAGTCAACCGTACAAACCCACTTGTGAGCACCGTGACCACAAGTAGGACAGACCTGGTTTTAAAGAGGTTGTGCATTCTATCCAAGCAATATAGGTTTTAGTTCCATTTTTCAGGCAACGGGAATACACACACAAAACCACACACCCTTAAAAAAAATCTAATTCCTGGGCACAGCCCAAATGTCACACAGTCTTAATCATTAATTTCAGGTTCTAGGCAACGGATTGTCCCTGGGGCGAACCCTGAGGTGTGTCACCTTTCTTCCCACTTTCAGACCCGACGCACAACTGCTCACGCTGAATGTGGAGACAACAACCACCCTCCCGCGCCCAGCAAGGGCACCTCTGCGCGCCTCCCTGTGCGTAGAGGTCAAACTAAAGCCCTGCTCTTCCTGATAGATTTCGGAAGAGCTCTTCTCCATAGCGGAGGTGATGATGACTCACTGAATGCACACATGAAGTAAACAAATAAAAAGTTAGCAGCAGCAAAGTTGGATACTTGCAAGCCTGCAAAACCCCAAGAGGTGCGAGAGATTTGGAGAGAAGGAGAAGGAAGAGGATCCGCGCGCGCGCATGTGGAAGTTGGGCTCTCCCAACTCTGATGCGCCTGGGAGGGACCACCTGATCCCCTTGGCGGGGGTGGTGGGTGGCACCCATACCACCTGAGTCACCCCTTTCTTTCTTTCTTCCTCCCTCCGCGTCCTCGCTCGGTCTCCATGGCGCGCGCGCAGCCCGGCCAAGTTCCTTGGAACTTCGCCTCCCTCTGACGCAAACAATCGTCGCGGGGCGCCGGCCTCTCCTCCCTCGCAGCCAATGGGAAGTTGGGGGAGCCCCGGGCGGGGACCAATCACGGGGCGCTGGACGCTTCCCCGGTCCGGACTGACCTTCCCCGGGCCGGAGGGGATAAAAGAGCCTAGAGGAGGCAGCCGAGGTTTGGCGGCTGCTGCTGCTGCTGCTGCGCGGTGCTGCCTCTCCTGCGCTCCGGGAAGGGAAGCGGCGATCCAGCTCTGCGCAAGCAGCGGAGGAGAGCGCAGGCCGCGGAGGAGCTGGCGGAGGGCTGGGCTGAGCTGCGTGTGGTTGCCGAGGGCGGAGAGCAGGAGCGAGAGGCGCAGCTCATTCATTGCAGCAGGAAGCCGGCTGGGCTGCAAGGAGCCGGCAAGCGGCGTCGGCGCCCACGCGCAATTTCCCCGCTCCAAGTCCGAGGCGGCATCATCGCCGGCAGCGGAGGAGAGGTAAGGAGGATTCCGCTCGGGCTTCTTTCCCGTCGAGCAGCCGCTTCCCCTGGGCTCCGAGAGGCGTCCGTCCACCCGCCAGTGGGGCGGGCGACCCCTTTCTCTGCAAAAGCAGGAGGCGCAAGGGGAGATCTGGGGCGAAGGAGGAGAGAACTGGGGGTGCGGGAGGCGAAGATGGAGATCTGGGAAGAGGAGGGAAGGAGGGAGGGAAGGGCGCCTCGAAATGATGCGGGGGAATCGGAGAATTGTCAAGCTGGAAGGGACCCTCAAGGATCAACTAGTCCATCCCCCCCTGCAGTGCAGGAATCACAACGGGAAGCATCCAGGACAGATGGCCGTCCAACCTCTGCTTGAAAACCTCCCAAGGAAGGAAGAAGGAGAGTTTGGGGGGCGGGGAGCTGCAGAGCCTGGGGTCGTGAGGATCTTTCCATTCTGCTCTGAAGCCTTGGCCTCGGAGATCGTTCTCCTAAAAGTAATAAGGTCCTCTCCAGAATGCCATGGGGCAGGAGAGAGAATTTGCCAAGCAAGGAGGGGAGCAGGACTCCTGAGCTTGGCGGTGAGGAGAGGTGGAGGGCCTGGAGAGGGGAGCCTGGGCTTGAGTTGGAAGAAAGGCGAAGGCAGCGAGGTGGGGAGAGCCTAGATCATGGGGCTGCAGCATCTGGAAAGACGAAAGTTGTGGCATTTCATTGGTCTGGAATGGGGAAGGGCTGTAGCTTGGTGGCAGAGCATCTGTCTGGCATGCAGAACGTCACAGGTTCAATCCCCAACATCTCCAGGTATGGCTGAGAGAGACACCCTCCCTGAAACCCTGGAGCTCCACTACTGGTCAGTATGGGCAATACTGAGCTAGATGGACCAAGCAGCTGCCTCACACTGAAAGCACTTGGGGCCCCTCAAAATGACCGAAGTGGCCAATAGAGAGTGTGCATTGAGTGAGTTTTTGTGGTAAATCGCACAACTCAAACCATGTTCACCTCAGCTGCCAGAATGCAACCAGATTTGGCAGCGGAGTGAGGCTGGCGATGTGGCAGCTTCATAGTTGGGTGCAGTCGCACACCCAGTTCACTACACACTGTATTTTTGCATAGCTACACTCAGCTGGGGTTCTCAGGGATGCCAGTTTGTTCATGTGAACTGAGGCTCCTGTCACGAGCCTGCCAGCTGATTCGCTGTGACACCTCCTCATAGTTTGTCCCTTCCCACCAACGACCGAGGTGACGTTCTCAGTTGTTTCATACCAAGCTTCTCTGAGCCAGGAAGCGAATACCTTTCAACTTCTCAGCAAGCGCCAGTATGACAGAAAACTGTGTTTCTGAGTTGGCTGGCAGAGTTCCCTCATCTCAGGGGTATCAATAGGAAGAGAGAGCCGCAGCAGTGACAACAGCGTGCTTTGATAATCCTCCTGAGCTGGGCTCAAAAGATGCCGGAAAGGAGAATATCCTTCTAAAAAGCAACAACTTTTGCCCCATTAGGTGCTTGGGAAACCCACCAGCTCCAGAGCCTGTAAGGCAGTCCTTTTCCAAACTCTGGTGGTCAGTCGAGCCAACCTCACAGGGTTGTTGTTGGGGTTTATTTTATTTTTTTTAAATAAATATTTATTAAAGTTTTCACAATATTACATAATGAAAAAGAAAAAAGAAAGAATACAAACAGTTAAAAACAGTTCCATCTTTTTGTCACTTATCTTTCATTTACTTGTTTCCCAGACCTCCTCATACCTCCCTTTTTTGTATTCCAGTTCAATTCATTAGTTCAGCAATTCCTTTCCCTCCTTATTTTATCCTGATCTTTAATCTTAATATATTATAACATTAAATTTTTACCTGTTAAAAATCCAATTTTTTTCATATTCTTTTATACCATTACAGCTAGAAACCACTTAACTTCAATCCAACATCATTCTAACATTCATTAATTTTACAATATTTCTGTAAATAGTCTTTAAATTTCTTCCAATCTTCTTCCACCGACTCTTCTCCCTGGTCTCGAATTCTGCCAGTCATTTCCGCCAATTCCATATAGTCCATCACCTTCATCTGCCATTCTTCCAGAGTGGGTAGTTCTTGTGTCTTCCAATACTTTGCAATAAGTATTCTTGCTGCTGTTGTTGGGGTTTAAATGAGGAGAACCACGGATATGGCACCTTGAGCTCAATGGACAAAAAGGTGGGATATAAATTCAATAATAAATAAATGTATTTTTAAAAGTTGCCATCCAGGGAGCCTCCCCCACCCCTGCACTCACTCCACAAACTTTGGCATCATCTCCTGCACACACACACACACACACACAGCAATCCAATACATTGAGAGAGCACTGGGTTGTTGTCAAGAGTTGCTACAAGGAAGAAAATAAATAAATGGGAAGTCACATTACTGCATGCGTTATACTGATTGGGAATCTGGGGGTGCAGAGGGAGCGTAGGGAAGATTTGTAGTTTGCTACCTTTCTGAATTTTAAATCTGCACAAATTCTGGGTTTCGGATGCATGGAGCTGGAGCAGCCCATTGAGGTTCCACGAAGAAAGAGTAGCAAATGAAGCTGCCTTATACCATAGAATTGTAGAGTTGGGATGCCAAGAGTCATCAACCAGTGTGGTGTAGTGGTTAAGAGTGGTGGACTCGTAATCTGGTGAACCGGGTTCGTGTCTCCGCTCCTCCACATGCAGCTGCTGGGTGACCTTGGGCCAGTCACACTTCTCCAAAGTCTCCCAGCCCCACTCACCTCACAGAGTGTTTGTTGTGGGGGAGGAAGGGAAAGGAGATTGTTAGCCGCTTGGAGACTTCCTTAGGGCAGTGATAAAGCAGGATATCAAATCCAAACTCTTCTTCAAGTCCAAGCTCCTGCTAAGCAGGAATATAAACTGAAGCCTCCACGACAGATGGCCATCCAATCTCTGCTTTAAAAAAACTCCCAAGGAAGGAAGAGTCCAAATTAAAACATTGGTTTATCTAGCTCAGTATTGCCTAGACTGGTTCAGTGGCAGACAATCCAGCTCATCTGTTGTCTATACACTGCCTGGTAGCAGCTCTCTAGCTTTCAGACATTTCCAATATGGCCTGGTTTTGGATTGAACCCAAGACTATTTTGCATGCATGTTCTGCCACTGAGACACAGTCCTTCCGCCAATTTGCTTCACCATGTCAAGAACTGCGGTTCTGAAGCTCATACCGTTCCAAGAGCTTCAGTTGTAATTCTCGTTCAGTCTTTGACGTGCTGTTTATGCCTCAAACTTTGACTTTCATAACCTATCTTTTGCCTCTTTGGGGGTCAAAGCAAGCTGATCTCCTCCCACTATTTTTTGAGATAATAATAATAATAATAATAATAATAATAATAATAATAATAATAATAATTTATTATTTGTACCCTGCCCATCTGGCTGGGTTTCCCCAGCCACTCTGGGCAGCTTCCATAGAAGCCAAAAAACACTAAAATATCACACATTAAAAACTTCCCTGAACAGGGCTGCCTTAAGATGTCTTCTGAATGTCAGGTAGTTGTTTATCGCTTTGACATCTGATGGGAGGGCGTTCCACAGGGCGGGTGCAACTACCGAGAAGGCCCTCTGCCTGGTTCCCTGTAGCTTTGCTTCTCGCAATGAGGGAACCGCCAGAAGGCCCTCGGCGCTGGACCTCAGTGTCCGGGCCAAACAATGGGGGTGGAGACGCTCCTTCAGGTATGCTGGGCCGAGGCCGTTTAGGGCTTTAAAGGTCAACACCAGCACTTTGAATTGTGCTTGGAAACGTACTGGGAGCCAATGTAGGTCTTTCAAGACCGGTGTTATGTGGTCTCGGCGGCCGCCCCCAGTCACCAGTCTAGCTGCCGCATTCTGGATTAGTTGTAGTTTCCGAGTCACCTTCAAAGGTAGCCCCACGTAGAGCACATTGCAGTAGTCCAAGCGGGAGATAACTTAATGATAAATGCCTGCTCAACAGAGTTTGGCGCAATCTAAGGGTGTTGCAAGGCATGCTCTTCATTCTGTTACACCAGGAACATCCAGTCAATGAATTTGACATCGGTCACATTTACACATGATACCTTTATGGCACTTTGAACAGTCTTGGCTTCCCCCAAAGAACTCTGGGAGCTGTAGTTTGTTATGGGTGCTACAATTCCCATAGTTCTCTGGGAAGAAGGATTCACTGTTAAACCACTCTTATTTCCTAACATTTCTCAACACCTTTCACAAGCTACAGCTCCCCAAATTATTCAGGGGAAACCATGGTGATTTGAAGTGGTATCACAGTGCTTTAAATGGTGTGAATGTGACCATAGATACCATATTTTTCACTCTATAAGATGCACCAGACCATAAGACGCACCTAGGTTTTGGAGGAGGAAAACAATAAAAAAAATATTCTGAATCTCAGAAGCCAGAACAGCAAGAGGGATCGCTGCGCAGTGAAAGCAGCAATCCCTCTTGCTGTTCTGGCTTCTGTGATAGCTGCACAGCCTGCATTCGCTCCATAAGACGCACACACATTTCCCCTTACTTTTTAGGAGGGAAAAAAGTGAGTCTTATAGAGCAAAAAATACGGTAGCTTTGTAAGTTAAATCAAAATAGATGTCATGTGGCTTTGGGGGGGGGGGTAATATTCCTTATCCTATCCTAGGAAACCTCAAGGGCAATGGCCCTGAACAGATCTTTGCCTACAAGTTGTTTAGATTCCAGGTGTCCGGTAAAAGCTAACTTTGCAGTTTTCAGTTTCACCTGCCTTAAGGGAAGCTGTTTGCAGTCCGGACCAGATTTCAGCTGCCCTGTTTGTTCAACTAGCTCTTCCCTCCCGGTTTTATTATATTTTTTTAAAAGGGACATGGGGTAGTGGGGGGAGGAGAGGAAAGTTAATTGCTAACTGTTGTGCTGAAAATCAGGAGGCACAAGAGGTGAAAGGATGAGGGGAGAAGTGTCCGTACTCCTTGCAGACTTTGTTGGGGGCTTAGGCAATTATTATCTAGAGCTGCTTAAGTTTCTGCTGCAGAATGGAGGACATTGCAGACAGTGGCTAAATCAGCCAGAGGGTTTGGTGGGATGCACAAGTCCTGTGATCTTCAGATGGAGGGCGGCATACAAATTTAATAAATAAAATAGCATAAAATTAAAAGTCCACTGTGATGTGGGAGGTGGGGAGGAAGGCAGAGGAGTTAGTGGAGGGAAAGAGAAGGCTCTCTGGACATCAACATTTAAAAAACCCCTGTAATTATTTAATTTTGAATTGATATCCCACCTTTTTGTCCATTGAGTTCAAGCTGGCATATACGTGGTTCTCCTCTTTCCTCATTGAACCCCCACAACAACCCTGTGAGGTAGGATAGACTGAAAGCAACTGGCCCAAGGTGGCCAAGTGAAGTTCACAGCTGGGTGGGGATTTGAATCCTCGGTCTCCCAGGTTCTAGTCCAGCACTCTAACCACTGTGCCACGTCTACTTAGGATTGCAGCCCCGCCATAGAGTGATGCTTAATTACTTTTATAATTTAGAGCAGGCATAGGCAAACTCCAGCCCTCCAGATGTTTGGGACTACAATTTCCATCATCTCTGATCAGTGGTCCTGTTAGCTAGGGATGATGGGAATTGTAGTCCCAAACATCTGGAGGGGCGGAGTTTGCCTATGCCTGATTTAGAGACTCCATCGCATGGCAGAGCTTCTATGCTAGCTTGTCTAAATGCATTCCCCTCATCTATATTGTTTGGAAGGTTTCAAAAAAAATCCTCTCCCAGAACAGATTTTGTTCCTGTAATGAGAAAACACCAGATACAATACACCACATAATTTTGGGTTGCCCTCTTCTCAACACCCATCAGAGATCTCCTAGTGACTCCCTTACTCTGCAAAATATCAATTTGCAGAGAGTCTGTAATCCGATATTTGTTGAGGGATGATACTCCCGAAACTATCAAGATAGTCTCGTGATACTTAGCCGAGATTTCTAAATCTAAAGTTGCCTGATTTATTCAATGGTGGTTATCTAGTCTTTTTATTGTATGTGTTTGAATTATCAGTGTATTTGGATGACTTTGTATGATTTTACTGTTTTAACTTATGCCAATAAAGGCTAGTTACAACTAAGTTACAACAACACCGCTCCACGCTGGGTGGTGCTGGAAGGAACATAGGGAGCGGCCTTTGGCCGTGGCCCTTGGTCCATCTAGCTCAATATTGTCTGATCTACTGAGCCAAGTGGACCAATGGCCTGGCAGCTTTCTATAGTCCCGTGAAGTCACTGGTAAGACTACTTTTGCTCTCAGAAAGCCTTCTTTTGGAGTTGAAGGTGCCTTTGGCTTGGCCATACGGTTTGGGTACTGTACAGGTATTTTGAGAACACGTGTTTCTGAACTACACAGAGTTGCTTGATGAAAGCACATGAATAAATGCCATTACACTCAGGGGGGAGGGGGGACTTAGTGTTAGTTATAATAATTTTTATTTGTATCCCGCCCATCTGCCTTGGTTGCCCCAGCCACTCTGGGTGGCTTCCAACAAATATAAAAGCTTAATGAAACATCAAACATTAACCGCTTCCCTATAGAGGGCTGCCTGCAGATGTCTTCTAAAGGTTCTGTCAACACCAACACTTTGAATTGTGCTTGGAAATGTACTGGGAGCTAGTATAGATCCTTCAGGACCGGTGTTATATGCTCTCGGAGGCCATTCCCAGTCACCAGCCTGGCAGCCATGTTCTGGATTAGTTGTAGTTTCTGAGTCACCTTCAAAAGTAGCCCCACGTGGAGCGCATTGCAGTAGTCCAAGCGGGAGATAACCAGCGCATGTCATAAGGGCCGAACAACACATTATGGGAGAGTTCTGTGGTTGATCTCCTGCTTCTCAAAAAAAAAAAAAAAAGGTTCATAAAAAACTGAGCAGCGTCAATCTGCTGATGTTTTTGTCTTTATTTTAATGCAGCTGGGCGTGGGGGTCTGAATTTGAACGGAACTATAGCACTGGGGAATTAAGGTGTTTTGACACCCACACACCCATGATGTTTTCCTGGTCCAAATTGCCTCGCTCCCCAAACTGCAGTTAGCTTTGCAAGATTGCGGGGGCACAAAGTAAAACACACGCTAAATTGGGAATAGCCAAAGTGGCGCATTTCAGGTGTTGTTGGGCTGGAGTTCCCATCACCCAAGACCAGTGGCCTTTGTGTGCATGCACAACTTTTGGTGTCGAAGAGCACCCTCTGATAAGAATTGTACGATGGGCTCAGAAGGGCAACGTCTGAGTGGGCAGCGGTGTGCTTGTGTGTCCTAATCATTGTGCTTCTTCCTTTCCCAGCGTTCTCACCTCTCTTGGGCCTTCATGAAGAAACGGCTTGGTAGACCATTGGGAAGCCTCCTTCCTTGACGCGCCACCCCAGCGATGCCCTGGAACATCAAATGGCTGGGCAGCTACAGCAGCCACAGCTCCCAGTCCCAGAAGCAATGCAAGAAGTCCTCCTTTGCCTTCTACCAAGCGGTGAGGGACCAGCTGCCCGTGTGGCTGTTGGAGGACATGAGGCGCATGGAGGCTTTCCACTGGCAGGAAGGGGGCAAAGTCAGCACCTACTCCCCTTCCGAGGCCCTCCTCTACGCCCTGGTGCATAACCACCAGCCTTACGCCCGCTACCTGCTGAGCAACTTCCCTCAGAGTGCCCTGGCTATCCCCAGCCTTCACTTCAGCTGCTGCCATTCCTCCGCTCCTCACTTGGCTATGGCTGTGCGCTACAACCGCGTCCACATCCTTCTGGAGATCCTGAAGGCCATCAGAGACTTCCCGGCGAGCGAGCGGGCCAGCTATTTGGACCGCAGAGGGTGCAGCCGAGTGGAAGGAGGCAAGACCGCCCTCCACGTGGCTTGTGAGCTGGTGAGGCCCGAGTGTTTGCTGCTGCTGCTGGGCCACGGGGCCTCACCCTGCCTTGTTGACTGCACGGGGAACACACCCTTGGACCTCCTCCTGCAGCAGATCTGGGAGAGCCCGGCCTCGAACCTGCGCACCAAGCTGCTTCTCCTGGACTCCCTGTTCCTCTTTGTGCCTCGGGGCTCCCACTGTGCCATGAAGCAGCAGCTGCTGCAGGACTCTGAGCAATGGCAGGACCTGCTGGGGAAGCCCAGGTTCCAGTGGCTGGCGGGCTTAGCGCCTCCCTCCCTCTTTGTGAGTTCCATGCAAGTCTTAATCGGGACCATTACGCCAGATCAGTTCCCAGAGGCGCTGGACGACCTGCCTTTGCCACACTTCCTGAAGCCCTTGGACCTGAAACTGAAGAGTTAAGAACTTTCCCCCCGGGACGTCCTTCCTTCTTCGCAGTTCCCGCTTGCGTGATGAAAATAGGGCTCTCGGCTCTTGCGCGGAGAGCCGGTGTGTTTAATATAAAAACTGTGGGAGCGGGAGAAGCATTTGTTTTCATTAGAATTTGTTTTTTTAAAGCCCTGACTGTGGTGTTGTCTTTTATTTGAATGTGGTGGAATACCTGCAGAGCGTTTGAAAGGAAATGTTTTGCCTTATGGTGAAGTGCAGATATTGAAAGCAAGCTTTGACCCTCCAGATGCTGTTGGACTCAATGGCCAAGGGCTATGAGAATTGGAGGCTAGCAGTATTTGGAAGGCTACATGCTCCTCGTGCATGTCTGAAAATGCAACGTAGGTGTTCAGAGCTGAGGCTAGCAGCCTAAATAATTAGATAAATCAGGGCTAGCCAACTTGCTGTCCTCAAGGCTTTGCTGGGCTCCAGCTTCCAATATCCCTGAATAGTCATGATGGAGTCAGCAATGTTGACGGTACCAAGTAGGCCATTCCTGCAACGTGAAAATTGGCCGCTGCTGCAAGCCTTCACTTCATATTATACAGTCATACCTTAGATTCCAAACGCCTTGATACTCGGACGTTTTGGCTCCCAAACACCGCAAACCTGGAAGTGAGTGTTCCGGTTTGCAAACGTTCTTTGGAACCCAAATGTCCAATGGGGCTTCCATGGCTTCCAATTGGCTGCAGGAGCTTCCTGCAGCCAATCAGAAGCCGTGCTTAAGCACAAACATTGGTAACTCACAAAGCAGGTCCAAACCTTACTGTGATTTCCCGGAACGCTCATAAAAATGATTTGGATTGCACAGTCCTTTTCCATCCTTATCCTCAGAGGAGAAGGCTGTCCATGGCTATTCGTCATGATGGCAATATTACCTCCAGTTCCACAGACAACATGCCTCTCAAATACCATATGCTGGAGATGAGGGGTAGGGAGCGTGCCAAGGGGCACATGCCGTGGGGCTTTGCAAAGGCGTGGGGCTTTTAACCTTTGTTCTGATCCACTCAGAAGGCTTATGCACCTGCCAGCACATCCACACCTCTTGGGAGTGCGTTCCACAGCAATTATATGGGGTTGGAATATCGTTTTAAACATAGATGTGGAACCATGGGGTGCATTCCAGAGAGGGCGAACATGGAGGAATATTTATATTGCACCAAAACACAGTTGTTAGGTTATTATAAATAACTAATCCACCTGGTCCCCGAATGCATTCTTTTATCTCCCCTCCCCCTTTCGTATTCCAGTACTTTGCAAAAGATGCCCATTTGCCGTTAAGAGAGTTGTTACTTTATCTGCCTTCGGCTGGATGTGAATAACAGCACAGCCCATAGAAAGAGAAAAGCACAGAGGGTTTGGGTTGAAGGAAGATGCTTTGTGCAGGCAATTGATCCATATTAGCTCATCATCCCCAGTTCCACCTTGAGATGCCAAGTATCACACCTGGGGGGCCTCTTACAAGCCAGGCATGTTTCCCACAACTGACCTGTCAGCAATTCAAATCAGTGGAATCTGAGAAACTGATGCTTTGATCCAGCTGAACATGCAGGCATCTGCCAGGGATAGATAATCAGCAATAGCACTGTTGTGATGTCCCCCTCGTTCATGAGTAGCAGCTTGGCAGCATCACTGATATATAGACCAGGGCAATGTGTGCACATTCCCAGCAAAGGAACATCATCTACAGGATTCATTTACATGTGTGGTTCGTCCCCCATTTATAAAGAGGTGAGTGGAAGAGGCGCTAAAGGATCCTGCAGTCCTGTGGGTGTTTGCAGTGGTTCAGGAGTGGCATATTGGCTAATCTGCCAGCCTGAAATCACTTAACACAGGATAGGATGGAGGGACAGTACCATACCACTTACCACTTCAAGCTTCCCGTCCAGGGGTTTCTGTGCTATTTAACTGAACACCTGCTTCAAAAATGGCAGATTCTTAGACTCACCCTTTAATCAGCTCCACCACCCCTCCCCCCCTTTTTTGCAAAATCAGTATCGCCACAGATTTCCCTTTTCCTAGGAAGCAGAAAGTGACTAATAAAAGATAAAGGTAAAGGGACTCCTGACCATTAGATCCAGTCGCGGGCGACTCTGGGGTTGCGGCGCTCATCTCACTCTACTGGCTGAGGGAGCCGGTGTACAGCATGGAAACGCTGTTTACCTTCCCGCCGGAGCGGTACCTATTTATCTACTTGCACTTTGATGTGCTTTTGAACTGCTAGGTTGGCAGGAGCAGGGACTGAGCAACGGGAGCTCACCCCGTCGCGGGGGTTCAAACTGCCAACCTTCTGATCGGCAAGCCCTAGGCTCTGTGATTCAGACCACAGCGCCAGGGTTGCCATATTTCAAAAAGTAAAAACCAGTTCACCCCAAAGGTTTTTTGGCAAGACCCCCCCCCCAACAAAAAACATTTTTAGACAACTGAACTGCCAAAGATCAAAGCACCACCTTTCAGAAATTCCCCCGGATGTCAACTCCGCTTTTGAAATCCTGGTAATGTCCAGACGTATGGCAGCCCTATAAAAGAGATCTTGCCGTATGCTGGAAAGAGTTGCTAAATAAATAAATTATTGAGAAATGCAGATGCTGGCCACATTCACACCAGGCCTTTAAAGCACTATGGTACCTCTTTAAAGAGCCGCAGTTTCCTCCAAATAATTCTGGGAGCTTTGGTTTGTGAAGAGTGCTGAGGGTTGTTAAGAGACCCCTATTCCCTTCAGAACTGCAGCTCTCAAAGTTGCCTGTCAAGATGGCAACTTAAGATTGGTTATTCAGCTACTTTGGGAATTGTAGATCTGGGAGGGGAATAGGGGTCTCCCCTAACAGCTCTCAGCAGCACCCTTCACAAACTGCAACTCCCAGAATTATTGGGGGGCGGGGGCGAGAATCCTGACTGTTTAAAGTGATCTCAGAGTGCTTTATATGTGCAGTGTTAATGTGGTCGCTGTGGCTTCAGTCACTAAGCCCTCTTGATTCTTAAAATCTACCCTTCCTCCTTTGCTTAACACTCACCCAGAAAAAGCACTACTGATCTGAAAAGCTTGTTCACTCTTTCATAACAATTTGGTTGGTCGCGGAATTCGGAATGTTCCCAAAATAAAAGCGTACCCTTCAGTACCCGCAAGAAAAAAGCACCGATTTTAACCTACCGTAATTTCTCCACTCAGTTTTATTTCAGATCCTTCAAGTGTCCCTATTTTCCAGGGACAGTCCTGGATTTACAGAAGCTGTCCCGGTTTCTGATTTGATGCCGGAATGTCCCGCTTTTCCTTAGGGCAGGGGTGCCCAAACTTTTTTCAAAGAGGGCCAGATTGGATGAGTGAGGGCCGACCAAAGTTCTTGAGCTTTTTTCAGGATTGAAGTTGTTGAACCTTTTTTAAAGATTTGACCCCAATCAATAAACTGCCACAGGAGCCAGATAAAACCATCCAGGGGGGCGGATTAGGCCCCCCAAAACGGACTTAGTACATGCCTGCCTTAGGGTGTCCCTGTTTTCATCAGAGAAATGTTGGAGGGTATGGAGTTATGCGACCCCTGAGCCAAGGAGATAAGTAACTACAATTCTTAGAAGACATCTGAAGGCAGCCCTGTATAGGGAAGTGTTGTTGTTGTTTTTTAAAAAAAGTAATGTTTTACAGTGGTGCCTCGCAAGACGAAAAGAATCCGTTCTGTGATTCTCTTCGTCTAGCGGTTTTTTCGTCTTGCGAAGCAAGCCCATTGACGGATTAGCAGATTAGCGCTATTAGCGGCTTTAAGCGGCTTTAAGCGGCTTATCTGCTGATCGGATCAGCTGATTAGTGGCTTAGAAAAAGGGGGGGAAAGGGAAAAAAACCCGCAGGAACTCGCAAGACATTGTCGTCTTGCGAAGCAAGCCCATAGGAGATTCGTTTTGCGAAGCACCTCCAAAACGGAAAACTCTTTCGTCTAGCTAGTTTTCCGTCTTGCGAGGCATTCGTCTTGCGGGGCACCACTGTATTATGCTTGTTGCTCAGTCTGTAGAGCACGACACTCTTAATCTCAAGTTCATGGGTTCAAGTCCCATGCTGTGCAGAAGATTCCTGTATTGCAGGGGGTTGGGCTAGATGACTCTGGGGAGTCGATTCCAACTCTATAATTCTATGATTCTACTCCCCCGGATCCTCGTTAGGATCCGGAATTCATTAATGCTTTGGAAAGGTGTTGGGACTGCCAAAGGCTTTGAACAAGAGGCCTACTGTTCTGACACGGAGTATTACCTCACAAGCAGCGATTCTGTTTCCTAACACTTGACAGCATGCCCAAATCGGGCCTTTCAAAGGGGTCACTCATCGTCATCATCACTGTGGCCTTTCTGCAGGGGCTGCTGGCTGGAAAAGAAAGGAGGGGAAAGGCAGCTAATGCCCATTATACAGCTGCTGTCATGCTTAATAAAGCTATCTGGGGTTGCTATGTCAACCAAACTAATGGGCCCCAAGGCCAGCTTCCAAAAATGGCCGCCACAGAGCAAGAAAGGGAAAGGGAGAAATCCCTTTCGCCTACAAAAGAAAGAGAAATATACTTTTATTTTAGTCAGGATTCATCAAGGGTATATTTCAATCCCGTTTCCAATCAATTCAGCCCTGGAATATGTGAAGACTATGTCTAGGAAGAAGAGAGTTACTCTGACCATGTGCAAAGTATCTCTCCTTCACCGTTGAGTATTCGTCGTCAAAATGCACACACCCATGGCAGACGTTTCCGGTGCTGAGCTGATTGTATATTTATTTAATTAACAATATTGATATGCCATTTAATCATCAAAACCTGGAAGCAGTTTATATAAAATATACATAAAAATTACCGATGAAAGCAAAAATGATTTAGCCTAAAAAAAAATATTCCCAAATAAAATACCAGCATTTTTTTTAAAAAAGCATACCTTATAAAAGACATACAAAAAGGCCTATGAAATTTACATGTCTGGGGAGGCTTTCTTCAACAAAATTATTTTTTAGCAGGAGCTGGAAGAAGTACAGTGAAGGTGTCTGACTAATCAAGGGGCAACAAATCCCATAAACTGTGACTCTTTCCCACCCTACCATATATGAGAAAAAAAATGAGAATTGCAATGATAGAACACTGTTCTGTTCATTGCGTAAAAATGGGAATCATTTTGAAAATCTAGTTTACAAACGACATGGAAGGAGGTTGGAAGGCAATAAGATCTCTGATTTAATAATCATAATAATAATAATGGCTTTTAATTGTGTGTTTTGTATGCATAATGTTGCAAACTTCTGTGGTGTTCTTTATGGCTAGCAGTATATACCGTATTTTTCGCACTATAGGACGCACTTTTTCCCCTCCAAAAATGAAGGGGAAATGTGTGTGCGTCCTATGGTGCGAATGCAGGCTTTTGCTGAAGCCTGGAGAGCGAGAGGGGTCCGTGCGCACCAACCCCTCTCGCTCTCCAGGCTTCAGGAAGCTATCCCAAGTCATGCAAGCCCGGCGGGATGTCCCGCGGGCTCGCAAGGCTTGCGGGCAGCAGCCTGCACCCAAAAGCTGGGGACAGCGGGGAGGCGCAGAGCCGCCACCCCGCTATTTCCCGACCTGATCTGGAGGCTGGCGGGGGGAGAAGCAAGCCTGCTTCTCCCCCCCCCCAGCCCCACAAGCTCGGGGGATAGGGGGATGGCGAAGCGCCGCCACCCCGCTATTCCCCGACCTGATCTGGAGGCTGGGGGTGGGAGAAGCAAGCCTGCTTCTCCCCCCCCCCAGCCCCACAACCTCCAGATCAGGTCGGGGAATAGCGGGATGGCGGCGCTCCACCATCCCGCTATTCCCCCACCTGATCTGGAGGCTGGGGGAGGGAGAAGCAAGCCTGCTTCTCCCCCCCACCAGCCCCACAACCTCCAGGCTTCAGGAGAGCCCCACCGCCAGCCCCACAAGCTCGGGGGACAGCGGGAGAGGCGCAGCGCGCCCTTCCCGCTGTCCCCCGACTTGGCTAGAAGGCTGGCGGGGGGAGAAGCCTGCTCCTCCCCGTCGCCAGCCCCGCAAACTCGGGAGACAGCGGCAGGGGTGCAGCGCGCCTTTGCCGCTGTCCCCCGACTTGGTTAGAAGGCTGGCCCAGCCCCGCAAACTCGGGGGACAGCGGGAGAGGCGCAGCGCGCCATCCCGCTGTCTCCCGACATGGTTTGGAGGCTGGCGGAAGGCTTCCTCCTCCCCCAGCCCCGCAAGCTCCCAGAGCGATGCCAAAGCTGCGCGCAGCTTCGGCATGGCTCTGGGTCCCGTTCTGGGGGAGGGGGAAGCTCGGGCTTCCCCGCCCCAGCCCCGCGCCTGGCGGGGGGGGAATAATTTTTTTTTGCCTTTATTTCCCCCCCCCCCCAAATCTAGGTGCGTCCTATGGACCGGTGCGCCCAATAGTCCGAAAAATACGGTAAATATTAACGATTTCAATAAATAAAAAGCGGGATGGCGAATCCCTTTGCAGACATAACAGAAGATTAATTAAGGAAATCTTTATTCCTCAAGTCTAGTCTCAGGATTGAGGGAGTCAAATGCATTTGAAGAGAACAGGCCAGCCAACATCACAACTAGTTTTGCCTATTATACCGCGTACTTCCCACTACGTATCAGTCAGAGGAAGGTTCTGGAATTGCCGCACAATTGGCCACAAGCAGCCTGCTCCTGGGACACTCTGCAATCGTTTCTACACAGTCTGGGGGTGGCGGCGTTTGACCTTGCCTGGCGGAGAAGTATTCCGCTCAGTTGATTTCAGAAAACAGTTATCTTTCTAGGCCAAGAGGTGTTGCATCACTCGTCCCCTATCACATTCGCAGCCCAAAGGAAAGGGGGGGGGGGAGCAGCAAAGCATTGAGATCAAGTGTCAGGCTCAGAGGAGACGGAGATAGCAGCGTGTAGCTTAGACACGCTTGAACTCACGGAAATCCCCAAGCTTTATAAACACACTAAGATACTTAGCATTGGAACCCTGCATGATTTTTGTACATGCATTGGGAGAAAAACCCACAACCTTGCCTACAGCGAAAACTATTTTTCCTTCTGCACCTTTTCTTTTAAGCTTGATTCACCTGCTGCCCTGTGATTAGGTAAGGTAAAGGTAAAGGGACCCCTGACCATTAGGTCCAGTTGTCGCCGACTCTGGGGTTGCGGTGCTCATCTCGCTTTATTGGCCGAGGGAGCCAGTGCACAGCTTCCGGGTCATGTGGCCAGTATGACTAAGCCGCTTCTGGCGAACCAGAGCAGCGCACGGAAATGCCGTTTACCTTCCCGCTGGAGCGCTACCTATTTATCTACTTGCACTTTGACATGCTTTTGAACTGTTAGGTTGGCAGGAGCATTATGGGACAGAGCAACGGGAGCTCACCCCGTTGCGGTGATCCAAACCGCCGACCTTCTGATCAGCAAGTCCCAGGCTCTGTGGTTTAACCCACAGCGCCACCCGCGTCCCGTGATTAGGTAGTTATCCTTAAAATAAAAATTTTAAAACGGCTTTTATCGACCCATGGTTTTCTCCCAGGCCCTGACAAAAAGAACTCTCAGCCCAGTTCTCGAAACAGCATCTTGGACGTTTGCATGTGCAAGTGGAAAGAACATGACCAGGATATGTGCTGATGCTCCTCTGTTTGCAGGATCTTCGGAGTGGCAAAGATGCTGCACAATGGCCACAGCCTCTCTGTTTACATTGGAAGGGGAAAGAGGAGGTGGAGGGGTGGAAAGGGAGCTTGTGCGATTGTTCCAAGATTCCCCAGATGTTCTGCCTTCTAAAGGCCCTCCAAGGATGCCAGAGGTTTTCTGTAGAAACAGCTGTCATACTCTGGCAAGCCACTTATGTCATACCCACGCTGTAAATTTAAAGCACGTAGCTTCCTCCCTCCCCCCCCCCCCCAAATCCTGGGAAGTGTAGTTTGGGTTAAAGGTGCTGGGAATTGTAACTTTGTGAGAGATTAAGAATCCCAGGATTTTTGGGGGGAAAGTAATGTGCTTCAAATGTATTTCATATGTCTGGTTACAGGAAAGCCCTTTTAAGGGACAAAGGAAGTTAATTCAAATAGCCATAGAGAGCTGTCAACCACCTATGTTGCCACTAAGCCACACATCACTTTTCCTTTGTTTGGGCAACGGATCAGATCAGCTGGCTGGCCAATACTACCCTGTTCTTTGGAGAAGGAGACGAAAAATATGTACAGAAAATGCGGCATTCCTTTTTCTCGTCTGCCTCTCGTTTCTACATCCTCTTGGCAAGGAATGACCCATCTGTCCCCTTCAATAAGTAACCTGGTTTATTCAGCCATGAAGAAATTCCTCCTTGGCCTCAATACACCATCACAGAAGATACTCAGATTGTGTTGTATTCAAGAAGAGCAAATTGACTGTACACTGGACAACCCAGCCTCCCCTCCCCTCTCTTCCTTTGGCCTCAGAGAAGCCTTGCTGCACACCTGAGTTAGAAATCACCAACCCTGTTTGATGAACCATTTCCATCACCAACACTTCTGCATGCAGAAATCAAGGTTGAGCAGGTAACACAAGCCTGTGTCCCCTGTCAAATGAGAGAGGGGTGGCGGAGGTCCACAGATTGAACAAGAAGTGCGGGGGGGGCGCACACCACACAGCCAGACTAGGCCCACAGTTCAGACATCACTTTTGAACTTATATTTTGCATGTTTGCAACTTAGATAGTAGTTATAAACCTGCCTTCTTTTTGCTTCTGTAGATTATGTAAGTAAATACTACTTTTACTTCTTCACAAAACAATGTGTTTGATTGTTGCTTTTAAGGGGGAGAAAAGCTGTTTCTTCAGTTGACACACAACTTGGTTTGGCTTATTGGCAGAGCCACAATCGCTTAAAAATGAAATTCTGAATTTGGACACCCCCTGCCTTCCATATTCATTAGGGACCCCTTCAGACTGGTATTTTAATTTTGCAGCTGTATTCTGCAACCTGTCATTGATGCTGTAATAGTGCAGGATTTATACAGGAGCGTCCACACTGCTTTATTACTACTAGTTCTGCGATGCTCCCTCAGTTTTACCACATTCTTGCCGCCTGGAGAGGCACTCTTGCAATATAGTGCAACGAAAACAGGACAAAACAAAACAAACCCCTTGAACATTTAAAGTGATGGGATTTTAGCAGGGCGTGCACAGACTGGAAACAAAGCAGTAGGTCTGCCCCTGAAGCTTTCAGGCAAACACAGTACTGAAAGGATCACCTATAACCACTCACATAACCATCATGAGTACAAGTCACTGTGAACACACAGTAAAAAGGATGTCTTTTGAGGGACCCTAAGACCCTAAGGGTGGCGCTGTGGGTTAAACCACAGAGCCTAGGACTTGCCAATCAGAAGGTCAGCGGTTCAAATCCCCGCGACAGGGTGAGCCCCCATTGCTCTGTCCCATAATGCTCCTGCCAACCTAGCAGTTCGAAAGCACGTCAAAGTGCAAGTAGATAAATAGGTACCGCTCCTGCGGGAAGGTAAACGGTGTTTCCGTGTGCTGCTCTGGTTCGCCAGAAGCGGCTTAGTCATGCTGGCCATATGACCCGGAAGCGGCGCAACTCCAGAGTCGGTCACGACTGGACCTAATGGTCAGGGGTCCCTTTACCTTTAAGACCTGATATTCCTACCTCTCTCTGTAGAGGCTGAGTCACAATCCTTGCAGCTAGAGATGCAAATCCAGCTGTTGCACAAGTAACTTTACCATTTGCATAATGTCTGTAGGTATGCAATAGGCCGGCCCAGCCAACTCGGTATCCAGCAAATTGACTCCAGAACAGGACAGGCTGTTTATGCTGCTGCGTTGCTTGCTTGCTTGCACGGTCTGAAGGTCTGGAAAGCCTGTTTGTTCTGTTCACCGATTGCACAGACAAAGCTCTCTCTTGCAAGTACAGACATGCAGTCTTAATCAGTCACATACTCCATAGCCTTCTCTTTCTTTCTTTCTTTCTTTCTTTCTTTCTTTCTCTCCACCCTCCCTTCTTCGTTTTCTTCTCTTTCTTCTTTGGCATCCTCTCATCGGGATCTTTATTAGGGTCCAGGGACTGAGAGGAGAAAGGAAAGATCCCAGGTGAATGCTGGGAGGGGTTACTCCCTCCTGTGGGTGCTAAGGGTTAAGAACTACCTTTAAGAGAGGACTCCGTATTCTATTTGTAGCTGTTTTGGTTTTATATATATATATATTTACACTAGTTTCCCATGATTTACTGTATTATTAAAAACTTTATTAAAAAATATTAGAATCATACAGTCGTAAGGGACCTCCAGGGTTCATCCAGTCCAACCCCATGCCATGCCCAGTACCTGCTGCGCTCTGGCTGGTTTCATGTTCCAGTGAAATTTCTGCCATTAAGAGGCATCACCTGATTACCTCACACTACCAGCATTCATTTGAAAAGTCCAAGACTCTTGCCAGGTATTTCCTTAAAGCAGGTGGAACCCGGGGCCTTCAAGCTGTGACTCCAATAGTCCCTGACCATTGGTCATATTGGCTAGGACTTATGGGAGTTGGAGATCTAGCCTCATCTGAAGGATAACAGGTTCACCACCTCTGTCCTTAAGGCATGCCTACAATGATAAGCTTGTTCACATTAATCGGACGGACAATAATAATACAGTGGTACCTCTGAATGCGAATGGGATCTGTTCCAGAGCCCCGTTCACATCCAGAGCAGAACGCAACCCACGTCTGTGCGTGTGTGGGTCGCGATTCGCTGCTTCTGCACTTGCACAGAACATCATTTTGAGCGTCTGCGCATACGTGAGCAGCAAAACCGTAATCCATTCCGTTACTTCCGGGTCGCCGCGGAACGCAACCTGAAAACGCTCAACCTGAAGCGTCTTTAACCCGAGGTATGACTGTAATAATAATTTCTTATTTATATCCCGCCCATCTGGCTGGGTTTCCCCAAGCCACTCTGGGCGGCCTCCAACAGAACATTAAAATACAATAGTCTATTAAACATTACAAGCTTCCCTAAAGAGGGCTGCCTTCAGATGTCTTCTAAAAGTCTGGTAGTTGTTTTGACATCTGGTGGGAGGGCGTTCCACAGGGCGGGTGCCACCACTGAGAAGGCCCTCTGCCTGTAACTCATTGTTGCTGAGAGCAGATGAAATACATTCTGACCATGCTCAGAGGCTCCCTTTTTTCCTGTTATTACGGGGCTGAGTCCTGGCACTGAAAACCAGATGTGGAGCTCTGCTCTGCTGAGCCCTGGCCGAACCTTAGCTCTGGTCTTCTTCCTTATTCAGAATAAATGACACCACAGCTGGAGGCAGCAATGCTCCTGAATATCAGTTGCTGGAAACCACAGGAGGGGAGAGTGCTACTCTTGTGTTCGGATCCTGCTTGTTGGCCACTGTGAGAACAGGATGCTGGACTAGATGGGCCCCTGGCCTGATCCAGCGGCAGGCTGATCTCAATTTCTGAATGCTGCAGTTTGCAATTTTTAAAAAAGGAATCTGCTCCAGCTGGGTAGTAGGAAGCCACACAACAGCTGCGAGAGATCTTGAGCCTCTGCAATCTGCAGCCCCTTTGTCCTGAAGTTGAAAGACTCCCGGCTCTTCACCTCCCACTTTGGCACACATGTGTTAGAAACAGTTGCCCAGAAACCGGCAAAACCTTGCAGAGTGTTTCCATGTGCGTGGAGGGATATAAAGCACACGCAGGGAGAGAAAGAAAACATCAAGCACTGGACCCCCTTGGCGTGTGATCTCGCTTCACCGCAAATCAGCTCCACGGGACAGTGTACAGGGGCAGAGAAACCTGGGGGGGGGGGGTGAAATAAAAGAATTAAGGTCTTATATATATATATAATAAATGTTCATGGATTTTCCAGGTGTCTCAGTCTCAGTGTCTCAGTCAGTTTTATTGCACATAGCCAAAGGCTGCTGCAATGTACACAGAATTATTTGACAATTAATAATAATATAATAATAATAATTTATTATTTATACCCCGCCCATCTGGCTGGGTTTCCCCAGCCACTCTGGGCGGCTTCCAAAAGAATATTAAAATACTGTGATACATCAAACATTAAAAGCTTCCCTAAACAGGGCTGCCTTCAGATGTCTTCTAAAAGTCTGGTAGTTGTTGTTCTCTTTGGCATCTGGTGGGAGGGCATTCCACAGGGAAGGCGCCACTACCGAGAAGGCCCTCTGCCTGGTTCCCTGTAACTTGGCTTCTCACAGTGAGGGAACCGCCAGAAGGCCCTCGGTGCTGGACCTCAGTGTCCGGGTCGAACGATGGGGGTGGAGACGCTCCTTCAGGTATACTGGACCGAAGCCGTTTAGGGCTTTAAAGGTCAGCACCTTTAATTAAAAAAATATATACTGAATTGATAAAAAAGACATGTCTGAGGCAGCACAGGAGGGCAGTCCTGGAGCCATTTTGGCTCCCCAACTGACCAAATGTTTTCTCTGCAAGGTCAAAGGAAAATGGAAAAGCCTCCCCATTGTCTTTTCATTCACAAAACCTGTCTTAAGGGTATATCTGTGTATGAATAGGGTGAGCCTGTGCCCTGGCTCAGGAACTAAGTATTTGTCACTACAAAAGACTGGCCAGGCTCCCCAGGGTATCCAACCGAGTAAGCGTTAAAAGGTAACCTGGCAGACAGGAAATAAACAACGGACTCAGATTTCTGCTGTAGACCGCCCCTTCTGTGATGTAGGTATGATGTTTCTGGGGGTGGTCTTGGACTCCAGGGTGGGCAATTTAAAATGTCTATATAAGGGCGGGCACACCTGGGTTCTGGGTCCTCCTCCTTTCCTGCGTGTGAGGGGAGCACCCTGTTGCAACAGTTCAATAAAGATCAGGCTTACTAGCTGCTTTGCTTCTCAATATTCTCTGGTTGGCCTCTGTTCTTTTCTCCAACCAAAGGACTCTATAAGGGCTCTTGTGTCCCCCATAAGGGAATAAGGGCAGATTTTTGTTTAATACAGGGATGACTCAAGGCCCTGCTTCCTTCTGCTGCTGAGGGGGTTCTCTTATAATGGGAGGAAGGTTCTCAGCCACAGGGTGAACTGACTCTCCTCCCAAGGGATGCTGATTTTGCAAGTTAACTGGTAGAGCGGCCAGATTTGGGAAACTGGCATTGCAGAGGAAAAGGCCATAGCTCTGTGGTATCTGCTTTGCATGAAGGAGGTCCCAGCTTGAATCCCCTGCATCTCCAGTTTGGACTAGGAAAAGACTCCTGCCTGAAACCCAGGACAGATGCTGCCAGTCAGTTGCTGGCAATGCTGAGCTAAATCAGGGGTCAGCAAACTTACCGCACCTCAGGCCTGTGTCTCCAGCACCGATCGCGTGGTGGGCTGGAGGATGGGGGAGTGCGCACCCATATGCGTGCGCACACACGATTTCCAGCGCACTTCCAGGTCAGAGGAGCACCGGAAATAGCTTGTGCGCATGTGCATGGGCCTCCTACGACCCGGATGTGCACCAGAAATAACGCTTGCACATGCGCACAAGCTATTTCCAGTGCTCCTCCGACCCAGAAGTGGGCAGCCGTGCCATGCCGTGCCGGTAAGAAGAGGCAGCGGCAGCGAGCGGCAGGGGTTGCTGCGGGCCAGATAAATGAGTCCCTCGGGCCTTATCCGGCCTGCGGGCCTTAGTTTGGGGACATCTGAGCTAGATGGTCCAGTATTCTGACTTAATATATATAAATTAACAAATAAGCATAACAAATGACAGGGCAAAATGAAAATGTAAAGCACTTTAAGAGAAATATGACACATGCTGCTTTGTAAGGCAGAATTGTAAGACTATAATGTTTCAAAGATAGCATATTCAATTTGTTCTGCAGCCAGTGGAATTATAGAGTCGGGAGGTACATCAGAGCTAATCTGATGAGATCCCCTTTTCCAGTAGAACCACTGGAGTATATCATACAGCCGAAGAAATCTCAGAAGGCATAAATCAGCAATTTCGGAGGCAGGAAGAGCCTGCTTTGAGCTCTGCCAAGATGAGCAGCCCATCTTGGCACCATAATTCAATTGGTATGAGAGATGAAAGGCAAAATTGCATGTGCAGTCCTTGATCTACAAGTTAACATAGGCAGAGCCTTATGGAAAAAAATGAATGAGGGAGGGAGGTGAAGTCATCTATCATACCAACCGTTGCAATTCCATGTCAAGTGCTGCTGTGACGCCACAAGACTATTCCATGTACTATGTAGAAATAGTAGATGCTGGAATCCACTACAGTGGTACCTCAAGTTAAGAACTTAATTTGTTCTGGAGGTCCATTCTTAACCTGAAACTGTTCTTAACCTGAGGTACTTTAGCTAATGGGGTCTCCTGCTGCTGCTGCACGATTTTTGTTCTCATCCTGAATCAAAGTTCTTAACCCGAGGTACTATTTCTGGGTTAGTGGAGTCTGTAACCTGAAGCGTATGTAACCTGAAGCGTCTGCAACCCGAGGTACCACTGTACTGGATAACACTATAGACTGCAGCTGAGGTCTCATTATTTTAAAGACTTGTTTTAATTTATGCCTCGGCCCCGTTTACCTGAAAGAGCATCTCCACCCCCATCGTTTAGCCCAGATACTGAAGTCCAGCTCTGAGGGCCTCCTGGCAGTTCCCTCATTGCAAGAAGTGAGGTTCCAGGGACCTTCTTGGTAGTCGCGCCCACCCTGTGGAACACCCTCCCATCAGATGTCCAAGAGATAAAGAGCTACATGACTTTTAGAAGACATATGAAAGCAGCCCTGTTTAAGGAAGTTTTTAATGGTTGATGTTTTATTGCGTTTTTAATATTTTGTTGGGACCCGTTCAGAGTGGCTGGGGAAACCCAGTCAGATGGGAGGCAGATAAATATAAATATAAATAACTGTAGTATTTGTAGTAGTAGTAGTAGTAGTAGTAGTAGTAGTAGTAGTAGTAGTAAGGCTGTGAGATGCCTTGGGTCTATGGGAGAAAGGCAGGATACAAAAGAAAGAAAGAAAGAAAGAAAGAAAGAAAGAAAGAAAGAAAGAAAGAAAGAAAGAGCCCATTTATTTATCTATCCATTTATCTATTTATCTATCCATTTATTTATTTATCAGAACTTTTATCTGCTAGACTGGCCTTTTGTCCCCAGAAGTGACAGCAAGGTTCTGCCACCTGTATTATATTTAAACGTCTGTGACTAAAAGCTTGTTTTTCACGAGTTTATTTGGAATGCGATACATGACTGGGAATCGTTTTAAGCCATTATTAATTCACTTCATAGTTATAGTAACAACAGCGTTGGCCTCATTAGACATTAATGTGCCTGCCATTATTAAGCATTAGACATTAATGTGCCTGCCATTATTAAGGGAGATCAAGTATGTTTCCAGGCACTAAATTGTCATTTCGCATGCTCAGTCCTGCTGCCAAACTCTCTGCCTTCTTCCTTGGTAACACTGCAGAAATCCACTCTTTCCTGACTGTCCTCTGCTCTTCGAGATCTCTATACACGCATGAACAAATAAAGCTAGCGTAATGGAACACTTAGGGTTATTTGGTCATCTATACACCTTGATTACAGTTAGCAACGTCGATATACAAAGACGGCCACGAGATAGGAGAATGTGCAGAAATGTTCTCCGCTTGGCAAGGGATCAAAGCGCCATGCTTCCTTTTGTCCAGTTACTCCCTAATATTTTGCATGAGGGAAAGGAATTTATTTACCGTATTTTTCTGTATATAAGACTAGGTTTGTTCCCTAAAAAATAATGTGCAAAATTTGCGGGTGGCTTACACACGGATAGATCTCCCCCCATTTTCTTAAATTGGAGCCCTAAAAATAGTAAGGTAAAGGGACCCCTGACCATTAGGTCCAGTCGTGGCCGACTCTGGGGTTGCGCCGCTCATCTCACTTTATTGGCCGAGGGAGCTGGCGTACAGCTTCCAGGTCATGTGGCCAGAATGACTAAGCCGCTTCTGGCAAACCAGAGCAGCACACGGAAACACCGTTTACCTTCCTGCAGGAGCGGTACCTATTTATCTACTTGCACTTTGACGTGCTTTCGAACTGCTAGGTTGGCAGCAGCAGGGACCAAGCAATGGGAGCTCACCCTGTCACGGGGATTTGAACCGCCAACTTCTGATCGGCAAGCCCTAGGCTCTGTGGTTTAGACCACAGCACCACATAGGGGCATCTTATAGACGGAAAAATATGGTATTACATTTGTACCAAATGGAGCTCAAGGTGGTATGCATGATTCCCCTTCCTCTCCATTCTACCCTCACAACAACCCTGTGAGGTGGTCTAGGCTGAGAGGCAGTAACTGGCCCACGGCCACCCAGCAAGCTTCATGGCCAAGTGGGGAATCGAACCCTGATCTCCCAGGTCTTGGCTCAGTGCACAAACCACTACACCACCTCAGGCTAATGTTACTTAAGCAGAGATACCTGCATCTCCCACCCCTCCAAAGATGCATGTCTTGTCTTTGCAGACACATGGCTTCAAGAGCTGTAGATACAGGAGAGTCCCATGTAGCAGGGATGGGGAACCAGTGGCCCTCCATTGCTGGGACTCCCAACTCCCATCATCCCTTAGCTTTGGCCACACTGGCTGAGACCGATGGGAGCCGCAGTCCAGCAACATTTGGAGAGCTGCGTGTTCCCTGCGCCACCATGCAAGAGTGACTGCGTGTTTGCAGTGCACCAGGACAGAATTTTTGGTGTATGCTCAGCTTGAATGGTCCATGCGGTCGCATTTGAATTATTCCAGGCTTTGCAGAAAAAAACTGAATCTTAGGTGAGCAGAAGTTGTTACACGATTTCAGCTCACATTGCAGTTTGTGTAATGGTTTAGTGATGTTACGTTGCCCCAAGAAAGCCGTATTTGTTTAAAAAAATAATCCAAGCATTTTTTTTTAAGAAAAAAGGATAGTTTATTGCACTTATCTGAAAGCACAATGGGGGGGGGGGGCACATGCACAGGTGTACAGAAATGAAACTAAAGATGGTAAACATTTTAGACTGTTGGATGAAACATAAAAAAAACTAATTGGCTTAAAAGGGTTGTAAACACCAGCTAATATTAATGAACAAAGCAAGGTGCCCTATTACAGAGAATACAAACTAGCAAGCCAAGCTGTTATCATGAGGTCTTTTTTTAATTAAAAAAGTATAATATTTCAGTATTGTAACATGAACATCTGGTTCTTGACCAGGAGGAGTGCAAAACAGCCCTGTTTCCACCCTCCAGAAGTTCCCGACTTCAGAGAAATGTCTTGGATGCCTCTTGACATCTCGCTTGCCGACGAAGCTCCCCAAACAGACCATCTAGTGACCTGGGTGAACCTTGGCAGCTGAGTTGGTTACGATCCAGTGGCAGACTATAAAAAGAAACTCCGAGGCCGGCTCCATATATAGATGAGGAAGGGATCGAGCAAAACAGATCAGGTCTCGGAGGGAAATAAATATGACCTGCTAGTCACCCTAAACTGAAAGGGAAGACGCGTAACACTCGTTATGCAAGCGCTTGTTGCAAAACAGGTATCTGCCGTGACCGAATGTTTAGTTCTCCATATGCAGAGGTGCTGTGTTCTTGGTTTGCAGTGGTTTCTCCCCAGAAAATCTACCACAGGGCAGTTTAAGGAGGAAACAGGCATGGCACTTGACCTGGGCATTGGGTTCCCTAAGCTTCTCCACACGTGCCCCCCCTCCCCCAGTCCCTGCTGTTAAGTGGGCTCATCCACAGGTTCATTAGCAGCTGCTTAAAAAACCCCAAGGGTGCTTCTGTTCCTCAAATAAACATATCCTTAAAACTATAAGGGAAGGCTTTCCCATCCAAGCCACTGGAATCAAGCTCTTTCCTAGAGTTTTGGGTTGGTTTGTTTTTTTTAACTCTTCATGAAATATACCGTATTTTTCCATGTATAAGACTAGGTTTCCCCCCTAAAAAATAATGTCAAAAATTGGGGGCGTCTTATACACAGATACATCTCTCCCCATTTTCTTAAATCTGAGTCCCCCCAAATAGGGGGCGTCTTATACATGGCGGAGTCTTATAGACGGAAAAATACGGTAAATTGCAGTGATTAGTAAATTATCAAGCACTTCTGCTGTAAACATCTCAAGTATAAGACATTGCAATATATAGCTAATATAGCTTTTTTTTAAAAGGACCATTCTGAAGACAAAACCTAACCAATACCAGAGACTCTCTCGTGAGATGCAATTTCTTTATTTTCGTTTTGTTTCGTGATACAAAAGTGGAAATTCAGAGTCTCCTCTGGTTACAGTTCAGTCAGGCCAAGCATGGATCTCAATGGGCACCCACAGCCCGCCCCCTTCATATTACAAGCTTGACTTTCAATGTTCTGCCTAATCCTCTCATGGGTATCTATGAAACAAAATCCATTAGTGTCCCGGTTTTAGGCATAAGAGGAGCCAATGTCTGCACAAAGCCTGGGATGAACCCAAACTTTTCAGCAAGGTATGAAATTAGTAACCGAAGAGCGAAGGTTCAGTGGAACCCTGGAAGTTACGATAAAAATGGTCCCAAGAGGTTTTCACCTCAATTGCCAAACTGTGCCTTGCTGAATTGACTTTCTACTGAGAAAGGTTCTCTTGTTCTGAAATGTAACCGTCTTCCACATTGCACCCATTTCCCCCTACGCGGTGTAAAAGTACAAGGACATTAAAAAAATGTATTTCTGCTGTTCAGCCTATGTAACAGACGTCCTCCCCAATGTCGCACAGATATTAATTTGCATGCTAGAGCAACATTTGTTTTGCTGCTAACGAGGTTAAATCGATAAGTATTTTTAAACGGTACAGCTATGGCAAAGACTTCTTAAAGCCACATTGCCCATCTCGCCCAAGAGATACAGAAACAAGACACCTCACTACACAGTTTGGGGGATATTTGACAAAGTCAGTGTTTTATATATCAAAGTGCTAATTGTTGTCAGACGCTGGCCCAACTCTCCCACGTGCATGTCCATGCTGTTTTAACACTCCAGGTCCTCAGGGGCCTCATATTACCTCCCATTCGTCTTCGTCTGAGTGGAACGACATGGAAGCGTCGCTGTGCTTCTGCAACGTGTGAGAATGGCGGAAGGTCTTAGTGAGGCGCTGAAGGAGGCAGCCTGAAGGACTGACAGCCCACAGTTCATCTAGAGGAGTAGCTGAGGAAGAAAAAAGTTGCCAGGTTCAATTTTAGCAGACCAACAGACAGGCTGTTAGCTAAGGAGTCCATCCCATCCTGTACTACAACTCCCAGAAGCATTGCCTGCTTTGCATTGCCGTGTCTCCTGTGCTAAAGATCCCGTTTGAAGCCTAACAGGTTCAACAGTTCAGCTGAAGGCAGGATGGGGTGGGGAGTTGTTTGACAGTATCGCTGCAACTATTCCTTCTTAAATGCCACACGGAGGAAGGGCCAAAACAGACCTGATTAAACTGCCCACGAGAAGAGCACGCCTACCACCTGATTTTTAATCCCGTATGTGTGGCAAGCACACCTAAGAAAGCAGTGCCCAAAGGGACATTAGATGCATCACCACTCATGAGTCGGGTGCCCGGCTCTAGATCAATTCCTTTCCACCTACTCTCTAGTAAGCTCTCCGCAAGGCTTTCTGTGGAAACCCTTGGAAGTCAAATGGAATCCGTTCCGCAAGAAAAATTGATGGGCTATGCAGAAATGGCAAAACTGACATATAAGCTACGGGGCAAGTATAACTGTGAATTTAAGGATGAATGGGAACTTTTCACAAAGTATCTGAAGACGCAACAAAGCGAACTGGACTCCTTGGCAGGTTTTGAATAAACATTCACAATTTTTTTACTGATAATAATCAGCTAAACAGTTTGAGGATCTATACAACTTTGTAATATGCAAAAAACAGCATTATTGGAGAAACCAAAGACTGGAACTGAGGGAAGTCGGGGGGTTCTGGGGGGGGAGGGGGAGGGAGGAAAAATAGGGGGGAAATAAGGATATGTTTTTGGATAATATGTCTTGTTATAACTTTGAATAAAAAAAAATTAAAAAAGAAAAAAAGAAAAAAAAGAATGGAATCCGTTCCGGAAGTCCATTTGTCTTCCAAAATGTTTGGAAACCAAAGTGCGGCTTCCGAATGGCTGCAGGAAGCGCCTACAACCAATCGGAAAACGCTGAAGCCCTGTCAGATGTTCGGCTTCCAAAAATAGTTCGCAAACCATAACAGTCACTTCCGGGTTTGCGGCGTTTGGGAGCCAAAATGTTTGAGAACCAAGCTGTTCGAAAACCAAGGTATGATTGTATTCATCCAATGTTCTCTTTAAGAGGACATTCAACACTTTGAAAACAACAACATAGAACTGCAGAGTTGGAAAGAGGGACCCTGAGGGTGATCTACACCAACCCTCTGCAATGCAGAAATCTTTTGCCCAACATGGGGCTTGAACCCATGACCGAGATGAAGTGTTGCATGCTCCACCCACTGAGCAATCCAGCTATTAATTATGATCCTGCTCAGACCAGCATGCTTCATGTTTCAAGTACAGTGGACGCTCGGGTTGTGAATGTGATCCGTGCATGAGGCACGTTCACAACCTGCAGCGTTCGCAACCCGCAGAGCCGTGTCTGCGCATGCGCGGGTTGCAACTCGGTGCTTCTGTGCAAAGCACGATTTAGTATTCTGCGCATGCGCGAGTGCCAAATCCTGGAAATAACCCATTCCAATACTTCTCGGTTTGGCGCGGTGCGCAACCTGAAAACACACAATCTGAAGCGTCTGTAACCTGAGGTATGACTGTACAGTGGTACCTCGGGTTACATACGCTTCAGGTTACATACGCTTCAGGTTACAGGCTCCGCTAACCCAGAAATAGTACCTCGGGTTAAGAACTTTGCTTCAGGATGAGAACAGAAATTTGGTGGCAGCAGCAGGAGGCCCCATTAGCTAAAGTGGTGCTTCAGGTTAAGAACAGTTTCAGGTTAAGAACGGACCTCCGGAATGAATTAAGTACGTAACCAGAGGTACTACTGTACTGGATGCAATTCCCACTACAAGCCCCGCAAAAGAACGAAACATATATATATATAAAAAGAGAACGAAACACAACTCGCCTGTCAAACAAGAAACATTTCCTGGAATCTTCTTCCAGTAATCTCCTGCGGGGTTTTTATCCGTGATGCCGTACCGACGTGCTATGTCGCCATTCGGACAACGTGCCCAAACAGTCCTTGTACTTATCGCCAGTTGGCATGCCTGAAGCCCTGAAGCCAAAGGATAAGTTTGGTCAAAGTACAGAAGAGCGAATACAAAAGCAAAATACAGTGTCAGTAAAGGGAAATCCAAAAAGGAGGCAGGGAGTAGGAGGAAAAGTGATACACCGCTTCTACTTTTTCCTCTGCTTCTAATTTCATGGAGGAAAGGGACGTTACACATTTCCCAGTGGCATTTCAACAGCGACCAAATGATGAAGGCAAAATATTCTCACCTGGAACCTGTTCCCAATCTGTGCCTACAGGCATCTCCTCTGTAATCCCCGTGCGAACATGGACGTTCCATTTGTTGTCGATCGCCCACAGGCTCTGATCGTTGGGACTTGAGAACACACTAACCAAGTTGACTCCAACTGGCTGCAAAAGATAATACAACGGTCAATGTCATCCTCTGCCGTTTGATACAAACCCTCTCTAATGGATCAGCACTGACTGAGAGGCGGGAAATTAAATTAAAGATGAACTGCTGGAAGGAGTGGAGAGAAAGTGCTGGATGTATATTGGCAGTCAAAAGAGCCTCAGAAAAAGTAGCATTATTGTTATTTATTGCAGAAAGCAAACTCAAAGCAAATTACGATAGATAACATTCCGTTTCGCCTCTGGGAAGGCAAAAAACACCCGTAAAATGCAGGCTCAATATCACTTTCTCCAAAAACCCAAAGTAACTAATGATATTTATGTAATGCTTCTGTTTTAAAATCTGAACCCGGTGCCAAATTTCCATTAAGTGCAACAGGAAGCAAATTTGTCATGGAAAGAGAAATATGGTAGGCGAGAGACTCCATGTCATATTGTTCTTACAAAGAGATTTTCTTCTCTCCGTCTCTCGCTCTCTGAAACACACACATTTCATTTTTCATGACTGCATCCTACAGAAGTTTCCCACCGTGTTTCTATTTAAATATCAAATAATACAGAACACATCCGAATATGACACATGCGCACAAGCCCTTGCTATTTGCAGTGTCAATGCCTTTTGATTCTTATGGCTCCCTATTATTTCTGCATTATAGAATACATAGGCATTGTGCTCTGGAGTAAAAAGCTGCCTATCTGAATTATCGCCATTCTGCACAACTCGATCTACACTCTGTATCTTAGCCTTTAGCAAAATTATGGCTACCGGGAGAATGGATGCTGAGCGTATTAGGAGCCAAAGAATCTCATCCCCTTTCCAGTCAGAATCTGATCACAGCGATTGGGATGAAAAACTCTCCTCCAGCTCAAACTGGCAAGTGACCCAAAGACCCCTTCCCCTGTGCTGTGTGATCTGAACTACAAGATCAGTGTGCAACTAAGTTTTTGGGTGTGTGATCTCTATCTCTCTTTGCACAAAGCAAGATCTTGCCTGTGCCCCGCTACTTTGCACTGCCACGACGGCGGCAGTGTGCGAGTCATCCTGAATTCTGCCCTTGCCCTAGGGACCCATCCCAGGGCAACATCAGGCTTTCAGCCCGAGGGCCCCATGCCCTAATAGGGAATCCTCCTGGGGATACATGCCGTTGTAGGTGGCGCTGGGTGAAATGAGAAGGGGGTGGGTGATGAAGGGAGATTATTACCTTTGTACAAGAGGCATCACCTCTTGTACAAAAGCAGAGACATCAGCTTGCCAACAAAGGTCCGTATAGTTAAAGCTATGGTTTTCCCAGTAGTGATGTATGGAAGTGAGAGCTGGACCATCAAGAAGGCTGATCGCTGAAGAATTGATGCTTTGGAATTATGGTGCTGGAGGAGACTCTGGAGAGTCCCATGGACTGCAAGAAGATCCAACCATTCTGAAGGAAATCAGCCCTGAGTGCTCACTGGAAGGACAGATCCTGAAGCTGAGGCTCCAATACTTTGGCCACCTGATGAGAAGAGAAGACTCCCTGGAAAAGACCCTGATGTTGGGAAAGATGGAGGGCACAAGGAGAAGGGGACGACAGAGGACGAGATGGTTGGACAGTGTTCTCGAAGCTACCAGCCTGAGTTTGACCAAACTGTGGGAGGCAGTGGAAGACAGGAGTGCCTGGTGTGCTCTGGTCCATGGGGTCACGAAGAGTTGGACACGACTAAACAACAACAACAACAAGAGGCTAAATTCCAGACACCCAAAAGCCTGAGGTTTCTACCAACATACGCAAAAAGCCCTCTCTCCAGCCTCTATGCAGGCAAGCAGGAAGCATTATTTGCAGTCCAAGGACACATTAAAGGTAAAGGTAAAAACATTTAAGGTGGGAGCAGAGCAGAAGCCATGAGGGGCATGGCCTGGGGAGAGGGTGTGCTTATGGAGAGTGCCAAGGGCCAGATTAAGAGCTTGCAGGGCCGAATTCAGCCTCTGGCTCTCCACCCTAGTTTTAGTTACAGATAGGTAGCCGTGTTGGTCTGCCATAGTCAAAATAATACAGTGTATCTGAAGAAGTGTGCATGCACACGAAAGCTCATACCAAGAACTAACTTAGTTGGTCTTTAAGGTGCTACTGGAAGGAATTTTTTTATTTTCACCCTAGTTTTAGCTATCGATGAGGTTTAAATGTCTGGATGACTATGCATTGGGGATGAGGTGGAAGACAGGTGTCAGGCCACTCTTGGTCCTGTGTTATGATGTCTGGGTCCTGAACACAGACTGTTGATCTAGCACACCACGCTCTGGTCTACAGATGACAACAAAACGGGGGGGGGGGAATTATCTTGTTCTCTAAAAAAAGCAAACATTTATAAATGAAGCCTCTGCTGCTGAATCGTGAGAAGGATCGTTGTGTGTGTCAACAACGGCTACTGCAAATGTCACCGATGCCAACTTATTTTAAGGGCCATTTGAGCATTGCAGGTGAAACGTTAGCCAGCTCTTCGAAGTTTTTGAAGCTACCAGTATCTTATGCGGAACACATAATTTCTTATCACTTTGCAGCACCCACAGTAAGCTGGACAGGCAGATAGCAAGCACATTGCTGCACAGAGGAAGTCAAGCAGGACAGTTTTGTATGAGGCTCTTCAGAGTCCCACACCCACACGATGCCTCCCAGTCTTGTGTGACTGCACGGTTGAGTATGAGCTGTGAAATGCCCTCCGAACACCAACAGAAACAATAACAAACATGAAGGAATAGCTGTTGGGTATTGAAAGGGATCTTTTACTCATTACACATTAGCAGCCAACTTAGATTTTTCTTTATGGGTCAAACACAGTTACTTTTATGTTACAGTTACAGTTTATGTTTTGTCCTCCTTCCTCTGTCCCCCCCCCCAGTCCAAATCACATATTCCCCACATGCATGTTGGCCAGTAATATGGAATGCAAGCCAGACTCTTTTTTTAAATCCAAGGCTGAATTTTAAGACTCCGGTTATGTGGTTGCTGAATCTTAGCCCTGCAGCAAAGTCAAGCACCGTGCCGCTCTTTGCCAATGGTTTAGGCATCTGACGAACTAGACTTTAGTTCGCAAAAGCCACAAAAAGACCTGCTAGCTTTTAAATGCACCAGATGCTGTAGCTTAGACTATAAACCTATTGCATTTACGGCGGGGGGGGGGGGAATACTTGTATACTGCATCATAAAAAATATCAAAGTGGTTCACAAGCATTACACACACACACACACCGCGTACAAAATTTAAGGTAGCGGATCATCAGCTAACTATTACAGGAAATAGTTTCTTAATTGTCTGTGTAAGCCTGGCGGCACAGAAAACGTTCCCCCGCAAATATTTGAAAGTTAAGGCAGAAGACACCTGCTAAATCTCTGCTGGACGAGCATCCCATAGGACTGGGCTGATGAGACTACAGTGGTGCCTCACAAGACGAAATTAATCCGTTCCACGAGTCTCTTCGTCTTGTGGTTTTTTCGTCTTGCGAAGCACGGCTATTAGCGGCTTAGCGGCTATTAACGGCTTAGCAGCTATTAACGGCTTAGTGGCTTTAAGAAAAAGGAAACAAACTCGCAAGAACTCGCAAGACGTTTCGTCTTGCGAAGCAAGCCCATAGGGAAATTCGTCTTGCGGAACGACTCAAAAAACGGAAAACTCTTTCGTCTAGCGAGTTTTTCGTCTTGCGAGGCATTCGTCTTGCGGGGCACCACTGTCAAGGCTCTGTTTCATGGTGATGTCAAACGAGCCTCATCAACTTGGAGGATACAGGGTGGAACTGAACACTGCGCTCCTGCTGTTCCACCTGTGCAAGCATTGCAGATTATTAATTATTATTATTATTATTACTACAGTGGAAGCTCGGGTTGTGAACGTGATCCGTGCAGGAGGCATGTTTGCAACCCTCAGCGTCATGTCTGTGCACGCGTGGGTTGTGATTCGGCGCTTCTGCGCATGCACAAAGCGCAATTTAGTGCTTCTGCGCATGTGCAAGTGCCGAAACCCGGAAGTAACCCATTCCGGTACTTTCGGGTTTTGGTGCATCCGTAACCCGAAAACGCGCAACCTGAAGCTCCAGTAATCCAAGGTATGACTGTATTATTAAATGTGTGTCCCAGTGGCACAATGGGTCAGTGCATCTGGCTGCTAACCAGAAAGTTGGTGCTTTGAGTGCACCCAGGGACGGCTGGGGGAGGATTCCTGCATTGCAGGGGGTTGGACTACAAGACCCCTGGGGTTCCCTTCCAACAAGTCTATGGTTCTATGTATACCAGGGGTCTGCAAGGTTTACCTCGCCTGGGCCAGTTCACTCCAGCGGTTGTTTTCTGCTGCTCCAGAGAAGCGGACACAGAGCAATGGATCCAAACTACAAGAAAGAAGATTCCACCTAAACATTAGGAAGAACTTCCTGACAGTAAGAGCTGTTCGACAGTGGAATTTGCTGCCAAGGAGTGTGGTGGAGTCTCCTTCTTTGGAGGTCTTTAAGCAGAGGCTTGACAACCATATGTCAGGAGTGCTCTGATGGTGTTTCCTGCTTGGCAGGGGGTTGGACTCGATGGCCCTTGTGGTCTCTTCCAACTCTATGATTCTATGATCCCTCCGTGGGCTGGATTGCGCACATGCACACGATTTCCAGCTTCTGCGCAGAAGCAATTTCCGGTGCCATGGAAGCGAGTCCCCACGCTGCGCTGGTTTAGAACAGAATGCTGGGACTCGCCAAGTGGGCGGCTTGTGGGCCAGTTAAACGACCCCTGTGGGCTGCTTGTGGCCCATGGGCCTTAGGTTGCCTACCCCTGATGTATACCACCCTTCGTTCGAAGAACACAGGGCAGTTTGCAACAGAAAAATACAAACTGAGATGACAAAATATATAATATAGAAACACCCTCCGCCCCGCCACCCACATTATTCTGGGAGATCCAGGGCATGCATGGGGGGCAGGAGAAGGTAGAGGAGTCCTGTCATCCAATCAGATGTCCTTGCACAGGCAAATCCTGCCCGGAAATGTTCAGAAACAGTACATTTATCACTCCAAACTCAGGATAATTATTTAGAAATCCTTTCCAGCCTTTAATAAGCCATTCGTGCATTCCCAACATGCATGTTGTGAAAAGAAGACTTGAAAGATGAAAAGGGAAGTGAGCAAAAAAGAGAGAAAGAAAGAAGGAATGAAAAAGCAGTCAAACGTGGGGGGCACAAGCAAGATGAGCTAGCCCTTCATCCAAAGGCTCCTCGTCTCAAAGAGACCACCAAACAGGGGCTACACTGGGAATCACTCGAGGCAGGATGCGTGAGCAGGGCCCATCGCTGACCTTTATCCTGCAATCTCATTTTACAAGCTTCATTCCCAAAAGTACAACTGGGCGCCTGGAGGAAAATTTAGTGCTGCAAGTTTGAACATGTGCTTAGGCAGACACGTGGGTGTCCTCTGAAAACCCTTAAACAGATCCACACTCTGCTCTGCTGCATGCACCTTCTCCTGTGCCCACTCCACTCTATTAAAATAATATTTTTAAAGCCCATATATTCCTTGACCTAAAGGCAATTATTTATTATTATTATTGGAAGTATTTTTACCCTGCTCTCCAGATGAAAAAGGTCTCCAGAAAGGGGTTACAATGATCATTAACAAGATGATGGCTCAGTCAGTAGAGCACGAGACTCTTAATTTTTCAGGGTTGTGGGTTCGAGGCCTATGCTGGGCAAAAGATTCCTGCATTGCAGGGGTTGGACTAGATGGCCCTCGGGGGTCCCTTCCAACTCTACAATTCTGCGATTCCATGCTCCTTGTGCAATACAGAAGACATGGCACAAAAGGAGAAAGTGACAGGGAGGGAGGAGGGGAAAACAGCAACACCCAGGCACTCCTGCTTTCTGGCAAGGAAGAACGAAGCAAGCTCTCTGCAGCTGCTCCATTTCTGGCCAATTGATAGGGCTAGGACTTGGTCCAGTATATCTGAAGGAGCATCTCCACCCCCATCGTTCATCCCGGACACTGAGATCCAGCGCCGAGGCCTTCTGGCGGTTCCCTCACTGCGAGAAGCCAAGTTACAGGGAAGCAGGCAGAGGGCCTTCTCGGTAGTGGCGCCCGCCCTGTGGAACGCCCTCCCATCAGATGTCAAAGAGATAAACAACTACCAGACTTTTAGAAGACATCTGAAGGCAGCCCTCTTTAGGGAAGCTTTTCATCTTTGATGCATTATGGTATTTTAATATTTTGTTGGTAGCTGCCCAGAGTGGCTGGGGAAGCCCAGCCAGATGGGCGGGGTATAAATAATAATTATTACTATTATTATTATTCCCATTGCTATGATGTTCTTCCTGGGAGGAACCTCTTTGTGGCTTTTATGATCAGTGGTAGAAAGCCGAGCATGCTTCCCTTCAGCTCTGCATTCCCGGGGATGATTTTGGCACCCATCTGCAAACTGCACTCACATGTCCAGGCAACCAGAGAGACTCGTGCATGGTCTGAGGCACCCTGAACAGCTGCAAAGATGAGCATGTCTGAGATTGCCCAGCTTCTGAATAGAAGACTTCCGGGGAACCATGTGCACGCTGATATTCATAGTGAGGCGTAAAGAAGGGGCAGGGCACATCTCTATTGCAGGGACACTGGAGGCCAGTCTTTATAAAGGTAAAGGGACCCCTGACCAGTAGGTCCAGTCATGACCGACTCTGGGGTTGCACGCTCATCTTGCTTTATTGGCCGAGGGAGCCGGCGTACAGCTTCCGGGTCATGTGGCCAGCATGACTAAGCCACTTATGGCGAACCAGAGCAGCGCACAGAAACGCCATTTACCTTCCCGCCAGAGCGGTACCTATTTATCTACTTGCACTTTGACATGCTTTCGAACTGCTAGGTGGCAGGAGCAGGGACCGAGCAACGGGAGCTCACCCTGTCGCGGGGATTCGAACCACCAACCTTCTGATCAGCAAGTCCTAGGCTCTGTGGTTTAACACACAGCGCCACCCGCGTCCCTGCCAGTATTGCCTCCTTTCCCTGGCAGTAAGCAGCTCTTCAGTTTCTCAACAGAAAGAGCAATTATCCCATCACCTGCTACCTGATCCTTTTAATAGATACTGAGCCTGGGACCTTATGTATGCGCCGCTTGTCATCTCTATGCCACTAAATCCTCCATTGATTTCTTAGGATCCTGCCTTGTAGCCACATTGGGTGGGTGTGTTATGGGAGATCCACGACCAGGATGTCCCTCGACAATAAAAAATAGATCCAAGCAGCTGTAGCCGAGAGTCAGATCAGCACCGCAGTGCTGCAGGAAGGAAGACATTAGCCTTTTGTCCCCATGTCCAAGCTATTATTTGCCCAATGTTGCAAAATATGCAGGTAACCACAAGCAGGGCAGGATTTAGGTCTGATGAGGCCCTAAGCTACTGAAGGTAATGGAGCCCTTTATACGCCCAGCTGTCCTTTGTCAACAACAAATGGTCGCTGGTTTTTGTGTTGAATATATGCTATATGGTAATTTATTGACCTAATAGGTATCTAAAGCCATTTGCACATAACAAAATGTAAACAAAGTAATTTGTTTTTTATCCTATATTTTGGATTGGAAATGTACATTGTTGTTTTTTCCTTTATTTTTTTTTGGGGGGGGGGCCCTAAAGCTACAGCTTGTTTAGCTTATACGTAAATCCGGCACTGCCCACAAGGCAAAGGGAATTGTGTGTGTGAACCTGTGAGAGATTTCATTTTGGTAATCAGTGCAAGGATTAGGGGAGCGGGCTGAGAGAGGAACCTTGAAACTTGCCTGGCAAATGCACCCTGCATATCTCCGTTGATCTTTTAAAAATAACCTTGGAGATCCCTTCACAGACCTCCCCCACATCCCTCCATTACAGTTTTAGCTTTTAGATTCATTATAGAAGGACTAGCTAACAGGTGGCTCTCCAAGCATTGCTAACAACAACTCCCATAAGCCAATGTCCAGGGATGAAAGGAGTTGTAGTGTAATAAAAAAATTAAGGTCTTATATATATAATAAATGTTCGTGAATGTGCCAGCCAGGCGCGTGCATAGATGTGTGGACCTCATGTCTGCAAGGAGGGAGGGGGTGAGGGAACATTCCCATTGTCTCAGGAATTGGGTAATCACCATCTCAAAGGAATGGGCAGACTAACAGGAAAGGCAATCAGATAAGGCATTATCAGATAACCCGGCAGACAGGAAAAACAACAACATTCAAATTTCTGTTGTAGACCACCTTTTCTGTGATGTAGGTCTGATGTTTGTGGGGGGTGGTCTTGGGTTACACCCTTTATGTGATGTATGTATGATGTATGGAGGGGTGGTCTTGAGCTCCAGGGCAGGAAATTTAAAATGTCTATATAAGGGCGGGCACACCTGGGTTCTGGGTCCTCCTCCTTTCCTGCGTGTGAGGGGAGCACCCTGTTGCAACAGTTCAATAAAGATCAGGCTTACGAGCTGCTTTGCTTCTCAATATTCTCTGGTTGGCATCTGTTATTTTCTCCTACCAACAGGGAACCCGCGTAAGGACTCTATACGGGCTCTTGGATACCCCATAAGGGAAGAAGGGCAGATTTTGTTTACAACAGTAGTACACCAACATTTTTGGGGTGTGTGTCTGTGTTATATTACCTATCACTATGTTAGGCTCTTACAGTTCAATATTCATGTTATTACTCCTCAAATTTTTATTCTACTCCTTTCTAGCGAGGGTGCTTCCATCCTTTGCATCCTCACAGCAACCTTGCGAGGCGGGCTGGGCAAGAAAGATAGCGACTGGATCAACGTTATGCCAGTAACCTTTGTGGCCTAGTGTGAATTTGAACAGGGGTCTTCCATCCACTAAACCACACTGGCTCTAAATAGAGGTCACTTTCTCGCTCCTTTTGTAGATATGGCTTTTTTTGGGTACAGGGTGAGGCGCTAAAATACCTGTCAAGTGTCTACTCTAGTAGGTACTGATGGGATGTTTCATCATCATAGTCATGGCACAGAATCCCCCAATGCCTTAAGAAATTCCACATGAGTCACCTTGCTCACTCACACTCCAGTTTAGTTAAGCATCTCTCCTGGATCCCCTTTCAAGCTGCTGCTGTTTATTTACAGCAGTGTTTACATTCCCTGTGTCATCTGAGATAAAGATCAAAAACACCTGAGAATTGGAAAGAGTGGATCATCCATCAGCTGTCCCCTTTTCTCTTACTTGAGCCACCGCCTCCTTCCTCTGAGGCACAGTAGGAAACTAAAAAAAGCTATGAAAAACATATTCCAACACCAAAATTAGGATAAACCGCCCACCCTGCACAAACAAGGCAACACTCGTTTTGTTAAGGATTCTTGCCTCTCTCTCTTTAAAGCCGGAGTCAGTCTTAGCTTTAAGCAGGACGGAGCAAGAGAAGCTAATTGTGAATCAAGTTGTTTATTATTTCATTTTTACCATCATGGGAAGTAATAGTTAGATTTGCTGCCTAGGCACCAAAACGCAGTGGGCTTTCTTTCTATGCAAGTCGCCTAGGGACCTTCACGTCGAAGGCAATGCATAAAACAACAACAACAACAACAACAACAACAACAACAACAACAACAACAACAACAACAGATATCCACATGAGCCCTTGATAAAACAGGGATGAGTCATTGAAGAACACTTTCACAGATGCATGTCTCTGCCTTGCCATACTAAATAGTGCACATTTTCTGACTTAAGAACAGGACTGAGAGACAAGCAGGGGAGTGGGCAGCAGAAATGATCAGATGCAAAGATAAATCAATCTAAGGATGTTCTTGGAAGGAAAGTCTCCAGGAGACCCTCTCCCACCATCCCACCTGGAGGGGCTCTGAAGGAGGGATCCAGGTAGCTGCAGGAATTGGAAACCCTCCTTCTGCAAACTTCCCTCAGGTTAAACTCAGAACCCAAGGCCATAAAAGTGAAGAAACACATTCAAAAACGTGAAACGACCATATCATGGAAGCATCATTAGACACTTTTAGGCGCCAGGCGAAAACGCTCCTCTTCAGCCAGGCCCTTGGCTGATTGACATTCAATGCCCTTTTAAATGTGTTCTGGGAGGGGAGAGGGTTATTGGTTTGATTCTGTTCTTTTTTTTAAATCATGCATTTTGTGCTTTTTGTATTGCAATTTTATGCTGTGATCATCAGGATCAGACAAGACATCCCATTAAAATGCACTGGGAACTAAACACAATCATATACTAAACATCATCAGAATCAGATCACCCAGTGCATTTTTAATGGGGTGTCTGATGATTATGATGGTGATTACTACTACTACTACTCCTCCTCCTCCTCCTCCTCCTCTCCCCATCTATTATGGCTACAGATTACTAGAATTGCTAAAGGAATAAAACAAAAAGGATTTCATTCTACCCAACAAGAGTGTGCTGTAAATACACACACACACACACACACACCCCACATCCCTAATATTTATAAGTTGAACAAAATCTGATTTACATGGTAAAAGTATAGAAATGCCATTGTGATGAATGAAGAGACAATGGATTTACCATATTTTTTGCTCTATAAGACTCACTTTTTCCCTCCTAAAAAGTAAGGGGAAATGTGTGTGCGTCTTATGGAGCGAATGCAGGCTGCGCAGCTATCCCAGAAGCTAGAACAGCAAGAGGGATTGCTGCTTTCACTGCGCAGTGATCCCTCTTGCTGTTCTGGCTTCTGGGATTCAGAATAGTTTTTTTCTTGTTTTCCTCCTCCAAAAACTAGGTGCGTCTTGTGGTCTGGTGCGTCTTATAGAGCGAAAAATTCTGGGATGCTCAAATGCTGGAGCAGAGAACAGACTTTTTCTCAAACCTGACAAGAGATTTAAAAGTGCACTTCTCACAGAGCAAAAGGGCATTCTGACAGCTTGTTTGTATACTGTTAGAAGTCCAGAGCAGAACAGGCTATGTTGTGATAAACAACTGTTCCCTATTTTAATAGCTCCCTGGCCTGTCATTTTGCTGACCGCTGATCTCGGCTCAGCAAACAGAAAAACAGGATAGTAAACAGCCGATCTGCTTTCACATGAGAGGGGTCGGGAGTCATCCCACAAGCTGCGGAGAGAACACGATGAAAGGAACATGTGCACATTTATCAGATATAAGCCAGCATTTAAAGCCAAGGCTCAGATTCACAAGGAGAGGTAAGGTCTAGTTATTAAAATCGCCGGCGAAAATCCAAGAAAGGCGATGTTATTTTAGGCGACAGATTTATGATCCGTATCAACCCTGACAGAAGTCGTGTTGCCCTAGAATTTTGGAGTGTTACACAAGCGGTGCAGCTAAAGACGAAAATTCAGCCACTTGCAGGCAAATTTCATGACTCACGAGTTCTGAGACACAGCAAATTATTCTGTCTGGCTGAAGGATCAGGCTGTCCTGCCTCACTGATGGCAGAGGCTGTATTCTGAGAGCAGGGTTGTACCTGAAGCCACTGAAAGCCTTGGCAACACCCCTCCCTCACCCTCCCTGCCTGCTCTGTGCCATCCCTTCTTTTGCCCACTGCTGTGAACATGATGTAATGTAACCTCCTAGGTCAAGTCAGTGAGGTGCAGCCCAAATGACATTAACTGGGGTTCTGCAAAGCTTGCTGAATGACTTGCTAAGAAGACACTCGCCTGCTAACATCTGTTGGCCGAAAGCTAGATTTGAGCTGGGCTTTGGGGTGTTAGGCGATATGAAGTTGCACTTTTTTACATTTTCTTGTACCCATTTGGCCTAATGAACTGGAATTCTCCCAGATGCTATTACGTAACCAAGAGATTACTTCTCTGGAAGGTTGGGGGGCGGGGAATAGCCTGAATTCTTTGCTCTTTGAGATCAACTGCATTAGGCTTGCATTGCTGATGTTTGGCAAGAAAGGAAGAATTTCCAGTTTTTTTGGGGGATGGGATATCAAGACAGGAGGAGAAACCAGGTTGGAAAACATTATTAGTACAGTGGTGCCTCGCGAGACGAAATGAATTCGTTCTGTGAGTTTTTTCGTCTTGCGAATTTTTCGTCTTGCGAAGCACGGTCAAGTCGCAACTGCACCTCTTCATGCGGTTTTAAGAAAAAAGAATCAAACTTGCAAGACGTTTTTGTCTTGCGAAGCAAGCCCATAGGGAAATTCGTCTTGCGAAGCAACTCAAAAAACGAAAAACTCTTTCGTCTTGTGCGTTTTTCGTCTTCCGAGGCATTCATCTTGCGAGGTACCACTGTATCAAGTTCCCCTCCAGTTACGAAAGTCCAGTTTCCCCCCATTAAAGGCTACCCCACTGTCCACTTCAAAAAAGATGCAGGAATTCAGCTAGGATCTATGCTGGAAAGACAGAATGGTGCTCTGACCATGCACACCAGGGTTCATTCTGGTATCTCAATCTTCTACTAAATATTACCAAGTCTATGACAGCCTTAAGTCCATAGCTGAGCCCTCCCTCCTGCCCCACAGCATTCCCAGACCTGAGAATCTTCACTTGCCGCCACTGAACAATTGGGATCTTTCAATGTCAGAAGGCCTAAAGATTAGTGGCTGAATTAAAAACAAGATCAACATTGTGACATAATATATTAAAATGTAGCTTATTCAGTTGACAACCAAGTCCAGTATGTACAAAATACAAATTCTATTTTGTCAGTGCCGTAATACGTTCGTTTCTGATTTCTTCATCTCCTCTTTTGTATTTTTCTGTCTGACGTATTCCTTAGAAGAGTGACATGAAATAATCTTCTAAGTGTCTAATGAAGATGATAAAGTTGGTAGACAAAAGAAACTAGCACTGGTAGATGCTGGCACAGACAGACAAGAGAAGAATTCCTGGATATTTCCTGTTTCGCCCGAAGGGGCTTCATCAGCCGTGCATAGTTCAGTACTGTCTATAACAGCTACATGGAACTTATTTATAACAGGTTCTCAGTGGAGGTAAAATACAAGAGAAGATGAAGAAATTAGAAATGAATGTATTACGGCACTGACAAAATAGGATTTGTATTTTGTACATACAGTGGTACCTCGGGTTAAGTACTTAATTCATTCCCGAGGTCTGTTCTTAACCTGAAACTGTTCTTAACTTGAAGCACCGCTTTAGCTAATGGGGCTTCCCGCTACCGCGGGGGCACGATTTCTGTTCTCACCCTGAAGCAAAGTTCTTAACCTGAGGTAATATTTCTGGGTTAGCAGAGTCTGTTACCTGAAGCGTATGTAACCTGAAGCGTGTGTAACCCGAGGTACCACTGTACTGGACTTGGTTGTCAACTGAATAAGCTACATTTTAAAATATTATGTCACAATGTTGATGTTGACACTTTGAGACGCTTTATCTAATTTTTAAGAAGTAGTTTCTAGCAAATAACTTTGCAGTTGTTACCATACAGCCTATTACGTTTACGTGCTTTTACAGTTGGATATAGGCATTCTGATGGTTTTGAATTAAAAACAAGGCAACTTGTTTTTCTACCTGGATTGGTGGCTCAATCATGATCCATGCAGGCAGCATCAAACTGGGGTTCAGGGGCTGTGTCCCAACCCGGAAGTAGATTCCGCCACCGCTGTCACAGGCCCAGATGTGCTGTTTGCCACATGCCAAACTTTTAAGTTTCACAGCACCTAATTGAAAAAAGAGAGGAAGAGGGGCACCCAGTCATTCAACCAGCCATCTTCAGCTTTGATTTATGATGCTAGTTAGGGTCGAGCTACAAAGCTACTCTGCGTTTCCCCCTTCCGTTTCCCCCTAAATCAGCTTCAGGAGGAAGGGAGTCAGACCACGAAGACAGCGGTGCAAGGGGAGAGGGGAGGGCTGGAAACCCCTTCCCCCAATGCTGCCATTGCAATAAAAAAAATCAGTGTCTCTCATGGACACTTAAGACTACAAAGAAAAACGATGGGCGGTGAACTCTCTTTCCTTGGAGGTTCTTAAGCAGAGGTTGCATGGCCACCTGTCATGCATGATCTAGTTGAGATTCCTGCACTGCAGGGGGTTGGAATAGATGACCTTTGGGTCCCTTCCAACTCTACAGATTACCTCTCACTGGATGTATGTGAGAATATGGACCCTCTCAGCAGAAAATCCAGGCCTGAACTGCATGGCTGACATCTTGTGCGCCATCCAGGAAACGGACAGAACGAGTTGGACTTGTGCTTGCAAGATTTCAGACTTGTGACCCGCGTGCAGATGTTAGAGCCCTGCATTGACTTTTGCAGAGTCTGAGTGCAAGACGGGCAAGAAGGATCCACTGGCTCCCTCGCCCCCACCCCATATGTAGCCACTACTTGGGAGAATTCACCTGAACTAAATCATTTACACAAGAGAATACGATGTCTACCCTAAGGAGGGCACAGAACATTTCACTATGTTAGCAATGCAAAACAAATATGACAGCTGGTTGGTGGCAGGTGCAATGTAAGATGTTGATTCTGCTTGTTTAGAGAGTCCTTTTCATAATAATAATAATAATAATAATTTATTATTTGTACCCCACCCATCTGGCTGGGTTTCCCCAGCCACTCTGGGCAGCTTCCAACAAAGATTAAAAATACATTAAAATGTCACACATTAAAAACTTCCCTAAAGAGGGCTGCCTTCAGATGTCTTCTAAATGTCAGGTAGTTGTTTATCTCTTTGACATCTGATGGGAGGGCGCCACTACCGAGAAGGCCCTCTGCCTGGTTCCCTGTAGCTTTGCTTCTCACAGTGAGGGAGCCGTCAGAAGGCCCTCAGCGCTGGACCTCAGTGTCCAGGCAGAACGATGGGGATGGATGCGATCCTTCAGATATACTGGACCAAGGCCGTTTAGGGCTTTAAAGGCGAGCACCAACACTGAAGCTGGTTTGCGGGATAGCTCACTGGGTACAGCATAAGACTCTTATTTCCAGGATCGAGCCCCACAATGGCCCAAAAGATGTTCCTGCTTTGCAGAAGATTGAACCAGATGACTCTTGTGGTCCCTTCTATGAAGTGCCTTAGGATAACAGGACACAATGTAGTCCACAAATCACTGACATTTAAAACGATGATTTTCAAAGAGGAACAGGTGGGGGCGGGGGCGGGACCCTTCATGCAATGCGATTGGTCTAAACTAGATACGCAACTTTTCACATGACCTCAAGTGAACTCTCCCAGGGAGCCGGTCGTGCTTACAGACCAGGTCTATAAATACATGTTAGCGCTTAACATTCCAAATGTTACTAGCAAACAGTGGCTGCCGAACTATGGAACAAGTATTTCAGAGTTAGCCTGCTTTCATTTCTAGTATGCAACGCAAGCAAGGAGCTCTTCTCCAAAAAAACGATTGTGCCATCAACAGGTTATTTTTATTTTCAGCCGTACGGCAGCATCATAACTTTGCTGCTTCCCCTAGGACTGAAATAGAAAAGTGTAAAGCTGTGAAGCAACTCTCTCAGGTCATTAGGCAGTCATCCATCAGCGAGAGCACTTGTTCCTAGAAACTTCAGCTATGCTATTTACACTGAAAAAGGCACTTCAAGGAAAAAGGGGGAAATCACCTACGGTTTATAAACCAAGGCCAACCTTATCATGTCTAGTGCTTCTGTATTTTGTAGCAGAAACACCTGGATGGGGGAGAAAGAGAAGTCTAAAAAACTGAGTTGCGTTAAGAACTAGATGGTGAAAGAAAATGGGAAGTTTAAATAATTATCTAGGGGATAAGGGTACATCAATAAAGACCTGGTTATGTTTAGAATGATACCGCATAGGGAAAAGTTCCCTGATATCAAGATGAGGGATTCTATGGAATGCAGACAGAGAGAATTGTTAAGAATAATGATCTGTTGTGACCTTGACAGAAGCGTACAATAGACAAGCCTTCTTGTGTTTTGGTTCTTTCCCCCCCCTTTTTTTTTCTTTCTTCTCCTTCTTATTTCCTTTTTCTTTTTTCTTTCCCATAATGGCTTATGTTCTATGACACGTACTTTGATATTTTTTGTAGTTTTTTAGCCTTTTCCATTATTATTATTATTAAGGATATTTCTTTTGTAATTTTGGTTGTTTATATTTATCTGTTTAAAGCAAAATAAAATTTACTAAAAATAAAATATATATAAAAAAGATCTACGAGCAAGGAACATGCCATTTTGCCACATAAGCCACAGGCAAATTTCCACCTCCCTTGTAACTCTTTAAGGCACTTTAAAAGAATGCGATGGTAGTCTAACGTTCTCGAGTATCACAGAATTGGAAGAGGCATCCTGTTCTATGGGAGAGCAGCAATGGCGTGGAGGGGTTTTTTTGCATCTCTTGTCAACGGCTTCGTTCTCACACCACAGCAAGACAAAGCATGGCTTCTTACTTCAGCCACACAAATGTGTGGGATGCCAGAGAAGAGCTCACAGTCACTTTGCTCTTCTCTCTCTCTCTCTCTCTCTCTCTCTCTCTCTCTCTTTTAAAAAATCCCATGTTAGGCTAAGCCAACTGAGGCTCCTGGCGAAGGTCTCTCCTTTCTGACCATGAGCTGTAGGCAAGGACAAACTTTGACTACAACTTGATGTTCGGCCAACATGCTGAGCCAAACCCATGGCTTCTCTCTCTTGAGTGCAAAAATGGAATCTGTGCTCTTCTCCTCAAAATGGCCGTGGCAGAATGCAGGTATATCCCTAATGCAACTGCAGCTTAAAAAAAAAGGCCTTCGCACCACAGGTGTGCATGGCAGAAAAGAAAGAAAATATAAACTGAATTAAGTAATAGGTCTGTAGGGAGAGAAAGAAAGGATTCACTGAGGGGAAAACCTATCAGGGGGGAAAATATGTATCTGGATTGTTGGTCTTGTGGTATTCAAAAGAACTCAGCTCACTTCCTTCATGTACAGAACAAAGATAAAATCTCTCCAGTTGAGGGAAATGGCACTAGCTGTGTCCTGAGTTTGCAGTCTAGAAACTCCTGCACAAATGGGAGAAGCCCACATGTACGTCAAAGAAAGAGACCACAGAGAAAATTGGGGGGGGGGGAGCAGCGGCTCAGAAATGTCCCAAGGTTCCCTAGAGGTTGAAAGGGATACCAATATGCTAAGTGATAAAATGACGATTTAAAGTGGCTTTATTCGAAAACCAAGGTGTTGAGCACCTGACTTCTCCTAGCTTATTCTCATACAGTTTCTTCTTGAATTCTATCTTTATTTTAGCACCGTTACATAAGACCTGCCCAGCTCAAAATAGCCGTGGGCTGGGCAAGAGAGTCATCAGCATAATTCTGCTGCTCCTCTGGGTCTGACATTCAGCAGCGCTATTTAAAATAAAGTCTTGTTACTCTTCCCGGCACAGACATACTGGATCACGGTGGCTTTGGGCCTCAGCGGTTCAGCTGTTGGTTTTGATCTAGCTAAGCATCAGGGCTCTCTGAACAAGGGGTCACATATCACCTGCTCTGCATCGCTGGGCACTTATTTACATATACAGCACAACCTGATATCCAAATGCGCACTTCTCTTATGTAGCGTTTTCGGCTTGTTTTCCTATTCCACCTTGGGTTTTTCCTCCTTTCTCCAAAGCTGATGCTAATTGCTCATCCAGAGAAACAAATCTTTCTGCTTGCTAGCACACTGTCAAAGCGAATCCCGCTTCATTTTTGGAACTCCGGGATATGACAGGGCAGCTCTGATCACGTCAAATGCTATGCTTCAGAAATCTGCGCAAGAGACGTCTCAAAACCTATTGGTATGCTATTTTAAGCCTCTTATTTGCTAATGCCATTTCATCAGGTGTTACTTGCCTTGAGTTTGATTTCCAGAGTGCACATCTGAAGTAGAAGACTTCTTGCTTTCTTTTGAAAAAAGATGAGCTCATCCAGTTTTCCTTTTAACACACCGCAACCCACAAGCATGCAAGATATTGGTGGGCAGGACACCTTCATATGGGAAGAAACCCTTTCCAGTTTTATCACAGCTGGAGAAGTGGGGCAGAGCCACAGGGAAGTGGCAGACATCCTGATCCTCTGTGGGCCAGAATAGCATTAATTCTTGATCTACCTTCATCCTGTAGGGCAGGGAATGGGAACCTCTGGCCTTCCATATACTGTTGCGACTACCAACTATCATCAGCTCCAGCCGGCATGGCCAAAGGTCAGGGATGATCCTCACATCACAGGTTCCCCATCGCTCCTGTGGGGATGTCCACACAAGGATGCTCCCAAAGAGCACATCACACCTTGCTCTGATGGCACCTTTATTCTGCTTTTTTGAAAATCTGGATCATCTTTTCTTTCCATCAGCAAAAACCAGCCAAGTCAAAATGGCCCTGCAGTTCTCTGTCCTACCCTTTCTCTGAGATTAAGATGGCAAAGAATTCTATGAAGCCAAATCCATGTTTAATGCTTTATCCATAGGTGTCACGGGTCAGAGCAAGTTTGTGTTCAAATACTCACCAGGTATGCAGAGGAAATGCTCCCCATCGGTCTGTGTTTAAGTTGGGAAATTTGCAGGTGACAAACGAGCTCACAAGGAGTCTTACCTAACTGGGCAAGGTCCAGTCTGGTCCAGTGCATCCCTGTTGGGCAATTTGGCGAGAGTGTCCTTATGAAGACTCGTCCCAGGTGGTCCAGGCACCATATGGCATCCTGGCAGGCTGAATAGTATTCTATTTCGTCATCAGGGGGTAGCTGAACAGTCGAAGGATGAAACTGCGGGTTTTGGTCGCTGACGCAAAAGAGATCCTTGCTGCTTTGGCACAACCACAGAAAGCTTCCTGTGGGAGGGACAACACTTTCCTGGTTAAATCTGCTTTTCCAGAAGCCTTCGTCGTTCAGTGTCTAAGTATCAGTATTCAAACCTAGATTGAATATAGTAAATAATTACTATTACAGTCGTACCTCTGGTTGCAAACGGGATCCGTTCCGGACACCCGTTTGCAACATGAGCAGAACGCAATCCACGTCTGTGCGTGCTGCGATTTGCTGCTTCTGCGCATGCACGTGACGTCATTTTGAGCGTCTGTGCATGCGTGAGCGGCGAAACCCGGAAGTAACCCATTCCATTACTTCTGGGTCGCTGTGGGACACAACCTGGAAAAACATAACCTGAACTGAACATAACAAGAGGTATGACTGTATTATTACTATTTCTACTGTGCGCTCAATAAACTTTGCATACATAAACCGCTTTAATTTTTTTTCAACAGTCAAACAGTATATAAATTTTACAGTATCTTGGCAAAACAGCCCTGTACGGGCAGCATTATCCCCATAATGCAGATGGGAAGGCTGAGGCTGAAAGATAGCTGCTTAGTAATGTAAGAGTCTTGCTGGATCATTCCAAAGGCCCATCCAAATTCAGGAAGCCAAGAAGCAGACATAAAGAAATACCCTTTTGCTGCTGTACTGCTGCTCCCCAGTAACTGGTATTCAAAGACATGCCGCTTTTGATCCTGGAGGTAATGTAGAGCTACTACAGCTAGTACCACTGGCAGCCTTATCCTCCATGAATTTGTCCAACCTCCTTTCGAAGCCATCCAAGTTCGTGGCTATCACTGCATCTTGGGGTAGGGAGCTCCACAGTTTAAGTATGTGCTTGCTTCATTTCATGCTATACTTTTTACACAAGACCATTTACTGGAGGCGAGTTTTTTTATGTCTGGCAAATCAACACACACAATGAGTTTTCCAGAGTTGCTCAGGGAGCTAATGCAGCTGAAGGAACGTCTCCACCCGCATCGTTCAACCCGGACACTGAGGTCCAGCTCCGAGGGCCTTCTGGAGGCTCCCTCCCTGCAAGAAGTGAGGTTACAGGGAACCGGGCAGAGGCCTTCTCGGTAGTGGCACCTGCCCTGTGGAATGCCCTCCCACCAGATGTCAAGGAAATAAACAACTATCTGATGTTTAGAAGACATCTGAAAGCAGTACTGTTTAGGGAAGTTTTTAATGTTTGATCTTTTATCGTGTTTTTTATATTCTGTTGGGAGACACTCAGAGTGGCTGGGAAAACCCAGCCAGATGGGCGTGGTATGTATGTATGTATGTATGTATGTATGAATAAATAAATAAATAAATAAAATAAGGGATACAGGTGGCGCTGTGGTCTAAACCACAGAGCCTAGGGCTTGCCATTCAGAAGGTTGGCGGTTTGAATCCCCGCGACAGGGTGAGCTCCCGTTGTTCGGTCCCTGCTCCTGCCCACCTAGCAGTTTGAAAGCACATCAAAATGCAAGTAGATAAATAGCTACCATTCCAGTGTGAAGGTAAACAGCGTTTTCGTGCGCTGCTCTGGTTTGCCAGAAGCGGCTTAGTCATGCTGGCCACATGACCCAGAAGCTGTCTGCGGACAAACTCCGGCTCCCTCGGCCTATAGAGTGAGATGAGCGCGCAACCACAGAGTTGTCCGCGACTAGACCTAACGGTCAGGGGTACCTTTACCTTTACCAAATAATAATAATAATAATAATAATAATAATAATAATAATAATGCTTTGCATGCAGGAGATTCCTGGCATCTCCAGGCCAAGCACAGGCCCTCTGCCTGGAACTCAGTGGAGAGGGTCACTGCCATGTTGTGTGACAATAGTGGGCTTGATTGTCTGATTCAGGAGAAGACAATTTCCTATGCTGCTTAATCAGCCAGGAACTCTTGGCATATCATCACTGCCCTCAAATAATCCTAACTCCTGGCTGAAATGAGTTAGGATGGGGAAGAAGTGCCTCTCCACTGATGGTTTAATAATGGCAGTACCCCTCTGGCCCCCACCCTATACATCTGCGGCAGAAGCCCCTGCAACACCTGCAGAAAACTCTTTGGGTCCAGATCTACCGCTGCCTGTATTTCAGCCAGCAATAGCCAGTGCTAATTTCTCAAGCAATGCATTCTGGGCCTGGGCTGGAGGCAGCCTTGGATCCAAAAACTCTTTTGTTCCTGCGAAGAGAACCCGCAATTAGGCTCACTACCTCTGCCAGCTTGAAGCTGCTGTGAATAATCTCACCAATGCTCCCGTTGGTTTCAATAATGGGAGTGATGGAATTAAACACATGCTAATCATCAGGGCTGAAGGAAAAACACCCACGCCACATGCAACACAGCTCCTGCTCTGGCTGGTGCAAGCCAGCGAGGTTTGGGAAGGTGGTGGAACATCCCTCCTGCCCTTCTCTGCTCAGGATTACTCCATCACACGACCAAAAGAACTGTTAACAGTGCAGACAAGGCACCAGCTTAACCACAAAAGGAACACGGCAATGTGAAAATCAAAGATGCAGACATTGTTTGGCTTAAGTGAGCGCAATTAAAACCGTGTGTCTGAAGAAATTTAAAGACTACCTGCAGAAATACTGTAAAATTAATGAATGTTAAAGGGATGTTGGATTGAAAATAAGCGGTATTGGTAAAAGATTAACAAGAATATGTAAATACGGATTGGCAATGGTTGAAAATATATAGTTATAATAGGTTAAGATATTGAGTAAAGATAAATGATAGAGGGTAAGGATTTGCTGAATTAACCATGTGAACTGGAATACAAAAAGGGGTGTGTGAGGAGGTCAGGAAACAAGTAAATGAAATATAAGATATGAAAATATTGATTTCTTTTTAACCTTTTTTTTTACTTTTTATGTATTCTGTATTTGTACTTTTGTATCTCTTTTTCTTTTATTATTGTTATTCCTTTTTATTTTTAATTTTTAATTTTGTAACCTTTTGTTGTCTGTAAAATTTCAATAAATATCATTTTAAAAAAAATAAAACCGTGTGTCTGTGTGTGTGAACCGAAAGTAGACCACACGCTTTTAATGCTTCATTTTTGTTAATTGTTTGTGAACCTTAAATCTTAACTGCCCACGTTAATGATTATTTGTGGGACTAGGTAAGGTGACCTGTGCTCTTTATCCTACTTGTGCCGCAGTGAAGAGCAAAGGCTAAGCCATGGGGTTAGAGTCCATTGTTCAGGTCTGCCCTTCCTTTCTGTCCAGTCAGCAGGCCCACACAGAGGGGGGGCCATATGGGCCACTTGGCCTGGGCCTCCGATTCCAAAGGGGGCCTCGGTCAGCATATTCACAATCGCAGGGGATGCACTGGGGCGAACACAGAGGCGCAAAGGCAGCGGTGGCGGTGGGCAGATTCCCTGCGGCCATGGCTGGCTGGCAGTGCAAGAGAAAGGCTTCCCTGGCGTCCGGGGCGAGGCCTGCGATTGGCTCCGCAGAGGAGTGCAGAACGGGCGCCGGGTGGGTGGAGGCAACCAAGGCTCCAGCAGCCAGCGCGCCGCGAACGTGATGGTGGACCATGTTTTTCATGCTGTTAAAAGTTAGTGAGTTTTTGTTTGAAATCTTGTTTCCAAAAATTAAAACCACACGTATCTTAAAGATAAGTGTGTTGGCTTTCGTATCGCAATGATAAACATAAACCACGATAAGGCGAAGTTGCTTGATTTTTCCTGCACAATTCAAGAATTTGCAGAAAAGAAAGCTAGGAAAGCATTTTTAAATGTAAATACTTAAAATAATCCTTATGTATTTTGAAAAAGCACTATTGCATATCTCTATTTTCCATTTCGTCTTTATATGCAGATATGGTTCAAGCCTTGAAATAAAATTATATGCCAGCATAACTTTTTGTGAAAAATTTTTATATACTTACTTATTTATAAGACTACAGTTATCCCCAGGGTAAAAAAATTATCTACCTGGCCTGGGCCTCTGCCTGGCTCTGCAAGGCCCTGCCAGTCAGCGGCGGACGAAGCCGATTGGGCGCCTGGGGCAGTGCACATGCTCGGCGCCCAGGGGCGGGGCCAGCTGCCCACAGGGTGGGGGGAGCTGGGGCAAGAAGCTCCACAGGCCTCCACGGAGTCGGCCTGCCTCCTTCCGCTCAGCCACACTACAGCTGAGGGGGGGATGGCAGGTGGACCGTTTCGGCCAGTGGAGAGGTGGCGGGTGCCCAAGCAACCACGTCACTCCTAGGAGAGATGCGTGTGGCTCAGGCATGCTGCGGGCTCTGGGGTGAGTGCCGCCCGGCATTTTGTCACACCCCCCCCAGTAGTGACCCCCTGGGACGGCCCGCCCCCCACTGCACCCCCTTCCTCCACCCCCGTGTCCAGTACACATTAATGCCCTTAGAAAAACCTGCCAATATCAATGGATGGAGTATATTGATGCACAGAGCTTGTTATCTTTCGCCGGTGTGTCAGAAAAAGCAGAATAAACTTGCAAGGCAGCCCCGGGACAGACGTTACCTTCTTTTGCTGGAGCTGCGGAAGCCAACGCAAACGCCCATTTTGTGGCCGAAGCAGTGCCGCGAGGCACGACGTTATTCCAATAAGTACCTGGAGAAGGAAGGAGGAATAGTCTTAGCATGGAAACAGCCAGCTTTCTCCCAAACTCTTCTGGTGCTCCTGAGATTCCTGCTTCAGGTTTTTATTCTAAACACCATGGAATTCTCATCTTAGGCCCTTCCCTCCAAGGGAGGTGTGAGAGCGGGCCTTCTCAGGGATGGCCCCCCGTTTGTGGAATGCTCTGTGAGGCACACTTGGCATCACCATCACTATCTGTTTTTAGGTGCCAGGCAGAAACGTCTTTATTTGCTTTTGTAAGTTGCTCTGAGTTCACCTTTCTGAAAAAGAAGTGACTAATATTATTGGTCATATTATTATTTGTAATAATATTCTTCATCACCATCATCATCATCTATGCATTCATCTCTCTCATATAATGAAAATTGCTGTGGATATGGAGTAGAGTTTCCACTCACAGTGATGTTTCCAAAAATATGTATTACTCAGAATATGGTGTCAAATGATCCGCTTCTGCTTTTGCCCACTTTGGAATGGCAGAATTACCAAAGAGGTTGACCACCGTTTCTCACAGAACTTTAGTGTTCGAAGGGGCATTGAAGGTCCTCTAGTCAAACTCTCTGCAATGCAGGAATCATTCGCCCAATGTGGGGTTCAAACCCACAGCCTTGAGATTAAGAGTCTCACACTCTACTGACTGAGCTATCCCATTACAACGCAAGTACATGCTGCCATGGGAGGTTCAGGGAGTCTTCCATTTCTAAGCAGTTGGCATGAATGAAGACACACTTTTGTGCTGCTAAATGTGGACAAACCGCCTGGCTTCGCCTTTTGCAAACAGAAGCCAGCAACCAAAAGCGCGCCTACCTATGAGGTTTCCCTTCGCTACGTGAAACTCGTTCTTCCCCGACGAGATCCAGACGCCGCCGCTGCTGACGGCGAGGAGACTCGGCTGACACTGAAGCGGCTGTGGCCAGAAAGCCGTGCGGAGTTTGTCTGCCACCTTCTCGACGGGGGCCTGAGCTGCTGTGGCTACTGTCTGGGTTGCCTGGATGATGGTCTGGAAAAGGCTGCTCTGGTCAAACACTACATAATCCGTAATGCTTACCTGGGGGGGGGGGGGGATGTATGAAAAGAACCAGGTCAGCGAAACAGAAAGATAAGACTGGATAATAGGCAAAATCCCAATGTATTATCAGTGAGGTTTGTGAGTCTCTCTGATTTCAAGAGGAGAAAAATCCACATTTGAAATCAGTGGGACTTTTAATAAATAATAATAATAATAATAATAATAATAATAATAATAATAATAATAATAATAATAATATATTTATACCCCACCCTCCCCGGCCAGAGCCGGGGTCAGGGCAGCTAACACCAGTAAAATTACAATAAAAACATAATAAGGGGGGGGACGACGACACCAATTTAAAATACAGGTTAGAAATAAAATTCAAAATGTAGCTTCATTTTAAAAGCAGCCCATAGATCAAAACCATAAGGGGAGGGAAACATAAGGGTCAGACTGAGTCCAAACCAAAGGCCACCATCACTTTGTCTGCATTGTGTCCAACAGAAACATAGGAAGCTGCCTACCTAGTGTTCTTCAATATTGGGTTCCTAGATGTTGGTGGACTACAACTCCCATCATCCCTGACCCACTGGGCTCAGCTGGCCGTGGAATATGGGAGTGCTAGTCCAAGAAAATCTGGGGACCCAGGTTGAAGAATGCTGGTCTACACTGACTGGTAATGGCTCTCCAGAGTTTCAGGCGGGGGTCGCTCCCAGCCCTATCTGGAAATGCAGAGGATTAAGCCCGGGACCTTCTACATGCAAAGCATAAAGGTAAAGGTACCCCTGACCATTAGGTCCAGTCCCAGACGACTCGGGGGTTGCGGCGCTCATCTCACTCTATAGGCCGAGGGAGCAGGCATTTGTACACAGACAGACAGGCTAGCAGGACTAAGCCACTTCTGGCGAACCAGAGCAGCGCACGGAAACACCGTTTACCTTCCCACCGGAGTGGTACCTATTTATCTACTTGCACTTGACATGGTTTCGAACTGCTAGGTGGGCAGGAGCAGGGACTAAGCAACGGGAGCTCACCCCATCGCAGGGATTCGAACCGCCGACCTTCTGATCAGTAAGTCCTAGGCTCTGTGGTTTAGACCACAGCGCCCCCCGCATATGATGTACAATTGGGTTATTGCCCTTCCTGAATATTTGCAGTTATTCTGGCTACTGGCAACAAGAAATAGTGAGGACGGGCAGAAGGCAGTTTGTGTAATACTGAATTCTGCTTGCCTCGCTCTTGAAGCTGTTTTTAGTTTTATGCTTTTTAGTTTTATGCTTCGGAACCAGAGAAGTGACAAAGAAACAAGCACTATAGATCTCCAATCTGGAGTGCTGTTAATCAAAAAATTAGGTGGCTCTGAAATATCCTAGCAGAACAATGTGTAGATTAGTGAACTGCAAAGGGGAACCTCAATTCCTTTGGAAGGGTTGGTTGTTACATCAAAGGCAAGCAGCCAAGCTGTTCCTTTTGAGAAAGTATGTGCAAAAACAACGGGGGGGGGGGAGTAGAGAGAAAACCCTACACCTGACAAGAAAATCCGAGTAACAGGGCTGATATTTTGCAAAGGGGAAACAGTTAACATTTGTCTCACTCCACAGCTGGAGATTAGTGAAGGTTTGTGAGAACACTGCGACTAGCAAAAGGAAGGAGCTCAGATACCTCACTTAGCAAGATAAATGTGAGTTTAGTTCTTTATCTCTATTTTTTCTTCAGTGGCTCTAATGGGAACAGGACCAGATAGACTCCTTTATCTTGCGTTTAGGAACTAACCTATAAGAGAAATCATATATAAAGCCATGTCTGTTGGCAGTGCCACACTACAATCTCTGCAAAAACAACTTTAACAGTCATGGCTTTCCCCCCAGAGAATCCTAGGGAACTGTAGTTTGTTGAGGGAGCCAAGAATTGCAATGACACCCTAAAACTGCAGTTCCCAGGGCTGATCGGATGTTTTTTACTTGACTCAATGTTTGTAGTACGTCAATTTCCCAACAACCACATTGAGCAGCTCAACAATAACCGCCTTTAAAATGAGCAAACATTACAATCGCTATAGTCACATCAAAAGCACAACAGCATATAAATAGCACAGAAAACAAATTCGTCATTTAAGTAATACAGTTCTATACAAATTCACAGCGAGTTAAAAATATCAGAAGTGGCTGCTGAGCACCAGCCCTGTGACACCAGAGACACTTTCCCTGGGATGGGGCTTCCTCACCCAGGATGCTTTGGGAAGCCATGAATAAGAGTTCTTTATATGTAGGGTATGGTTGTGACCTTACTGTGAACACCAGGCTCCTGGAGAGGAGATAAACGTAAGGGACCCCTGACCATTAGGTCCAGTCGTGACTGTCTCTGGGGTTGCGGCACTCATCTCGCTTTATTGGCCAAGGGAGCCGGCGTACAGCTTCCGGATCATGTGGCCAGCATGACTAAGCCGCTTCTGGCGAACCAGAGCAGCGCACGGAAACACCGTTTACCTTCCCGCCGGAGCGGTACCTATTTACCTACTTGCACTTTGACGTGCTTTTGAGCTGCTAGGTTGGCAGGAGGAGGGACCGAGCAACGGGAGCTCACCCCGTCGCGGGGATTTGAACCGCCGACCTTCTGATCGGCAAGTCCTCGGCTCTGTGGTTTAACCCACAGCGCCACCTACGTCCCGGGTGGAGAGGAGATAGAGGCTGCTTACTTTTGAGTAAACACAGCTAGGCTGGAGCTGGAAAGGTGGGGAAAGTTCAGCATCCATGCAGAACTAAGAGGGAGAGCAGCTTACTTTTGAGTAAACACAGCTAGGCTGGAGCTGGAAAGGTGAGGAAAGCTCCATGTAGAACTAAGAAGGAAAGGGTGTTTTCTTCCCATGGGAACTGGCGGGAGTGGGGAGAGGGATGCCATTGTCTCCCTCATGCGCTGCCCTTCTCTCGGCTCCCTTTTCCAGCTGCCCAGCTGACTGGGCGCCTCCACAGGTGCACCCCGTGCAGAGCCCGCACACCTCATCTGTGCCTCCCTGCCTGGGGCTGAGGCTTGGGGGGGGAGGCGCCTTGCACCTTTCCGGGCCAGCCAGCTGATTGGGCGTCGGGCAAAGCAGGGTGATTGAGATGAAGATCCATCACACGACCTACGAGTCAATACGTTGGACATACATGGCATAGTGTGTCATCTGAACCCAGGCTTGTGGTTTTGTTTCCTGCAAACATACCATGAGCTGTAAATCAAGAACAAGCCATGGTTACACCTCGTGGCTTGTCTGCAGTGGGGCGTACCAAGAGCATGGGTTTGAACGACTGGCTAAGCCAAACTACGGTTCAACGAACAGCACTGTGACAGGAGGGGGGAGCAGCAGGACCGGAGGAGGATCAAAGTGTCCACAATCTCTTCTCATGCTTGGCTTAAGCGTGATATGCAAACCGGACCAGCATCTGATCAGTAGTGGCTCTCCAAGGTCTCGTGCAAAGGCTTTTCTCAGATCCGAGATCCTTTAGGTCATATTGCATCAGGGACCTTACACGTGCAAAGCACGTATTTTGCCCTCTGCATTTACTGAAAGTAGAAGAAGGAATGCCTACTTGCCACCAGTGGTTATCATCCCCTTGTGGTTTCTTGGAAACAACACCCGTTCTGAACCACAGATTGCCATGGATGTCTAAAACCCATATGGTCTGCTGGTCTCCAAGAGTCACACACACCGGCTCTAGAGCTTGCATTTCACTGCAAAAATGAACAAAAGTCACAACACATTTGCACACAAGTGTTTCCACCCTCCCCAAATATACAGCCCGTACCATGCCCTGCCAATTTTTCTGATTTACTTATTTACAGCTCCGTGAATTGAAGCTAAGACGGTTCAGTAGAATGCTATTGTTTTAGCCTTGCACACAACTCTCTCTCTCTATACCGTATTCTTCGCTCTATAAGAAGCACCAGACCACAAGACGCACCTAGTTTTTGGAGAAGGAAAACAAGAAAAAAAATATTCTGAATCCCAGAAGCCAGAACAGCAAGAGGGATCGCTGCACAGTGAAAGCAGCGATCCCTCTTGCTGTTCTGGCTTCTGGGATAGCTGCGCAGCCTGCATTCGCTCCATAAGATGCACACACATTTCCCCTTACTTTTTAGGAGGGAAAAAGTGAGTCTTATAGAGCAAAAAATACGGTATATATATGTATGGCTCAGGTTGCAGCATATTGTGTGGGTCGTGGTAAGAGATCGCAGAAACTGCCAAGGCTATCTGTTGGAAGCGTGGATCCGAGGGAAGGCATTCAGAGGAGATCGTACTGAGGAAGGAGTTGGAAAATTTCCAGAACTCAGAGAACTCTATCAGTTGCAGAACTTTGCAAACAACTGAACTGTATGCTGGAGTTGGCCTTGTAAAGACACTCCGCTAAATGGCTGTTTTCTGTGGTGAGCTTAATCGCTTGGCTGAGCTTCCATAGTGCATACACCACCCAACACCTCAAAACGCACAGCCCTGCGTCTAAGAAGGTAAATCAAAGAAACTTTTAGTACTCGTTGGAACATGACCACATGAATGCACAGCTGTTATCAAATTGTGCAATATTAAATGCCAGCTGATACAACTTCCTCGTGCTGCTTCCACAAATGGGCTGCTTTTAAGCCTCTTGTACAGTTTCAGAACAGAGCGCAATGTAACGCGAGGTCAATGAAACCTGCTGCCCCGATTAGGAAACTGGCCTCGCGTGATGCAATGCTCCCCTCGAAAGATGTGTAAATCCAAACTAAGGTGTTGCAAGATCAGGGAACAACTATTACAGAACATACCTGCTGATTAAACACGGCTTACCTGATGACATCGCATTTCCACTGCTCCCCTTCAGGGCAGAAGCTGCTTACGCCCTCGCGGTACAGAAGCGCACGATGCTCAGTTAATGCCCAGACAACATTATTTCTGGCTGTGACCTGCGAGAGCGGATAGGGACAGTCCACTTTTACTGCTCTGGCACAGGGACGATCCACACTCAGGCCTTCAAGTAAAATATAGAGTAGAAATAAATTGCATTAACCCACTTGTTATGCTTACGGTGCTCACCTTCAGGGTTCATAAATTATCTTCTTGTGGTTATTATGGCCATGCTTTAAGCTCACAGTGTGCTCTCTTAGCACATTCCTTTCCGGGAACGGCCTGTGGTGTTTTCTTCCTGGTCAGAAATTACTGCTCTTATCAATTTCATTCTGAAAAAAGCCTTGATATCTGTGGATGTTCGCACCCTCTTAAATCATATTCCTGTGGGCAACAAAAGTGGGTTCTGCAAGCCTCTACAGTGCCTAAGAGACTTCTGCTGTAAAATGTCTATCTCACACTTTTTACGTATGAATGCATGACTCACAATCATCCCTTTCTTTTAGATACCTCTTTAGACATTTGGACTTCCTATATGAATGTATACATTTAAATCAGGGCTGATAGAATATTCTTATTGTTAATGCCAGCAGGTAATGAAGTTTTAAAATAAATAAATAAATAAATAAATAAATAAATAGATAGATAAATAAATATTACTGATCTGTTTGTTTCTCCCTTACTTATTTGCTTGTGTGACATTTACCAATTTAAAAAAATGTGTGTTTTTTTTAAAATCTACTTTTATCTGTGTCCTCCGATAACACTGCTTTCAATAACTTGAGTCATGATTTGCCTTGGCAAGGGGAGGGGGTGAAGGAGGATGGGAAATGGCAGGGAAAATGTCTGCTTTACTTCGTCACAACCTTGAGAAGTTTCCAAAGAACCAGAGGGTTCTCCCAAAATGCACTTTTTTGGGGGGGGTGGAGGGGGAAACACCACCACCCTAGAAGAAGCAAAAAAGCAAGTAACTGAGGTACCTGTCTGCAGGTACAGATCGCCGTTTGTTCGGATAATCCAGGCAGTGTCATCACTCAAAGATACAAACGCTGTCTCAGGCAAAGCTTCGTACCAGTGACGCTTTCCTTTAATAGTCACTTTTCCACAGGCAAAGGCTTTATTGGTTTTGTGCTCAACCTTCCAGAGAAGAGTCCCTGAGGAAGGAGCCTCACATTAGTCAGATAAATCATGTTTAGCGCAAGGGAACACCTCTGGACCTTCTTAGGCGCTCCAATTTTATTTGTTAGTTACAGGCATTTTAAAGCTTGAAAGATCTACTTCCATGGAATATATATACATATATACAGTGGTACCTCAGTTTAAGAATAGCCCTGTTTATGATCTATTCGGTATACAAACTCTGCAAAACAGGAAGTAGTGTTCCGGTTAGTGAACTTTACCTCGGTCTACAAACAGAAGCCGAACAGTGGAAGGGCAACGGTGGCAGAAGGCCTAATTAGGGAAAGCGCACCTCAGTTTCAGAACGACTTTGGTTTAAGAACGGACTTCCGGAACAGATTAAGTTCGTAAACTGAGGTTCCACTTTATATATATAGGACCCCTGGATGGTTAAGTCCAGTCAAAAGCAAATATCAGGCTGAGGGAGCCGGCATTTGTCCACAGACAGCTTTCCGGGTCATGTGGCCAGCATGACTAAACAGCTTCTGGCGCAACAGAACACTGTGACGGAAACCAAAGTGCACAGAAACACTGTTTACCTTCCCGCCATAGTGGTACCTATTTTTCTACTTGCACTGGTGTGCTTTTGAACTGCTAGGTTGGCAGGAGCTGGGACAGAGCAATGGGAGCTCACCGCAATGACATACCGGCAAAAAGCATTTTTATGGACAGCAGAGCCACAGAAGTTGCTTGCAAGGTTTCCCTTTAAGCAGGGCCCAAAGGCCTTCACAGCTGTAGTTCACAGGACCAGCTACTGAAGATGTGCCTGTATAACTCTATGTCTTGCGTTACTGGAATAATTCCATTATCCACCCTGTGGATGCAAAATGTTTTGCTGGAAATGTCCCCCAAAGGTCTTAAACCCATTTGAAGGCACACTGCTTTTAGTACTTGGACCATTATCGTATTATTTTACAATTGTTTGAGATGCACTAGGTTTTTATTTGAACTGAGAGCTGCCTGGTAAGCCCTGGTAAAAAAATAAAATAAGCCAGCATTGCCCCCTGTAGCATTATACTGCATGCTGCTAAAATTCCAAAGACATTGAACAGAATTGTCACAGAAAATCAGGCACAGCTTAAGGGGCAGGTAGGAGAGTCAGAACATACAATCAGGAGAACTGATATAACGCTTTTTCGAGACTACACTTCAGGCTGGGTGCGCATGGAGGGGGCTTGTCTGATCGTTCTCCTCCTGGCAAAAATCACCCCTCCACACAAGAGTACTAGTCTGCCAGGGGAAGGTTATATTTCAACCCAACAGGTTTCTTATCACCGAAACATGTAACCTAACCAGTCCATTTGCAGCCTATGGTGGAACACAGGGAAGCTTGACTGCTTTTCTACAACAGGCAACCAGACGCCCTCAGCCTATTGTTTTCAGTACTAACGCAACAGACTATTAACCCCAGCTCCAAACGTAGTTCTGGACTCTAGAAGTATGCACCAGAAATGCACTGGTTTTGCTACCGAGATCTGTAAATTGCTCATAATCATTTCAAGGGTCGTGCATGGACCTTGTCTGCGGTAAGAATGATCTCTGTATATAAGAAAAGGCAAATAAAGTTTAATCAAACAGAGGGCAGCTGCAACGAGGCTCTTGCAGCAGAGTTGCAGAAGCCATTATCCCCCCCCCCCACCAAACCAAGTACAGCAGGCAAAATGATGATGGTGATGATGATGATGATGAAAAGAATGGCAGGCTAACCAACCTGAAGGAGAGACTGCCACCTGCTGGACATTATCTTCAAACTTCTGCCAGCGTAGACCAGCACTAGGTAAAGCACTGCAGTACAGGCCGCCTTTGTAGTCCAGGCACCAGATGTATTTTTCAGAGACAACCAGGCTCAGTATTCCATAGCCAGGACCTGCGTAGCCCATCCAGCTTTCTGCAAACTAAAGACTGGAGAGTTAGAATGCAGGTGAGGTATCTTTATTGGTGCGAGAAATCGGACAAATTTTGACATTACGAAAAGGGGGGGGAGTGCATTCATTGTATCTTCTTGAAATGCTCCATTAATAAAGGATCATTTGATTTCTGCAAGACAGACATTAAACAACGCAGTCTCTAGAAATTTATTTAGTTATATCCAATGTGAGTTTTCTCAGCTTTATCACCCACCCTGGTAACTGTTTTGATAGTTATGGCGGGATTTCTAGACCCAGGAAAACACCATTAATCCCTAGACATTGGAATGATGGCTCCTAGATGTGGATCCAAAAGTACGTTTCTTATGCTGACCAGAGGCAGGTAAAGTCTGATAGGGTATGGATGCTCTGTGCTGAAGCTTCAAGAATAAATTGGCTTGGTGTAATAAATTTAAGTGCCAGAAATAAAGGGGTAGTCACTCTTTGCTACACTGCAACCGTCTTCTCCTTCATAACAAACGCCTCCAGTGTCCCATGGCTCTCTTCCTACTTCCGTAAACCAAACAAAAGCATATTTGCAGTTTCTAGTTGTTGAAACCTGTTTGTTTTTTTAAGCTTCTGGAAAGCCAGTATTCTAGAAAGTCAGCTTGTGGCATTGGCTCATAAGAGACTGGCCCCAATATCCTAAACACTGTGCTTCATTTTAAAGATGTAATAAAATAGGGACTGGGTTGAGAGGAAACACACGTGGAGTGCAAGATGGCTTTCCTGCTTCTCCCCCCCCCCCCCCCGCTGCCTGAATCCACTTGTGGGGATTGCAGGGAACATTGTGGTTTGGAGAGCTGCAGCAGAAGTGAGAGAAATCAATGGGGAAATGGCTGGTGGGGCCGCAAGGACCTTCCACTCACGCTGGGGAGCCTCTAGGGCAGGCATAGGCAAACTCCGGCCCTCCAGATGTTTGGGACTACAATTCCCATCATCCCTAGCTAACAGGACCAGCGGCCAGGGATTATGGGAACTGTAGTCTCAAACATCTGGAGGGCCGGAGTTTGCCTATGCCTGCTCTAGGGTGTGATGCAAGTTTGTATTCAAGCGCATACCTGATCCGACTTTAAAAGCGCTCCTTCATCTAAGCTGGTTCTGACTTTTTCCTGGGGTGGGAGGCAGCCGCCCATTTCTGTCACACTAGTCTCAGAGGATGAGTAAGGCAAACCGTGCCTGTAGATATCCTCTTCATCACTCGATGCCGATCTCTCAGCTGCTGCATCGGAGGTGTTGGTTATCCATTCACTGGCAGCGCTAGCGTTTGGGTTAGCCATCAGTGGCTCCCTGAAATCCTGCCCGGGTAATGCACTCTCTTGAAGACAGCTCTCCTCTTTAAAAGGGGCAGGAAGGGGACTGGTGGGGACTGGGTCCGTTAGAGGTAGCTGCTGCTTCTGTTCCGTGTGGGTCTCAACTCCCGCCTCCTGACCAGATGAGTCCTCAGCACTAAGGCTGGCTTTCACATCTCCAGACATCCCTTTCTCAGGGTTTGTCTCTTCAAGAGAATCTAAAACACCTAACTTAGCTAAAGTGCCTTCTGTTTTATGCAGGATAGAACAACGCTCTTCATCCTGGGCTGGCGGTTTTGAGACGATTTCGTTTTGTTCAGACGTAGGGCTCCAATTACATTCAGCGCCATCGCTAACCACTTTATCTTCTGCGAGAAGCAAGGGGGAAGCGGAAGCCAAGGAGCTCCTAGCGGGAGATGTGCCCACTTCGCTCTCGCCGTTGGAACATTTCAGGACTTCTGGCGTGTCGTCGTCCTCTGGCGTCAGAGCAGCTACCGACTCCGGCGACTGAAGGACGCTGAATGTTTCAGAACCATTTTCCTCCTGCAGCACATTTTGGGATTCAATACAGAATACACTTTCCTGGTCTTCAGAACTGCCCATGAGGCTAGATTCAATAGAGAAAGAGTCCACGTTTACAGAGTGAGGGCTGTCAGCAAAGTCTCGACGTTCACAGGATGGTGTGCTTTCCAGAGAGCTGAGGTATCTCGAATTTTCTAAGCTCACACATAGTCGGGAAAGGTGGGAGAGGGAAATAGGTAAGCCGAGGGGCAGAGAGGAGGAAAGGGAGAAAAGAAGCTTGTTAATTAAGGGAATGCCATTCTAGGGCATCTGTTTGAAGCTCCTGAATTTGACCGACCAGGAATACATTGGCAGGCCAAACTACCTACTTCAGCAGTGCAGAACTTGCCACCAAAGCAGAACATCAACGCAATCTTAACTGTTGTGTTGTAGTAGCCAAGGGACTGAGCTGTGATTCAGGAAGTTTCTGGTTTGAATGTCACCTCTACCCCACTGCTGTCAAAGAGGAAATCCTCTCTCTCAGCCTCTGTCCCCACTCTCCAATAGGGAGAAGTAACACTGATTTATACTGCAGGGTTATTTTAAGTATTACAAAACTCTGAATGCACTAAACCAGGGACGTCCAACTCCCAAGAGCTGCGATCTACTCCCGGAAAAAAATTACAAAGCTGTTGAGCTTTTTTTACGGGGGACAGCAAATAGTTCTGCCACGGGGGGACGGGACACAGGCGCGACAAACATCAAAATAGTAGTAGTAGTAGTCCCACCAGCAGTAATGCCGTCTTCCATTCTTGAAATCATGCGTGAATAAAGGACAGAATGAGGGGGCAGGGGCGGGTGCTCCTTCCCACCCCCTGCGGAGGAAAAAGAGCCCGCGATCAACCGCGATAAAACAGGGATTGACCTGTCGATCACGGTCGATCGGTTGTACATCCCTGCTCTAAACTGCTTATCATCTTCAAACAGCAGTGAAACCATGATGGGGAGTGGGGTTATTGGTTTGTGTTTTTTTTGTTCCCGTTTTAATAATAATAATAATAATAATAATAATAATAATAATAATAATAATAATAATAAATTTTATTTAAACCCTGCCCTCCCCGGCCAGAATCAGCTCAGGGCAGCTAACACCAATAAAATCACAGTAAAAACATAATTGGTGGGGGGGGACTATTGGACTATTTAAAATACAGGTTAAAATGCAATTTAAAATGCAGCCTCATTTTAAAAGTAGCCGATAAATTATTATGCATTTTGTGTTTTTTTATACAGTGGTGCCCCGCAAGACGAATGCCTCGCAAGACGGAAAACTCGCTAGACGAAAGAGTTTTCCGTTTTGGAGGTGCTTCGCAAAACGAATTTCCTATGGGTTTGCTTCGCAAGACGAAAATGTCTTGTGAGTTCCTGCTGGTTTTTTTCCCCTCCCCCCTTTTTCTAAGCCGCTAAGCCGCTTATCAGCTGATCCGATAAGCTGATAAGCCGCTAAAAGCCGCTAATAGCGCTAATCCGCTAATCCGTCAATGGGCTTGCTTCGCAAGACAAAAAATACCGCTAGACGAAGAGAATCACAGAACGGATTCTTTTCGTCTTGCGAGGCACCACTGTATTGCATTTTTTTGTTGTGAACTGCCCTGAGATCTATGAAAGGCGGTATACAAATCTGTCTGCTCAGAGTACTGGACCTTACGATAAAGGGTGGGTAAGAAACCCACCAGCAAGCAAAAATTAAAAAAAAAATTTTTTTTTACCAGATCTTTTCTTTTTCTTCTTCTTCACTTTGATTGGCTTGACGACCAGCTCCTGGTTGAAGTCTTCGGAGCTGATCGCACTGAACCGCTGCGAAGAAAGCAGACCTTCTTTCTGGACTTGGACTGAGGCCTGTTCTCCACTGGTCACAAAACTGCAGCCGCTGCCCACAGAGCTGACCGAAGTGCTCCTGCTCCTGGGCTCACTGGCCACTGAGTAGCCCCGCCTTCGCGGGTCGGTGCTCAAGTCCCCGAACCCGTTGAAGCTCTGGGAACGGATCCTCTCCGTGAGCAGGGCCACTTCCAGGTCTGCTCTGGCGACAGAGCCATTCCTGTCACCAGGCGTTTGGGACGAAGGGAAGCTGTTCCGCGTTTGGCTTGCTTCTGGACAAGGTTCGGACGACACAGATGCCACAGCAACAGAGTACGGGCTCTGTAACTTGGGGCTCGTATCGGATAGTGGGCTCATTGATTTTCCATTCCTATCTGAAATTGGAGCACAAAGAATGATATAATAATAATAATAATAATAATAATAATAATAATAATAAATTTATACCCCACCTATCTGGCTGGGTTTCCCCAGCCACTCTGGGTGGCTTCCAACCGAACATTAAAAACAATACAGAATCAGACATTAAAAACGTCCCGAAACAGGCTCGCCTTCAGTTGTCTTTTAAAAGCAAAATAGTTGTTTATTGCAGTTTCCAAACAAGCCAACTTAAAATCGCAGTTTATGAAGCTGGTTTGTTCAGCTAACCAGAGTTTGTTTTAAACCATGATCCCTGGTTTGAAAGTAATATTAAGTCAGGATTATTTGAAATTAGAACTGAACATTCCCTCCCAGCATTGCAGGAGGACTAAGAGAAGCATGCGAGTCTGAGGGTAAACTTTGGGCTAGTTCTAGCTTGTGAACACTGTACTAAATTATAGTTTAGTGTTATGTGAGAATGCAGCCAGTCTATCTCTCAGCTACGTATTCTAAGGAAGAACAACAAAAAATCAGTGCTGTTTTGAAATTAGTAGTTGAGATCAGTGCAGTTTTCAAAGCTTCAGCCTAGCAACTTGACTCAAAATGTATCCAAGCAGAAGGCAATCTGCTTCTTGGTCTCAGGAAACATCATGCAAAATCTGGTTATGATATCTTTAGAGTTGTCTGAATGCAAAGAGAACGAACGACTTTCCAAAATATATAGCAGATTGCTAGGTGACGGACAGCAGAAGGCTAATGTCTTCATGTGTTGCTTGCAAATTTCACAGACACATCTGACTGGAAATAGAAATGGTTGACCAGATTTGGTCCAATCAAGGGGTTTGCAAAACAGCAAAATAAAAATATGCTTTTCTGCATGTGTTTTCCAAGATAAATTTGACAATAACAACAAACAAACTGTTGAAGTAAAGTGATACCACTGAAACTCATCTCATTAAAAGGCTGCAATTCAACAAAAAATATCAGGAAAATTCAAATCATTTCTTTAAAAGCTGTGTCTTATTGTGTCCTGAAAATCATTCTAAGCAAGCCAGAATTTATTGTGATGCATTGGTACAGACTTGCATGCAGTAAACAAAGCCACATTCATATTAGGGCAAGGCTGGTTTGTTTGTTTTGCTTCAATGGGAGCTTTGCACATTTGTCAAGAGACATCTGGCTGCTGAGAAAGGCATGCAAGAGGTGGCCTGCGTTCGTGGCTCCCAAATGTATCCTGGCATGTTGCTCTGGGTTAATTAGGATAGCATCTTGTCCTACAGTGACATTTTACCAGCGAGATAGTCCCAACATTTGTCCCCGAACACCTTGGTCATAGCCTTCCAATAGGTAATCTGCTACTAGACAGGGCAGCCCAAAATAAAACCAATAGCCCTATTCTCCAATGATTTATCCAGCCCATTCTAATGACAAGAACAAGAGGAAGTAGAATCTGTAGGCTGAGTGACCCGATAAGAGTCTTAATCTCTTAAAGAGAGCCAGTGTGGTGTAGTGGTTAAGAGCGGTAGTCTCGTAATCTGGGGAACCGGGTTCGCGTCTCCGCTCCTCCACTTGCAGCTGCTGGGTGACCTTTGGGCCAGTCACACTTTTCTGAAGTCTCTCAGCCCCACTCACCTCACAGAGTGTTTGTTGTGGGGGAGGAAGGGAAAGGAGAATGTTAGACTCCTGAAGGGGAGTGAAAGGCGGGATATCAAATCCAAACTCTTCTTCTTCTTAAATCTGCTCCCTATTGCTAGCCTTCGCCCAAGGGAGTCCATTATCAAAAAGGCATTTCCACTCTGCAAGTGATGGTCTCCGATTTCTACTGATCCCGACCCTGAGGTGTAGCCGCCCCCTTCACCTCCCCACACATAACTCCATGCCATTCCAGAAACTCCACCAATCTCCAGGAGTAACTTGGAGGGCCGAAAAGGGCAGTGGCAGCAAAGCACACACAGCTCCGTGGAATAAAACAATCATCTATGCATTAACATAATCTTTTTTAAAAAATTGCTATAAGCTTAGTATGCTAATGTATGCAAACCTATTGAGACCAATCCTTCTGGTCTGCTTGAGATCCTAATGATATCTCTGTCTCCCTTTAAGAGAAAAATCTCAGTTTCTGTGCAGGATACAGACACAATATCGCCAGATCCTTCCAAACTTCCAATCAGGGTCTGTGAAAGGAAGAGAAGTTAAAGATGAGCAACGAATGTGCCAGGAAGCGTTTTAGGACGCAAGCAACACTTCAGAGGCCTGATTTTATTTTTGGCAAGCAATATTATACAGTCAAATCAAGGAGCAAAACAGCAGTCCTAAAAGAAAGGAAGCGCGAATGCAGGCTTGGGGAGAGCATGACTCATGTAAAGCTTGGCTAAGAACAGAAATGGGCTATAAATGTTTTATAAACGTAGCTCTGTTTGTGATAATTCACTCCTGGCTTAAGAAATGTAGCTTCAGACCCCAATCATAGACACTTCCAAGTCCCAAAGAAGCAAAAGATTGGCAGAAGCTCTTAAAGGACTTGGTTGAGATAAAGGGAAAGGGTAACTTGTATAAACTCAACTAATTTGCATGACCTATTTGGAATTCACTGTCAATGGTCTTTATAGCCAAGTGCAAAATGATTCCCATTAATAGCAGGCTAGGGTGGCTGAACGTGTCATCAGCTTGGAAGAGAAACGGGACTGCTAAATGTGCAAGTTTGCAAATTAAACAAACAAACAAAACTAAGAGCTCAAAATGGAAGGAGGGGGGCCTGTGAAGGTCCAGGATTTACTGAACGTTGAAGAAAAGGAACTGGAAATGGAAGGGAGTGAGGAAAGGAGAGGGAACTGACCTGCTCAACCCTTTAACAGCTTATAAGAAGATGGGGTGGGGGTTTAAAAATCAGCAACTTTTCCCTGCATTATACGAGGATTTTTCTAGGAAGGAATAGACATTTTCACCCTGCCTACAGCATCCTGCCACGCCACTCAAAATGCTCATGTTCAAGGCTACCTGTCAGCTCCAGACCTGAGCCCTCGTACACAGAACACTAAGGAAAAAGAGGGGAAAGTATTGGGATGCTTCCAGATTTCATCTCAGGCAACCAACAGGCCACCCCATTTGAATTGACAGTGCGTCTCAGAGCATACCCCAGAATTCCTCTGCAGTGTGCAGTGGCTCCATGGCAGGTGAGTTAATATGAAGTGTCACTGCTTTATCATAAGCAATTCTATGTCTAGAAAGCATGTTGAGATAGGAACAAAGGAAGTTGATCTGTACAAAGTCAGACCCACCAGCCCATCTAACTCAATACTGTCTACTCTGACTGGCAGTGGTTTTCCAGGGTGTCAGGCAGAAAGTCCTTCCCATCACCTGCTACTAAACCCTTTGAACTGGAGATGCCAGGGATTAATTAAACCTGTGCCCTATTTGTGCAGATCAGATAGTTTTAACAGACCTCTAAATATCAATGTAATTTAACTGTTCCAGATTAAAGGCCACGCACGCCCAGCTTAAAATGCTACTGCTCTCTTGGTTTGACTCACCTGGTTTACTGTATCTATTAAATAGATGCTATATTCATTCCAGCTCAGCACCCATCCTTCCTGGAAGAAGCAGGAAATGAGTCCAAGTTGCCTGTCTGGGAAATTGCAGCTGCTGTTGCTTAAGGGCTCCAGTCGGGGATATAATTCAAAAGGCTTCATTCCAACAGGAAATACATCTTTCAAAATAAACGTGGCCTGAACAGTCCCATGAACATCTGATTTCCAAAGGCGGATCCCAGGCCTTGCAGCAAACAGGGTCAGGTCACTTTGCTTGCACAGCCCAGGTACAAAACATGCTCCAAGTTTGCCAGTACTAAAAATGTAAAAGCAGAAGAATGATCAAACCACATGGTTATTATACTCAGAGGTGGGGAATGGTGGGACTGGGAAGATTAACAATGCTAAAACTCTTTCGTCTCCAAGTGCAAACTGATAAAACTTTGCAGCAAACTGCGTAAGTGAAAACATGGCTCTAGTAAATAATTGCAGCATATTAATAATAATAATAATAAAGGTAAAGGACCCCTGGACGGTTTAGTGCAGTCAAAGGCGACTCTGGGGTTGCGGCGCTCATCTCGCTTTCAGGCCGAGGGAGCCGGCATTTGTCCACAGACAGTTTTCCGGGTGATGTGGCCAGCATGATTAAACCGCTACTGGCGCACAGAGGACCGTGATGAATGCCAGAGCGCACAGAAACGCTCTTTACCTTCCCACCGCAGCGGTACCTATTTATTTACTTGCCATGGCATGCTTTTGAACTGCTAGACTGGGACACAGCAATGGGAGCACACCCCATCGTAGGGTTTTGAACCGCCGACCTTCTGATCAGCAAGCCCAAGAGGCTCAGTGGTTTAGACCACAGCGCCACCCGCATTACCAATATGCAATACATGAGAAAGAAAAATATGTGCTGGAAGCCAAAGGGCTCTGCATGGTCTACCATGCATGCTCCAGAGATTTTTCCAATCCCCTCTTCCTCTTGCTGCAACCCTAGGTGTCTTCCTAAACACTGTTTCTGGGAGTCAAAAGATTTGTCCCAGAGCAGAGTGCAATGCATCCACTGACCATTACACTATGTGCACGTGGAATTATTGTGGCTCACAGTTAGGGCTGTTCACAACCTGGATAGATACTTGCTCTTTCTTCTTCTTGGATGGGAAATATTTTAAATCCTCAAAACACAAGGGTATGAAGAAAACAAAGAGGGATTAGCAAATTTGGTATAAACAGCTTTGCTTATTTTTATTCTGCCTACCCTGTTGTGTGTGCCCTGTGCTGTTTCCTGTCTGCTCTGGAGGATTGGGGGAACACTCCTAACAGATTTAGTGGTAGTGTGCGGGCAAGAGAAAAGGGAGAACGTTCCACTGAGCAAGGGAAAATCCTTGCACTAAAAGAATGTTCACCTTTGTTCCGCTACCTGTTTGGGGAGTTTGGGATGAAATAATAATAATAATACTGGGAGAGGATTGTGTGAATGAACAAGGAAATGTGAGTTAGCCCTTAAGTTCAGGAATCACGGGAAAACAATTACGGAACAAAATAGGGTCAGGGTACTAATTTCTTGCCCACCAATAGCTGGAAGCTTCTTACATTTTCACTTCAGCAGAGTCCTTCCCCACTGGAATGATTAAAAGAATAAAAACATGAACAGTACTTCAAATTATCTATTTTGCCTCCTTTAGTAACAACTTTAGAAGAGGGCAACAGTGCATGAAATACCTTAGCAGAATTATACGGAGTTATATACATTATTTAAATCTCATCTCTAAATGTCTGGGCAAAAATCTAGAAGACCTACTTTTTTCTGGGTTGGCTTCCAACTTGCTTGACAGATTTTTCTTCAGTGTAAAAAAGCAGACTTCGCTGTAATGTGGAGACCAGCAACACTTTCTGGCTATAATCCAGCTGCACGACTGAAGAAGGCTCTTCCAGCACCAAACTGGAGTTGCAACGACCCTGGAAGGACATAGTGTGAATATACAGAGCCGTCCTATTTCAAGTTAAGTTGTCTAAATTTGCCGGGTGGCCTGTGCAAGCTTATGTTAAAGCTGGTTTATCTAGAGTTCGACAATTTGTAGGGGATCCACTAGAATTCACTTCCCATAGTTACTGTCACAGTATTCTGAAGTGCTTCTTTCTGCTTAAGATATTTCTCCAAGTAAAAGCCTCAAGGCTGAAAGGCAGACAATGTTCAAGACCACTAACTGATCCCATGACTGAGCAAAGATGCGACGCCAGGTCTTGCAGATCAATACCACCCACCACAGGGATTCAAGTAAATAAATGCTTTGGGGGAAACATAACAACTACAGATAGTGGTCAGGGCAGGAGGGGAAAAAACCCTCAATAAATGCCATCTCACAAGTGGCAGAATTTTACGTAACTGCTCCTTTACTTACAGCCCCCTAGGCTCCACCATCTCTACATCTTAACTACCACCCTCCAATTTTAATCTATAGGAAAAGTTTTTATATACGCTTTGAATACAATGGTACCTTGGACGGCTTGGCTCCCAAACTAATCAGCTCCCAAAAGCCACAAACCCAGAAGTGAATATTCTGGTTTGCGAATGTCTGTCAGAAGCCGAACATCCGACGTGGCTTCCAATTGAGTGAAGGGAGCTCCTGCAGCCAATCGGAAGACATGCCTTGGTTTTCAAATGGTTTTGGGAATCGAATGGACTCCCGGAACGGATTTCGCTAGAGAACCAAGGTACCACTGTTATTTGTATCCCAGGTACCAAAAGTTGGGGCAAACAACCAATTACCTGATCCAGATCCAGAGCAGAATACACTATTTTCCCTTTGTCATCTCCAGAGAACAATTTCATTCCATTGGGACTCCACGCCAAGGCTGTGATGCTGCTTTTGTGGATACCAGACACATTAAATCTCCGAAGCTGCAAAGACAGACACCAGTGAGCATACGAGAGAAACCAAGCAGAAAGCGGAAGGCCTACAGTGGGTGGGTTTATTCATTGATGTAGCTATCAAAGGCACTTCTCTATTGGTCCTGCTACTCCATTTTAATGCTCATGCACGTTTCCAGAGAGATCCGTGCAGTTAGCAAATTGCAATGTCACAAAAGCCCCAACTGACACTTTAACACAGGGGTTGGCAAGGCTTACCGGGCATGGGCTGGATCACTCTCACGGAGATCCTCTGTGGGCCGGGCCGGCACAGCGCGACGCCGGAAATTGCATCTGCGCATGTCCGCGGCACCAGAAATCGCTTCTGCACATACACCCAAAATCGCGCCTGCGCAGAAGCGATTTTCGGCATCTGGGCATGCGCAGAACGGTTTTCGGCGCCACGGAAGAGAGTCCCTGTGCCACACTCTGCCGGTTTAGCAGGCGGCTCAGTTTGGGGGCGGCTTGTGGGCTGGTTGAACGGCCTCCGTGGGCCACTTCCAACCCATGGCCCTTAGGTTGCCGACCCCTGCTTTAACATATTATTGGCATCCGTCTGTCTTGAGAGACAATGGAGTGCACCTCTGGGGTGAAGCCAAACTGCTGCGTTAGCAGCACTGAAATGACCTCCCCAGGATGCAAACCTGGGCAGCGTGTATGGAGGTCCTGGGCTGCCCAGACGACAAGACCTCACTGATGTGGTCAAAAGGAAAGCTAAGCAAGGTGTTTGGCACCAGCTTGGCTGCAGGAAAAAGGCATACAAGGAGGAATCCAATTGTCTTTGGGTTTCCTCCGAGTCTTTTCTTTTCCCAAAGATGTACCACAAGGCAGTGGAGATTGCAAAGCAGCTGCTCTACCACTGAGCTGAAGCATAATAATAATAATAATAATAATAATAATAATAATAATAATAATAATAATAATAATAATTTATTATTTATACCCCGCCCATCTGGCTGGGTTTCCCCAGCCACTCTGGGCAGCTTCCAACAAAACCCTAAAATACAAAACAATAAAATACAATCACACAATGAATGTGAAACATTAACCTAATCACACAATAAATGTGAAACAGCACAGGCTGTAACCAAGTTTGGCTCTTACTTGTTTGTTTCTCCCTGGCAAGGACGAGACAAGCTGAAAAATAGCAATCTTGCCCGAAGCTGTCCCAACAGCAACAAGATCATCAAAGCAGCTCAAGACTTTCACGACAGTGATAGACTCATTTTTCCCCTGGGGGAGAAGGAAAAAAAAAAAAGACAGCTGTAAAATTAAGATGCATGTTTATTTGTATCGGCCAAGACAAAAATGGGATACCTGAAGGAGAGCTTTCGCTCCTCACCTGCTGACCTCAAGATCCTGAGGCAATTCTGCTGCGTGTTTCTCCACCACTGAAGTTCAAGTATGTGGAGATTTGGGGCAGAGTTGTCTTTGTGGTGGGCTTCTTCCCTGTGGATCTCATTGCCTAAGAAGGCTCAACTGGCTAGCTTTCTGGGGGCTTTGCATAGGCTAGTGAAGACCGCTTTGCTTAGAAGGACCTTTGGACTAGGAAGGGGCTGTTGCTGCGGTTTGATCTCTAGCTAATGCTGAATAAAAATTTGCTCTGTTGCTGAAACTGCTCATAACGTACATATTTTTATATTGTGGATGCACAGTACAATACAATCTTGTCTTGCATGCAATTAACTTGCATGATTTCAACCTTACAAGGTTGAAAGCCAGCAGCCTGAAATCCTGCGAATTAATTACATGCAAGGCAGAGAGCTTTAAAGCGCATTTTGCGCCAGGTTTTCCCAACACGGAAAGAGCTTTTAAGCTCTCAGACTTGCCTGCTGGGCTCTGGGATGCTCTTGAGAGTATATCGTATTGCTGCTACTTCTGAGGGTTTTACTTGTAGCTTAGGCATTTGTTTGTTTTTCAAGTTCTGTGTTGTTGCTGCCACTTTTGGTATTCTTTTGTATGTTTTATAGGATAATTATGATTGTACTGGCTATTATAATAATATTAATGTTTGAAACATATTATTGAATGTCTTGATATGTTGATAGCTGACTTGGAATATACTATTTTATTACCAGTTTTTTATCAGCTGTATAAATTTTTTTATATGCTATATGAATTATTGTTTACCGTTTATAAGGTGTCAATCTTCCTGTCTGCTGATAATTAAACAAGAGCCCTCACTATTTTGTTTTAGATGCCTGCTGAAAACTGTTATATTTCAGAAAGCCTACCCAAACATACAATTTAGTCACCTAAAGTTGCTTTTAGATTGTTTCTGATTTTAATTTGTGTTTTATTTATAATTATTTTATGTATATTTGGGGGTTTTTAAATAGTTTTGTGGATTTTAGCTATGTTTTACTGGTAATTTTAGTATCTGCAATGCTTAGAGAATTTTGTGATGAAGTGTAGTCTATAAATCTTTCCAAATAAATGAAATATCAATATGAATTATAATTGTGTGCTTCCTCCTCAAGAGGTCAGGAGGGTAGCAACATGAGAATGGGCCTTCTCTGCAGTGGCTCCCTGTCTGTGGAATGCTCTCCCCAGGGAAGTTTGCCTGATGCCTTCACTATACAGTGGTACCTCGGGTTAAGTACTTAATTTGTTCCAGAGGTGCGTTCTTAACCTGAAACTGTTCTTAACTTGAAGCACCACTTTAGCTAATGGGGCCTCCTGCTACTGCCACGCCACCAGAGCACGATTTCTGTTCTCATCCTGAAGCAAAGTTCTTAACCCGAGGTACTATTTCTGGGTTAGCGGAGTCTGTAACCTGAAGCGTATGTAACCTGAGGTACCACTGTACACCTTTAGGCACCAGGCAAAAACATTCCTTTTTAACCAGGCCTTTGCCTGACTTGATCTACATCCTATACCCTTTTTAAAATGCTGGGTTGTTTTGATTTTATGTATTTGATATTTTATGTGAACTCCCCTGAGACCTTTGGGTATAGGGCAGTATACAAATTAAATAAGTAACATAAATAAATAAAATATGTTGATATTATGTTGTTGCAATCTATAGGGTATGAAACTGCTGTTGATGTACTAACGTTTATATTTTGCGATATATTACAGCTCTCATTTTCTTATGCCCTGCAAACGACTATGGGAACTAGTGGAAAAGCAGCATATAAATAAACAGATGATGAACAACAGAATGCCTCACTGAGAAGCAAGTAGATAGAATTGAGAACAAACCCCTAAATCGCGCTGTGTGAGATAAAATAATTACAGACCACAAATAGATGCTGACTCTTAATCTAATTTTAGCAACAGCCAGAGCAAACGTTTTTCTTCAAGTTAACTAACTCTATAGCTTTACATTTCTGCACATTTCAATATGCTAAAACTGACAAAACCCAAGGCATAAGCTTCATCACACCTTTTAAAAAATGAAGGTGTCCTGTTAAGTGTTGGTTCATACCTCAAAATTGTACTTTTTCATCTGGTTCAAGCGCCTGCAGTATAAATACAACATTCCAATACTGCTGCCCACGGCGATGTAGTCCTCGTTAGTGTCAAGTGCAGTGAGGTATACCACAATGGAACGGAATCCCTTTTGGATCTTTGTAGGAATGGCATTGAGAAGATAGTACAAGGGACAGAACTCCTTGAAGGTAAATGATGGAGTCGCCGATGCCATGGCAAACATCTGTATGTGCTACCTAGAGGCTGGAAAAGATAAACTGCATGTACTCCTTAAGGCCATGAAAACAAGGAGTATTTATTTCAGCGGCCACCCTTAGTATCTATACAACTGTGAGTATGTACAATGCTGGTGGGAAAAAGTGGTTTTTCTCCCTCATGAAAAGTTTAATAATAATAATAATACTTACTGCACCACAGATCTGCAACTAGTTGGCTTAACATAATGCTTACGCTGTATAACATTTTGTGTCTCATAACCCAGAACAATACTTTGTGATTTCTTTTTTATGCATGACAAAGGCTTTCAACTTATGAAAAGGAGAACACAAACCAATTAGTTGCAAATGTTCCAACACTCTTCCGCTGTCTCCAAAACTGATGAATGCCAACTGGTGTCCTCAATATTTTGTAGAAAAAAATTCACTTCCATTAACTGCAGTTCAGAGTTCCATTCAAAGCCAGACTAACTGTGGTTAGCCTTAACAATAGTTTGCAGAAATAAGCCAACTTCGAACTGTGGTTTACAAGGGAGCTTTGCTTCAATGAGCTAGGGATGGGAGACATGCATTTTACCCAGCTTCCCTCTTCTCCTCCAGAACCAAGCTCTCGGACAGCAAATAGCAGTGTGAATTGATGCACAAGATTCCTGTCTTTCATTTAACACAGGGGTCGGCAACCTAAAGGAGTCATTTAACCTGCCCATGGACCCCCGCTGCCCGCTCAGTCGGCTCCCATGCGCCACGCACAGAGCACAGCGGGGACCGTCTTCCGCAACGCTGGCTGGCTTCCCATTGGCTGCAGGAAGCTCCTGCAGCCAATGGAAAGCTGCACACGCCTCCTCCACGCCGGAAATAGTGTTTGCGCATGCGTGCGTGCGCACTCTGGCCCACTGAGGCATCTGCAGGACAGTGAACCAGCCCAAGCCACAAAAACTTTGTCGACCCCTGATTTAACATCACTACAATTGGGGAATGTTCCCACAGAATGCAAAATTCACGATTCCCTCTGTGCCCTGGGTCCCATTTATAAATCCCACAGAGTTTAAAAACAAAAATACTCTCTAAGAGGCTGATCCCAAGATGTAACAGTGAATCTTAATAAAAAAATTCCTTCCAGTAGCACCTTAAAGACCAACTAAGTTAGTTCTTGGTATGAGCTTTTGTGTGCATGCACACTTCTTCAGATACCTGGTATACCTGAAGAATATCTGAAGAAGTGTGAATGCACACGAAAGCTCATACCAAGAACTAACTTAGTTGGTCTTTAAGGTGCTACTGGAAGGAATTTTTTTATTTTGACTATGGCAGACCAACACGGCTACCTATCTGTAAGTGAATCTTAATGTTAGTGCCAAATCTCTTCCCCATCCCCACACCTAATGGTAAATCAAGAACAACTCTGGGTTTCACATCATGGTTTACTTGGAGCAAAACAAACCATGGTACTCAGCTTGGATGTAACACTAAGTCAGGGACCGTGGTTTGTTCCTCCCAGTCATGCTTGGGGAGGAGTGAGGTGGAAGTCACATGTGTTGCTGACAGAAAACCATTAACTATGGCTTGCCACAACTTGCAAACATAGCCACAATGTGCTAGATCAGCAATCCTGTTCATTCAAACCAATGCCAACGCTTCCATCTCTGCCACCACAGGAAATTATGCAGAATTAATGTCTATGCAAGCACTCAAGACCATAACAAGTAAAAGCCACACATACAAGTAAAAGAAGCTGAGCGAACTAGTATTCTTTCGAAAGGCACTTCTGAGATAAAACGAAAGTAAAAGTTCCAAATAAATATTGTCCCTTGCTAATAGTGGAGAAGGGGGGGAAGTCTAGTTAAATCCTGGCATCCCTCTTGCATTGGGTCATATGATTTACTCCTACTACTGACATCTAAATATGCATTGAAGACCTCCTCATACATTATAAAGTTGCCTTAAGTGTAGAAAATTATGTACAACCCAAATGCAGTTCATCACTGAACATGGGGTGGCCAGCTGTCATTTACCTGCCTATGTACGCACAGGGAAGAACCAGCATTGGAATTAGGCACCATTAAAGGTCAAAGTGTATGTCTTGCTAATTTTCCACACCCAGTTCTCATGTGACAGCCCTCTGGATTGCTTAAGCTCTGCTAACACAGTGCTCTTAAGAGTTTTTAGGGAACTTCTATTTCGTGAGCTAAGGTTACAATAAATTTCGGATACTGGTACTTTTTTCAAAACAAAATATTAAATTTCATGTCAAAGCCAAGGGTTATGGTGCACTCACTCTGCTAGTCTTCCATCGAAGAATCCTATGGCTTTAAGCAGCCAGTTCATCACATTCAGTCCACTACCCTAAGGCAGGATACATCTTTGTTGCAGACGACAATTTTGGAAAACAATGTGTGTTATCCTCCTGTTGAAGTAACAGAAGCTCAAATAATGAAACCATTAAATCACTTTGAAGGGACAGCATCAACTGTTTTGCTTTTTAAACGAACATAAAACCAGGTCCCAGGGGAGCTACCTTTTTCAAAAGCATACATTTGTAACAAATAAATGATTTGTCCAAGGAAGAATTCAACAGGCATCAGGCAGAACAGTGAAAAAAGTAAATAACCGAAGTACACTGGGCTACAAGGTAGCTGTGCCAACATCTGCAGCTTGCAGAATTAGTAAATGCACAGCTCAAGTATCAGGGTCCTTGCCACTTTCCTAGCTACAGATATTTAGGATGGAAAAGCTTCTCGGAATATGTTTTCATTTCAGGAACCCAGGAGCTGTTAAGGGTGGGTGCTGCAATATTAATTCTGCAAACTGTGCAGCAGTGAGAGGAGTTGCTTAAAGAGATAGCTTTCCCCCCCCCACCCCATTTTAATGCCGTCTAGAAGTTGTATTATTTGTTTTGCTAAGAAGGGCATGAAGAGGAAAGCACAAATCAGAAAGAAAGAAAGAAAGAAAGAAAGAAAGAAAGAAAGACAAGACTAATGGGAGAAGGGAAAACTTCTGGGTGGATTTTTGTCCTTCCTCCTCAATGCAGAGTGACAATTCTAACCCATAAGTGATAAAAGAGAGCAGAATTAAATGATCCCATTAATCGACAGAGTAATAATCAGCACTGTTGGGAAGCCCAACCACCCCACCTGAAGCATGAACCAAACAAGAGTACAGGCAGGCAGGCAGGCGGCCGAAATACACTAAAGAAGGTAAACAAACCCAGCACACGGCGGTTCCCAAACATGCGCCCCCGCTTCACCCCCGCAAGAGATGCTCAAGGCAAGCCTCATTCTCTGTGCGCGCCTTGGCGGGCAGAGAAGCCGACCAACCGCCCAGGGCTCGTCAGGACGGAGCCTCGACACGTGTTTCCAGCGCCAGGTCTCTCGAAGGAAACCCGGGAAGGTAGGAATGCGTAAAAAGGGGGTGAGCGTCCTTCTCTCCGCTTCTTCTCGCCTCCTGCAGCCAGGGGAGGGAAGAAGAGAGGGCCGCCCAGCCAGGAGGCTCCCGCCCTGTCTCCCCGCCGCGCTAGGCTGCGCTCCTCACCTCTGCAGGGGCCACGGCCGGGGCCTGAGCTCCCGCGTCGCCCCCAGGCCCAGCGGCGCTGCCGGGTCTCCAGCGCTGGGCGGCGAAGCTGGGCGGAGCCGGACGTGAGCGCACTTCCGAGGGGAGGGAGCGGCCTCGGGTGTCGGCGGAGATGGCCGGTAAGCGCTTCTTCCCCAGGCAGCCTCCACCGGGTGCCTCCACCGGGGAAAGCGCTTGCTGGAGAAAGGCGCATGGGGAGGGGGGACGCCACAACCCAGCAGTTTTTTCCTCGCTCTCAAGTAATACTGTACCACGACTGGGATGGGGGGGGGGTCGTGCGATGGAGCTGAAGATGAAAGGGTGGCGGGACGGTGGAACTCCCCGCCACTGGAGGCAGGGTTGGCCTCCGACTTCAGAACTGTAAGTTCAGGGCCGGGTTTAGGTTTGATGAGGCCCTAAGCTACTGAAGGTAATGGGGCCCTTTATATGTCTAGCTGTCCTTTGTCAACAACAAATGGTCGCTTTTTGTGTGTTGAATATACGCTATATAGTAATTTATGAACTTAAGAAGTATCTAAAGCCATTTGCACACATGCAGAATGTAGGCACCCTATACAGTATATAGAAATGAGCAAACCAGTGGTATTTTAGGGAGCAGGCTAGCAGGCGGGGCCCATCATTGGAGCCTACACAGCACAAAACAAGGTTGATGTATGTAGGTTTTATTTTATTTGCTTTTTATCTTATATTTTGGAAATGTACATCCAGGCGTTTTTTCCTTTAAATTTTTTGGTGGCCCCCAGGGGCCTAAGCTATAGCTTGTTTAGCTTATGGGTAAATCCAGCACTGGATATGTTGTGAGGCGGCTGTGGCGGGAGTTGAGAGAGGCTGTTTCTGAACGGAAGCAGGGAGAAGGGTGAATTTTGGGAGCTGGTTATGAGGTTGCGAAGGAAGCAACATGATCCTGTGATGCTACTACAATCCCAGCTCCCGGTTGGGTTGGGTTGCTCGTCTTCTTCACGTTTGGGTGATGGGCAATGGGCAGGCACACAGTGTTGCAGTGGGCAGAGACCTGTCAGTTTTCTATCAATGAAATAAAGCCTCTTATTGAAAGTTTGAAGCAATGTGCCAAGTGAAGATAGAGGCTGAAACTTCACAAAACAATGAGAATAGAGTTGTTTATTTTATTACATTACAAAAAAAATGTCACCAGCCGTCTAAAATGTCTCACATAGATATTTTCCCTCTTCCTATTTAAAGGGTTTTATTGTTGTGTTTTTGATTAGCCAAAGGCTCAACTCCCAAGACACCTGTATTATCCATCAGTGCAAGAAAAATTAAAGATAATGCAGCAGACTGGCATAATTTAATGATGAAGTGGGAAACCCTGAATAATAAGGGGTTTACCACTGCCACCAAAATCGTGAACATCAAAATTTCTGCAGAGTAAGTATATTGAAAGATCTTGTCGTTGGTTCCAGTGCAAATTTATTACCTTAGGCCATCACTTTTTAAAATCTGCATGATATGAATGTAACAATTTAGCTTGCATTATGCACTGACTACAGTTGACCCTATATATTATAGGCAACAAGGGGTAGGGGTTGTCAGAGGAACAGAGCTTCTATTATGTAGAGTGAATGATATTTTTCTTTAGGTGCAAAGACGGCAAGTTGGAAATAGAACATGATAATATTGCTTCAGAGTCCGGAAGACGACCAGTTGACTACAATGTAGAATTGGAGGAGTGCTGTACAGAACTACTTGATACTTTTGAAAACATGGTACTCTATTTCTCTTATTAAGACCCCCACTGCATTTTTCTGTTTCCACCATCCTCCTATAGATCAGTGGTTCCCAAAGCTTCCCCCAACACAGGGGACCAGTTAAGAGATTTTTCTGCAGGTTGTAGCAATTATAACACACACTGCTAGATGCTGTGTGATTTTTAACTCTATTTTTATGGACACATTGCAGACCACCCAAATGAAACTCCTGGGCAGTTTCTGAACCCTTGTTCATGAGAGGGAGAGGCCATAGCCACTGGTGGGAGATCTAGAGGTCTTCTTTTCAACAATGTTTTCCATGAATATTCAAGACAACATCCCTTCACAAGAGAGGGTATAAGAATTATACGCAAATCTACCTAATGGAGCCATCAGCCAAATTAAAAATGAATCTCTTCTGTGCAAAACATTCAGAAGGGAGAACTGAAGCTATTCTTAAACGTTTTGTTGTGAAAAATGCCCTTTGAGAACTACTAATTTTAGTCCAGTACTGACTGAATACTTTAATTAGTGATTTGTCTCTAATCCAGTTATCCAGTCTTTGTAATAAAAGTTCCCTGGTTGTGAAGTTTCTGAAAGTAGGGATTGAGTAGCCTGCACAGATAGAACATATGTTAAGCTGCAGTCGTATTCATGTGTACTCAGAAATAAGTCACATTGAATTCAGTTGAGGTTAGGCCAGGTAGGTGGGACTAGGATTGCCACTTCAGGACAAAAACACATTTATTGTTATTATTACATTATTTACTCGTATGTAATGTGTACCATTTTGGCCCAATTATGTCATGGAAATTAGAGTGTGCATTAGATTTGATGGTGCATTAGATTCAATTGCAAGCTTGAAAAACACAGACATAGCAAATACAGTGGTATCTCTGGTTACGAACTTAATACATTCCGGAGGTCCGTTCTTAACCTGAGGTACCACTATAGCTAATGGGGCCTCCTGCTGCTGCTGCAGCGTAATTTCTGTTCTCATCCTGAGGTAAAAGTTCTTAACCCGAGGTACTACTGTACTTTTTTTGGTTTTAAGGTTTTGAAAACTGAGGTGCACATTAGATTTGAAGGTGCATTAGATTCACATAAATATGGTATTTATTACCGTAATTATTATTGCTTATTAAATTTGTATATCGCTCTTCATCTGAAGATTTCAGGGCAGTTCCAACATAAAATTCAATGTGACTTCTGAATAGATATGGTTAGGATTGTACTGTTGGTTACAAAATATTAGCTTCTTACACAGACACTTAAAACTTTCTTAGGCAAAAATACAACATAAAATGGAAAAACTATGTTCAACTACTAAAGGGATTTGCGACTTAGAAGCATATCATGGAGATCAGAAGACACCATTCTTTCACACATGGCCCATTCCTTACTTCTGTAAGTAAATTCTTCCTTTCTGAGATACTGCTATTTCTTTCTGCTGAAGCATATTCATTTGAAAATGAGAGTGGAATACTGTGAGCTAAAGAATTTACATTTAGCTTATATTGCTTGAATTGCAAATTTGCAAGGCAACTATAGCTCTCAGGAGAGAATGCTTCACATCATCAACCCACATCAATTCCTAGAATTCCATATGTTGAAACCAGATAAGCTTTTTAAAAATTGTGCAGCAGGAGAAATATTGAACTTGAGGGATGGAAGATGAGTTAACTAATTCTAAAGCTTAAAAACTATAGGCAAGCAATCTAGCTAGCAATGTAGTATGTTCAGCATTTGTAATATGAAGCAAAATCAGAGCACTACTCAGGCATTCTGAGTTATGGCTTCGTCAATACATATGAGAGTATGCACTCTGAGGGTGTGGTAGCTGTACCACATTTGCCATGTGTTCCCTATCAAACCGTCTGCAGCAGAGAAGCCTCCTGGAATCATAGCTGCATCTATGCATTTTGAAACCCTGAAAAAAAAATATCAGGCTTTCAAAGTGCACAGGGGTGCAGGATGTTTTCCCACTGCAGACAGTTGCTAGGAAATACAGCATCTAATTGAGAGGAGGGTGGGGACAAAGTTAGTACACATTCTTCTCTTCATTTGCTGTCCTAAGCCATATTCGGAATGCCTATGTATTTCCAGAGCTACTTCTTGATTTAATTTTTCTGTTTCAGATGAAGTTTCTGGAAAGCTCTTGAACATGTACTCAAAGGAACTAAAACTCAAGCAAACTATTGTGCAAGAGATTGCTCATACTGCTGACCAAGATCTCCTGATGGCCTACTTGTCATCATGGTTATACCAGCCCTACATTGAGAATACCAGCCAAGTATTACTAGAAAGCATGTTATTGGAAACAGGACACAGGCTGGTCTAACCTTTCCTACCACTTTATAAAGTTGCATTTGCCTTGAACTGCACTGCTAATACATTATATAAATTGCATTGTGTTTATTTTTGTATATTTCCAACTTTTTAATAAAGTCTGTTTTATTTTCTAAGATTATATCTACCTAGCAGGTCCTATATTGGGATTACAACAAACAAAACCACTTAGAGGTTTTAGCACCATCCAGATTTATATAATTTTTGTAAAATAATAGAATCAAAACAATTCTAAAACAGAGCTTGATTAACCTTAGGGTCTCTAAAAATCTGCTTTCACATATTTCAATATCCAGTGGAACTCCTTTTTCTTTTGTTTTAAAGTCTGAACTTTCACACCATGAGTGTAAGAGGAGCCTGCTAGAGTAGGCCAATGGTCTATCTAGTCAAGCATACTGTTCTCAATGGCCAACTATATGCCCGTGGAAAGCCTGCTAGCAGTACTTGAGTGCACCAGCACTCTCTCCTCATTTATAATCTAAATATGACTGTAGCTGGATCTTTCACCAGGGCTATGAGAAAAGTTAACACATGCCTTGGATTACAAGGCCGATATGTAAATCCCATAAAGGCCCATCCTTGCCTCTGTTGCTAGGCCATGGCAGCACAGAAAGCACTGGGGATTTCAGGAAACATATACAAGGGGCAAAGCACTAACAGCCTCCTGCCCTTCTCAGCATCCTAGCTGCCAGGCCCATTTTTTTCAGGCACCAATGGCTATTAGGCACTTTTTGCATTTCTACCTTAGTGAACAGAAAATTGTTAACATTAGGCAAATGCTACATTACCATTTCAGCTCAGGTTGTGCCTAGAGGCATATGCTTTTTAGAATTGCTGCTACTCTGGGAAATTATCTAAATCTGAACAGCCTCGTTGAGGTCTGTCACTGAAGTCTGTTTGCTGGGGGATTGGATTCATCTCTGGGACATGAAGGCCCACTCTTCCAGATAATAATATCTAAATATGAAAGTGACCTACTTACCAGACTGAAGCTTTCACTTTGTAACTGACTGCAATACAATCTCTCTATGCTTAGCAGCTTTAGAGCAGCTCCTGTGTTCAAAACACCAAAATGACCTGACACACCCAAGGTGTTAAGGATAGTATATGTAGTACCTTTAATTTGAACTAGATAAACCATCAGTTACAGTTTGATATCCAGCACTGAATGCCATTACCTTTGTTTGCACAGATTCTCAATTTTATAAAAAGATTCTTACCAATGAGCTGGTTCTTGATCTTACCGTTTAGTCAAAAAGCAGCGTAATTTTGGTACAGTGGTACCTCGCAAGACGAATGCCTCGCAAGACAAAAAACTCGCTAGACGACAGGTTTTTCCGTTTTCGATTTGCCTCGCAAGACGAATTTCCCTATGGGTTTGTTTCGCAAGACGAAAACGTCTCGCGACTTTGTTTCCTTTGTCTAAAAACAAAGACATGTTTTGTTTATAAAGTTAATTTATTTTCCCTTCAATTTTTGAACTGCTCTTTACAGTATGTGTGACTTTAAAGAGCAGTTAATAAACTGTTGTTGTACCAAATTTGGCTTTGTTTGGACTTTTTTTGACCATAGGAACGCATTAATTGATTTTCAATGCATTCCTATAGGATTTCGTGATTCGCAAGACGAAAAATTCGCTAGACGACAAAACTTGCGGAACGAATTAATTTTGTCTTGCGGGGCACCACTGTAATAAGTTGTGTCCAAAAAACAGATCAGTTTGGTAAACAGTGCAGTTTACTTGGAATTCTAGTTACTCTTCAGTCATGTTAGTTGTAATTGCACAAAGGTCACAAGCAGCAGAAAATTAAGATTTAATAACAAAAATACACATTTTAAGAAATTGTTTTTTTAAAAAACACACCATATATTTTCATAATGGCTTTACTCTGAGCAAGTTCTCTGTGTGAACAATGTTGTTAAAAGAGCCTCTGTACTTTCCAAAGAACTTGAATGTGTAAGTGCATAGCAGGATCATCAATTTGGTTACAACACTGGTTGAAAAAGACAGCAGCACCAGGATGAGGCAAAGCCTGCACTATTTCATATCCCTAGAGAAGAGTTTCTAGCTCATCCAGTCATCTTTTTAATCGATTGTCAATGAGTTTTCTAAGATCATATAGAAACGCTATCTCATTGAGACCCAAGTGGATTAGCTACTGCCATGTTACTAATTTGGGAAGATTTTGCTTAATCAGATACCCTAGGATGTTCACAATCTATTAATGACAAAATCCTCGCTTCTTCCTGAGATTCTTGATATTTTTCATTATGATTGCTTTCTTCATGCACTAACAAGGAAGGATTTTGATTAGGTTTTTTTGATGCTGTGGAGTTACAAATCTCAAACACACTTAGTCCGCTTGCTGCATTACCCAAGTGTACGCTGCCACCATCTTTTCTTGTGAACTTTCTGAACTGGCAAGTGGCAACCTTTCACTCCGTGAGAATAGATAGCCTGAACAATCCAACCCTGATACACTTGAAGGTTGTAAGATCTCAGCCTTCCCTTGCAGGAACTGATCTGTATCTGCAATCTCATTTGAAGCTTCTAGTTCAAGTGATTTGTGGAGCTCCTTTTGGTGTAATGTATTTCCGGTGCAAATGTTTGCTCCGCAGTTCTGTTCTGGGGGGAAACCTAAAAAAAATCAAGTTAAAAAACATAAAACTTCAGTTTACATGCATGCTTTTCAAAACAGACAAAAAGGAACGTGTTTTATAAACTATTTATTTCATAAAAATTATATACCACCCGATTGTGGTATATGCTACCCATATTAAAAATTAAGCTGTTTAAGTATAATATTAAGTATTAAGTAGTATGATAGAATAAACAATCAGCTTCTACTTTGACAACAGATTTTTTTAAAAATCTGCTTGGCAGTGTTAACATTTATCCCTGAAAGTAGCCAGGTGGTGGAGTATTTACTAATAATAAATAATTGCATTATATCACATTTCCTTCCAATATAGGTTGAGAGTTAAACAAAGGTATAGTTTTGTATGCCCAATGGGGCTTTAAGCTTGTGTTTCTAAAACAGCAGTATTGACATTCATTTGGTGAAATCTGGATTCAAATCACCAATAAAGAAAAAACAAACAACTTTTGGAAAACCTATGCATTAAGCACCTTGGCAAGAAAGGAGAATGCAAGTGTGAAGGATACAGCAAATTTTTAGCTAAGTTTCCTTTCTCTCTCTCTCCCTACTTAACATTATGTTTAGACTTATACCACTACAGTTTAAAGGGTCATTGTACGCTTTCAGCTTCGTAGCTATTTGCACGTAATTTTATCTTCAGGAGAGAATGGAGATATTAGAATTCACATACCACTACCTTCATATGCAGGACTTCTTTCCTTTATTTCACCTTGACTTGAACTGATAGTTACACTTTCTAACAAATTTTCAGCTCTGATCTTTTTTGCAAATGGCAACATTTCATCTGAACCCTGTTGAGAGAGAAAATAAATTTACCAGCATATTCATCAAACATCAACTTTTTAAAATTATTCCAATATTTTAAAAAGCTCTGTTTATTTGGCAGCACTTTGTGCCACACAAGAATCCAAGTAAATGAACTTATGCCAAAAAAGTATTGTTTGCTTTATTATATAAAGACCAATTTTGTATGGAAGATGAAATATGCAACAGCTTCTTTTCAGCAAGACCTATACAAGCAAAAAAGCACAAGAAAAGTTAAATATGCTACAAGGTTTGTACAGTATTATTGATGTGGCAGAATTCACCTATTTTATACCTCAGTTGCTCGTTTCTGTCCCAGAATCTCTGTACATACAGGTGCATCAGCAATTTTAATACACTCGGGTGAAGATTCTATTGTTTGAACCATTTGCATTTCAAGATCACTGCCTATAATTCCTAGAGATTCAGCCACCTATGAAAGACGAGACACAATATTTTTGTCCTAGACCAGTAATACACAATTTATTCACAGTAAATTTCATTATTTCAAAATTCTTATTTACAGGCGTTAAGTCAGCAGGGCATGCACCTGCTTTCATTATTTTGAGGATGGTTTTATTAGACCTTACCAAGTCTTCTTTGTTAATATTTTGAGTAACATGTTTGTAAATAAAGCTGCTTTAAAGGTAAAGGGACCCCTGACCATTAGGTCCAGTCATGACCGACTCTGGGGTTGCGGCACTCATCTCGCTTTATTGGCCGAGGGAACCAGCGTACAGCTTCCGGGTCATGTGGCCAGCATGACTAAGTCGCTTCTGGCAAACCAGAGCAGCGCACAGAAACACCGTTTACCTTCCCACCGGAGCGGTACCTATTTATCTACTTGCACTTTGACGTGCTTTCGAACTGCTAGGTTGGCAGGAGCAGGGAACGAGCAACGGGAGCTCACCCTGTCACAGGGATTCGAACCGCCAACCTTCTGATAGGCAGGTCCTAGGCTCTGTGGTTTAACCCACAGCGCCACCTGCGTCCCTAAAAGCTGCTTTAGCGGAAAATTATTTAGCTATTGTGGTGATAGTTTTTTACTTCAAGGTACTATATTTGATCTTAGCAAGTAGGCCTAAAAGCAAAAGATAGAAGCGCAAATATAAAATAAGATGTACTTAATTTCTGCTTAACTTGAGTATTTGCTATTTATCTTCACACTCCTCCTTTTAAAGAAAATGTGTTCAGTTTCACCTGCTGCACTCAGTTTAGCTACTGGGTCTTGATTCACAGCCACACACGGAACTACCCAACATACCTTTGGGTTTTTTATTGCCAGAGGGTTGTTTGATTCAGGAGTACTCAGATAGTTTTGGCACATTTTCTTTACTATAGTGTGCAGCTCTTCAAATTCCCGGTATACTTCTGGAAAAAGTGCTTTGGTTGGATAATTTTTCTCTACCTGTTTAATAATAATAATAATAATAATAATAATAATGATAATAATAATGATAATAATAATATCTTTATTGTCATTGCCCCTCTCGGGGATAACGAAATTACTTGGCTGCTCCATCCACCCAGGTAGGGCACTCCACACAAAATCAAATCAACTATAAAAAAACACTAATTAAAACAATACAGTATAAAACAGCAAGGAAGTTTAGTAACAAAAGCTACATGAATATGAGCAAATTCACAATCAAGTGCTATAAGTATAATTCAAGCCTATTATAATGCAAACAAGTAACAGGCGATTAAAGGCAGAAAGCACTATTTGAACCTCTCCAGCAAGTCCCCTATCTTGACCACATTGGTTTGGATCAGAGCTGTCAGTCCATCTGGTTGCCGTTGGCTTAAATTGTGACGGAGCCAGCCATCACAAATGGCGCAGTTTAGCATAAAATAAAGACACAGAGAGCCAGCAATATTTTCAGGATGGTATGAGCAGCTCCTTTCGAACTTCTCTTCTCTTCCGTAACTTTTATTATCCTTTGTTCTCTCCTCTCGCATGGCCGTTTGCCAAAGTCTCACATTACCTACATCCGGTCATGGCTTAAACCCACCCATCACCATATAGGGTTATACTGCCCAGAGGGGGAACATACGGTAACTCCATATAAGGCTATGCACTTAATACACTGCAAGGCACGGACATGCAGGTCACTGAGGTCAGCGAGGCACCAGGTGACGCTACAAGCCTTTTTCATGACTTCCTGGCTCCCACAAAATTGATCTTATGTTAAACAGTGTCTGGAGAAGTAGGGACTGGGGAGTTAAGAAAACTAAACAACAGAGGCTGTGGTTCAAGGTCCAGGAAGATTATGTTAAGAACCATAACTCCTATCTACCCGTTACGAGAAAAATATCTCACTGGAATAATTTACTGTACTAATCTATATTTCCATAAAGAGTGAAATAAAATTGTTGACTTTCCCCTAAACTATAACTTCAAATAGGGCAGGGAAAGTGATGTGTCCCACTTCTTCAATCTTCCACCATGTAATTCCTTGTACTCCTCCTGGTTAATCTGGTTTCATCCAATTTTTGTTCATACCCGCATGAGAGACTCAAGTTTAAAGAGTTTGACTATAGGAAATTAAATCCACATTTGCAGATAGTGTAAAATGCACAAAATAAATGAATAATAAATACTAAGTTTGCAAGATGTATCTTACCTTCATCAATAGGAATTCAGATACAGTAACAAGTGTTGTAAAGCGTGGAAGAGCCAGCTCCATAAAATCTTCATTGGCACATTGCTGAATCAGCTATTAAAGACCATAATAATTTCTTTAGAGAAGCCATAAAGTCAAATCGCTAAAACGCCAAGTCTAAATACATGGAAATGAACAAAGAAAAATGCATGATATCTGAGCAATTTATTATAGAAAACAGATAAATCACTGAGAAGTGTCAATGTTAGGAGACAGTTCCTAGAGTCATTGCCAGAATAAATTCAATTTTTAAATCCCAGCAGTTATATCTAGGGGCTACCTCACACAACATTCTTCCTGCATGGAGATGATCAAAACTAATGCAGAAAACCTGTACAACTTGTGTGAAGCACACACAATTGGATTATTTTGCCATGGGCAGACACTTTATCCAAGTTTTCAAGAGAGCCTTTCCAAAGCCTCATTTACGACATGAAAGGCTAGCTACCAAGTAGAATTTTCGCTGGCAGATTCTGAAAGAAAAAATAGTAAGTCTTTCACCAGATAACTAAATAAGTTGTAGGAGTTTTAAATGGTTGAATCTGCATAAATGGTCACATTTGTATAAATAGCTTTGATGAGAAAGGCATGCTTCCTCTTAGATGATGCGGCAGGCACCCTTAGAAACATTTCCTTCTGCTTGAAGAGAAAAGGATAGTTCTTATAAGATAGCACCAGCCATCTCCCCATTTTATACTTATAACAAAAATAATTTCAGGAATGTGTGTTGCCCAACTGAGACACCATTTCAAGTTATCAAAACATTTTAAATGGATGAGTCTAACTAAGGGATGGGGAATCTTTGTCAACCCTGGAGCAGCACTTCCTCATGAGCAATGTTCTTGAAGCCATGCACCAATGGTGGCAAGGGCGGCTGGCAAAAGTGGTTAAGATTTTTTACTTTGTACTGTAGGATCTCTTTCCAACCACACAAAAGTCATAGGTTTCAACACACATGCACACACATATCTCTCCATTCAAGTAAGTAAGGTACTATTAAGGTACAACAGCAAATTCCAGGTAGGCAAAGTCACTCAAGGAGGGTGAGGAGACGGATTGGTGTGAATCCAGAGGGCCAGATAGTTCAGAAGTGGGGAAATGTCCAGGCCTCTCTAGGTTCACAATCCTAAGTATTTTTACCAAGGTGTAAGTCCCACTGAGCTCATTGAGACCCAATTCTCAGTAAACATGCTTAAGATTGTATTGTGAGCACTGTAGCCTAATGGAGAAACTATCACTAGACAAGCGAGCACGAACAATTGTGAAAAGGAGCCATACCTCTTTTAGCCTAGCTTTCCTTCTAAATATACTGTGGTGCTCTGCTGACATATTATTAAGACACTTTGAAGAGAACTGACTGCGTCTGCTATATCTTCCAGAATACCTTGATCTTTCAGCTGTCTTTGGTCGGCCACACCTTCTTGGTTGTCGGGGTCTTCCAGGACCCAAATACAATAAATCGGTGTTTTGATCTTCTATTAACTTTCCATCTTCTGTAGATGTAGAAGACTTTAAAAAATGTTCATAAGAATGCTTTAAACAGTTTTGACTTTATGTATTAATTTTTCAGTTTGGAATCATTATACTAACATTATCCTATAAAACTGAGTTAAAAGACACATATACTTCCCACATGTCACTTTAAGACAAGGAAGATTGCAAATTCCTTTTCTCCTACCTTTAATGCACCGCGATGTCACATCATTATGGTTTGCATGTGCTGCTAACTTTGCTGTTTTAGGATTTATTTTCACATAACCCTGTCTACTTCCAGAAACAAGGACTACCTACTTTTTGACATGGTAAGAAGCACTGATAGAGCAACAAGGCAAAACAATGGTGTCTCTGGAATTACTGCAGCTGGTAAGCAGTTTTCATTTGCTTGCTACTTGCAAGGAAGCTTCAAAATGAATCTTGCAATTCAGAAGGAGGAAGGCAATGAGACTACTAACAACACTTTTACACCAGTTACCTTATCTATCCAGTAATCATGACCACTAATTCACAGTATTTAAAGATCTTTTAAGACATGCATGTATCAATACAGCACTGTATTGCTTTCATATGATAAATGCCTTTCATGAAAAGGAGTTTTTGTATGATATGCTTCCCCATTACATTGATTAGAAATTGCCTTTAGAATAGATTGTCCATTAAATACTTAAATGTTACCAGCAGCCTCTATCCCAGACTAATTCCCTGTTCATATTGCAGAGATAAGAATGGCATACATCTGTTTTTCTCCTAACTTTAATGAGCTACTAGCTTTTAGAATTAGAAGTGTCAATAGTGCAGTTGTTTAAAATATTCCAGCAATGCCATTCAGTGAAGCCTATTGTATAGATTCCTGTAGCCATGAACTGGATTTAGATAAGTGGCAAAGGGAGATCCAGCTTGCTCTGGAAAGGCAGAGGGCATGAGCTGACCATTCCCTGGATAATTTGAAATAGAAATAAATATATATTTCTCTTACCTGTTGCTTATTCTCTATAGGAAGATTATTTTTCAAGTCTACAGCTGATCCAATTTCATTTATTAAAGGGGCACTAATTGGTGGTGGTGAAAGCGTCTGATGTACACTTTCACAACTTGTCTGCCCAGTACACTCCAGCAACTCTCTATTTATAGGAGAAGATTGTGAAGATTCTTCCTGCCTATGAGCTGGATTAAGTTTATAATGCCGTGCTAATCCTCCTTTTCCTATGTAGGATTTTTCACAGCATTGACATTTAAACAATTTTGGCTTCAGGTCATAGTTCAAGGGTCCAAATAATGAGCACACTTCCTTCTCCTTGCCGCTTCCTTCATCATCTTCTAGACTTAGCTCAGCATAGTCATCAGAATCAGACTGGTGACAGTCAGCCAAGTCTTTAGTTTTAATGAATTTGTAATCCTTAGCTTTATATTTGGGAGGCCTTGAAATCCGCCCAGAACGGGTTTTCACTTTTAGAGACTTTTTAACTCTGTATTTGTATTTCTTCTCGTGGTTTGTGAGTGAATTTGCTGAACAAGATGGGGTGCGAGTAACATTTGCAGAATCTGAAGCAGCTATTGCAACAGATATGTTTTCCTGTCCCTTGACAGCGAGGCCATTGAGTACTTCATGTGTTATCTTGCCTGAGGAAACTTGTCCAAGAGGATGTAAAGGTTTCTGCAGAAGCAGCTGAAGGGTAGGTTCAGAAGATTTATATAACAAAAATTGCTGTGGTCTAGGCACTGTAGCAATATGTGGGTTAATAACACTGAGTGCTACAATCCTGGAATTTTTCTCAAGTGGCTGATTCAGAGTTACAATTTTTGATCTTTGAATTGCTGCATGAGACCGCTCTGATCTTTCTTTCTCTTTTTTCTGTTCTGGCTGTACTTGGACACAGATGGTTTCCAATGGCTGTAAGAAAAAATAAAGCTTGTTTAAGCACAAAGTCATATAAGGTTTCCTATACATTCTTGAAAATGAAACTGATGTAGACCACCACACACTAGTTTTTAAAAGTCTCCTTTTATCCAAGTCAAGATTGGTCAGAAATTGTAGCACAATTGACCCTTTTTAAAATATATATATACTCTAGCTTGCATACTCCTGAAACTACTATTATACACATTTATCTACTTGTCATGTCATTGTAAGGATTAAAGTTAAGGTTTTATGGGTAGTGGAGTAAATTTTTAATAGTGACCTGAAGGAGATCAAGGGCAGGAAGGGGAGAAATCATGTGGTTTTAACTGCTAACTGACCTGCTATTGTTAAGCAGATTGCTGGGTAAAAGTCTGGCGTGGTCAGTAGGTGTCTCATCCATGGGAAATTAATTGACGGGATTTGTGAAAGTTGGGAATCTCCTTTCATTTCTTTATGGTACACCTCTCAGTTCAGCTGAGGGAGCAGATGCTTGTGCAACTTTAGAATGGGCAGAAAGCAGTAGTGGAGGAGGGTGGGGGGAGGGCAGGGTGTCCTGGGCATGATGGGGGGCTGGAGGGTGTCGGAGCTAAGCAAGTTTTGGTGATGTTCCCCAAAGAAGTTCACAACTTTGGGGAAGCTCCACCCCAGGCGAGGTTGTGATGGGTAAGCACTGCTTACCTTGCTCTCTGGTAAATCTACTGCTTCAAAGACGTGCCTGTTTGTATACAGGAGATCCAGAATTTCTTTTCCTCCCAAGACACCTTAAGTTTCCAGTGCTTTCTCTGTCATTCAGAGGACACTAAACCATTTGCACCCATGTAAAGCAGCACTTTGGTGACCCTATATGAATTTTTTATTATTATAGTTATATACCACCCTACAGCCAAAGATCCCAGAGCGGCTTACAACATAAAAATAATAATACGTATTTTGTGTTTTTATGTTGTAAACCGCTCTGGGATCTTCGAATTAAAAGCGGTATATAAATTTATTAAATAAATAAATAGCAACAGCCCTCCGCCCCGCAAGCAGCAATTTAACCATTCTACGACTTAAGGTCCATATAGTTAAAGCCATGGTTTTCCCAGTAGTGATGTATGGAAGTGAGAGCTGGACCATAAAGATGGCTGATCGCCGAAGAATTGATGCTTTTGAATTATGGTGCTGGAGGAGACTCTTGAGAGTCCCATGGACTGCAAGATGATCAAATGCATCCATTCTGAAGGAAATCAGCCCTGAGTGCTTAGTGGAAGGACAGATCCTGAAGCTGAGGCTCCAATACTTTGGCCAACTCATGAGAAGAGAAGACTCCCTGGAAAAGACCCTGATGTTGGGAAAGATGGAGGGCACAAGGAGAAGGGGACGACAGAGGACGAGATGGTTGGACAGTGTTCTCGAAGCTACCAGCATGAGTTTGACCAAACTGCGGGAGGCAGTGGAAGACAGGAGTGCCTGGCGTGCTCTGGTCCATGGGGTCACGAAGAGTCGGACGCGACTACACGACTAAACAACAACAACAACGACTTAAGCATCAGCGATCCCCCTCACCCCTCACGAAAAACCCCCACTTAAACCCCACAGGCTTATTTCTTATACCTTGGGCGGCAGGAGCCTGGCGGGGACACGGGGCACCTTCTGCAGCCGCTGCGCCGCGTCGTGCGGGATACTGGACACCGGCGGGGCCGCCGAAGCCGAGGCGGAAGTCGCTGAGCAGAAGCCCCGAGCCGGGAAGTGGGGATGAGAAGCCGCGCCGCCGTCGTCCTGGGCTACAGGAGAAAAGGCTTCCCGCCCTTGAGGCGATGCCGCAGCCCCGGCGATACGGGGGCCCGCGGGCCTCCCGGAGACGGGCCTCCCCGTTTGCTTCCCAAGGGGTAAGGTCTCGCCCGGCTGCTGTAGGCCGAGCAACGAGTCCGGGTCCACAGGCCCGCTCGCCTCAGAGGCCGCCATCTTAGCGAGTAGCTGCTGTCAGGGGAGACAGTTGGAAGTCTCCCTAAGCCCCACCCCTACCGCGCGCATGAGGAACAAACGGCGCCGGACCAATAGGAATCGGGCTCGGCTGTTTGCGGAACGTGACGACAGCGAAGGGGTGGAGTGGGGAGGAGGAGCAAGAGTTAGAGCGTCGCGGTGGGAGCCGAGCGGGGTCAAATTAGCTTCAAAAGCGTTTAGTCGCTTCCCTGGAGTCCTAGTGCTTCCTCTTCGAACCCCTCTTCCGCTTGCTCATCTCCTTGACGCGAACTCGGCGGGCACATTCTGGATTTCGGGCAGATAGGAATAAATAAAATCGCAGGTTAATTATGCCTGGAGAAGCCGTGTTTTGTTTGCATTATCCAAGGGAGAAGCTTTAAATTCATTATTATTATTATTATTATTATTATTATTATTATTATTATTATTAAAATGGAAGATATTGCCAAAGTCGAGGTTCTAAATGCCGAGCAGATTAAATAGATTGACAAAACATGAGTATTCTGGCCTTATTTGTCTCCATAGCGATCTGTTCGAAATGCCTGTACAGAAATGGGCACAGCCCTTCCGCAGGATGAAGCCCGGGTGGTTTTTACTTAACCACAGCTTTCTGTTTTTGTTGCTGTACGGATACATTTATTTTGAAATCAATCATTTTTTTCCTAAAAATCGTAAACTTAAAAAGAAAATAGTTTTTCAACACCGCATAACCGTCGCCTTTTATGCTCTTTGCAAAATGAACAAATTTGCTTTTTTTTCTAAGCGACATTTTACGGCAACGGAGCATTTGTTTGTTTTGTGGCGGACGAACATTTTATTGAAAAGCAAAAGTCTTCCTCGTGGCCCGTACGGGGATCGAACCCGCGACCTTGGCGTTATTAGCACCACGCTCTAACCAACTGAGCTAACCGGCCACTAGGAGAACATTTTGCCTTCGCCTTCTTTCTGCTACTCGGTGACTCAACTTTGAAGATTGGAATTCGTATACAATATTAATGGCTGTGCTTCTGGAGTTGCATGTCGTTTCTTTAAATCACAAATGTGTGTTTCACTGTAAAACGAAGCAGATCTGCATGCTGTTCAAAAGTGATCCATTTGAGTGTGTGTGAAAAATTATGAAAAAGGGCTGCTTCGTTTAATGACTGTCTAATGGCTATTTATTACACACAGAGCATCGACTACACGAGTCAACACTATGCCCTTTATTTAACAGCTAGAGAAAAGGTTTATGAGCAAACGATGCAACAGCTGGTTGATTTTCAGAGCTGGATACACCTTCGAATTCTGGATTTTCAAAATCTCTGTTTTTTAGATCCTATGTTGTCTCATTACACGGAGCAGTTGCAGAGGTATCTAGCGAACTGGGACCCAGTATTCGAGCTGCAGTTATCCACAGGCAAGATGACATTCCTGCAATCCCAGTTCTGTACTGGAAGTGGCGACTTTTGCAAGAGCGACTCAACCAGCATGTTATTTCTTTCCTTTTGAATGCCTGCCACGTCAACTCCCACTCCAAAATAACTACTTTGTAATTCTGACAGTGGGTGGTGGTTGGTTTTGGTAACATAGCTCCTTTTCAAAACAACTATATTTTGCTTAACTGTGCTCAAGATGTGTCTTCATGGAGTAGGAGATGCTTACTCGGAAGTAAGCCTCGCTGAGTGCAATGGAACTTGCCCGCATGTAAGTGTGTAATTGAGTAATTCTACCTGATGCCCCTTACAGTTCAAACTTAAGCATGCGTACTGGGAAGTTCGACGGCGCCTTACTCCCAGATAAGCTTACTCTCCTTCATTTGACGATTCTAAAGCAGAGGTTGCCTCTGTCATGGATTGTGATTCCCGCATTGCCGAGCGGGGTTGGACTAGATGACCTTTGGGGCGCCCCTTCCCGACTCGGCTAAGGTTCTAGGCTCTCCCTTGACTGCGCATGTGCAAGGATCGCCCGAGGGGCGGGGGTGGGTGGGGTTTCATAGGGCGAGGCGACTGAGGATGCGCGCAGAAAGGAGAGGAGCCGCGGTGTGCGCATGCGCCCCTCGGAGGCCCCGCCGCCGCCATGAAGCCCGCCCTGCGGCTGCCGCAGTCAATAGGAGAGGGCGGAGGTTAGCAACTGCGCTTGCGCCGCTCCGAGGGCGGGGCTGACACGGTCGCGCCCCCGGGTTGAGGGAGCTTGACGCTCTGGGGTTGCCAGGGTGACGGGGATACAACATGGCGCGCTGACAAGTTCTCGGCGCGGGGAGCGGAGGGCGGGGGGCCCTGGCGCTTCAGAGAGGACCCTCGCCGCCCCACACCCCCCTCCCCACCGGAGGGCACGCGCGGGGAAAGCGAGCGGAGGATGAACAGTAAGGGGGCGGCCTCGCTGGGGGCGGCGGCAGCGGCGAGTCTCCCTGAGAGGGAATGGGGGGGGGAGGGGGAGAGGGAGAGGAGCCGGTGCAGCTCGGCTTTCAAGGCGGATCGCGAGGAGGCGGGGGAGGAGGGGTTAATGGAATATATATATGTGGGTGTACGTGTGTATGTGTGTACACGTGTGTAACGTATATGATCTACACAGCATCGTGTCGAAGTTTGTTCCAGGTCCTGGAAGGATGCGACCGGCGTATATCTTCTGGCAGCCGGATAGTTAAACAGAGATGCTAAATTCTTATAGCCAGAGGTGTCTGATTCGATATCCCGCTTGGTGGGGGGGTGGGGAGGGGAGGGGATGAGAGCTGTGTGCAAAGAAAAAGGGGGGTGGGGAGGGGAAGCCAGTCGGGAAGGGGAAGAGGTGTTTGTAACAGTGTGGTATAGTGGTTTCTGCATGTGCTGTGGAGGGAAGCGAGGGGCAGATGGGGCACACCAACCTGCGAAGGAAGGTAGCTCGTTTGGAGAAGGAGAACTCTAGTCCTAAACCTCCGCCTTGCATGATTTATTCAGGAGAAGGCAAGGCTTAGGAGTAAAAACCCTGCACAGATCCAGAAGGGAGTCGCTAAGATGGTTGGATGGCGCCTTGTACGCCTCCTTCCGGCAACTGCTGCAGCCAAGCTGGTGCCCAACGTATTGCTCTGCTTTCCTTTGGATCATAGCGAGGCCAAGTTGGGGGGGGGGGTCATCGACTAGGCAGCCCTAGAACTCCACAAACACTGCCCAGGCTTGTACCCCAAGGAGGTCACTTTGGTGCTGTTAATGCAGTGTTTTGACTTCGCCCTCAGAGGCGCACTCAATTGTCTCTAGAGGCAGTAGAGTGCCAACAACAATAGCGGTTAGAGCAGAGTTTTCCAAATTTTTCATGTTGGTGACACACTTTTTAGACATGCATCATTTTGTGACGCAGTAATTCAGTTTTACTTAAGGTTACCAGATTTTTTTCAATGAATCCAGGGACACTTTTCAACTTCAATGGATTTTGTATGGGGACCGTTTTGTAAATCCGGGACTGTCCCCGGGAAACGGGGATGTCTGGTAACCTTTTACTAGCAAACCGGAGGTTAAACTAACCCCTTTCTAGCTGCAGGAGGAGTACAGGGAGCGTTCATGCAACATGCCGGCACACTAATGTGTCGTGACACACAGTTTGGAAAACTCTGCGTTAGAGTGTCAACCACCTGGGAGATACAAGAATTCAAATCCCCTCTGGGCCAGCCATGCAGCTCACTGAGTGACCTTGGGCTAGGTCAGACTTCCTCAACTTCAGCCCTCCAGATGTTTTTGGCCTACAACTCCCATAATTGTAGTCTCAAAACATCTGGAGGGCCGAGGTTGAGGAAGCCTGGGCTAGATACTGCCTCTCAAAGGACATCATTTTTCAGGCTTTGAACAGAGATTGTAGGCGGTGTTTCTTCTGCTTTGTTGTATGTATCCTATTCTAGTTTCATGTTCAATAATTAGTACAGGCATCCCCAAACTCTGCCCTCCAGCTGTTTTGGGACTACAACTCCCATCATCCCTGACCACTGGTCCTGTTAGCTAGGGATGATGGGAGTTGTAGTCCCAAAACAGCTGGAGGGCAGAGTTTGGGGATGCCTGAATTAGGATGTGTGCTTCAATTCAGATGTATATGAACGCCTATCATATTTTCAGCCTGCTTTATACATCTGGAGAATTATATGACATGATCTACAAAAGTTCATGCCATGATGAATGTTTCAGATTGCAGTCCAGCCTTAAAACTCTTCCTAGCCCCTGATCTGATAATGCTTACTCAAAACACAATTTAATGGGTTTTCCTTTCATGTATGTATCAAGCGCAAGCCTTCCTTCAGGAGTGGGAAACTTTTGACCCTCCAGATGGTGTTGAACTCCAACTCCAGTTATCCCCAGCCAACATAGCCGTGTGTGGGGAACTTTCGTCCCTCCAGAGGTTGCTGAACCACAACTCCCATCATCCCTGGACATCACCCATGCTTGGTAGGGCTGATGCAAGTTGTAGTTCAGCAATATCTGGTGGGTCAAAGGTTCCCCACACCTGTTGCAGACCATCATTATTTGGAGAGCTACAGTTTCCCCACCCTGCCTTTTGTTACTATATAGAGTTGTCAAGTAAACATACCTAAGGTGGTAACAGCAATGGTCTGATTTATTATCAAGCAGTGATATATATTGTAAAAAAGAGATATTTAATGGGGGGGACACACAACCAATTCTTACTATGACCGTGCTATGTACTTCACTCTTTGTAGTCTGTGTTCTACTGTTTGAACTGGGGATAGGCCCAGATTCCAGGTGCTTTGCCATTATTAGATAAGTGGCTCTGATAGTCACACTTCATTTAAAAGAAGGGTAGGTGAGGATAGACAAGCTGTGTCCTTCCAGATGTTGATGCATTTCAGCTCCCATCAGCCCCAGCTAGCATGGCCAGTAGTCAAGGATGATGAGTTTTTTACTCCAAGAATATGTGGAAGACACCATGCCTGTTTAGATGCTAGCGCACAATTCATTGTCTACATGTTCAGACTCCATAATCTTAAATGAATCTAAAGTTTTAAAGGTGGGGTTATTTGCTTTAACCAACTGTTTTAAAAGCTTTCCAAAGCTATCAATGGTGTACAGTTATGAGCCAATGCACTCCTTGAGTTGCAGACACCTGCATCTGCTTTTCCAGCTGCAGAGCAATTTGAGCCTCCCGCATCCCTCCCTGAAAGAACTACTTTTTCTTTACAGCTAGCTGCAGTCTGAAGAAGTAAATTGTCATGAGAAGTTAGCCAGTGGAGGCTTTTAGAAGCAGTTGCTGTAGAGGTGATATGTATGGGAGATGACTAAACCAAATTAGAGAGGACAGAGGTATCTACAGAAGACAATTGGAAAGAAAGTTAGAATTGACTCAGTCTGCAGATGCTTAACACCAAAGAAGGTTAAAGAATGGTTAAGAGAGTGATCAATATGATAGCAAGAGGGATGCTGTCTATATGGGGGCCAACAGCCATATCCATGGGCAGCTATCCCTGTGTGAGTGGTAATGTTACACATGAGTAAAACGCTCTGAATTACATAGCAGAGCATTAGGAGATTATAGATGTAGCTACAGCTGTGATCCTAGCTTACATGTGCTACATTTCACTAAAGGATTCCAACAATATACCTCTGGGTATAGGACAGTATAGAAATTTAATAAATAATAATAAAAATGATTCTTTGATTCTAAACAGTCCAACTTAAAGGCTAGATAGGCATGAATTTAAACGCCATAGTGGTCAAGCTTTAAAAATTTCTGATACTCTTACACAGCAAACTCAAATCTCTGAAAACTACCGTATTTTTCGCTCTATAACACGCACCCCACCATAACACGCACATAGTTTTTAGAGGAGGAAAACAAGAAAAAAAATGTTCTAAACGAAACAGTGGATGTATGATTTTTGTGGTTCATGCTGTGGCCACAGACATGTGATCTGACGGTGAGTTTGGGGTAGCCCAATGCAAAAATCCTGAGGATCCATGTGGATCCATGCTTTGTAACCACGTTTTTGCACCACTGCGGCCCCAGGCAACAGTGGGTGCATGATTTTTTTGGTGTAAGCTGTAGCCATGGACATGCTATGTGATCTGATGGTGAATTTGGGGTGACCCAGTGCAAAAATCCTGAGGATCCATGTGGATCCGTGCTTTGTAACCACGTTTTAAGTGGGGAGGGAAGGAAAAGCACTCAAGGGACAAGGAACACGCGTGGGGTGGGTGGAGAAGGATACTGTTAATAATGCAGAAGAGGGGTATAAGAGGAGAAGGCTCCTCTCCTCTCCCGCTTTGCTCCTTTAAAGCAAGCAGGCTCTCTGTCCCTCTCTCCTCCCCACTCAGCGGCTCTTCTCCCGCTTTGCTGTTTCAAAGCGAGCCACGGAGGAGGGAAGGAAGGGGAACCATGGATCCTCTGCTCACGACTGCAGCAGATCCCCCCCTGCCATCCGTAGGCATTCGCTCCATAACACGCACAGACATTTCCCCTTACTTTCTAGGAGGGAAAAAGTGAGTGTTATGGTGCGAAAAATACGGTAAATTGACACTAATTTGATTGACATTTTATCTCATAAATGACCATGGGAGTAAAATGACTATTTCACACTTTGCTGAAGAAGCATCTGATAGGCAGTTAAGCAAAGAAAAGCTTCGAGTTACTACAGCAAATGCAATTTTAAGCAAGGTGGAGCTCCTCACACAGCTGTCCATAAATAAGAGCTGTATTTCCATAATCCTTATACAGCGTAGAGGGATGCAAGCCTTAGTTTTTGATAGATACAGTGATGATAGGAGAGTTGGTTGAATAAGTAAGTAAGCTATAACTGTAAACATGTCCAATGAAGCAGTATTTAAAGCAATCTTGAGGATATTAAGCTTGCTATCGATACTAAAACATAGTTTTCTTTTAAAATTTTGACCTTTTTAGAATATAAAACGATTGGTAAGATTGGCGAGGGAACATTTTCTGATGTTCTGAAGGTACAAAATTTCAAAGATGGACAATATTATGCATGTAAACAAATGAAACAGCATTTTGAAAGGTAGGTGCAGCTGCTTTTTTAATTTTCTTTTTACTTAAATGTTGAAATACTGAAATTTGGATGATCAAAGTTTGATTCTGAATATTTATAAATATTATACAGAAAAAGAGTGCCTTCAAAGAGGACAACTAACTTTACAACCACTACATTTCTCAATAATGGACTCGGCTGACATATCCAAATTTGTCTCTCTTTTGTCCCAAGCGTTAAACATAGTATGCAGCCCTTCTCCGGATCCCACAACCATCAAAGGTGTAGGAGCTGGTGACCAGAGACAGAGGCTTCTCTGTGATCTCTTACAGAAGTAGTTTACATGCTGTCTTATAAGCCGCTTTCATAACCTGGGGGAATGCCATGAGATGCCTCTGCTATTAATGTAATACATAAATAAAATAAAGAAATAACACTCTTCTGCTACCGGAAGAGAAAACCATGAAATGCTCTAATTCACTCATCCAAGCATGTGTCTCACACATCTCTTGAGATTATGTGTGGCCCAATTCACAGACTGAACAGAGCAACAATAAAAAGGAGGGGGGATGAAGTGTTTACTCTTCTGTAATTTTAACAAACAAAAGCGACCTTAACATGGTAGCCCAATCTTTTCCCTTTTTTATATACTGAAGTATTGACCACGTGAACAGTATGAGAGAGATACAAGCACTAAGGCGACTGAATCCACATCCAAATATCCTCACGTTGCATGAAGTGATATTGTAAGTGCCGCATGCTTTTTTTCACCTTCCCTTTCTATACCCTGAGTATTCTTCCCTAAGATGATGTGGAGGTGGTGAATCACAATTTCATTTGCCAGACCAGTTTTAATCTGGTTACAGTTGCTTGAGGCAACAGCTCCTCTATTTTCCTGTGGCATAATGAATGAGATTCTGCCTTTTCCTACACCCCTGCTCCCAGGAGGGCAGCAAATACCCTTGCGTTGGGAAGTGAGCCTCCTGGGGCTGCCAATCACTTGCACTTGAATAGCTGAGTAATATATTCAGTAAGGCCATTGAGCCACTGGTAGCATGAATACATGTACAAGACTCTACATGTACAAGTTTTAAAGAACAACTTGCTTTTATTCCATCTTTATCTGTATTCTCTGGTAGTGTAGATGATGGCAGCACCAACAGTACAAGAAAAGTACAATGAAGGACTCAAGTAATGACACTATTAAGGAGAATTACATGTACAGGCAACTCCCAATTTACATGCATTGAAGGCACATGTGACCATGCGCACATGCATTGCCATGAACCTGGAAGTAGCATGAAAAGGGGCAAAAACAGCCCTAAAAGTGAGCAAAAAACGGCAGAAATTGCATGAAAACAGTGTCTAGCAATCCCACAAGCCTTTGTGAGTGCAATCCCAGGAGCCTTTGCCCCAAACTTTGAGGCCTGTCGAGAGTTGGAGCTTGAGCAAGAAGGTTTGGAGGGTGCTTGCAGGTTTTTTCAGTGGTGTTCCCAATATACGTGATTTCACTTAAACACGCGGTGCCTCAGAATATAACCCCTGTGTAAATGGGGAGTTGCCCATACTGTAAGGAGGGCCATCTTATGCCACCTGCCCAATAAAAGACTACAGGTGGTCAGTGGATGATAACAAAATGTTTTTCAGACTGTTGTATTCTACTGAATAAAATGACTTTTGTCTCCACATAAGTTCAAAACTTTTGCTTTTGAGTTCTAGCCTTTTTACATATGAGACCACCTCCCATCCACCAAAGGATTTCATAAGTAGTTTTATTCTTTCTTCCATGTAGTTAAATAAGATCACTCTTTTCCCCCCTTCAGTGACAAGAAAGCCGGTGCTGTGGCATTGATATGTGAACTCATGGACATGAACATTTATGAACTGATCAAAGGTATGTAGATCATGCCAATGAGAAAGTCCTTTGCAGAGATAGCTGACCAAAAGAATAAAGTAGGGCAGGTGGAGAACCTGTGACACGCTAAATGTTGTTGAACTCCAACTCCCATCAATCTCATCCAGCATAGCCAATTGTCAGGGTGTTTTTCTCTAGCAACATCTGGAGGACCAGTTGTCAGGGAGTTGTTGTCCAACAACATCTGGAGGACCACAAGATTTCTCTAGTTGGCCAGTCCTGATGCCCAAGCTGAAGTCATTCTGTTTGTGCCATTCAGCTGTTTACCGCCCATGGTCTTCTTCCCAGTAGGTGAAGGCAGAGAGAGATTTTGAAATATGGAGATGACATTTCCATATAATTACAGATACCGAAGGGAAACACCTGCCTGACGGTGCTGGAAAGGAGGAAACAGGTGCAGGTGGGAAGACTGTGTAGAAAAGGAACAGCAGCTAATAATTGTGTCATCTCTGCTCTGTAATTAAGAGTCCTGCTATAACAGCTCACACATCACAAATATATATATTTACAATTCAAAACAACTGATTGGCTGAGATTAGAAAGCCACGATCACGTTTCAGTGCTGTTGAGAGATTAAGTCCCCTATCTTTTCTTGCCTTTCCTTTGTCATTCTTGGCCATGTGCATGTGTGTGAGAACAGGAGTTTGCACTCACAAGGAGTTCTTGCACACCTCAAAAGTTATTACTGATGGCTGGGGGCAGGGGCGAACGAAGGCTAACCGACACCCGGGGCAGGGAAAACCGCCGGCTGCACACGCTTGGCACCGCTACGTACGACACATGCGTGGTGTCACTACATAGAGCGCATGTGCGGCGTCGCTACGTACAGCACATGCGTGCAACACTGTGCATACGTTGTACGTAGTGGTTTGCCGGTGGCGCCTCCTGAATGTTGTACGGCCGGCGGCAGGATTCTCTGCTTGCAGCTGCAGCCGTGAACAGAGGATCCTCCACATGCGGCTGCTGCAGCGCAATGGCTGCTTGCGCCACCGTGCCTTCTTGTCACCCCCCACACATGGCACCCGGTGTGAACGGCCCCATCCCACCCCCCTTGCAATGCCACTGGCTGAGCAAGGGTAGATAGCAGTTACTGACTTTCCTTTCCAGCAGCAATCCTTTTCACCAGAAGTGGAATCACTTTCAAGTCTGAGGACTGTTTGGATCTTGGCCTGTGGTTCTTGCCCCCCGGCAATAAAATATAGCTGAGTATTGGAGGGAATGGCATAGTGTTTGTTTCAAATGCTGGTTGTATGTTGATGAGAAATGAAAGGCTGGACCAGTCTGGTACCAGGAGCCACAACTAATTTTAATGCAATGAATCTTAAAAGTTCCAGCTCCACCTTCTCTAGGCTAACTCTATGTTTATCTAAAGAGTCTTAGGAACTCAGAATTTACAGAATGCAAGACAAGTATTCACGGTTGTCTTAGCTAGTATTGAATGTGGCAGCACATACAAATTTTAACAGGGAGAAATGTAAAGTATTGCACTTGGGCAAAAAAAATGAGAGGCACAAATACAAGATGGGTGACATCTGGCTTGAGAGCAGTACATGTGAAAAGGATCTAGGAGTCTTGGTTGACCACAAACTTGACATGAGCCAACAGTGTGACGCGGCAGCTAAAAAAGCCAATGCAATTCTGGGCTGCATCAATAGGAGTATAGCATCTAGATCAAGGGAAGTAATAGTGCCACTGTATTCTGCTCTGGTCAGACCTCACCTAGAGTACTGTGTCCAGTTCTGGGCACCACAATTCAAGAAGGACACTGACAAACTGGAACGTGTCCAGAGGAGGGCAACCAAAATGGTCAAAGGCCTGGAAACGATGCCTTATGAGGAACGGCTAAGGGAGCTGGGCATGTTTAGCCTGGAGAAGAGGAGGTTAAGGGGTGATATGATAGCCATGTTCAAATATATAAAAGGATGTCACATAGAGGAGGGAGAAAGGTTGTTTTCTGCTGCTCCAGAGAAGCGGACACGGAGCAATGGATCCAAACTACAAGAAAGAAGATTCCACCTAAACATGAGGAAGAACTTCCTGACAGTAAGAGCTGTTTGACAGTGGAATTTGCTGCCAAGGAGTGTGGTGGAGTCTCCTACTTTGGAGGTCTTTAAGCAGAGGCTTGACAACCATATGTCAGGAGTGCTCTGATGGTGTTTCCTGCTTGGCAGGGGGTTGGACTCGATGGCCCTTGTGGTCTCTTCCAACTCTATGATTGTATGATTCTATTCTAAATGCAAAAAATTGCAGAATGATGACAGAATAAAAAGCTCTCTAAACTAAAAAGCACGCTTCTCTATGCAAGCCACTTTCTAAGGGTGGTAGTCAAGTTTCTTCAGTTCAGTGCCTTTATAATAATTTTGTCCTTGAGTTGCTACACGGAAAGGCTTTCATTGATTGTATTGATTTTTATATTTATAAGGACTCATTGGGTGGCAGCCAATGTCCTCCTGCTTGTGGAAGGGCTTTTGATTTAGCAGAGGCCCCTCCCAACAAAACGCGGGAGATAACTTTCACCAGTTTCCCCTCCCTCCTCCAACCTTAATTTTTTTCTCTAGAAGAGAGAATCTGCAAAAATAGACTTTCCCCCTTGCCTCTGTTTAATCAACCCATTGGTCCTTCAGGGCATTTGGTATATGTATCATACATAAAGAAAATGTGGCTTGCTTTCCTTAGTTGCAGTTCCATTTCCTTCAGCGATGAATCTTCTGAGGGACAGTTCACTCATACATGTTCAGCAGCTAGTGACTATAACACCTAGTGGTGACTCACTTGTCTGAGTGGGCCTTCATAGATGGATGCTCTCATTGCTCCTTAGGTCACCTCAGATGCAATGCTTTCCAGGAGAGTCAGCTCACACTAGTACAAGCTGATGTGAATCCATATTCTGTTTGTAGATGCAGAGTAAAATAATGTATGTATGAGTTGGCACTTAGCATGGCAAGGTGGTGGGTGAGGTCTTTTCCATTTGATAATCCTTTCGAAAGGAGTGACATAGATACTGGGGGTTCAATCTTAAATCATTATTTGATCTTCAATGTGAACAAACTGCAGAATATGAGGCTCCACAGTTGCTGGGGTTTTAGTATCATTTCTTCGGGTGAGATTGTAAGGACTGGAATAATCTACTGCGTTCCCTCATTAAATTAGCTATGGAAAAATAATAAATTGATAGTACAATACACAGAAGCAACAACTAGAATGGAAATAGTTTCCTAATGGCGATAGTTGCATAGCAATAACTGAGAGTTAGAAAGCAGATTGATTCTGTCATCTAGAATGCATTAAAATAAGCAATTAAGGCTTATGAAAATTTGTCTGAGTTTCCATGAGGAATATTCTGAAAATGTCTGTGAAAAGAGATGCAATGTTATGACAGGAGATGTATGGGACAATATATATAAAATCCAGATGTCTGGCTGTTCAGCTTCTTCATGAACTTATGGCTCATTTGATGGCTAAGTATAAAGGTATGTATTTTGTATTTAAATAGTTGAGGGTGAAGTGTCTTAGGAGTCAGGTTACTACATTGTAGGTTGAATCCAGGCTAAATTAGTCATACTTTTAATCCCACTGATTACAGTGAGACTAAAGCATGACTATCTTAATCTGGATCCAAGTATGACCAATGTTCTTAACCCAAGGTACTATTTCTGGGCTAGCGGAGTCTGTAACCTGAAGCATCTGTAACCTGAAGCGTCTGTAACCTGAGCTAGCACTGTACATTGGTCAGTCAGGAGCATTCATTCACCATTATCATCCCAAACAGCTGTAGCTTATTCAAGCAATAACTTGAGAAGTAATAATAAAAAAATTCCTTCCAGTAGCACCTTAAAGACCAACTAAGTTAGTTCTTGGTATGAGCTTTCGTGTGCATGCACACTTTTTCAGATACACTGAAACAGAAGTAATGTTCTTGCTGAAAATGCAGTTAGTAAATTAGTCATGGTTGCTTCAAGTATGCCAATGCTACCTGAAATGAAGCAATGTAGCAGTTTGAGCAGGAAGATAAAAAAATATGCATGCTTTTGATACTTTGGGCCTTGACAAAGCTTTTCCTTCTTATGCATTACATCCTACTGCCAGCATCCAAACACCCTTGGTGTCCTGTTATATCTATCCTCTGTAATACTGAAAGCAGTCTTTGGAGGGGCCAGTCTGTGTGCCATATCAGGGCAGGTGTGGTTATGTGATGAGGCTACTACTGCCTATTGTGTAGGAAAGGAACCTGTGGCCTTCTAGCTGTTCAGCTCCCATCATCCATGACCACTGGCCATGCTGGCTAGGATCAATGGGATCTGGGAAGCCAACAACTTCTGAAGGGTCACAGTTTCACCATCTTGGAGTAGGGCATTCTGCTCTGCATTTCCCAAAGTTCAGGTCCTTTGGTTAGATTGATATATCTCCTGTCAGGTTTACTATGCACCAACCGTATCAAGTGGTTGAGCTCACCATATAAGGGGGTATCCGATAGTAGGTTACCTCTAGGCATGGAAGTTTGCTCTTCCATTCATGGAGGGCAAGTAAACACCTAAAGCATGTACTTTACACTGTTCAGAATGGGCCTGGGTATTCCCAACAATGGCTGCCCTTTCAGCAGAGATTGGAAAGCCAGTTTAGGAATCAACACTTCCTCCACACCCACCTTTCTGGGGAGCAAACCTTCATATCATGTTGACCACTATTAAGAGAAGAGTCAGCGTTGACTCTGTCTGCAGTTATCCAGAACTCTGGCATGTGTTAACTGTGGTTAGGTGAGTGCCTGTGTTTCTTTTAACAGTGGTTAAGGCTGAGCAGGAAAATTTGCTCTAGGGAGGGGGATAGATGACTACTGAACTCCTAATGGTAGCCTCCTTAAATGAATGAATGAATGCATTTTAATAAAAATTATATGCTACTTGATTGTAAACAAAAACCCTCAAAGTGGTTTACAAAGAGAATACAGTTAAAAACAACTATTTAAAACATTTTTAAAAAATCAGCAGTATATTAGAAACACATTAAACCAGCCCAGTGTGTTCTTCCTCACCACTATGGAAAATATAAAAAGAAAACAAACACTCTACCATGGTTCATAGGCAAACCATCTCACAACCGTATTTAAAATTCACTTAACTGGCAGTAGTGACTGCAAGCGCTCCATCATAAAGTGAACTTTGTATAAAACTGTATCATGTTCATTTGATTGTTTCCTCTAGGGAGGAAAAAACCATTGCCTGAAGGGAAAATAATGAATTATATGTACCAGTTATGCAAGTCTCTTGATCACATGCACAGGTAAGGCAGCCATTTGTATATTTTTGCAAATGTAGTATTTGGCTATATTATTGAGCTGGGATCTGGAGAGTCCAGTGAATACCCCAAGGTACTGCTGTGAGGGTCAAAGTACATAGGATATTAGTCGTGGGGCTGCTTTTATTTTGGAGAAAAAGCAGCCTTGGGGCCCCTATCCAGAATGTGCATTTATTCTGACTTCACACTGATGAAAATTGCTCATCTGCTTGCCTCCAAAAAGTAGACTATTGATGGCAATATATAGCATTTTCTGGGGCTACTAATAACAGCCATAAGAGAATGATTTTCAGTAGGGGGGAAATGGTATAGGGCTCCAATGTGGATTGGGAGCCAATTCTAGTTTTCTCCAAAATAAAAGGAATCAAGTTAATCCCACTAGATTGATATAATATATATATTTATCTATATATCTATATATCTGTCCTTCCTTCCATAGGAGCCCAGGTAGCTTACAATCTTCATAAAAGCACATTAAAACCTTAAATCAGTTTAAAAACACTATGCACAGAAAAAACCAGTAAGCCACTAGCAGCAGGCTCTGCATGTAACATCCATGCAGTTTGGCCTTGATGTATCTATTCCAGCTGCAGCCTCTCATGCTGCAAATTCTTCTCTGGAGCATCCACCAATCTCCAGGCCAAGGATGGTTTTCAGGAGTGTTCATAAGGTGGACTGGGAATGGGACAGTGTGGAGCGGGAAAACCCCAATGCACAGGGGACTTTCTGTATGCCATTCTTGGTATATAAATACTTACTTGCCCTGAATAATTCTCTTGCAGGAATGGGTTATTTCACAGAGATGTAAAACCAGAAAACATATTAATAAAGGTAAGCAGTCTTTAGTGCAGTGTTTCTCAAAATGTGTCCCACCCCCCTCCAGGTACGTGAAAGAGTTTCAAAGAGTACAAGGCAGAATTTATTATTATTTTATCATAAATAAAATAGTATTATTAAAAATACCCCCAATTTATTTTTGCTTGAGAAGGGGCACACCAGTAAGACTAAACTCAAAAGAGGTTTGTTGTAGGTTTGGGAAACACAGCCATAGCACAAGCGATAAATATGTTGAAACTCTGTATTCATTATGCTAAGACTGCAATTTGGAAGTGCATTTGTACCTAAGAGAAAAGTGGATTGTTAGTTTTGGATGTGGAACTACAGGTGCCCAGTTTAGATAAGTGGCAGTATTGTCCCTAGCCTTTCCCAAACACTACTGATGAAGTGTAGTAAGTAATCTTCTATAACCTGGTAAGTCTTCTTGTGACCAAAGTTTCAAGCTCCCCCCCCCCCCAGTTAAGTACACCCCGTTACGGGGACGCGGGTGGCACTGTGGGTTAAACCACCGAGCCTAGGACTTGCCGATCAGAAGGTCGGTGGTTTGAATCCCTGCGACGGGGTGAGCTCCCGTTGCTCGGTCCCAGCTCCTGCCAACCTAGCAGTTTGAAAGCACACCAGTGCAAGTAGATAAATAGGTACCGCTCCGGCGGGAAGGTAAACGGCGTTTCCGTGCGCTGCTCTGGTTCGCCAGAAGCAGCTTAGTCATTCTGGCCACATGACCCGGAAGCTGTACGACGGCTCCCTCGGCCAATAAAGCGAGATGAGCGCCGCAACCCCAGAGTCGGCCACGACTGGACCTAATGGTCAGGGGTCCCTTTACCTTTACATCCCGTTACCATGTTAAGTGCTCCTGGAGTTACATTTTCTCGCCATTTCCAAAGACTACAAGCACTCTGCCCAAAATAGCCATGGACCAGAGTTCATTGCAATGTAATAGCCGGATTTAATTCTCAAATTAAGCACCTTTACACATGATTGATTTTATATGAATGCCTTCTGATTTGAGATGCCACAACTATCTTAACTGCAGCAAGATCTTCTGAAGCTTGGGGATTTTGGTTCCTGCAGAAGTATACACTCCAAGCAGCCTTATACAGAGTACATCTCTACGCGCTGGTACAGGGCACCTGAATGTCTTCTCACAGATGGGTACTACAGTTATAAAATGGACATGTGGAGTGCTGGCTGCGTGTTCTATGAAATTGCAAGGTACGTTATCTTAAAGGAATTGGTGGTTTGACTTGAGAGCAGGGCCGGCCCAGCCACGAGGTGTGCTGAGGCAGCCGCCTTAGGCAGTGGAACACCATGAGGTGGCACCCCTGCCTGCCCCGTCATTAGTAGAGAAGCAATGGTGGCGGCTTCCTGCCACCACTTCGCGACCCAGGTAAGAGAGGCACTGGCAGTGGGGCAGTACCTTCCTATTTTGCCTCGGGCGGCAAAATGGGACACACTGCCCTTGACTTAGAGTGAAATTCACATTAAGGGTAGGATTCTGTAGATGGCATGAAGTGTTCACAATTGTGTCATGGAAACAATTTCAGATACTGTGAAAAGCTGGAGAACAACAGATAAAGCTCAGTTGGGAAAGCACGTGCTTTTGCGTGGAGAACGTTTTAGATTTAGTCTTTGGCCTTGCTAGTAAATATATACTTGAGTCTTCACTGGGGGGGGGGGGGGTTGGCTTTGAGGGGGATGGCAGAACCCCCAGAACAGCACATGGGGAGGGAGAGAGGATTGTTCTGTCTGGCAAGCTGCATTGCTTGCGCAGATGGAATGTTTGGAGTAGCACAATGCTGAATTCCACCTGTAATCTCCTCAATAGTTGGTGCAGGGGTCAAATACTACCAACACCTGTGCCACAATTTAAGACTGGACAGTTTTCCTCACAAGGAGAAAACCCTCAACCCTGGCAGTTTAATTTCCCACACTGCCCAACCAATTCCTCTTTTTCTGTTTCTAGTTTCCACCCACTCTTTCCTGGATCTAATGAACTGGACCAAATATCAAAAATCCATGATATTGTAGGTACTCCTCCCAAGAAGATTCTTAATAAGTTCAAGCAGTAAGTACATTTTGAATTCTGGGATTTCATAGTGCATTCTCTCTGTGATCGAACCTGTACAAATAAATGTCTTAATTTAGAGGAGAATGCTCACACATCATGTCAAGGAAGCTGTTTGCTAGTCCATAGCTAAAACAGTGTAGACTAACAATTCAGTGTAACCTGAGGCTACTTCATCAGTTGTGAGCTGAGGTCACACTCCAAATAATGGCATCTTGTGAATTGATTAGATCGCTCACTGTCTACTTTTCCATTCAAAAACAAGTTAGATCTCTGTTTCAGAGTGTTAAGTGGTACAGAAATACCAGCTTCAGGCTCCAAGCACAGAGCAGGTCCAGCAGAGGGACTTGCATTTATCCCTTTGCCTCCCCAGAGATCCCACCCCTATGCCACAAGTCACACATGCTTCTACTCCAGCATCGTGGTATTTTAAACTGTGATCAGTGAATACCTCCTCAAGCACAGGAAGACCCTGATAGCTGCTGTTTACTTAATGGCCAAGATGGTGAGTCAGGAAGTCGCCTCTGCCATGACCTCGCCATGTGCCCTGAGGCAAGCTACTGTCTTCTCAACCTCATTCCTCTATAACATGGGAATAACGTGGATCATTAATGTATGAGAAGTCCTTTGAACACTCAACAATGCTACGTATATGTTAAGTAGGCTATGGGTTGCAAAGCACCGCTGAAGACGGCCCGGTAGCCAGATCTCTGACAAAGTGTTATATGCTGACAGAGTCTCACCATTGTCAGTAATTGTTCTGCAGCAACTCTGCACAAACTTTAGCTTCTAGATCGTGTGCGAGGGAAGCTCCACCTAGAGCGCACTGCAGCAATCCACTCTTCAGTTTGTGAACTGCCGTGGCCAGGTTTTTCTGGTCCAAGAATGGCTGTAGCAGTCAAAGCAATTGCTGTTGGTAAAAGGCACTTCTAAGCTGCTGAGGCTTCCAGTGACAGAGCTGGAGCCAAAAGCACAAACAAACTGTGAACCTGCTGCTTCTGGGTAGGCAAATCGAAGGTCAGGCAAAGAGCAAAATGTGTATTTAGCCTTCAAGATTTTCTACGTCAGCTTTATCTCTTTGGCATCCCTGCCCCATCCTCCCCAGTAAGGCTGACATTAATAGCCTCCTGACAGGAATGTGTTTCCTTTCACTGGATTAATGCAGGTCACGAGTGATGAGCTTTGATTTTCCCATCAGAAAAGGGAAAGGAATCTCTCCATTTATGCCTAGCTTGTCAAACAAGAGCCTAACTCTTATGTATGCAATGATACAATATGATCCTGACGAGAGGATCTGTGCCCATGAAGCCCTACAGCACCCTTACTTCAGAGAATTAAGGTAAGTAAACTTTCAGTGTCTCTTGAATTGAGCAATAAATGTGGAGTTGCTGGTGTCTCCAGCTTCTTAATCCCAGACTTAAAACCAGTGAGTGAGGTCCACCATTGCAACAGTGCATGAACAGGACTTCCCTTCCTCTCACAACCTCATTAATCCTCCCAAACTGCTCCAGAGAGGCCCTTGGCTAGCTACAGCAGACCACAGGGGCAGGTGGGGGGCTGCGAGGAAGGGAAAGTCCCACTGGTGCAAACACAACTCAAGACTGGATATCACCCAGAGGACTTAAATTACATCTATAGCATCCAAGCTTAAATCTTGACCTACTTCACTAGGTTTGGGTACTTAACAGCTGCATTTTAAATTACTGTTTAGTACGGCTGAAAAACGGGAGTTGCTATGTTGGCTCGACTCTCTAGTTGACACAAACGAATTTTGAGTTTCATAGGTGGGATTTTGTCTGGCTCTGTGCTGAACAGGTTGGCAGAGAAACAAGCTTTGACTATACGCAGAAGAATGAGATTAGCAGAAAACCCATTAGAAAGGGAGACTCTCAGCTTGCGTCGTGTTTCAAAGGAGGATCAAAGGCAGGTAATCTTTAAATCAATGAATAAGTAATAAACCTAATTAAGTAATGTCATTTTAAAATTGCCAACAGAACAGCCCTGTGTCAAATGTGATGATATGATGAATAGTGTCCAATAGGCAAAACGTATTTTAGGATTTTTGTCTCAAAAGGATCCAAGGCTGTATGGATTTCTGATCTAAACAAACAATGTCCATCTAAGCAAGACAGGTAGCTTTAGAGAGGGCTTTGCATACATACTGCATTGCAAATAAGCTCCCAAAAGCTACTAGCCTGCAAAAATATTTACTAGCTTGTTGGTGGCTGCGGGAAGAGGGCTCTATCCCTCTTGCAGGAACCTGCTCCATTTATATGGAATTGCAGGGAGGCTTCCTGGCAGCCTGTTTAGTTTCTAGCTTGGGAGTGGATGGGGGAAATGTTCTGTCCCTTCTCTACAAGCCTGTTCATCTGCCTGCATGGAATTTCTTGTTGCCAGTCACTACCAGGCTAATGTCAGGGTGCTGAATATTATGATTTACAGCTTGGAGGAGCATACAGTATAGCATTTGGCGCTCAGAAAACTTTTAGTGACCTTATGAAGATGCACATGTAATTATGCTGGAACAGGTTATTTACACATCTTTTCTTGAGATGTTCTGTGAGCATGACTGCTGTTGCATCCAGGCTTATTAAATCATCCCTGCAAATTGTACATTAATTATAGAACTATGAAATCGGAAGAATCTGGCTGAACCAGATGCAAGTTGTCACTTGAGCTATCAGTATCTCATTTGCCAGCACCCAAACAAGATTCTATGCTGACCAAACTGAAATCCAAGCAGGGAAAAGAGGGTCACTTATTCTAATAAAGCTTTTCCAGGATCTATTGGATCACTTGTGCAAGGGGAGGGGGCAGGATGAAATGTGCCTGATCTTACCTTTTGAAACCACTACGCTTAGCTTCCCTCCCACCATGGAATTCTGAAGGCACCAGGTTTAAGTTGACAACACCTTCCCTATCAAATTCTATGTCAGATCTAACCAATGTTTTGTCTTATTTAGAAGGTATTCCAATAGCTGTTCTAGGGAGCAGTTTTAGAAATTAGAAATTAATCTCATGCTACTAACAGAGCAAGTTTAATCAAGCCTTAGCTTGTGGCACAGTTGAAATTCTTGGTTCTCTTAAAATTAGAGCAGCAAAAAATCTATTTTCCTGGTAAGTATCCACCTTCCAATATGCTCCAGCTTTTCTCCAGTAGCGTTTGGATACCAGTATTGGTGTAGTTAAAATTATCGACATTTGCGCCTACACTAATCTTAATACCTTTAAAGTACATCCATCTATGTGTTTCTTTCTGAAGGTGTGATCACAGAAAACAAGCAGCACTACTCGGGAAGAACCATTTTGGTTGTAAGTTTGCATACATGCTTAGACCATCACAGCAGCAATGTCAACCAGACCAACACAGGTCGTCAAACACTTAACATTTAGCCTACACGAAACATACTGATTTCAAAAAAAAATTGAACTTTTACTTTTTATTTTAAAAGAACTTTCTTAGGAGAGCCCAGGAGAATCCACTGGGACGTCGTGGATTTCCCTATACAGTGGAGTTGCCCAAACTGGCTGTTCCTGAAGTAACCAACTTGACTTCTTACCCTAATCCTCCATTTCAGTCAGTTTTTCCTCTCCCAGCAACCAACGGGCAAGTCCAAGTGTTGCAGCCCATAACATATTTTGGGACACACTGCAAGGTAATTCTGCCTTGCTTATCAGATTGTACAATTTTAGACAAGTAATTAACAGCCCATTTTAACTTGTGTTGTCTCACCAACAGCCTGAAAGACAGAAGGAATTTAAATCTCCTGTGAAACACTACCACTTGCCTGCTCTGGGAAGAAGAGGTGGTTACTGATGGACTAAGAATCCCTTGTGCTCGCCAATACTTTTGAAAGGTACACTAACAGCAATAGTGCCTTATCTTCTCAAATGCTGCAGCAAGATGCTACAATATTATTATTTTTGTGCTTAACTTTAAAAAAAAGGAAAAGGAGCCTTTCTACGTGAGCACCGTTTTCATAACTCAGTCTGCACTTAATTTTTTTTAAAGCTCCCAATGTACAATTTTATTTCTTCTTAATTTGTTCCAATTGTGCTGCTCTGGTAGGAATGGAATTGTTACTACTTTTATATTAAATACGACACAGTACTTCTTATTTAAGATGTGTTGAAACTGAATTTGTGTATTTTTGTAAATGTGACTGTGGAGATATAGATTGAAGCAGCGGGGAAGGTGTTTGGTAGTTTCAAAACCCGAGTCTACTTAGTGTCTTCTGGAGTATGTTACATCTGATTTGAGTGCAATCTTGTGTAAAGATTTATTTTCCAAATTATGTAAATGGGCAGATTTTCTCTGCATGCGTCGTTCGTAAGATCAAGTTAGTCTTGCTGTTGCTCTCCCAACATATTCCTGTAGCACGGAAGCTTAAACAGCATGGGCATGCTTTATCAGTTAAAATACGATTTGTCACATGCTCAATACAATTTCACTTCAAAGAACACATTGTGCATTTGTGCTAGAAGAGCCAATAATATCTGAAAGTATATTTTGTGGGGGAGGGGCCTTGTATCTGCCAGGGACAAGAAGATTCTTAAGTCGCTTTCAGAATGACCGTTTAAATGAAAAATAAAAATGCCGTTTTATTAAAATACAGGGTTTTGAAATGGTACTCTCAAGGTTTGTTATATTCTACCCTTTTGAAATGAAATCCACTTCTATAACAACCTCTCTCTAACAAGGAAAGTAAGGTAGTTTGTGTATTACTGGTACAACTAATTGTATAAATAAATTTATGACCATCATCCAAAGCATCAGATTCCCCAAAATATAGAGGTGAACACCTATCCTAGAAGGGAGGTCAATGATACAATGGGGGAGGGGGGGTTAATCAGTAATGCTAGTGGATAGATAGTACAAAAATAAGTGAAACCTGACCTTACCTTAAATATGAAAGTTGTACAGTAATTGGATTTTCCCTCCAGAAAAGCCAAAGATGTATTCAAGGGAAGCATGAACCAGAACATAGCCATGTAGTTTCTGTACTGCTAAAACGTTGCATTTCTTCCATGTACGAGGGCAACAACTCTTTAACAATATTGCAGTTTCATCTAAGTACCTATTGCATGGCAAAAGCTTCCGGTCTTGCTACCAGCACAAGTGAAAAGCATCTTCAAGCATCTTCAAGCACAAGCATTTCTCTGGTGTATTGACTTCATTCAGATCCAGAAAGTTAAGTGCAAATTCATGGAGCAAGTTCCTATTTTTTAAAAAAATTACAGACATCCACTATTGGGGGAAGTGCAGTATGCGCCAAACAGCAAAGGATCCTAAATACTGTGCTAATTAGATTACATGCCAAATTCATGAAAGGCTATTAATCTCAGTACCTCCCACCCACACTGATTTTTGCATGGCATCATAAACTGGTCCTGGGATTTATCCCATTCCACCCCACTTCTGAGGTGGACTTACCTGGCCGGTGCTTTTGGGAAGAGTAGAGGCAGCTCAGAAGACGTGCTGCTTCTAGGTACCCATTGGCAAGTAAGTTAAGAGTGCAGTGCAGACACATTCTCTACACATCAGTCCTGGCATGCTTTCTTCCTGCATCATCAAGGTAATACAGTGGTGCCTCGCAAGACGAAATTAATTCGTTCCGCGAGTTTTTTCATCTAGCAAATTTTTCGCCTTGCGAAGCACGGTGTCGGAAAAGTTTTGGAAAAGCTTCAAAAATCACCCAAAACCTCAAAAAGGCTACCACACCGCGTTCTATGAGTTGCTCCTTGAAGTCAAGTCGCAACTGTATTAACGGTGTTAAGAAAAAGGAAACAAACTTGCAAAAAACGCAAGACGTTTTCGTCTTGCGAAGCAAGCCCATAGGGAAATTCGTCTTGCGAAGCAGCTCAAAAACCGCAAAACCCTTTCGTCTAGCGAGTTTTTCGTCTTGCGAGGCATTCGTCTTGCGGGGCACCACTGTATAACATAAGTAGCCTTGGGGGGGGGGTCACACCAGAACCCTTGAAAGGCACAAAAGGTAGCCAAGGACTGGATTGTTCTGTGGTTTTAGTGTTTACATGCAAGTGGGAAATGTCAGGTTTCAGCTTTGAAATCAACGCTGGCTCTTTTTCGTTTGAAGTTTGTAACTCATTTAGCTGAAATGGTCTAATTTCACAAGCCAGAGAGGGAGCCGAGTCAAGGGATGGGGCTTCAGAACCCCTCAAAGCTCCTTGACCTGACCCACAACTAGCAGAAGCGAAATGTCATTCATCCAAAGCAAGCAAAAATACGCAAGTTTGCCCATTTTTTGCTGGTCTCAATTCAGCTTTCTCCGGTGGGAGTATATTTTGTCACAGCTGTTCTATTGAAGCCTACAGAGCTGTCACATGACAACTACCACCAGCTGGGAGGGGCAGAGACTTCTTGCACAGCCCTCTAAGGAAAGAAACTTGCAACTGTCAAGCCACATGGGTTTCATGCATTCTGAAGTACAGCTATGCTCCCAACTTCCTCTCCTGCATTTGAGCTTGAATCCCGCCATAGAAGTAACTTGTTCATTATAGTTCTGCCTCTTCGTGATTCAGGCTTTAATCCAAATTCTACTTACCTGGGAGTAAGCCCTATTTAATTCAATATGAGAGACTTCTGAGTAGACATGGTTATGAGTGCAGCATTAGTCACATCGGAGGAGCAGCACTCTGGTGAACAGGTCATGAAGTTACTACTCAAATGTTTCTTGCTCATATATTTAAGTGAAATTGTATACAGATATACTAACCAATGTGGAAGTTAGACCAGGTGGGGCTGCCAGTGCAACTCTCCTTGCTACCGGGGCTTTGCAAATACTTGCATATATTTAAAAGGTTAAGACTGCAAATACTTCCCTGTACAAATAAGAGCCTACGCAAGTCATCAGGTAGGGAATCTGTTTTCTTCTTCTTCTTCCCTTTTCAGACCACCACAAATGAACAAGAAAGGCAGGGAGGCTTTGAAACACTTTTGAGTGTCTTAGTGCTGCTGTTAGCCTCTTTCAAACTAATTAATACTTGTCTTGATTAGATGCCAGAGCAGTCCTTTGGAAAAGCTGAAGGGTTTCCCCTATTCGCTTACAGCCTGCCATTCCTCCTGAGGGAGCCTAGGGCTCCATGATACGATTTTGAAACATGCTGTTCAAAAAAGTGATTCGCACCACTTTGAGAAGCATGGTCTGACAGATTTAGATCTAGATGCAGAGTTTTGAATGTAACAGGCAATATGAGTAGCTAGCTGCCTGCCCACACCCATCCAAATATATGAAAAGCTATCTTTGAAGACCAGAGCTTTTAAACACAGATGAATATGCCTAAATATGTTACAGTGGTGCCCCACAAGACGAATGCCTCGCAAGACGGAAAACCCGCTAGACGAAAGGGTTTTCCGTTTTTGAGCTGCTTCGCAAGACAAATTTCCCTAAGGGCTTGCTTCGCAAGACGAAAACGTCTTGCGAGTGTTCCGATTCCCCCCCCTTTCCCCCCTTTTTCTAAGCCGCTAAGCCGCTAATAGCCTTTTAGCTGCTAAGCCGCTAAGCCTTTAATAGCCGCTAAGCCGCTAATAGCGCTAATCCGCTAATAGGGTTGCTTCGCAAGACGAAAAAACCGCTAGACGAAGAGACTCGCGGAACGGATTATTTTCGTCTTGCGAGGCACCACTGTATGTAGGTTATAACCTTTGTGGACCAGATTTTTTTTTTTTTTGGTTTTGTGAGGAGGCGTTAAAACTTGTCATGTTACTAGATATGTTTTGGGGTGGGGGATAATACTACTTTTGTCATGTGAGGAAGAAAGATGAAAGGCTCACTTCCACTCAAAAAGTTAAAAAGGTGAGGTTTTCACTATCAGGAGAATAATACCCAGCCCTCATAGATCCTGGTATCAAGCAGACAGCATTTTCTTCAATGAATATTAATAACAAAAGCAATAATCTATTACTTATACCCCACCCATCTGGCTGGGTTTCCCCAGCCACTCTGGGCGGCTTCCAACAAGAGATTAAAAATACATTAAAAAACCTCCCTAAACTGGGCTGCCTTCAGGTTTCTTCTAAACGTCATAGTTGTTTATTCCTTTGACATCTGATGGGAGGGCGTTCCACAGGGTGGGAGCCACTACCAGTGAAGAATTGAATTGAAATCTAGTGTCTTTATACTGTTCAAAATCAGTTTAATACTAACTAAGCAGCAGTTAGACTCTGTAGTCTGTCACATCTCTCCTCTGACAGAAGACATGCCTTTTTCTGGAAAATAAACTGTATAGTTTGACACATTATTCTATTGTATCAACCTATTTCACTGTATTGCTCTTAAACTGAATTTTAAATCAACATTTAAAATTATGCTAGCCTTCAAATATGCTACATTGAATTTCTAATATATAAAAATGGATAGTCCTACTGTTAAGTGGCTAACCTTGATTAGAAAATTAGGCTAATTTTAAGAATTGATGTAGTATTTAGAATATAGTGGGGAATTATTATGCCTTATAACAAAGGGCAAGCTTGGTTAAATAGGTAGTGAATCCAACCTGAGTGTTTCCAAAATGAATATGCCCTGCATGTCCACGCCAATATTACATTCAAAAAAGATTACATCACAGTTGATTTAATTTAAACAGAACATAAACAAAACTGCATATTCAAGATAGTTTAATATGTATTTTCTGAATTAGAAATATCACTTTCCTAAATGAAAATTACTAGTGTAATGACTCATTTCTCCCCCGATCACTGAATTACATTATTTACACATATAATACAGATTGATTGTAGCTCAAAACATTATTAAAATAAAATGTTTCATAGATACAAAGGATCTCTTTCCCCATAACATAGCTTTAGAGGGTGTCCAAACACCCATTTAAAAGTAATTTTCTACTAGCATTAAGCTATTTAAGTGCAAACAATCTTTTTTGGGGGGAGGGGGGAACCTCTATGATTGCAGCATCCATCTTCCTGAATTACATTTACGAAGCCAGAAAGTAATGACTTTCATTTCCCATGAGAGCATTCTAGACTAACCATTGCTGGATAAAAAAATCAGTGCAAAAAAACCCAACAATGAAGTTCTAATTTATATAACCATTAAACTTATTCAGATTTAACAAACATTTTGTTTTACAGAGAAACTGGAAAAGTTATACTATTTTTAACTGCAACACCAAAAGAAGTATTTTTTAGCAAAATCCTTCTTTCGGCCATCAGCCTAAATATTAGCTGTAAAAAGAATTCATTACATTATTATTTTTGTAAAACACTATGTGATTCACATAACTCCAAGTTTACACTCTGCCTTTAAGAATTTGTGGTGCTCCCTGGCTGAACAGCAGCTCCTGGTTCCATTGCCATTACTTCTTGTTCTGTGTTCAAAGATTTGCTAGCAGAAATGTGATGGCTATACTACAGTTCCACTTGGAGAATTGGCCTGGTTTTGGGATGGCAATAAACCCTGCAAACAAAGCAATTTGCATTAATCCAGCATGAGAACCCAGCATTTAGTTTTCTAAACAGTTCTATATATATCTGTAGACTTTCAGTGCACAGTGGCATTTGCATATTATGACTTCAAAGTGATAGATCACATTGTTCGAACGTCTTAACATGAACGACTTCGCTCTTTATGTAGCAGTTTAGTTCAAAGTAACTTATAAGATGTGGATCATAATTAGAATTCCAGGGTGTAGCAGCTGTAATATGTTCCAGCAAGCAAGGAATATGGTTGCTGCTTTAAAATGAACATGAAGTATCCTGATAAAACTTGGCAGAGTGGGTTTTAGTCCACAGACGCTTATACCATAGTATGTATTCATTTTAATAGGCCCCAGGAATCTTGATTATGACCGTAGTATGATTAGATTTTAGCTCATGTCTTACAAAACTTAAGCTATCCTATTAAAAACATAAAGTCAGTGAGCTGCAGGGCACATTTGTGCCACAAGTCATTTACCAGGAGGTTACGATCAACATGTATCTCTCCCTGCTGTATGCACCTTGCAACCATAAGACACAAGTATTCATGAGGGGCTCTTCAGCCAGATGTTTCAGAGTGCAAGCTGGAGCCCCTCTCAGCCACTGTATCTATGCCAAGGAAAGATGCTGCAGCCTATTGTTTCTTGGATGCAGAACTGCTGGTTGGGGGGGGGGGAATTACCCTGCTTTTTCAAATGACATACAGTGGTGCCCCGCAAGACGAATGCCTTGCAAGACGGAAAACTCGCTAGATGAAAGAGTTTTCCGTTTTGGAGGTGCTTCGCAAAACGAATTTCCTATGGGCTTGCTTTGCAAGACGACAATGTCTTGCGAGTTCCTGCTGGTTTTTTTCCTTTCCCCCCTTTTTCTAAGCCGCTAAGCCGCTTATCAGCTGATCCGATCAGCAGATAAGCCGCTAAAAGCCGCTAATAGCGCTAATCCGTCAATGGGCTTGCTTCGCAAGACGAAAAACCCGCTAAACGAAGAGAATCACAGAACGGATTCTTTTCGTCTTGCGAGGCACCACTGTAATGGACCCTTCCCAGCCTGTGGATCTGCCCAGCCAACAGAACCAATGTTGCCTTTAATAGGAAATCATTTCACCTCTAACGAAACCCACAAACGGAACACTCACAAGCAACTGCAGCTAGTGGTTGCGCTTGCAGTGAACTCGCACGTTTCCAATTAGCATTTTTTAAAAACTGAGTTTTAAACAATGGGAAATGTTCATTTCACATTTAATTTGCAGCTCGCTAAGCAACCGTTTCTCCAATCAGAAACTGCTCAGCAAGGCTAGCAAAGCTGGCTTTAGAGATACGGTTCTGAACATTTCTGTATTACACCCCTCCCCTAACAGATACACTGGCATCTACACCTAACTTGGGTGCTTGTCTTTTTAGTTTTGTTTCTTAAATACCATTGTTCCACTTTAAGTATGCATGGGGGAAATCCCTCATTTTGAATACTTGGTTTTGCAGGTATTTGTCTTACCTGAATATTGTGAAATTCAGGTTGGATCAACCAGATGGGCGGGGTACAAACCATTATTATTATTATTATTAATTGTAATGTAGAATTAAGTCTTCGGAATCTACAGGAGCTCTTTTGGGGTCCGAACCAAATACTGAAAAAGCGCTATGAAAGAGAAGTATACTCCCTGCTCTTGAAACCAGGTTGGACAAAAGTGCCCTGCTCTGGAGAACACAAGCTGCCCAGACCAGAACCTGGCCTGATATTTTCATCTCTTAAAAATGTCTAAACCAAGTTTATTCAAGATGCCATTTCAGGTAGCACACAGAAAGAAAGACATAGCTCCTCCGGGTGCACTAGGGTATAATTCAAAGTGTCTTCATTTTAAGCCCAGGAGCCTAATCACTGTTTCGGCAGGCACACACTTTTCATATTATAGTGTTATGCACAACATAGTCTAGCATACCCCACACCAAAGTTATGTCCCAGAGAGAAATGTGTAAAACTGCTGATTTCAAAACGGGAAAGGAGCCTTTAAGAAAACACCACTCTGAATAAAGAATACAGCATTAGCTAGAAACAAGAGACAGGAGAAAGTAGCAAACAAATGTGAAGTCAGATCTAAACAATCTGCACAAACTTGCCATGTCATAGGAGTGACGGCCCCAAAGTTGGATTCAGTAGGCAAAATAAATGCTAATGGACAACCCTTAATCAACGTAGCTAAACAACACGGTCTGTTCTGTGGCTGATATCTGTATGGTCACTATATTCTTTACGTTTCTCATACATGTCAATATTAATAAACAAATTGCTTTACTTGGTTAGGCCACAGGTCCAAATGATGAATATCATCCAACATCAGTGATTTCCTGTTAACCCAGGTGTTCATAATCAGAGTTTGACAACAAAATTTGACTTAGTAGACAGATGTAGGCAGTGGTGCTCTCAGCCGAATTGGTGAGGGTTACTTTTCACTACCAAAGTCCCCATGGTTCATGCCTCCGGTTTTCATTTCTGCACATTTCCATAGCTCTTCACAGCCACCGTTTCTTCTCATCTGTCACTGCTGGCGGGGGGGGGGCAGGGGAGGAGAGAAGGGGGAACATGTCCCCATTTCCAAGGCAGCTGGACCCATGATCTTCTATGGTGTGATTGCACATGCATCCCATTGAAAAAATGTAGTGCAGAGCAAATACATTTATATTTGGATATGAAGTGTACTCAAACATATATCCCTAATGCAAAAGTGTGTTTGGATGGGGAAATGGCTCTCCCCCGCCCCGCCCCCCCCCGCATGCATAGACTTGAAAAATTGTCAGAGGTGTATAACTTTCCCAACAATTTCTTTAAGCACTAGTATACAGCTAGCCTGACTCAAGAGCTCTGGACCAAAAGAAGCTGAATTCTGCGACCTGTAGGATTATGAAGCAATTACATCTATTTGCTGGATTTGCATAATATGTTCTGCTTCCGCCAGGCATGGGAAACAGCAAGGGGTTTCAGGGCACTGAAACTTGACTCCTCAAGATCTTATTCATCCAGCATTCTGGCTTCTTAGAACTTCTATGGCAGTGTTTCCCAAACGTTTTTGGGCAACGGCACACCTGTTTACCGGAAAAAAATCTCGCGGCACACCACCATTAAAGCCCCGCCCCGTGACGTCAGCGCGCAGCGTCACGCCGGGAGGGACGCACAAAAGTGAAAGTTTTTTCCCTCCCCCTTGCCGGGGTGGGAGGAGGCAGCAGAGCGAGGGACTGAGGGACGGCGGCAGCTGAGGCGGCGGCGGCTGTTGTGGTGGCGGCGATAGCGGGCGGAGGAGGGGGCGGCGGCGGGAGTTGCTGCTGTTGCTGCTGCTGCCCGGACATGCCGGCCTCCTCCTCCTCCGCTGTCTCGCGCTCCTCCCTTTTGCGCGCGCTGCCCCGCCGCTCGGCACCACCACCGCGGAGCCGCCCCCGGCTCGACGCGGATCCTCGCCGCCGCCGCCTCTCGCCGCCCAACTCGCCCGCCTCCCTCCCACGGCACACCAGCCGATGTCTCACGGCACAGTAGTGTGCCGCGGAACACCGGTTGGGAAACACTGTTCTATGGCATGTACCCATTCAAAACTATCTATGAAACTATAAATGCCGGAAGTGTGTCCTTTTAAAATAAAGCAACGAAAACAGAGGCCATCATATTCTAAACTCTGCATAAGATGGGTTAAGTATGGGGTAAATTACAAAATATGACTGTTGTCCATTGGTCCAAGTATTCTGATTAACAGCAGCTCTTTCCCAGTTCTGCTTGTTAATATCCAGTTTAAATCCTTTAACAGCAGGTGCTTGCCAGTGAATCTAGAATCTTCTGTATACAAACACCATGGACTCTCTCCAGGGCTAGCCTGATCATTAGAGGAAGTGAAGCATCCACCTGAAGTACCTGATTTTGAGTATCATTAAAGAGCAGGAAATTGCGGCTTATTCTTTTTACTGCCAGAAAGAAGTGCTTGAAGGATTTTCTTCCTCAGGTGCCAAAATAACTTGGCTGGTCTTGGGTACTATGTACCTTGAAAGGAGGCATTTGATGCTCTATCAGGCAACAACATATCTAGAGCGGGCCCAGTTTGCAACTGAGCTATGGACTTTTGCTTGTGGAGTACACACAGGCAGACTAGATACCAGCCATTGCTAAGCCCAACTTTAATGATTCATTTTTCCTCCTATAGCCAGCTGCCAGTAATAGATCCATTAGCCATAAGTAACTTAGAATGAAACATCTGCTCCGAAGCCTGCCGGCGGGAGGTCTCTCCGCCCCACCGCCAGCCTTCGGAAGGCTGCTCCGAAGCCTGGCAGTGGGGCGGAGAGACCTTCTCCCCGCGCCAGCCTTTGGATGGCTGTCCTGAAGACTTGCGGTGGGAGGAGGGTTTTCCTTCCCACCGCCAACATTCAGAATGCTGTTCTGAATGTTGGCGGTGGGGAGGAAAAACCCTCCTCCCACCGCAAGCCCCGGGAACAGAGGAGAAGCACTGCGCCCCTTCCCCTCTGTTCCCGTACCTGTCCTGAAGGCTTGCGGTGGGGAGAAAAGTCCTTCTCCTCACCGCCAGCCTGGCAAGCGGTTTCCATAGGAACGCATTAATTGATTTTCAATGCATTCCTATGAGAAACGGTGCTTCGCAAGACGAAAAACTCGCAAGAAGAAAAAACTTGCGGAACGAATTAATTTCGTCTTGCGAGGCACCACTGTATGTTCAAAGGCAAATTGGGCAGTCTTTGAGCAGTGCTAGTTCAGCAAGGGTTGGCAAATTTTAATGATATTCTAATTGTCTTCTCTTACTCTTTCCAAGTTCTAAGCTGTTCAAGCTAACAAATGGTGACTCCTGTCAGCACAAAGCTATCTAAAACACTTGGGCCTGGGTCCAGAAAACTACGTGACTAATTTGACACCCAGAGGGCTTTTGTATTGATCAGTCAGTCCCCATCACCACAGGCCTGTTCAAGGAGCATTTAAGTATAAAGAACTACTTATACTCAATACTTTTCAAGCCTTTTAGCCAACTAGCTCAAATACTGTGTGCGGCCTCCATTCACTTCTCCCCGAGTACAGCAGTTTAAGCTGTGGAACCCTAGGGTGTTAAAATATTATTGTAGCTCCATTTTGCTTCCTTTAATAATTTTAAATAATAATAATAGTAATAGCAACAACCACCACCACCACCCAACAAATGTTATGGGCTACAACTCCCACATCCCTGGCCATGCTGGCTGGGGCTGAAAGAAGCTGGATCCCAGCAATAGCTGTAAGATCCCCAATTATCTAATTCTGTTAAAGCTAGAAGTAGGACATTTCAGCTCTGAAGTAGTAAAGAGTTTGAAAAAGATCACTACTTGAAGCCTGTGTGTTCTATTATTCCCTTGTGGGTATTTTTGGTATTGTTTCATCTGTTTCTGGATAGTGGACTCTGGAGAAGGGTTCGCTTTAAACCCAAATAAGAACAGACTTTCATTTATTATAGTGTAGATCATTCCTATTTAATATGTATTTCTCCCCTAAATTTCCCAACCAGGAAAGAATCAAAATATATTTAGTGCCTTGGGGTGCAGCTGACATCTGAGCTGGTGTGCCCCAAGTATACAGATATAATCAGGGATCAAATATATCTTGGCTTTGTGGGGCTTAGGAAACAAAAACCATCATTGATCAGCTTCAACAAAATCTATTACATGCATATCTCAGTTACATGTAGGGAAAAAAAGCTTAGCTGAGACATTGTAGAATAACTGAAGACAGGTTTTTTGCAGGTCTCACGCTTACTATATGCAAATCAATAAATTTTCACTGACCCAACTTTCCATGGTTATTACATAGGCATCCCTTTCAAGTAATCATTTACTCGATAGAATGAAAAGGTAGCTATTTCTCTATCAAATATAACAAGTAGGGCATAATACATCTTGAATCTCTTAAGGTACCATCCTTAAGTCTAAGGAGGGAATCCAGCTGCTCTCTCTCTCTATTTTTTCCTTTTTGTTTGCACATACATCGGGGTGTTTGAAAGGGTTCATCTACCATCCACAGAAGGGAGACAGGATCATTCCCTAGTTTGCTTTTAAAGAAAACTGACTGTTTCAGAAAGGTTGTACAAGGAAACTATCAAAAAGAAATCCAACTATGATCAATTTAAAATATTTCTTTTCGAATGCTTGGCACATCAAGACAGGAAAAGGTTCTTAGAACAATTCAAGTATTTTTCTTGGGCAAGCAGACGAAGTTGAAACAACATTGCTTCTATGCAAATACCCAGGGAGGAAACCGGTACCTTGCATAACACACTGCAACAAATATTGAGACAGTGAGAGCCAAAGCTACCTGACAGACAAAAAAGGCTGCTCTCTTTAGGCTCAATAAAAATAAGCTATTCCATTCAAGACTGGTTAAGAATGGTGAGCCCTATGAAATGCATTTAGGGGGTGCAGGGGGAGGCAGAATCGCCAAAATTTGCCTGCCTCCCATTCATCTGATGTATTACTTCTGTCGGAAGACTTCACTGGACACCACCCAATCTCTTTACAGAAATTAGGACTGCATAATCTTATTGATGTAATGCAAGTTCTTCTTACAGACTTCTTCTCAAATATATCCATTTTCCCTTTTGCAACATACTCTGCTTCTATCAATGAGACACGAAAAAGCATTTGGCAGTAGTTGGGGCACCGTGCTCTAGTGCATTGCATGTCACTTCTACAAGGTCTATTGCCAGGGGTCCCTAACATGGTGCCTCCAGATGTTGCTGTGCTACTTATTCCATCATTGCCAACCATCAGCCAGGCTGGCTTGGGCTGATGGAGGTAGGAGCCAAATGAAATCTGGGGGGCACCATACTGGTACCCTGAATATAGCAAACTTCAAGGAGCAATACCCTTCATATGTTCAAGGTATATACTCTCTGCAAGTAGGATCTCACACCAAGATATGGTTAAAGGTAAAGGTACCCCTGCCTGTTCGGGCCAGTCTTGCCAGACTCTAGGGTTGTGCGCTCATCTCACTCTATAGGCCGGGAGCCAGCGCTGTCCGCAGACACTTCCGGGTCACGTGGCCAGCATGACAAGCTGCATCTGGCGAGCCAGCGCAGCACACGGAACGCCGTTTACCTTCCCGCTGGTAAGTGGTCCCTATTTATCTACTTGCACCCGGAGGTGCTTTCAAACTGCTAGGTTGGCAGGCGCTGGGACCGAACGACAGGAGCACACCCCGCCGCGGGGATTTGAACCGCCGACCATGCGATCGGCAAGTCCTAGGCGCTGAGGTTTTACCCACAGTGCCACCCGCGTCCCTTAAGATATAGCTACGGTTGCTAATTTAGCAGAAACAGCTGTACCCATTGAGGAGCTTGTCTCTCTCGTCAAGTTTGGAAGCTAAGTTGCCCGGTGGCCAAAATTAGGGATGATCCATTCAAAAATGAAACCGGAGCCAGTGCAGAGAATCTTCAAATGCTTTTCCTGGGGAAAGCTATATGCTGAAAGTCAGATTAGACGCTGGGCTTCAAATGAATATGATCTTGCTGTGACACAGACTCTGTACCCGAAGGTAGTGGTCATATAACTCTTCAGCAAGGACAGCTCCACCCCCTCCCATTTCCATTCTGTGTTTTCATAAAGCTTGGGGAGGGGGGGGTCACTGCTAGGTTTAAAGCCACTTTGGTGCACAGAGGCAAATGGACAGGAATCAAAGGAATTGGGTAACTAGAAAGTAACGTAACTGAACAGTAGTAGGAAGTATGGCTTTGGAAACCAAGTTGGGAGATGGATTTTTAAATCCATATTCAACGTGCCAGTCTGAGGAAGATACCTTCTAGTGACACTACCATGCCTGCTTCAGATACAATTAAGAATTCTTGCTTTTGGAGAGAACACAGAACCAAGTGGTCTAACCAAATCTGAATTGAAGTTTGCCAGCAACATCCTGCAGTATCAGCAGCCTACATGACCCAAACGGATACACAAACACTTGAGAGTTCCATGAATCTGTGTTTACAGTTAGCCTTGGGTTGTCCTTTTATGCACTTCATTCTGGTGAGCAGCCCCTAAAGCGCTTAAACGTTAACGTGCATTGTTGATAAACAAAAGAGCTCCTGTAGAATCCAAAAGGCATCAATTCTCCATTCCATTGGTTGTTTAATGGATTTACATCATCATCTTACCTTCTCCCACAATTCCCTGTTATTTAAACTAGAAACACCAATTTTAACCACACCCACTGCATATTTTCTCATTTAAGTCATATAACAATGCAGTATGATTCAAATGGACATGAATTATGACAGATCAATATAAGTAAGTAAAGTCAAAGCTAACATCTGAAAACTGTATGAAATAAGAGGTTGTACATTGGTCGTTTATAAAAATGGCAGTTACAGAGGCAGCAGTTTCACGGTGGCCATTTTTTGTTCAGGAATATGCTTCTTCCTGCATAGAAGTCTTAATTGCGGCCGATCAGTATTAGAACTTCAGGCATGAGAAGCACTACTGACAGTTATCTACATTTTACAGTTCAGTCACACTTTTTATTTAATGTCAGTATACAGAGGACAACCCCAGTAAATTATTCTGTAATGTCAAGTATTTAGTAGGGTTCTTCAGCTGAAACAGTGACATAAAACGCTAAAAAATAAGCAGTATGAAACAAACATGATTTTTTAAAATTATAAATATAACAATACTTATTAAAGCTTCATTATTATTGCAACAGTCAATTTAGTTTAACAATTTGTTATGTTAGAAAGGCTCTTATGAAATTTATTCAAGTTGTCAAGAAATTAGATGGACGTTTATAAAGAAAATACATATGAATTTTACTGTTGATTTTTTTTCACTATATCATTACAATTTTGTACAGTATCACCTAACGTGTCAATCTTAACAAATTCATGTATACAGATTTCATAAATGCAGGAAAAAAGTCTCGCTTTTAAACTTTACACAAGTTATGTGACAGTAAATTAGCTGGTTTTCTTTCTTTAAGAACACAAGCAGGCCAGCAGTTATTCTAAATGCAAATTTAGTAGCTTTAACGTGGTAGGTGGAGACATATACAGTCTTTTCAAGTACATAACTGAGTTCCAAAAGATCAAGCATTTCTGAAAAGTCTTTAGTAAGAATCTTTCCCTCCTAATCTGGACACCCACATAATAAGGCAATTACTCTTTCCTGGCTTCACAGAAGTAACTGGCCCACTCTCAACTGGGCAGCTTCTTAACCTGGTGTACTAAGCCAACACCAATCCCGAGAACTTTGCATGGCAATATTTCAAGGAATTCCAACTCCCGTTTGCAGTGTTTATGGTTCCGTATATTTCATTTTATATCATGGCAACATCAAAATCAAGAACTGATTTAGCAATTCCTAACCATCCCTGAATTTAAAATTAAATCAAACGAAATAAGATAGTACTTCCCAACAGCACTTTATACTTCAGTTCTAACAAATGAAATGCCCTTTGCCAATGAAGATTTAGTAGTAAACGTGACGTCTTCCCATGCCCAAATAGTAAAACAAAATGTCTGTTAAAACAGCAATGATAGAACTCATTTAAACATGATGCTGTACTATATAGTTCCTGTTTATTGGAAAACTAAAGGACGCTCTATAATTTAACTCTAGATTTTTCCCTGTACAATATAGTTCAAATAAATATTCTAAATTTCATGTGCATTTTGTTGTACAAAGTGGTAACACATTTTCTCAGCCAGGGTATATGCTGCCATTTCACTCAACTACTGTATTCATTTGCAGTTGTCCACTCTTTCTTACCAGGAGTTTTCCGGTTAAGTAGTGGCAAGTTCCCCTGAAACTACAAGGGGTTGTAGATCAGGGATAAAGATGTGGTGGCCCTAGAGGTTCTGCTAGACTGCCGCTCCCATCAGCCCCAGCCTTTGGCTCTGCTGCATGGGACTTGATGAGAGCAGATTAGCCTGCTACTGAAAGCAACACCTCCATGTGTGACAGTAGCACTGCAAAAGAAATGCAAAAGCTTTCCTGCCATCTCTGCCATACGATGTAATCAGGAAGGAAATGGCCGAGAGATAGATAAGCAGTTTTGTCTTTCCCAGTAGTACAGCATATATATATATATTTTTTTACAAAGTCATTACTGAGAAGTTTTGTTTCCTGTGAAGTAGGTAGTTTCTCCCACAAATTAGTGCACTTCTAAAATGTTGCCGCGGTATGCAACATGGGCTTGCCCCACGTTTTCTGCTGAACATGGTACTTTAGATCTGAACTCGTGTTTAAGTAGCATTTCGAAAGAGAAAGGAGTTAAGGAAGCTCAAGACATGATGCGAATGCTGCACAGAGGTCATAATGTTTGTAGCGTAGATCTTCTTGCTCCAACCCAGCAGTGAGTCTGTCTGTGCCCTATGGCGGGGGTGGGGGCAGATATTGTCCAGTGACATATGCAGGGCACTACATTGGCTTCCTCTGCCCTATGGGTCTCTGAGACTCAAGTCTAGCCAAGTATCAGCCAGACAAAATATGTTTATTCTAGAGAGGGACTGTCCGTACCAGGGATGGGTTAGCCTGCGGCCTTCCAGGTGTGGTCAGACTACAACTCCCATCGTCCTCAACCATCAGCCATGATGGCTGGGGCTGAAGGGAGCCCAATACGAATACCGCAGGTTGTCCACTCCTGCCTATTTGAACCCTGTTCTTCTCAAGAAAATAACATTTGCTTTCCTGACTGCATCAGCCTGGCAGACAGACAGGTGAGGAAGGAAAAAGACAGGGTTGGCTCAGTAGCAGTGATGTTTCAGACTGCGCAACTGGTTGAGTCTTCTGGCCCATTTGCTCCTCAAACTGGAAGTTTGTGGCCCTTCTTTCCAACTGAGATCCTCTGCCAAAAGGTGGGTGGGAAACAAATTCAGCAGAGGAAAAGGGCAATGGAAGTAGTTTTCGAGGAGTCTGGGAGAGAAATGTCAACGCGGGAAGGTAGCAGCTTTAAACTCTTTAAAAGCTACGGAACTAAACTATAGGCAAGACTAACATATGCAGTGTATAACCCAAGGGAAAGAAATATGTTACCATGAGTGTTTCTGAAGACTCATTAAATAAGTATAAAGTTTAGTAAGTGCTCTCCTATAGAACAAAAATGGTGCTTATTAACACCTTTCTGGAACAGAGACTTTCTTGGCCAGAGCCATGTAAACATATCACCTAACTTGCTAATTTAGGCCAGCTGAGTGAGCTCACCGACTGCAAAAATAAAGCATAATAATAATTTGAAACCCATTCTAAATAAACACATCCTAAACAATATGGCATTTACATCAGTGTGTGATATTAGTTTTCAAAGACCTAGTGAACAACATCAGCATGAAACTTACCTTTAATTAAAGATTTCCGCATTGGCCAAATAGAGAAATCCTAGCTTTTGGTACTGCATACTTATCTCTGAAATATTTGAAATGTGCTCCAAATCAAATTGTCATTTGCGTGCAAGTTACGACCTGTACCAATTAAACACAACTTCTTTGCAGAATTTTTACTTAATAGAAATGCAAGTAGCCAAAGGGTGAATGTTAAGTTACTTTAGAATATAGTAAGCAGAGGGGCTTGGATAGCTACCAACGATAGCTCAGCAATGCACATCTGCAAAATTACCTTCCAAACTGTTTGGCCCCTGGCACAGAAATACACACATTTCCATGATTTTAGCACTTGGGAACATAGACAGTTTTGTCCTTATCCTTACCATTTGCTTTCCCCCCCGCACGAAAAGCAATGCTATATTTTTCCAGATTGTCTATCCAAGATAAGGCATACAGGTGACATTACATACCAGAACATGTTTGATAAGATTTCACTTAATATATCTAATTATTACATATTTTAGAGAAGCTGTGAATCCTTACAGTCAAAATGGGCATTAATGTCTACTGAAAGAGTGTTAATTTTGTAAAACAGATGCACTTCAGAAACGCTCAACAACACTTCCCAAGTTTTGGAAGATTTAGGAACAAAGTTTAGGAACCTTCAGGAAGATCTCCAGAAGATAACCAGCTGCCATTTAGGGTCGTTTGCTGGTTTATCCATCATAGGCAGAGATCAGGAGAACCCATGTCTGCATTCCAATGCACACACTGGGCTTCCCAAGTCCTTGCTTGCAGCTCTAACCCCTCACACAGTGCTGGGTTCTGAATTAAAGGATCCCCCCAACCCTTATTGGTTGCTTTTGGGGAGGCCCCTCTGAGAAGAGCAAGCCAAAGTCAACCAAATTGCATGCCCAAAAGCCACCTCAAAAGTCTTGGAGCTTGGCCATAGCCTGCAAACTGCCCATGAGTATTTGAAGGCAAAATAATTTTTATCAGTAGAAAGTACTAAATATTAAATAGATAATTTCAGTTTCTTAACATGAAAGAAGACATCACTAGTGCCACATTTTAAGCCTGTGGATTTAATGAAAAATGCATGAATTAAAAATACCTTTAACACAAACGTTCTGTAAAGTGATTAGGGGGTAGAAATGAGTAAGGGATACAATTCACTAGGAAGCTTTTTTTAAAAAGTGACCTTACATATTTGGAGAAGATTGATATTAAAGATCAGAATGTTACAATGTATATTTAATACCAAGTTTATTCAAATTTTAAATGGCGACACTAAAAACTGCTCTTGAGATGATCACCGAAGGAGGAAGAGACTAACTTTTGGAAAGAAAAAAAAAGTGAGAACAGACCCTGCTTTATGGATTCCTGTCAGAATAAATGTTCCAACTTCAATTTACCCAGAATGCATGTTATGCAAACTACAGCTTACGCAAGCTGCAACCAATCCGATATCCTGAATGCCCTTACAATTCTACCCTCACTAGTTGATTTTTTTTTTTAGATTTGTCTGAATCATGTTATACAAAAATAGCTTTTGAAAATATAGGAAAACTATCACGGACACTTTGGATACACAACACTTCTCCAGCTGGAAGGCAACTGTATTTCAAAAGAACTTTACCTGGGCCAGACACTTCAAATCGTTCAGAAATATGGCATGCAGTATCCAAAAGTATGGCTCTGAGGAAATAATCTTTTCTTTTTTTCCTTTTTCTTTTTTACATTAAGCATAAAGAAATTTTATATTCAACATTCAGTTATGTTTTGAGAAAAACTACCTATTCAAGTTCTACTTCTTTGATGCAGCATTAAGGGTTAAAACTTACCACTTTACCAGGCCTTGCCCATGTGCAAATAAATCCCTCCTGACAAGCAGTGACTATACAGTCTTCAAGAAAAATTAACACAGTCAGTCTTTCGTGTGCTATCTTTTTACAGATAAGAGGCTCTAACAAAGGAACTTCCTCCATTCTGGGACACAGGGGCGTTCCCAAAGTTTTTGCTGGGTCCGTTTTGGTTTTAGTAACTAGGTTCAGTTTGTCACTGCTCTTGCTAGATATATGTCCCATACTATGGTTTCGCTTGTGGTCTTTTTCGTGGTGCCTCTCCTTCCGATCATGTAGTGATAAGGTTGCAAACTTACTAACGCCAGAGGCAATGGCGCCGTCCATGACACTGCTTTTACTGCCAGAATTGGAGACGGCAGAATGTGGAAGGCTATTGGACCGTGGAAGAGGAGGGGGCACAGAGTTCCCAGGTGTTGTGATGCTGTTTCCATTACTGCCTGGATTAGCTCCACCGCTTCCTGCAGGTGGGCTGGTTGCATTCATGACATTTGTGTGTGTCCTTGCTCTCGAGAGGGGCTGGTGTGGGAAGAGGATATCTTCTGTTAGGTCCCATAAGCATAGCTGCGTGTCCTGGCCTACTGAACCAAACCTATATGTGACACTTACTGGACGACTGTCCGTAGAGTTCCTTTTAGATAGCCTAGACTGCGTGCTGTTTGCTCGATCCCTTCCAAAATGAAGAAGGTCTTGGAAGTCCTCGTCGCTGCCGCTGAATTCCATTGGGTCGCTTTCTTCTACGCTAGTGGTATATGGATCAAAGGCCACGACGCTGACCCAGGATTTGTGTCCGTGGCCTCTAGCTATCACTCGGCAGTCCACAAAAGACCAGACAGTCACTAAGTCGTCTTCTCCGCCTGTCACGATGTATTTGCCATCGGGGCTCCAACATGCGCACAGCAGCCCTCCAAAGTAGCTTTTCATTGTACCGTGCAACTCCACAGAATCAAAGTTAAATACACGAAGAAAGCCATCCTGGCTTACACATGCCAAGAATTTCCCATCTGGGGAAAAAGCAAATTCATTCAGGGCCCCCTCACCTACTGTCCATTTAAGCAAAGGGTTTCGTGTAGATTTGCTCTTGCATGTATGGACTGCAAAACTTTCTCCTTGTTTGAGTAGCTGATAGTGTGGGGCTGTGGTACCACAATTGTGTTCCACGTTATACAAGTACATATTGCCACTGGAATGAGCTACTAGGAAGAGGCTTTCTGAACCAGGAACCCATTTTACACAAGTTACTCTGGACTTGTCTATTAGTCTCTGGAAAACAAAGGAAAGAAGGTACACATCAGAGTCATCTCAGTTTTGATTTTTCATTTAACAAGGTAATTAATTTTCTGCCATTCAGCATTTAATACACAAAGTTATTCTACTTGCAGAAAACAAGCCTATGACTACTTCAGTTATAAGCTACTGTGTGCTTTTCTTACCCCATGTAGATCTGGAGTAACATTACAATGGTCAGCATGATTTGTGGCAAGCCTCCCTTAACACAGTTCAATGAAAAAAAGAAAGTCAGGCTGTGTACATTCTGGGAAGAACTTACTCATCAAATCTGAATCTGACATAGATTTGGGGGGGGGGACCCCCTGAAAAGACAACCACTTAATATGCCCTTGGAAAAAGGAACCTGGCTTTAAGGATCCAGAAGAGAAGAAGCAATTTAGTAGAATAATGGGACCACTTTAGGTATTATAGCTCTACCTTACTGAAGTGAAAATAGGAAGGAAGCAGAAGTTATTTCAACAAAAATAATGGCAATTGCAAAGTATGCTCAACTTAAAAAAATACTTTGACAGTCTGGACCTAGGATGGGGAGGAGAGATCTAGTATCTGGGCAAGTTAAAATCTTTGAGCCACTTAACAAATACTGCATTGCTTTTGTGTAGAAGATGTCTAGACATTCAAGGTAATTAGTTACGATAGATGGAAGAGATTTTCAGCTGCGGATTCCACCTTCCAATTACCTGTGCTGGGCTTCTATGAACAACCAATGCAATTTGGCCTGTGGGTTCATTATCTTTAAGTGATAGTAATGGCACTTCTGTGGGTTTTATCATTATTCTGCCAACCTAAACCATTCAAGCATCACAACAAAAAAGGGAAGAAGCAAATAACAGTAATACCAGGGGGGGGGGGGTTGTAACCAGCTATAAAACTAAATATCCTTCCCTCTCTGGACTGTAGCATGTCTTCAACTGGGACACAACTTATTTTATTTGTTTAACAAAAATTTATGATACAATACTTTTTCACTAGTACAGTGATGTAAAGGCTGCTCACTGAGGGAAACACTTACTATAATTTCAATAATCCCTGGAGACTATAGGGGAAAAAATAATCATCAAATTATGAAATGTGAAAACCCCATCCTAGAGTTCTTGCCCTGTCTTGTTCAATATAGGATATACATCAACGTGACAAATTGTGTACAATGCACAATATGTTAAATGAGCAGCTGTAGCCAGAAAGGGCTGGGATGGTCTAGAGAAGAGTCCATGGAAGGAGGCTGGCAAAAGCTGATTTTCCCTTTGGGCTTCAGGGGAACCTACTGAATAGGGTGGGTTGAGGTATGGGGGCTAATGGATCCCTGATAATCTGGAGTCAGTACAAGCAAAGAAGGTTTGCATTTCCCCGGCGTTAGGGTGGGGGAGAGAAAGGTGGTAATATTAATAATAAAGAAGAAAACAGGACACTTTCCTTTTGTGAAATCCCTTACATTAAAGCTTATTCTGGGATCCAAGTCCAATTTTCGGCAATTACCCCACCCCGCAGAAGATGCCACCCCCCCAACACACATTTCCCCATCTCACATTGTTCTGGAGTCTTTTCTCACATGGGCGGTGGCAGGAGAAGATGAGAAACTCTCCTTCTGTAAGCATCCTTAAGTCAACTTATCATAGGATCCAAGCTAGCAAATTTATAGTGAGATGCAGAGTTCTTTACTACTCTTGTCTCAGCAAACTACAAAGAAAAAAACATGCCCGGCCCAAAGTCCACCATATTCTGTACTAAGGTGGCCACTTTCAGGAATATGCCTCCTGAACCCCCGAAAAGTGAAACATTTTCAGTCAATGAAACAAAAGAAGGTTTTATAGGTCTGGCTGACATTCATGAGAACAGGACCCAAAAAACCCCCAACCCAGTTTATATTCAGGGTTACTCAATGATCCACCTTCTAGAATAATTCGACTGAGTCATAATCAATGTTAGACTTCGAGTTAACGATTTTACTCACACAGGTGCTAGAGATGCACAAATGTGTTTTGAATGTGTTTGCAACTACCTGAGTTGCTATAGCAAACTGCTGAGCATATTTATGAGTGGACAGAAGGCAAGACCTTTAGGCATCAGATTTTAGAGACTCACTTTAAAGTAGAATTTGTATTCAAATTAAATTACAGATCTCTCTAAAAATCTGGCAGCCAAACATCGCACCATCATGTGGTATACTAATCCTCAACAAGTTAAAACAAAAAAAATGCTTCTTTCAAGTTGCACCAGATTTTATTATTATTATTATTATCTATCATCATCAGTGTTGTTTAGTCGTTTAGTCGTGTCCGACTCTTCGTGACCCCATGCACCAGAGCACGCCAGGCACTTCTGTCCTCCACTGCCTCCCGCAGTTTGATCAAACTCATGCTGGTAGCTTCATCATCATCAGTAACAAGGCTTTAAAGCCAGTACAAAATTGTGGAACAAGGTTTGTGACTTACAACTGCTCTCACAGTGTTATATTTTCTTTACAAACCACTGCAATGAACGATAAACTATACCTAAAGCAAATTGCAGCAAATTTTGTCCAAATTGTGCTGATCCATCTTTGGAGAGCTAATGATCTGGGATAGCTAAGTCAGTAGAGGATGAGACTCTTAATCTGAGAGTCATGGGTTCGAGCCCCATATTGGGCAAAAGACTCCTGCGTTGCAGGGAGTTGGCCAAGACGACCTTCGTGGTCCCTTCCAACTCTACAATTCTGTGATCTTGCCTTGTATGCAAAAGGAGAACAGGGGGAGGTGTTTGGGCACAGTTGTCTTACATTATGAATTACCCACCCCTCTAGAATAGTTACTTAGCAATCCAAAAATCACTTTCATGGTCCCAAAAAGTTTCATGGTTCCAAAACTGTCTTGGGTATGGCAAAGGCTGGTATGTATGTGTTCCAGTTCCATTGCATGGTAAAATACTTGAAATTGAGGAAAGCTGCAAAGCAGTAAGCTGTTTAAACTAAGAAACCACTGAGTGCAACTCGCCTGAAGGAGCTCTTCGGATGCAGCTGTCCAAGCTCGAAGGTAAACCAAGAACTAATAAATTTATGTTCTGCAAATATGCAAGCTTTTAAGCATTAATATTAACTGAAATAGGTCTAAAGCATTCCATATAACAGTTCATGCAATCATAGAATGGTAGAGTCTACCCATTTCAGCACTGTGTCTACTTTATTTTATTTTTTTGCTGCCACAGGCAAAATTATTGGGCCTTTGGGAGCCAGATCAATCCCTCACCCTGAGGGTTAGCCACCCTTGGATTAGGAGATGACACAGATGTAACGCTGCCCACAGTTTAAGTGCACTGCTATAGCCCATACAGTACTCCAGTCTTCTGACAATAAGCAAATGGTGAGAAATTGAGGGTGTAAGAAAAACCACCACCTCTTCCATAGTGAAGAAGAAGAAGAAGAAGAAGAGTTTGGATTTGATATCCCGCTTTATCACTACCCGAAGGAGTCTCAAAGCGGCTCACAATCTCCTTTCCCTTCCTCCCCCACAACAAACACTCTGTGAGGTTAGTGGGGCTGAGAGACTTCAGAGAAGTGTGACTAGCCCAAGGTCACCCAGCAGCTGCATGTGGAGGAGCGGGGAATCGAACCCAGTTCACCAGATTACAAGACTACCGCTCTTAACCACTACACCACACTGGCTCTCCAGTGCATTACTGTGACACAGTCCATCTCACAGAATGTGATATAAATGTGCTTTCCCACTTTCAAAGGCTTCCCCTAGTATCCCTCCAAGGTGACTATTTTCAAATGGAAAAACAAACATGCATATGGAGAGCCCATAAAAGAAAAGAAAAGTTTGCATGCACCAAGATTACGGAATCCACTTACTTCCTCATTAAATAATTTGCTAGTTTCTTTTTTAATAGGATCTATAAGTTGCACCTGGCCTGCAGAGAAGCCCACTAGTAGAGAAACACTTTCTGCCGTGGCTGTTAAATGATTGAAGTCATGACACGTTGGTTGTGTTCCTTTGTATATCCTTTTATCTATTGGTTTACTCAAGTCAGCAGCCTGCAAAAAGATTGAAAATAAGATTAGCAATGAATATAACGGTACTCTAGTGTGCTCTACAATAGAACAAGTCTGATGTTTGTAGCAACTGTGGCAACAATGCAAGATTAAAACCCAGAGAGAGTTTAAAAACTAACTTTAAGTAGACCATTCAGAAATCATGTACTAAAGCAATTTTTGTATAGTCAAGAGTTGCTGCTCTCCCTGAGAGTCATCAGGAGGCCAAAATATATCTAGTCACTCATGAACTGACCTCTTCAGAAACGCACACAGTCTATTAAAAGTTGGCACCACCTGGGCTTCCCAATCAGACAGAACATGCATTAATAGAAAGCATTACACAGTAACATGCACATTGGCAGCACATACAAAAGTTCAAAGAAGTTGCAACTGGGTATGGATATCTCAATTCCTTAACAAGAAGTTCCCTTACTCTGTAAACATAGTGGACCAAAAGTTTTACTGTATATTAACACCTTAGTACAAGATTTGGATGACACGAAACTGCTGGCAGGTGGCCATCCTTGTTTGAAGCAAAATGTTCCAAGAATCTGTAACTCCACTGTATTATGTGGTGTGCCAATAAGCTTCACGCTCTACATGAAATGCATTGCTGCTTCATCTCTGGTCATCAGAGTCATTATCCGTTATCACAGAAGAGTAGTGCAATGGCATAGCGCTTCTGGTTTTGAAGGCTATGAGGTTCATCAGGTACCCCAGATAGGTCACTCCATCAGTCTAATCTATTTTACCAGCTTGTTGAAAGGATAATTCTGCATCTTCCATTTAGGCCAATTTGTACCAGGCCCCCACAGGACCTGAACCATGTGCCCCTAAATCTGTTCTGGGGATTCCCCCAACCCTCACAAGTACATTTGGGGAGGATGCAGGGAACACCTAGGGAGAGAAGATGGGAGAAAAGTCCTGTTGCACAAGCCTTAACCCTTGCACTGGTGGGACAGTTACTTAGCACTGTATCAGACACAAGTCAATGCAGTAGGAATACCCAAAACATATGGTAGAAAAAGACTTAATGTTCAGTGTGGCACTGGCATAATAAAATAGCAGCTCTATGTTAAGCTCTCCAACTTCTCCTCATAAATTGAATCTCTCTTACCCATTACACTATGTCATCACATTATGAATTTGCACACCACTGGCTGCCATGAATGAATCTGCAGAGAAGCTGACATTCCAACAGGCTGCAGCAGAGGGAAGAAGAAAAGTAAAAGAGAAGAGCCATTGGCTCTGCTAAGTGGAACTAGCTGTCTTTTGGATTCTCAACTATGCCATGGCAGAAGCCATTCTATCAGGCTGTAGAAGAGGGGGAAATGGAAAGCAAGGCCACATGATCTGCTGCGCTGAAAGACCAGCTCCTCCTCTCACCAAACTGTTTCCATTCTAGCTGGGTCATTACAACACTCAACCTTTAAAACATTTGCATCCTCTACTCACATTCCTTTTTCCTTTTGTATCATACCTTAGATTGTAAGCCCCAGAGCGGGGGCTGCATTGTTTTTTATTGATCTTGTAAGTCATTCTGGAATCATTTTTGGCTGAAGAGTGGGATACAAATATTTTAAATAACTAGTGCATGGTGACATGTCATAAGTAAATGTGCCTGGGCATTAGAGAGAGATGCAATAATTCAACACAAGGTTTCTGCAATCTTTGTCAAGCCTAACATCTAGTTTCATCTTTATTGTCCATCATGAAGATGCTTAAAGATTACAAGAGCAATGTTAATATGTATTATTCTAGTACGGTCAACAATGGAACTAACTGAATTGTGGAAGGTGCATTTTTCCATATGACCCTTGCTATTAAGAGACAGTTGTGGCAATAGAGCGCTTAATACTTTTTAGTACAAATTATACAGCTGACAAGTAAATTAAATGCTTAATCTACATAGTGCTAACTTGGAGATCCTGAGAACAATCCTAAGGCAGTGGGAAGAACAGCTGGGAGGCGGCTGACCTACCTCTGGTTGGCAGAGAGTGGTCTTAAGGTCAAAGACCCACCACCTGCTGCAGCAATGGCAATCTTTGCTCCCTTTGGTGATTTAAACTGAGATCTTAAATATAATGTATTAGGAACTTAATCACAAGTCGACTTTAAAGGCTCTGATATTGGGAGCAAGCAGTTGGCAAATATATTAGAAGAACTGTGATTAACAGAAGAAGCCTACCTATGTCTACTCAGAAGTCCTATTGAATTCAATGGTACTAAGTATTGTTGGGATTGCAGCCTTAGGCTTTCCCTTGAGGCAGCATAAGGTAAGCAAATGAGTTTATTTTCTACCTCCTTTATAGGAGAAAACTGAATTCCAAATGGCTTGGGAACAATATTTGTTTTATGTGCACTTGCCTTTCCCTCCAATTTGTGCACAGAGGTTTCATTCTAACTACTGGAAACTTCACCCAGATTTATTGTAAACTCTAATTTTCTGTTTTCCTGTGGACTGGAAACATGGCTTTCAAGGTAACAATACCAATTACACTATATCAGTGATGGCGAACCTTTTAGAGACCGAGTGCCCAAACTGCAACCCCAAACCCATTTATTTATCACAAAGTGCCAACACGGCAATTTAACCTTTATATCTCATTTTTTCTGTGTGTTTCACGTTTCTTCTTTATGGCTGCTGTTGTAATAAATAATCCTTCATAAAAGTTATTGCACTACATTCTTCATTAAATTATCTTCCCACTGATATATCATTTTATGGTATAACTCAGTGCTTTTTTTCTTAAAAAATGTTTAATGGCATTCTCATATTGACTCAAGAAAATCACCACCGGGGGAAAAATAAATACAGTTCAAATTGGGGAAAATAAATACAGTAATTTCTTCTCCCATTAAATTCACAAAATGTTTAGGGGTGTGTGTCCCCACAGAAAAAAAGCACTGGTATTACTCCAAAACAAAGTGGTGTTATGAGCCATCAAACCTCGCAAATACGTTTTTTCCAGAAGGTTCCACAATTTTGGCCACTAGCACACTGGAGGGCTGTACAAAGAGCCACCATCTCTCAATTTTTAATGTGAGATAATCATGATTGTCTGCATGTACACATACAAATAAATATAAATAAATAAACCCAACCAGGTGGGCAGGGTATTATTATTTTTTATTATTTTTTATTTTCAATGCAGAATCATAACAAAAATTACAAACATTGAATCCAAAATAATACTATACCAAAAAAAAGGAACATACCAAAAAAAAACAGAAAAGAAAAAGGAAACAAAACTAAACTAAAGTAAAGCATGCCGCATCGTAATATAGTCTCAGGTCTGGGAGTCCAAAACCTCCCCGCTCTTTTATATGGGTTAATAATTTATGTTTGATCCGTGGCTTTTTGCCTTGCCATATAAACTTTGTTAGGTCCGTTTTCCATTTTTTAAAACAATCATCTTTACCTATTATGGGAATCATTTGGAAAAGGAACAGAAGTTTTGGTAAGATATTCATTTTAATAGCCGAAATTCTACCCCAGAGTGTTAAATTCAATCTTGTCCAAGTTTCCATTTCTCTTTTTGTTTCTTCCCAATTTTTTTTATAATTATCTTCAAACAAATTTATATTTTTCATTGTTATTTGTATTCCTAAATATTTCACTTTTTTTTACAATTTGTAATCCAAATTTTTCTACCAGGTCCTTTTTCTCTTGATCTCCCATGTTTTTTACCATTAGTTTCGTTTTTTTCTTTATTCAAAGCAAAACCTGATACCTTCCAAAGTTTAGATGGGCAGGGTATTATTATTGTTATTATTATTAGCCGTTTTTTCGGCTGCCGTTTGATCACAGCCTCCATGGAATGAATTTCTCGGTTGCCTTCTGCGGGAAAGCCCAGCGAACATGTAAACCCAGCAGCCCTTTCTCAGGTTGCCGTCTTTATATGCTTACTGACCTAGGAGTTGAGCCCAAGGCAGCTTACTCCCAAGTAGGAAAAACAGACTGGCGGAAGGCCCTGGCACATCAAAAATCAATGCTTGCTCAGCTCCTCGTTCGCTCGCCAGGCCCTGGTGCCACAGACTTTGGATGGTGCGCGTAAGCCCTCCTCTCCTCCTCCTCCCCCGGCACGGAAGCTACGGCCCTGATGGAGCAACAGCGCATGTGCCCACAGAGAAGGCTCTGAGTGCCCTCTCTGGCATGCATGCCATAAGTTCGCCACCACTGCACAATGTGAACTCTTCTTCGCAATCTGAAGCAGTTCCTAACTTTGTTAGGAGGTTGTATCTGAAAGGTGCTCTGTGCTTCCACTCACACTAAGTGACTCTTCAAGTTATACTACCATGCTTCCTCAGATCCAGCCTCAGTACTTAAGAGAGTTGGAATAAAAGCACCGAACATCTCATCATGTCTAAATGCTTCAGATACCTCTTTGCCATTTCATATTACAGCACTAACATATTTAATAAGAGTCCACTAAATTTAAGAGACTGTGCAAGCCAGAGGGCTAACCACTGGACCTGGGGGCAAGCAATTTTTAAAGGGTTTGTTACAAATATAAAGAGCACCCTATAAGTAAAACAGAGGAAGCAAATACATTAACTATCCTTTAACTAACTCTTGGTTTTTAATGCTCTGAAGGATACATTTCTCACCTGTCTAAATGCACCTCTGAACAATGACATTTTATTTGACGGGAGGAGAAAAGGACTGATGGTCTTTGCTCTTAAACATCTTGGGAGCCGTAATATTTTTCATTCATTATTCTTACCATGCTGGAGGAACACATTAATACCATTGCTAAACTATTCTCTGCAAGACAGATACTCAGTGTGAAGACGTTTCTGCATGACACACTGGTATAGGACAGTCATCAGAAACAGATCTAGCATCAAATTAGAGCCAAGCAAGCCCAGAAACACATACACACATTGCATTTTATGTGCCCATTTTTTCTTGGCAAGAGATACTGAAGTCGATCTCTTATGCTAACCCCAAGGTGCCTGGATGACAAAATATGATTTTGCATAGGGATCTATCTAATCCACACCCCATTTCCAACATACTCTTCCAGGAAATCTGCAAGTATGGTATGAAGCAAACAAACTTCTACTGATGTTTATCCCCAATCGCTGGTATTTTGGCATACTTCCTTTGAACATGGTGGTTTAATTTAGCTATCATGGTTAACATTCTCTACAAATCTACCATTTAGACTGGAGACTATCACAACATTTTATTGAATAAAATTTCGTGAATTATATGACAATTTACCAAATATTACGGTTTACCACAATCCAAATCTCTGCTCTTCTAATATTGCTGGTAGGATTACCAAATACCAACATCAATCTATTCACAGCTAAGTGGCAACAGCATCCGCTATGGTTCAATTTTCTCTTCCCCACCTGCACTACCCAAAACAAAACCAGAGTAAGATGTAGCCAATGCTAATGTGCAGCAAACGAAAATACTGTTTTGAGAGTCCTAGATAAACCTTTTATACCAAGGTGAAAGATACATGGTGACTTAAATTCAGGTACAGTGGTGCCCCGCAAGACGAACGCCTCGCAAGACGGAAAACCCGCTAGACGAAAGAGTTTTCCGTTTTGGAGGCGCTTCGCAAAACGAATTTCCCTATGGGCTTCCTTCGCAAGACGAAAGCCCATAGGGAAATCTCCAGGATTACAATTGGATTACAATTCCCAGCAGCCGGAGAAGGCCGACAAAGTTGTGAGAATCGCCAACTATCTTTCTGCTTCAAAAGGTGGAGGATTCAGGATCTGTGAAATGTGGCAGCCCTAGTTACTACTCATGGGTACCCATTGCATTTCATTTCATTATATTGAGTATTCTTTGCTTACTATGTATAATTACAGTAGAAGTGACAGTTTGTTCTATTTTGTGACACTGAAAGCAAGCACAAAATTACCCGTCACTATTGGTATCAACTGTGGATTTTCAAACATTCAGCTAAGTTTTATTTGGGACAAATGTAACTATCTAAACTTCAGAAGACCACACAACAACAACAAAACTTTCCACATCATTGCCCCCAAATCTCTAAGCCTATCAGCCCAGCTTAAGCAAAAACTGTATCTTAAGCCAAGGTGTAAAAATTGCTTTCACATTCTTAAATGAACAGAGGGGCAATGTATTAAGCAACAATTAGAAGTTGTGGTGGGAAGCAGTCAGAGTTAATAAATGATTATGCAAATATTTATATTAATAACTGACACAATTTAGCAAACACAAATCCTTGAAAAATCACACTGCAAGTCAGTTTTCTTATTTATGCACCCAGAGGAACCAACTGAGGGTGTTGCTGTTTTTAATGGTAAATTACTGCCCCAAACACAAAGTCCTGCTCTCCTTCAGTTTTTTGAATTGCCCTGGGTCTGTTCGGCTAGGGCAGAACACTCTTTGACCATCATCCCAGGGGGATGAGCCGCCATATTGGACAGTGCTGTGCACTTTCTTGTGGAAGAAAACAATCTTAGGTGAGCCACCTATGTTGCTGAAGAGTCCTTTTCAGCTGAAGAGATCAAAGGCCTTTGTCAGGGCTATGAAGGTGATGTACAAGGGGCGTCTCTGCTCTCCGCACTTCTGCTGCAGTTGATGCAGTGAAAAAATCATGTTGACTGTTGACCTCTGAGCTCTAAAGGTACACTGTGACTCGGGAAAGACTTGTAAGCAATTGACTGTAATCTGTTGAGAACTATATGGGCAAAGGCTCAGCTCAATTTACTGGCCCGCATACAGCTCATTAGTGTCACCAGACTCTGGTCTGGCATCTTCACAGCATCACCTGATTTCAGGTGGAATAGAAAGACAGCTGGGAATAATCTGCATATTGTTGACATTGTTTCCCAAATGATGTTCCCCAGCAGTTTCATATAGGTATTTAACAACACGGAGGTTAAGATGGATCCTTGCACAACCTCAAAGCAAAATTGCCAAGGGGCCTATCAAAAATGCCTCAGGGTATCTTGATGTTTCAGAGTGATTTTGAACAATAAATGGCCAATATTTACAGAACAAGAAGTTCTATCATTAAGATATACTGGGAGTATTCATTTTATTCATACCAGCATTTATATGCCACTTTTCATCAACACAAAGGGCTATTGATTGTGGTTATATGCAACAAAGGCTATGCGGTGGATAGAAAAGTCCAAATACATTCATTAGACACATCAATTCAGAATCTTTCAAGGGTTATCCCAACCTGCTCTCTGCATACCCCATTTACTCGTCTTAGGCTGGGCCAATTTTTAGGCTCCATACACATTCACAAAGCAATGATTCAATTCCTCTTTCAGGCTTCAGGTGACACCCTCAAAACAAGGATTTTCTCCCTTATTGCCTGCTTTATATTCTTCTGCACCCTTATGTGTTTAAAGCAGAGATTAAATCAAAATTCTGATGCTCCTTAAACACAATTTCAAGCCACTGAGACTTGTTGCCAAAGATCTGCATGACTTCAGATAAGTGGAGATGGAGATTGCTAGCATCATCCAAAAGGCATTCATTCAGTACACATACCACCACTGTTTATTATCTATTGTGTCAACTTCCATCTTTTGACTAAGCTCTTCAGATGGCAATTCAGCACTGCACACCATGCAATTGTGCTACATGAATGCATAAAGATTTCCATTCTTTGGTTTGGTGCAACATTTTGTTAAACAAAAAAGGTATTACAGCAGATTTCTCTCTTCTCTGATGATTAACCCTATGATTGTACTTACTTGACAAATCAGCACAAAAACCTGACATTCTCTAGGTCATTCAAAACAGTAGGTGCTTCCTATAAAGGACATAGTAACTGACTGGAAGTGCTTGCGTGTGATACTAAACCGTTCTTTAGTGCTATGTGCACAAGCTGCAATGAGCCTAAACAAAGCCTCAGGCTCATGCGTTCTCCTATCTTGTACAGCCAGGAGAAGGATTTTGCCAGCATTTTCTTTCACATTCCCCTCATCTTAGCTTGTCCTTGTGTACGAAATAGAAACTGTAGTTTACGGAAAGTTCTGCTTAGTTTAACAAGTCAGCTTCTTAACTCGCCATCTAAAGCTAGCTTATTTTGAACTAACCAGTGTATGTGATAAACTGCAATATTTTGCTTATATGCAACAAGCAGAGATTAGAGGAAAGTGGGGATGGGGCCTTGAAAAGCTCTCCCTGTAAAATGGGTAAGGAGGAAATGAAGCCCAATGCTTCACGTGAGTTTGTTCCACCTCATGCATGTAGCACGAAACCTTGGCCTGGTTCTGATCCACAAAACCACCTTTATGGCCTACCAACCTTCAACCAAAATCAGGGGTAGGAAAGCCTTGTCTTGTCATTGGAAGGTGGTTTTGGAGACCTGAGAAATAGGAAAGAGCACGAAGACTTCCTTACAAAGGTACTGTGCCAGAGGGAGAAAAGGCAATAAGACTATCCTGATTTTACTTCCCTTTGTTTATCTCCACCCGCATTCCTAGCCTATTGTGGGGTTGAAAATGTTGTGTATGCAGACACAAACTATCCATGTTTGTCATGCCCATGCCATAAGTGAGCAGCTTTCACTATGGCCCTTAGGCTGAAAAAGATATTAATGCCAATCCTACACTAAGCAATGGTTTAGTGCTGAGGTGGGGAGCCTCAGGCCCAGGGGTCTAATGCAAGCTCACCTCAATATAAGCTCACCTCACTGGCAGTGCTTCACTTCCTCAAGTGCTTTTGCCTGCCCAGAATATCTCTTTGAAATATGAACATCCCTTTTGCTTGCCTGGACGGAAAGAGGGATCTGCATGTGGGGAAACCTCTGGGTTTTGCAAGGCTGGAATGTGGCCCATAATTCAAAGGTAAGAACGACAGTTGCTGCTCCATTGACTGTTTTGCCTCTCGCCCACCCATTTCTGTCTCTATTCCCACCCACTGCCAGCATGCGAGAAGGTTCCTATGAGGAAACTCGCCCCATCCAGGGTTTAGTGTTCCATGCAAACTAGGGCAATGTCTAAATCCGGTCCTTAATGTAGTATCAAGTCAGACTCAATGGTTAGCCACTCTAACTGTCCAATATTATTTTTCCTTTTTGAAATTAGAATGATTCCAATTTGGCTGCATTTTATGGCCAAATGCATGGGTTTCTTTAAGGTTACCCTGCTGGCTAATCAGCAGCGGCTTCAGGACAGGGTGTTCAGGAGGAGAAACAGGTGGTGTGTCTACTTCCCTCTCCCCAGTAGTTGTTTTTCAATTCAGAGTAGTACTACAGCCAGCAAGTTTCAAATATAAGTCTCCAGGGGGGGCGGGGGAGAGAGAAATGGGTTTGGAGGGTGGCATATTTGGATAATAAAAAACAGCCCTAGGGAAAAGATTACTCACCATCTCTCAAAATTTTTGATTTGATTTTTTAGGTTCCTAAAGAGATGTTACTCACATCTGTGTGTAATGTCTACTTTGGCCCTTAAGCAACAGGTTTTTTTCAAGTGCAAACACACCAACATGTCAATTATCAAGTACTATATATAAGTATCAAGTAGCACAATACAAACAGTAATACTGAAACCCCAAAGATCTTAGCACCTTGGTTGAAAAATAAATGTATTACGGATACTGGCATTTCAGTGTAAAAGAAACTGTTCACAGTCCTATAATATGCACACCACAGAAGTCAAAATCTTAGGTGTTCATTTTTCACTTAGATGTAAATAAGTTATCAACAAACTAAATGCAGTTTGCATAATTTTATCTTGGGTTGCTATGGAGATGTTCTAATGTGGTGTGTCAAATTCTGATTTTCTAAATGGTTGTGTCAAATTCTGATTTTGTACTTTTGTTAAATTGTAGAGATGTTTTTCATCATATGGAAACTGCCTAGTAAGAACAGGTGAGAATTACAAAATGATTCAATTATTTAGTATTGCACCATGCAATAAAAACAAAAATCCCAGAGACACCTGCTTTATGAAATGTTAAGAAATGCATAGAAGTCTTAATTTGCTTTTGTCTTGGAACTGACATGTTTTATTCCAAGTAAGCTATGAATAAAATGTCATTTTACAGCACTCCTTGAATGCTAAGAATGAGAACCAGCTGGTTTATACATACATTGTAAATTGATTGTCAGGGTCGTAAGAGGTGCAGAAGTATTTTAACTCTAAGGCAGCACGAGGCAGAAGTTCTGGACTAGAGTTCAGATGAAGTTTTTGGAATAAGTGAACTCCTTCCTGTCCATAAAGGCTCCCGACATTTTTGGGTCATGGACACAACTGCAAACCCGGGAAACTACAGTGGTGCCCCACAAGACGAATGCCTCGCAAGACGGAAAACTCGCTAGACGAAAGAGTTTTCCGTTTTGGAGGTGCTTCACAAAACGAATCTCCTATGGGCTTGCTTCGCAAGACGAAAATGTCTTGCGAGTTCCTGCGGGTTTTTTCCCCTCCCCCCCTTTTTCTAAGCCGCTAAGCCGCTTATCAGCTGATCCGATAACCCGATAAGCTGCTAAAAGCCGCTAATAGTGCTAATCCGTCAATGGGCTTGCTTCGCAAGACGAAAAAACCGCTACACGGAGAGAATCACAGAACGGATTATTTTCGTCTTGCGAGGCACCACTGTATCAGAATGCTTCATTCGTGTTTAATTTCAGTGAGGGCGGGGAGACTCTGTGCACAGAAGCATATCCCTCTGTGGGCACCACCATGGTGACATCTGTGTCACAGTACTATGTCTGTGTAAAGGTAGATCAGATATACTTGTTGCAATAATTATGCAAGCCTACCTTGCAACAGGAGTTGGCAAGCAGCCTATGTAAATCAGAGTCAGATTTGTTTCAAAACATATAGGACAGGATACAAAAAATTCTAAGCAAGGGTTCAAGTACTCTGGTACATGTACAAGAAAGTTTCTGTTCTCCACTTTTGATCAGTGTTCCTTGTGGTATGCCAGAGATTGTTTCTACAAGTGCTTCAAGGTGGTCTTGTGCAAAGCAAAGGGGCTGTATGTGCAGAAGCCCAGAACAGAGCTCTTTACATCCCACCTACTTTAGCAATTGATTGACTGCATTTCTATTCCACATCTGAGTAAGTTTTCAGGGGAGCAAACTATCAGAAAACAAAGTGTGAAATGCAATGAAAAGACAAATCAAGTCTAAAATCACAGAGGGATATGCCAGCGAGAAACTAAACAATTTGTATTTTTTTAAATGGTGCTTATTATTGTACAGCACCCTGCTATTTGATAATTTGACAGTGCAGAAATACATACATACATACATACATACATACATACATACATAAGGCCTGAGGGAATAAAGAGGAATTTGCTAAGTGCAAGAAGGGCATCAAGGAAGACACCAGGTGAGCCTCTCTGAGTCTACAGTCAGGGCACACCTTTTGAAGAGGCCTTCTTCCCAGAATCCACCTGCATAACCTTATCTCTCTGGTGTACTTAAAGGCCTCAGAAGTAGAGTTCAAAGTCAAAATAGGTATAAGGTACACTAGTCAACACTACAGCAGGCTCATAAATGGATCAGGAGCGGTATGTATTTTAATGGGATGAATAGAGTGAAATGTTATGATTGGTGGAGAGAGAGAGAGAGAGAGAGAGAGAGAGAGAGAGAGAGAGAGTGACAGAGAGAAACAAAGAGAAAATGTACACATAGTACTGCTGCGGTGGGAAGGTAAACAGCATTTCCATGTGCTCTGGTTTCCGTCACGGTGTTCCGTTGTGCCAGAAGCGGCTTAGTCATGCTGGCCACATGACCCGGAAAGCTGTCTGCGGACAAACTCCTGTTAGGATATTTCCGTTCCACCTTAAAAGGGAGCAGGCTTTGTGAGTCAGAGTCTGCGTATTTCCTGTTTCATAGGATGTTTCTGTTGTGTCTTTTGTTTTCGCTCTCTCTGTGTCTGGAGACACTGAAGCAGGCAGTCATGTTTTTTTTGTTCTGATCAACGCTGAATAAAACTTGTAAATAATGCTCTCCTGAGTGCGACTTTTGCTGTGCATTATCTGCTGATAGAGTGTGCATGAGCTCTGGAATGTGGCAAGCTATTTCTGGAAGCTCGTGTCGCTAATTGCTGATACTGTAGCTACGGGAGAGCGATGGATCGTCCGGCAGCCGGCTTGGGGGCCATGATGGACTTTGTCTCCCTGGCAGTATCCCAACAACTCCGGTCCCTCGGCCTGAAAGCGAGATGAGCGCTGCAACCCCAGAGTCGCCTTTGACTTAACCGTCAAGGGGTCCTTTACCTTTTACACATAATAGTGTTTAGCTTTTTGTGTTCCTTTGTTGTTAATACTGTTTAACAGATTATGAATGTTTTATTCATGATTTCCCTCTGTCATTTTTACAGCAACAGTTCCCAAAATCAATGATTTTTCAGAGAACCCTAGGAGGAGGAAGTTCAACTTAAATACAGTGGTACCCCGCAAGACGAACGCCTTGCGAGACGAAAAACTCGCAAAACGAAAGGTTTTTTCGTTTTCGAGTTGCCTCGCAAGACGAATTTCCCTATGGGCTTGCTTCGCAAAACGAAGCTTGCCCCGCAAGCTCCGGGGACAGCGGGTCTTCCCGCTGTCCCCGGACCTCTTTTGAAGCAAGGGGCGGCGTGGAGAAGCAATCTCTCCGCAGCCCCTTGCTTCAAAAGAGGTCTGGGGACAGCGGGGAAGAAGCGATCTTCTCCCCGCAGCCCCAGGTCCGGGGACAGCGGGAAGCGCTTCCCGCTGTCCCCGGACCTCTTTTGAAGCAAGGGGCGGCGGGGAGAAGCGATCTTCTCCCCACAGCCCCAGGTCCGGGGACAGCGGGAAGCGCTTCCCGCTGTCCCCGGACCTCTTTTGAAGCAAGGGGCGGCGTGGAGAAGCGATCTCCCCGCAGCCCCTTGCTTCAAAAGAGGTCCAGGGACAGCGGGGAAGAAGGGCTTTTGAAGGCAGGCGGGGGGAGCAAAGACTTTTGCCCCCCGCCCGCCTTCAGAAGAGGTCCAGGACCTCTTCTGAAGGCTGGCGGGGGGCAAAAGTCTTTGTCCCCCCTGCCTGCCTTCCCAGGGGAAGTCCTCTGCTGTCCCGGGGCGATTTTAAAATGCCGCCCGCCAGCATTTTAAGATCGCCCAGACAGCGGAGAAGTCCTCCGCTGTCCCGGGATTTTTAAAATGCTGGGGGTGGGAAGAAAAGCCCTTGTCCCCCCCCCCAGCCTTCAGAAGAGGTCCGGGGACAGACTGTCCCCGGACCTGGTCTGAAGGCGGTTTCCCTAGGAACGCATTAATTGATTTTCAATGCATTCCTATGGGAAACCGTGCATCGCAAGACGAAAAACTCGCAAGACGAAGAGACTTGCGGAACAAATTAATTTCGTCTTGCGAGGCACCACTGTATCACAAGTTCATCTCTACAGTCATGTTTCAATTTCCCACCCCATAATGAAACATTTAGTACCAGCAACGCAATTGCCTTGCAGTAAGTAAGTGGTGAAATTCATTGCTCATCTGCTCCCTTCACACACAAACCGTATGTAAGCACAGGTAGGTTAACAGCTCTGATTTATAGATCTTCTGTGCTGCATGACTTCAATAAGCTGTGTATGGGAAATGTATATTCTATTCCAGTGTATTTAAGATGTGGATGAACTTATGCCAAAGAAGAAAGACAAGAACAACCTTTGAATAGGGGAAGAGAAAGCAGCAAGTTGTCAGAAAAAGTGCATCTATGTTGAACCACAGAATGCTTTGCAAAAGTACGGCTTGGTGGCATGAAAAAAAAACACCAGTCCACTGAAGGGAAGAAAAATGAACAGTTGTAAACTTAAAGCAGATTAGCTTAAGCAAGTGAGCTTCAAACAGAAATTCTTGTCAGTGATAACTAAACAGCACAGCATGGTTATAGACATCTAAAGATCAAGAAACCTTCAAGCCAACACAGTATGCCATCTTGAGAAAATCACTGAATATTTAGAAACACACAGATTCTCTTTAAAGAGCTCTAACCAACTCTGGTTTTAATAGCATGGCACCAATGAAAACAGGTTTTCACCACTGGGAACACAAGAGGGAAAAGCAAGCTAATGGCAATGCCAACTCTCATCTAAGCTTCTTGATTTTCAATGACAACAGCTTGACATGATGTCTGAATTGGGAAGATTAAGGTTCATAGTATGCTTCAAAAATAGAACCAGAAGCTATGGTTTGTGGTAACCACTGTCTGAGCAATTCTGGTGTCAGGAAAAAGTGTGGTTGACAGAAACCAGGAAGTGCAGGATGGAAGGGGAGAGTAAATAAGTGACCATGTAAGCCCTTTACAGCCAGATTACGGACAACCCATAGTTTGGTTGTAATATTGGGACTGTGTGTCAATGGTCCCTTCCCTGCAACTGCAACTGCAAAAAGACTGCCCCTCACTCCACCGCCACACACTGAATTTGCACCTCCCTTTCCTTTCTTGGTACCACTGGTTCCAAGCACACAACTCTTTGTCACCACTTCTCAGCACTCAGTAGTTCACAGGGTGTAAGCTCCTGTCGCCGCCACCACCTACTACTGCATTTCTCCACTTCCAGATAGGCCAGTTGGAGCACTGGCTGGTGTTTGAAAGGAAGCTAGCAGCAAAATGGAGAGGAGAGGAGGGGAGGGGAGGGGAGGGGAGGGAAGAAAAGAAAAGAAAAGAAAAGAAAGATGGCAGACAGAAACAAGTAGGCAGAGGGAGGGAGATGGTGGCAGTTCTATAAGAATTAGCAGAATCCCAGCAGACAAGAGTCTCAGCCTCAGTGACAAAGCATTAAGGTAAACAGTTAAGCAAACAAGCAAGGTAAGCACCTGTCACCTGCACAGGTTTAGCAATAGGGCCAGTAGGCAAAGGCAGATAACCTTCCCACTTTATCTTACAAATCCTAACTTCACAACTGTAGAAGACCAAGAACAAAAAGCATGCAGGTAGAAAGCCAACAGGGTTGTGGGGGCTATTCAGTGTTATTGTGCAGTGTCATATGTACAACTATTTGTCTGCTGCACAAAATATTGCTGCAAAATGCTTTCACACTCCTGGTATGAAAGATTTCCAATATTCACTGAGACAGAAAAAACAAGTCTAAAGCACGTGAACAAGATTACTGTTCTCCTTGCTTATATACACTGGTCTCAAATTTCCCTCCCTAGCAGGTGTTTTCCTATCAGAGGAGTAGGGAAAGGTTTTGCAGACAAAAAATGTTGTCAGACGCAATTTTAAAAGGCCTCAGTAATTATTGAGCAATTCAATTTCAGTAGCTCTCTCAAAATGATTTCTGCTGTAGACTTCTCCCTTCCCCAAGGTCCAACTGAAACAATTAAAAGATGCACCCTAGCAGCATAACAATGTGAAAGCAATTAGCCTCATTTGTTTCATAATCATACAACTTGTTAACCTGGTTTAGTAACATTTGGAAGTTTGGCTTCGCAACTGGCAGCCAGCAGAAAAGAATTCACATATTCTCAAAATGGTGCCATATGCAGCTACTCCGTCATATGCACGCAGGTAGTCAAGTGGTGGGGTGGGAGTGAAAATGAATGCTGGGGTTTTGGAGCAATTGGCAGCCACCACTGCTAGAAGACAAGCTGGCATTTTAGTGTGTTCCCTCCTGGAAATCTGCTCTCTTTCACTTCCTACTACCCCCTCACCTATCCTAGTATACTAGCAGTGATGTGGGGCAGAACATTTTCCATATCAAAGAATGTTTTCTTAAAAATGAGTTAGTAGCATCATAATGAATAAATGCAATTTCACTGGGCATGTTCAAAGTTGTAAGTTGTCCCCACCCCCGTAACTATAGGTCCTTTCTCATGTTCCATCTAGTCATGGAGGGGAGTGGGATTGTGGCTACTTACAGTGGTGCCTCGCAAGACGAAATTAATTCGTTTTTTTCTTCTTGCGAGTTTTTCGTCTTGCGAAGCACAGTTTCCCATAGGAATGCATTGAAAATCAATCAATGCGTTCCTATGGAAACCGCCTTCAGACCAGGTCCGGGGACAGTCTGTCCCCCGACCTCTTCTGAAGGCTGGGGGGGGGACAAGGGCTTTTCTTCCCACCACCAACCTTCAGAAGGCTGGCGGTGGGAAGAAAAGCCCTTCTCCCCACCTCCCGCCCCGCAAGCTCTGGGGACAGGAGTGCTTTGCTGCCGACCGCCAGCATTTTAAAACCCCCGCTGTCCCGGGGTGATTTTAAAATGCTGGCGGGCGGTAGCGAAGCCTCCGCTGTCCCGGGGCGATTTTAAAATGCTGGCGGGCGGCAGCGAAGGCTTCGCTGCCCCCCCCCGCGCATTTTAAGATCACCCGGGACAGCGGAGAAGTCTCCGCTGTCCCGGGAAAGCAGGCGGGGGGAGCAAAGACTTTTGCCCCCCGCCGGCCTTCAGAAGAGGTCCAGGACCTCTTCTGAAGGCCGGCGGTGGGCGAAAGTCTTTGCTCCCGACCGCCAGCATTTTAAAAGAGGTCCCCAGAGATTTCCCTATGGGCTTTCTTCTTGCGAAGCAAGCCCATAGGGAAATTCGTCTTGCGGAACGACTCAAAAACGGAAAACTCTTTCGTCTTGCGAGCTTTTCGTTTTGCGAGGCGTTCGTCTTGCGAGGCACCACTGTACTTAGTCCCTTCTCACCAAACATGCAGAAGCCCTGCTCGCACAACCTCTGCTCGCTGAGCAAAAAGTGAGAACAGGCTATAAGGGTGTTGGATCTGTGCTGCTGGCTGGTCAGGGCTCCTAATCACACATGCAGCTGTATGCACTAGAGCCTGTTTCTTAATTCTACAGAAGTCAGGTAACCAGCCATCTGCAACCAACCATGCCCTGGGCACTCCAGACTCTCATACCGCCAACAAAAATAAGGTACCTATTTATGGGACACTGACACAAAACTTTGTTCATATACCATTACAATGCAAAATATTGAAATTTCACCAACCCCCATTCCTTCCTTCCTTCCTTCCCTCTCTTTCCACGTCTCTCCCCACCCCTGCAACTCCACATTACTTATAACAGTAATGTCTTGCCCAATACAAAACTCTTTTGAGTTTTATAAATTTAGCATAACAACAGGGAATATGTCCAATTATGCTCACCGTGGCAAGGATGTAACTTCACTGTAGTGAGCAGCCTGCCTTTATCCCAACTTTGAAGCTGTAGAAAGTGGCAGATATCTTTCTATGGAGATCCCTACCACCTGGGCCACTAGGCAGAAAGTTAAGGGACATCTGACAGCTATGTTGCCAGAGAACCTTGGCCATTCAGGAACAGACTGCTTTTCATTGCCCCCAATGTTTTTTGTGCTTGAGTTCAGGAAATGCAGAGAAGGGGTTACCGTCTTTTTCTGTGTATAAGATGAGGTTGTTATATTATAAAGAACTGTTACAATTTTGGGGTCATCTTATACACGGATAGTGAGGGGGGACCTGCGATTGGTGGCAGCTGCGAGCAGGAGATTTTAAGCGGTGATTTGGCTGTGGTTTTTGGGCTGCAGCAATGCGTGCTGGCGACTGGCTGCTGCTGTGGGAAGTGGCTGTGAGTTTGGCGGTTGCTGGTGGCTAGCGGGCAGACAATCAATGGCTTCGGTGAGTTGTGCAACTCTGGGCAATCCCCCCTAAAAAAGCTCAACAACTCTGGGCAAACTCCCCCCATTTCTTTAATTTTGAGTCCCCCAAAATAGGGGTTGTCTTCTACACGGGTGTGTGTTATACACGGGAAAACACGGTATCTATCCAGTTTTTCGCATGGCCAGCAAGGAAAGCCAAAAATTGTAGACACCTGTTTCAGCGCCTTCAATACTTAGTGTGCTTTAATTTTCCTCCTTATCAGACCTTCTCATTAAAATCCCTTCAGCTGCTGGAAAAATGCTGGTGCTATATAGCATGTACAGTTATCAGAGTACACAGTACTTCTTAAGTTGTTTACTATTAGTCAAAATAAACATGCTGAATAAGATCCTAATTTAGAGCATGGAACCCTTTTCTGGAAACTCCACAACATGGCCCAATAGGTAAAAGGGCAGTGGGGTGATTATTTGAGGTAGGAGATGACGAGCTAGAACTCCAAACAGCTGAAGAAAGAAGAAGGTACTCACATCTTTTCCTCCTTTGGATCAGTGTCTAAAATTGCAGTACCTCTCAACTTCCTTATTCTCACCTGCTATGCAAAACCTTCTTGCCTATCTGGTTAGGGCACCTCCTTCACCCTTCCAAACACTGCACTATCCAGGAAAGCATGCCAGATTAACCCCTCCCTGACATTGGTGTGAGGCCTTAATCTCCAAAAGTCCATCTTGGAGAAACAAAATGAATCTGGAGCCAGGCAAAAGGGAGGGGAGGAAAAGGAGCACTCCTATTCAAATAATATCCTTTTGTTCCAATCAGTAGGTTATAGATAGCTATGTGTGAGCTCCTCATGCAATAACAGGCTGCTGGAAGAAACATTAATTCATAAATATTGTTCATCTTCTTTATAATCTTGGCTACATCCATCCCTACGACACCCCTAAATTAGATCACTCTCTCTGCTTTAATCAAATGTACTCTTTGAACGCTAAATCATGCTAATTTTACAAAAACAGTGATGATCAAGAAAGATGTGGTATACTATAACAGATAGCTTAAAGAAAAACTATGAAGACAAGAACAATCTAAGCTCATTAATCAATAATCAGTTTTGCTGAGCAAATTTGAGGGTTAAGAGGGTGGCGCAAATATAATAATAATAATAAAACACCACTGGCAATGGGAGCAATTTAGATGTATACATGCCAGTTAGGCGGAGGATTTCTACCTATTCAGGCAAGAAAGTAATTAACAGTTCCTAGAAAATCATGTTATGTTACAGTTCTTGAGTTAGAAAGAATAGGCAATAACAATTTAAACTTCTATTGAACTTAAGTCAAAAGTCATTGGGAAGCTCCTCGACAAGTTCTGAAAAACTGTTAGCTCCCCCCACCCAAATGTTACGACTCTAGTCCCAACACAATCAGGAAAAAGTGTTACAACAGTAACACATAGCGCTACAGCGGTTCTAGAAATAGAAAAATTAGGTTTCGCATGTGTTCATGACACACTGCTTCCAAATTTAATACTTTCCTGTTCTGGTTAAAAATGTAAAACTAGTTAACCATCTACTTTGATTTGTGTAGCTTCTCAACTCCATCACCAGAGTGAGAAACTTATTTAGTGCCACACACACAGATGCCTCCAGGAACTGCAATCCCAGACAGACTTCTATTTATACTTGAAAATATAATTACAGTGTCTCCTGTGCCATGCCTCCCAATCCCTGTTCTCAGTCACTTTTATAAATCCTATAAAAAGGATGTAGCAAAGGCCTTATTTTCCTACTCCCCGTTTCTAGTTGTAGCAACTTGTTTCCTGCATCTATTAAGTCTTCAAATATTCAGCACTCCATTTTAATTACTGCTCATTTGGACAGATCCTCCCTCCATAACAGCTGCCCACCTTTTCCTGTACTGGTCCCTATTTGCAGCTTGAAGTCATTTGGATTAATCATTCTCTTCTCTCCTCAGAATGAGATATTGGGGCAGAACATTGGTATTCTGCGAGACATGAGATATTTGTGGGCTGCTTAAATGTTTTATTGCTAAGGAGAAACTCTAGAACCAACTATTTTGTCCTTTAATTAAGGATTTTTTGGAAGCAGTAATAGCAAAGCCTCTTCCAAGAGATTACCAGCACATCGGTCCAATTAAGATTTTACCAACTCAAGGCAGCTCACACTACAATCCCAAGCTTCAAGGATACCATCTTAACTGGCTTACGTTCCCAATGCTGATGTATCTTGGGCACATACCACACCATCATTGGCGATCATTTTAGCTGATAGTCCCAGAGACAGCAACATATCCTCTGTTGGCAGAACTATTGATAGAGTGGCCAAGATGGGCAGCAGGTGGTGAGGATCAAGCTTAGCCCAATTTCTTTGCTGGCAAAATAACTGAAAATGAGTTGCCAAAATAAACTATTCCTCTCCCTGCCACCACCTACACTGCTGTGGCAGACTATAGACTCTAACTGCACCTAACTGCAGTGCGCTAACACTAGTATACAAACCGCCCCGCACTAAGGAAGCCCTTTACTCACGTGACAGAGGTCACATCACTTGGGTCTCACATAGTTCCCACAATGGGAACTTTGGTGAGAAGATCTATGGTGCAAGGGCAGACTGCACAAAGAGAGGGCACCCTACATGAACAGCCTAGCCTCAGCACAAATACAGGATGAGCTCATTGCCACCATTGGCCTTCTCAGAACTCTAACTCTGCCTCAGGATTCAAAACAGAGATTATACTCCACTGCTTCAAAAGGGTTCACAAGGAGGAAAGGTGCCATGCCTCAAAGTATAACTGCTACACACGTCTCCCACATTTTGCTCCTCATGCTTCAATACTCTCAACTGTGTAGAAGAAATGCTTGAGTCCATGAGCAGCATGTGCTCTGTTCCAGCCACTGCAACTGCTGGTCAAAGGTGAGGACCCATCTGCCTTATAGGATCAATGCCTGGGCACAGCTACTTTGAGCACAGATCTTTGTTCTCCTTGTCCATTTATTCATCCATACCCAGTTTTTCCTAGACTCTATGCACGTAAGAGTCCCACTTCCCAAGGAAGGGGTAACTATTGTTTCAGACAGTACCCTTCCTCCACACAACACAGCAAGGGCACCAGAAGGGCATTGAGATGGAAGAACCCTCACTTGCTCATGAGCACTTTGACTCAATCAGTCCAGTGACTGTGTTGCAGCTGGTAATCATTACTCATCAGTGTCCCTATGGCACTTCAGAGGCAGCACTCCAGGGAAGGATGTTCAATATTATACAAACCCCAGACAGCTTGCTTGGGAGGAAGCATATATTGGACCCAGGCTGCCCTAAGGCTCAAGGTTCCACCATACTCATCTGAAAAAAGGATCCAAGAGAAAAGAAGCCCCTAGGCAAACATACTGGTATGCTCAATGCACAATGTACAACCCTAACTGCTAATAATAAAATAATAATAATAATAATAATAATAATAATAATAATAATAATAATAATAATAATAATAATAATAATTTATTATTTATACCCCGCCCATCTGGCTGGGTTTCCCCAGCCACTCTGGGCGGCTTCCAACTGAATATTAAAAACAGTACAGCTTCAAACATTAAAAACTTCCCTAAAGAGGGCTGCCTTCAGATGACTTTTAAAAGTAAAATAGTTGTTTATTGCTTTGACATCTGCTGGGAGGGCGTTCCACAGGGCAGGCGCCACCACCGAGAAGGCCCTCCGCCTGGTTCCCTGCAACCCCACCTCTCGCAATGAGGGAACCGCCAGAAGGCCCTCGGTGCTGGATCTCAGTGTCCGGGCTGAACGATGGGGATGGAGACGCTCCTTCAGGTATACTGGCTTGTTAGGGTATGGCCCCCTACCCTGTAAAAAAATACATAATTCTCCCACACCCAATAAGATTTTATTCTTCCCACCTTGCCTTTTTCTTTCAAAGAAAAAGTATTAGCCAAAGGCTAAGCTCAGCTCTTATTCTGACTATCGATTTCTACTAAGCAGAGGTTGGATGGCCATCTGTCATGGATGCTATGTTGAGATTCCTGCATTGCAGGGGGGTGGACTGAATGACCCTTGGAGTCCCTTCCAACCCTACAATTTGATTATTCTATACTAGCAGAAAATTACCTTTATAGGTGTATTTTATATACTTTGATGTCAGTAATGCCCTTCTTTCTCTGTTACCACAAACTGCTTACTATAGAAGCAGCTTCCCTCCTACAGAACTGCAAATTATAAACTGTATTTCATGCAGAGAACATGTTTGGATTAACGTATATAAATATAATAAATATATGTCTAAAATAGAAGCTGCCATCCACACCCCACATCTGGCTTGAGTACTTCACAATGGAGTGTTGGTTCTCCTCTCCCCCTGCATTAGTAATTTTAACTCAGGGTTGCTACCCAACTTTTTCTTGTTGTTTTTTGATGCTGCAAAGCACAGTCAAGCTTTCTGCACTATGTATGTCAGAGTTCCCTGCTGAAACCAATGCTGGCTTGGGAGAGTTTCTGCCTCCATTCTCAGGATGACACAGTCCCCAAACCCACCCTTAAAAACATGGAAGCAAGCCATGAGACTATTATAAGGTATGAATAACCCCTGAAGCTGATGAGTGAAGCTTTGGTAGAAGCAACATTTGCAAGTTTAGCTCTTAATGAAACTCATTTCCTGGCCTCAGGATGATGCAAGTATTTGGGAAAGGGAGCTGAGATGTCTGAATGGTTTGGCTGTTCTCAGCCATTTTCATCTTTGTCCTCCTTCAAAATGATCTGTGCCATCTGACATGGACCAGCACAGCCACTCCTGTTTGCACATGAACTTAGTAGTGAATTAAGGCAGCAAATGCACCATCTTAACATCAACCACACCTCACAACTCGTTCCAGGCAATGAACTTTTTATTCACTTGCCATTTTTATTTTGCTTTCCAGTATCTCCATTTAAGTTTTGGAACTTCTGGACACTGCAATAATGGCTCCTGCATATGAATCCACATTCACTGTTTTTCTTGTTGCCAGAGACAATGTGGAATGGCCACTTGTGGTTTCTCAGGATCCTTGAGGAGAGTATGCAATAGCTGTGATTGAAGTTAACCCGTGAGGTGCCAACTTGTGTCATTGTGGAGAGGTACTGGGTGGCCTCAAAGATTTCTATTGGAGAAAGAGATCATATTACATATGCTTGCCACCAACTGCAACCTCAAAATCATTAGCAACATGTTTATCATCCATTCTTTAACACATCTCTGGAGAGGAGGTTAAGGGAAGAGATTATTGATTCCTTAAAGATTTAAACGAGAAAAGGTATGAAGCGGAGGGAATTTGTGGTTTCTTAGAATAAGGGTTCTCAGTTGGTGCAGGATGTTTAGACAGTCACTTCTTGGAGATAACTGATTCAGAAAAGGAACAAGGTTCTATAACCAGATATACAATATGGTAATCAAAAGTATGTTTTGGCATGACATCAAAACTGGACTCTATTGCTGCTTAATGCAATGAAAACAATGTCAATGAGACCACTTTTCAGAAAGTTTTCTCATCCTATCCCTGCTAAGGCATCACAGATTTAGAGAATAAAAAGCTAATCCTTCTGCATCCTAACAAATAAAAAGGAACTGCAGCCCATTTTTAGATGAGGAGTTATCAGCCACAATGAAGAAGTATTCAGTGCATCTTTTGCCTTAACAATTGCAGAATGGGCATGAGCATTGGAACTGACCCAATCTGGAACTGGCTGTGTAGAAAGCTTGGCATGTCTCAGGAGCATAAAGATATTTCTTCACTGCATCCTCCCTCCCACCACCTGCTCACATGCACACCCACACCAGGGCAGGTCTTGCCTCTGTCAAGGACTTTGTCTCCTGAGAAAAACTTTCTTGCTGGCACAATCAGCTGTTGTTAATAGAACTGCTGTGCCAATCTCTGGGGCCCGCCCCTAAGAGACAAGGTGCACACCCTTCCACACAAAACAACCTTCTATACTTTTAAAAGGATGCATATGATCCTCTCATTCACTTCCCACACACAGCTACACAAAGCCTGCAACGCATATTCAACATATATACGCACAGTGAAAAGAAGATATGGTCACATGCGCTATCCTCAGCAATCCTGCAACAGTGTTCTAAGCCAAACAGATTTAAGAGAATAGTTTGGTTTCAAGCTCAAGAATGGGATTTAGATAGATTAGGGCTTTGCACCACTTACCAATTATGGCAAGAGAAGATATGTGGAATGGCAGAAATGAAGGACAGAGGTGATATCTTCTATGGAAAGAGTGAGGGAAGCAATCAAGAGTAACATCGGGGCCCAATCCTGTCAGGCTGTCTTTCCCACATCCCATCTCAGAGCCAATTGACACCAACTGCCACCCAATCCAGCTCCTGCTTTTGTTTTGTTTCATGAGCGTGCAGCTGTTGCTTTGAGGACTTGTGACAAAAAGCAGGCTATAATCTACTACATATCTATGTATAACACACCACTAAGGAGATTGACCCATTAGTTCAAGCATTTCTGCATGCCCAATGGAATGATCTCCCATCTCCTTTCCCCGCATGCTGATGTGGGAGTTATCCTGCCCACCCCACCCTGCCTCAGAGCAGCCGATTTGGTGGAACACACGGTGGGAGGGGAGGGGATATGCCCCATTGCACTACAATAAGTCCTTGTGTGGGTTTGAGTTACTGGAACCAGTTAGCTGAATCTGCCCCTCAGTGGCAAAGCAAGTGATGTTTTAGCAAAGCTTGACATTTCACCAATCCAATTCAGATATCATTGTCAAGCCATGGTTCAGAAACTTTGGCAGGGGGCGTTCTTCCTCCCTTTTGTAGCTTGCTGCAAAATTTAGAACAAATTTCTCCAATGTACACTTGTCTGTATGCAATTTTGCCCAATATACACAGTTTTTGCATAGCAAAATATCTCTTGATAGAACACATTTTTGTATATTGTTTTTCTAACATTATACATTGTTATGCAAACTACACATTGCCTTGGTGGAGAAATATACCGCAAATTCTTAGAAGTGTGAATGTCTATTGTTGTCACACTCTCCTTCGGCCTTCTCCACATTGCTTGACTTGAGAGATGCACTGCAAAATAAGTGCAAATTTCAAAGGATGACTGTGTTTCAATTTGTGTATTGTTTTGGAAAACAATGAATTTGGTAGGTTCACCTTTATATGCAAACTTAATTGAATCCCTACCATGGCTGATTAGGGATTTATCTATGAGAAGCTCAGTTACAGGGAATAAACTTTCCTGGAAGTAGCCTTGTTCACAGTTACCAATAGTGCAATATGTGAGCATGATCACAGAATCATAGAAGCGTTGGAAGGGACCCTGAGAGTTATCTAGTCCAGCCTTGACAAGCTATGGTTACTGCAAACCAGGAACTGCATCCAAACCTTCTGGAGTCATAGTTTGGAAGCGATTCCCGGGTGGAAGCAACTACAGTTCATCCAACTGGGATGCAATGACAAAACTAAAGTTTGAGCGAAGCAGGGAAAGGAAGGTGCTATACCTTTAGATAGTCAGACACCAAAATACACTTTGGTCACTATGCTTTAACCCAGTGTTTCCCAACCTTTTTTGGGCAAAGGCACACTTGTTTCATGAAAAAAATCTCGAGGCACACCACCATGCCAGATGGGGAAAGGTCACTTTTTACTTATGTAAAAAAAAATAAAAAAATAGTAACAGCATAGAAGGTAATGGTTAGGCTAGCATCCCTCTTCCAAATATGCTAGGTTTTTATTTGCATGGACTGTTCTACATGGGAAAGCATTCAGCACTGTCATTCTCCCATCTGCCATCTGAATTGGTACTATTCTGGGTCAACTTACTCTGCTGCATGTGTAGATGAAAATGGCACCAAGTGTGGGGGAGGGGGCAGAACAGGTTTCAGATACAGGATATTAAGCATACACGTACTTCAGATTGAACTGGTTGCTTGCTTTGCAAGTTTTCATTTCCCAAATGATTGCCTTGGCAAGCGCAATACCTACCAGGCTCAACGCCGGTCTCGCGCTGCCGCTTCCCGCGCTCTCAAGGACCCGGGAGGAGGAAGGCGTGAAGGGAATCCCGAAGGCGCGAAAACCTCGCGCATGCGCAGGCCTTCCACCTGCGACAGCCCAGTAGGCCGGCCGAAGCGAGCGGCGATGGGATGTGGGAGGGAGCTCGCTCGCCACCCCGCATGTGCCTATGTGGGGCACGTTACAGCCCCGTGACGTCAGCGCCACGCAGGCAGCCAGGCAGGCAGACGGCGAGAGCCCCGCGCTGGGCGGCCTCTCCTCGCCGTCGCCGCCCCGCCTCTCACCGCCCGACTCGCCCGTCTCCCTCCCACGGCACACTAGTGTGCCGCGGAACACCGGTTGGGAAACACTGCTTTAACCAAACCATAACAGCTGGAAATCAATACAGTCAATTACTAGTGATATATAAGATATGGAAGTCATGAAAGTCCAATGTGTTTCTTTTGAGTGCACTAATAAGATTTAGGCTAAGAGCTGGTGGACAACTGTACAGAAAATCAAGAGGGAGTTTGTCTCCTTGCATAAGGACCAGTATAAATTTAGTGATTATGGTGCCAAGGGGTAGTGATTTTTCTGAATTAATATGGAGTCAAGTGGTGTGTGTGTGTGCATATATGGCACAACTACAAAGCTATAGTTTCCAGGGTTCTGGTAGTGGTGGTATTTTTTACTGTAACTATTTCCTCAGTTAAAACAATTCATTAAAAAAAGCCAAAGACTTCAATTTACAATAATTGTAGGGCTGCCCAAAAACACTTACTCTCTCAAGAGGCTCACAAAAATTAAAAGAATAAAATACAGTATTAAATATGCAATACAAAATAATAAAAGGATTTCAAGTGCATGTCCAACATCACCAACATTAGAGGGACCCCAAGTTAGAGTTAGGATTTCTAGTTTGCTAATTCTCCACTTCTTGGTGCCCCTGTAGCCACGAATGTTTACACAAGTGGTGAATTTAATTTGAGTTGTATCCTTGTTTGTTTATGCAAGCCTCAGCTGTAGGCAGCTTCATTGCCTGACTCACTTTGCAATTTTATAAATACCATTTTTGCAGTTTCTGAATAGGCAATGTACATTATTAACAGCTGAGGTGAAGAACAACATTCTCCTAATTGCAACTCAACCGTCTCAGGTAAAAGAGAAAAAAATGAAGACTACCCTCTTCCAGAAAGAAGGAACTTTCCCACTATTCTTTTTTTTTAAAAATGATATTTATTAGAAATTTAAGAATTACAGAAAAAAGAAGAAAAGAAAACAACAAAAAATTTGACAAGACATACATTACAATGCATAAAAGAAAAAGCATAAAAAACAATACAATACAGCAAAAAAAACCCAATAACATTAAAACACACACCCAATGTTCCATATCTTTATCTTTCATTTACTTGTTTCATCGACCTCCTCACACCTCCCTTTTTGTATTCTAATTTAATTAATTGTTTCAGCAAATTCTTTCCATCTTTCTCAATTTTTGTTATATAATTTATCTTAACAGTCTAACCTATTAATTAACTCAGCAAATCCTTTCCATCTTTCACTATATTCTGTCATTCAATTTACCTTAATTTATTTTAACCTTATCTTACCATAAAAAAACTTTAAAACTTAATACTTATTTGTACATGACTCCTTATATCATTTCTACTAAAGCCAAATAGTTTCATTCCAACATTTTTCCTAATACTCGTTAATTTTACACTAATTCTCAAAATAAATTTTTAAAAACTTTCTTCCAACGTCTCTTCTTCCTGGTCTCGGGTTTTGTCAGTCCTTGTCCATTCCATCTAGTCCATCAACCTGGTGATCTTATGTCTGAGGCTCTTAAGTCTTTTCCATGCCCCTTCTGCAGATCTTCTTCTTGTTTATACCTGCACTTTACTTTGTCTTTTGTTGATCTTTTTCTTAATTTCTTTCCTTTCTCATTGGGGGGTAGGCCTCGGGGGGACTCCAATCCAAAAATATCTCCATCTCCTCTCAGCAGATCAGCCCATTCCCCACAGTCAACATTGTAATCCAGAAAGTATTTAAGAGCATGTTTCAAAGTCCCTCCAAAATTAAGAGCCCTCACAACTCCAGACCCCCCCTGGTCCACTCCAGATTCAAACTTCAAGAACAGCGGCTTATGCTCCTGCAAGGCCTCAAGTCTCTCCATTTGTGTTGCTTGAGGTTCAACAGCAACCTCCTCCATTATCTTCTGCACTTGCACTTGCCCTGTCAAAACAGGTTCCTGGGTTGGTTCCTGAATAGTTTCTATGTGGGTATTCGCCGTTTGTCCAAAGTTTTTGACTGCAACAGTCATCAAATCCATCTTCTCATGCATCTGCTCCAGCAAAGCGCTTGTCTTGCAAAAAGCAAGCACCAAAACTTCTTCTAAACACATTTTTATTCAAGGTCAGAGTCTGGTCTCACGATCCTAATCTCCACAGCTGTGAAATCCCCAGATCAACTCCAGCAACAATTTAACAAGCTCCCTCTAGAGGAGACAATTTCTATTTGTATCCATCTTTTGAAAGCAGGACCAACAAAAGAAAATTACTTTCATTTTTCAAATATTTTGTTTCTTGTGAATGCAAAAGGCAACATTGGAATCAATTTGTTTCTCTTTTTTAATTATCTGTCAAAAGACGTTCCATTCACAGTCAATGAACTTCTCCATAAATTTCTGTCTCTGACACCCCGTTCCCAGGTTTGAGACGGTGGGAATTTATCTTTCTTTACTCTCTCTCCTGCAGGCTTGAACAATCAAAAATTATTTGGTGGTAATAACTGAAGGAGATTTAGACCTTTATATACGACTTTCCAGACTTTAGCTTGTAAAGTTTTTGCTTCAATCTATTTACAAAAACGGGAGGCGGACTTCCTGTTTAGAACCTTCCCGCTTCAGTGCCAAATTAAAATGTTTCTTAATCCAATTTTCCGTTCTACTCACGGGTACTTGTTTAGAGTCCAATTGTCCACAGGAAAAAGTCAGCGCTCTCCGGCAACGGCTGTGCGGCTTCACTCCGTAAAAGTAGCGGTTGATTCAAAACACTGCACCACTCACCCCACATCGCTTCGGATCCCCGAAAAGGGTTTCCCTGCGAGTAGGGGAGGCGCTCCTGGTATCAGCCGAATCCCACATTCCCAGGCTTCCTCCGCCTGGGATTTTTAAAGGGTCTCCGCCTTCACCGCGGCAGCAAGACCCGATTTTCACGGAGCGGGTTCCTCTCGGTCAGAGGAACTCCGCCATTGCCGATGGTGCTAACCCGGAAGTCGGAACTTTCCCACTATTCTTTAGTTTGCATAGGTATTTCATTCACTGGCCTATTAAAGATACGCAAGATAGTTTTCTTTTACATTTCAGTTCTTCCAGCCAGCTGGCTGTCTGGATAGTTCCAGTACAGTGAAGTCTGATTATTAACCAATAAAGCTATAACAATTATTGGTTGTTTGCCTTCAGAGTTCTTAAATCTGCCCATGTACCGTATTTTTCACTCTATAAGACGCACCAGACCATAAGACACACCTAGTTTTTGGAGGAGGAAAACAAGAAAAAAAATATTCTGAATCTCAGAAGCCAGAACCACAAGAGGGATCGCTGCGCAGCAAAAGCAGAGATCCCTCTTGCTGTTCTGGCTTCTGGGATAGCTGCACAGCCTGCATTCACTCCATAAGACGCACACACATATCCCCTTACTTTTTAGGAGGGGAAAAGTGAGTCTTATAGAGCAAAAAATACAGTAATTATCAGGTTTCACGGCTTCAGGTTCTCAAAACCCCTCTTCCATTGAGCTGAGATGCTTAGGATCAGGAGGGTCCATTTTTATTTTGCCACTATCAAAAACATTTTAGAAGCAAATCATTTTTATAACATACCCCAACACTTCACTGCTTGCACATCAGTCACAATGTAGGGCACACATGTATTTTGTTCTAATCCTTTTGCCTAATGTGTGGCTCGTACCAATGACCCTGAGACTGATGTTTAAATAAGACACACCCCATTCCATATGCTAGTAGGGCAAACACAGAGAACACTTGCGACTGCTGCCGTTATATCTACTTTAGCCCCCAAACAAAAGCTTTCATCAGACAACTGATTTTGAAAAGCAAATACATATTTTTAAAGCTGTGAACATCTTTATAGAGCTCAAAAAGTTGCACATATCCTTAGTCACAAATTAGTCTGAATATCCTGGGGACCACAACCAAGCCCAGAGATAAAGAGTTAAAATCATAACTTACTAGTAAAGCCCAAGCTTTGATGAAGATGATGCCATATGAAATCTCTGGCATCTCTACAAAAAGGATGCCAGAATCCAGGGCTGTAGGTGTTAAATTCTACCAATTTGGGGTGGGTGGAGGAAATAATCATGTCTTTATATTAAAACAGGGATGGGGAACTTGCAGCCTTGATGGATTCTCCATCCCGTAAGCCCCAGCAAGCTGATGGGAGTTAGAGTCCAACAATATCTGAGGGCTATAGGTCCCACATCCCCGTATTAAATAAGCTCACCCTCTAGTATTAGAATAGCAGAATAGTTAACATACTTAATAAACAAATCAACTGTATCCTGAATACAGCCACAGATTTAGCCATCCTGTGGATGCTGTACAAAAAATGGATTTGTAGGGTTGTTTGTTTTTTCTAGGCTGTTTTCCATTGTTTGTTAGCTTAATAACCATGTTACTAGAAATGGTGACCTCAGAAATGCAGGGAGAAAGTACTGTAAACATCCCATCTTCAAAACTTCAGTTTATGTAATCTTGAAGTTAGAAGAACATGTTCCAGAAATCAGAATTGCAACTGAGATCAGAGTTCCCCACACAGTGGAGGCAGTTAGCAAGAGAAATCACTCGCTAACATTACTACCCAGAAACCAACTGAGGAATCGAGTATTACTATAGTTATCTGTTTCTGAAACACCAAGAATGCAATTTACATACAATAAAAACTACTAAACTTTACTGCCACCTTTCCAACTAGCAAGAAGAGAACCACTAGCCACAAATTGTCTGGTCATGACTGAAATGCAGGGAAACAGCAGTAACACTGTTGAGTATAATCATTTCAGAAAAGCACTACAAAAAGCTTCACAAAAGTTCTCAAGCATCCTTATAAAAGCCTCGTCTGATAAATCCTTATAATCCTATGAAAAATCATACCGTATTTTTCGCACCATAGGACGCACCGGACAATAGGAGCACTTTGTTTTAGAGGGGGGAGAACAAGGAAAAAAAATTCTCCCCCTCTCTGCCCAGCGCCCCTTCAGTGAAGCGGCAGGAGGCGCTGCACAGAGAGGGGGAGAACTTTCCCCCTCTTGTTTTCCCGCTCTAAAACAAGGTGCCGTTTAAGGTGCGTTCAGGCGGCTACCTTGGAAGCCTGGAGAGCGAGAGGGGTCGGTGTGCACTGACCCCTCTCGTTCTCCAGGCTTCAGGTTCCTTTCGACCTGCTCTTTGGGGCTGGCGGGGGGAAGCCCATCACCAGCCCCAAAGAGCAGGAAAGGCGCAGCGGAGAGGCTCCTGCCATAGCCGCGCGTCACCTCTCCAGCCGGGAGAGGGTCGCGGGGGGCTGCTTTAGCCCCGCGCACGCTCTCCCGGCTGGAGAGGTGACGCGCGGCTATGGCAGGAGCCTCTAAAGCCGCGCGTCACCTCTCCAGCCGAGAGAGGGTCGCGGGGGGTTGCTTTAGCCCCGCGAGTGCTCTCCCGGCTGGAGAGGTGACGCGCGGCTATGGCAGGAGCCTCTAAAGCCGCGCGTCACCTCTCCAGCCGAGAGAGGGTCGCGGGGGGTTGCTTTAGCCCCGTGCACGCTCTCCCGGCTGGAGAGGTGACGCGCGGCTATGGCAGGAGCCTCTAAAGCCGCGCGTCACCTCTCCAGCCGAGAGAGGGTCGCGGGGGGTTGCTTTAGCCCCGCGAGTGCTCTCCCAGCTGGAGAGGTGACGCGCGGCTATACCATAAATCTGCTTTCCTAGAGAACTATTGTTTACATCAGGGGTGAGGAACTGGCCCTGACCAGAGAGCTTATCATTCCCCATCCCTTACAGGTCAAGTCTGACAAGTAGGTAGAGCCATCCACATGTCAATCACCTGGCATCACAATGGCATCTGGTGACCTTTTTTGCCTACAGGATTTTTCAGAAGCCCCTTTCAAAGTGCTATCTGTACAGCACTTTTCAGACGCCGTTGACAAGCTAATCAACAGTGCCTGCAAATGCCCTTTCAGCTGAGCTAGGTCCTGCCCCAGAGGCATCATGCAAGTGGGCATGTTTGGCCCAAATGGCCTGATGGGCCAATGGGGAGGCACCGTTGGGCCCAAGGGGCAGAGGTACCCCACCCTTAATTTGCATGGACAGTGAAGGCATCCAGAGATAACAAATCATCTCAACTCCAACAAAAGAAAAGAAATCATCAGGTACAATACTCTGGAAGCCAAAGATACTGAAGTATTTCTGTTTGTCACTTTAACCGTAGTCTAAACTTTTATGTACCTCAGCACATCTAGGTACAAATAACAGGCTATCTGCCTCTTAACCCAAGAGCAAGCATCTTATCAGGCAACTCTTTAATTCATGTTAAATTAGTTAACCTGTATGCAGAAATCCAAGATGTATTACACTAAGACAATTAGACAATCATTTGCCATGCCTCAGTGCAGGTCAAGAACTTCATATGATTAAGCCATGAACGTTGTTAACCTTCCCACAGTAGCGACATTACATTAAAAATTAATATTTGGTAAACCATACAGCAATCTGATATGTCAGTCTGAGAATTTTTAAAAAGCAAACTTTTGTAGAAGTCATCCAGTAATTCAAGGTTGGGCAAAAGACAGACTATGCTCCATGGATGAACAACTGGCCAGTTTCTGGGAATCTGCCTAGGACCTACTGGTTGTTGGGATTCTGGCAAAAAGTGATGGTGCATACCAAGTATTACTTAAAACAGATTAGTTATGCCTTAATTGGTCAGAGATCCCAAGTATGCACTCTTGTTTTGTCAATTTTAAATTCAACCATGGATCATAACGATGCACGTGAAAATAAGTAGACACAAGACCAGGTCAATCTACCCCTGCAGTAATCCACCCTTCAAGAATATTCAAAGGAGCCAATGGCAGTTGCAGCTGGGTACATGAAATTTACAGGGTTGACAGAAGAGCAATTTAGAATAAATTAATGAGTCCAGGTACTGTTTTATCTGTGACAAAGCAAAATAAAACATACAGTCTCAGGGATGGAAAAACAGAAACCAGCCACCATATTTCTGACATGTATTTTGGATCCCTTAGACTTCAGTACTCACAAAGCTGGCTAAAAAAAAATTCACCTCCACCTATGTCATTGGACACACATCTACCTTCAAATGCAGAAAAGAGGCAAGCATTATAGAAGCATGGCCTTTCCACAAATACTTCCAGAGTAGCAGACATGTTAGCCTGTTGCAGCAAAAACAGTCTTGTGATACCTTCAAGACTAACCAATTTATTGTGGCACATGCTTTCAAAGTCAAAAGTTTCCTTTTTGCATTTTGTTTCCCTCTGGCCACTGTCTTCTCCATTTCTCCTGAACCATGTGTATGCCTGGCCTGACAATTAAAGAGTACGCTTCAGATATTGCCACTCTGAGATTCTTTGGAAGGAAGAACAGGATAAAATTGTATTAAAATATATAAATATATTTGATGACGTGGACACTGGCACACAAAAGCTTATATCATAATACATGAATTGTTATTTCTATGTATCATTGCAGTTGGTATGACAGAATAGCTTAAGACTTTCAAATACTTTGCAAGAAAAAAAAGAGATCAATTCCTTGTTTAACAAATGCAACTTCAAGAGCAGTATTTATCAGCAGTTTGTCTTGACAGACTAGAACATTAAGGACAGGCTCCTCAGTAAGTAGACATCTTCCCACAGGTTTATAATACTTGAATATCCTGTATCTCATTCTGTTTGGCTACCTCTTTTTTTTTTTAACCTACATTTTAGCAAAGTCACATGCCCTTTACAAGACATCTAAAGTTAAGGCCAACACATGCACACAAACAAAGCATTCCTCACCTCCCAGACAGATCAATTTAAAGACCAATGCAAGATCATACATATATTCCGTGTTGTGAAGTAACAAGAGCATAGTTCAATTATCTATATGGATTACAATCCAATATGGATTCACATCCACATTTAAATGGAAGGAAAATCTACCCTATAATACTTTTTAAAGCACTATGCAAATACAGAGTGGGTCAATGCATAGGTAATCTACCTAAAGTGATATTTACGGTGCAGTCCTGTACAGTTCTGCTCCAAAGTAAGAACCACTAAACATAATTGTACTCTCAGGGAACTGGGAATAGGACAATATGCACCCTAGAATACCAGTACTTCCCACAGGACATGATCAACGTGCAATGAGTGTTTGCCACTAACAATTACAAACAAGCTATGACAAAGTCAAATGATGAAGATAATTTGCATAATTTCAGCAAAATAGAAAATACGAATTTACTCACAGGTGATTAGTACATGGGTGTTGTATATATTAACTAGTTGTTTAATGCTTATGTTTAATATTTGGGGGGAGCCTGATTATTCTTGGGGTAGTATAGAGCCATAAAATTGGTTATCGTTTCAATTAGCACTTATTTTGATATTTTTGTTTCATACTCTTTCTCCAGAGAATTCAGAACAGTATTAGAAACTCAGATATATAATCGAATCGCCAAATGGCATAACTTAGGATATGGTCAACAAAATGAAATGTCTAGGTGCCATCCCACACCCCCATGAAGTTGTTGTTGTTCATTTCATTTCTATACCACTTTATATTTTATAGAACAAATCTCAAAGCTGCTTACAATACTTTAAAACATCAAGTAAAACAATCCAGAATAAAACAAATTCAAGTTTCAAGGAAAATATTTCAGAACCTTTTCTAAGTGACATTTTGCTTTCCCCAGTCAGCAACATGGCATCCAGAGATCTCCGTGCGGTCGCAATTGGATCTGTGCCAATAGCAAAACGTGACTAGCTAATTTCTGACAGTGGTTCAGAACAACACTGTAGCCTAACAATCCTCTGAGACAGGTAGGCAAAATAAGAATAGGAAGCATGAAGTATGAACTCCCAAGATTCAGCTCCATCATTCGAGCCTACGGTCATCAGCAAAAAAGATTCAAAAGCTGGGATCCAAAAACAACAAACAGGATGATTCAAGGAGAATTTGTACTCAGTGTTTCAATCAGCAACTTGCTAACCACACTAATTTGTATCTTTTATACAGTGGTGAACTGCTTTAGAAACCGATATTTCAGTACAAGCGTCATCAACATGGACACAAGAACTTTTTGTTGTTATTGTTGTTAATGGTGTTTTACAGAATCAAGAGACAAGTCTCTGCCTCAAGGAGCTTAAACTGAAATACCTAATTTTAGGCATGTTCATGAACTTGCAAAACACCCAGAGGAATTTCTGCCTTTTACCTTTGTAGAAAAAATGAACATGTTTATCACAATTTGCTTTAGAATATGAAGTAACAGTTGATAAACATGGCTTGCTATTTCAAAGGGTTGAAGGCCAAAATTCCACTAGGGACATGCAAGCCCCTGAAGCAGGCTTAACGTAAGGATTTGCAATTGTATCATAAGTGTTTTAAAAGGTATGCTGGGACCTGTTCTGTTCTATAAAGTGCCCGTTAAACTAGTTACAGTATATAAATACTAGTAATAAATGCTAATAAATTACAACCAAAGAGACAGTGATGTGCAAAGACATGAGACTTTAGTCTTCACTTGGAATGTTATTTCTGTACAACTAGGTTTAGGGGGTATGAATCAACACAATGAGATTTCAGAAGTAGGCAGCTAAGCAAGAACACGGTAATCTGGATAGCCCATGAATAAAAACTGGCCTTCAAATAGCAAACTGGAAGATAAATACTATTTATCTGATTCTATAGATTGCTCCTATAGCCCTATGAATAATTGAAAATAATGTATGTAAGTACAGTGGTACCTCGGTTTAAGAACGGTTTCGGTTTAAGAACAGACTTCCGGGACAGATTAAGTTCGTAAACCGAACTTAATACTGATTTTTTATTGCTACATTTATATTGCACATTTCTTGCAAACAGCCCAAGGTGGCATACATGGTTCTCTTCTTTATTTCATGCTCAAAACAACAACCCTGTGAGGTCTATTAGGTTGCAAGATGGTGACTAGCCCAAAGCCACCTAGACCGCTCCATGGGTGGGGATCAGAACCCTGGCCTCCCAGGTTCTAGTCAAATACTCTAACCATTACACCAGTTTTCGGAAAATCTTTCTGTTTGCACTGGGAAATTTTCTGATGCCATAGAAAGTGATCTAGTTTAGTATGTTTATTTTTCTTCCATTTAGTAAACAAAGATAAAAGCACTCCCAAAAAATTTTTGTCCTACAAAGCACACTTGAAGTGGCTTAAATGATATATTATGTAGACATTTCTTTTGGAATACTTGTACAATTTAATGACAGTAGCATGTATTCACCTTACATTTTCTAAATTTAAGGCAAAAGGGTATTGAAAATGGTCAACATGTTGTTTCGATTCCCTTGCACCTGCCACTTACAAATGCATGTATTCTCTCTCACACTTGATAGGGATAATCTTATGAAAAACATTAACTACAACTTTCAAACTGCTGAGCTTGCCTAATATTGTATTTGCAACTGGCATCCATTCATTGTTACTAATGAACTTATGAAAGTATTAAATTTCCACGGAAAAGTGAACCACTGGAAAAAGTTCACTGTTTTTGAAGATGTCCACCTGACATCACTGGTTTAGCACATGATTGCTGCATTCTAACTAAAAAGTTTCATTTTCAGAACATAATGTTTCACATTTTCTACTTTCTTCTTCCATAGCTTTCTTCAAGGAGAAAACAGAACCCTATACGTTCCTTTGATAAGATGTCTAAAACATTTAATTATTACTAAAACCAAAAAGGCCTCTCATACAAAATGCCTGTATCAAAGATTACCATGCATAGCAAAAACTACAACAAAAACCTTTAACATCAATTTCTTAACATAGAAATCTGAGCACTGCCAGCTAAGATACTGTACTGTTTTTGATTCAAGCACTTTTTAAGGCTATTCATGGCTCTAGCCAAGTATTGCTTGACTTTTGTACTGCCTTTCAAAATATTTACAGCTGGATCTGAAATATACTAGATGTTTCTCAACAGAGCTTACTGTCATTCATTCAGCAAGACATTATTCTTTTAATCAAAAGGGAGAACCTAAATGGCTTCAGAAAGCCAAACAAAATATACTGGCTTCCTTGTTGACCATTTCACTTCAAGATCTCTGTCCTACTTCCAAACTGCACACCCCTTTCCCCATATTTTACAATTGTGATAACTGGTGCCACAGAAATTTAATGACTCAGAGACTGGGTCATCTTGAAAATTAGTTCCCATGAGTAGCATTTGGTTGTAAACAAGGGAAGGCATGAGTGGTCATTTACAGCTCTACTGAGGAGCCAGACTCCTTCCTTCAGCAACTGTCACCTGGCAGCAGCCATTATATCCAGTTGCAGTAATGGAGGAAAGAGGAGAGAGGTAGGGCCGCGCCACCAATGCACCAAGATTTTGCCGCTTCTTACCTTAAACTTTTTCACCCCAACTCGTCAGTAGAGAAAAACAAAGAACTTGTAGACAAGTTTGCTTATTGCCTCCTCCATCCCTATCCATTTTACTTCTGTGTTGTGTCTGTTTAAAGTATAAGCATGAGAGTAGGGGCTTTCTTCTTTTTCTTCTTCAATAAAGTGATCTAAAAGCCACCCTTGAACACTTTTTTGGCTGAAGCGAACAAACAAATATTACACCGAATATGAATCTTAATACAGTATAGACCAGACTGTTGAGGAAACATGAACTAATGTTTTAATTATGTATTAGGGCACTGAATCTCAGACAGAAGAGTCATAGAAACGATAAAGTTCAAGCAATTAAGATGTGGTAATAACTTCATCAGGCTATGAAATGAAACCACAAAGCTTCATTTGCCAATGTTAATTAGCACACCACTTAATTTGTATATAGTCAGAAGGTCTCTGTTTTCTCCTTTTGAAATGAAAAGCTTGCATCAATATATGGCACAGGTGCATGTGTACAAGATTTGGGCTTTAGTTGATCTAAGAGGATACTTAAAAATAGGTCTGTAGGGCTAGTTACTGCAAACTGATCCTCAACTAGAGTGTTTGATTTTTCACTGGCAATTCAACCCATCGTGTTACTACTGAGTAGGAAACTGGCATTTCAATATGAAGAAGAAGAAGAAGAGTTTGGATTTGATATCCCGCTTTATCACTACCCGAAGGAGTCTCAAAGCGGCTAACATTCTCCTTTCCCTTCCTCCCCCACAACAAACACTCTGTGAGGTGAGTGGGGCTGAGAGACTTCAGAGAAGTGTGACTAGCCCAAGGTCACCCAGCAGCTGCATGTGGAGGAGCGGAGACGCGAACCCGGTTCCCCAGATTACGAATCTACCGCTCTTAACCACTACACCACACTGGCTCTATAATACAACAGGTACCAGATATTATTATTATTATTATTATTATTATTATTATCATTATCAGCATCTACGTGCCTATGTTCATTAACATTGTATTGTATGATTTAGTTAGGCACCCAACTCACAGGTGAAAATGCAAACTTTCTAAACTATCCAAATAAACTTAACTGTGATTACATATTATTTAATATCGAGTGAATGGCTAAAAAAAACTTTATCACTTCTCTTTCAGGCTTCCCACAGGCATCTGGCTGGCCACTGTGAGAACAAGGTGCTGGACTAGTTAGGCCAGTGGCCTGATCCAGCATGCTCTTAAGAGCTGTTTCTATTACACTATCTCATATCAGCACCTACACTTACATTAAACACACAAGAAGCTTCACTACTTTGAAAACATTTTCCAACCAAAACTCACTACCAACCAGAACACTGCTGTAACTCCTCACTTTCTACATCAAAATTCCCAGTTTTCCTAGCTAAAACCAGTTTTCCTTGCAAACTACATGCACCTCAAAAGGGTGTTGACACAATGATGACAAAATAATTCTTTCCTCCCAAAATCTCATGAGGCAGTGAATGAAAATGAACGCATCCAGAATTCATTTGTCCTGTAAACGGAGAGCTGGAAGGGCTCCTATAGACCAGCTTTGTTTAAGGGTAAATACATTCACCTTACAGCACAAGCGTTCCTGGAATACCAAAATGATCAATATTGCTTTAGCTAACAGCGCTTCTGAAAATAAAAAAGTAAATCAACAGAACAAGAAGTCCATCATTATTTTATTGCTCTTCCTCGAAGAGCACGGCAGCCAACTTTTTAAAGGTATCCAGCAGTCCACCCACACATACTTCCAGAGACACCTTTTTGTGCTTCCTGTTCAAGAGAGCAGGTTACATTAAAGCCTTCCAAGGCAAAAAGAAGAAGAAGAAAGGTCTTGCTGCCGCCTCCCCGCTTCCATTTGCTTTTATCTTATTCAAAGTGAAGACCCACAGCACTTAAGAGAGACCTGTGTAACCTGCCCTATACTCCTGAGCCCAGCAAGGACACCTCCATTGCTCTCCAAACCACGCAAAGTTACCTCCCTCACACCAACCCACCTACCCAAAAAAGCTACAAGGGGTGGGGGACCCTTTAACGGATTTCTTTCCCCCTTTTTTTTTTTAAAGGAAGCGAGGGAAACGTGTTTGTTGACAGCTCCCGCGCGGCGGAGGCGGTTACGCCAGTCAGGCAGCCTCTCGGCGAGGGTGAGCCCAGCCAGAGAGGGCCGGGCGCCCCTTCATGCCACCCCGCCAGCCCCGAGCGCCCCTCCTCAGGCCGCGCCGCCTCCCTCAGCGCGGCGCCGGCAGCCCCTTCCGAGCTGCGGCGCCCTCCTCTTCCCGTCCCTTTACCTTGCGGACCCCCTTGTAGATGTAGAAGTAGAGCTCCCGGCCCACATTGAAGCAGAGCCGGTCGCCGTTGCCGCTCTGGTCGTTGACGTTGACGAAGGAGACGCGGACGGGGTTGGAGCCCTGCGAGTTGAAGGGCACCCTGTTGGGCCGGCTGTACTCCGAGTGGCTCAGCAGCTTGTACAGCCCCTCGCGGGTGGTAAACTGGGTCTTAATCTCGTTCATCTCCTTCCCTCCTCCCTCCGCCGCCATCTTGGAAAGGAGCATTCATCCTGCCCCAAGTGCCCGGATGTTGAGGCCAGCGCGCAGGCGCCACCGCCGCCGAGAAAGGGGGAAAGCTCGCTTCCCCTGCCCGAAAGCAAAAGGGAAGGGAAGCCCTTGGAACGTTCACGCCGCGATGTGGGCGGGGCCTCGGGCCTTTCCCTCCCCACCCCTTGTTTACCGAGGCGCTGCGCGTGCGCCGGCTGCGCCCCTTTGGGGATGCGGAGGGGAGGGGCGAGGCAAAGCTTTCAGGTGGTAGGAAGGGGGGGAAGAGGGAGGAGCCTCCGGAGCGGAAGGGGGCGGAGAATGAGAGATGAGGAAGAAGCGAGGAGGGCAAAGGCTGGCTGGAGGCGTGCAAGGAGATAGGAAAGGGGCGGGGCGGCTGCTGCTAATTAAAGGGCAGGTGCCCTGCTGTTGTGTTTTTTTGAAATGGTTCGTATGACTTTCGTAGATTTTATATATGGATATAGTTTAAATGATATCAATGTCTATTTTTTAAAAAATAATTTCCCCCCTATCTTTTGAGGGAATTCTTGTTTTTTCTCTCTCTCTCTTAAGCCACCACTAGTCCCATAATGCTCCTGCCAACCTAGCAGTTCTAAAGCACGTCAAAGTGCAAGTAGATAAATAGGTACCGCTCCGGCGGGAAGGTAAACGGCGTTTCCGTGCGCTGCTCTGGTTCGCCAGAAGCAGCTTAGTCATGCTGGCCACATGACCCGGAAGCTGTACGCCGGCTCCCTCGGCCAATAAAGCAAGATGAACACCGCAACCCCAGAGTCGGTCACGACTAGACCTAATAGTCAGGGGTTCCTTTACCTTTAGTCCCATAATAATAATAATAATATAATTTTATTTATACCCCACCCTTCCCGGTTTAAAACACTTAATTATAAAAGCAGCATAAAATACAGTATAAAAACATGAATTACAATAAAATTCAAAGTTCAGAAATCTATTTACAGTAGGGGAAATCCATCTAATAAGCATTAGATAATCACCAGGGCTAGCTGGCTGAATAAGTCCTACTTGGGCCAGCAAGGAAGTCAGGGGAGAATTAGCTGTGGGGTCTCAGAGCGGGTAATCTTCATAAAAGGGGAGGGGGAGGGAAGAGAAGGGAAATAAAAGATCAGGTTGAATTCAAATTAAAGGCCAGGTGGAATAGCTCTGTCTTACAGGCCTGATGGAAGGAGGTTAAATCCTGAAGGGCCCTAGTCTCATGGGACAGAGCATTCCACCAGGTAGGAGCCATCACTGAAAAGGCCCTGGCCCTGGTGGAGGATAGTCTTCCTTAGGGCCCGGGACCTCTAAACTATGGTTATTCATGGACCTTAAGGTCGTCTGTGGGGCATACCAGGAGAGGCGGTCCGGTAAATACAAGGGTCCTAAGCCACAAAGGGCTTAGGCGAAAAGGGAAAAGGCTTAAGGGGAAAAGGCGGAGTGTTTGTAAATAGATCATGATAATCTAGGGAAAAGCGCTCTGCACATGCTCTTCATTGCTTAAGGAATGAGTATGGTAGGCTTTTGTTTCTTCACTGTGTGGTTTGTATTGTTGCTTCCAGCAAAGGAGCTATTGGGGGGGGGGCGCTAATTATATTAGAGGCTGCATCCACAGAAGTATAGTGTCTAGATCAAGGGTAGTCATAAAAGGTAAAGGGACCTCTGACCATTAGGTCCAGTCGTGGCCGACTCTGGGGTTGCGGCGCTCATCTCGCTTTATTGGCCGAGGGAGCCAGTGTACAGCTTCTGGGTCATGTGGCCAGCATGACTAAGCCGCTTCTGGCGAACCAGAGCAGCGCATGGAAATGCCGTTTACCTTCCCGTTTACCTTCCCTATTTATCTACTTGCACTTTGACTTGCTTTTGAACTGCTAGGTTGGCAGGAGCAGGGACCGAGCAACGAGAGTTCACCCCGTCGCAGGGATTCGAACCGCCGACCTTCTGATCGGCAAGTCCTAGGCTCTGTGGTTTAACCCACAGCGCCACCCGCATCCCCTAAGGATAGTCATAGTGCTGCTCTATTCTGCCTTGGTCAGGCCACACCTGGAGTATTGTGTCCAGTTCTGGGTTCCACAATTTAAGAAAGAAGTTAACAAGCTGGAACATGTGCGGATGAGGGTGACCCTGATCATAAAGAATCTGGAACGGTTAAAGGAGCTAGGTATGTTTAGCCTGGAAAAGAGGAGACTGAGAGCAGACATGACTGACATCTTCAAATAGCTAAGGGCGGTCACATGGAGGATGGAGCAAGCTTGTTTTCTCCTGCTCTAGAGGGTAGAACCCAAACCAATGGATTCAAGTTGCAATAAAGGAGGTTCTGACTACACAGCAGGAGGAACTTTCTTATGGTGAGAGCTGTTCAACAGTGGAGTGGGCTCTCTTGGAAGGTGGTGAACTCTCCTTCATTGGAGGTTTTTAAGCAGAGGTTTCGATGGCCATTTGTCTTGGAGGTTTTAGTTGAGATTCCTGCATAGAAGAGGATTGGACTAGACCTGGCATCCCCACCCTTCGGCCCTCCAGATGTTTTGGACTACAATTCCCATCATCCCTGACCACTGGTCCTGTTAGCTAGGGTTCATGGGAGTTGTAGACGAAAACATCTGGAGGGCTGCAGGTTGGGGGTGCCTGAACTTGACCATTGTGGTCCCTATAAACGCTACAATTCTATACTTTACGTGGTTGTTCTTCCACCCTTTTTTAAATAGCAAGATTCTGTGTGTGTGTGTGAGAGAGAGAGAGAGAGAGAGAGACAGACAGACAGACAGACAGAGACAGAGAGAGACAGAGAGAGTGAGTGAGTGTCAGTCTCCAGAAAAAAGTGAGCAGGCTCCATCCTTCAGCCCAAAATGATATTGACCCCTTTGAGGGCTGATAGGAATGTGCAGGGGGTGGATAAAGATCTGGGGGCAGGAAAAGGGGTGGGGGAGTTTACAAGTTATAGTGCAAAATAATAATAATAATACCAGGATCTGTAAGCCTCAGAAATAAGAAGAATGGGCATGGACAATTCCACTGAGGAACCTCTGTTGTTTAATAAAATTATTTCACAATCCACTGGATGTAAATTCTTACAGCTTACCACTGTGTTTCGGCCTTGAAAGGCTGATCTTTCTACTCTACAAATACTGTCCACTCACCTTCCCTTGTATGTTTTACCTTTTGAGTTTGTAAGCCTGATGTCAGGGCCTATGCTTTTTATCTCTTTGGTTTTTTTCATTTATGTGATCTGCTTTTGGAGATAATAGTCTAGAAAACAGGACAAAAATATAGGAAATAAATAGTGTCCTGAGTTTGGATGGTGCCTGGAATATTTCTAAGTCTGAATAGCTGTGGACATTTATATTATTATTATCTTGCAATAGCCTCCATTGTGGCTGCTGACTTGTGATTTCTGAAATGGGTACAAAGGTCTGTGGTGGTATTTGCAACATACTGCATGTCACATTCCGAGCCATTTGCTTTTTAGAACATCTATTCCGTGGCTGGACTTACAGATAATACAATGTACTCTATCTGCAACGGCAACGAAAATTATCTCAAAAGAACCAATTCCAAAAAAGCCAAAGAAAAACCACCTGTAAGCTTCCTTTCATAGCTTTTCATGAACCTTCAAACCAATGCAAATTATTTTTGAAAGCTGGGCTAAATCACTGTGAATCCAGTTGTGATATGATCTGCGCTTATCTCAAGGAAACTGTCACTTTCAAGACCTGGTACATAAAGCACAATATCACCTTCATAGCTGCAAGTCTAGCTATGTAATAAAGGTTACAGAATGCGAGTGCCTGGAATGCCGCATACAGCATGTTCGTGGCGGTGAGGGGGGGCCAGACTTGTGTTCGTGCTTGTTTTTAAAATTACAAGTAAGACTGCAATCCTAACCCCGCTTACCTGGGTGAAATACAGTTTCTAATTTGCAGTTCTGTAAGAGGGAAGCAGCTTCTAGTGCAGGCATAGGCAAACTCGGCCCTCCAGATGTTTTGGGACTACGACTCCCATCATCCCTAGCTAACAGGACCAGTGGTCAGGGATGATGGGAGTTGTAGTCCCAAAACATCTGGGGGGCCAAGTTTGCCTGTGCCTGTTCTAGAGCCAGCAGTTTGTGGTAACAAAGAAAGGCATGATGGACATCAAAGTATATAATATACACATGTAAAGATAAGTTTCTGCTTGTATAGACAAAATCATAGATTTGTAGGATTAGAAGGGACCACAAGTCTCATGCTCTGCTGACTGAGCTATGAAATGGACGCTAGTCTGTGAAAGCTTATGCCTTGATAAAATTGCTAGGTCTGTAAGGTGCTACAAAATTCATTGCTGTTTTTGTTGCAACAGACTAATACAACTAACCTCCTAGAAGTTGCCTGAGGTTGTTGTTCTGTGCACAACCCTATGTTGTTCAACCCTGCTGAACATGGTGTATTAACAAGCATATGATTGCACAGCAACCTTGTTACAATCTGAAACCGGCAATCCTAAGTAGCAATAGACCTTGGAAGCATTTGTTTCACTAATTTCCCACAGGAAGAGAAACTACCCAAGCAGACATAGCCTGGTAGCAAAACTATAAGCTAGGCCCCTTGCAACTGTGGCATCACAGCAGCACGTTCCAGTGTTCTAAGGTACAGATTCCGTATCACATTGTACAGCATGCATATAATAGATTATCCAAAAAATAATAACTTTATAAATGTATCTAAATAGCAAAGAATAAATGTTAATAGAATAAAACGTCAATAGAAAAATCAGGAATGCTGTAATGTTTCTGGTGTAGCATGAACATTTGCACATAATATTAGAATCTGAATGTATTACTTTAGCTCCCTCTGGTGAATTCGGTTCATGTTGCAAGACAGGAGAATTTACTCCCTCCTTCCGTTAACAAGAGAGAGACTCTGGGCAAGACCCAACGCTTAGTTCCCTTACTGCAGCTTACCTCCCACTTTCTTTTGGTTTATACATGCAACAGCTGAGTGGTCTATATTTACTCCAGACTGTAGGTGTGTGTGGTGGAGGGGGGAAACTATTTTATTATTGAATTGAATGGGATTTCTGAATTATTAAAACCATGCTGCAGAAGAGATACAATAAGAACTTCCAGTACACAGCCCTGAATGCTTGTTGCACTTTGCTGGTTGGTACAGTTAGTGATGTGAGGTGAGAATATTCTCTGCTAGAAAATTCTCTGGTGAATATTCTCCACAAAATGTAAATTCTATGTCGTCTGTTGTTGTTGTTTAGTCGTGTCCGACTCTTCGTGACCCCATGGACCAGAACACGCCAGGCACTCCTGTCTTCCACTGCCTCCCGCAGTTTGGTCAAACTCATGCTGGTAGCTTCAAGAACACTGTCCAACCATCTCATCCTCTGTCTTCCCCTTCTCCTTGTGCCCTCCATCTTTCCCAACATCAGGGTCTTTTCCAGGGAGTCGTCTCATGAGTTGGCCAAAGTATTGGAGCCTCAGCTTCAGGATCTGTCCTTCCAGTGAGCACTCAGGGCTGATTTCCTTCAGAATGGAGAGGTTTGATATTCTTGCAGTCCACGGGACTCTCAAGAGTCTCCTCCAGCACCATAATTCAAAAGCATCAATTCTTTGGCGATCAGCCTTCTTTATGGTCCAGCTCTCACTTCCATACATCACTACTGGGAAAACCATAGCTTTAACTATACGGACCTGTGTCCGTCTACACAGCTGCTTTAAATGTACACACCTCATTAATCGAGAATATTCTCAATAATATTCTCCAAAAGATTATTCTCAAGAACTTAACATCACTAGCTGTGCCATAAATAGTCTTTAATGCTTTTGGAGAACAATGTTCCTGAACAGCCTTTGCTCCATGCAAAAGCTGCATATCGTGATATAGTCCATTAAAGCACAGTCTCTAACATTTCATAGACGCAAAGGCCTGTAACACCTGCTAGTGTTATACCAAATCAACCGCTCAAGCTCAACCTATTTTATTTTTTTCACATCCATTGCCATACCTCAATGGGCAGTTAGATATGCACATTCCTTGGCTCTTCCCATGTCTGCTTTAAATTATGATTCCAGTTACAGATAGGTAGCCGTGTTGGTCTGCCATAGTCAAAATAAAAAAATTCCTTCTAGTAGCACCTTAAAGACCAACTAAGTTCGTTCTTGGTATGAGCTTTCGTGTGCATGCACACTTCTTCAGATACACAGTGCATGCACACGAAAGCTCATACCAAGAACGAACTTAGATGGTCTTTAAGGTGCTACTGGAAGGAATTTTTTTATTTAAATTATGATGTTATGTCCCCATTTTTGTATACTGTACCTAGTGATGTTAAATTCTCAAGAATAATCTTTTGGAGAATAGTCCCGAGAACATTCTCGATTAATGAGGTGTGTACATTTAACACAGCTATGTAGACGACACAGAATTTACAGTTTGTGGAGAATATTCTCCGGAGAATTTTCTAGCAGAGAATATCCTCACATCACTAGACCTAGCCACTCTCTTCTTATAGTACTCTGCCATGGAACAACGGTTGGAATCCTGACCTGTTATTCTTATCCCAAGTTGCGTCCCTCCTAATCCCTTTGACAGCAGAAAAAGGAAGTCCATCATGCTGCGTGCCCACAGGGTGTTCATCATGGATTCCTTTGAAGGGTTCATGCCTAAATATCTGAGTATACTGGAAACAGGAAGCTGTCTTAAACCTAATCGGACCAACGGTCCTTCTATCTTAGTATTGTCACTTGAAAGGCCATGGTTTTCCAGTGTTTCAAGCAGGTGTAGCCAGTTCTAGCCCCACCTGAAGAAACTAGAGTGAAATATACTTGGAGTCGAGAGTGGATTTCATGCTCTTTATTCAGCTCATACTGGTTATACTTGGAGTCGAGAGTGGATTTCATGCTCTTTATTCAGCTCATACTGGTGAGGAGGAATGGAAGTTCCCCCAAAGTATCTGTTTTATATACATTATTTACACAATGGGCTGCACGTGATTGGCTAATTCCGGGATTCTCCTGTAGGCCAATCAGGTTGTGGATTCACTTCCATCTGGAGCTGGATTGGGTGACTCCTGCAGACCAATCATACTGCTGCATTCTGAATCCTGTTGTTCTAGGACCAATCAGACTGCTGCATTTTGGATCCTATTCAACTCAGTACATAACACCGAGACTGAACCCGGGACCTTTTGCATGCAGCTCACATGGTCTACCGCTGAGCTACAGCCCTTCCTTGTACAGTACAGTGGACACTTGGGTTGCGAACGTGATCCGTGCGGGAGGCACGTCCACAACCCACAGCGTCCGCAACCCACAGCGCCGCGTCTGCACACGGGTGGGTTGTGATTCAGTGCTTCTGCGCATGTGCAAAGCGCAATTTAGTGTTTATGCTCATGCGTGAGTGCCAAAACCCAGAAGTAACCCATTCCGGTACTTCTGGGTTTCGGAGCATCCGTAACCCGAAAACGCGCAACCTGAAGGGTCTGTAACCCGAGGTATGTCTGTATCTCTTTTCCAAGACGGAGCTCAGAAAAGCAGGTCTGTTTCTTGCACATTTCACATGCAGTGATCTCTACTGTTCTTTACAGATTCAACTCCCCCCTCCTTAATTCTGTATGCTTGGAGGGACGCAACTAATTCACCAAATGAAAGCAATTGAAAAGAGAGAGATAGAGAGAGAATCGACTGGAGTGGGTGTGATGGTTGCCTCTGGCAACACACGTGCCTGCCTATGAACTGCAGGCATGATGTACTCTGCCTTCTTCTCTGCGTGGGTAGGTTTGCAGCTTGCATTGATGAGGTACCATCTGCTAGTGGGGATGTAGAGCAGTGCAACACGCCTTTTCCTAACTCCAATAGAACTATAGATATGGCTTTATTTGCTGATGCTTTCAAAAGCACATGGGTCTCTGATGCCTGCCTTGGTCTGCTTGCCCTTTTTCATTGTCCTAGCAGAATTACCACCAGGGCGGTTCACAGAATAAAATCAAGATATAAAACCAAAATACATAATAAAAATAAAAACAATAATCCAATAGCCCTCCACCCCCAAAGAACACATTTTAAAAGGACATAGGATGTCAATCAGATCAACCAAAGACCTGGTTAAAAAGGAACGTTTTGCCTGGCACCTAAAGGTGCATAATGAAGGTGCCAGGCGAACTTGCCTGGGGAGAGCATTCCATAGACAAGGAGCCACTGCAGAGAAGGCCCCGTTCTCGTGTTGCCACCCTCTGGACCTCTCGAGGAGGAGGCACACGAAGGAGGGCCTCAGAAGATGATCTCAGGGTCCGGGGAGGTTCATATGGAAAAAGGTGGTCCTTGAGGTATTGTGGTCCTTAGCCATTTAAGGCTTTAGAGGTCAAAACCAGCACTTTGAATTGGGCACAGAAACAAATTGGTAGCCAGTGCAGTCGGACCAAGATCGAACCAGCACATAATGAATATGTGCTCAGTGGAAGGAACACTGTGTGGGGTGAGAGCCTATGAAAGCAGTGGCCACAAAGCCCTTCTGAGTGTGAGCAAAGGCTGGAATGTCTGCACTATCCCAGGTGAGAGACGTGGTGGGTGCCCTTGATATTTGAAGATAGGGTTTTCTGGAACATAGTGATATTTTGTATATTGTTATTTTATTTCTGTGCTAAACGTTATTCTCTCTCCTGTTTGGTTTTAAATTTTTACAGTGCTGTATGGGCTGATTTCTTTTGTATTTCCTTTTCCTTTCCCATTATGATTGTTTCTAATGGTTTCTAATACATTTATTGAACTGTTATAGTCATTGGCCATTTGATATGTTGCGGGCTGCTTCGGGCGGCACAGTTTTGTGGAAGAGTAGCATACAGTGTGGTGTAGTGGTTAAGAGTGGTGGACTCGTAATCTGGTGAACTGGGTTTGCGTCCCCGCTTCTCCACATGTGGCTGCTGGGTGACCTTGGGCTAGTCACACTTCTCTGAAGTCTCTCAGCCCCACTCACCTCACAGTGTGTTTGTTGTGGGGGAGGAAGGGAAAGGAGAATGTTAGCTGCTTTGAGACTCCTTAGGGTAGTGATAAAGCAGGATATCAAATCCAAACTCCTCCTCTTCTTCTTCTTCTTCTACAAATAAACAGATGGTGACAATGATGATGCCATACCACCACTGACTACATGATAATGCTTTGGCCACATGGTCATGCGCTGCCAATGGGTAATTTTCAGGCCTGGGGCTGCCTGCTTGAATGAAGGGTGGTGGGCAAGGAGCATGAGATATACCGAAACTATTTTATAGTTTGCAGGTGTTGGTGCTGTGGGAACCAGTGTAGTGTAGTAGTACACAGTGTCAGACTTTGACTGGGGTTGTCAGGGTTGGATCTCAGCCATAAATCTTGGGCAAAGTTACCTATGTTCTCTTAACCTAATGTACTGCTGCACACTATCTGGTTTTGGCTTTCCTTTGGATGAGAAAGCACTCTAGACCAAAGGTGTGTGTTATAATCCTTGCTTTCCTAAGAAATATAGTGTGTACAACTAGCAGATGGAGGAAAACAGCAGGCACTTCTAGGAGGCAGATCAGCTACCCAGAGAGAAACCAACATGACTCCAGAGAGGTTCCAGCCATCAGCCAAGTGCACATTCTCTCACAGTGAACACTTATATTTCAACCATCAAATTTGTTATGTACTGAGTTGAATAGGATTCAGAATGCAGCAGTCTGATTGGTCCTAGAACAATAGGGTTCAGAATGCAGCAGTCTGATTGGTCCACAGGAGCCACCCAATCCAGCTCCAGGTGGAAGTGAATCCGCAACCAGATTGGCCTACAGGAGAATCCTGGAATTAGCCAATCACATGGGGGCCTATGTGTAAATAATGTATATAAAGCAGACATTCTCGGGGAACTTCCATTCCTCCTCACCACTATGAGCTGAATAAAGAGCATGAAATCCATTCTCGACTCCAAGTATATTTCAAAATTCTTGTTTCTGAATGCATACCTGTACCCGCCTTTTCTCATTAGCTAGCAGGGTGGATGGGTGTAGCCTTCCCCATGTTCTGATATTGTATCTAAACGCAAGGAAGTTTTCCAACTATTTCTTAACCACCAGTTACCATGATCCCACTATTCTGGATGAGAATGATAAGAGGCTGCAAGTCTCCAGGCTCCTCCAGGTAGCCTATAAGGATTAGAGGGAGTAACTAGGGGTGAGTATTGTTACATGCCACCCCAATCTCTGCTGAGCAGCTGCTGCACAAGATTCCAGGGGTTGTGATCCCGTTGGGAAGATCGAGGCACAGCGGAGGCTAGTATCTTTAAGAAATAGGGTTTCTTAATACACATTTATACTTAGAAGACTGCAGAGGAGGAGGTGCGGAACATTATAGCCCAAATGTGTCTCTTGTTGCCCATCCTTTAGCTTCAGCAAGTTTGAGTCCAAAGTAGCAGTCAGTCGTGGCTCCCAGACTCTTAGCACAGCCTCCTACAGCCCGTGCCAAGGCGAATCTTGACCTCCAGCCCCTGCATGAAGTTCTGGCCTGGAGAATTGGCATTGTTGTCCTTCCCAGTACACCTCTCCCCAAAAAACCCAAGCCTCCTGCAAATCTTTTTTCTTGTCACCTCACACCCCACCCTGTCACCTTGACACCCCTTGTTTTGCACAGACCTGAGAATCTTATTTCATGTGTAAATTGCGGCTAGGCTGGTTTGCATAAACCAGCCCAATGATTCCTTGTCTAGCACAGTTCTGTAGCTTGCACCTTCCCTCCCTATCCCAAATATTAGCTAGATTCTGGCATGCATTAATGTCTTGGGTTTGCAGGGAGGAGTCTTCACCCCCCCCCCAAAAAACTTATAACAGTATATTTTCTTTTTGAAACGAATGGCCTGCATAGAAATAGGGTGAAGATGCATTTGTACAGGATCTGGATTTTCGTTCATGAAAGTGGATCTTTAAATTGGGTCTGCAGGGCTAGTCATTGCGCACTGATCATCAGCAAAGCTATATTTTTCACTGGTAATTTAACTCCATAACATTACTGCCGAGCAGGAACAAGCATTTCAACGCAGTCTAGCAGGAACCGCATTTCTTATGTGCCTGTGTTCAATAAAACAGTATAAAAGCTATCATAACGTTTTGTCAGACACCCAACTCAGACGAAAGGGCAAATTTTCTAAACTATAGAAGTAGACCAAACCGTGATTATATATTATTTAAAAATCAGAAGGGCTGAAAGAGAACAGGAAGCTGGACCAGGGGCTCATCCACACTTTTGCTTGTCCTGCCTTGGGGAAAAATCCCTGCTCCTTAACACTGGATTGGGTTAAAGAAGGTAAAGAGACCCCTGACCATTAGGTCCAGTCGTGGCCAGCTCTGGGGTTGCGGCACTCATCTCGCTTTATTGGCTGAGGGAGCTGGCATACAGCTTCCGGGTCATGTGGCTAGCATGACTAAGCCGCTTCTGGCAAACAAGAGCAGTGCACAGAGACGCCGTTTACCTTCCTGCCGGAGCGGAACCCTGAACCCTGTATATGGTCAATTACTCCCAGGATGGGACCCATAGGAACCAACTCCTAGGGGCCAAGGGGTCTTTGCCCCTCCCCAGTAAAATATTTGAGGGCCCGGGCCCCTCCAAAGTTGATGGGCATTGCCATTTAAATGGTGTGCATGCAGACCTGAAACTGAAAGTGTCTTACAGTGGTGCCCCGCAAGACGAAATTAATTCGTTCCGCAATTTTTGCCGTCTAACGAATTTTTCTTCTTGCGAAGCACGGTTTAAACGGTTTAACAAAGTCGCAAGACGTTTTCGTCTTGCGAAGCAAGCCCATAGGGGAATTCGTCTTGCGAGGCAAATCGCGAATGAAAAAACCTTTCGTCTAGCGAGTTTTTTGTCTTGCGAGGCATTTGTCTTGCGGGGCACCACTGTACTTAGAAGAAGAAGCAAACACTTGGACAATGCTGCACTACCCACTGTAGCTACCACAGAACCTGAAACAAAACTAAAATAGTATACTTTATGAATGACTCATAGCTTACATATCCACAGAAAGGCATGGGAACAGAATTCTAGGAACATGAGGCGGATGAGGTGGGGACCAGATCTACCCTCTGCACTTTGGACCTCGGACGCCGTCAGACTGTCACTATTTTTGGATAGAATTATAGTTGATTGGAACGTATTCTGCAACAAACCCATTTCCTCAAAAGATCTGTACCTTTTGTGATAAGGAAAGTGACATTGATTATTATTATTTTTAATATTCGTTAAATTTGTATTCCGCCCTATACCCGCAGGTCTCAGGGCGGTTCACAGGATAAAATCACAATATAAAAACACAAAATACATAAAATCAAAACAAAAACAACCCAATAACCCCCCAAAACATTTTAAGTGTTATAGGATAACACTTGCCTATAACTTCTGATGGATAGAGTTGGAAACTCTTGTCTTCAGTGTCTTGAGAGATGGTTATAGTTATAGTTCAATGTTATTGGTTAATATAGGTTAATGTTATAGATAGTAAAGGAGTTTATAGTAATGGAGATGCACCTCTAGGAAATTTAGCAAAATAAAATCATAAAAGCTATCTTAATCTGCATCCAGCTGTTGACTATGTAACACCTGGGGTGTCTTTTGGTTTAAGGGAGCCACCCGCGTCCCCAATGGAGATCAGAGCAGTGTATATTCTCTCTATAGATTCTCTACCCGTGTGCCTTTCTGAGATGTGACTGGATGTTTTTGGCAGAACAGGGAGCAGATGCCTATTTTTAGGCAAAGTTATTTGGAAGAGAGCTTGCTTGCTTGCTTGTTGCCATAGATGAGAATGAGAATGAGAGGCTCTGATGGAACTGCAGAGGGGATGAACAGAATACAATGCAAATGGACCCTAGTTAATTGTTCTGCTTTGGATTCTCCATCTCAACAAATGAAGAGATTGTCCACTATTAGACAATCCTAGCATCTTTCCTGTATCCTTTCTAAGATGCATTTGAATATTCTGTGTGATTTAGTCAGAAATATTAAGGCTGTGCTGCAACCACAAGATTAATCTTCTATAGGTAGCATTTGGAAACAGCCCAATCCGTGTCAGGCCTACTGTGTGATGCTCTGATTTTATTTGTTATTTGGGTCCAAATATGATAAGTTAAATCAAAAGTTCTTTTTTGCCCTCATTGACTATAATGAGGAATCTAAAAAACAAACTTTGCTGGAATTTGCTGTCAAGGCAGTCTTTCTAGAGGAGATTAAGCCTGCCTGCTAAATTCCAGCCAGATTTATCAAGGGTTTTTTTTGTTTGTGCAGGAAACTTTCAAAGTGTGTTTGTTGTTGTTTTGCTCGAATTTGATGCTAATTGCAGGCATAGCCAACCCTTCTTAGGAGATGAAGCCTCTTATACTTTGGAAAGATAGATAGATCTCCCTCAGTGACAAACTTTACCATGGGGGGGGGTGAAGGGGTGGCCATAGGACATGCTGAATTTTTAAACTCTCAAATTCCAAAAATGTTGGGTTCTAAAAAGTGGTAACATGACTTGGGAACTCAAAAGCTATTTTGGTTAAATTAATATGAATTTGTTTTGCTTGCTAAATGAAATGTGTGTAAAATTGCATAGAAATCATCAAAAATGATTGCCAAGTACTTGCAATTTTATTATGTATTATTCCATATTATTATTATTATTATTATTATTATTATTATTATTATTATTATTTAGAATCTCCTGATATTTTCAGAAGATAAACTTAAAATTCTTTGGTTTTCCTAAAGCAGTTTATGTGCTTCTTCATCAGATGTAGACTTACAAAGCTACATGTTGTCCAATCACAAAAAGAATAGCAGATTTGAATTCCTCACACCCCAAAACATATTTTTAAGACCCCCCCCACTGAATAAATTAGCAAAAATTAAGTTTTGCACCTGAAAATGACATGCCCTAGTGGGGCAGTGAGCATTCTGTGTGATGCTCTGTCAGTATGTTGAACACAACCTCCAGCAACATGCTACCATGTTATTCCCTGTGAGCAGCAGGGGCTGGGAAATCGAAACGAGTAAGGCTGACTAAACATTGTTGCAGAAGGATGGCAGGCAGAATTGCCATTGTTGACAACATCCCCATGTGAAATCTAGATCCTCTAATAAGAGCTTGAGGCCTAATCTGTAGAGCCATACTGAAAACAGAATATATATATAGTCCCATAGCCTATTTTACTCCTGGAAATGTTGCAGACACCTTGGCTCCACATGCTTTCTTATTTTTGATGCTTTTTTGTCTGGCAGCTTTAAGTATATAGCACACAGTGCTGAGTCTGAGTGTGCTTCCAAGGGCACAGCTTTTTGAGCTCCAGTTCTGGAGATGAGTATACTCTGTGGGCTGTTTCACACATGATGTATTTTTAAACAAAGATAATATAACTGCAGAACAGTTTCCTGGATGCAGCCACATCTAACCTTAGCTAGATCCCAGGTCCAGGTGAATGGTGTGGGAAACTCAACAAAATGGATTCAAAGAAGATCCCAGCCTAGCACTCTACTTCGACAGTGGACTCCCTTGGAAGGTGGAGGCCTCTCCTTCATTGGAGACTTTTAAGCAGAAGTTTGTGGGATCGTAGAGTTGGAGGGGACCCTAGGGATCATCTAGCCCAACCCCTGGCAGGTGTTGTACTTATCATGGCATACAAAAAGCACCACATTCAATTACTGGGTTCTCTTAGTAGGGCTGGGAAAACACTGCTTTCTGAAACCCTGGAGAGGCATCATCATTCAGTTTGGGGCTGGATGCTGCATACTGATCTGACTTGATGTAATGCAGTTCCTAGGTCTCTTCCTAAATCTGAAAATATGAAGGATTTCCAGTGGGTAGCTGCTGTGTTAGTTTCAAACAGTTAAACCAGCAAAGGCTATTGTGGTTTATTCCATAACCAAGCTAAGTCATGAATGCTTGCCTTGTAGCGCAAGTGGACTGTTAAGAAATAATGCTATGTTTCTCTATGAGTGCAATTTTATGTTGTGTTTGTGTGCATTACTGAACTTAGATACTATGATAAGTAAACTTGTGTATTCTGATCTGGGGAGATTCTGTCAAAAGCATGTGGTACCGGTTACCTTGAACTAGCCTATTGCCACAGGTACAGTGCAGGAGGCTATCAGATTGCTAGTGCTGAAGTAATATCCACCTGGCTCCTCCTGTATGTGGAATGGAAAAGGGAGGTGCATTGTTGTCCCTTTGCCTCAGGCAGCAAAATGTATTGGGTTGGCCCTGTGTTCCCAGCTTTTCACAGTGGTGTGGCAAATATGATTTGGTTCTCTGGGCTGAACCTCAGTCAAAGAAAGCGAGCGCAGGCAAGTGGCTCAGGTTTCTTTTGGGTCCCCGCAATAATAAAGCTGGAGCAAACACGTGCCCATTTAGTCTAGTTTCACCAAGTCCCCCTTCCCCTCTGTGCCAGGATGGGGAAGAGGTCAGGAGTCTCCAAATTACTAAATGAGCGTTATTTGCCACCAGGGCTGGCCCAATACATTTTGGCACCTGAGGCGAACCACAAAATGGCGGGGACCTCCCCATCAGGGAAAAAGGGGTAGATGTAGATCTATACCAGGAACAAGGGGGAGAATCAAATCAACCTTGCCCAACCGTTAAAGGTAGGAATCAAAGGCCATTGTGTGCGGGGAAGAGGCCCAATCTAAATACCGCCAGGTGGGTGCAGAGCCCGGGAGACCGCACAGGGCAGCTCTCGTGCTGCAAAATCACTCTGCAATAACAAAAAGCTTTTGTTCATGCTTTTATGTACAAACAACCATTTTCCTACACTCCAATTTGCCCAGAGGCCACCGTAGAGACAGCATTGGTAGAGCTCCCAAGCAGGCAGGCAGGTCCAGCCTTCAAAGAACGCACCGCTGCAGCCATCATTGGTACCATAGCAGAGGGTGATATGTCCCTTGAAGGCCAGATCTGTGGATTCTGCCACCTGAGGCAGTTGTCTCACTTGCCTCATGGGTGGGCTTGCTCCACTTGCCACAATAGCAGTTTTGAGGCACTGACAGATTCTGGTACAAGCCTTTGCTGATACGCACCCTCTGATGCAAATTCCATCATGATAATTTTACTATTTATACCCCACACATCTTCCTGGGTTACCCCAGTCACTCTGGGCAGCTTACAACATACAGTGGATGCTCGGGCTGCAAATGTGATCCGTGCGGGAGGCACGTTCGCAACCCGCACCGCTGCGTCTGCGCATGCACGGGTTGCAATTCGGCACTTCTGTGCATGCGCAAAGTGCGATTTAGCGCTTCTGTACATGCACATGCGCCGGAAGTAACCTGTTCTGGTACTTCCAGGTTCGGCGCAGTGCGCAACCCGAAAACGCACAACCCGAAGCGTCTGTAACCCAAGGTATGACTGTATATAAAAACATAATACAGTGGTACCTCAGGTTACATACGCTTCAGGTTACAGACCCCGCTAACCCAGAAATAGTACCTCGGGTTAAGAACTTTGCTTCAGGATGAGAACAGAAATCGTGCAGCGGTGGTGCGGCAGCAGCGGGAGGCCCCATTAGCTAAAGTGGTGCTTCAGGTTAAGAAGAGTTTCAGGTTATGAACAGACCTCCAGAACGAATTAAGTTCTTAACCCGAGGTAGCACTGTAAAACATTTTTTAAAAAAACTTCCTTATGCAAGATTGTCTTCAGATGGCTGGGGGTCAGATAACTCCATACCCTCCAGTATTTCTCCAATGAAAATAGGAACATCCTAAGGAAAAGTGGGACGTTTCAGGATCAAATCAGAAACCAGATGGCTCTCTAAATCAGGGACTTCCCTGGAAAATAGGGACACTTGGAGGGTCTGCAGACACTCTTGGGCTCATGGGGAGTCAACCTGAGGTATATATGATACTGTATATACCTATATACTACTGTATATACCTATATACATATAGATATAAATCACACATGGTGAGAGAGGGGGTTGTGGAAGGCAGTTTGTTTTCAAGGGGGCAACTGTGTGTGTGTAAACTGAAACAACGTCTTGACGTTTCCGGGCAGTTCTTAAGTGTTGGTGGAGCGGGAGAAGAGGAACACCTTCAGCTTCCCGCGGCTTCTAGGACATTCTGAGGTGAGGCAGCGTCGGGAAGCTTCTCAAGCCTCCAACCGTCGCGGAGGGGGAGGGCGCAATTCTGCCCCTCCTCATTAGTTCGATGAAGGATGGGAGGGGCAAGGCAAAGAAAAGCCGAGAAGCCCCGCCCTTGCTTCTCGGTTGTTCTCCGTAACAGGGGCGACGGCGTCACCGCGCCAAGCTGCAGCGTTTCCCTCCTCCTCGCGGGGACTTCTGCGCTAGCGCACGCGCAGTCTCCCGCCAGGCGGGGGTAAGAGAAGAAGACAGAGCCCCTCGCATATCAACTCGGCGAGTTTCCATGTGGGAAGGTGAAGAGAGGCGCATGCGCGCCTTGCCGCATCTCCCTCCCTCCCAAGCTTGGCTCCTCCCCTTTCCCCCCTCGCGCGGGAGGCGAAACCCCGCCTGCTCCCCGCCCCGCGCGTTCGCTGTCAGTGAAGGTTCCCGATGGTTCTGGAAAGAGGCGGCGGCGAGGCTATATAAGGCGAGCGTGAGGCGGGGGCGCCGCGCAGTGCAGCTCGAGAGGAGGTAGCGGGAGAGCGAGCTCTCTGAGAGGAAGCGTTCTCAAGCAGCCTGGTAATCCAACAGCCGCCAAGGTGAGGAGGCCGCTCGGTAGGGGGACGGCAGTTGGCGGTGTCTGTTGCCCCTCACGGACGCCCGTCGCGATAGCCACAGAAGTGGCATCGGAAAAGTGACGGGGCGGAATTGCCGGTGCTTTGAGGTGCCGCGCGGTGATGGGGAAGGGGAGAAGGACGGAGGAAAGAAGTGGCGCGGCCGGCAGCGTGAAGGACGGGGTTGGACCAGAGGCGGTTGAAGAGATTTGGGGGGGGGGGAGGTTTAGAAGGCACAAGAAGGGAAAGATGTCTCTTTCCCACACATAAACACCTCAGCGAAGCAAATGGGCCGCGTGTCTCTTATTCCCGCTCTCGCCGCTCATTCTACGTGTACGTAGAAAACTGTACAATAAATAGTCGGCGTTTTTTGCGGGGAAGAATAAATAGACAGGGTTGCTCGGGGCTAACGAGCATAATAACGGAGCCGATAAGCGGGAGCTCGGCGCGGAAGGCGGTTACGTCGAAGGAGCGGGCAGGTGTTCTCGGTGAGAGCGGGCTCGATTGTCCAGTACTTGGGGGGGGGGGAGGAGGGGAAGATGGAAGCGGCGCTCGCGGGGGCGGCGGTGGTGATGGGGAGGCGGGGGCGGGAGGAGGGGGACGTCTTCTGCCTTGGCGGCGCGTGCACGTTAAGTCCATGGCAGCTTCGCGGCGCGGTCGAGAGGATTGGCTTGTCAAAGCGCTGGTGAAGGGAGGGGTTTGATAGGGCAAAAAAAAGAGGGTGGGCGGGAAGGCTCTAGCAGTTTCTAGAAGGATTTAGTGTGTTCCGCGTCGAGGCCGGCAGGGGGCGCAGGGACTGGCGTCTTGGGAGAGCCAGTGGAGTGTCCCTCTTTCATTCGGTTCCTTTCGCCGTTGGTCGTTTCGCTAGGCAGAGGGGGGCCGTTTTGCAGGTGCTGTTGAGTCCCCCCCCTCGAGTTTCAGGTTTAAATGGTTCATGTTACAGTAGCAAAAAGCCACAGCAAGACCATCTTTAAGCTTTCTTTCTTACCCGTTAGTTCAGAAGTTAAGCTTGCGGAATTCGGTGGGGTTTAATGCCGAGTAGATGCAGCCAGCGCACACACAGCAAACATTGGGCTTTCTTTAATTAGTTGCCAGGATTTCTTAAAACTTTTAAAACGGGTGCATATTATGTATGGCAGAGTAAACGTTTTTCACAATAAGATTGATTTATGATTGCACCGTGCAATGTGTATTGAGAGGCTGGTGATTGATTACATAGGGTGCTGCTGCTGGAATTACTCCCAGGAGAGCAGACTGTTGGGAAATACTGCACTCTTAAATATGAGTTCTCTTACCTATCTTGTAGCCAACTTTATAACAGGAAAAATGTGCATGGTAAGCTGCTTTCAGAAACTCTAGATCTGTGAAACATTACTTGGGAACTTTTATTGATGAACTAGTTAATTGTCTAGTATGTACAATATTTGAGATTGAGTTAAAACTGACTCCCCACTAAAGTAAACTTTAAACATAATTTCCCTACATTGATAACAGATACTTGGGACCCTAGTTAGGATGCTTAAAACATGCAATTGTTAATTCATTGGCTACATTCAGTGATCTGTGCTTTAAAAAAATTTTCTTTACTATTGGTAGATGCCAGAGGAAGTACACACACAAGATCAGCCAATGGAGGAGGATGTGGAGACCTTTGCCTTCCAGGCAGAGATAGCTCAGTTGATGTCCCTGATTATCAACACTTTCTATTCTAATAAGGAAATCTTCCTCAGGGAGCTTATCTCCAATTCATCTGATGTAAGTAAATCTTCCAAGGGGTAGAAAAGAAATAATTGGCTTATGTTTAAGGTCTCCTAAACACTGAAAAGGTTACCTTGTGTTCTACAGGCTCTGGATAAAATCAGATATGAGAGTTTGACTGACCCAAGCAAACTGGATTCTGGAAAGGACCTGAAGATCAACCTTATTCCTAACAAGCATGATCGTACCCTGACTATTGTGGATACTGGCATTGGAATGACCAAAGCTGATCTGGTGAATAATCTGGGAACCATCGCCAAATCTGGCACCAAAGCCTTCATGGAGGCCTTGCAAGCTGGTGCAGATATCTCCATGATTGGTCAATTTGGTGTTGGTTTCTACTCCGCGTATCTGGTTGCTGAGAAAGTAACCGTGATCACCAAGCACAATGATGATGAACAGTATGCTTGGGAGTCTTCAGCTGGTGGATCATTTACTGTCCGGCTGGACAATGGTAAGGAATGTTAATGTTCTCATCTTACTGGAAAATTGCCCTGATTCTAAGGAAAACTAGAGCTCTGGTACAAAACTAGATCAGTAATTGTACTGAGCCCAACATATTATGCACATTAAAATATTAAATTCTAAAGTTGGCTGTTTGGAATTGTTACTTAGTCAAATACTCAAAATAGCTTTTCTGGCAGTGGCAGTTACCTTCTGTAACTCTTTGTGTTGCAGGTGAGCCTTTAGGCCGTGGTACAAAGGTTATTCTACATTTGAAGGAAGATCAAACAGAATACATTGAAGAGAGACGAATTAAAGAAATAGTCAAGAAGCATTCTCAGTTTATTGGATATCCAATAACACTTTTTGTAAGTGACTTTGTCTCCAGAACCACTGTATTGTGTACCAGATACAAAAATCATAGTTCTTAATTCTCCTTGAAATAAGAACTACCAAGCAATTCACATGTGTGTCAAAAATAGCAAGGGAAGAAAATTTTCAGTGCGTGCTCAAGCATTGGTAAAGCTTTAATAATTAAAGGTTGCAGCAAATTATTTTGGATTAACTAGTCACTCTAATAGTGATATTGTGGAGGTTTATGTGCTTCCTTATCAACCAGTGGTCTTTTCACTTGTTATGTAGTTCAGTCATGCAAATTCACTGGGCTTGTTTCAACTTTGTTTTTTGTGGGCAGGTGGAGAAAGAGCGTGATAAAGAGGTGAGTGATGATGAGGCTGAGGAAAAAGAGGAAGAAAAGGAAGAAAAGGAAGAAAAAGCTGAAGATAAACCTGAGATTGAAGATGTTGGCTCTGATGAGGAAGAGGAAAAGAAAGAGGGCGACAAGAAGAAAAAGAAGAAGATCAAGGAGAAGTACATTGACCAGGAAGAGCTGAACAAGACTAAGCCAATTTGGACCAGGAACCCAGATGACATTACTAATGAAGAATACGGAGAATTCTACAAGAGCCTGACCAATGACTGGGAAGATCATCTAGCAGTCAAAGTAAGATTGTTACTTACTTATGGAAAGCTAAAGTTGTAGTATAGCTTGATTGTAGAAAAAGCCCTCAATGAGGTTTACAAAATTGATGAAACAATAACATTACTAAAAAAAAATTGCAATCAAAATTTAAAACATATAGAAAGTCAAAACCACTGACAAGTTAAAACTCACAAAACTTTCTAAAAATGTAGGTAGGCTTGCCTAAATAAGAATGTCTTCAGGCACCAAAAAAGAATACAGTGAATACATGTGCCTACTATCAATGGGCAAGGAGTTACAAAGTGACAGTGCTGCCACACTGTGCCAACGAGTTCTTACAGAAGTGCTGCGGGTATTACATGGCACTGTAAAAGTGCCTATTCTGCCAATGGAAGTGGGCACATGGGAGTGAAGGAATTCTTTGTTTCTCCAGATGTTTCACTACAACTTTCTCTTTTTGCAGCACTTCTCTGTGGAAGGGCAGCTGGAATTCAGAGCACTCTTGTTTGTTCCAAGGCGTGCACCTTTTGACTTGTTTGAAAACAGAAAGAAAAAGAATAACATCAAGCTGTATGTGCGCAGAGTGTTCATTATGGATAACTGTGAAGAATTAATCCCTGAATATCTGAGTAAGTGAACAGCTCTGCATCTGCTAAGTGGTATCCTGGTAGATATAGGATGGAAGTTGCTGCTACCTGTGATGCGTGCAGAGTGGCCTGGAAGATGTATAACATAAGTGTAAATGCAGCGCCTCACATAGCTTGAGTGAATTAATGCATGTTATGTGTGGAGTGCTTCTGTTTTAAATTCCATTTTTTAATAAGTTCTAATGCCAAGTGAGTGGTGTGTGTGCAGCATGATAACGCTGCCATGATGTACTACCTTTTTTCTAAATCAGGCTTTCCCAAATCTAAGAATATTCACTTGCCACTCAAAGAGCGTACAAAGTGTGTCAGTGACCCCAACCTAAATTTTATGCAAATATGAAGTAAAATCAAAAAGTATATAATCAACATTTATTAATGAGCAAATATCATAACTGGGAACAATTAAGTAAAACGAGGCGAAATAATGATACCATTCATTGATCCCTGTAACTGTATTTAAAACAATTGGCAGTAAAGCAGCATTTTCCAATAATAGTTGTGGATTTGTCTTACTAAATAGAGGCTTCTCATTTGCAAAGGAGGTGAACATGCCCATGGCAATAATTTCTGATTAATCTTTATTCACTTGCCATCATAAACTACTTCTACAACCCTAGGCTCTTTTTTGACCCCAGGTCTTTATTAACCCCTTGCACTGTGCCCTATCTACCCTAGGGGATGACCGTTTCAGGAAACCTTGTTATTAATTGAAAGCAACATACCATTACTTAGGCATATAAATAACTCATGCCTAGGAATAGCTAGATTATCACTCTGCATGATAGACTAATGAATATGTTCTTCACAGATTTCATGCGAGGTGTTGTTGATTCAGAAGACCTGCCTCTAAATATCTCCCGTGAAATGCTGCAACAGAGCAAGATTCTGAAAGTGATCCGGAAGAACTTAGTCAAGAAATGCTTAGAACTCTTCACTGAGTTGGCAGAAGATAAAGAAAACTACAAGAAGTTCTACGAGCAGTTTTCCAAAAACATTAAGGTTGGTTGGGTCAGAGAATGCACTTTCCTGTGTGCCTTGAGTCTTGGGTAACACCTAACATACAAATTGCAACTTTCTTCCAGCTTGGCATACATGAGGATTCACAGAATCGCAAGAAACTATCAGAATTGTTGAGATACTATACTTCTGCATCTGGGGATGAGATGGTATCATTAAAAGATTACTGCACCCGGATGAAGGAAAACCAGAAACATATATATTACATTACAGGCAAGTTTCACTTTTATAACTAGAAGTTAAAATGACTACAACTTTCAGTAGTGAAATGAAGTCTGGTTACCTTGATTAACAGGATTATTGGGAAACTGTGCGTTGTTTAGGTGTTGCGTTTTAGACTGACTTGAGTATTGACCAAGAGTGGCTTTATAGAATTTGAATTTGTTGCACAGGTTTGCTGTATTTCATCTTCTATGTTTTAGACTATTGTTACTTTGGGCATTGATGCTGCATATGTTTGTGGCTTGGTAGCAAATTTCATTTGAGGGAAACTGTTTGGTCTTAGACTTAACCAATTTTGGGGATGGGGGAGTGCGTAGTTAAAGTAATTGAATCTGTTTCTCTCTTTGTAGGTGAAACCAAAGATCAAGTAGCAAACTCTGCTTTTGTGGAGCGCCTTCGTAAACATGGTTTGGAAGTAATTTACATGATTGAGCCCATTGATGAATACTGTGTACAGCAGCTAAAAGAATTTGAGGGGAAGACTTTGGTTTCAGTAACAAAAGAGGGACTGGAACTTCCCGAAGATGAAGAGGAGAAAAAGAAACAGGAGGAGAAGAAAGCAAAGTTTGAAAGCCTCTGCAAGATCATGAAAGATATACTTGAAAAGAAAGTAGAGAAGGTAAGCATGAAATAATATGTAAACTCTGGTAAAAGCAGTTGTCAGATTGTTTCCTGCAAGTTCATAAGTTATCTGGTACTGTTAGACTATTAGTTCATCCTGCCAAGCAACAGTTTGCAGAAGTTCTTCCAGCTCTGACTCTATAGAGTTTAACTGGAGGTGCCAAAGATTGAATTTGAGACCTAATCCCAGCCGATGTGGTATCTGTGGTGTTCACTATACCACCTTTCTAATCCTTGTCTAAATCTTTTTTAAATTCTTAGTGCTACCTAATGGATTGCTGTTTGATAACTACAGCTTAATAATGCAGGCGCACTTGGTGTACTAGCTTGGTGTTGAGATGATTCCATATTACAGTATGTTGAAGTAGGCTGCATGTATCCCCATTAAAAGTCAGCCGTTTGGTACAAACTTAAATACCCAATAAAATAACATTCAAGTGCAAAAATGTTAGTACTGTAACACATTTAGCTGTATGGATTTTCTGTCTAAATCTCTCTATGTACTTACCTAGGTTGTAGTCTCCAACCGATTGGTGACTTCCCCATGCTGTATTGTGACCAGCACATATGGCTGGACAGCAAACATGGAGAGGATAATGAAAGCACAAGCACTCAGGGATAATTCCACAATGGGCTACATGGCTGCCAAGAAGCATCTGGAGATCAATCCTGACCATTCTATTATTGAGACACTGAGGCAGAAGGCAGAAGCTGACAAGAATGACAAATCAGTGAAGGACCTGGTCATCCTGCTGTATGAGACTGCTCTCCTGTCATCTGGCTTCAGTCTAGAAGACCCCCAGACACATGCCAACCGTATTTATAGAATGATAAAACTTGGTTTGGGTAAGTTAAATCTCGTTAACTAAATGTATATTTGGGAAAGCTTTATTGTTGTGGAAATAAACATAGTTTAAAATGCAATTTTTGCTAAAGTTACTAGTGTTAAAGTTAATGATAAAACACTATAATTTAATTACAGGTATAGATGAAGATGATACTGCTACAGAAGAAACTACCCCTGCAGTTGCTGAAGAAATGCCACCACTTGAAGGAGATGATGACACATCACGCATGGAAGAAGTGGATTAAATGGTTGACTTCTTGAAAGAGAAATTTGGATATATTTCTTTTGCCCTTGGCTTTGAATAAGTTATATTTTGTATATTATGAATGTGACCTGCCAAAACGTCTTGACACTTGTCTGCATTCCCTCTTTATATTTATTTTTGAAGATGTTACACCTTTATTTTTGTTAAATTTCTTTTTAAAGTTTATGTGAGATGCCATTGAGGGAGTGTCTTCTCATGACAAATAACACTGTACAATCCTATATACAGGTGAATAAATTCTATTGGTTGTGGATGGCAGGGTTTTGAGGTTGGCTGTGGACAGAAAAGGGGGGATATGTTGGGAGCTTAGATTTGTTCTGCAATGTTGCTGTTAAGCCTCTGAAGTTCTGATAACTCAACCACCTGTAACATACAATGCCTAGTAACTAGGTATTGCAACTTTAAAAAGTGGAATATTTAAACATCCTATTCAAAATTCTGGGATATTGATGTTTAGTCTTTTTATATACTGTAAAAAGGATTCTAAATTCCACACTTAAAATAGATTAGAATCTACTGTAAATCTATTGTGACTAATGCAGTTTTGCATGTACAGTTACTCTGGAAGTATCTAAAAATAAAAGTGTTCAGAATGTATCTTGGTTGAATTACTTTGTTTTCAATGGGATGCCTTTACTGGGGTCTATAAGCAGCTACTGCCAAAGTTTGATCAGCATACATGCTGCAAAATTTAGTTACAGCCTTAATTATTTGAGAAACTTTTATCCTACTCTTCAGCCAAAAAAGGACCCTAGAATGGTCTATAAAACAAAGTGCAGGCTTACAAACTTCAAAAAAAGATGATAGTCGTGAACCTGGCTTTTAAAACCTTTAAAAACAATATGGAGGCCCTGTGTCAGTGCTATGTTAAGAGGAGGCTCAGGGATGGTAATGACCACTTGCTAATTCCTGTTACATAGGTTCTTCAGATTCACTGAATAAGAGTGATAAAACTTGGTAACAGTCATACTAAGAGTTCCAGTACTTAAATTGTGCTCACCTTGTTGGTGAGAACCAGGATCTAAGAGCGCACACACAAGCACCTGATGGTTCCTTTGTCGTTCATCTCTACACCTCTGGTGTCATATTTTATCAGTTGAGTGGGGTGTAGCTGGGAGTACTATTTAATACGAACTGAACTGCTTCAACAGATGTATCGATTTATGAAGTATTGATTCACCAAGTGACAGGTGACTTGCTTTGAAGGTTAAAACCAGTACTTTTAAGTTGGGATTGAAAATACACCAGCAACCAGTGTTGCTGGTATAGTGTTCAGGAGTCTTGCCACCTTGTCTCCATCAAGACCCTGGTGGGTATATTCTGAAGCAGCTGAATTTCCAGGCTGTCTTCAAGTGCAGTCCCATGGAGATGACATTAGTCATCAATCTTGGACGTGCCTAGAACATGGATTACTGTGGCTAGGTCTGACCTCTCTAAATAGGGCTGCAGTTGGTAAAACAATCATGGCTAACCCCACCACCTGAGCCTTTGATCTGGTTGAGCTCTCAAGAAAATTCCCAAACTGCATAGCTGGTCTTTTGGGTGATGCGGTGTGTCACCCTATTGAAGGCCAGTTGTAAACCACTTTCTGTAGCATATGGTATCCCAACCCACAGCACCTGCAATACTACTCAAGATTTTTCCTTGGAATTTCTCCCTTACCCATCCCCAAAACAACCCCCAAGTACCAGTTTAGAACTTTACGGTACAGCCTCCCTGGGATCAGAAAATGGAAAAAGAGACAGAACAGCAGAGAGATGAGACTGCAACCCTACCCTCATGATGACTTCTTCCAGTGGTTTCATGTAGATGGGGCAGAGCAAAAGTCCCCCAGCACCATTCTTCTGAGAACAACTGTCCAGGAGTGAGCAGAACTCCACCATAAAGCAATGCCTTCATGCCAAACCCAAACGAGCAATTCAGAAGGTTACCTTGGTTGGTATCAAATGACACCAAGTGGTCCAGGAAAACTTATGTTCTACATAACAAGACTGAATAACAAATAGGATGATATGATGAATACTTACAGCTCACTTTTTACCAAATGGTGCCAGTTCTGCTCCAGAGGGTAGGATCTATACCTTGAATTACAAAAAAGGAGATTCCAGCTAAAGGTTAGGAAAAACTTTCTGATGGTAAGAGCTGTTCCCACAGCGCAGCAGATTCCATCTGAAGGTGGTGGATTCTCCTTCATTAGAGGTTTTTAAGCAGAGGTTGGATGGCCATCTGTCAGGGATTCTTCAGTTAAGATTCCTGCATTGCAGGGATTTGGACTAGATGACTTGTCCTTTCCAACGCTTTAGTTCTATGAGTCTAGGGTGGGTTGCAAAAATACAGCAATTAAAAACAAAACACATACAGTGGTACCTTGCAAGACAAATGCCTCGCAAGACAAAAAACTCGCTAGACAAAAGGGTTTTTTGTTTTTTGAGCTGCTTCGCAAGACGATTTTCCCTATGGGCTTGCTTCGCAAGACAGAAACGTCTTGCAAGTTTGTTTCCTTTTTCTTAACACCCTTAATACAGTTGCGACTTGACTTCGAGGAGCAACTCATAGAACGCGGTGTGGTAGCCTTTTTTGAGGTTTTTAAAGACTGGTGATTTTTGAAGCTTTTCCAAAACTTTCCCGACACCGTGCTTCGCAAGACGAAAAAAATCGCAAGACGACAAAACTTGCGGAACGAATTAATTTCGTCTTGCGAGGCACCACTGTACTTATTACCAGTGCTTTTCCCCCTTAAAATATTTAGGGATACTCCTTTTCCTACTCATATTGATATACTGCCCCTCAATGAGGCCAAACTTAGATTCACAAAATGTTTAGGGGTATGCGTACCCCTGTGTACCCCCAGAAAAAAAACCACTGCTTGTTACAAATCATAAAAGTACAACCACAAACCATCCAGTAACAAAATCAACAAGCACTGTGCAAGGACCTCAAGCTGCTGTAGCTCAGAAAATGAGGCATTGTCTCCCACGCAGCAGTGAGAGGATGCCAGACAACATGGCGCCATTAAGTCCCAGTCCAGGACAATTAGCCGCTCTGATTCCAACACCTAAGCAGCTTTCTTGACAAAAGAGCCTTAGAACGCTGAGCAAGGGCAACGCAGGAAGCGAATGCTTCTTGCCCCCTCAGGAGACTTGGAATATCTCTTCCATTTCAGCACACCCGGACTGTCTGTCTTGCTTTCACTCTCACTTCTCCTGGGCTGAGCATGCAAAGGATGCAGTGGCCGTTCTGCTGGCATAGCAGTGTGTCTCTCCCTTCCAGTCACTGAGTGAGAGAGACACTCAGAGAGACACACTTCTGCAACTATAGCCAATGCATGCTCAGCCCAGGAGAAGAGGGTGGCTGAGTGGTTTTCTGGGATACGCTTATGTAGATAAGCTTTCCATGCCAATGGTGATGTCATAGTGCCACAGTTCTGTTACCATAGTTGTGAGCATGGCATGGAACAGATTGCCTTGATGTGAGAGGTGCCTTCTTCGCAAAGGCAAAATGCTAGCACTTGGTGGCTAACAGAATTAAAAATGACCCAAAGGTAGGTTTCTAGATGTAACTGTTTCCTGGTTTGGAAATGCAGATCCTACTGTTGACACTAAAATCAGTAGATGTCAGAATCACAGTACAGTGGTACCTCGGGTTACGTATTCGTTCCGGAGGTCCGTTCTTAACCTGAAACTGTTCTTAACCTGAAGCACCACTTTAGCTAATGGGGCCTCCCGCTGCCACCGCACCACTGGAGCACGATTTCTGTTCTTATCCTGAAGCAAAATTCTTAACCTGAAGCACTATTTCTGGGTTAGCGGAGTCTGTAACCTGAAGCGTATGTAACCTGAGGTACCACTGTACTGTTAGCAGAGGAAGGCTAGCACTGTTGGCCCTGACAGCCTGCAGGTGAATGCCCTTCTCATTACTGCCTGAGTCTTCTGCAAAGTGTGTGGTCAGCCACATAAGCTATATACTTTTCCCCCTAGCTTTTGGAAGCGCTCCTGTTTCTCCTAGGAACAGAGCAAGCCTGGTGGACTGTACCTGCAAATGAGTTTATTCAGAAGAGGATAACTACCCTCCAACACTCCTTAGAAAGTAGAGACATTCTTTCACTTGGAGACTGGGTGGTGCACAACAATAGTTGTGTCAAGATTATGTAATGAGGAATCCTGAGAACACTACAGTGGAACCTCGGGTTACGACGGGGATCCGTTTCAGAGGCCCTGCCGCAACCCGAAAATGACGCACATTGAAGTGCTGCGTCTGCACATGCGCAGCGCGATTTAGCGCTTCTGTGCACATGCGAGTGGCAAACCCGGAAGTAACCCATTCTGGTACTTCCAGGTTTGCCGCGGACGTTCACCAAAGCGGACGCAAGCGGAGGCGGACATAGAACGAGATTTGACTGTATTCTATTAAGGCTGCTGGGAATTACAGGTCTGTGAGGTCAGCACCCTTAACAAACTACTATATTTTTCCGGGTATAACATGCCCCCATATATAAGACTATTTTTAGGGACTCCAATTTAAGAAATCCCCACCATTCACTAACCGTGTATATGATGACCCACAGATTTTCACATAATTTTAAACTAAGAAAACCTAGTGTTATACACGGAAAAGTATGGTATATTTGGTTTTGCTCTAAGAAAACATGATTAGCTGAGGAGAGGCAATTTATTTTGGAGCTGTGCATTGTGTCACAATGCGTTGAGGTCATCAGCATTAAAACAACAACAACACGTTTCATGAGTTTGGCTTCCTCCTCAGGAGGCAAAAAGAGCAGAAGTGGGGACCAAGAGGTTAAGCCATGAAGTAGTTTGCTAGTTACAAAGATGAATGGAAATACTCAATGAAATTGTTTATATTTAGGAACATGGTAAAAGTGGTCCTTTTCAGCAAAGCTCTCTATTAAACATTTGTTTTAGACTTCTGCTCTGATGGATGTTGCCAAATTTCCAGACAACATGGAGGGACTAAGGCATAGATTCATGGTAAATTCCTTATTTAACTCTATGGGGTTTTCTTCTGTCTATATCAATGTTTCCCAAAATTGGGTCTCCAGATGTTTTTGGACCACAACTCCCATCCAGTGGTCAGGGATGATGGGAATCGTAGTCCAAAAACAGCTGGGGATTCAAGCTTGGGAAACACTGGTCTATATGTTCCAGATCACAGAAGACTATGTTGTTTTCTAATATTTATAAAATAAATCCTCCTTCCTTTTCCCCTCCTATCATCCACATCCTACTCAAATATGTTCAGATTAATAGAGCTGCCTAGTCTTTAAAAAGTAGTGAAAATAAAGTGGAAAATATATATTTATAAAATGTTCATCCCAGCCTTTCTCCCAAGAGCGTAGGGCAGCATCCATGGCTGCACCATTTTATCCTCATAACAATTCATTGGAATCCTGGAAGCCAAGGCCTAAGTTTTGGCCAAATGCTTTTGGGTAAGAGAACCCCAGCAAAAATTTAATAGCACCAAAAAGACAGCAAAGCATGGAAATATAGGCTGTAAAACTTCTTAAATGTGCCTTTCCCAGTGAACCCCAATATATCTCATTTCCCTAGCAAGCACACAAATAGATCACGTTTGGTAAGTCATAAAATAGTTTACTTACAAAACTCTCCAAAGGTCAGATTCATGTGTTTTCCCATACAGCAGTCAGAAAAAGTTGCACAGGCAGTGAAGTGTTGCCTGGTTACAAGATGGTAAAAGTTACTAAGCTATTGGTATACAAAAAGGCTAGTTTCAAACTCCAGTCTTGTCCGAAACAAAAGAGCCAGCACTCTTTTCACTTGGCCATTCTATCTAACTAATTTTTTTTTTTAATCATCCTATGTATTTTGAATGTCTTCAACTTTGTTTGTTGCCCATTTGTGGCCATTTACAATATTGCCTCTATGTTATTTCCCCCCAAAAGCAGAAATGCACAGTGGAGTCTGGGACAAGACCAGCGTCTGACACCAACCTTAAGGTAATGACTGCTACATTTCCAGGCAATTGTGCCTCTTCTCTGTATACTGCTAATGATGCAAAGAGGAATAGAGGGGTCTTTTTTGGCAGTACAAAAGCAATGTTTTCAAGAGAGGAATATTTCCTTAAATGTAGCGCTTGCTTCCCAATAATATTCATACTCAGGGGAATGAAGTTTGGAGCTCAGTTTGGCATGGCTCATCTGCCATGCCAGATAATTAGATAATTGTATAACTGATCATTAGGATAGTAATTATAATATTCTAAGGGATGCACTGTTTTTATTAAGAGATTTATTGTCACCAACAGGCTACTCAACTAAACAGTAGGGACCCCTGACCATTAGGTCCAGTCGTGACCGACTTTGGGGTTGCAGCACTCATCTCGCTTTATTGGCCGAGGGAGCCGGCGTATAGCTTCCGGGTCATGTGGGCAGCATAGAATCATAGAATCATAGAGTTGGAAGAGACCACAAGGGCCATCGAGTCCAACCCCCTGCCAAGCAGGAAACACCATCAGAGCACTCCTGACATATGGTTGTCAAGCCTCTGCTTAAAGACCTCCAAAGTAGGAGACTCCACCACACTCCTTGGCAGCAAATTCCACTGTCGAACAGCTCTTACTGTCAGGAAGTTCTTCCTAATGTTTAGGTGGAATCTTCTTTCTTGTAGTTTGGATCCATTGCTCCGTGTCTGCTTCTCTGGAGCAGCAGAAAACAACCTTTCTCCCTCCTCTGTGACATCCTTTTATATATTTGAGCATGACTAAGCCGCTTCTGGCAAACCAGAGTAGCGCACGGAAACGCCGTTTACCTTCTTGCCGGAGTGGTACCTATTTATCTACTTGCATTTTGACGTGCTTTCAAACTGCTAGGTTGGCAGGAGCAGGGACCGAGCAACGGGAGCTCACCCCGTTGCGGGGATTCGAACCGCCAACCTTCTGATTGGCAAGTCCTAGGCTCTGTGGTTTAACCCACAGCGTCACCCATGTCCCACCAATCTACTACATTAAGTAACACCAAATATTTTAACTGAATGAAAAGGTGTCCTTGATTAATTCAGCAGCAAAATTTAAATAATTTAAAAATATTATTTTGAATGCTAGAAAAGGTACAATAACCTTTGTAACATTTTACTGTATTATAAAAAAACTAGGTGGCAGGCACCATCTTAGAATATGCATTGACTATTCTCTTACACACAGGAGACTTTTTTTTGAAGTTGGTACCAGTGCCTCAAATGGGGGCATCTTCTGAACACAAAGTGTGCTTTCTGTCTTCAGAAGCATTGTATTAATATGCAAATTCGTGCAGATTTATTCATTAATCAACAAAAATGCATACAGTTTAATAACTTGCAGCACAATCCTATACATCTCAACTCAGATATATAACTTGTTGAGTTCAATGGGGCTTACTTTCAGGTAAGCGGAGCACAGGATTGCAACTCCAGGCTGCTATCCTAACCACTTTTATTAGAGAGCAAACCTGTTTAGGACTGCATGTTGACAGAGTGGCCAGATGCGGGGGGGGGGGGGAGGACTCCTGCACCTTTAACAGAGGGGATTTCAGCCGGTTTACCTGTCCATACAAGTGAAACCTGCTGAAAATCCCTCTTCTGTCACCCTTGTGTTGTCTTTGCACCTTCCCACTTCACATGTTAAATTTCTTCAGTCAGGCAAGTACCGTATTGGCCCGAATGTAAGCCGCACCCGAATATAAGCCACACCTTTCAAATTCAAGGGGGTGGGGGAAGAAAAAAATACATTTAGCCAAATATAAGCCGCTCCCTTAAAATTTTGCAGGCACTCACACCCGTTCCGTTTTACCGTATGTCTGTTTCAGCAGCGATATCATAAAAGCCCATTTTTGTAAGGTCGCGAGTTTTAGCCGGACTTTAACTTCTCATGCTCAGAATTGGGGGGGGGGGGGATGAGGCTTCTATTCAGGCCAGTACAGTACTATAGCTAAGTTTTTACAAAAGCTATTTCAAGCAATTCACATTCATTATTGCCACCTTTCAGAGCGCTTTAGCTGAGACTCAGGCAGCTGCTTTCCTATTCTAAGAAGTTCTTCTATTTATAATGTAATTATTTCTGAAACAGGATATCATCTATATGCCCACAGATGGACTCCTAGAAAAAACAGGCGATCTGGCTCATCAAGTAGGTTTGTACTTTTTTTTTGCAGCTTTGTTATATAAAACTCTGTAGCAACTATCTTCATTTGTGGATGTCAACACTACCGTTTTTCTGAACTTAGGGCCATTTTGACCACAGGTGAAACAGAGGACAGGACTCCTGTAGTTTTGACAGTTGCCTACAAAAGGGAATTTCCACCATGTGTGAGATTCACTGATACTTCCCTTTTGGAATAATGAACAGTTTGGAAAGATCACGGCTCACAAATATTGGGCGGTATTCAGCAAAATATTCTGCGGTCGGAAAACCGACCAACCCTTACCTGGTCTGGAAAGGCTCAGAATTTGATCAAGTTTTGTATCCTAATGGTTTAAGTCAATACTTTGGACAATGTGCTATCCTCAATCAGTGCTGGATTTAGGGAGGTGTGTGCAGTTCCCCAGTACAGGGTGCCAAACTGAGAGGGCACAGTTCATTTATTTTTTAAAAAAAGAATTACTGTGAAAATAAGAATGGGATGTGTGTCAGGGAATGGGCAGGTGAGGAGGAGTGGAAGACACCCCCACACACACACCTAAGGAAGCTTTCAGTCAGGTCGATGAAGGGAGTATGGAGCCAGGTTCGTGGTGGTGGGAGATGGGACAGAGTCCAGAAGAGCGAAAGAGCTGCGAAGTAATGGATAGTGAAGAACAGGAGCAAGATAGCAGGTGCACTAGCCCTGGACAGAGACAGGAGTCAGATCTCTTAGAAACAGCACAGCAGCCAAGTGACATGATGTCTCTGGAAGAGTATGCTTCCTTCCTTCCTTCCCCTAGAACCAGGTCCTTTCTTCTCCTTTCTTCTTTCTTAGGTGATCACTCATAGCCGAATAATAATAATTTATTATTTGTACCCCGCCCATCTAGCTGGGCTTCCCCAGCCACTCTGGGCGGCTTCCAACAAAGATTAAAAATACATTAAAATGTCCCTGAATAGAGCTGCCTTCAGATGTCTTCTAAATGTCAGGTAGTTGTTTATCTCTTTGACATCTGATGGGAGGGCATTCCACAGGGCGGGCGCCACTACTGAAAAGGCCCTCTGCCTGGTTCCCTGTAGCTTTGCCTCTCGCAGTGAGGCAACCGCCAGAAGGCCCTCGGAGCTGGACCTCAGTGTCCGGGCAGAACGATGGGGGTGGAGATGCTCCTTCAAGTATACTGGTCCGAGGCTGTTTAGGGCTTTAAAGGTCAGCACCAACACCAACACTTGAATTGTGCTTGGAAACGTACTGAGAGCCACGGTTTTAACAATGAGTCCGTAAGTGACTGTGGAGGCCTCTTCCTGATCCACACGTCCTTCCACGGTGGGGACATTGGTTTCCAGGCGGGAGTTGATCACAGTGTGGATTTGCCAAGTGTGCCTTCCTCTTAGCATGTTTCTCCCTTGCATCCTGAGTGTGAGTGTCTTTAAAGCTCACGACACCTTTGGTAAAGGCTGTTCTCCAATTGGAGCGCTCGCAGGCAAGTGTTTCCCAGTTGTTGTTTCCCAGGAGTGGCGCTGTGGGTTAAACCACAGAGCCTAGGACTTGCCAATCAGAAGGTCGGCGGTTCGAATCCCCGCGACAGGGTGAGCTCCCGTTGCTCAGTCCCTGCTCCTGCCAACCTAGGTAGCAGTTCGAAAGCACATCAAAGTGCAAGTAGATAAATAGGTACCGCTCCAGTGGAAAGGTAAACAGCGTTTCCGTGCACTGCTCTGGTTCGCCAGAAGTGGCTTAGTCATGCTGGCCACATGACCTGGAAGCTGTACGCCAGCTCCCTTGGCCAGTAAAGTGAGACGAGCGTCGCAACCCCAGAGTCGTCTGTGACTGGACCTAACGGTCAGGGGTCCCTTTACCTTTATATATCTATCTATCTGAACAGAAAGACAAACAGAGACAGGGGGATTCCCTTCGCGGCCACCGCAGACAGCAGGAGGGATCTGAGAGGTAGGAAGTAGCTGCCAGGGGGAAGCAGCGGCACTCCAAGCAACTGCTCACATTCCATGGTCTCCATGTATTTCTGTTTACTGCTAATAAAGAACTGAAAAGAAGCTCTCTGAGTGTTTGGTTTCACGCAGCAGTTAGCCAAATGAGCTATTTGAAGTCTTCCTCATGAGGGGGTGTGGGTGGGGGAGCAGCACCAAATTTTGTCCTTGCACGCGGGGTGCCATAGTACCAAAGTCCACCCTTGTTCACATGCTTTTTGGTCGTATATGCAAGATATAAAGGTAAAGGTAAAGGGACCCCTGACCATTAGGTCCAGTCGCGAACGACTCTGGGGTTGCGGTGCTCATCTCGCTTTATTGGCCGAGGGAGCCGGCGTACAGCTTCTGGGTCATGTGGCCAGCATGACTAAGCCGCTTGTGGCGAACCAGTGCAGCGCACGGAAACGCCGTTTACCTTCCTGCTTGCACTTTGACCTGCTTTCGAACTGCTAGGTTGGCAGGAGCAGGGACAGAGCGACGGGAGCTCACCCTGTCGCGGGGATTCGAACCACCAACCTTCTGATCGGCAAGTCCTAGGCTCTGTGGTTTAACTCACAGTGCCACCTGCGTCTCATGCAAGATATACATTAAACAAAAACCAGTAACATTTGCACTAGTGCAGCAGGATCCCGCCCCCCCTCCTCTGACCCTGCGTGCCCTGCACTGTGAAAAACCCACAAGAGATTTAGAGGGGCATGTAAACAAGGAGAGGAGGGCAGGATAATGTTCTGCTGCACAAGGAGAAAAAGGTAACTTCCTCTCTTTGCACAGCTGCAACCATGCAATAAGAAGTGTTTCCCCTCCAGTCCATGGCAGATGTACAGCGGAAGAGAAGAAACTGCACCAAGGGAGCGTTCAGTGTGATTTGCACGACAGGTTCCATGAAGCTGAGGAAGAGAAGCGCAGCTTTTCGTCACAAGGTGCCCTGAGGGTGCTCTCTTGTTTGAGGGAAGAGGGGGGTACAAGGTCTGGGAAGACGTAGGAATGCACGGTGGCGCAATAGCAAAATTTGAAATGTGAGGGCTTATCGTGACCAAGGTTATTTTGTGACCAAGGGCTGTTTCTCCTTTAATAGTTGGGTAGTAGAAGAAGTGGAAAATCTTGCCTTCTATACAACTATTAAAAGTGAAGGAGCCCTGTGTCCTCTTTGTCACCTGACCACCTGATAGTCCTCTCCTGCGTCCTTAGCTATTGCACCCCCCCATGAAAAGTCCTTAATTGCAGGCAGCTGTGTTGCTCTATCTATATCTTCCACAAAACACACCCATTATTGCCTGATGGTCATAGAATACTGACCTAGCGAAGGGTGATGTAGTGGCTGCAGAGAATGCAAGTTCACATCTCTGATCAGCTGTGAAATTCATGTTGCTTGTAATTAACATTTATAGGAATATATATATATGCACATGTCAGGGGTTCAGGAGCAGAGGCAAGGGCAAGGGAGGAAACAGAGAGCGAGGGGGAGGAGGCAGAAGAAAAGATGAGTGATGACGACGACCCGAGATCTCCGAGTCTTTCCAGTGAATCAGAAGATTCACAGAAAGGAGCACCAGTGGCCAGGGCAAGGGGGGAGCCTAGGGGGACACCCCAGGAAGATAGAGCCAGAGGGGACTCAGAGGAGAGCAGTTGGAAATCGGGACCAGCGTCACAGCCAGAGAGCAGGGAAGAGGAAGAGCGCCAGAGATCAAGCGCTGGCAGCTCGCAACAGGGGGGAGGGCACGAGTCAGGAGTGGCCACACCTCCATCGGGGAGCGAAGAAACGGTCAGACGGAAAGTGGAAGGTTGGGCGCGCGCGCCAAGTTCAAATGCACAGGAAAGTGACGCAGTAGGCAGCCAGGAAAGGGAGCCAGGTCCTAAAGCCCGGCGCAAGGAGGCAGGGAGTTCCGGGGGGTCGGCGTCAGAAGAATCCCGGAAGGAAGAGACCCCGGGGGGCAGAGGGACCCAGAGGAGAACAGTCAGGCGGAAAAGGTGGAGCAGGGCTAGGATATTAAGTTGGTGCACAAGGGGCGGAGACTCAGACGGAGCTTCGCCGATCTAGCCATTAGACGTAGAGTTGCACGCAGCAGCTTGAGAATGGAAACTGTAACTCAATAAAGACTTTTACTTAATGACCGCTGGCTAGCGTGATCCTCGGTGAGCTAGGATCTTGAAGCAGCTCTGACAGTAAGCTCCGTCTCCTTGTTGTGGGCATCTACAGCCTCGAGGAGAGGAGAGAAGCAGGTGCCTGCTAGCTAGCTCACGAACGGCAGACAACATGACGGCTGAGCAGCAGATAGAGGAACTCAGAAAAGCAGTGTCACAACTGAATGCCGAGGCTCTCGCATCCAGGAAGAGAGAGGAGGAGGCAGCTGCCGCCTGCAGGGATCTCCAGGTCAGGTTGGACATGCTTACGAAGCAAGGGCAACTGACACCCAAACAGGAGGGAATTGGGTTGGCGAGACGAACAGGCGGTCTGGTCTCTCACTTCGATGGGAACCTGCAGCAGTACCCCAACTTTAGAGCAGATGTAATGTGCGCACTGGAACTGCTGAAAAAAGACTTTAGAGATGAGCAAGAGAAAGTGGGGTTCATCATGTCCCATTTGCATGGGGAAGCTAAAGCATGGCTGCGCAATTTGTGGAGGGATAAGGATCCGGCGCTCCAAAATGCGGATGCCTTTATTAAAGCGATGGATGGGTGTTTTTTATCAAGCATTGACGTGGATCTTGCTCGGCAGCAGATACATGGACTGAAACAAGGGAGGGCCAGCGTAAGGCAGTATCATGCCCGCTTTTTCGCTTTGGTCAGTGCTCTGGAATGGGACAGGGATTCGGCTCCTGTAAGAGACCTGTTTTGGGAGGGATTGCACGGCTCTGTTAAAGATGAAATTGCCAGGGGGGAGAGACCCCGGACCACGCAGGAGATCGTTCAGAGGGCGCTAGCCGTGGGGGTGCGGCTGGAAGAACGTCCGTGGAGCAGGGACGAAGGGCGTGGAGGGCGCGAACCAGCCAGGGGCTCCTCCTTCCTTCCCAGAGAAGCAGCGCGTGCGCAATCCACGCCTCCGCCAGGAGGAGGGGTGGAACCTATGGAGGTTGGAAGTGCAAGGGCTCAGTCAGCAGCCAGAGCCCTAGCACCGACAACAGTGAAAGCGAAGCCTCCTAGAGGGAACAGGAAGTGTTACATCTGCGAGGATCCAGGGCATATGGCGAAAGAGTGTCCCCGGAGGCTCCACAAGCACACTGCAGCCTCAGCAATGGTAACTGCAGCAACGCAACAAGGAGGACCACAGCAGGGAAACGACGATGTCTGGCTGGAGGAAGAGGCACTGGGGCCCAGCCAGACGTGTCAGTGAAGAAGTCCCCGGAGATTTCACAGCCCATGGACCCCCTCCCGCCCAAACCAGTAGTGAGGCTCACCGCATCGCTCCAGCTGCCCAATGGAATCACCATGGACGTGCCGCTCACCATTGACTCGGGAAGCAATGCGGACTTTATAGGGCAGGACTTTGTAGACCGGCACGCTGTACAGTTGCTGCCGGCCACGCTGCCCCTGCAGGTGGTCACGGTGGATGGCAGAGAGCTGCTAGGGGGGCAAGTGGTGAAGCAGACGCCACCAATGGTGATGCGCCTTGGGAATCACAGGGAAATCATCAGCTTCAACGTCACTCAACTATCGGACACGCCCATTGTATTGGGCATGAGTTGGCTGGACAAGCACAGCCCAACGCTGGCTTGGTACCAGAGGCAGCTGACCTTCGGCTCTTCCTTTTGTGCTGAACACTGCATCGTGCCCCGGCAGGAAGGAGAGGAAGAGGAGTCACAGCTGATGCTAGGCACGCTGCAAGCGATTCCCCACAAGTACGCAGAATTTTTGGAGGTTTTCTGCGAGAAGGAGGCAGACAGGCTACCCCCCCACAGACCATATGACTGCAAAATTGACCTGCTGCCGGGGGCGGCGCTGCCCAAAGGGAAGCTGTATTCCATGTCTGAGGACGAACTGCAGGAACTCAAAGAGTTCATAGATCATAATTTGGAGCGCGGTTTCATCCGGGAGTCCAAGGCAGCGGGGGGCAGTCCTGTATTCTTTGTTAAGAAGCGGGACACGCCCCAAAAAAGACTTGTGGTGGACTATCGCATCTTAAACAGTGTGACCAAGCCATCGGACTTCCCCATGCCCCGAATCGACGACCTCCTCGCAAAGGTACGGAAGGGCAGCGTGTTCACCAAGTTAGACCTGCGAGGGGCGTACAACCTCATTCGCATGCGGGAAGGAGATGAGTGGAAGACAGCCATGTTCACGCCTCTGGGCACCTACGAATATAGAGTTATGCCTTTTGGATTGCAAAATGGCTCCCACGTTTTTCAAGCGTTCATGCATCACGTGTTGGCGGGGCTCCTCTACAAGACGTGCGTCTGTTTCTTAGATGACATCCTGATCTTTTCGGAATCGCAGCAGGAGCATGACAGACACGTCAAAGAAGTGCTAAGCAGGCTACAGCAGCATAGGCTCTACGCCAAGCTGGAGAAGTGCCAATTCGACGTGACGGAGGTGGATTTTCTGGGCTACAAGTTGTCTGACAAGGGGCTCGCCATGGACAGCGCCAAGGTTCGAGCGGTGTTGGACTGGAAGAGCCCACGCAACCGGAAGGAGGTCCAACGGTTTGTCGGCTTCGCGAACTTCTATCGCAAGTTTATCAAAGGCTTCGCTATGCAGACAGCGGCCATCACGGACACGCTTAGCTCCAAGAAAAAGAAGTTCATCTGGACAGAGCAGGCGGAGCAGTCCTTTCAGGCACTCAAGCGTCTCTTCGCGTCGGAAGAGCAGCTGCTGCATGTCGACCCCAGCAGGCCGATGAGGGTGGAGACAGACGCCTCGGACAGAGCCGTGGGAGCAGTCCTGCTGCAGAAAGACCCGCAGGGGGTTTGGCGGCCGGGAGCGTTTTACTCCAGGAAGCTCAGCAAGTCCGAACAGAACTACACCATCTGGGACAGGGAGTTGCTGGCCATTCATGCAGCATTCAAAGCATGGAGGCACTTCCTGATCGGCGCCAAGCACACGGTGCAGGTCTGCACGGACCACAAGAATCTGGAGCACTGGCGCACGGCACAGTTCTTGAACCAAAGGCAGATACGTTGGGCTGAGTTCTTTGCGAACTTCAACTTCCGAATTGAGTATGTCCCGGGGGACACCAACATCATGGCGGACGCTCTCTCTCGTAAGCCACAATATCTGGAGGACGCCAAGCCAGCGGCCGCCATGCACATCTTCGCACCAACAGTGTGGGCGTGCGCTGCGGCAACAGTGGACCTGGAGGCGGTGCGACGAGCGTTGCAGGATGACTCCTTCGCGCAAGCAAAGATGGCAGAGGTGCACAGGGGCACGGCAGCGACCGACGAGTTCCAGCTGAGAGATGGATTGCTCATTCGTAAAGGGGCCATCTACGTGCCGGGAGACAAACTTTGCGCCAAGGTACTGCAGCAGCTGCACGACGCGCCCACTGCCGGGCACTTTGGCAAGGAGAAGACGGTGGAATTAGTCGCCAGGGACTTCTGGTGGCCCGGAATGAGAGGGGAGGTCGCGGACTACGTGGCGAGGTGCGACACCTGCCAGAGGGCCAAACCGGTGCACAAACCGCCGGCCGGACTGTTGGAACCGCTGCAAACTCCGGTCGAACCATGGGAGAGAGTGGCCCTGGACTTTGTCACGGATCTGCCCAGCTCGAGGGGAAAGACGGCCGTGCTGGTGGTGGTGGACTTGTTCTCCAAGATGGCACATTTCATTCCGTGTGCCAAGGTGGCCACGGCGGAGCAAACCGCCAAACTGTTCATAGACCACGTGTTCAAGGTTCACGGTCTGCCACGGTCTATTCTGTCCGACCGGGGGCGACAGTTCATCTCGAATTTCTGGCAGAAGCTGATGGGCTTCCTGAACGTCAAGATCAACCTGGCGTCGGCGAGACACCCGCAGACCAACGGGCAGGCGGAGCGGGTCAATGCCATCATGCAGCAGTACCTGAGATGTTATGCGAATCAACAGCCTGCGACGTGGGTGGATTACCTGCCGCTCGCCGAGTTTGCCTACAACAACACGAAGCACGTGTCCACGGGGGTCACGCCGTTCTTCGCCAACAACGGGAGGCACCCCAGAACCTTCCCGGGACTGGAAAGAATGGGGGAGGGGGAGCCTCAGACAGCAGATGTGTTCGCGTCGGAGTTGCAGGAGGTCCACGATCAGCTGCGGCGGCACCTGGTGCTGGCCAAACATGCATACAAGGTGCAAGCGGACAAACACAGAAGGGTTGGCGAAGAGATCCATGTGGGAGACTGGGTCTGGTTAGCAGCCCACGCAGTGCCGGCCAGGTCGTTGGCCAAGAAGAAGCTGGGGCATAAGCAACTGGGGCCCTACCAAGTCGAAGAGCAGGTCAACCCGGTGGCTTTCAGGCTGGCGCTTCCGGAGGGTTCCAGAATGCATCCGGTGTTCCACAGATCGGTGCTCACTCCCTACAAGGCGCCGCACAGGTTTCAGGAACCCGGAACGGCACCGAGTCCGCTCAGAGAAGGAACCGGGCACGCGGGAGTGGCACAGGAGGAACGCATCAACGAAGTCACGGAGATTTTGGACTCCAGATGGGGGGAAGAAGGGGTAGAATACCTTCTCGCCAAGGAGGGCACCCCGGCCAGTGCGAATAGCTGGGTGCCGGGCTACGCCTTGGACGAACCTCTGCTCAAAGACGAGTTTCATGCCCTCTTCCCACATAGACCAATGCCAGCAGACTTTTTCGACGACTGGCTTTTCACGCCCACGCTTTCTGCCAGCACGTTCCGGGGGTTCGACTCGGACGAGGACCCGATACGAGACGCCCGTTCCCCGGAGGGGTCACCCTCGGGATCTGCCTCAGAACCCTCGTATTGGTGGGACGATAGACCAGAGGAGCAGTGGCGCAGGAAGTGGCAGGAAGGTCCAGGACGAGCAACGCCGCCAGGAGGAAGTGAGGGAGAGACGGACATGGACGTTTTCGGGGACGACCCTGGTTTCGAGCACGGCGGCACAGAGATGGAAGCGGAGGTGACCGTCGTCGACGAGAGCAGGGAGGAAGAACCGGGAGACTTCAGATGGAGGCCCGCCACGGGAAGCGAACTGTATCCGACGTTCGTCCCTCTGACACAGCAGCACCCAGTTCCCGCACCGGAAGGAGGGGAGGGGGGAATGGGGGGCTTCGAGGGGGGGATGGATGTCAGGGGTTCAGGAGCAGAGGCAAGGGCAAGGGAGGAAACAGAGAGCGAGGGGGAGGAGGCAGAAGAAAAGATGAGTGATGACGACGACCCGAGATCTCCGAGTCTTTCCAGTGAATCAGAAGATTCACAGAAAGGAGCACCAGTGGCCAGGGCAAGGGGGGAGCCTAGGGGGACACCCCAGGAAGATAGAGCCAGAGGGGACTCAGAGGAGAGCAGTTGGAAATCGGGACCAGCGTCACAGCCAGAGAGCAGGGAAGAGGAAGAGCGCCAGAGATCAAGCGCTGGCAGCTCGCAACAGAGGGGAGGGCACGAGTCAGGAGTGGCCACACCTCCATCGGGGAGCGAAGAAACGGTCAGACGGAAAGTGGAAGGTTGGGCGCGCGCGCCAAGTTCAAATGCACAGGAAAGTGACGCAGTAGGCAGCCAGGAAAGGGAGCCAGGTCCTAAAGCCCGGCGCAAGGAGGCAGGGAGTTCCGGGGGGTCGGCGTCAGAAGAATCCCGGAAGGAAGAGACCCGGGGGGCAGAGGGACCCAGAGGAGAACAGTCAGGCGGAAAAGGTGGAGCAGGGCTAGGATATTAAGTTGGTGCACAAGGGGCGGAGACTCAGACGGAGCTTCGCCGATCTAGCCATTAGACGTAGAGTTGCACGCAGCAGCTTGAGAATGGAAACTGTAACTCAATAAAGACTTTTACTTAATGACCGCTGGCTAGCGTGATCCTCTGTGAGCTAGGATCTTGAAGCAGCTCTGACAGCACATATTTGTATGGCATAATTTGTATGTCTTGCTGGCTGCCTTGGAGGCGTTTGGTTGAAAGTGAAGTTAGAAGCATATGAATGAATGAGGTGGAGGGCTCAGTTCTTAGCATAGCAACGCATCCTGGGCTAATCCCTGGATGTTCCCTGAATTGAATGAAGCTCTGCGACTTTGAAAAGAGACACTCCCCAGTTTCATCTCTCACCAGGGCTGCAGGGTGAATTAGGGCAGGCAAGCAGCTTCCTTAAGAAGTTGTTCAGGTCTCCGTGGTGCAGCTTCAAATCTCGTGTATGAAGAGCTGAGCTGGCCATTTAAGCTTGGGAGACTTAAACTGCAGGACATGCACCTTCAGCTTCAGGGAGGGTGACTCTGTGAACCCCACTGGCAAAGCAGCCTGCCTTCACATTCATCTTAACAAGAATGTATTTTTAAAACGCATTAGAGAAGAGTGTTCCCCCACTTTTCCCCTTACAGGTAGTGCAGCTGCTAGAGCACGAGAACTCATAATCTCATGGTTGTGGGTTCGAGACACACATGGAACAAAAGATTCCTGCATTGCTGGGGGCTGGACTGGATGACCCTTGCGGTCCCTTCCAACTCTACAATTCTGTGAAAACGCTTTTCCCAAAAGAACATAAAAGCAGCCCAACCACTCCGTCTAAAGGCCTGCCTAGTTTAGCATCCCAAGCAACACGTAAGGGAAGTAGTCATCTCCTGCTGCTGTCTCCAGTAACTAGTATTCAGAGGGATTGTTGGCGGTCTGATCCTGGAGGTAGTGTGCTCCTATGGACGGAGCCTTATCTAATCCCCTTAAAAGTGGGAAAGAGTTGCAACTTGCTGCTTGCAGCGCAGGCTTTGCATGCAAGCGGTCCTGGGCTGAGTCCTGGCCACCTGCAGCTTGGTGCTTTATGCAAAAAAATAGGTTTCTGCCCCAAGGACCTTATAATAGACTATATCATTGATTACAGTCCTTGGCAACAGTTAAGCAGGTGAGAAACTGTCCAGCATTATGTCAGAGGGGTGTACCTTCTTCATGCAAGGTCTGTGCTTTAGCACTGAGCTGTTCCATTCATCTCTAGCTGGACATCGTAAAACATATGGAAACTTGCATAACCAAATGCTTTAGATGTCCTCTATGGACGTGGGTGGCGCTGTGGGTTAAACCACAGAGCCTAGGACTTGCTGATCAGAAGGTCGGCGGTTCGAATTGCCGCGACGGGGTGAGCTCCCATTGTTCAGTCCCTGCTCCTGCCAACCTAGCAATTCGAAAGCACATCAAAGTGCAAGTAGATAAATAGGTACCGCTCCGGCGGAAAGGTAAATGGCTTTTCTGTGTGCTGCTCTGGTTCACCAGAAGCGCCTTAGTCATGCTGGCCACATGACCCGGAAGCTGTACGCCGGCTTCCTCGGCCAATAAAGCGAGATGAGCACTGCAACCCCAGAGTCGGTCATGACTGGACCTAATGGTCAGGGGTCCCTTTACCTTTACCTATGCAGACACATAATGTATGTACACATTCTCTCTCTCTCTCTCTCTCTCTCTCTCTCTCTCTCTCTCTCATTCCACTTGGGTAAATGAGCATGTCTTGTATTTGTATGATGGTACAGTGTTTTGTCATTGTGCTAGCCTCCAGATTCCGGTGGCAGATTCTGGGAAGAGCTCTCAATTCACCCTGACTTCAATGCAAACCTTCCTAGCGACAGAAGGCCCCAAGCAGCGCACGCTCCTACAATGCACTTGATTGGATTGGGAGGGGAAGCATCAGAACCCTTCCCAATGCCTGCAAGGTGGATTCCTCCATCAACAAGAAGGCACGATGACATTGATATGGAACTCAGCAGCGATGCCCAAAGAGCAAACGGAAGTCTCTCTACAGGGACGACAACCAACCTGCCTGGAATAATTCCAAGGGGCTCTGAGCTTCCGAAAGACTCGGAGGTGGAAATTCAGGGGCTGGTGCCTGACCTCGCCTTGCTCATGGATGTGGAGCCTTCGGGAGCTGTGGGACTCTCGCCAACTTCACCTGTGGCTCCTTTGCCGCAACCTCTGGATGGCGACATTGTTATGCTTGACGAAACAGTTGTCAGGAAGTCAAAGGACATCCCGATTCTAGAGCGGGTTGGGGAGACGCTACGGCAAAAGAAACTGCGCACCCCCCAGACTTGAGGTAGCAGAATGGGCTCTTGTTTGCTGCGATGTGTAACAAATAGGAAGTGTGGGCAGGGCAGTGGCAGAAGCAAATTCTCTGTCTGGGCACTACCTCTTCTCTGTTGTCCTCCTTGCATACCTTCTCTCACTGGAGGCTGGTGAATCAGGGCGAGTGCCACTGTCCTATCTACCTCTGTCCGCCCTCAGCCCACCGGACTGGCCTGCATTCTTGCAACCAAGTCCAGAAGGGTGGCCCTAGGTGTTGGCTTCTTCCTCCTTAGTAACATGTTGCCCATGTAGAGCTCAGCAGGTAGCAGGATGGGCACAAAACTAGAGTTTGTTGGCAATGGCTGCCGTTGGGTCTGCCTATTGTTGACTCTGGCTCCTACTACTGTTGTCTTCCTCCTGCCCTACCAGTCTGAATGGGGTCCAGCCACCATTGCCTTGCAGAAAGACCTAGGAGAAGACATGGGAGCTCCTTGTGGTGGAACCCAATGGGTTTCTCCTTCTGCCAGTCCATTCAGCCCAGGAACTCTCTGGCTTAGGTGGCAAGCAAAAAAATGGAAAGAGACAGACAGACAGAGTACTGCAGGGCGGAAAAGGGGAAGTGTTTTTGATTAGGTCTAAATGCTTTCCGACTGAAGTCTTCCCCAAGGGCATAAGCACATGAAGAATCTGACATATAACATCTACCACTGATTAGTTTTGTTGGGTGACCAAGATTCTGGTACTGCGAGGTAGAAAATGCTCTCCTTCTCCACACTGTGTTTAACATGTTCCTCTGTCATCCGTTTTCTAAGCCCTTAGCTGATTTAGCTTATCCTCATACGCAGTGCTTTTTCCCCTTAAAAATAAATAAATGTTTAGGGGTACTGTCATTTTGACTCAAGAAAACCACCATTTTATAGTTCAAATTGGGGGAAATAAATACAGTAAATTGACAAAAGTACAAAGATTCACAAAACGTTTAGGGGTATGCTCCTGCCTGCATCCCCCAGAAGAAAGACGCTGCTCATACGGAAGGTGCTCTATTTTATTTATCTATTTACTTTCACACGCATGCATAACCCACCCTCTTCCCATCATGGAACCCAAGGCAGGATGTAACAGGTTCCGAAAGTGGTCATCCATCCACACACTGACCCAAACACGCTTGGCTTCAACAAAGAGGTGGACCTTCGGAGCATACCTTGGGACACTCCCTGGCAGCTTAGACACGGTGATTTATGCAAAAGGTCCTGGGTTCTGTCCTAAGCATATGTAGGGATGGGGGAAAGGATCTCACCTGAAATCCTATCGAGCTGCTGCCAATAGGTGTAGACCAGGGGTCAGCAAACTTTTTCAGCAGGGGGGCCAGTCCACTGTCCCTCAGACCTTGTGGGGGGCCGGACTATATTTTGAAAAAATATATGAACGAATTCCTATGCCCCACAAATAACCCAGAGATGCATTTTAAATAAAAGGACACATTCTACTCATGTAAAAACATGCTGATTCCCAAGCCATCCGCGGGCCAGATTTAGAAGGCAATTGGGTCAGATCTGGCCCCCGGGCCTTAGTTTGCCTACCCATGGTGTAGACCTATTGAGCCAGACAGACCAATAGCCAGACTTGGGTAAAAGCATCTTCCTGCGTTCATTGTTTCTGTTGCCCTGTTCTAGCCCTGTCCACCTGCAATCTTACTATGAGAAGCACCCAAGTCCCACATAGTTTAATGCTTTAGTTTTGTGGAGATTGCGTGGCTGGGAATGTCTCACTAATGTTTCCTTCCAATTCTGCAGTGATGCTGAAATGAATCACCTGGCTACCTTGCGTACTTTTCTGCTCTCTCTCTCTCTCTGCTGGGTATATATGGATTTTCGCAGTTTCTCAAATAAGCATGTCTTAAAATGGCACCAGTGAAATAAAACATACGTTGGGAAAGAAGAAAGCTGTCACTCAAGGGTTGTTGTTTTTTGTTTGTCCCCTCTTAAACTAAAGACTCGTCCACAATTTATTTCGTTCCGTGAGTTCTAGTCAAGGGTCTGAGAGACCTTTGCCCACCCCACCCCCCGAACACCCACCGTTTACTACTGAATCGGAACAAATGCCGATCGGGTTTTCTGTGGATTGACATTTGTTCCAATTCAGCAGTAAACAGTGGGTTTTCCTGGTGAAAATGCAGGACAAAAGGAAAGCTTCTCTAGACCGTGTGACTAGAAAGCACCAATGAAAGTGTGGATGAGTTGAACAGATCTATGCCCTCCAATGTTAATGTTACTTTGACATGATGCAGGGATTCAAATAAGGCATTTTGTCCCCGGGTTGGCATGCAGGCGTCCAGAAGACAAGGGGTCAACAGCCCCCACACAACCTAGGAGAAGGTCACGTGGTCCAAACTGCAGTGGCAGGCAGCACCCCAAGCCTCTTCCTCCAGTTGCTCTCCCTACCACACCTAGGCAGATCAGCTTATCAACTTCCTCCTTCCCCGATTTCCACAGATTATTCTCAGCGGTTTTTATCTGATTCTCCCTGCCTGTTTTTCTTCTGCAAGTTCTTTGTTGTCGTTTGAAGCCTTCCTCAGTTCTTTCATTCCTCTCTGTTCCCCTCCAATGGTGCCATGGGTGTGTTTTGAGCTGACAAAACAATCAAAGCTAAACAGTGGTCATGTGCAAAATTTGGCAACTGGAATGGTGATGTGGCACCATGGTCAACCTGGCTTCGATGTCTTTCAAGGGCTCTTGCTTATTTGGTGAGGAGGACTTGAAAGCCTTTTTTGCGTCACAAAGGGCAAGAAACAAGTGATTCCTCCTTTCATAAGAGGGATGCTGAAGAGCAACAGGGCTTAGTGAGCTGGGAAGAGTCTATGGCAGAGAGAAGTCTAGAATCAGAGGCAGAAGTTGAAGCAGCGGGGGGGGGGGGGAAGGCAAGATAAGTCAAGAGGCAAAGATAAGTCAGGCTGGTGAAGAGCAATGGGTGTCTCCCTTCCTGTTGCAAAAAGCTCCCCTCCCTGGTTGTTTCCCAGAACCAGAAGAGGCATGAAAAGGGTGGAGGAGATGATGCACACACACAGTCTCCAATTGCTTGGAAGAAACCCTGGAGAGCTGGGGAACTTCAGTCTCAACAACTGCTCCATGGGGGCAAGGCCTATTGAGGAGGAATTGCCACGCTCATTAGGCCTGACAAATGGTGTTTTTGCTGATAAAGAGTTAACTCCACTTGCACAGTGTGATTTACTGCTGGCTTGCTACTGACACGAGCCGTCCCACCTACATCATCAAATTGTTTTAAGAAATCCAAAATGGCAGAGAAAAAAGCTTAGTTTTTTAATATTATTTTTCCAACAACTCACTCAGAACTGAAATAAAAGCTAAACCCCACCCTTCTCCAAGCCCACTCCCCCCCTTTTCCTCCCTGGTCTTTTTTTTGGGGGGGGGCTTTAAGTACAAATCCCAACATGCAGTTCAGCTGCCACAATGCAACACCATCCCTACCTATAGAAATTTCGAGGTCAGGTGCAAGTAGTTAAGGTTATAATTATGGGTGGTGACTGGTGAGACCACAGAACACTGAAGGCTACTGGAGACAGGATGACATCTGTGGAAGAAAAGAAGCGGAAGAGGAGGAAGAGGAGAAAAATTTACCAAAGTGGGAATTTTATGGCAGGTACGGGGATGGAGGGAACTGGTATCAATACCTGTTCTGATTTTGCAACTGTCCTAATTCACTTGAGCTAAAAGTTAGTCCCCATAAGGTCAACAGCTTGTTGCAAGTAATGTGTAGCTATTTGGGTTATAAAGCTGTAATCCTTTGCATTTGGAGTATCTCATATGGAATTTGATGAGCATAGGCCTAGGATCAGACAGTAACTCTATTTTTCTTCTTCTTCTCAGCAGTATTAAACAGATGGAGAAAGAATCGTTAAAAAAAATAATAATAGCTCATGGTAACTTTTTTGGGGTGGAGTCTTTTGATAGCATTGCCAGTTTGTATAGAACCAAATGGAAAAGCATGCATTTTGGAAAGCCAGTCTCACGTGGCATATTGGTACAACAAATAAGACAGAGCTCAAATTTTGCTCTGTGTGCTGCTCCAAAGTAAAAAAATAAAATAAAAAATAGTTGGTGTGAATTTTACCTTCTGTGTGTTCAGTTCAGCCTCTGTGTCAAAGAGCAGTGATCCTCAAAACTGTTTTTAAAAACTTGATGGCCCTTTACCATTAAGGTCCCAGGGTCAGTTACAACAATAAACTATAGAGTTCTAAAACAAATATATCAGGACCATAAAGCAAGAAACACGTAAAAACAGATCCACTTATAGAAACAGCTGAAAATGTTTCTAATACAAACCTCTCAGGTGATGTTCCATACCACATTTGCTTAAATTCGTGTCAGGAGATTGAGAAAGAAAAAGGGAGGCCAAACACAGCCGCTCACTGGTTTAAGAGCTGATTTCCCCCCCTAACCAAACACTTTCCCCTTCTTCTGTAGTAGATTCATGTGATCTTCGGAATCCAGGGGGGAAATCTGATGAGATAGAGCGATTAGCTCACAAGTACATGGTAAGATTTCCACTTTAAAATGCTGATTTGAAAAAGCAAAACTTAGCAAGGAGTGGCCTCCCCTGGCCTAGGGATGGCTTTGATCGCACTGGTAAGCTCTGCTGAGCCTTGTGGCTGGGATGAAGCAGCTGAAGTTGAGTCACCTGTGAAATGTGAGGTGGGAACGGCTGCAGGTGATGAGGCAAGACCCCAAGAGCTGCTTGAGGTAACATGGAATCCTCTCACCAGGCCTTAGAGCTGATATTGTGCACCCCTCTTAATCCTTGACAAAGTTTAAAAATTTGCTTGTGCCTGTGCACGTTCCATTTATTTATTTCTACACCAGTTTTACACCTGAGCTCCAAGTGACATATATGGGTCTGACCCCCCCCCCACTTCCCATTTTATCCCCCTGAGGTGGGTTGGGCTGCGAGACAGTGGCCTGGCCCAGGGGGGGCACCCAGTGAGTTTCAGGGTCAAGCTGGGATTTGAACCCTTGTCTCGCAAATCCTAGGCTGTGCACACGTTGCTGATTTAAAATGCAAACTCTTTCTCAGTTTGGATTGAAAGTGGTTTTGGGGGGAAACACATCAAAACATGGCATTTCATTAAAAAAAAATGACAAGATAGGTGTAGGATATGGATTGCATACAATTTTTCACAAAACAGCAGCAGGCAGGGCCTGGATGTAAACAAGAGGGTGTACAAACCCATAGGCTGTGTTCAGACGTGAGGATTATTGCGTTGGTTTTCCTAGGCATAGTCCCAATTTATTACACCCTGTCGCATTATGGAACACAGGCTTTTTGCTTGAAATACCGCCATGTTGCACTAAAATTCACTTGTGGCAGTGTCTGTGGCGCAGCACTTGATTGCCACCCTTTAAACACACACATGCTTCTTTCCACCCATGAAAATGGCGGGAAGGAGCGACTTGCCTGTGGGAAGTCTACGAACTGACAGAAGCAGAGCCACACTCGGCTCACCTGTGCTTCCCAGTTGCTGGTAGCCATCATAGTAGGTCCGCAACTCATCTGAAACCTGGGAGAGCCACTGCCAATCTGTGTGGGCAGTACTGAGTTAGATGGGCCGATGTTACAAGGCAGCTTCCTTGTGTTTCCTAAATTTTCCTGAAGAATAATTGCATCATCTTCTTTGGCGATCACTCGTAGCCGAGTAAGATTGTCTTTCATGAAAACGGTCTTAACAGTGAGTTCGTAAGTGACACTGGAGGCCAATTCGGGATCCACACGTCCTTCCACAGTGGGGACATAGGTTTCCAGGTGGGAGTTGATCATGGTGAGGGTTTGCCAAGCATGCCTTCCTCTTAGCACATTTCTTCCTTTCATCCTGAGTTTGAGTGTCTTCAAAGCCCATGACACCTTTGGTAAAGGCTGTTCTCCAACTGGAGCACTTGCAGGTCAGTTTCCCCCTAGTTATCAGTGCTTATACTACATTTTTGTTTAAAAAATTGCCTTTGACAGCATCTTTAAACCTCTTTTGTTGTCCACCGGTATTTCGGTATTGCATCATGCATGGGTAGGAACTGTGCAACAACGGTGACTCCACATTGCTCCAAATGGCAAACTACTATGCCTGTTTGTTTAAATCTGGGCAAAGTGAATAGTTTTCAGGTGTCGAATGGGAAACTTGAGGAAGACCGTTTAGTGTGTTTGGCAGTGGGAAGTTTTTGGGAAGCTAAGGTTGCGGGCAGCAGGATTGAAGTGTTTTAAGAATATTAAATGAAATCCCCTTGTATTCACCAGCTGTTCTCTTTCACAGCAAAAGTGTACTGTTGAGTACAGCAGTGAATCTGAATCAGATACCGACATGGAGGTAATATATAGATACAAAGTTTTATCCATCCAAAAGCTATACAGTGGTACCTCGGGTTACATACACTTCAGATTACAGACTCCGCTAACCCAGAAATATTACCTCAGGTTAAGAACTTTGCTTCGGGATGAGGACAGAAATCATGCTCCGGCAGCGTGGCGGTAGCAGCGGGAGGCCCCATTAGCTAAAGTGGTGCTTCAGGTTAAGAACGGTTTCAGGTTAAGAATGGACCTCTGGAACGAATTAAGTACTTAACCTGAGGTACCACTGTATAAGTTTAATTGCAACACAATCCCAACCATTTCTAGTCAAATTTAAGTCCTATTGAATTCAATTTACTCCCAAGTAAGGCTTTCCCTTTGAAAGCCTTGTGTGGTGATGAAGTTGTTCCAGTAAATTTAGTGTGTGTGTGTGTGTGTGTGTGTGTGTATGTATATATATAAAAATAGGGTACACCCTATGATAGATATATATTTAATAGAAGTTGCTCAACACTTTTAACACTTAAAGATGTAGCACGTTGTTAGGAGAAGAGCACCCTGTAGGGTTGTGGGCATTCAACAAAGCCCAACTTGGAGTGAATGCATTGAAATTAATGAGTGTAAGTTAACCATGTCCATTCATTTCAATGGGTCTACTCTCAATAGGACTAGCGCTTCAAAGAAGGTAGATGGTGCACATGCAGGCACACAAAGACATAGACCAGGGGTAGGCATCCTAAGGCCCATGGGCCACAAGCGGCCTGTTGTTGTTGTTTAGTCATTTAGTCGTGTCCGACTCTTCGTGACCCCATGGACCAGAGAACGCCAGGCACTTCTGTCTTCCACTGCCTCCCGCAGTTTGGTCAAACTCATGCTGGTAGCTTCGAGAACACTATCCAACCATCTCGCCCTCTGTTGTCCCCTTCTCCTTGTGCCCTCCATCTTTCCCAACATCAGGGTCTTTTCCAGGGAGTCTTCTCTTCTCATGAGGTGGCCAAAGTATTGGAGCCTCAGCTTCACGATCTGTCCTTCCAGTGAGCACTCAGGGCTGATTTCCTTCAGAATGGATAGGTTTGATCTTCTTGCAGTCCATGGGACTCTCAAGTGTCTCCTCCAGCACCATCATACAAAAGCATCAATTCTTCAGCGATCAGCCTTCTTTATGGTCCAGCTTTCACTTCCATACATCACTACTGGGAAAACCATAGTTTTTACTATACGGACCTTTGTTGGCAAGGTGATGTCTCTACTTTTTAAGATGCTGTCTAGATTTGTCATTGCTTTTCTCCCAAGAAGCAGGCGTCTTTTAATTTTGTGGCTGCTGTCATCATCTGCAGTGATCATGGAGCCCAAGAAAGTAAAATCTCTCACTGCCTCCATTTCTTCCCCTTCTATTTGCCAGGAGGTGATGGGACCAGTGGCCATGATCTTCGTTTTTTTGATGTTGAGCTTCAGACCATATTTTGCACTCTCCTCTTTCACTCTCAATAAAAGTTTTTTTAATTCCTCCTCACTTTCTGCCATCAAGGTTGTGTCATCTGCATATCTGAGGTTGTTGATATTTCTTCCAGCAATCTTAATTCCGGCTAGGGATTCATCCAGCCCAGCCTTTCGCATGATGAATTCTGCATATAAGTTAAATAAGCAGGGAGACAATATACAGCCTTGTTGTACTCCTTTCCCAATTTTGAACCAATCAGTTGTTCCATATCTAGTTCTAACAAGCGGCCTACAGGGGTCATTTAACCGGCCCACGAGCCACCCCCAAACTGAGCCATCCTCTCGGCGAGTCCCCGCGCACTGAGCTAAACCAGCACAGCGCCTCGCTTCCGCAGTGCTGAAAATCGCGTCTGCGCAGATGCCGAAAATTGCGGGCGTGGGCACTCACGATCCAGCCCATGGAGGGATCTCCGCTGGAGTGAACCGGCCCAGGCGAGGTAAACCTTGCTGACCCCTGACATAGACATACACAGTTTGGGTTGTCGAGTCCTAGGCTTTGGCTCCTGAGACTCTGATTTTCTGCTCAGGACAGGAAGTTTAAATGTCATGTTCATCTATAAGACCACCTCCTTCCTTTGAATTTTGGGTCTAGGAGTTTTGCAGTAGTATTTTAAAATGTGACTTTAAAAAAAATACCCTAAAACAGAGAACATTCCCCCCCTGCCCCCCAAAATGAAAATTTGTAGCATTCTCCCCACCCTGCAGCCAAAACCCCAAAGAACCCTGTTATTTCCACCTGCAGAATGTTGTTTGGTTTCATCCCCATTCAACTGGGCCACATCCCTTGCTTTTTGCATCCGTTTTCTCTCTCTTAAGAGTTGGCAACCCTATGGCATCATGAGGTACCATCTTGTGGCATCATCACACCCAGCCCTCTGAGCGTCCAGCTTTGCAGTGCGAGAGACTTGGCACCAATACTAGATTATTAGTATCATTAGTCATTAGTTGCTTTTCTAAAAAAAAAAAAAAAGTGACCCAAAGTGACTTATAAATGCTTAGCAACCTGAAACAACTTATTTCATCTCAACGTTGCAGGAGGCTCCTCTTGGTCACGCAGATGAATTCTGATGCATTTATTTGCACCTTGTACTAGCAAACAATTGAGAAATAAGCTCTAAGCTCCAGGTCACAGAACTCTTCTGCCGAGTCTTTGCTCTGCTGGTTGAGCTGAATTAGGAATTCCTCCCCCCCCCCCACCCAGTGATAACATGGAAGCAGGTTAAGCACTTTGCCTGCCCCAGTGCCTGCTTGTTCCCTGGTACAGATTGCTCCTAACTATCTCCCAAAACACCTTATGGAAAGCAATTGATAAGTGGTTATCTTAAAAGGGCAGTATAATGGGTTTCCACCAGGCTATTAAATTACATTTTGCCTTTGGGCTCCAGAAAGTGAAGCTTTTAGCCAAGCGTTTTGTATCTTTGGGTTGCTGTGAATTTGGTTGTGTACTTAGATTGGCTAGCACTTATCTTCAAGGTTGCCGCTGGCCAATACACGTACACTATAGCAGAAAAGCAAATACAGTACTAAGCAGCAAAGGTCTCCCTTGAAAGCAGAGCACAGTCCAGGGGTCAGCAAACTTTTTCAGCAGGGGGCCAGTCCACTGTCCCTCAGACCTTGTGGGGGGCCGGACTATATTTTTTGGGGGGAGAAATGAACGAATTCCTATGCCCCACAAATAACCCAGAGATGCATTTTAAATAAAAGCACACATTCTACTCATGTAAAAACACGCTGATTCTCAGACCGTCCGCAGGGCAGCTTTAGAAGGTGATTGGGCCGAATCCAGCCCCTGGGCCTACCCATGGAATACAGAATTGGAGACAAGAGCCTGAATCCAGCTCAGGCTGCTACAGTTTGTGGAAGGGTCTTTTATGGCGTCTGCTTGTTGCATTGGGCTGCTGTTGGACATAGCCTGCCCTGCACTGAATTTGAATGCAATAAGGGATTTTGTTCTTTCAGCTAGCAATGCCATTGTAGTAGAGTATTTTAATGAACTGTTAGCTATGAAACATCTCATAATGATTTGCAGCATCAACTTTGTATCCGATGCAGATACAGGTGGAATCTAGACACATATCAAAAAATGCTGTGAAAATGCTATTAAAAAAGTTTTAAAATATATATTGAATTTGCATTTGGCTCATCATCTAGTGTCACTTTGGATAATGCACTTAAGATATATTTGTAGCTGTATAGTTGAGCACAGACAGGGATACAAATCTGCACTTTAAAGGGCTTGTTGGAAAAAGGAGGTATTCAGAGTACCTTATCAAGAGGTCAAAATCACTAGCTAAAGAATGCGAAAGTAGCGAATGTGTACCTTAAAGGTAAAGGGACCCTTGACCATTAGGTCCAGTTGTGGCCGACTCTGGGGTTGTGGCGCTCATCTCGCTTTATTGGCCGAGGGAGCCGGCGTACAGCTTCCGGGTCATGTGGCCAGCATGACTAAGCCGCTTCTGGTGAACCAGAGCAGCGCACGGAAACGCCGTTTACCTTCCCGCCGGAGTGGTACCTATTTATCTACTTGCACTTTGACGTGCTTTCGAACTGCTAGGTTGGCAGGAGCAGGGACCAAGCAATGGGAACTCACCCCATCACGGGGATTCAAACCGCCGACCTTCTGATCAGCAAGTCCTAGGCTCTGGTTTCACCCACAGCGCCACCCGCGTCCCATATGTGTACCTTAATGGTACCTTAATGCCCTTGCATCTGCAGTAGAGATAAGGCGCACTTGCGCCCCATGCCTAGATTTACCCCCATTCTAGATGGCAAGGGGAAGTGCAGACAAGTGCTGAAGAATGGCAAATCTTGCATCTTACAGAAACATTTTGAAAACACCCTCCCAAATTGTAAAACAGGGGCAATTATTTTGCTAGAGGCTGCTAGCTAAAACTCCAAACTGTTCCTGGTATATAGGGACAGCTGGGAGCACATGCACACAGTGAACCTGCATCGTTTGAATGTGCTAAGCTTTGAGCAGTCAGGCTTTAACCATGCGCTATATACACATCAGAAAGTCTCTTATCCAAAACAGGTGCTGCCCAAGAGTGCGCTTTTGGCAGGATCCCGGGAGAGAACAAAACTTCAAGTAAGTTTTTAGTATCTATTCTCTGCCCTCCAATGGAATTTTGCTTTGCCAGCTTTGGCACCACTCCACTTTCATGAATACATCTGCAGAATGTGCTTTCAAACAAAAATGCATTCAACAGGTGCCTGTACTATATTGTATTATTAAAGTGGGATACGTTCTTGCTTCCACCGTTAGGCTTAGATCAGGGTGGAATTTTTCCGAAGTTATCCAAGGTTGACTATTTAGTAGTAGTTCGTTCTCTGATTAATGCATCAGATTAATGCAACAGCTCTTTTATATCATTAACACGCAACGCAAAGCCACTAAGTGTGAATGTTTTAACCAGTTTGTTTAAAAAAACACAAGTTATCTCACAGGCTAGCAAATGAGCCACAGCTTAGTTTTCCAAAGCTTGGTTTCAGCTGCCCTTGCCCCGTGACTCTGCAGCATCTGGGTAGGGTGGCCAAACAAATCATGGTTAAACAAGACTGAACACAAAAGTCCTTGCACTGGCAGAACTTTTTTCGTTGGATATTGGTGCCACATATTGGGTTGTTTTAAGAAACCATTGTTAGCATTCTGAGCTGGTTTCAGATGTTGAAACAAACCACCTTAGCTTGGGCTAAACAAATCACAGCTTAAGCGTTATGTGCAAATCTGGGCTGTGCAACTTGATCCTGTCTCGTTTCAGAGACTCTTTCCCGAAAGTTGGCTGCTGAGAAGGAACTTTCCCTCTTGTTGAGTAAAGTCTTTTGCTGTGTCTGTTGCTTTAGTTCGTGGATCCTTATGATGGTGATGATGAAGAAATCTCAGGCAACTCCAACAGTGCTTTGGGCTCCCTTGAGTCCAGTAGGGTGATCTTTCTGAAGCATCTGAGCACGGAAGAGAGTGTTCTTTCAGAAGGCCCAGAACCCCTCTCTGCCTTCACACCCATGGAAATCCCTCTAGTTGTAACTCGTGAGGATGAACCTCAGCTGATTGAAGCAGCAGAAGTATTGCAGATGACCACAGAACCTTCCTGGTTTCCTGGGCCAGGTCATTCAAAGCGTGCTGTTCTCTCTGAAAAATCACCTTGTGGTTTTGTGCTACACCCGATGCTGGCCGATTGTGATAATCTGCGTGAACTTCTTAAGGTCAAGAGGAAGGAAGGGAGGGCTGTCCTAGACAGTGCTGGAGAAACGCCAAGGAAAATATTGCGGATGACTTGAGTTTGTGTAGCCTAACTGCAATCTACCTATGTCTGTGGGTGAAAATAATGCCTGTTGTTAAAATAAATTAGGTGGAGCCCACACGTGTGCAAGTCTTTTTAACATTTAAGCACTTCATTGTTCTTGCAAGGCCACATTATACAAAAAAGGTAATCGCAAAAGTTATGGAAAGTTAGGAACACGTAGCACTAAAAGAAGTTCATACTAGAAGACGATTTCTGTCTTATCAGTGAGGAAGCAGTGTTTGTGAGAACATTTTTATACTGTTTCTCCACGCTAGTCTTCACAATAATAGTGTTATGAACTGCTGGTTATTGGGATGTCAAGGGCAAACATGGCATGATTCTGTCCTGCCTGAAAGCAGGCCACACTATACACTGGTCATTATTTGAAGACCAAATGCTGGACTAGACAGCCTTGTTACATCAAACTAACCATCTTATGTCCTCATCCCCAACTGACTGCCTTGCTACTCCTGGCTTTGCTAGTGTCAGTTGCCTGGTAATAAAGGCAGTTTGGAAGATACCAAATCACAGAGAATTTACAAAGAACAATTGTTACCCCTTTAGTGCAGAAATCTCAGTAACACCCTACATTTCTTGCACCCCACTGAAATAGCAGTATTCACCAGCCCTTGTGCCAGAAGCAGCTGATGCCCCCTTTCCCACTTAACTGAGCTTTCTTCACCTTGCTAACTTGATGTGTGCAATAGGCCATAGTGTTGTTTTAAATTATTTTAGTGCAGTTTTATTATTGCGAGCCTCCCTGAAGGTGGCTCACAGATTATAGATAACAAAATAAATAGCTCTAGAAAAGCACCCCCCAATCTGTTGCCCTCCAGTTGTTTTTGACTACAACAATTCCCAACCATTGGTCTTGCTTACTGGGGTTGATGGGAATCCAACAAGAGTTGGAAGGCAAGCTTGTTCTAGAGCCTGTTTTGAAATACTTACTGTAAAAGCTGAATTGAAAGAATAAATTTAGTCCAAGCTATCAGGTTGCCAAATGGCAGACCACATTCTACAGGTGGACTATACAACTCAAGCTAGCACCTCTCTCCTGCTATAGAGGCTATTTCAAGATAGGATTGCAGTACACTTACTTTTTGATCTTAGTGTATACAGACCTCTCTCTTTTGTTAGTTTATTCTCATGACAAGTGAATTAAGGCACTGAAAAACCCCCCACAAAACAAGAAATCGTGCTGTAAAGTTTTATTTAAGCATCTGACATTAGTACACCAATCTAGAACAATCCAAAAACAACAAATCCTTCTGACAGTCTTTCCAGGCATTTTTCAACCATAAATCTTTCTTAGCCACCTCTATACAGCCAGCTGAAAACTTTATGCCTTGCAGTCCAACAGTCAACATCTAAGCATGTTTCAGATACATCACTCTTACTCTCCTCTACATAACCATTTGACAACATAACTATGCTTTGCAGTGTTAAAACAGCCTTCTAGAACTAGATTCGAGATGCAAAAATGCTTGAATACTGGTTACAGGTTCCTTTTTTACTCAGTACACAGGACAGCCACGCCACGTTCATAGAAGCTACGAGGGTCTTCCTTGGTAGCGATTTCAAAGTCAACCGTGAAGATCAGATCAGCACGAGTGAAGTTCAGATAAACAGGTAACGTCACCTGCAAAACAAACAGGTTCAGTACAAGGTGAAGAGGAGGAAGTAAATCACGAGGAGAGCATAAACAGCATGTACGACTGAAAAGCACAAGACTCAACAGATCACATTACTTACCACATTAGACTTTTTATCAGCATTTGTCTGTTTGATCCAGCGAAGCTGAGTTATGGGCAAAACCGTTGAAATAGCATTGGAAAGCGACAGCTTGTTGTTATTGCATGTGGCTCCCTGAAGCTTCAGGCCTATGAGTTAAAAAGAGGGATGTTTCAATGTCAGCCGTGAAGTGTATTTAAGTCTGTTCTTACTTGTAACTCAAGTAACTATGACAGATGGCCATCCTACCTCTGCTTAAAAACCTCCAATGAGTATGTGTTCACTTCAGGAGGCCTGGATTTCATACATGCATGGCAGCTAGTCTTGGAAATTTGTCTGATCTTGGCATGGACAGAATGCAATATCACCTAACTGCATACATGAAGCCAAAGGAATCTGCAGATACCTGGAATCTTTGCCACAGCCACTGTGGCACACACCTGTCTCCATTAAAGACCCCGGAAGAGGTGCAAGATGCAGATCTGCCACCCATACCCCCAAAATGTTAATGGAACACCACTTCAGCACAATTGAATTCATGTGCAATCTAACTTCATGATCTTTTGCACACAAAATTACTTTGACACTGTATACTCTGCATGTTGTTTTAACTTTTACACCCATTAAGAAACTGGAACGTTTCAGGATGAAGAGTATTTCCTCCACGTCACCCTTGAGACAGTAGCTCCAACTAACCTGTTACTCCAAAACTGCAAGCATCCAACACTGCGTTCTGAGTTGTTGTAACGTTGACTTCTAGGCAGAGTTCTTCAAGAGACCAGCTGTTGGCTTGAGCCACGTACTGCCTTGTAGCTGTGATGTAGGCCTCAGGTACAAATAGGCCTCCCAGGCATACATGGATGTTCTGTTAAGCAAAGCAGAGTTTGTTTGACACAACTTGATTCATTGGATCAGTACCAGAGGCCTGCAGGTGAAGACCTGGTGAGCAGGGCTGGGTGATATTGGCTTTTCAACATCACGGTGTATCCCCAGCCAAACATCGTGGTTTGGCGATACAGTGGTACCTCGGGTTACAGACGCTTCAGGTTACAGACTCCGCTAACCCAGAAATAGTACCTTGGGTTAAGAACTTTGCTTCAGAATGAGAACAGAATTTGTGTGGCAGCGGTGCAGGAGGCCCCATTAGCTAAAGTGTTACCTCAGGTTAAGAACGGACCTCTGGAACGAATTAAGTTCGTAACCAGAGGTACCACTGTATACCGTGATGTTGAAAAAGCAAGATGCATTGGCCTCTGCCCATGAGACACCAGGTGAAATTGCCCCCGTTCTCACCTCAAGAACTGAGGCGGTTTCAGGCTCGCAGGCTGGGACAATGCAGCTCATTTGCGCCGCTCAGCTGAGGGGAGGGGAGGTTTCTTCCTCCCCCCAAGCTGAGACAGGCCCAGTGCTCTCACCATTCATGCACAGGACGTCGGGGCTCCTTTAACTGCTCGACTGAGGCAAGGGGCAGCTGCACACTCCTCAGTTGAGCAGATTAAAGATGCAGAGGGAGGAACAGACTGTATCAATGCCTCTCTGATACAGCTTGTTTGTCCCCTCTCCGTCATATGAGGGCAGAGTGGGATGGCGGTTTCACTCAGTGATATTACCACTGGTTAAACTGCCGTCGCTCCCGAGTCCCTCTGCTAGCAGCGCCCGCTGGAGGAAGAAACTCTTGACTCCCTCCAGCAGATGCTGCTAGCAGAGGGACTCGGGAGCGGTGGATCACCAGCGATATACCACTGAGTGAAACCAACATCGCAGTCTGCTCCTCATACCGGTCCTAGGTGACATATTGCCCAGGCCTGCTGGTGAGTCATATACAGACTTATTCTTATCTCTCTTTGCCCAATCATTTTAGGTGCATCCTCTGCATCCTCAGGGTCTGAGCAGTTTAGCTACTGACAGGGAAGCGCTTTCTGCCTCCCCTCTGACCCTGGAAGCTACTGGCCTCACCAGCCCCACAAAATCCCATGGATCTGTGTGAATGGAAATACAGACCCCCACACTTCCTTAGAAGCGCTAAAAATGAGGGTATGCTGTATTCAACCCCTTCTCAAACAGCATATGAGAATATGCTACACAAGCACGTATATATCACTGTTATGGTGAGATGTGATTCATGCGATGACAGCATTGTACGTAACTAAAAAAGCGGTGCTTGGAAAACTATGGAAGAGACTTCATCAGTAGAGGGGTTACAGAACCAGGGCTTCACTGCTTCCCTAGCAATGAGCTGAGTGTATTTATTATCCTCTATCTTCTCCAAGGAACATGCTTTTCCACCCCTGATGTAGTCTTCATATTTCACATAAAAGTCAGAGGAGTTTAAACTCATCTCATGTGTATTCTCACATTACCGGTACTGAATTCAACCGCTACAAAACACTCTATTGCCTACCTTCAGTTCTTTTGCTCCACCTGCAGCAGCTGCCTGGGAGATGCTCTGTAGCTGCTTAATGCGCTCACTGAAGTCAGACACCCACTGGATGACCGTCATGCCAGCAGGCACAGTGTAGTGAGACCAGCTGCGAGGCAAGATGCCTAGAGAGAAAGTATAAAAACGCTGTACTTTTTGGGAGCAAAAGACTAGTCACAACTGGATGGTCTCTCTCCTTCATTGATAGTTTCCCTATAAGCAAATCCTGAACACATTAAAAAAAGAAACACACGCACAAAAACAACAAAAACCAGACAGTAATTACAGCAATTAAATTACTTCATCATGGCATTTATGTTAACTTCCAAACACTCAACATTTACACTGAAAACTCTTGTGTGTAAAATGGAAAGATACTAAATTAAGCACCAGCGACTGCAGAATCTATGGATGGGATTCTGTAACATGTGGGGGGAAAAACAACCACCAAGCTGGATTTATGATTTGGCATCAGGTTTAGCTGAATGTAGGTACTTGGTTTAATCCCATCCCATATGCACAACACCACAGCTAAGAAAGAGACTCCCTTAGACCTTCCATTTTCTTTCTTTCAGCAGCATCTTAATTCAGGAAGCTGTGTGTGTGCGCTTTAAACAATTGTTTAGAATAGCTCACCTTTCACTAGTTCATTAATAAGCGTCCGCAGATAGTTGGTCTGCTTCTTCTTCCCCTCGCACACTTGAACCACATCTGCAAGATCTTGACGAACGTCCTGAAGGAGTTTGGCTCCCATCTTCACTTCTCTCTCAAAGAATCTGAACAAAGGATCCTTGGTTTCCAAAGGAAGAGCAAAGTGTTAGTAAGTGGAGAAAATCCTGGCAACTGAGTTGTGAGAGCAGGAATATCCCAGCACTATCCTTCCTAGAACCACCATCAGTAACTTTACACATTTTGATTTTTGAAACCAAGACAATTTTGTCAATTAAGTATCACCGCCATCATCTAAGATGGGGAACCTGTAGCCTTCCACATATGGTTGGACTCTACCTCTCATCAGCTCCAGCCAGTATGGCAAAGGCTAGGGATTATGGGAGTTGTGGTCCAGCAGAATCTGGCCAGAACAAGTTCCCCAGCTCTGCTGTACATACTAGGTTGCGTGTCCCACCTTGATATTTTCCACGGTACGTTTCAGGTGGTTCAGTGTCTGTGGGATGAGGTGGAGCCAGTTGGAAGCCGTGGTGTGTAGTGTTCGCATCCAAGCTGGCCGACCATCCGAGGTGGAGTCTGTCCGTGCCTTCTTCTCGGTCTCAGCATAGGCCAAGTCATCCTCATCTTCTAGCATTTGCATTTTCAGCATTTTACTGATCATATCAATACCTGAAACGTACAGGGTGTGAAATGCTTAAGCATTTTAAAAAGGTTAAAGATTAACATACGTGTGCTAGATGTAAGCAGGCTAACTTTAATCCGACCTTGAGCTTTGAAAGCCCTGCATATAGTTTAGGAATTTGATCCTATGCTATTCGTCAGTTCACAAATAACATTCAGCCACATATCCTCAAAGTGTGGTCCTGATAACTTCAGCTGATTAGATTGTGAGTAAAGTTTTGGCTTTCAGGATTCATCCCTGCTGCAACACTTCAACCTCCCTATCTGGCTAAATTTGGTTCATGAGATTCATGCTGCACTAAGCCATTAATTTTTTTAAACCCAGCTAATTCCGTAGTAACCAATGCAACATTTGCAAGCTTCTTTACGGAATCTTGTGTGGTTTAGCAAATATTGTTTAGACTCCGGTTAACACTGAACTACTGAAGTGAAGCATTTTTTACCCTGGGTGGTGAGAAGAACCTTCTCGGCATTGTTTGGAAGCCCGAGCCAGGATGGTGTTTGCGTATCTGGCAGCAACTCAACCCACTGGACAAATTCTTCACGCCTGTCGAGACAAAACGTCAGGTAATGACCACGTGGTCCATAGCACTGAGCAGTTTGAGCCAACCGGGCCCAGGCTTACTACTAAAGGCAGAACTTAAGTACCTGATTCCATCTGGCATCTGGATGTCTTTATGACCGTCAACCTTGCAGGCCAATTTGAATTCACTGTCAAAACTTGAAGTGGTGAAGAGGCGCTCCAGGAAACTGTTCAATAAACGCTGGTCAAATTCGTTATCAATGCGTCCTCCGTAAATCGACTGAGCCATCAGGGTCTTCAGCGCAGACCAGGGGATCTTGTCAGGAGAGATATTCTGGCGGCCCTGGAGGGGTACACAGGTTTGTTGTAATGGAGGTAGCTTTTGGGCAGTAAAAGTCTACAAAGCCAACATTATTACAAATTAAGAACCAGTGTGGTAGGCTGATCAGCATGTTGGAAGACCCAGGTTTCAAAATCTAGGACTAGGGAGACCCAGGTTTCAAAATCTTGCTTAGCGTAGCCATTTGCAGATCTTGGACAAGTTATTCAGTATTTAGCTTTACTTACCATGCATGCTGCCTTGAGCTCCCATTGAGGAAAGGCAGGATATGAATAAGTTTTATGAATGTGCTTTGCCTACTTGTTACAAATTACTTCTCCTTCATGAAAGCAATCCAGCCACATTCCCTTTCAGGCAGAGCGGTAAAGTGGAACGCCTGCAACTTCACTTGCCTTTGCTGTGTCATCCAGCCATGTATCCACTGTATCACATGCAGATCTTAGATCAGATTCACCAAACTCGTATTTTTTTGACCAGCCGAGAGGAGCATATCGGAGACGCTCTTGAATGATGGCATGGAACCAAGCAAGAAGGAAATAGAGACGAGCGCGCTCATTGGGTGACTAAGGAGGAGAGAGGGGGGGGAAATGTTTTTTCTTCTTCTTACATTGCATTCAAGAGAAGAACTGCATGCTTGAGATTACGACGAATAAACCCTTGCCCTTACTTTGTACATTTTTTTAAATCTTACGGATAACCTCCTGGAGCAAGTTTGCCAAAGGAAACAGGCACAGTAGGCAGCCTTAGGACTTAGGACACAGTAGGCAGCAAGGTATTGCATTTGGACATCAAATCAGAACAGATGGCCTGGTCATTGTGGATATTACACGTTTAGGTTGCCTCAGAAAGACTGCCTCAATGTTTGTCTACTTTGTGCAGGCTAGAGGGGCTTACTTAAGCTCTGCACTGTCTTCTCCCATCCTTCCTCAGATGCTTTGCGCTCTACCCGAGTGTCAGCAGAAGCAGAGGACCAGCACCATTCTCTCTGCAAGGTTGGTGTTAAGGAAACATGGCCTGGGAGGAGCTTTAACTTATTTCATTTAAATCAATGAATGGTCAAAAGGCCAGGAGGATGATCTTTCCAATGCAAGAATTAATGAGTAACTGGCACTCCCTTTTAGGTGGGAATAGGTGGGCTCTAAACTAAACTCTGATGGATCCCACCCCCCCCCCCACTAGCACTTTTGGGAACCACCATATGCTGTCCCACTAATGCTTTGGCTAACTATAGGATCTGTTTATAATAAGACAGCTTACCTTGCACATTCTGGACACCGGAATGCTGCTGAAGGTTCTCAACATGTTGGCCTTTACCCCGGGGGGTGGTTCAAAGACAAAGATTCTCCCAGCCCTCAGCAAGTTCACAGGCACCTAAAACACAGAATAAGCCCAACTATTATGCACTAAAAGATGTCCCCTTCTTTCCCAGACCTCTGCAAAATGACTATGCCAGCTCAAATTCTGAATCTTAAAAAGAGTCATGCTTCTAGTGTCAAGAAGTATCTTCATGTTAATAATAATAATAATAATAATAATAATAATAATAATAATAATAATAAACGGAGGAGAGAGTAAAGAACGTCTAGACATTTTTCATTTTGTCCCCATTTACTGAGGTAATGTATTGAGACACTCAAGAAAACCACGTTGAGGTTTTATTTAAATAAAAACATTGTAGTTTATTTAAATAAAACTTTTTTTAAAAAAAAATCAGCATAAAAGTTAATTTATTATTTTCTATTCATTGCCATTAAGTTGATTTTAGTGAGGAGAAGGTTAATGGATTTTTAAAAAGGCTGGACAGAGAACTCACAGGTGTGTGTGGGGGAATACTATCTCTGTGTGTCTGTTTTACTGTGGCACCCTTCTCCCAGAAACAACAGTGCAGAAAGAAAAGGCTTGCAAAGATGCAGGTAATGACTAGGATTTTGCTTCCGAGCTGCTTACTTTTGGATTTATCTCCATTGTAAGGAAGAGTCTGAAGCAGGCATGAGGCTGAAGAGAATGTAGCTTCTTTTCCAGCTGCATCAGCCATCCAGGCGCCAGGTGGACATTCTTTAGCACGACCCATCTAGAAGAAATGTTTTTTAAAAATGGATTAAGAAGTGCCAGTATACTTATTTGTACAATGCCAGAGTAAATGCCAGACAGAGCAGACCCTACCTGCCAGACTTCACTGCTGTATTGATTGCCTTATCAGCTTGGTTAAATCCTTCAGCGGAACCTGCAAACACGAAGTTTACAATTTAGAGGCAGAGTTTAAAGCTACATTCCGCAGCATTTGGAGTGACAAGGATGCCCAAAGGTCTCACCGATAGCAATAGAGGTGATCTGTGTGTTTTGCTCGGCAGCAAGGTCTTCAACACGCCCACTGGCATCATAGCCGGGCACTGAGCACATCAGCACAGGAGTATTAGGCTTCACCTAAAATCCAAGAAGGGTGGGGCGGGGGAAAGGAAAAAGGTAAAGGAATTAGGGTAGTTACAGGACAAAGCAGGTCTTCTTTTTTCAACACCCACAGGAGCTGATCATTACTTTTCTCACGTTTCGGCAGCACAGGGAGGACTTGAGGGGAACACTTGCGGGATTGTAACTGCACTCGGTAATAAGAGGAGGGGTGGAATGCCTTGCACATTTCCAAACAGACCTCTCTTTCTTCACGTTCCCGCTGACTTGTGGGCATTTAAGGTATGTTCCGGATCTAGGTCAAGGTTCAAATCAAACCCCAGTTTTCCAATATAGGGTGAGATCCAAAGGTCTACTTGAGGTGTGCTGGGCGTCTTAGAAAATGGGGCTTTGTTTGAGCAGCAAAACCTGAGCCGTATCACACACTGCTTCTGAAAAGTCTGCAGAGTTTCAACAGTGTTTATGCTACGTGGCGCTGGACACTGCTGTTTTAAGATTCAGAAGACTGAACTCCCAACAGGCACACAGAACTAGAGTCAACCTTGTAGAAAAAGGCATGTTGTAATGCCACATAAAACCACCTTGCAAATTACAAGAGGAGGAAGCAGGGCTGCAAGAACTGCAGCCGACTGGGACATAGCGGCTGGCAGCCTGAGGAAACTCCATCTGCCTTGGTGCCTGCCCATAAAAACAAGTTTTGAGTAGGGTGATGTCAGCAGGTTCCACTTTGTGAGTTTCTCTGGGCCCTGAGCGAGAGGTCAGGAGGCATTTCAGAAGCAGAAGGAATTGCCACTGGCCTATATTTATTAGTAATTTGTATTAATGTAATATTTGCGTATGCAACGGTGCATTTTTCTAAAATCTGTGCTGTTTAAGCTGGCTGCTGTTGCTGCTTTAGCCTCCTGTACATTACATAGATTTGTTTTTTGTATTAAGCGGTACAGAAGTGGTCTAAACAAAACGGAGAAAGAGAGTTTAAGCAGCATGCCTGCAGAAGTTCCACCTGAAGTTCTGTGGAACGGAATGGGTGTGACTTAAAATGCCTACTTGCCTCTGTATCCACAATGTGTGCCAGGTCCAAGGGCTGCTCCATAATAGACATAAAGCTTTCTCCAAGGTTTGTGGAAACAAAATGATGCGCCATTGCCAGTAAGCGATCAGGGCGGAAAGCCTGGATCAGGAGCAAGCGATGGACGGCCTGCCCAATGGTTGCTGAGCAGAAGACAAAGAGGGGAGGGGTAAAAGTCATCAGGTAAAAGGCCTTGCAAAGGAGGACTATGCTTCTTCTAAGACCAACTTTTCCCAGTAGGGGAATAGAGACAGTAACTGAACCCTAGAAGCACATAAGCTACCTCGGATGTCCTCAGGACAAAGCACATGACAACAGTCCTCACTTTCTGCCCATGGATATGGTGTGCATACTTGCAGTCAATTCACACAGTATTTCAGTTGTAGGTGTTGCCAGGGGACAACTGCTACTTGCCACAGCCAAAGGCAGACGAATGGCCAACTGCAATAGATGCCTTGTGCACGTAATACTGAAGCATCTTTCCCCAGAGCAGTAGAATAAATCTCCACATGCACCTGCTTTGCCTTTTCTCCAAATATACTTAAACTGATCCAGAAATGGAGTTCTTCACTTACTTGCAGGTTTGTCTTCTGTCCAAATATACGGCACAGTCTGCTCCGGTGAGCTGCTGTCCAGCCAAATACAGAATTGCTGTGAATCAGGTGGAGATAAAGAACAGGAACCTTGTGTTAGACCAAAGACCACAATGGAGATACTAAGAGTGTGTCTGTGTGTGGGGTGGGAGACTGACATGGAGAAACCGCACCTATATCACTACTACATATTAAAGTTGGATGTTGTACAATACACCGATCAGGCGGCTTTAGCTATCCAGTCCATGTACTGGAAGCAGTAAGTATGGAAGTGAAACACATTTGTCCTACCCTCTACAAATTATCAGCGCAAGGAACAAGTGCCACATGTTAGTAAAGGTAAAGTGACCCCTGACCGTTAGGTCCAGTTGCGAACGACTCTGGGGTTGCGGTGCTCATCTCGCTTTACTGGCCGAGGGAGCTGGCGTACAGATTCCGGTCATGTGGCCAGCATGACTAAGCCGTTTCTGGCGAACCAGAGCAGCACACGGAAACGCCGTTTACCTTCCTGCCGGAGTGGTACCTATTTATCTACTTGCACTTTGATGTGCTTTCAAACTGCTAGGTGGGCAGGAGGAGGGACTGAGTAACGGGAGCTCACCCAGTCACGGGGATTCGAACAGCCGACCTTCCGATCGGCAAACCCTAGGCTCTGTGGTTTAGACCACAGCGCCATCCGCGTCCCTGCCACTTGTTAAGGGTTCCCAATAAAGATAATGTCAAGGCTTCGGTATCAATAAGGCCCTCTCCCATTGCACCAGCAATTCATTTTTAATTTCAGTTTGGCAGCTTTGTTTGACGACAGTACTCACATCATCAGCTTTGACTTTGGAAACCAGATCCTTAAAGGCAGGAAGGAAACTCAACCTCATCATGGCTTCCAGTTGCTCCACAGTCAGGCCACTGATCTTGGGGAGAGGTGTGCTGCTGAGTACTATTTCTTTCCCTCTTAAGAAATGCTGGAATTCGGCATCATAGGTAGGCTCCCTGCAATTGGCAACAAAGGAAGGGCACGTTAGAGAACAATTCACTATTTGTGCTTATGGACAAAAGCAGCCCTTAAGAACGTGGGAGCAGATAAATAGTCAAAGTTGGGAAATATGGGAGAGACGCACTTTGAAAATGTTGTCTAGAAGGATAAAAAGAAATTATTATAAATTAATTTGGAGATGGTATTTAACAGCAGTCAGATTAAATCAAATAAACAAGGAATATTCAGTGTTATGTTGGAGGAAACGGAGAATTATGTTCACATGTGGTGTGGGTATAAATATGTACAATTTTGGGGGCAAAGGGTGTTTAAGGAGCTAACAGAAATCACTGGGTTAAATCTGACAAAGTCCAGAGGTAGCATTATTATCAATTTACGATGAGGTGGAAGGTACACAGGCTATGAAGGACTTGCTCACAAATTTATTGACAGCTGCACAAGTTATTATAGCTAGGAAGTGGAAGGGGCAAGCAGAATATAAAATGGAAGAATGGTACAAAGAGGTGTGGGATATAGCTGTGAATGATAAATTGGCACGTGCTATTAAGGTAAGATGGGGAATATGCAGGAGAAATGATTTGGAGGAGATATGGAAGGTGTTTGTAGAATTTGTACTGTTAAAATGGAAAAGGGTCAAACTATCGCAAGAGGTGCTGAAATTTTGGGAAGTTGGATAGTTACAGTGGAATGGTCTCGGGGGTGGGGTGCACAATATTATTATTATTATTACTTTGTCAAAATGAAAAACAATTTTTTATATATATACAAAGAACAACAACGTGGAAGCTGTTTGCCCACAAGATCACCTTACCCCACATGGGCCCATTTGATCGCTATGATCGGTGGCTCGGCACTACTAGAACTGCCACCTAATACTCATTCCACATTTGTAAGCACTTGATCGTTTAATGCGGCGGCACCTGCACTTTGGAACTCCCTGACTACTGATATTTTCAGCACCTGCTAAAAACATTCCAGGCCTACCCAGAAAGTGGAGGTAATTTTAATCTGTTTTAGTATTTTAATTTTTGTATGTTTTAAAGTAGGGTTATGAATCTTTCTTGATTATATTGACTTACCTTTTTGTAAACTTCCGTTGCAGTTTATTAGGCTATACTGAGTTGATTTTACAAATGCCACCTTTGCAAAAAGGCAGGGTATGCCTTACTTTTAAAGAACTGCCACGACACACTGCCTACATTTGTAAGAGACTGAAGATTGGGCCACCTATTGAAGAAGAGAGAATTGTATGCTTACCCAATAGTGCCTTTCAGTTTTATTCTGGCCAACAGCATAGCAAAGGTTATGTGATCCTGATGCAGCATGCCACGTGCGACTCTGTTGAAAGCAACCTATCAGTGCAAAACGAGAAAATTAGTTTCATCTCCTACTGATAACCTGGAACTGTTTTAACTTGATATGGCTTTTCCGAACCTGGAAGAGATCCTTTGTGATGATGGAAAGACGCTGGGTATGGTCTGTTATCCCCTTCAGATTCGGGTTCTCGTACAAGACATTGTGATAGATATCCAGGAAAAACTGGAGGGAGTACTGGTACAAGAAGTGTATCTAAAGAGGGAAAAACACAGTCACACAGCAGCAAAACCAAGCCACTTCTGTACCTGTGGCATCTTATCATGTTGTGCAACAAACATGGCTAACAGGTAGAAGAAGGCAAGGCAAGCCAGTCGTGCTTTTGTACCTGTTTTAGCGACTCCATTGTGAAATAGATGCTGCTACAGGCAGTAGAAAGTGGGAGATACTGCTGAGACACAGTCTCCACTTCCTGCATGACAATATCGGTTTCTTCAACTTTCCTGGTGACCTCAGCCGCCTCTTTCTTGAGGTTCTCCAGTGTAGTAATGATGGTGTCGTCATCCAAGATCCGACCCTTCACTTCATTGAGGGCTTGGAGAAGCGACTTCTCTAACTGCCGCAGACGCAGCTGGAATTCACCTTTGGGTAGAGGAAAAAAGTCTTAAGGACAGTTCGAGCTATGCACCGCGAGAATCCAAGAACTCTGCGACATCCCCTGGAAATTGCTTTCAGCCACAGAGCAACATCAGCGCAGTCCTTAATTTAATTAGGCTTCTTTAAGGGTGAAAAGATTCCATCAGTTTCACTTCCACTGTTGTTATGAAAATGACAGGTCAGCAGAACTCCACCTGCACAATGGGGGCTTTCCTGGCTCCTTCCAGGAGAGCCAGTGTGGTGTAGTGGTTAAGAGCGGTAGTCATGTAATCTGGGGAACCGGGTTCGCGTCTCCGCTCCTCCACATGCAGCTGCTGGGTGACCTTGGGCCAGTCACACTTCTTTGAAGTCTCTCAGCCCCACTCACCTCACAGAGTGTTTGTTGTGGGGGAGGAAGGGAAAGGAGATTGTTAGCCGCTTTGAGACTCCTGAAGGGGAGTGAAAGGCGGGATATCAAATCCAAACTCTTCTTCTTCTTCTCTTCTTCTTCCACTCACTACAGCTCCCTGTGCCCCTGCAAGTTGTTTTGAAGGTTGAGGAACCCCCTGGAATAGCATGAGGCGGGCCAGAGTGGAATGGGGAAGCCTGAAGAATTCAGCGGCCACCACTGGATCCAAGCAGATATCCCTTGGGTTCCAATCAATCAGATTTCAGAAGGCTGATAACAGATTGCCCTCACAAGACTATTTAAAAATATAAAGTCCCTCACTCTTGGGCCCTTGAATGAAACTGAAGAGTTTGCAGAGTAACCCCCACATCCCGCAATTCTAGAATTTTAAGATTATAAAAGCCACGTTTTTATTCAAATATTTGTACAATTACAAATAAACATTTAATATATGTCAGTGACAAGGCACTTCATTTTCTAATTCAACTCATTGGGTGGACTCTAGACACATAAAAAACGCTGTGCAAATGCTTTTTTAATGAAATGTTTTATATTGAATTTGCCATAAGCTCACCATCTAGTGTCACATTTGTATACAGTCATACCTCGGGTTGTGAATATGATCCGTGCAGGAGGAATGTTCACAAGCCGCAGTGCTGCGTCTGCGCACGCGCGTGATGCAATTCGGCGCTTCTGCGCATGACGTCATTTTGCGCATGCGCCAAAACCCAGAAGTAACCCATTCCGGTACTTCTGGGTTCAGCGTGGTCCACAACCCGAAAACACGCAACCCAAAGTGTTTGCAACCCAAGGTATGACTGTAATGCACTTAAAACATTCTGTTTGCAACTGTATAACAGCCCTTTGTGTCATCGGCTTGAAAACATTAAAAATAAAGTAACAGAAATCTCCCTCAGCTTGAAAGATGCTGGAAAATGCACCCGTGAAAGAATGAGATTCTGACATTCTAGTGAACATACCCAGTGCCTTTTTTTCCTAAAAAAATGTTTAGGGGTACTCTCATTTTCCTACTCATATTGAAATACTGCCCCTCAATGAGGCAAAACTTAAGATTCACAAAATGTTTAGGGGTATGCGTACCCCTGCGTACCCCCAGAAAAAAAGCACTGAACATACCTGTGTGTATGCAAAACTATACAATCTGGGTCAGAATGCAGCAGAGGGAGATTCTGCAAGTATCTCAAGTTTGTTTTAAGGCCCACCAACAGTAATAAGTCCCGTCTGGGATCCGATTCCTGCCAATACGGTACCTTGAAGTTTGAGGAGATCAGAGCGCTTCTCATCCACATCTGGCCTTTCAGCTTTCAGTACTTCGTTCAGACACTGGCTCTGTAAGCTGCTGCGAGTTACTGTGAAGTTGACGAACGTCACGCGGGAGCAGAGATCTGGAGGAAACTCAACCTACCGAACAGAGCATAGTCACCTTTTACATAGAATCTCCTTTCCCTTCCACTCCCACCAACTGATGGTCAGATAAATCAAGTTTCTTGCTTACCGTTGGATCTCTGGTGGAGAGGAAAATGACGAACGATGGAGACAAATCAATATCCTGATCTCCCAGGGTAATAAGAACTCGGCCCCCAGTCCTACGGACTTCACGGTTCAGCACAGGGTTCAGCACAGGGTCATAGCTCTCCACATCCTGGGCAAGCATTCAGAAAGGGGAAATAATTTAAGTATTAAGAATTGTACTTCCCTTCAACTCTGGAGTTGGTTCTAAAAAGCAATCCAGATATAGGCTGGGACTCCAAAAGTTGCTTTTAGGCACACCCAAGAGCTTAAACCCATTGAGATCTCTCGTTTTAATTAGAACCGCAAATTCCCATGCTGTATTACAAGCTGCCTTTTAAAGAGTCTCTCCCCAAGTTTCCAAAGCTGTTTCCCACACAGTGCTAAGTCCAAACCCCCTTGGGCTCATGGAACTAATGTTACAGTTCCTTGGATCTTGACCGTGGTCTTTCTGATATTAGGTGAAGTGCTCATCTTTCAGCTTTTCTGAAGCCCTTTTATTCAAGTTACACAATATGTTTCAACAACTCATTCGAAACTTGTGCTATATATATGCACAGAACTAACCTGGACAAGCAGAGGATTACCAAATCGCAAGGCACTCTCCAGATTCTTCCTGAAAGCATCATCCAGAAAGCTGGTACGAGTGATCTTACGGTCCTTATATTCATTCATGATGAACTCTGTAGCTTGCCCAGAGGGGTCAATAATCAGGGGATACCTAAAAAGGTAATTGGTGGAACGTTATTTAAAATTCAGAGAACCCAGGAGGAAGAGATTTGTTCAACATATATTAACGGAAGAAGCATTTTCAATTTATGGATTCATGGAACAGATAAGAAGTTTACAATTAGCTATGCTAGGTGTCCTTCAAGTATTTTGAAAGCCCTTAGTTTGCATTTTGATATGCTGCAGATACCAAATAGGGGCCTGGAATAATTTTTACTTCAGAAACTATGAGTGTTGCATGTAATGTATGTGTCTATCATCTAGTCTTTACTATTAAAATAGTTGGTTTCAAATTTACATTACCTTTTTGAGCTTCTAAATTTCCATTCTGACTACCGAGTGCTCTGTTAGAGGGATCTGATCTAGCATGGCAATTCTTAGAAAAGTGGTTTTGCCAGACGCCACTTGAAAGTTTCATTTTAAGACTATGCTAGACTTCTCCACAAAATTTTCCTAGCACATGCTGTCTGTGCCAGTGGCCATTCACAATATCCTCTGGCAAACAACTCTATGCTCATAATGTGTTGAATGAGCAGGTTTTGCCTGTCTTTTAACAAGGTTTCTTATCTAAATGCCCAGAGCCCAGGCAATTCCAAAACACTCATAATCACTAGAGAAAGCCTGGACAGAAATGATCACATCAGAAGGGTTGAAATGGTACTTCCACTGGAAAGCTTTTCTGGCCTGAAGAAGCCATTGGTATGCACAAAATTAATTAAAAGAAAAGCAACAATACCGGTTAAATCGCTTGAGCATGATGGCATTTTCTGTGCACAGGTCATCTGCAGGTAGGGAACTTGCTTGCCAGCGAAGGCGTTCATCTGCGTTGGACAGGTATTCGGTCCTAGCAATGTCTGTACGGAACTGCAGGGAAAGGACCATTGTGTTTCATAGCCAAGAACTGACCAACTTTTGTGACTAGGTGAAGCAATCAGTTGTCTTCCTGCTACTTATGGCTTGGGGCTCCCACAAACATTGGCATTCTCTTGGCTGCAGATCATATTCACTCAAAGTGGGGGCAGAGCTTGAAGTCAAAGGAGGTGATAGCAGTTGAGTTGCGAATCGTAGAATTGGAAGGGACCCTGAGGATCATCTACCATATTTTTCACTCTATAGGACGCACTTTTTCCCCTCCAAAAATGAAGGGGAAATGTGTGTGCGTCCTATGGAGCGAATGCAGGATCCTCGGCTTCGCCGCCTGACCTGGAAGCCGGAGGAGGAACAGAAGGGACTCCTTCTGTTCCCTCTCCCGCTTCGCAGCGACGCGCCTGTCCAGCGAAGCCCGAGGAGGAACAGAAGGGTCTCCTTCTGTTCCTTCTCCAGCTTTGCTGAAGGGCGCTGCGCCTTCTCCCTCTCTGCGCAGAGAGAGAAGGCGCAGCGCCCCTTCAGCGACGCGCCTGTCCTGGCTTCTGCTTTAGCCCTGCGCAGCCTCTTCGGGAAGGGGGAGCCTTCATCCCGCTGCCCTGAAGAGGCTTGGCGCGGTTATCCCAGAAGCCAGAACAGCCACACGGTATCCCAGAAGCGACATCCCTCTTGCTGTTCTGGCTTCTGGGGTTCAGAATAAGTTTTTCTTGTTTTCCGCCTCCCAAAACTAGGTGCGCCCTATGGTCCAGTGTGCCCTATGGAGCGAAAAATACGGTAGTCCAAATACCTGCAATGCAGGAATCTTTCACCCAATCCGGGGCTTGAACCCACGACCCTGACAGTAAAAGTCTTATGCTCTACCAACTGAGATATCCCATCCTAAAATACCCACGTTGCATCACCCTTTATTATCCGTCACCTTATAAAATCATCAGACACCTGGGAACAAAATAAAATGGCCTGAAGGGACATGATGGTTCTGCAGAGCGTATCTGGTTTTGTAAGCTGCTCAGGTGGGAGACCCCGGGTGAAACATGTAGCTGTTCTGAGCTTCATGGAAGAGGAAGGTGCACCATAGAGTGAAATGCTCTAATTAGTTCAAGTTAATAGCAGCGGTCTTTATGACCTATGCACAGTTTTTTACCTGAATATTTGCTTGTTGCAAGTGATGAGACCATGTTGTGAACAGGTTCTGACGCATCTGTTGGTCAAAGTAACCAGCATAAGCGATGAATGCTCCTGAGAGCAAGCAGTCTCCTGCAATGGTGGACATCTGGTTTTTGAAGGTTTCACTTGTTTTCTCCCATCTTTCACGCTCTGCAGACAAACTCTTCAAGAGAGCCGTACTGCGGTTTACCTGCAAGTAAAATCATTGCTTCAGTTAAACAAAAACTGGATTGAAGATTACTACCTGCCTTTGAAAACACGGAGAAATTTGTAATTGCACCAGATACAGGGCCAGGTTTTCAGCATCCTATTACGAAGCACACATTTCAAATACCTAGGAGGCTGAGGAAAGGGGGAACATAACCACAACTTTATTTTTTATTAGAAAATGCAGCTAGCATCAACAAAGGAGGATAGCAAAACTGTTTGCTTACCAAGTTTGGCTTAAAAGGCAGCCTTAAAACCTAGAATATATGCAGCACTAGGCAGCTGTAGGAATTGTTACAGAAGACACAGACGTAGTGATACACACATTTTTAAATTAAGCTTCTAAAACGATATAAATTATACTGCATTTATTAACGTGGACAAATTTATAGATTACCTAACTATGCTATTGGTATTAAATATAGAAGCAAAATAAGTAAACTCTCTTCAATATACAAATGAACTTTGGATTTTAAATTCATGCCTGAACAAAGAGCACTAGCAAGGAAATTGTGTAGAATGCTTAGAAGCACACATTCTATTATCTTTTTGCTTCCCTCAACTAGACCACTCAAGGTTGCAACTATAATGTAAGCCCTTAAGGAGACGTGATAAAAGAGGGAAACCACAGACACATTTCTAAGGAAGCACAACAAGGATAAATTCACAGCCATCTCACTTTTGCTTCCACAGCAGCCAGATCCGCCTTAATAGCCTGAGCCTCGGAAATCAGCACGGCATATTCTTCCTTGTAGCGGGCAATGCTGGCCTCCAGGTCTCTAATCATCTGTTCTACTTCGTTGGCCTTCTGCTGGTTGTCTTTGGCATCGTCCTCCAGTTTCTGCAGTTCGTTTCTCAGGGGCTCTACCCGTTTCAACATGTCGGCATAGTTCAGCTGGGGGGGGGGGACATAACACCAGGTCACTCAGTTCTGGGACACTTAAACAGTTCTGGTTTTAAAGCTTTGTTATTTTTAAAGCCACTATGGGATTGTCAGCGACCTGCTGAGCTAAACAGCAAGGGGCAGGAAACCACCTTCAAAATACGACTGAGCTTCTATAGTATTTTATCCTAATCCAGTTAAATACCGCAAGACAAATTACCTGTGCAATAGCCCATTTCACCATAGGGCCGCAGGCCAAAGATGCTCTGTTCACAATTTCGTAATTGTAACTTGGATTTGACAAGTAGTTCTTCTTCATCTTCTCCCGTATTGCATCACTGGAATAAGGGCGGGGGGGGGGGGGGGGAGAGAGATAGAGAGAGAGAGAGATATTGAAAAAGTATCCAGACAAGCGTGGTGTTACCATCCAGCATGCAATTGCCAAGCCTGCAAGTTATCCCATCACCTTGGTAAGCAAAGCTATAGAACACAAATACCTCATGTCTTCAATATTAAAGTTGACAATGCTGGTGATGAAATTATCTTTCAGAATAACTGGCCTGATCTTTTTCCAGTCATTCGTCTCCTCACCCAACAGGAGACAGATGGATTCTAAAGCCAGTTTTACCGCCGCAGGTGGGTTGCCCATAGCTCTTACTTCAATAAGGTGCTGCTTCTTTATAGAGCTCACAGCTATTAAGGGGATGGAAAAAAGGGTTCAGCATGCAAAAACAAACACTGAAGGCTGCTGCTGGGAATAGGAGAAAGAAATTTGGTTCCAAGACTGAGATTTGGCCACAATGGAATCCACTGAATGGAGAGTTTCTTTCTGAGAATGTTCTCCTTGAATCAAGATGAGATTTGCTAATTTGAAGCAGAAATCGAGCCCTTAAAAATTATGCTTTTTATCTGCAACATGCAAGAAGTGTTGCAGCAGTCTTCGCGAACCATTTCTTTCTGTTCCCTGCAGCAGCCACTGTAAACCTGCCAATTATTCACCTGATCTCCTCAGCAGAAAAGTTTACAATGGTTGGGATGAAGTTTTCCCGCATTATGATGGAACGGATCTGTTTCCAATCAGTTGTGCTTTCACCCAAGAGCAGGCAGATCGACTCTAACGCCAGCTTCACGGCAGCAGGAGGGTTGGCCATAGAACGGACCTCCACCAGATGTTGTTTCTTTATTGATTTAACAGCTAGGAAGAAGCAAGCCCAATCAGCCAGGAGGGAAAAGACAGTGATTTGGGAGAAAACAGTGAAGAGTAAGATGATTAGCAAATCTTGAGGATCGGTGTGAAAGATTCTTAAGCTTCAGCAAAAATCAACTTTGATTTAAAAAACGAAAGGCACAATTTACCAGGCACATCTCCCATGGTTTTTTTTTTTAAAGCCAAGGGAAAAGGACCTGGATGTTTCCCAGATTCTCAGCCTTCAGAAACTCCATTTAAAAACACACAAAACTATGATAAGCAACTGCAAAGCCTTTGTCAAAGGCATAGCCAGACTGGGTACTTTTTATCATGCCAGATGAACTTCTTGGTTTTGTTTTTAAAAGACAATGCTTTTGTACTCCAAGCCTTTTATTTAAAGACAACAACATCCATATACAATGTGGATTATCTAGCAACATGATCTGGCATTCTGGAAAGCTGCACTACTGGTGTTTCTAATCAATCAGAGCCCAAACCTGATTATTGATCAAAGTATTACCCAGAAGAATTAAGCTGACAAGCCCAAAAGCACTGATTTATTTGGGGAGCCGTAAAGGGCATATTCGAAAGCATGGAGCAAAATGTTCCTGTTGCATGCAGCAGACTGGAATGCACTGAAAAGCTGCCCAACAGATGACTTTCACATACCATTTTGAGCCTCGATGACTGCAGGCTCCACCTTATCCAGATCTTCTTTCACACTCATCTGCTTGTCTGCAATGCCCTCTTGCTGTTTATGCAACTGCTCCTGGATTTCCTGGCTCATAACCTGGAAGCAAGTTACACAGGATATTTCAAGAGCCCCGTTGTTACGCTATCTGCTCTGAGTTAAGAGGCACAACTTGGTGCGACAACATGCACTAAAAAGGACTTTAAGGTCTTCACCTTTTTCTTCTCTGCCTCTTGCTGATCTTTCACCATCTTCTTCAGCTTATCATTCGCGGCTGCATTCTTGACTTCCAGCTCCTGGCTTTTTATCCGTAAGTCACGGCGAAGTTCTTCTACCTAGAACCGACAGCAAATTCTCAATTACAGTGAACCCTTTTCAAGACAACTTCCAAGGATTGTCACGAATGGTTTCTTCCTTCTTCCAATGCTCTTTCCTTAAGACTCATACCTGGTCAACCGTTTCCTTGATCTTCCTAAGACCAACATTCAAATGCATCTGCTGCTCTTCCAGCTCACTCCGTTTCTCATTGAACAAATTGGCATAGTGGTTGATGAAGTCCAAATAATGACGAGGAGTGATGGCCATTGTCCTGCCACCACGTTTGGCTAGACGAGCATTAGCCTGCCAGAAAGGGTAAAGAGTGTGTTAAAAACTGATACACGTATTTTAAAATATCCTTCGAAGCAGAAAATGTTTTGAGGACTGCAAGAAGCTGCACAAAAAGTGGGAGGACAAACCCACCTGATGAAGGGTCTGGTGAACAAACACACAGCTGTTCACGATGGCTTCCCTATGGGATGGTGGCTGTGGCAGCTTGTCATAAACAACTGGCATGTAGTCTGGTACAATGTAGTTTGGCTTTTCTAGGTCCATTTTGCTGGTGAACTCTTTGCCAACTTGATAAAGCGCCTCTGTCGACCAGTCTCCAAACCAGTTCAAGACACACCTAAAGCAAAAGATGACATGCTATGAAGACTAACTGTAGTTCACAGTCCTGCTCATCTGAATTATCCATACACCACTGTAATGGATGTAATAGAAAATAAGCAGTTGTGTACCTGTTGAAGAGGGCTGGAGATGTAGCTGCTCTGTCCTTCAAGCCCTCAGAAGATGGGTTCATGGTGAAGACCACATGGAGATTACGAATGACTTGGCTGGTGAACCATTTGTATAGTTCTTCATGCGAATCCAACATCAAACCCTCTTTCTGGGCTCCTTCCTTACACTGAGTCATAAGTGTGGCATATTCGTCCCCTTCAAACAAGCCAGGAACCTAAATGGAAGAGAGACACGATAATTTACAGACAGATCTCTGAATTTTGTGTTGAGATAAATATTGATGAGGATCCAATGGCAATCTGAAATCAGAGCCTCTAAAAAATTGTTAGTTTGGGCAGTAGATTGTTTCGGGCACAGAATGTGCAAGACCTTCTAACAAGCTAGTAATCTGTTTGGAGGCGAGGGGTTATTGGTTTGTTTTTGTTGTGTTATGTATTTTATATTCTATTTTATACTGTTATGTTTTGTTATGTATTGTTTTGTTATGTTGTGAACTGTACTGTGATCTTCAGATGAATGACAGTATACAAATTTAAGAAGTAAATTTCTATGTTTGGAACAAGAATTATATGGGCCTGCACAGCAGCTTGTCAGTAATCCAGAATCTCTTAAACAGGATTGGATGGCAGAGTTCAGATCCCACCCCCCAAGTCTAGCCTTTAGTAAAGTTACCTCTCCATTGGCCAGCAGAGTATTCATTCTCTCCAGGAATCCAGAATCAAGTACATTTGATTCATCCATAATGAATGCTATTTTCTCATTCTTGCAGCCAGATCTTCTCAATACTGTTCTCAGGTCTTCATCAAAGTCTTCACCAGTGTACTTTCTATGCACCTGTGAACATCCGTTATAGATTAAACGTCTACAATTTTATCTAGCCTGCCAAGCTCGATTTAATGCTGCAAGAAACAGAAGCTGGACCTTCAGTTTAGGGAAATGGGCACACCAACCTTAATTTGGTAGACACTTAAGCCATTCATCCAAGCCACAAATCGCGAGAGAGTAGTTTTTCCTGCTCCACTAACGCCAATGAGAAGTAAGTGTCCCTGAGGCTGACGGAAGATTCTGAAAAGAGAGTCTTGACTTAGAAGATGAAGTACTGACTAGCAAAGAATCCCATGCATGCTTACTCAGGGGTTAAATTGTATTGTTTTCAATGTTGTAGAAGTAACCGGTAAACAACCATCGCCTACAAAAATACATATGTATTACTGGTACATAGTAGGCAGTATTCTTTGTGTTCCTGCTCTAGCACTCAATGTCCAAGGTGATAAAAATAAACTGTATCCCCTTTCTAAATACATACTAGACTAGTTTAGAAATGTATTTGCCAAGGTGCTACAACTGGAAAAAAGTTTAGAACACAAGCGTTGTGTACCTGTCAATTCTTAGCACATGGTCCAAAACTTCATTGAACAAGACAAGTGGTACGTCAAGTTCTTCTTCATAGAAAACCTTCAGTCTGGCTTTCACGTAGTCTCTTAGCTCTTCTTGATTAACTGGAATATAATCCTAAAAGACAGTGCAAACAACTTATATACTTGCAAACCATAAAGCATCAGCATTAGAGCTGTCCTTGCTTATGACAGTATCTGAAGATGCACAAAGTATTGCCTATTCATGAAGCTTATCCACCCACCTCAATTAATTAACTTGTCTCATGTTGACTAACAATAATCCCCAAGCTTTTCCCAAGTAGGAAACTGGTGGGCAACAGGCAAATGCGTCTTCCCAAGATGGGGAATGAGAAGTAATCACTGAAAAAATCTAGTGAAGTTTTGCAGAACATCAGCTGAAGGGCAAGAATGAAGACAGCCACGTGGGAAAATTTTGCACATAGGCTGGATGCAACATGCAGCCTCCAGGTGCCCAGTTTGCTGCAATGTGCTTAGTGCCTACCCTGATCATACTTTCCATCAGCTGCTGGCCAAGTAGCCAGCAGACGTAGACTCATTTTTACAAGAAGGGAAGCAGAAGAGGGGAAATGTATGTGAGCTCGACAAGGGGACAACTAAACTCCCGTACAGGCAAACATTCTGCCTGAAGGGAATATGGATAAAATGTGCACCTAATTACATTTATTTTAAGAGACACTCAAAATCCCAGGTAGCTCAATTCTTGCATGAATCTCACACTAAAACAGATAGTAGCTACGGTTCGTTACACTGGGGGGGAAATTGAGAGGTGCTCATCCTCAAAAGGATAGCTGTGCCCTGATATTCAAGTAAGTTTTTAAAGCGAGGTCAAGACACTAACTTCCAGTGTAAACACACCAGATGTAATTATGCTCCTTTCTGACTAAATTATCAGAAGAAATATTATTCAAAGCAAGTCAACATCTGCTACCAATGATTAAGTCATGATAATACAACCTGCAACTGATTAAAGGAGAAGTTTTAATGTCATAGGCTTTCTCCATCAACCGAAAAAGCAGAAAAAATTAAATGCAGCACACTTCCATATAACCGCGAACTAAAGCAATGTATCAATGTATTAAAGTTTCAGTAACCAGCAGAGCTTATACCTTGGATAGCCAATTGCTGTACAGAATGGGCCTGGCCATTGCTTTCTCTTTGTCTATGTTGGGGAAGTGCTTCAGAGCTACCATGTCAATGTTTTCATCAGTCCACCGTCTCTCCTCATCTTCCACAAGCCTAGATAAAGGGAGCAACCATTAGTATTAGAAAGCACATTAACAGCTTAAAGTTAAGACTTCATGACAGAGAAGCTTTGGCATTAATATGTTCAAAAGTGTGAAATGAACTTCTCCCAACTACTAGTGAAATGTAATGGTTGCATATCACTTGCAATGGTCTAAGATTCAGGGACACCACTGGCAAGTAATTCTTGTTCTGAATATTCCTATAGCTAAGCAATTTCCCTCTGAGTTTGAACCCGGACACTGACATTTACATCATATGCCCAGAGTTCAAATTATGAGTTGTGAAAAGTAGTGCTCAGTTAGCTTAAAATTTGCTCACAAATCCCAAGAGGTATCTACAGTGGTGCCTCGCAAGACGAAAAGAATCCATTCTGTGATTCTCTTTGTCTAGCGTTTTTTTGGTCTTGCGAAGCAAGCCCATTGACGGATTAGCGCTATTAGCGGCTTATCAGCTTATCGGATCAGCTGATAAGCGGCTTAGCGGCTTAGAAAAGGGGGGGGGGAGGAAAAAAACCCCGCAGGAACTCGCAAGACATTGTCGTCTTGCGAAGCAAGCCCATAGGAAATTCGTTTTGCGAAGCACCTCCAAAACGGAAAACTCTTTCGTCTAGCGAGTTTTCCGTCTTGCGAGGCATTCGTCTTGCGGGGCACCACTGTAAACATGTTTTAAATACACTTTCCCCCAGTTAGCTGTCCACATTTTTCCCTGCACTAAGATTTGGGTGGAAAGATGGCCCATAGCAGTGATACTGAAATGTGACCTATAAATACTTCCACTGACTTTCCACCCCCAACAAAAAGCCAAAAAACACAAATCCCTAGGGACCTAGGAAGCTACAGTGCCTTATACTAAGTTAGACAACTGGTACATCTCTCAGTCTATCCTACGCTACCTAGAGATGCCAGCTACTGGTGAACAAATGGCAAACTGAATTTATTTGTAATGTGCATCCTTCTATTTCATTAAAAACATGTGCATTTACTATAAAGGGCTTATTTACAGTACAGTAAATTGTGTTGTGTTAATTAAGAAAAACATATTGGAACGACTTGCTCCAGTCTGAACACACAAGAGGAATTCTATGCAGCCTGAATGCTTGTGGACTATTATACTACCAAGTGTGCAGTCACACTTTATTCCAGTGAGGTGCAGTGCCTAGTGTTGGACTAGGAACTGGGAGGCCAGGATTGAAGTCCCCAATGAGCCATGAAGCTCACTGGGTGACCACGGACCAGCCACTGTGTTTCAGCCTCCCTCATGGGTTGTTGAGAGCATAAAATTGGGGTTGGGAAAGAGATTGTGTACCCTGCCTCCTACCAAAAAGGAGTTTTAAAAAGTACACTGATCTGAGTTGGAGACAGCATGGTGTGGATAATGTCAAGGTTGCAGGTTCGATCCCTGTATGGGACACTCGCATATTCCTGCATTGCAGGGGGTTGAACCAAATGATCCTCAGTGTCCCTTCAACTCTGCAATTCTATGATTTCACACTTTACCTGTCTTGGAAGAGACGCAGGGCTTCATGGGCCCAAATTCTAATGAGGCCTTCGACAGGCAATGTTTCCAGCGGTCTCAGAGCTTCGAAGATCCCTCTCACCCATCGAGTCATTTCACGGGGTGAATAGATGTAGTGCGGCTGTGTGTCTTGAGTAAACCTTTCCTGGAAGTAACAGGATAAGGAGTTGTCCATAGTAACCAGGGAAGTATTTTTTAACCGCTCGCTCTAGACATTTGAGAAAAAAGCTGCAAAGAGCTTTATCATTCCAGTTACCTGAGACATTGTGTAGAACTCAACCATGGCTGCAGTGAGAGGTTCTGCATACGTGCGGAGAGATGGAATGAGCCGCAGCATAGCGCGATTGAAAGTGCCATAGATCTGAGTGAGGGAGGCTGGGCCAGGATAGTCCACGTACACAACAGGAACATGGCGCAGAAATCTAGAAAGGCATACAGGAGAGGTGAATTCTGTAGCACCCCAGCTATTAGGCTAAATACATGGGTCTAGATATGGCAAAAACAGATCTTGAAAGCTTTCACTGCTCCTGAAAGCACAGCACTGGCTGCTATTGAGATGCCAGGCCACGTTCAAGGTGTCAGAACTAGCGTGCAAACCCTACTGCAACAACAAAACGACTCTGAAGTTCTACATTCCAATAGTCAAAGCATTAATAGAGCATTTGAAAGGCTGAATCCTACTTCTCAGTAAAGCACATTAATATGACTCTAGACTGCAGGTTTGATCCTTAAAGCTCCAGCAACTTATCAACAGCAATATGGACACATTACCTATGCGAAAGAGGCTTCCTTCCAGGATCTGTAGGTGGGTTACACGCTCCAACAAACTGAATTCGCTCCAGTTTCACCCACGTCTGGTCAGATGTGCGGTAGAAACCTCCATGTTCCACCATCTGAGGATTTGAGAGAGGCGGTTACGACGGAGTTTAACTATGACAAAAAAAGTTGAGTTCTTTAATCTGACTTATACTCACTTGTCTGATGAAGGATATGACTCTCTGTGTGCCATATTTATCCATATCCGGCAAGTTGATTTCGTCACAGAAGAGCACCAGCCACTTTCCTAGCTGGACAGGAGCCAACACCACACCGTTAGGCGTACGCCTGTATTCACAGTAGTGATCAAAGGTTTTCAGGAGCAGCTCTGGAGTAGTAGCACTGGAGAAATTCAGACCAACCACCTAAAAATGCAAGGACGTGATCAGGAAAGGAATATGCAGCAAGATCCAAGAGGCATAAACACTGCCGACTGGTGACAGCTTTTAAAGTTTTGTTGCTCGTCTTCCTTTGTTCTTTATGAATGCTGCTCATGTTTCTATGGGAGGAAGTCAACATCGTGACTTCCTTCTCTTGCTCTTCTGCTAGCATGCCAGGTTAGATGAATTTGTTTTAATTGCTTTTTGTAAACTTGAAAAGTGGTATCTAAAGTTCTTAAACTAACCAACCATTCTGGCTCAGAGGCAGCAATGAACTATCTACAAAATGGCTTGGCAAAAAAAGAGAGGAACGAGCGCCTCCTCGCTTGTTCTGCTTATTGTATTGTTGTGCAGAGAGATTTAATTAAATGTGGAAGATGAATAAATTATTCTGATCTTCTGCTGCTCAGTGGCATTTTAAAGCCTGCAGATGTGGTTACTCATTCAGAATGTTCGGAATGGGAGAAGGTCACACACAAAGAACTGTTTACCTCCATGTCAGGCAAAGCCCTGAGTGCACTGAAGAGAGTCATGGTCTTTCCAGAACCTGGCGGCCCACACAGCACTAGGGGTTTGTGCTCCGCAAGCCAAGTATACAACAATGCTTCGTGGCGGACGGTGTCTAGGGTTGGCACCACAACATCAGGAGCTGCCACTTTGTGAGTCTCGACTTCAATCTGCGGGACCTTGGACTGCCAGGGAATCCACTCACCAGTAATTGAGACCTATGGAGAGAGAGAAAGAAAATTAAGTACAGTGGTACCTCGCAAGACGAATGCCTTGCAAGATGGAAAACCCGCAAGACGAAAGGGTTTTCTGTTTTGGAGGCGCTTCGCAAGACGAATTTCCCTATGGGCTTGCTTCGCAAGACGAAAGCCCATAGGGAAATCTCCGGGGACCTCTTTTAAATGCTGGTGGTGGGGAGCAAAGCCTTTCCCCCCCTCCGGCCTTCAGAAGAGGTCCAGGAAGGCCGGCGGGGGCCGAAAGGCTTTGCTCCCCACCGCCAGCATTTTAAAAGCAGTCCGGGATAGCAGGGAAGCGCTTCCCGCTATCGCGGACGGCTTTTGAAGGCAGGCGGGGGGGGGAGCAAAGACTTTCGCCCCCCGCCCGCCTTCAGAAGAGGTCCAGGACCTCTTCTGAAGGCGGGCGGGGGGCGAAAGTCTTTGCTCCCCCCTGCCTGCCTTCCCGGGAGAGCGGAGAAAGGCAGTGCGTTTCTCCGCTGTCCCGGACGGCTTTGGAAGGCAGGCGGGGGGGGGGGGAGAGAAAGACATTCGCCCCCCGCCCGCCTTCAGAAGAGGTCCAGGACCTCTTCTGAAGGCGGGCGGGGGGCGAAATCTTTGCTCCCCCCTGCCTGCCTTCCCGGGAGAGCGGAGAAAGGCAGCACGTTTCTCCGCTGTCCCGGACGGCTTTGGAAGGCAGGCGGGGGGGGGGCAAAGACTTTCGCCCCCCGCCCGCCTTCAGAAGAGGTCCAGGACCTCTTCTGAAGGCGGGCGGGGGGCAAAAGTCTTTGTCCCCCCTGCCTGCCTTCCCAGGGGCTTTTACATCGCCCCGGACAGCGGAGAAGTCCTCCGCTGTCCCGGACGATTTTAAAATGCCGCCCGCCAGCATTTTAAGATCGCCCCGGACAGCGGAGAAGTCCTCCACTGTCCCGGGGTTTTTTAAAATGCTGGGGGTGGGAAGAAAAGCCCTTGTCCCCCCCCCCAGCCTTCAGAAGAGGTCGGGGGACAGACTGTCCCCGGACCTGGTCTGAAGGCGGTTTCCATAGGAACGCATTAATTGATTTTCAATGCATTCCTATGGGAAACCGTGCATCGCAAGACGAAAAACTCGCAAGAAGAAAAAACTTGTGGAACGAATTAATTTCGTCTTGCGAGGCACCACTGTATCTCGTATTATCTGCTTCTGTTGCTGCCAAAGCAACAACTTGGTGTTGTTTAAAGTGGGTACATCTAGGTTTAACATTAATTGCAACATTAAGCTGATCAAAAGCATTTAAAATAAGCTTGTGTATATATTGCTGGTACTACTGACTTCTATATATTTATGTTGGCCCTGCTTTTATTTGCTGCAATAAAAAAAACCTGAAGTGCCTCCACTAAGCTGACAGCAAATTAAGAACACTTTATAAAAGATTTTAACAAAGAAACTCATTACAGACAGCAGCTAATACACTTCTGAGTGAGTGGTGGGAAATGACTCTAAAATACCTGAGTATACCATCTAAAAGCAAAGTATGCTTTTCTTTTGAACTTATTTATTCTGACATAAAGCGTATGAATTAAAAACCAACCAGATCAACAAGGCTCAAGGATCAGTTTTTAAATCTGATGACAGCCTTAGATTCAAATCACCGAGAAATTTGTTCAGTTAAGTGCATCGTCCAAAATGTAAGTGCACTGAATAAATATGTTGCTGCTAAGTCTCTGGAAGAAGGCTATGAAATCATCTATTTTGTTGTATTGATTAAGTTTTGTGCAAATAGCATCAATAAATAAGTACATTAAGCCTGGCATTTAGAAAATGGAAAGGTTTATTTTTTACCTCGTAATCAATGATAGGTATATTTGGTGCAGAAGGCAGTGGCACAGTTGTGATTCTCCTGATGTATTCACCCAGCTCAGCTCTCATCTTCAGACGGCTGTCTCCGCAAAGGGACCACAGAATCGCATACACGAGGAATCGCTGAGAAAGTTCAGAAACTGATCAGTAAAAGTGCAGAAAAAAGGGAATCCCACACAAGAGAGCCACATGAAAATTAACAGCAAGATTAATTAACAAGGCTGGCAACTTGACAGTTTCCTCTTTTTTATTTACTTAGCTATGGGAATTACCTGGATGTAGCGTTCCAGCTGATCTATCTGCATAGGGAAGTCTGGATGGTTGGCATTGTACTGTGCTACGTTGCGGCAAGCCTGGTGCAACATGGAGAAGAGGGAGCCAAGACAGCGCAAGCGAGTGAGGTCCATGATGTGCTCCAGCTTGAAAGCATGTTCGAGTGCCTTCGTCACCAGCCCATTTGATGTGAAGTATGGCTGCATAATTGTTGCTGCATCTCTCTGAATCTGTTGAAACAGCGTTTCGTCAACCATTATCGGGCAAAATAGAGCTGAACTACTCGTATAATAATCTGCGTGCCCACGGCAAGGTGGTACTGCAATCTTTCATGTTATATACTCTTGAACTATACCTGCAACATTGGGGAAGCTGCTTCCTCTCCTTCATCTTCTTTGCCCTTTCTCCGACGCTGAGCTTCCTCTTCACCTTCATCCAGAGGGATGCTCCTCAGTCTGGCCAGGAAGTTGTTGAAAATCATGTCAGTGCTTAGAACATCTTCACTGAACCAAACCATGCCACACCTTGACACTGTGGCCAGAGTAGCATACTTCAGATCTTGAACTTCAAACATGATGCGCACCTATGGGAAAAAGCAGAAAGATGGCTTAGAAACCAGTGCCGGCCTCAAAATTATCTGAGGACACAGCTGTGTCTAACTTCTAAGAGTTTTCTCCTTTGACTAACCTTAGCCTGTTAAGAGGCCACTGGGAGCATTAAGACAGCATTGCAATCAGAATGGTACAAGTTAAACCTCAAGTAATATTTTATAGCCAGCCCTTTAAGTAAGGCAGTTCCTCATAATCTAATGGGAATTGGCAAAGCCCAACATGACAAAACCAGGGAGTAACAACCTACTTCCAAACTGTGTCTGCTGGAAACACCTTAAAATGAATTTCCTGGCTGACACAAGCATCTCAAAATTACCAGAAATTTTGCCAATCCGGCAATATTGTCCAAGCAGATTTATTTTCTTATTTGGGAAAAAAAGTAGCTAGCCTTACGTTTGGTGGAAGGCTCAGACGTTCTCCATTTGGCAGTGTCAGCAGCTTGTTGTCATCCAGAACAGAGTTCAAATTCTCAACCCACTCAGGATCAACATCTCCATCGAAGATGATCCACTGCCGTTTCTGTAGTTCGCCTCTCACGTTATCTATTATCCTAGACAAGGGAATAATGTAGGGCCATGTGAGAGAATGTCCAGCCAGCCCAAGTTCTTCCTACACCAGGGAGAAATTTCTAGCTCACACCTTTACCTATAGCACACACTCACTTTCTCAAGACATGTGTGAACAGTCCATCTGTCCACTCTCTGGTGTTGGGATCGAGAGTGCCATAGAGATGGTCTTTGCTGATGGCTTTGGGATCGATGATGTGGGCAACACCTTCCACACCCTCCAGCCTCTCCAGTGCTTTCAGAAGAACTCTCCAAGCCATGGTCTTTCCACTTCCAGATGGGCCCACCATCATCAAACCATGATTGATCTGAGTAATTTGGTAGAGCTGAAGAACCTATGGAGAAGGAGAGAAATCAAAGTGTTGCATGAGGAACATCTTAATGTAGAATGCTTTGGGTGGGTCCAACTGTCATGGTCCAAAAACAAGTAAAACCATCACTTTGCTGAAGCTAAGCAAGTCTGGGTTTGCTCAGTGCTTGGGTGGGCGACACCTGGCAACCACAGGTACACCACCTTGGTTTCCATGATGGAGGAGAGATAGCATATAAATACAAGGAAGATATAATTATCTTGCTTAAATGTCTAGAAGGCTGTTTGTGGCCAGATCTCACATAACTTTGTGCTATTTGTTGGCAGTGAGTGCTGCCAACGCAACCTACCTTTTCAACCCACATGCTGCCAATGTCTTCCCCATCGCCGTACGTCAGGTACATTTCCTGACAGACCTTCTTAAGCTCTTCCCTCAGGGCAGTCATTTCTCCACGGTGATACTGAATGCCAGGGAACACATCGGACAAGAGACTGAAAAGCAATGGGATGTCTTCTGCAACCAGTTTGGGTACCATTGTTTCACAGACACTCTGGATCAGGATCTACACAGAAGAACAAAAAAACCAACTTGCTTATTAACTCGTGTGAGAAGCATCATGAAAATACTCAAGTGATACTTCTGGGTACAATATCAAATTGAGATCCTACATCAGAAATACTTTTTAATTATTATTATTATTATTTATTAAATTTATATACCGCCCTTCACCCAAAAATCTCAGGGTGGTTCGCAAGATAAAAATGCAAAATAGAAGCACAAATACTTAAGATCTACATGCTAGATAAAATGTAACGAATTAAAAGCTTTGTGAATGATGCAATGTCAATTACTGAATTTTCCTTTAGATTTTTAGATTCTATACTATGGAGAGGACATGAAGTTTGTTCACCCTCATGATGAACAGCAGCACTTCTGACACCAATTCAGATGCCTTCTACCAAAGCCTACTGGTAGCCAGATAAAGCAACATCTACAGCAGCAAGAGGCAGGATAGGCTTGAATACAGGGTGCAAGAAAACAATTTAACACTACACTCCTTTTGTGCATCCATAGTCTCAAAGCATCTGCGTATGTAACTGTACTTTACATTAGTTTCGTCACATGCAAAACCAGGCTATACCTCTTGTTCTGGCAAGTTCTCAGCAATTTCTCCTTCATCAACCACTTCACCACGCTCCTCCTTCTCCCGTTTTATTCTCTGAATCCTCTCTCTCTTCACGTTGCCAGCACTGATCAGGACGCTCTTCAGAGCTCTCAAGCCAAAGTCATAATGGCTTTGAGAGGAGAGCTGCTCATCACATAACCTAAGGAGCCAAAGACACCAACTGATTAATGCTGAAGTTGGCTTGGTGTTGGATGCTTTTGCAAGTTATACTACGGTTGCATGAGAAATGATCTAAGCACAGTCAGATGCATCAGAATAATTGACAATTAAGTTACAGAAATATAACAGTGCCAGCAGCAGGTTGGACCGGTTAATGCTGAATTCACACAGCTCTAAGAACAAATCATGATACGTCCTTCTACTACCAGCAGTGTTTCTTACTTGAAGAATGGGACAATCTTGTTGGCAAGCACTTCTGCTGTCCGAAATCCCTGGGAATACAGCATGACTTGGGCAATCAGCTGACGGTCAGGTTTTGTCATGGCCAAGCTCCGGAACAGTTTCTTCAAGTTGTCTGGGAGATTTGATCTACCGGCATAGCCAGGGTTCATTGTGATGAAAATTGCCATGTCTGCGCTCACTTTCACTTGTTTGTTCAGCAACTCACAGGTAATGGTGGTGGAAGCTGGAAGCAAGCATTGGTCGTTCAGTTTGCTGTTCTTAACCAAATCAACTTGCGTATGCACGCACACATGAAAGGAAGTCAGCAAGGCTAGCAATTAGACTTCCAAAGCCCAAAGAGGTAAAGAATTCTCAGAGAAGCAGCACATAAACATAAACCACCCTAGGCTTTAGGGAAAGACAGGGAAGAATGAATTACTCAGACTTCTGTTCTTTGTGGGTCCCTTACCTTCTCACAATAAAAGCCACTTATATTGAAATACTAGGGGCTGATGATTCTTGCTTGCTTAGGTCTCCAAGCACCCTTCTCCTCCTCCCTCCTCTCCAAAGTCCCCTCCTTTCCCCTACTCTTTGTCCAAGCACCTGCTCCCCATAGCCCATCCCCTTTCTCATCAAACCTTTGCAGCTCACCTGCGCCACCCCTCTCACTCAACCCACCACCCCATCTCTCTCAGCTGACCTGTCCCACTTCCCTAAGCCCAGCTCACTGGCCCACCACCCCTATTGCTATGCTCACTCCTCTGCCCCATCCCCACTCACTTGCCTGCCTGACTCTAGTGCTTGTCCCACCCTGAGCATGTGAGGCTGTTGCCACTGTGACAATGGACTAGCAAAAATATAGCACAGCTATAGAACCCATGTTTATAATGTCCAATTTTAAGAGAGGTGTTAATTGGTCGGGGGGTGGGCAGTTTGTTTCAGGAGTTGTATCCTGTTAGATACCACACATGAATAATTAGCAGCAGGCCATGTGCATCAAACATACTTTTCTCCAAGTTTGGATTTGAGTGCTCTCGCAAGGCTTCTTGGATGCACTGGACCTGCTGGGAAACGGCAGAAAGCATTCGCTCCTCAAGTCTGTTGAATTCGTCAAAGCAGCCCCACGCGCCCACTTGGCAAAGACCCACAAAGATGCGTCCCATTGCCTGAAAAAAGGATGGGGAAGGTTAATGAACACTGAGAAGCTGTGGAGTATTATACGGCAGAATAGTAGACTGAGCAGTTGTAAAACGGGACTGGATTTTCCCTTAAGTTTTAGAGAGGCAGAAATTGCTATTATTGGGCAGGGCATCCTATATGGTACCAATCTTTCGTACAGACACAGAATCATAGAAGTGCTCCTTCTCTTGCTTCAGAATACAGGGCTGCCCAATGAAACCAGCTATAGCTTCCCTATACGGGAGACACAGACACTTGAAACTTGCAGGATTTATGATCAGTATTCCAAGGTAGCATAATGATAGTTGAAACCACCATACCTGGAAGTCAAATGTTTCGTCGCAGTTGAACACGAGAACAAAACGTCCAAGCTGGTGACCAAGAGCCTTAACTGATTCTGTTTTACCGGTTCCAGCAGGCCCTGTCCATTAAATAAAAAAAAGAGACATATTTCATGTCATCTTAACCATCACTTCTAAAAAACAGCCATGCCCAACACTTGTTACCACTTTATAGCCATACAATTTTCTTATAATCCTCAGTCTTTGGAGGATGCAGTTCGAATTCCAGCTCGATACCAAACTATAACCCTAAGGCAATGTACATAAGACTCGCAGGGGATCTTCTATCCAGTAATTAAGTAGATGTGTTTAGTTTCAGCAAGACTGCTGTATTGTATGTCTCAAAGCAAACCCCAAGATCCTTTTAGTTAAGACAAAATTATCTGTGCAGCTATTAAAACCGCTTTGCTACCTGAACACACAATTTTTTGTTTCCAGCATTAAGAAAGCTTTTGAGAAATGGGCATACAGAAAACAGTAACCTACCAAATGGAGAACCTCCCAGCCTGGCTTCCAAAGCTTGGGTCATTGTCAGGTAGCATCGATCAGTAAGAGGCGTCTGCACCAGTTTATCCTGAACGCCAAGATATTCAAAGCCATAGTTGAACTTGGCATTGGCCATCTGGATGGACAGTTGCTGCAACACGTCTGTCTGTTTAGGGTCAAAGTAGAACCTCATCTGGCTCAGCCAATCAAAGGATTTGGAGTTGTCAATTCTGCTTTTGATCAGTGATCGCGTGACATCCCTTTGGTGGACCAGCTCAGTGATCTTTTGAAAAAAGAAAAGGTGAAATTCAGAATGTGAAGTATCAAAACAACTATTTCATGAAACATCATCATGTTTAAAAGTAATTGGAGATGGGACGTCTAGAGAGCATAACGAAGGCTGCGGCTTACCAGGTGTTCCAACTTCCTTCTGCGGAGAGGTGGCTGCTCCATCAGCACAGAGTCTGCAAGCACATTCAGGGTGACCTCAACATTGGTCAGCACAGACTGCAGAGGGCTGCTGTCACCGCCACCGCCCATGCCACTCAAAGCAGACTCCACATTTTCTGACCAGGCAATCTGGGCTGACAGGACAACAAGCTGGGCCTAGAGCATTAAACAAAAATAGGCATTGGCTTTTGCCAGATGTTTCCCTTTCCTTCCCCAAAAAGCACAATGCATTTTCTGAAGGCTGAAGAGAACAAACCTATACCTGGTATTTGTCAATCCAGGAGATGTAGGTAGCTGGATCAATAGAGGTTGCTTTGCCAAAGATTTCGACTTCCGTGACAGACTCGGCAAGCAGCTTGGCAAGCGTGACTCTCATTTCTTTCTCAACAAGTGTGAGCCACTCGTTGATCTTGGGATGCTCCGTGATTGAAACGGGAGTTTTGAACAGCACCTGAAGGGGGGAAAAAATCAAGTTTAGGTGTCTTTTTCTTTTCATAAAAGCTAGGATGGGGAATCTTTCTAGCTGGTGGGCCAGATGTAGCAGTCTGCACATTTGTCAAATTCATCGCAGGGAGACAGAAGATCTGCAACATGTGAGGACTTTACAGCGACGTGAATAGCCCTGTGTGGAGCTTTAAAGCAACAGAGACTTTGAATTCACCTGACAAGAAGTAACTTGTTTTAAACCTCCTTTCTGCAGGGATTGGCTGTGTGACCAAGCTTACTATGGGACACTTGAACACAGAGCTGATTCAAAGGGTTTGGAGTTGCCACCTATCAGCAGATATGCAGTAACTCCAAACCTGCTGACCTTTGGAAAAAATAAATACTTGTAAGAACAGAGCCTGTTTTTCTTTCCAAAGGAAGTTGCAGAGCCCCTTGAACAGCACTTCCCAAGTGCCTGACAACCAGCTGATGCTTGGGCTCTTGGAAAGCCAATTGGTGGATTCTGCCAAGCCCTGCCTTTACATGCCCTTCACCTGTTGTCAGGTGTAGGGCAGGTGGGCGTAGATTGCTCCTGATGGCCTGGTTGTTCGGAGGTTCCCCACCTGTTTTAAAGAGTGAGGTATGCCTTCACTGTACCTCCTCTCCCTCGCGTGAAGATATTCCCAGAACAATGGAGCTGTCCTCGTTAAGGATGATGCTCGACACTCCAGCAAACATCTTCTTGAAGTGCTTCTGCAGTTTAGCTACGTTCTTGCTGTTCCCTATGATTTCGAGCAAGTCTTCATCACCAACAAAGTAGAACCTAAAAAAAAAAGAAAGCTTGCCATTTTAATGAACAAAAAGGGATACAGTGAAATGCAAAGTGACAAGCATCTAGTACCCCTCAACAAACCCTGGATTTTTCTATGTGGACTGTCAAGTGAAGCAATAGAAGACTACATCTGTCAGCTGATGGGAGCTGTTCCATTAGGCTGCAGTAGAGGGAGTGAAGGGAAACAGGGCAGCCATCAGCTATGCTGAGAAGCCAGCTCTATCAGGCTTCTCCCTCCCACAACTGTTACCTGGGAGCTCCCACTCCATCGGGATGCAGCAGAGGAAGGGTAAAGGGGCCACTTCACCAGCTTAGCTGAAACCAGCAACCTTTTGCTCCCCCAACCCCTCCAACTCTTTCCATTCCAGTTGATCAAACACCTTTGTTGACTAACAGAAGAGGATCAGGCCAATGGTCCATCGAGTCCAGCATCCTGCTCTCAGTGGCCATCCAGTTGTCTATGGGAAACCCTCAAGCAGAGCCTGGGCACGAGAGCACTCTTCCTTCCTGTGGTTTCCAGCGACTGGCAATCTGAAGCATTACTGCCTCTGACTGTGAACAACTAGTGTCCGACTTTACTTTTTTCCTGCCTCCCTCCCAGTATTTTTTGGGGGTCACACATTTAGGTTGTAGGCTGAAGACCAGGGCCCCATCTTACTACTGATGTTTGTAAGCCACTGTTCTTGGTTGAAGAGCCAGGTTGAAGTCATTCGAACATAAAATAATAAAGCTGACAGCATTGTTTATTGTATTTACATATTCACATTTGCCGTTAGTAGGTAGGTAATTAGTTTCAGTCTAAGACAACATGGGAAGCCCAGACTGCAAATTACTGAATCCACTTACTATACAGTATTGTGTCAGGTCACAAAACTTTTCAATCCAAGACTCCCAAATGAAATTTAATAAATAATACTGGGGGGGGTATTGTTTTTGTTAGTTATTACGGTATATACTATTGTGTTTTTAAATCGTAAACTGCCCTGTGATCTTCAGATGAAGGGTGGTACAGAAATTTAATAAAGTATAGCTCTTCGCTGCATTATAATATACTGAAGGCATTTACATAACTCTAGCTATATCTTAATGCTTAACGTTCACTCTCTTTTAAAAGCTTGTCCCCAATCCAAATTATTTCCAAGCCAAAATCTGCACAGGTGGTTTAATTTTTTGGTCAAACACAAGATTAGAACATGGAGGATGATAAGGTAACATAAAGCCTGGGGGGCAATGTATTAATGCCAGAGTTTGCTTATAGAACAAAACTAATGCAGTGAAATATCAATTCTTTACCGAGGGAAAGAAGCTCTCTCTCTCTCCAGGTACTCTCCCAAAGCTTTCTGGATCTTCCCAAGCAAGTCTGCTAATCTTTCCAGTGATCTCTGTACACCCTGAATATTCAGAACATCCATGACCAGGGGAGATTTGGACACCTTTTTCATGAGGGCCAGAAACTCTGTACTGATGCTGTGAAGTCAAGAAGAGAGAGCATTGAAACAAAGCAGAACCACCACCAGCCAATGTTCCCAAGGAGGGACACACTTATACATAAAAGCCTCCTGGGTGAAATAAGATGTCACAGAGATTCCTGCATTCACATTTATCTTCAAGAACAAAACATTACCTTTGGAATCTCTGTGTTTCAACAGGCAACAGGTGCTTGATATCAGCGCTCCCAGTGAAGATACCTTCCAGGTAAACCCAGCGCCTCTGGACATCTATCCAGACATCAAAAAGTGCCATGATACGATTCAGTTTGTCTTCCCAGCTTAGGGCATCTTCTTCAAACACCTACAGATCAATAAATGGCTTCAATTTATGTAACTGAGTTACACATTTACTGTAAATAAAGCACAATGCAACTATATTTAAGCTGTGTTATCTATATTAAATAAAATTTATAACCACCTTTTCCTCAATAAGGGCTTAAAGTGTCTAACAATAAATGTAAAAATTGCATAATCAAAAAGCACACTAAGACCAGCAGAATAAAAAACCAGAACAACAAACTGATCAGTAAAAGCTCAAAAAACACTTATGGCTCAAAAGCCTTCCTAAAATGGAAGGTTTTAAAACAACCCAGCATAAGGGCATTTAAGAAGGGCTGAGATGAGCCTCTCTTGGGAGAGGGTTCAAAAGCCTGGGCACGAGACATCGAAAACACCCTCTGCCCAGTGCCAACTAAATGCAATTCCAGGGAAATTAGGACCAAGATGATCTCAGAAAGCAGGCTGGATTGTAAGGGAGCTCATATAATTGTATTCAGTGCTTGCTAGTTAGTCATAGCTATACAAAAGGGTGCAAACTGAAGCATATGCGTTAACATTCCTAAATACGTTAAAAGACAGAAATGCAAAGAGCAAAAGATACATTCTGGGTTCTACCTTGTAGTATGGCGATAGCTTCATTGCAGAAACACTGTTGATGTGCTCTTTGACTTTGTTGAAAAGGTCATCCCAACCACGAATCAAACGACATTTGTTCTGGTAGTTAACCAAATCCAGCTCATAGGTGTTCCACACTTCTCGTATCTTTACAGAAAACAATGTACAGTGATGTTTAGGATTAAAGGTAAAAAATCAGGCAGGCCAAAGCTGCTTTTCTTTAAAAATAGCCCAACGGATGATGAAGAGCCAGAGAACATCTTTATGTAACAAGTGATCATCAGGAAGCAAGACCTTTGTCATATAAATGTGGCCAGATGTTCAAATGGTTCCACTTTTGATTCTATCATTATTTCATTCTACGTTAATTAGCTGTTTCTTTATCTAATAAAATGTATATACTGCTTGAAAGAGACAAGCAGTTTTCAAAAATATAAAACATTAACACTATCGATCAAAAATATTCAATACGTAGATGATTAAAATCAACAGCGGCTTCTAAGAACAAAACTTTTTGAAATACACCCTGCAGCCTGACATAGGTTTAACCAACTGTCCTCTAAAAAACTGGACTTCCTTGGGAAGAACAGAATATTGCCAGCAAGTTGCTGCTTCCTCTTCAGGAAGAAAACTCCGCAGCGCTCCTGAGTGCAAAAGGCTGTTTTCCTTGAAGGAAGCCTCTTAGCCTTTTTCAGCAAGCCTTCCTGCCACTTTCCCTTTACTCCCTGAGTATGCAGGGTCACAAATAAGTAGCAACCATTGCATCAGGACATGTCTTCCTTCAGTGACAATGGTTTTGTTTGAGTTAAGGGAACTTTGCTGGAAATATAGATTTAAAGTTATTGAACAAAAGTATTTATTAAAAGCCAATAGCTACCTGCTTCAAGAATTCTTCCAGTGCCATCTCTCCCTGTGCTACAAGTAGCACATCTTTCACAATCAGTTCATTCTTCTGCAAATCAACATCCCAGATCTGCCCCAGGGTTAGTTCGGAAACTACCCAATTCACGTGAAGCCTCTTCATCAGTTGCTTCCAATGGCGATCTTTAAGAGCCTCCGACTTCAACTCTATCACCAACATGTTTATCTGAGTGGGTGGGAAATGAAGGAAAGGTGTAAACTTGTCTTGTTAGGCATCAGCACGATGTTCTATCCAAAGGTCTTTCATAGGCAAGCTTACCTTCATGTAACCTTTCAGGAGCCTCTGCACGTATTCATAGGATGCATATTGCCGTAAGCGAGCAGGGAAATTTTTCAGCTGGTTGAGTAAGCCATCTAGACTTTGTCGAAGCTATAAGGAAGATGGGGAGTAACTTTTAACAAGTTAACAGACTGCGCAAATTGCTGAGTATTACCCATTTGTCATCTTTATTAATGGACGGCTCACCCAAGTAGTCCTGCTTGCCAGGAACACTGACCAAGTTATTATCTTGCTCTCCTTTCTGATACGGCAAGAGCCCATCTGCATGCCTACCCATAAGCTGTTCTTTATGCTCTTTATCAAGTCACCCAAAGACTCCCTAAAAAAGACTAGCCTCATAAACTCATTCTACATATTCTTCTAAAATATCCTTTGCCACCTGGTCCCAATGTGCTACTTTTCTGCATCTTGCCTGCCCAAATTCCATACCAGTACCACCATGCCCCCCAATTTTATTATTATTTATCAAATTTGTATACCACCCTTTATCCATAGATGTCAGGGCGTTTCACAACATAATTTCAGCTTCTCCTTTGCTGAGCTTCCCTCTGCAGCTCCCCAAAGTCCTCCAAAGACTTCCAAATGTCGTAGCAGATGCCCCCACGCTTCTTACAAACCTAAATCTCCCTGTCATCCAACATTCTCACCATCCTTTTCTGCATCCCAAATTCTTCCCCCTTGATTACAAATGCCGATGAGCTGCACTGCTAATTTAAATAGAAAGGTAAAGAAGCTGATGTTGAAGCCTGCAGTGGTAGCCATTGGTAGGTTGGTCTCTCTGCCTTACTGACAGGTTAGCTTCCTATGCCCAAGATAGTTCAGAGATGTGCAGAGATGGTCAGGATGCTATGGGACAGGATTGAGGTCCCTGGGGCGTAGGTTTAATCAGTGCTATCAAATATGTGCCAAACCACTTCAACGCTGACTATACGGCAGAACATTTTTAGCTTCTGTTTTGCAGGATTTGAAGAGGATAGATTTGCAATTTCTCTTGCTATGGTCCTCAAGTTCTTTACATATATACAGCTGAAGTACCTTGCGAGGCTGTACTGAAACCCAGGGTTGCTCCTTCATTTGATCAATCTGTTCCCAGACCTTGGAAAGCTCAGACCAGACTCCTTTAAGGTCTTGGAGCTCTTCTAAAGCAACCTACGAGACAAGAGATGGTTTGAAACATCAGTAATTGTAGAGGGGGGTGGAAAGCAGGATATGACAAATAATTCTAGTAGGTTTTGATCAGCGTAGCTGGAAAGGTCTTTCTACGGAATACAGCAGCTGAAATTTATATGCCCGGCTACTAGATTTTCATACCTGAACACGTTCTTCGCTACCACTGAGAAGTCCTGTATCTGTGAGTTCTAGAGCTTCCTTGGCCTTTGCACATTTCTCACGGTCATCCTTCAACCTCCCAAACTTTCCTTCATAGATGGTAAGGGCTTGGAGAGCTTCCTCTGGGCGCAGGTTGCCCTGAAAAAAGAAGTGAAATACTAGGCATCAGACTAGGCATAGTGGAGTTCACTGTTATGTACGGTGGCACTTTTGACTACGTGTACCAAATTTCACTTTTATAGATGGTGTATGACTACTTTAAGCTATTTTGAAATATAGCATATCCCAGTTTTGCAGAAGAGAGGTACAAGCACCCCATTTTCAGTGAATGAGACAGCTAAGCACAATTACAAACATTCATAATGAACACATAATTTAGATCATTGGCCTTCAATTGGTGGGTCTCAGTCTGACTTAAGGCAGGATAATAATTATATGGTGGTCATGCTGTTAAGTGCTAAGTGCACCACTAGATGCATGTTTTGGCTAAAGGAGAGCATAGGTGTCAAAGGAATGATGACTCAAGGCTCAAAATGCCAGAGCACTGAAGACGACTTACGGTTACAGGCTTTGTTTTCTCCCAGTCTGTCAGTAAGTCAACTGTACGAGTCTCCACAGCTCGATCTTCCTGAACGATTTTCATCTGCAGGTTTGCTACTTGCTGCTGAATGGCAGAATCCTTTCGACGCATGATGTCATTGAAAGCACCCCATTCTCCTTCAATGTTATCGATGTACAACCAGGATGAAGGAAATTGGAACCTCTGCTTCTCAAGCAAGCGCTGGCCATTACGGTAGAGCTACAGCCACCAAAAAATAAGTTACAATTGTAACAAAAAGTGTCAAGTTCAGATGCTACCGTTAAACTGAAACTTGTCACCATGTAGGTTTTTTAAAAAAAACTTAAAGGGTATTTTATTTTGACACATCCCCCGAACAGGAGATATGTACAGCAATGTTTTATTTGGTACAGGCTTTGATCACATATCTTCTTGTAATAAAGATTGCGGTGATGCATGTGTGGGTGGTCATGTAGGCCTTGGAACACACGCAAATGGGGAGTTGCCTGTACAGCTGTCATTGGCTCTTATACCTTTTAGGCACCAGCTGACGACATACTTTCATGCAAGGCTGTGAACTGCCTGGAGATATTAGGATGAAGAGTACTAAAGCTTTTCCCGTTGAAACTGATTGCAGAAACGTGTTGTAGAAAGCTTACCTCAACTTGTTTCTCAAATTGTTTGATTTTGCGTTTCAGTGACTGCACGTATGTGATGAATGTCACAGCATCAGATGTGCTAGCTGTGTCCACTGAGTGCTGCTCCAGCTCTTGCCGTGACTAAGAAATGGGAAAAATGAAATTTAAAAAAATGCTCTCATAAAGGAAAGGGAGCAAGTTTTAGACGCCCTGTTCAAAAGACAAGGAAAGCCTCTATGGAGGTGCCAATCACACCCAATTAGTTTAATACAGGCATAGTACAGGCACTCACAGTTCTTCAGATATCCCACTATTACGCATGATTTCCCCCCCTCTAAGATTACAAAAGAAAGAAAGCTTTGACATGGAACAATCTCTTTCATCCCATATTGAGAGAAGAGAAACAAGTGTTGCTATCTATGGCTAGGGGCACTTTGGCAAAAATTTCTGCTTTGGTATTTTCAGTGGGACGAATTTTGGCAAACTTACCTTGGAAATTTGAGAATGGAACTCTGTCATGTTTTGGCCCAGCATTTGACCAAATTTGCTGAGCACTTCCTTATGCCAGGAATCATACTTCAAGTTCACCTTCGATTGCACCTATACAATTAAAACAGTGGTAATTTTACTCTATGCCATCTATTTTATAATTTGCAAACTTGTGTTTCTTATATACTGTAGAAATAAATTAAAAAATTGTCCAGTAGCACCTTAGAGACCAACTAAGTTTATTTACTGTAGTTACTCATTCCCCCACCCCTTCTACTTGTGGTCTGGTTCTTTTGATACCATTTAATGAAAATTAATGCAGGAGATATCTACTACATTATTCCCGCATCGCAGGGGGCTGGGCTAGATGATCCTTGGGTTTCCTTCCAACTCCACAATTCTATGATTCTATAACTCTACTATCAGATCTATTTTCCTTCAGGGTGTTTACCTTTCCATAGTCGATGATAACAGGCCCAAATTCCTTCCTGGTTTCAGCATTGTCAAAGGTTCCTCTGGCTTTTCTTATCTGAACCAAGAGTGCCTGCCACTTATTTAAGTCTTCTCCAAGGCGGTTGTAGATATTCTCAGCTTGCATATCCCATAAACATTGATACTGGAGCCAAACCTACAGATCGAGCATGCACACATAAAAGAAATATCTAAATTTTTTATTTTAAGGATTTGTAAGCTATTAGATATATCCAATTTTGGGGTTTATGAACTGGTAACCAAAACTGTAAACACCGTACTTTAAACAAATGTTAAATAACTCGTCATTCCATATTCTTGATCAAGACACTGTCACGTGGAATAATGTTATGTAATAACTCTGGAATAGGAAACATAATATGTTCTCTTACCTTCACGTACTGTTCAACTTCTGTTACGATCCCCATGACTGCAGAGTAAGACTCTTCAAGTGCCGAAGGGCCATCTGGCATCCGTGTCAGGGCATTACGGTAGAATTTTTCCTCTTCTGATAATTCATAGTGCACACCCACCTAACGAAAAACAGAAGATGTACCACATTTTGATTTAAAAGCAATGAGAGCTTTGATATTTATTTTTTAAAGATTTAGCTTAAATCTACTCAAGATTCTTATGATTCAAAAGCAGTATTTCTTTATTCTTACCTGATATCTCTGACTTTGGATTCTAGGTAGTGACAGTATTACCATCTTCCAAGCAAACAGTTCTTGGAACAGTTTGTATCTGCAGTCTTCAATGGGTGGATTCAGGTAGATTACCTGGTTCGTTATCCGCAGTTCATGAACAACATTCTGCAGGAATATAAAGCCACGTTCAGTTTTGGTTTACTGGAGGAAGTAATAACAAAATGCATTAAACTATCATTAGTCTGGTGGCATTACCCAAAATTTGACTGGTATTAAGTTGGAAAGTTATCTTTGGATTTGTGCATTATAGGACAAATATAAACTGCACTAGATGAAGTTATGTATTCTGTTCAGTTTCCAAATAGCCACCTCTCCGGTAAAGCCTTTAGCTTAACCCTTAATCTTCACCATCAAGGCTAAGCACATATATGCAATCCTATATCCTCTCCTCCATGATCTCTTAAAACTGTCAAATTTTAGAATGAAAGCAGGGACACACGAGCTGTACCCTTTGTCTCTGAAATTCTTTAAAAAAATGTTTTTATTTATTTCCAAGCATGGTGTCTTCAGCAGTACATATATTTGTCATTTGATTCAGTAACAGTTATTGCAAAGGTTGATGAACGCAATACATCCTGTAACAATAGAACAAATAACTACTCCCCACAAGACGCAGGGAATTGAACAGGACTAAAAAGAGGTGGCCATGGAAAAGGATGGTGGAGGCTGGCCAATGATTAGTATGAAAGAGCTTAAGACATCCCGGTTCCCTGCAACTCCAAGCCTTTAAATAAACGCTCATAATATAAGCATTCTTTCTGTGATCATAAGAGCTGGGAACTCAGCAAAATTATGGATTCTTATGGATTCTCTGGATGCCAACTTTTGTGCAAGATCATCAGATTTACCAGAACTGTGCAAACACAGGATGAGATTTAAGTTATACTGCATCATTTCAATACACATTTTTTCTAATTTGAGATTTTGCATGCATTACTTCCAGCTTGCAAGACTCCATGGATTCAATTCAAGGTGAAGACACCACGTACTTTGATCTTTGGCTCTCCACCTGGCTTATGGCTGACTTGTGGAGCATCTGTGTCCATATCAACTTCTGCTTTGTCATCTGCTTGACCAAGTAGTACTTGAGTCCATGCTCTCAACCCAGCCTGCAGACGAACTCCCAGTATTCTCTCGATCTAGGAAGCAATTGCATTAACAAAATTGAAGTACTTCAAGAAACGCAGCAGACCTGAAGTTAGCACATGCTACTAAACATCCACGGAAAGATTTTTCTTATCAGCTTCCTTTCTTATTAGCCCCTTTGAGACCTGAGGATATGGACTGGTACTTAAAGCCCTCTGACAACAGGTCCTCTGGACACCTGTCCTTCTTGGCTGAATTAGGTTAACTGGAGCAGTGTGTGACTTACTATACAACTTGGGATCTTTGTACCTGTGAGCAATTCCTCCCACACAGCCCCACCTATGTGCTGAGATCTGTGGGGGGTGGGAGAGGAGGTACTCCCTGTGGTACCTCAGCTGTCAGCAGTTCATTATGTGGTGCTGCAAAGCAGGGCTTTCTCAGTGGCAGCACCCCAGTTATGGAACTCCCCTCTCCTCTGAAATGTAGGCAACTCCCAATTTATGTGGGGGGTTATGTTCCGAGACACCATGCATTTAATTGAAATTGTGTATATTCGGAACAAGCCTGCAAACACCCTCTAAACCTCTGGAAACCCTTTTTAAAACCAAAAATGCACCAAATTCCACAACTGCAGCCTCCAAACCTCCTTGGTCAAACTCCCAACTCTCCACAGGCCTCAAAGGTCGGTGCAAAGGCTCGTGGGATTACTAGATACCATTTTCATGATTTTAGGGCCGTTTCCCTCCTCTTTTTTGCCACTTCTGGGATTGCGGTGATGCGTGTGTGGATGGTCATGTAGGCCTTGGAACACACGTAAATGGGGAGTTGCCTGTACAGCTGTCACTGGCTCTTATACCTTTTAGGCACCAGCTGACGACATACTTTCATGCAAGGCTATGAACTGCCTGGAGATATTGGGATGAAGAGTGGCATACAAATCTAATTAACGGCAACAATAATGCACAAGAATGGTGGGCATTACTGCTGAGCCTATTGTTTTAGTATCACATACATTTGTAGCCTTGCAGTTGGACTCTGCATCCCGTGTGTGAAAGATGATGGGCTATATTAGGAAACCGTTAACTTCCAGCAGGCTTTTAACTCAAAATCTCTCAAGTGTTCAAACCAGATAACTTTAAAATTAAACTTATTAAGAAATATAGCTATCTTCTCCCGGTAACCACTTGCAAAGCTTACCTCCATATCCAGTTTATTAACCCAGATGGGTAAATTGGAATATGAATGAAGATTCAAATCATCCACAGCTTTTTGAACTCTGTTTAAAATTTCGGAGAAGGTTTTGTGATCATACATGCAAGTTTCCAAGGATCTGACTTCCAGGTCTATTTTCTCTTCAATGATGAGCAAGTCATCCACCTAAAGGGCAGAAATGAAATCAGTCTTTAAAGCTCAGTTTCAATATGCAAAATGATTGTTCTCCATAAAGCTACCTATTAACGAATGTCTAAGTTGCCTTTCCAACATATATGTCTAATATATCTTTACCCACAGTGGATTCATAATTTAGACAAACAAGTACATGCTTATTACCAGTGTTAAGTTGCTTCTCTCAGGATTACTGCATTTGAATACAATTCAAATAAAAACTGCATTTTGAAGTATTGATTCCGCTAACTAGACTGACATCCTGTCTGGTATGTAATACTGTACTAATAAGGTTTTGACAAAAAATACTATAACCTGTTATATAGAGTCAATACTGCCTTGCTTCTAGTTGACTCAAATATTTTATAAAAAGGCTGTATCAAAATCCATTGTTGCATGAGGCTTTCCTGCCAGGCCAGCTTTAAAAGTGTTGGCATTATGGCTACTAAACAGCTGAATGGCAATTTCTCCAAGGTTTCTTTATTGAAGCAATACATTATTGATAAATCATGCACTGCAAAAACCCCAAATCCCAATAATAAACTTCAAAGCAAATTAACCTTTTCCTGGAAGTTGAAGACTGTCTCTGCCAGCCGTTGGACATATGGGTCCAGTTTGTACGATTCCCACACTAGAGCAATTCCTTCCCCGATCAAAGCCTGCACTTCCTTCTTTAGTCCAGCAACCAAGAGGGAAATGGTGTTCCGTTCTTCCACCTTTTCACAGGTCCGTTCGTATGTACGGACGCTTTCAATCAGAGAAATAGCAAAAGGATAGAGCTGATTTGCTTGGTGAGCTTTGTTGACTATTGCGAGAGGAACCCGGAACCCTAGCCACTTAAGGTTGCGGACTTCTTTCGACAGGGTGATTATTTCTGGGAGGAAGTTGACCTTCAGTTTGAGGACATTCCCTGTTCGGCCTCGAACACGAGTGCTTTCGATGGTGAAAATGCGGCCCGAGACACCAAGGTTACGCTGCTGAACCTTCCTGGCCCAATCATCAAATATTTCTTGGGTGTTGAGCTTCATGCGGAAGCTGTCTCCATCCTGCTTCAGTTTTTGGCCCTCTACGTGGTTCTCCCAACCCTTCCCAAGGACATCTTCAACACGCTTCATGTAGGCCGTCAGCTGCCTGTCAATCTGTTTCGCCCAGATTATAGACCCTGATACTGGAGGCAAGTCTCTAACATGACTCATTTTGCAAGCCTGACTCTGTGGATACTGCACTTTGAATTTGTCATGAAGCGACTCTATGTCATCTTTCACACGCTGAATCAGCTGTGTTTGGTATTCACGGATGGCACCTCTGATGTGGGGCCTGACAAACAGAGCATTGAACCTGGAAAAGATCCTGAACATTTCATTGGCATTCTTTGCTGTGCCCAGCTGGTCTCTTAGGCGAGCAGTAATGCGGGTCTCAACTCTATCGATTCTTTCATCATAACGTTTCATTGCAGCTTCCCAGGCCTCTGTGCCTTCTTTGGAAACATCCAAGCCATCGACTTCTTTAACGTTCTCATAAGCGAGGTTTACTTCTTCAATCGCGTTGGCATCAGCAGCGTCAAACAGCACTTCTGCTACTTTCATATCTTGTGGCTCAGGTACCTCTCCCTGATTTTGCTGGGGTACTGCAGTCACCTAAAAAGATAAAAAGATACCATTAAGCAACAGCAGTAGTAATCACACTACCAAGAACACACAGCAACATGGCCTCTTCCCCTAGCAAAGGTTCAACAACCAGCAGCCGTGGTTATTTCGCTCACTAGCTCACTTGTTTGCCAGATTTTCAGGGCCTCTTTTAATGTGTCTCTTGATAGTCACAATTTAATGACTATCAAGCTTTTCATTTTAGCATTTATCCTAGGAACCAGTAGGGGGAGCCAGTGGCGTAGCGTGGGTTGTCAGCACCCGGGGCAAGGCAAGTAATTTGCGCCCCCTAACCCGTGGATTTTAGCACCCAAGTGCGAGCGCGCCCCCCCCCCATGTTGCACCCGGTGCTGCCGGCACCCTTGGCACCCCCCACGCTACGCCACTGTTCCAAACTTTCCTCTCTGTCCACTCTCTCCTTGCCATGCCTTAGTTTTGCAGGCTTCTCTCCTGTCCCCTCTTGCTTGCCTTTTCTCTAAACTAAAAACAAACCCAATGCTGCCGCCTTTCCTCAGGGCACCGGCTCCATCCCCTTGCTTAGATTCCCTCTACCAAAGCTGAAAGCAGCCTGAAGTTCCTCCTGATCGTGAATGGGAAACAGCTGGCGAAGCCGGCGGCCTGCCAGGGAAGGGATCTCTTCCCAACCTGCTCCACGGAGCCCTTTCCTTGCAAGCGCTCCGCGTCCCTCGGATGGCGAGCGCCTTTGGAAACGCGGAGCAGGCGCTTGCCGGCGAGCAGCCCCCCCCTTCCCAAGCTAATCCTTTTAAAACCGAAAGCCCCTTAATCCGCTGGCGAGAGGCTTAGCCGGGCCTCGCCCGCCCACCGGCTTCCTCTCAGAGGTTTTTGGGGAGCGCAGGGCGCGGCGAGGCCTGGCGGCGCATCGGGGTGTGGAGGCTGCCCGTGCCGGCCAGGCGTCGGCGCTGCTGCAGCGGCTGCTCCTCCTGCAAGCAGTGAGTGGAGCGCAGCCGCAGCGGGGGGCGCGCGCGCTAGGGCGCAAGGCTGGCGGTGGCTGCGGGGAGCCCGGCGGAGGAAGGAACTTGTCCCTTCCCTCTGGACTCGCGCCCCCCCAGATGTTGCGCCCGGTGCGGCCGGCACCCTTGGCACCCCCCACGCTACGCCACTGGGGGGAGCTCTCTTGCATTGAAGAAATTCCTTTGGAAATGGAGGGGCAAACGAGTTCCTCCCAAATGAGGGGCAGCTTGCTTCGTAGAAAGTGTTCTAGGTGAAAATAGTCTGGGTCAAGACAAGAGTAAGTTCTGACTTTGAATGGACTAGTTCCATTCTAACAAATCACAACCCAAGTCTGTAAAAAAAGGCACCAGCCGTTGTACTTACCTGTGGTCTTAACACTCTCACGATAACTGCTCTCAGTTGTTCGTGTTGGCGTCGAAACTTCCGCATCTGATCAAGACGAGCCTGGAGCTTTCTGTGAGCAGGATTGATGCGCCACACCATCTTCAGATTCTCTTCCCTCTTTCTTTTCACAATGTCTCTCAGTAGGACTTGCAGTTTCTCATATTCATCGTCCCAGGTCTGGAAGACCTCAAAGCATGCAACCATGACCTGAAAGAAAGTTGAACACTGTCACTGAACACCATGCTCCATCACACAAATTCGGCATATTGTATGCGTTCACTAAGGATGTGATGATAGATCTTTATTTGCAGGGGGGATGGACTGGTAGATTATGAAAGAGTAGAAAAAGCTATATTGCACCAAACAATGACTTTGGTATTATGACCAACAACACCTGCCCATTTGACTGGGTTTCCGCAACCACTGTGGGCAGCTCCCAACAGAATATTAAAAACATGATAAAACACCAAACATTAAAAACTTCCCTAAACAGGGCTGTCTTCAAATGTTTTTTAAAAGTCAAATGTTTATTTCCTTTACATCTGATGGGAGGGCATTCCACAGGGCATCACTTCTCGCAGTGAAGGAACTGCCAGAAGGCCCTCAGCACTCAATCTCAGTGTCCGGGCTGAATGATGATGGTGGAGACGCTCCTTCAGGTATACAGGGCCAAAGGTTGTTTAAAAAAGAATTGTAGTGTCATCACACATCTCTACCTTTTATTACCTATTCCAATGCTAAGGCTTCAGTTAGCAAGGAGGAGTGCAATGTGGCTGTAATTTTTTCCAAAAGTTTAGCTCAAGTTCCCACCCCCCACTGATCCCATAAGGATCTAAATGCAAGACTTGCCTTCTCAAATTCTTCATAGGCAACATGCATCAATTTCCGTGTCCCCAACACTTTGAGTAGCTGAGAACTCAGGTCTCTTGAAATGGCCTCCACCAGGCGCAGCGCTCGTTGAATAGGATACTTTGTATTTCTGATTTTTCTCAGGTGGGTGAATATTGCAACCAATGCCTGCCTTATTTTATCCAGTTCAGTAGCAGACAGCAAATCATTTAGAGGGAAGTCTTTCATCAATGGATTGTAGTCATTTACTGTCTCCAATGCCTGTTTTAGACCTAGATGGTACAAGAGAAAGCCGATTTCACTTTTTCAAACATTTAAAAGCATGTAATCACTTGGCTCGTGTTAATGTAAATGTGCTAAACAGATAGAGCCCTGCAAAAATTCTGTTTCTGGACAGCTTCCATAAGCTCTTACCTGTGTCTGTATCAAAACTGACAGTAGCATGAAAGCGTTTGCCGTGCTTCAAGATATCTAAAGTTAAGAGGACTTCAGGGCTTTCACGCTTCTCCTGAATACGGTATAGAGCACGTTCCAGGTTTAGCCAAAAACTGATTTCTTGCAAAGCAGTGCCTGATGCAGGGTCCCGATCTAGTTTGGTCACCTTGAAAATTGGTAAAGAGGGTAATAAGGCTTCTACTGTTCAACAAATGGTGGAGTCAAAGCAACTGAAGGCATAACCATATGATCATACTGCCTGCTGAACCACATATCCATCCTGCTTTGTTCTAACTACAGTGGTGCCTCGCAAGACGAAAAGAATCCGTTCTGTGATTCTCTTCGTCTAGCGGTATTTTCGTCTTGCGAAGCAAGCCCATTGAAGGATTAGCGGATTAGCGGCTTATCTGCTGATCGGATCAGCTGATAAGAAGCTTAGCGGCTTAGAAAAAAGGGGGGGGGAGGAAAAAAAAACCAGCAGGAACTCGTAAGACATTGTCGTCTTGCGAAGCAAGCCCATAGGAAATTCGTTTTGTGAAGCACCTCCAAAACGGAAAACTCTTTCGTCTTGCGAGGCATTCGTCTTGCGAGGCATTCGTCTTGCGGGGCACCACTGTACTTGGCTATGTAAACAGAGGGCAGAGCAAAAAGAATAGATGATGCCAGACTGGAACTGAGCATAGTCCTACCTATGTACAGAAAAGGACATAGCTGCAAATGAAAACCTGATTCCAACACTACAGCTGCAATCCTAAATATTAAGGAGTCTCAATGTACACAGTGGAAGGACTTGCTTCTAAGTAAACTGTAAGACCATTTGGTTATATAGACATTATCTCCTATCTCCAAAATATTAATCTATGGATTACTTATTCATCATCTTCAGATGGATTATCTCAAAGTAGATGGAAGGGTTTATTTAAAAAAATAAAACTGCTAAATAATGTACCTGAGTGTGTTCACATTGCTACACATAAAATAGTTAATGGAAGGATATAGGAAAGTAAGATGTGTAACTGCTTATTTTTAAATTAAGAACATGCAGTTCCAAATATGCTCCAGATCACACACTGAAGATTTCACCCTCACTTTAACAATATGCAACTGGGAAGGTATCCAACAACGAACTAAAGAGGGAAACTGAACATCCCTTGAACACTAAAAGTCTTTTTCGAATTTACCTTTTGGATTTCTCTAATCCACCGGTTAACTCCAGACTGCAGCTGGTTGAGAAAAGTTGGGTCTTCAACTTTGTCACCAAAATCAGTAACCTTCGGCTTTTCTCCACGCTCATAGCACTGCTTAGCAACATTGGTAATGATTGGATGAATTGGCAAACTAATCTCTGGGATTTCAATGTTCTGCTGCAGATGAAGAAGTCCCATTTCGAGTTCCGCAATTTTTTTCTCAACGGAGGGAGCCATTTTATCGCCATCCCTGAGGGAACACGGAAGTGAGCCAAAGGAAAATCCACCACACAGAGTCACATACAATTAATGTGCATGCAGCTGCCCTCCCCACCCTATAAAGACAACATATATTTCCATTTTTCAAATTTCTTAAGCTAGCAAGTGAGGCTAAGATTTCAAAGGGCTAGCCAATGAAGTTCAATTTAACATAGTTCAACATTACCGTATTTTTCGCCCCATAGGATGCACCTAGTTTTTTTTTGGGGGGGGGGAATAAAGAAAAAAAAATTATTTCCCCCCAGGCGCGGGGGAAGCCCAAGCTTCCGCCGACTCCATCCCCCAGAACAGGCTGCTGGCTGCAAGCCTTGCACGCCTGGTGGGACCTCCCGCCGGGCGCGCAAGGCTTGCAGACACCTTCCCGAAGCACGGGGCATACTCCGGAGGGCACCCCGTGCTTCAGGCTGCCGCCCCAAGCCTCGCGCACCCGGCAGGACCTCCCGCGGGAGGCTTGCGGATACCTTCCCAAAGCACGGGGCGTCCTCAGGAGGGCACCCCGTGCTTCGGGATGCAGGCTGCCGCCCCAAGCTTCGCGCGCCGGGCGCAGGAGGCTTGCGGACACCTTCCCGAAGCACGGAGCATCCTCTGGAGGGCACCCATGCTGCAGGCTGCTGCCCGCAAGCCTTGCGAGCCCGCGGGAACTCTCCCCGGCTCGCAAGGTTTGCGGATAGCTTCCTGAAGCCTGGAGAGCGAGAGGGGTCAGTGCGCACCGTTGCCTCTCGCTCTCCAGGCTTCAGCGAAAGCCTGCATTCGCCCCATAGGACGCACACACATTTCCCCTTCATTTTTGGAGGGGAAAAAGTGCGTCCTATAGGGCGAAAAATACGGGACCCATGTTGTTTGGCAAGCTGCTCCCTAATCTCTGGGGATCTTTGGTTGCAGAGAAGCTGCAGTCACAAAGCTCTTAGGATCTTGACCACCATCTACTTTCCAGTTATATCTTCCTTCCCTTGCACATCTTTTATTCCTTCATGTACACAACGGCTAGAAATTACACAAACGAAAGTAGTTACCTGTCTGCTTTGCCAGACTCTCTGATGTAGGACTTAAAGAAGGGAGCAACAGCGTTGCTGATGAAGGAATGCAGTGTTTCATACGGGGAGTCTTCACTGAGAGTAAGCACCCTGAGCTGTGAGGACACAGGCTTGTCTGCATCAATTACTGGTGCTCGTTTAATGAATGCCAAACTGTAAACCAAAGAAATAATATTAAGTTCCTATTCAATTTAACCTGAGAACAGAATGAGGATGCAATGTGAATGGGGTCTCACAGGGGCTAAGGGAGTGAGGAGTCAGGGACATGGTTTAATTCTGTCTTGTAGCATCAACTATATTTGCAGGTGGAAGTTCTTTTCTAAGAAAAGGAGGAAAGAAGCTTCTCCTTTCTGTTCCCCCTTCGCCATGTACTTGCTTTCTTCTGTTTGCAGATATGCAGTTCACAGATCAATCTGCAAGATCATCTGCTTGGGCTCTACAGTAAACAGCCAGCTAAGGTTCTTCCTGTTTGTAGTTGTATTCATGAGTAAGCCTGGCTCATGACTGCATCTGCTGTCAGAAGGCACCCCCCCAGGCAGAAAATCAGATGTCCCCATGTTGTCTTTCCAGAGTTAAGACCATGGGTTTAGGCTCAGAAGTGAAATGCCAACCAGTGGCTCGGTCCAGAATTTGGTGTGAACCAAATTTCCGGGAATTCAGGAAAAAATATTGTATGCACACTCATGGAAATTACTAACCTCTTCTCTTTAGAAGCTTATAGGGAAGTTTATAATGTTTGATGTTTTACTGTGTTTTTTATATTTTGTTGGGAACCGACCAGAATGGCTGGGGAAACCCAGTCAGATGGGTGGCTTATAAATAATAAAATTGTTTTTGTTCTTTTTCTTCGTTGTGGACCCCACGCCCTTTTAAATATCTGCCTTGGGTTTTTTGGTGTTTTTTTTGTCACAATCGGGATCACAAGGGAGAAAGAGGCACTCAGGCAGAATGCATAGCTCTCGCTCTCTCCTTCACTTTGCACTTCCCAGTTAGAAGGAAGGAACAACATTTCTACATTATGTGAGCATAGAAAATTGGTGGAGCGGGCAGGAACAATAGGAGAAGATGGCAGAGAGATTCTGCAGTCATACAAAAGGCATCTATCAGTCAGTGGGCATGGCTCTCATTGAACTCTTCCTGCCCAACTAACATTGGCCCAGGTGAGAATTTCCTACCGATAGAGCTTTTTCCTAAATCTCAGAATTCCTCTTCAGTCCCACAATTGCATCAAGTGAACAGCTTGTTTGTTTATTGCCAGAAGAGACACAGATTCGACTCACCTGTTTGACTTCATCCCATAATGAATGTCAGTACTTATGCCATAGGAAATAAATTCCTTCTCTTCCTCTCCTTCATCACCAACATCCTCTGTAAAGAATTAGGAAATTTTTATTAACATCTCCTGAATGTCCTCTCCTGCATGACTCTGAAGCTAGAGGAATTCATTAGCATTAACTTTATTGCACAAAAACCTCTCTCTTTCCCTTTATTCTATGTTAGCCTACTCTGGCTTCTCAACAAAATCCAGTTCTTCTTAAATTGAGAGGAAATCAGATTTATTTAAAAGCAGTCAGCTTCCTCAAACAGAATGAATTTAAGATATATATAAAAATAGCAGAAGAACCAAGATAAAAAGGGAAGAGCCCTGTTAATAACCCACAATTCAGAGGATGATGTCACTGCTTTAGCGGCCAACACTAAAGCAATGAAACCACTGCAATGCAGCACAGCAATTCTTCCATCTAAGAGGCACACCCAAACAGGAGAACAGAAAGAGAAAGTGTACTGTACTGGACAAAGAATAGATCTTTTCAGGAAAGAACCCTGTAATAAAGAGAATTGTATGCATTCCTTATAATATCAGCCAAAAAAGCACTGTTTTTTCATTATAAAGTTGCTGTCAAGAACTGTGAAACCTTTGCACTGTGTACTTTCAATAAGCATCAATTTCCACAAAGCTTGATTATAAACAGCAGCAACCTTGGTACTTCTCAAGCCATAGCCCTTTTCCAGGAGAAACTACACTGTAGCAAATGCTGCCAAAATATAAGATTCTGCAAGCATGTGTCCTTTTCGCCAAATCTTATGCAAAAGCATCAGGGTTTGCTTTGCAATTAATATAAAAAGTAAAAGGTTTGATAGAGATACATTTCACCATAGCTGACATTCAATTTGAGGAATAGGTTTGAATCAATCAAGACATCAATATGTGGCTTAAACTGTACAACACTGCTTCCAGAAGAGTGTCTTTAGGACACACAATATAGATTTCTCCAACAGACACGTTATTTGTTTCCAGCCTCAAAACTATACTATTTCAAAGACTTCTTTAGATGAGAGAGAAAGAATATGCAGGAATATGTGAGAGTATCTACCTCCTTCACGTTGTACAAATACTACTGTTCTTTCAAAAAGTCACCCACATGCAACATTTAAAAGTTTTGCAACAACAGTGTAGTGCCTCCCGCAACAGAAGTGAAAAGCTCATTAAAAAATTGTGTCAAGGAATAGTTACATTTTACGTGTACAGATCTATGTGCACTCATACACATGAGCGCAACATTCAAATGACCTTACAGTTCGGATCTCGAGAAGATGGAAGCATTTATCTCAACAATAAGCCACTGTTTAAGCCTGCGAGTTTTTCAGGAGCAAATGGCAATGATGTAATGAATCAACATTAACAACTAGGATGCACTATACAGTGGTACCCCGCAAGACGAACGCCTCGCGAGACGAAAAACTCGCAAAACGAAAGGTTTTTTCGTTTTCGAGTTGCCTCGCAAGACGAATTTCCCTATGGGCTTGCTTCGCAAAACGAAGCTTGCCCCGGGGACGGCGGGTCTTCTCTTTTGAAGCAAGGGGCGGCGGGGAGAAGCGATCTTCTCCCCGCTGCCCCTTGCTTCAAAAGAGGTCCGGGGGCAGCGGGAAGCGCTCCCGCTGCCCCCGGACCTCTTTTGAAGCAAGCAGCTGCGCTTCTCCCCGCAGCCGCTTGCTTCAAAAGAGGTCCCGGACCTCTTTTGAAGCAAGCGGCTGCGGGGAGATCGCTTCTCCCCACCGCCCCTTGCTTCAAAAGAGGTCCGGGGGCAGCGGGAAGCGCTCCCGCTGCCCCCGGACCTCTTTTGAAGCAAGCGGCTGCGGGGAGATCGCTTCTCCCCACCGCCCCTTGCTTCAAAAGAGGTCCGGGGGCAGCGGGAAGCGCTCCCGCTGCCCCCGGACCTCTTTTGAAGCAAGCGGCTGCGGGGAGATCGCTTCTCTCCGCAGCCGCTTGCTTCAAAAGAGGTCCGGGGGCAGCGGGAGCGCTTCCCGCTGCCCCCGGACCTCTTTTGAAGCAAGGGGCGGTGGGGAGAAGCGATCTCCCCGTGCTCCGAAGCCGGGCGGGGGGGTGGGAACACCTGCCCCAGCCACCCCGCTTCGGAACGCTGCTCCGAAGCGGGGGGGGGGGACACCTGCCCCAGGCGCCGGGCTTCGTAGCGCTGCTGCGAAGCCGGGCGGGGGGTGGGGGTGGGAACACCTGCCCCAGCCACCCCGCTTCGGAACGCTGCTCCGAAGCGGGGTGGGGGGGGCGGGGTGAGAAGAAAAGCCCTTGTCCCCCCCCCAGCCTTCAGAAGAGGTCCGGGGACAGTCTGAAGGCGGTTTCCCTAGGAACGCATTAATTGATTTTCAATGCATTCCTATGGGAAACCGTGCATCGCAAGACGAAAAAAACCGCAAGACGAAGAGACTTGCGGAACGAATTAATTTCGTCTTGCGAGGCACCACTGTATTGAGCAGGGCTCCAGTAAGACTCATAGAGCTCTCTTTGGTTTATATTTAACATTGCATTAGCAACTGCTGCACTATCTGCACTACAAGCCAAACTCTTCAGGCACATTGCGTATCAAAAAGTTACAGGGAGACAGCCAATTAATTCATGCTTAGAGTAGACCCATTGAAATCAATCAACTTAATTGTCTATTATTATTAATTATTATTATTATTATTTATTATTATTATTATTATATTTGTATGAGTATGACTTAGTAGGCAATCACCCAAAAAACTTTAATAGTTCACAAAGGAGGATCATTAGAACTTTTCCAGGACTATGATTTAGTCATGGAATTACAATTGGTCCGTTTACACTCATTAAAGCTGCTCATGAATCACAGAGAAAGTTATGCTAGGGCCTAGAATATGGCTGCCATAAGTCTGGATTTTCTCAGACATTACCGGGATTTCAAAGGGGCAATTGACATCCGGGGGGAATTTCCGAAAGGTGGCGCTTTGTCCTGGATCTTAGGCAAGTCAATTGAAAATTTGCAGGGTGACCAGGTTTTTACTTTTTGAAATATGGCAACCCTAGCCTGGAATAACTATTATTGCTCAGGGACTTTAATAAAATATCTATGCCAGGGGTAGCCAACATGGTGCACTTTCAGACTCCAATTCCCATCATCTATCATGGGCCATGCTGACTAGGGCTGATAGGAGCTTCAGTCTCAAACATCTGGAAGGCACGATGTTAGCTATCTCAATAAGCTCTCTAGTTCTGGTCTATCTAAAACAAATATTATACTTTTTTATGTTTAAATTTACATAGCTCAGTCCTCTATGAAAGTTCTCTTGTTTATCTAAGCAGCCAGCAGAACTCAGCAAACAGGCCAGGCTGTCTTTCTGAGTGACACCTGGGCACAGAGAAATCCTGCCAATAGAGTTCATGTTTGGAAAATGGGACACACCTCCTGGGGCGGGATTAACAATGCTCGGAAGTGGGGGCAGGGTGCTTACCAACAGGAAATTCTTGCAGAAGATTAGTTACAAATAATACTTAGAAAACCTCCGTCTACAGTAGCTGATAGTACTGAAACTGATGCAAAATCTCAATAATTCACTAAAAGCTTTCCAAAGGCCAAACTTACACTAGTAGCCAATCAACATCTCACCACTGTAACATATGTAGAGACTTTTTCCTTTCGGACTGTGATATACTGCTGACTACAGTACAGGTAACTTGCAACTTACGCACATTTAAATTTATGCACTGGGTAAAATTAGAAAATAAAAAGGGTGCGGACGTCAGAGGAAAAAAGACTTCAGCCATCCCACCTGCTATTGAACCCATATGCAATTTTGGTGTTAGGCACTATCTCTGGAATGTAATCCCAATATAAACTGAGAGCCATCTGGAATCTTATCAGCATGCCTTAAAAACAACAACAACCCACGCACATTCATATACCCCAGCCAGCTTGGAGAATGGCAGAGGAGATGCAATTACAGTAGCTGGAGTGCTGGGATTATTGACATTACATCTTGAGAACCACTGTGTATATAACAAACCTGTGGCCTTTCAGATGATGTTGGACCACAACTGCCATCATTGCAGATCCTGACCATTGGCAGGCTATGACTGATAGCATGATTGACATAAAAAGTCCACCAACGGTCTAGAATGATGGCTTATCCAGAAAGTACCATCATTCCCTTGCTATATAAACGGCTCAGGACCACAGTACCTCAAGGACCACCTCTCTCCATATGAACCTACCCAGACCCAGAGATCATCGTCTGAGGCCCTTCTTCCATGTCATCAAAATGCCTTCAAGAAATGGATTTAGAAATGCATGGCCCCCATATAAGTGGAAATTGCATGCAAGAACAGACATATGGTACTTCCTTACGACATTATACCTCTAGTTCCTAGAAAGACATACATAGATCTGGCACGCAACACATATTTTTCTCTACAACGAGCCTTATGGTGTCTGCTGACCAAGAGAGGAAGGGGTTGAAGACTAGAATGATCCTGTGCTTACTACTTGTCCAATCTGTAGGAGAACTACGTAAGATGTGAGTGGAAATAAATAGGCTAATCCTCCCATACATGGAAGCATGGGATCTACAATTAACGGCCACCCAACAATCCCCAGGTACTGGTCTGTCCTTCTAGCTGACAACCTATAAGCCAAAAGAGTGTTGTCCAGTTCTGCCAAAGGACAATTGGAGATAAGACAAGGTGAACCAGAATGTCACCATTTGTCATTCTCAGTGCAGTTCTACATAGAACTGTAGAGTTAGAAGCAGTGTTGGAAATTCCCCAGGTGCCAGGCACGTTTTGCTAGTGGGTCCAATTTTGACCACATGGGTATCTCTGGATGCCAGGTTGACAACTGACATCTTCATCTGGCTGGCCCTCCAGCTTTCTTAAGCATGCAAGAAGAGTTTATTACATTTATAGCCCACCTTTTTTATCCAAGGAGTACAGTGGTGCCCTACAAGACGAATGCCTCGCAAGACGGAAAACTCGCTAGACGGAAGTGTTTTCCGTTTTTGAGCTGCTTCGCAAGACGATTTTCCCTATGGGCTTGCTTTGCAAGACGAAAACGTCTTGCGAGTGTTCCGATTTCCCCCCGCTTCCCCCCTCCTTTTTCTAAGCCGCTAATCCGCTAATAGCCTTTTAGCCGCTAATCCGCTAAGCCTTTAATAGCTGCTAAGCCTTTAATAGCCGCTAAACCGCTTATAGCGCTAATCGGGTTGCTTCGCAAGACGAAAAAACCGCTAGACGAAGAGACTCGCGGAACGGATTAATTTCGTCTTGCGAGGCACCACTGTACATGATTTATCCCCTCCTCAGTTATTCCCTACAATGACCCTGAGGTAAGAAGCTGTGACAGGCCCAAGGTCAACAAAGGAGCTTCATGAGCCCTCATTCCCAGGTCCTAGTCAGACACTCTAAACCAGGCATGGTCCAACTTGACTACAACTCCCATCATTCCTAGCTAACAGGACCAGTAGTCAGGGATGATGGGAACTGTAGTCCCAAAAACATTTGGAGGGCCAAGTCTGGCCATGCCTGCAACATACACCACACTGGCTTCCCAGAGTTCTTCTGCTATGGGACAGCTATATAAAACAAGTAGGTAAATAAATGTGGGGGAAACAAAATGTCACTTAAGAGAAGGATCTGAAATATTATCCTTCAAGCCTGGAATTTGTTTTATTCAATGTTTTAATGTGCTGTAAACCACTTCAAGATTTTTTTTCTTTAAAATATAAAGCGGTATAGAAATGAAATGAATATTAATAATAAATCCCATTGCAAAAAGGGGGGAAAGGCACATAGACATTCCATTCTGGAGACAACGTAGCTCTAAGGTGCAATTTGGCTTATACATCTGAGTTTCTAACACTGGTTGGAAGGAAACCCAAGGGTCACCTAGTCCAACCCCAAGCAATGCATGGAATCTAGTTCCTGATGAGAGGGTGAAACTGGATTAGAAAATAGTGTACTGTGCCAATACAGATAACCTAACAACCCTGCGAAAGTGAAACACTGTCATTTTGCTCTTGAACCCAGGGTTGTCAGTTTTTGTTACTGGTTTTTACCTTTGTCTTTAATATCAGCTTGACAGTCAGGCAAGAAACAGCAACTGTGTTTATCTCCATGCCAGGAAAAGCTTCACCTACTGATTCTGGCACACCAAGCTGTTGTCAAAGGCATAGAAGCCAACCAGAAGGCGGTTTGTCTTCCTGGCGACTTGGCAACCCTACTATCCACCTTCAGAGCACTCTGCAGCACAGTGCTCAGAAGAAGTCAATCCCACACTGGGAATTCCTCTCACGCAAGCAGAGCATTACTGTATGCTGTACCTTGGACTATTAACCCAGCAATCATGCTCATTTTACATGTGGAAAGGCCTCACTCTGCCTGAATCCCCAAAGATCCTCTGCCTGTCTGGACAACAAAGAGACATGTGACAATTTCCAGAGCGGTGGCTTTGTCCAGCATGTTGCAGCAAAAACAAGCCTCGCTGCATCCTAAATATTTCATTCTTTTATGGCGTGAGGTGATAGCATGGATTAGAGCTCAGATGCACGAAACCTCCGCCTCAGTTGGCAGGTGTGTGTGTTGAGAAGAACGAGGATAGATAACACCGGTGCACCCACATTAAACAGAAATAATTTGAAATGGTGTGAGGCAGCTTCCTATCTGTGCAAGCTCCACCCAGGCAGGTATGGCCTGACTTGAACTGTTTTATTTGTGGCATTGAGGGTCACTGTATCGACTTGCAAAAAAGGCTTTGCTCACGCAGATCTAGGTAAGATATACCATTATTCTTTATTAGATCCGCCTATTGCCTGTCACCCGAAGATCCTGGGGAGGTTTGCAGCATAAATAATAATAATAGTAATACAGAACAAAACCATAAAAAATAAAAAACCACAACGAAACCAGTAACAAACCCAACCAACAACCAACCCCGCTCCCCTCCCACATTGACACTGTTGGTTCATCAGCCCAAGGCCTGGTTGAAGAGGAAGATGCGTTGATGAGGAGACTGCCGGATCAGGCCACGGAGAGGGCAGATGTGCGGGGAAAGAGATTTATTCCTGGTGCTGGCGAAGGGGGGGGGGGAGAGAGATTAAAGGCGGTGAAGGACGGGCTACCTCAGCCCGCCAGCCTGAAGAAGACAAAGCGGCGGCGCCGGCGCCATTTTGACAGCCGAGGGAGCGGCGGCATCGGCAGCCTCGGTCTTCCCCAGCGGCCCCACCCCTCTCTCCATCCTCCTCCGCTGCTCCTCCCTTGTTTATCCCCAGCTGGAAGGGAAAACCTCTAGGCCTCCCGCAGAAAGCGAGCGAGGAAGCCGCCGCCCTGAAACACGCAGCCAGCCAGGCGGGGCTGGTGGGACTGGGGTGTCTCTGGGCTGCCGACTCACCCTTGAGGGTGGAGCGCTCGACCAGCACGGCGTGGACCTGCGGGTCGGATAGGAACTTGCGCATCTGCTCCACGGCGCCTTTCTCCTCCAGCGCCGCCTCCAGCGCGGCCGGGGCCTCGCCGCCATCCTCCAGCAGCAGCGGCACCAGCTTGCGCAGGTGCTTCTGCAGCACCGACACGTCCGCCACGTTCTGCACCGCCGAGCCGGTCACCTCCAGCCCGCCGTCCTCTCCCCCTCCTCCTCCGCCGCCTCCCCCTACCGAATCGGACATGGCTGCTGAGGGTTCGTGGGATTCTCCCCCACCCCTCGAAGCCGATGGATAAAACCCCGCTAGAGACGAGACGCAGCAAACTCCCCGAGCGACCGCTGAGTTCTACGGCTCAGCGGTACTGAGCCCGCCGCGCCCGCCCCGCCGCTCTTTTAACCACCGCCTCTCGCCGTCAGAGCCGCCCCGGAGGATGATGGGAAGCGTAGTCGGGGAAACCCGCCCGGGCTTGGAGCTGAAGAGGGGATCTGGGGTAGGGTGGACTACAAGTCCCGACATGCATCTGAAAGGGGACACCCGCTTCCCCCTCCAGAGGGTCACGCGGGCAATGTAGTTCAGGTTTCCGGCGGTGGGGTTCTGATTTGCTTTGAATGCAAAGGCTGGTGCCGCGTTGGTTTTACAGTATTGTAATGATCAGCATATATATTAAATATGTTTGAACTCATCCATGTTAATTTTTTTTTTTTAATGATTGGGTTTTCCCTGTGTTTTTAAGCTGCTTTTATCCCCTCCCCCCGTAAACCACTTGGAGTCCCTGTCAGGCGGAAAAGGGGGGTATAAATAAATATACAATTATGATAATAGTAATAATGTGAGAAAACCCTCAGGTTTCAATCCTGAGCATCACTTGCCTTCCTGGGCTCCTTTGGGAGGAAGGGCATTAACAATTTGTAAAGTTACTTGTCTCTTTTGGATTCTCATATGTAGTTTTTGGCACAACCGAAGGACGCTAGTATGCAATGCGTGTTTTCCTGCTCAGAAAGCTATGAGAGTGCAATCCTCAGGCGCCGGTTTTCTACAAAAGGAGTTCAGTGGGGTTTGCTTTTGAGTAGGTATCTGCAGGATTGCGCTGTTAAATTCTGCCACTCTTGTAAGCTAGCAAATACGATGATGTTTTAAATGTAAGCCTGCTTTAGACATGGGACTATTTTTTTAAAAATTGTCTAGGCAAAACCATTACAAGAGATGAAAATACACAGGACAGAATAAGATTAATTACACAGTTAAAATTAATGGTTTTGTGTGTGTGTGTGTGTGTGTGTGTGTGTGTTCTAGAGATAATGTAAAGCAAATGCAACGCCCAGGCTGTTTCTTTCTCCAGGAAGCAGAACTCAATAGGACGCAAATGTCAGATTTGTGACCCCGCCTTCCCGCTTATTCTCAGGAAATCTTATTTTCGAAGCCAAAGGCTGCAGGAGAAAAACTACTTGTTCCAGATTGCACTGCGACTGTTTCCGCCGGAGCAATGAAGAAGCAGTTTTGAGGCTGTCGCTACGCAGCCTCTTGCTTCCTTGCTGCCAGAGAGTTGCGCTGCAGAGCTTCGCCCCGGATTGCAGCGCGCCGAGTGTGATGCATTTCTGATATTTTCGCCTACGGATAAGGAGTTAACGCTGCGGCCTTCTGCACCAAGCCCCACTTGAACTGAGCAGGCAAAACGACTGCAACCTTAGCCACACTTCTCACGTGAGGCTTAGACACAATGAGTGGACTTCTCAGCAGACTCGGGCTGGTAAAGACGCCAGGAAATATGGGAATTCTTTCTGGGTAAACACGTGTAGGATGAGGCAGCCCGTTTGCTGTAGTCTTTAAGCACGGGTAACGAGGGGCTTACTTATGAGTAAGAGGCCAGAGGGACAGAGATTAAAGCAGGGTTTCCCAAACACGGGTCTCCAACTGTTTTTGGACTAAAACTCCCACCATCCCTAGCTTAGCAGGACCAGTGGTCATGAATGATGGGAATTGTAGTCAACACACACACACAAAACCAACAGCTGGAGAACCAAGTTTGGGAAACTGATCTAAAGGATTTACCATTCTGGAGGAATGAGCAGATAATCAATGGGTTGGATTGCATAGAGCAGCGATGTTTCTGGACCCTATTTAGCCCCTGCCAGTGTGGTCAGTGGATAGGGATGATGGGCAACATCTGGAGGACCACTGGTTCCCATCCTGGCCCATACAGGGATAGCGGACTCTTCCCCCGCTGGAGGTCTTCAAGCAGAAACTGGGCAGCCACATAACAAGAGCCTGCTGGATGAGGCCAGTGACCCATAGCCCAGTATCCTCTTCCTGTAGTGGTCAACCTATGGGAAGCCCACAAGCAGCACAGGAGAGCAACATCACTCTCTCCAACCTGGGAGTCTCAGCAACAGGTATTCAAGGGGCATACTGCCTCCAACAGCAGAGACAGAACATAGCCATTTTGGCTAGCAGCCATTGATAGCCTTCATCACTTGCCCAATCCTCTTTGAGAGCTGTCCCAAGTCGATGGCCATCGCCACATCTTGTGTGATCCCATGGTTTAACTTTGTGCTGCGTAACGAAGCAATTTGTTAGGGAATGTTCGAACTGGATCTCTTGCATCAAAGGGGGTGGGTCAGAGCACAAGGCCCCCTACAACACTGTAACTCCAACATGCATGCACAAGGTGTTCCTTCTAGTTGGAACATGCTCAGCTGTGGATGGGAAGATGGTCTTGGGTTGCAATTAAGATGGTATCTATGGCTAAGGAATGCTCAAGGCTCGTCTCTCATCCGGGATAGCGCTACTCCAAAATAGGGAAAGGGCCATTCCTCAACACACGGTGCTAGTGGATTTTGTGGAAACCAACACCAGAGTGCTGGAGAGAATATATAGAGAATAGCCTAAGTGTCCAAGTCTTGCCCTGCCCTCCCCATGCAGATTATTGCAGTAGATCCGGCTTGGGACCTGGACATGTTGGGAGCCTCTGTGGCGGCACCTACCTCAGCATAACCGCACACCACTTTCCAAAGAGCAGAAATAATAAAAGCTTGTGAATGAACAATGCTTTCCAGCATGCCAAGGTTGTGCTGAAGACAACCTCTGTGAGCTGGGGGCCCTTGAATGCAAGCTACTAACTTGCCGCAACAAATGGTGGTTCTGGTTCTGTGATAATGGCAGCCATTTCTGTGGGATGGTTGGCTTCTTTTAGAGGCTACATAGTTAAGTGTACCAGGGTGGAAGAGGTGAGGATGGGTTCTTTGAGACCATGGTTAAAACTCTACGGGTCTTCCCCAATGGTCAGTCCTACCTAGTATGTGATTTCAATGGCAGGGCTCAAGATTGATAGACCCAGAGCAGCAGTTGAACCTGTCCTTAAGCAGGTGCAGAGTGGGCCTCCATCACTGAGTAACAACAGAAGCAGCTCATGCATTGCTGAAAAGAGGGAAGGGGCTTCGGCACCAAAGGGTGTTATTTCAAGGTCATGAGTGCTGTGATCTCTTTTTCTAGAACTTAACTATTGCTGAACTCAAAGGTCCACACTGATGGCCCTTTTTGTTTTGACCACAAAATCTTCAATGAGAACAGGCAGGCAGGAAGCACTCTTGACCTTACTGAAGTGGAAAGAAATACAAGATAAGGAACTTTTGCCCTTAATTTGCTCTGCTTTCTGATTCTTGTCTCAGTGCCATGGCCAGAGGACTACTCCCTAATTAGTTTAGCATGAGAGATCAGTGCACCAATCTTCCACTTATTAAAATAACCTTACCTCCTTTGAATATCTCTGCATGACTTTGTTACAGGGAAAAAATGGACTGAATGGGATAAACTTTCTTTTCTTTTTTTAAGGTGGTATAAAGGGTAAGGTAGAAAGATAAAGGACCCCGGACGGTTAAGTGCAGTCAAAGCTGACTATGGAGTGCGGCGCTCATCTCACTTTTCAGGTCAAGGGAGCCAGCGTTTGTCCACAGACAGCTTTCCAGGTCATGTGGTCAGCATAAACCACTTCTGGTGCAACGGGACACTGTGATGAGTGCCAGAGCGCACAGAAATGCCATTTACCTTCCCGCCACAGCGGTACCTATTTATCTACTTGCACTGGTGTGCTAGGATGGCAGGAGCTGGGACAGAGCAACGGGAGCTCACCCCGTCGCATGGATTCAAACCGCCAACCTTCCGATCAGCAAGCCCGAGAGACTCCGTGGTTTAGACCACAGCACCACCTGCGTCCCGTTGGTATAAAGGGTAGATATCCTCAAGAAGGGTGAAGGCAGAACAATGCAGACATGCCATTCCATTAATAAGAGACAATGGGGGTAGGGGTGGCTTTCCCTTTTTTTATTTCAAAAATTGAATAAGACTGTTTTCTGCATGCAGCAGAGTGCAGCTTGGACTGCAGAATTTAATTTGTGTTGAGTTTGCTCCATAGTGGAAGATGTTAGCATTCTAATATATGCTGTGGAATTCTAAGCAGGTTTAAGACTTGGAAGTAAACCTGAGTTCAATCTTCCCTAGTAAAAGTGCCATGGACTGCAGCCTCCATTTCTTTCCCGCTTGCAGCTAACCATTATGCCTAGAGAGAACGATCTGATATATGTTACTGCCTCGAGGGTTATCAAACACAGAAAATAAACTTAGCTACACAGCAACATTTTTCTCTTTAATTTTTTATGAGTGACAGTTGCATGAGGTAAGGCATAATGTAGCAAGAGAAATGTATTATTAAAGGAGACCACATCCCAAAGCGCCATTATTTTTTCATGATTAATGCCAGGTTTCTCTCTGGATAATAGACCTTTACCCCTTGGCAACATGCTCTCTGCTTCCCTCACCCAGTAAAAATCAGTTTGCATCTTTGCTGTTACACCTAATTTGGTCCTCATCTATATAGCAACATCAAAAATATTTGAGGACTGCTGCACTAAAGTTTGAAGGCAGGTATGCAACAGCCAACTAGAAGGATGCATAGCTGTGGTCATGCCCTGCAACATGAAAACTGGCTTTTTGTAAACCAAGTGTATAGAGAAAATGTAGTTTCTACTAGATACAGAAAACCCTACTGTAAAGTTCATGTATTGCTTCCAAGTCTTCATGTCCTGGTCTTCTATCTGACTAAGACAACAATCCAAGAGATGAGATGCATGAACAAATGTTATGGGCTTGGTATTACAGTGGCATTTTTTACTGTTGCTTGAAGAGCTCACCCTAATAAGGTGTCATTAACTACTTCTGAAACTCCCTGCTGTACACCATGCAGCATAGGTGGCTGCTGTTCAAAGTACAAATCCCCTTAGGTCTACAGGACCAATTGCTAGGTGCTGAACTTGATTCAGAGTACCATGAAAGAATTGACTCTTCATTAATTCAGGAGGAAAGCAAGCTAGGATTTTGACTCTTCCTCCCACGAAGATCGGCTCACATACTTCACCTTGGTTCATTTGTCAGTTTGGGGGACGCTGGCCCACCCTGCTGCTACCCTTGGCTTCAGGTGTAACTATTTCAAATGACTTAGTCCTTCTGTCTCAGCATTTAACTATAGAATTGTAGCACCAAGTAGTGATGCAACCACACACAATGGGCTGTAGTCCTGAAGAGCACAGCGTACTGACATACTATCAAGATGAATCATGATCATTCGGAGCGCTGAGCTGCATACAGTGGTGGTTTTATGCCGGAAGAAATTGCTTTCCATTTGTCAAAATAAAAAAAAATCCTTCCTGTAGCACCTTAAAGACCAACTAAGTTAGTTCTTGGTATAAGCTTTCGTGTGCATGCACACGAAAGCTTATACCAAAGCTTATACCAAGAACTAACTTAGTTGGTCTTTAAGGTGCTGTGTATCTGAAGAAGTGTGCATGCACACGAAAGCTTATACCAAGAACTAACTTAGTTGGTCTTTAAGGTGCTACAGGAAGGATTTTTTTTTTATTTTGACTATGGCAGACCAACACGGCTACCTATCTGTAACTTTCCATTTGTGTAAGGCAAGGCACCTAATTTTCATAGACTCCAGTACTGCATGACCCTCAACGCAAAATCCAGAGTTGCTGAGGGTGCTCCGACCTTCAGGATCTGCTGTGGGTCGGTGGAGGATCAGGGAAAATCGGGAAGAGGTTCTGCATTAAACCGAGAAAAGCACAAGAGATGCGGACCAGCTGAGGAGCGGGGGCTGTCAGCCTTTTTGTGTTGATGCAAGACTCTGGGGTGGCCGCACCTACTACTGACACACTATCTTCAAAGGGTTGGTCAGGAGTGAATGCAGCCCACCAGCCAAAACGGATTAGCCCCCTCTGCTCAAATCTAAGGAAGTTCTTTCGGCTGTCCTGGGAGATGCTGGTGCTTGGACTTTGTCCAGCTTCTAAAGGAAGGAAATTCCACCCCACGGCATGGTTACATGATGCATGTTGTGTCAAGAGTCACATATTAGTGGACAAACTTTGGGTTATTTAAGATATTAAATGGGTCAATTTGACACTATACAGTACTGTCAAATTGGCCACTCTGTTCATGGCTCAGTGAAATTCCTATAAAGAAAGTTCTCTACTTTGAGAGTAAACTTGGAAGGTTGCCGGGGGGGGGGGGGGGCACACAACCAAGTAGAATGTCTGCCACCATCAAAAGGTCAGGAATCTCATCTGGCTTGTATGCAACATTTAGTAGTTTTAACAACTGCAGGAAAATGGATTTGTCTTTCAGTAAGCACAGGTTGAGACAAATTCCTCAAAATCCTTCTCAATTTTAGGTAATGAGATTATTATCTATGGTTTTAACTTTAAGAGTAGCAGTCATTTTTTGGATGGAGACACTAGAGTGCTAAAACCTCTGTGTTTTGCACTAGGAAAACCCAATTATCAAAAACCTTATTTTTTCACACAACAGTTTATGCAACTTTCGTAATTATGGGCAGAGTGAACACACAGGTCTGACTTGTCAGGGCGACAGAAATGGAATCATCAGTTTCTCCTGGCCACCACCTATATATAGGCTGCTTCATCATTCTACGTAAGGTCAATTGGAGGCTTTGAGTCTTCTGTAGATGATGTAGCCCCCCCCTTAAAGGGCCTTATTGAAACTTTGTTCTGTATGTATGGGTTTTTTTATTGGATATCTACATAATCTGCACTCTTCCTGGAAGATCCTTTCCTTAAGTTAAATGTAGTTTTATGATGAGCAGGTAAAATTCCATTTCTTCTTTATTTAATCCATATAATACACCAGTTTTAGAATTTAAAAACTAGATAAAAGAGCATATTAAATGGCAGGTGTATGAAGTTTTTCTTCATAAAACAATGTCTGAACAAAAAAACCTGAATTATAAAATATTAAAAAATAGGTTGGTACATTTGAACATAGCATTCAACTAAAGCATAAAGATACAGATATAGTATAAAGAAAAATTGTGCCACTTACCTATATATATATTTTTTGCTGTTTCTAGGAACTTTTTATTCTGTACATAGGACCATTCTGTACAAAATATGAAGTCTACATTTTTATTACTCATTACAATAAAACAAAGTACAATGTATGTACAATATTAAAATGAAGCCATACTAAAGCCACACACAAAAAAAGACACTTGGTAATATTCTTTTTGACATTCCTGATGTACAGGCATAAAATTTTGGAGAACATGGGAAGATGGCTAACACTGAACTTTATGAAGAACAACAGTCACCAAAACTATATTTTATTTGCACGTTTTTATTTTGGATGTATTAGTTTTTAGAATAATTTAATACAGAACTTATACAGAGCATAAAAATGGTGATAACAAACAAGCCAAACAATTAGTGCTGCTAAATTTTAGAATATTGCTTAGGCAAGTTTGTCAACTGGCCTAAAATCTCAAGAGCAAGTTTTCATGGCATAATTTTCCTACCTATCCCAGAACGTTAGCTTTTTGGTGAATGTTTATCTTCAGTAAAGAGAAAAAATAAAATCTAGACAGTGAAAGATCTTATACGTTGAGCGTTACACAGTCAACCAAACATTGATATACAATATTTTCCCACTCCCCCCAGAGGATAACATTAGTTTGAATGCTTCTTTCCAGAAACCTCTTTCATGAACCTACTGAACAGCCTAATTATAAAAAGGTATTTGACAGGTTACCAGCTAAAGATGGAAGTTCAAACAATGGTATATCAAAATACATATAGACGTTGCCATTTGCAATTAAAATAGCACCCTTTCCCCCCACCTCAAAAAGGGAAGACATCTTTAATCTGCTTTAAATTACTTGTTTTTCATGGTAAACCATATTTATTTTCAAGTTTAACAGGAATTGTTTTTACACAGAATGGGTATTTTATTTGAAGCTTGGAGTGGTCTTTATATTAATTTAGTTCTACCTTACCACTAATTCCCATCGCACCACATATGATTTCTCCCCATAGCTTTTGCAATAAATATTGGACATTTTGTTTTAAGTGAGACCAGACAGCAGGCACTACATCTGCACAAGGTTACTATAACTGCCTGTTTCGCACAATAATTTTAATGGATTCACGATACCTCATTTCCTTAAAAACTTATTTTAAAGAAGCCACATGTTTTAACTTTTTCTGCATCAATACATTAAAACACTGTTTGCTACTGCCAGAGACAAAAGAAGGAAGTTGCTGGTTCTAAATAAAACACAACTGAAACCCAGCTCTTAAGCAGGATACAAAAGTCTAAAAATACTGGCCACCCTGAGAGAAATCAAATATCGAAGACAAAGCACTATATATATAGAAAATTTCTTCGTGCTTTCCCATCCACAACAATAAAAAAGAGCTCACAACATGCACGTAATCTTGTGGAATATATAGCAGCATTTGAAGATCAACAGTAACTCGGATGAGTTTTTTTTCCTTGTGAGGTGTGTATGTTTTACATGTGCTTTTCACCACAGAAAACAATATGACAGCGGAACTTCTGTAACTCATTTCTCAGCTTTTTAAGACAGGCATCTGAAAAATGCATAATGCAACGAGGATCTGTTGCCTTATTAAATATAATCTGAAAAGGTACTAATGCTGCACTCTCATCAAACTATATCATCCAGAGAAATGTATCCAGCTAGCTGGTCTCATGATGTCTACAAAAAGAACTCTTAGAGCTCAAAATATGCCATGCAGTAAAAACTCAGGTAAGGGAGAAAAACATTTAAGTCATTCTGGTAAATGAAATAATATTTTTTGGGGGGAAACCAAAATAAGAGTTATGCAATGACTTATTTTTTCTTTTTTTAATGCAATTTATTTCTAATCAAGGCAGACAGGATTTCAGTTTTAGGAACACAAATTCTTTTTCTAGCAGGTCAGTTCCAAAATACTCAGCTTCTATTACATGCTAAAAGATTGGAAAATATGGCTTCAATCCATATAAAGTACTTTGAGGGTGCCTGTTCTCTGAAATAATTTTCAGAGCTCCCAGAAATTAGCCGTGATTGAAGATTGTCATGAAAATTGCCATTCTGTAAGCTGAACTGAGAGAACAATTTAACTGTGTGTGTTTCCAAGCTGCCAGGAATTTGTCAAGGCAGTAATGCAGGTTTGTTTCCCCCCCCCTGGAAGTTTTTTCAGTGTTATATAAATGCCTAATAGGTTTTCGGTGAATTTACAAACTCGACTATTGCCACAGTACCAACTTTGGGGACAGGAAGAATAGAAAGAAAATGGCCTCAGCCTACCAGGCACTCCTGTACTGCAGCTTCCAATTAGGAAAACCCATGCAAGGCCACTTTGCCCACACAGAAAGCAGTTCCATATAAAGAAAAGGAAAAAAAGGAATGTGCAGTCACACATGCATTTTCTTGTGTGCCTGTAAATATATGCTGTACATGAGCCACAAGCTGCAGCTGATTGTAGTCTAACAGGTGTACATACTGCAAACAATATGATCAACGTTATGGTTTCATGTTTTTCCATATACAGAACTGATTTCCATGCCCTGCAGCCAAAAAGGTTTAGGGAGGTTGTGTGGCAACAGTGTCTGATGATTTGCGCCAAGGCTGTTCTTCTCTCAGTAATAATATGGAGGGGGGAAAGTGCATGCTTCCGACTGGTTAGTACGATGCCAATATCCTCAAGGAAGTGTCTTCGTTTAATACTTGTCAACCCAAGGTTCTGCATATAGAATCAGATAATTTACCATTGTTTGAACAACTAATCTTGAGCTGCGCATACTGTATCAAAGTTATTGCCTAAAGAAATGGGATTGGGGGAAAAGCTTTGACTTGTGTGTAACTGATCAGTATGGCACAAAAAAAGTAAGTTCTCTACTGTGGAACAGAGTCCAGAAAAAAGGGTTTTCCTCCAAATAAGATTTCACTTGAATAGTCTAATGCCCATCATGCGTTATTAGATCATCAGCTCGGCAATGGGACTCCAAGGCTTTAACGGTATAGATATCCTGAGGCAGTTCGGACTTGCGGCGCACAATAACACGATCCTTTTTCTGTTCCTTCTGTGCCTAAAATCAAAATGCATTTTTTTTTAATGCAATGATTTAATCCACAATAGGTTGGTTTTTTGGGGTGAAGAAAAGTATTATTAGCAAGCTTACGACAGCAAGTTGGCAATACAACCTGGCTACTGCTGGAATGACTTGGTTGATGTAATGCTTATCCATACACGGCACCCCTCTGAATACATTTTTGGATTCTCCTGGTTCTTTGGGAAGCCACCAAGTCCATAAATTTAACAGTCAGTACATACTATCATTATAGGCATGCCATTTTTAAGTTGTTTAGGCTAATAGCAATGCCCCCTGGTGAGCAGTCGTGTAGCAAACTGTCCTACCCACTCCCTCTTCCGGCTACAGGTGCCCATTCAAATTTTGCGGCTACCACCAAGACAGCACCATCCTAGGAGTCAGCCATAGGTCCATGGAAGCACAGTGTAGCACTACAATGGATGGAAAGGCATGTTTTGATTACTCACCCAAGTAGGTCAGTAAGTCCAGAAGTAGTGTACATGGATGCATATGCAGCTGCCATACATAGAACTATGGTTTTCTTTATTGGGGAGACACATCTATACCAGTGTTTTTCAACCACTGTTCCGCGGCACACTAGTGTGCCGCGAGATGTTGCCTGGAGGGAGGCGGGCGAGTCGGGCGGTGAGAGGCGGGGCGGCGGCGGCGAGGAGAGGCCGCCCAGCGCGGGGCTCTCGCCGCCTGCCTGCCTGGCTGCCTGCGAGCTCGGCGGGCAGCGCCTCTGTCCGCAGCGCCCGCCTCGCGGCTCTCATTCCCTGCCCCTGCCAAAGCTCACCCAGCCAAGCCGCGTTCTCCTTCCTGCCTCGCTTTGCTGCCTCCTCCCCCCCCCACCCCCAAAGCTTGGAGGTTCCCCGGCAAGGGGGAGGGAAAAAATTGAAACTTTCACTTTCGTGCGTCCCTCCCGGCGTGACGCTGCACGCTGACGTCACGGGGCTGTAATGGTGGTGTGCCTCAAGATTTTTTTCATCAAACAAGTGTGCCTTTGCCCAAAAAAGGTTGGGAAACACTGATCTATACTATGCCTACCTGCCTCCTACTGTTATTTGGCTGTGAGCCAGGCTTTCAAATGCAGGCATAGGCTCCTACAACAACACTGAGGATGGAAAAAATAGCAGGTTGCAGTGACAGAAATGGGGGAAGGAGAAACACAGGCGACGTAGGTTTGGGGGTGAGCACCTGCCCACCCCCTTATAATGATTTATATTCAGTCACTAACCAAGTTTCTTGGAGTAAGATACTGTCAAAACTTTTGAGATAATCAATGAGGTTGGGGTCAGTAGCTTTGTTCTTCCATCCAGCTATATTCCAGGAAATAAACATTTTACGTGTTTAATATGTTTGGATCGCCAGTGTTTTATGGATGGTTTTTTCCTTCTTTCTCTTTTATGATTTTATTGTCTAAATTATGCCAATACAGGCAGAATGAGCGAGTGAATTTATATCCTTATTTGGTCCTTATGCAGTTTTAGCCTCAAAAACCTGTGTAGTAAGTAGTCATGGGCAGGATCTGAATTAGGTCAGGACTATAAAATCCAAGATGGTGAGGGGTGGGGTAGAGGGAGCAGGAATAACAACCAATGATCATTTTCTATCTACCTGAAGTATACGTGTGTATACTTGCTAGAAATATTGAAGTCCTCACTAATGACGCTAGACCAGTTTCTACTTGACAGTGAAGCCTTCTAATGAAACCAATTGTTATTAACTTTTGCGCCATATTTAAATATGCAGTATCTCTATGTTTAAACCAGGAGTCACCAACTTTTTGGAGCCTGAGCACATCTGGAATTTTGACAGTGCACTGAATACTACCACCTCTGATTGCTTCCCTTCCCTCTTCGGTCTTCATGCACAATTGTGCATGTGCATGCACTAACGCATACACATGTGTATGCGTGTGCGCACACCCACACACACCATACCCTTTTGTTTTTCCAAGGGTAAAAATCACATTCAGTAGAATTAAAGCTTATCCTCTTAAATTTGCTTCCCCACCAGCAAATGAAAGACCACACTGGTAGACTGCACAGTAAAGATCACAAATCTGGTCCTCGTGGCCAGCACCACAAACACGTTTACCCAAGGCAAAGATCCCATGATTCAACATAGGATGAGAACAAAACCACCAACAAATCACATAACACATCTATGCACAAAGATGTGGTCTATAATTAGATGGTAATTTTGAGATGTTCCCTTGCAAAAAAAATTATGAGGATCTGTGCTGCAGAACCATGTTTTTTTGTACTGGCAGAACTGGAAATCACCAGATGTGTGATGGTTACGGTTAGTCTATGGAGGCACATGTGATCTTTGATTCGATGGCGGTAGTGGTAAGCGAAACCTATTAAAATTCTGCAATGTCAATTGGATCCATTTTATTGGATTCATTATGTGTGTGTGCATGTATGTGTAGACACAGCTTTTTCTCCGTTCTTTTGCTCCTGATGCCTGTGGCATGCCACCCCCACCCCTTTCACTCTTCCTCTACCTCTTGGTCACTTCACTTTGTCTTGTAAAGCACACAGAGCTGAAAGAGGAAGCAGAAAGGAGTCTTCCAATTTTCTCCTTTAGCTCTCTGCATTTTTCAAGGAAAACCCTCACCACCTTCTGAAAAAAGGGGCAGTTAGGGGGTGAGCTTAGAAGCTTTGTGGGTGCCAGGAGATACCCAAGGGTGCCATTGCAACCACAGGCATCACATTCATGGAACCCGATTACTAGATGTGCGTTGTTTTCTTAGTGTGGCTTTGGCAGAGAGGGCATCAAGACTCACTGGCAATCCTCTGATGTCAGGGAAGCCAGGGCTGAGCAGTCTTGTCCTTAGGCAGCAGACACGGGACGAGGGAATAAAAAAACATGGAATTTCAGTAAGCGAGTTCTGTTAAGCAGTCTCTTCACTGTATATGTGTTGAAATACCCACTTCACTTTAATGGTTGTGAAGCCACTAAATAAACACAGGACAAAAATTTCTCACTGCTCACATATGCAACGGGACACGGTCAACAGCTACAATAACTATTTTACTGACAACAGGAAACTACTTAGAAATTACTAAAATTATTCTGCTCGTTTCAAATTTGTCATTTAGAGAGGAAAAGCATAACTACTAACCAAAATGAGTAATTTCTAAATCAAGTTTGGAACGAGTAGGCTAATTTTTCTTCCTATGTGCTTACCGGACAAGCTTCTTCTTTCACTGTCTTTTTCATCACCTGCAAGTCTTCAATTAAAGGCCCATCTGTTTCCATTGCAACAGGACTGCTCACCAGACAGGTGTCACTAAATACTGAGTACTAACCAAATGCAAAATGTTTTATGTCAGAATTTTTGATGGCAAAGCTTAAGATTAGCAACAGCAATTTTACTGACAGAAATGTTACCCTCACACTTGATTAAGAGTAATTTACACATTTTGTTGCACAAATCGAGTTTTGGAATAAACCATGAACTGTTATAGCTTCTATCTTAAAAAAAACAGGAGATTTGATAGTCCAAACTGCTTGTTGAAATCTAATAAAGCCGTATGTCTAATGGAAATAATGAAATGAGCATAAAAATAATAATAATAATCTAAGGTTCATTTTGTCAGTGTTGAAACCCGTTAGTTAAGGGTGAGACACGACTGAGGTTTTTTGAAACTGTGTATGGTGGAGAAAATGTGTTGTTCTATCCAATCAAACTCATTTGCAGGAGATAAAAAACAAAAAACAAAAACAGAAAATAACTTCACACAGTGCTTAATTTATGGAATCTGCTGCCATAGAAGGAGGTTATGACAACTAGCTTAAATGGCTTTAAAGGGGAATGCCTTACTTGTGAGGCTTCCCAGAACATCTGACTGGTTGTTGTGGGAAACAAGATGCTGAATAATGCACTATTGCTCTGATCCAGAAGGGCTATTACGTTTCTGCAATGGAAATATGAAACAATATGGTTCTCCCAGTTTGGCTTTATGCACCCAGCCCCCTTATCCTGCACCACCTTTGAGACTTTGAAGGATTTCCAAACTAGACACGCTAAATTGGTGTGATGGGAAATTCAAATGAGAGACAGTCAGCTACGTTCCGTCAAACCCTAAACTAGCTCCTAGGACCCAAGATACAATCAAAAGTAACCTTTAGAGCAAACATCTTTATACTGGTTGATGACCTACCATTTTAAAATTTAGTAGAAGAATTTAAGACCAATCACTGCACAAAATGATGGCTAAAGATATGCCAGGAAAAGACGACCAGCATGCTAAAATATTTGCATTAGCCCAATTATTGGTATCAGCACTTCCCAATAATAAGCGGCTATATGAAATAAATAAAAAAATTGCCCAGTAGCACCTTAGAGACCAACCAAGTTTGTTCTGGGTATAGCTTTCGTGTGCATGCACGCTTCTTCAGATACCAAGTGTGCACGCACACAAAAGCTTATACCCAGAACAAACTTAGTTGGTCTCTAAGGTGCTACTGGGCATTTTTTTTTTTTTACTGCATCAGACCAACATGGCTACCTACCTGAATCAAGAGACTATATGGTCTTGTTTGCACCTCAGTAAAAAATAGTTGATAGCATTATATCTAAACCAGAGACTGTGGTTTGTTTCACCCAGACAAACAATGATATCCAGTTTGGATACAACTGTAAGCCAAGGATCATGGTTTGTTTCTCTTAAGTGCTATCCAGAAGCAACAAAGCAGGCAAGATCATGGTAAACCATGAACTATGGCCTACTGGGATGTGCAAACGGGGCCAATGAAGTTGTATGAGTCAGCAAATCTGCTCTAAGGTAAGTCACTAATTTGAACAATTATCCAACAGACCAATTAATCCTTTAATATATTTTCTGCATGAAATTCATTTTATAATAACTTATCGCTGATACTAAATTAACCTGAACAACAATATGTTTATATGAAATTGGGTCCACTATTTATACAAACTGATCCACACAAGCAGCATGTAAGAGTTACAAATTCTGAGATCAATCACTGGCATTGGTGTACTTTTGCACCAAATCTTCTTTTATGTAATTTAATAAAGCAACATATTATGAAGCAAAACAAAACCAATTGTAATTTACTTAATATTCTTTGAAAAAGAAGTCTATTTTAAAAGAAAGTATCATGGTAGCAAATTTCTATGTTCCCACAGTGTTCAACAGGGTTTATTTCTACCACCTCTGTGCCTCAAAAATCATGGAAATTGTAGCGACTGACCATATTTGCATAGCTAACATCAATGCCAATTCTAGACTCCTTTCGTAGTTTACTCCCTTCACAATTTTACACATTTTTACTCAGAAATAAATCCCACTAAGTTCCACAGGATTTACTTCTCTGTAAGTACTGGTAAGTCTAGGGTCAAGTACAACCCCAGTAAGGTCTTAATCAATAAACTTTTCTAATGGGAGTGTTGTCAATATTCTTTGGGTGCTTCAGACACGCCATCTGATAGAATAAATGCTGCAGAATACTCAAATTCATCCAAATAAAATTATTTGAATATGTACTTCTAATAACAATCTTCTCTATAGCTATTACAATGTTAGCTGGAGATTTAAACCAGATTGCCATTCAACAACAACAACAACGACAGAAAATTGCTCAGCAAATGATATCTCTGCACTAAAACTTAAAATAGTTTCCAGACCTGTTTAAATTGTCATGATTCCTAACTGAGGAATTCTGGGACTTTCAGTTCTTTTTCAAAGATTTCCAATACTCCTTCTTGTTGACCTCCAATTAAACCAATTTGAAAACTAGTTTAAATTTATACTGTAGATGTGCTAAAAGAGAGTCCTATTGCTGCAGTTCAATCCCATGAGTGAAGGTCAGCTCACAAAAGAGAGGTAATTCCTGCCAATTCCAAATTCAGCTCTGCGCCTCCTGAAAACCTGAACCGGAGGAGGGATGGAGAACCCTACAGAACAGCGTGGGAAGTGGTGTAAGAGGCTGCAGGGGGAATTGGAGAAATCAGCCTCCTTCCTTCTACTGGATCTCCCACCCTTTGGTGAACAGAAGGGCTACTCTGGATACAAACCAGAGGGATTTTAATCTATTTGTTTTATTCCATGAAATTTATATACCACTTGAAGGGGGGGGGGGGGGACATCTCAAAAGCGGTTGTGACCAAGTCTGCCAACAGGCCACTGGCACAATGACATTTTAAAACACCCTTACAGATTTAATGTATCCTTTGAATTATTTCTTTATTTCATAAAATGTGTACACCACTTGATTTTTAAAAAATACTCAAAGCAGTTTACAAAATGATAAAACAATAAAAAGGAGTAAAAAAAAACCCACAACCCTACTTTAAAACATACAAAAGGTAAAATACTAAAACAGATTAAAATGAGCTCAACTTCCTAAGCATCTGGGTCGGCTTGTCCAAACAGGTGCCAAAAAAGAGTACAGTGAAGGCACCTGCTTGATCTCAACAGGCAAGGAATATTAGGGCTAGTTCTAATTAAATATTTTGCTAGTCACGTTTTTTTCAGGCGACAGTTAAGAAGTATGTGGAAAACACCCATACCCGCATTTGTGGTGTCTGATGAGTCACAAGTATGAGAGCAGCATCTTGCAAGGTTCCTGGGACCTATCCCAGAAATTACGTATGTTGTTTTCTGCGTGGACTTTTCCAACATTACATACAAACAGTGGATTCTGTTGGCTTGTCAATAATTTGTTCATACATGAATACTGTTCTCTGGCTCACCTGCGGCAGCTACAGCTCTTAGAAGTATTTATTAAAGACTGACCATGTAATGAAGAGCTTTTAACAACCAGGCTATTGTGTGGTATTTGTTATTGCCACACGGACAACTGGAAACCACCAAAAGATGCACACTTCAGCCACACCGAGTCATCTTCTTTAATTACTTTAAAAAATGTGAGTAAGGTAATGTTACATTCTTATTGTTCCAGCAGTATCTAATGTAAAGTTGAAATGTTCAGCCTCTGAACGTTTTGAAATACCTGGTGATTTGATTTGGCTAGATTTTCTATTTTAACCCAAGCTTCTTCCCGTTCCTTCATTTTTAGCTTCTCCCTAGGGGAAAAAACCCACACACGTCACAGAAAAAGCTCAATGAATTTTTCAAATAAATCAAATTACTAAATTGCTTTTGACACTACAGAAAAGGACAGGGTTGGTTTTTTGGTATTTACTTGTTTAACGTTGGACATATATTTAAATATAACAGAGGATTAAACAGCCGTAAGATATCATGAATAGTATATATTGGGGTTAGAAAATAATTTCAGAAATGATCCTCTCCCCACTCCTCCACATACCAGAAAACCCTTAGTCATTACAAGATAAGCTCAACCCCACTCCAAACCTTGCCATGGCCGAAATATCTTTTCCCACCCCACTTAACCAAATTTTGAAGGGGTGTGTATTTGTGTAGGGCTGGTGAAACACTGTGCCCTGCCTGAGGTAGTTTTTCCTCAGAATGAGGCATTAGGTTTGAAGTGACCACAGAGATTGCTTGTGCCACCACTTTGCTGCAACGGTGGTAAGTGCTGTTTAAACAGACTGGTTCTGTGTAGTGTTGGCTGCTGTTATGGCAAAACGATGGCACTCTGGTGGCCAAATTTCTGTGGCTACTTCACGCACAAAGCCTCAGGATGAGGAGTGGTGAGATCCATGCTCTGGACAGTCCTGCTGTTAAGAGCACCGCCACTCAATGCCTTGTGGTGGTGGTGGTGGTCTATGGTGACCAGCAGTAGTGGAAGGCTGGTTGCGATGGTGGGCAGGAACAATAATAATTTTATTATTTGTACCCAGCCAACAAATATAAAAGCATAATAGGCAGTGACAAGCAGCTTCGTGGGCAGTGTAGTTCACCTTGCCTCATCATAGGGCTAGCCTTGGGAGGGAGAGAATATAGCAGCTATGGGTAAAACCGAGGGTTGCTTAATCTGTTCTGCGAAGTGCAATTTTCCCATTCTTTTTAATGCACCGGCCACAAGTATTTTGGCCCCATCTCCCATTTCAAAGCTGCCCTTTGAAATATATGAGGAAATGCAGGGTATAAATATTTTTGCTTACTCCAGGAAATAAAATTCTCTGTTCTTCCTGGAGGAACATGAATAAAACTCCCAGAGTTCCTGTGGACAATGGGATTGCTGAGCATGCTCAGCAACTTTTAGGGCAGAGAGCCATTGGCTTTTGTGGGGCTTCCCCTTTCTCCTCCACAACTTTTAATCTAGTGAAGTGTAGAAAAGGAAGAAGAGGGACTGAAACTCTGCAATCTGATGATAGAGGTGTTTCCTAGGGCTGGGCCTTTTTGAGCTCTGGATGAATCCCAGAAATTGCTCAAACCTCCCCCAAGTATTCTCCAAAACAAGACAGTGAATTGTGAATCAGCCCATTTTTGATTGAGATTAATGGGTTTCACACAGCTCCAGTAAGCACTGTGAAACAATATACAGGAGTGCAATATAAACCAATCATGATGATAATAGCAGGAAGAGAACATTTTCAGGGAGCTAAACAGTTGTTATTGTTTATATATATATATAAGTGATTGTGCTTATTCTAATCAGTGGAAAACAAAATGAAAGGGGGGAAAAGGAAGATGTTCAAGGGGAAACTTACTTAACTTTTTCTGCTTTAAATTGCTGTGTGCAGTCATCAAACAGTTTTTGGTTCATCTCCATGAATAGTTTCAGAGCATTGTAAATCAAGCCATGTATTGTCCTATAAAGTAAAATTTTGGCTTCAGAATAAGAATAATAATAATAATAATAATAATAATAATAATAATAATAATAATAAGTTATTTATACTCTGCCCATCTGGCTGGGTTTCCCCAGCCACTCTGGGCAGCTTCCAACAGAATATTAAGCTTCCCTAAACAGGGCTGCCTTCAGATGTCTTCTAAAAGTAGTAATTACAAAATATCTCTTCTGGAAGTTTGATTATTTCAAAATACACGCACACCATAAAAACCAGAAATTAGTCACTGGATGCTTCCATTAGCTAAAGTATGCATTATAACTTCTCAACACCAAAAAACAAGCACTGTTTAGATGTTGTATTGCTGTCCTCTTGAATATCAATGCTATAATTCCAGCAATTTTAACATTAATCGTCCATATTACAAAATTCCACCCAGTAACAGAAGCCTCAGTAAAAGAAGTAAGAACACTGCCAATACTTCATACTACATCTAACATGTTTCTAGCAACTGATATGAAAATTATGCAACATTATGCACACATACTGGGCTAAAATGTTTCCTGAGCACAGCTGTAGTGTCTCTACAAGGTAATTTTACTGATAGATTACAGCCACTGGCAGTGGTGGGAGAATTTTGGTTACTCTATCAGCTCACATCTTAAGCTAAAATTAGCAGATCAGAAAATGGTATTGGGGGTAGGGTTAGAAAGTAAAAGCTTGTCACCTGAATTAGGCAGCACTCCCTGCCAGAGAAGTTAAGTTATTCTGCAAAAATAATCTCTCACATGTTAGGCCATCAGATACAAAAGTCAAACCAGTTTTATGGCTCCTTGCATCATGCAAGTTAAACACGTACAAAGGTGTGCCATATACTCTGTGTATGTGACTGCACACAGTGATATTACTCATGCTTAGGACAGAATGACTGGACAGCCACAAGTGGTGAAGCGAAAAAAAATACAGACTGCTAAATCTTCAATGAAGTAATCCATGTTACTTTAAAACCAATGTATCAATGGATTACTGACATCCAGTTAGTGTAAATCAACTTTTAATACTGTCTACTCAGCATTTTCTTTCACTGTGCAGATTTAACATGCATTGTTGGCTACTCTACCGGTAGTCATTAGTCTGCCACCAGCATCAGGCTATGGGACATCCAGCATTCACACTGTAGCTCAGTTAAAAGGTCCTTTAGGCAAATAGCAGTTGCAGAATCAAGGTGGCTAGTAACAGGTTCATGCTAGAATTCTAAACTACTTTGTGGATGAAAACTGACAAAGGAGAGACATGCTATATGAAAATACAACCAACTAGGACAGAAATGCAGAGAGAAGGAAAAGAGGGAAAAGAGGGGAAATAATATAAACTTATAATGATAATAATTTATTATTTATACCCTGCCCATCTGGCTGGGTTTCCCCAGCCACTCTGGGCAGCTCCCAACAAAATATTAAAAACACGATAAATCATGAAACATTAAAAACTTCCCTAAACAGGGCTGCCATCAGATGTCTTCCGAAAGTCAGATAGTTGTTTATTTCTTTGACATCTGATGGGAGGGCGTTCCACAGGGCAGGTGACACAACCGAGAAGGCCCTCTGCCTGGTTCCCTGTAACCTCACTTCTCGCAGTGAGAAAACCACCTGAAGACCCTCGGAGCTGGACCTCAGTGTCTGGGCTGAACAATGGGGGTGGAGACACTCCTTCAGGTATACTGGGCCAAGGCCGCTTAGGGCATTCAAGGTCAGCACCAACACTTTCAACTGTGCTTGGAAACGTACTGGGAGTCAATTGGTGATCATGGGTTACAATTCATAGTGAGGGATTAACAGGAGATAGCTCTCCCAGGGGACGTGGGTGGCGCTCTGGTCTAAACCACAGAGCCTAGGGCTTGCTGATCAGAAAGTTGGCGGTTTGAATCCCTGCCAACCTAGCAGTTCGAAAGCACGTCAAAGTGCAAGTAGATAAAATAGGTACCGTAGCTAAACGGTGCTTCCGTGCGCTGCTCTGGTTTGCCAGAAGCAGCTTAGTCACGCTGGCCACATGACCTGCAAGCTGTCTGCGGACAAACACCGGCTCCCTAGGCCAGTAAAGTGAGATGAGCAACCCCAGAGTTGTCCGCAACTGGACCGAGCAGTCAGGGGTCCCTTTACTTCAGCTCCCCCAGGGCAAACATTTCAACCTTGCTGGATGGAACAATCCCCCTTTCTCCTCCCACTGTGTGCTGTTCTACGGGTTTCTACTGAACCTCCACAGAGCCAATTTTGTGGGGGTGTGGGGAGAGGAGGGGAAGGAAGCCCCACTGCATGTGGAAGCTGCTAAAATCATGGGGAGGGCAGGACTTCCTTTTGGAAGCATCTTGTTGCATGTGAGGGGCACTGACATTCCGACTTTTGGACTTCAAGCCCTGCATATGTGACTCCCGGTGATTGACAGGTGGGCAGCCCCACCCATCCGTCAAATTTGGCCTACAAGGCATATCCCGAGAAGGATCTGGCCCATGGAGGCAAAAGCATTCCTCACCTCTGCTGTATGCAGCAGGGTGGGAGGGCTGTGAAGCAGACTTGCCCCACTATGCCATTGTGTGCGGCATCAACATGGCAGGCTGGTTTGTGAACAGCGATTTTAAGGATATGTGCCTGGGAACTCTGCGTAGATATGGAAGAACCTACCCAATCAATCTTTCTTAGCTCCTTATTGTGATGTGACATTTACCTTCACCTAACCTGCTTGAGAGAAATACTTCTGACCGATTACAATCTTGTATATCTATGAGGAAACTGCAGCACACAAACTTTATTGAGATTTATATTTCTATAAAAATGCTGTGACATGAACAGAGTTAGACTTCAGGGCATCAAGCAATATATTTCAATAGCTACTTACTTGTTCCAGTGTGTCTTTGAATTTCGGTACAAGGATGGAAACATGATGGGCAAAATCTTTGCTGCGTTGTCACTGATTAAGCTCATAATATACTCATTATTCCAGTAGTATAGTGCTCGTTCTGCCACCTAATAATAATAATAATAATAATAATTTTTATTTATACCCCGCCCTCCCCAGCCAAGGCTGGGCTCAGGGCGGCTAACAAACAGTAATAAAAACAAGTTGAATGAATACAACTTAAAAACAAGATTAAAATATAATATTAAAATATTGAAACATTACAATATTAAAATGCAGCCTCAGCACAGGAGGAGAAAGGAAAAAGAAAAAAGAAAAAAGAAAGAGGGGGACGGAATCAAATTGGCTCCAAGCCAAAGGCCAGGCGGAATAACTCTGTCTTACAGGCCCTGCGGAAAGAAATCAGATCCTGCAGGGCCCTGGTCTCATGAGGCAGAGCGTTCCACCAGGCCGGAGCCAGTGTTGAAAAGGCCCTGGCTCTGGTTGAAGCTAATCTAACTTCCTTAGGGCCCGGGACCACTAGGGTGTTGCTATTTATGGACCTTGAGGCTCTCCGTGGGGCATACTGGGAGAGGCGGTCCCGTAGGCACGAGGGTCCTAGGCCGTGAGAGACATGGGAGCATTTTACCATTCAACAACTCTAACATACTGTACACTTTATACAGTTCTCTCATTTTAGGAAGCAGAGAATCCTTTCCCCATCTCAACTTGAGCTCTTCTGTTCCCCTGCCTGCTGCTTCCTTAGCTTCGAAGGTGGCTCTTTTATGCTTTCTGTGTGAGCATCCACAAGAAACCCAAACTGGTACTGTCAAAAGCAACAGAAAGACTAGCTGTACTTTTGTTTACTGATAATAGAGAGGAGACTTCACAGCTGCAGTGGCTGAGTTTATTCCTCTCCTGCTCTCAGCCGGTCTTAAAATATTGTGCCTAACAACATATTGAAAGGTGGTCCATTTAAAAGGCATATAACATATCCACTAAGCAGTGATTAATGCAGTGCAATGTCAAAATGTCAAACTTAATTACAGTACTGCATTTATTGGAATTACCAACCTGGAAATGTGGACTGGAGACACACTTGGCTAGCTGCCTGAAAAGAGGTTCCATAACCTTTACAAATTCAGATGGTTCAATAACATCTAAAATTTCTTCTAATTCATTTAAAAACATAACTTCTTTTGGACTGTGAGTCTTTGGCCAGTACTTGAGTAGTGCCATCACCACCTGTAAAGAAAAGAGGGAGGAGGGAATGTTCAGGACATTATAAATCTGTCCAGCGATTTATCATGGATTGCTTGCATTGACTGCCACCATTATGAAATAATTGTAACAACAATATACACTCAAGTTTCTTGACTAATGGCAGGCACTATAGTTTTACTTTGGAATTAAAAACTGTTAATGAAGGTTGAATGTGATTTTGTTTTTAAAAGACTTTGACCCTCTGCAAGCAGGATAGAAGAAAGTTTAAGTAATTCTTAAGAGGAATGATCTCAAAATAACAACATCTTTCCCAGTATTGTTTGAAATTTCTCATGCACATGTTTTTCTGTATGTGTTTTTCTGTATAGTCATGCTGATTATGAAGAATGTGCTCATAGTGACTGGAGATCCTGGAGAGGTCAAAGTTTGTTACCTCCAAGTAACAAACACAGATTTTAATGTTTTTTTGGTTAAGCAGGTGATTTTACTATTTATGACACTCACTGATGTTCTTAATAAGAGATGAGGAAGCACACACTAAACTCGTAGCTAATATCTGCATGACAAAATACATCTGTTGATGTTTTTCAGTGTCTCCTACAAGCACACTGAAAAACTATTCACACTATTTTCATTTCCAACTGAAAACACAAATAGATAGACATGGGTGGGGAACATCTGGCCAGTGTGCCAAATTAGACTCAGAATGAGTCTCAATTTGACCCATGAGGTCATTTCTCCAAACCACACCCACCTGTTCCACACCTGACATCATATGCGATGGCAGGTAGAGATGGGTCTGTCAGTGCATGACTGTAAATCTTAAAATGCATTCTGATTGTATTGGCAAGGGAAGCTTGATGTCACTGCAATCAGCTGATTAGCAAGCAGAACATTGTACCAATTCATAACTTATTTCAGGGGACAAGGTAGTTGCCCTGCAATCAATCAAATGTATTTCCATTATAATACTTTGGTAAAAACTTTTAAAAATGTTTTTTAAAAGTAAGAAAAGAAATTAAACTTACTGGCTCAGTAAGCGTGCTGTCCTTTTCTAAAAACTGAACTACACAGTATGCCAGCTAAATTGAGGGGAAAGAGTAACATTGTTAGGCTACCAAAAATATATATATACAGGAGTCAAATACATTTTGTTGTTATTGGATGTTCATTTTTGGTGAATGAAACCCAAAATATATTGCAAAATGCAAAACCTCAACAACACTTAAGATTACAAATAAGGCTCACAAAGTAGGTTATAGAAGAACAGTTTAACTGTGAACTTGAGAACTTGGGTTGTGATATTCATGTAGGATACAACAATGTCCATTGTACAAGTAGTTTTCTATACCTGCTTATTTACACTGAACTGTAACACTCCACACTGCAATGTTTTGTTGAGGTGGCACTTCTTTATTTCTAATAACAAAATCTTTGGAAATATGGAGGGAAGGAGGAAAACCAACCACCACCACCCTAGTTATCTTGAGGTTAACCGGGATCTATGGGAATATTTGACAGATTCCATATTTCTTTATTCAGCAAGTAAACCGTACTGTTGACCTGCCCTCTTCAACACTACTAAATTCAAACTCACAAAAAGATACTATTTTTGACAACTTCTATCCCTTTGTAAAATAATTTTAACCTGGGGCAGCTGTCAGATCCAGAATGATTATGGAAATCAGACAAGCAGTTTTTGCATGCAACACTGGGACATGAAGCTTCGGTTTTGCTGTAACTGCACATAGGCCTCCAGAAACACAATCAATGACTAAAAACTTAAGCAACATTTTGTACAATTAATAAAATTAATTGAAGGGAAAGGCATCAAAGGTTTGCAGCTACAGCGGCCCTCATTGGCAGTGATGTGTGAGAGCTGATAATTCACTATAAAAAAAAATAAGCAAATTCACAATTTCTTAGAAGAAGTTCCACTCTTGCTCTTGGAGTGAGGACTGAATACTATTGTCTCTTCTACTATTCTAGGAGCATTTATCAGAAAGGATAAATGAAACTGAGGGGCAAAAAGCAAGTGATAAACTTTATAGGCTAAAATCAGTGGGTCCGTAGCCTATTGTGCTCTTTATTTGAATTTGGATTCTCCAGCAAAAGGCAGCTGTGTATTCTTCACTGTAACTATAATAGTCTACAATGTTGCTCAAACAAGAGTTGAGCTTTTCCAGATGGCTCTTTGTGTCTGCGCAACAGAGAACACACACCACCATGCTTCCTGGTAGATGGAAAAATACTATGTCTGTTGTTTACTGTAGGAGGAGGGAGGGGAAGACACCCAAAGAAGCACTGCGCACACCTGCAAAGCAGTATTTCAACCCGCAGCTGGAAAGTGCATGCTGGAACTATTCACTTTAAACATTTGAAACTCGCCTTGCTGATGGAGGTATTTTGAAAGTTAAAAAAATAGGGCTGTTTGCAATTGTGTCCCTCCACCAATGGGAAGCCTCTTTGATCCAGAGGAGGCCTCCACCAGCTGGGTGGTGAGGGGCACAGGAGGAGAAGCAATTTTTGTACATTCCTCCATCCTCCCATGCCACCTACAGCATTGTTCCAAAGGGGCCCCTGAGCCCTTGGAAGCAAACTGGGGGATGAGCTGGAGGGAGCTGCTGCAGAGGGAAGGGGAATCAATGAAAATACTTCTCTCTTTCTGCTAATGCAAAGGTGGTGCCTTTCATTTGGCTTGTCAACCCCAACCCAATTTCCTTGCAGCACCAACAAAGCAGGTCGTCCCCGTCCCCCGCTAGCCGTTTGGAGTGCTCTAGAAACAGGAAGGAGTGCTCTCATGTTTTCCGGCTGTGGGGACATTATTTACATTTATAAACCACCCCTCATTCCGTGGGATCTAAAAGCAGTGGACACACACAATGGAAGCATATAACAATTGATTGAAGCATGGTTCAAAATCGCATTACACCAACAAAGACAGTTCAGCAGAAGCATTATAAACAGCCCTACCCACTCACAGAACTGAAGCAGGTAAGTATACCATGGCGCTGGTAATGCCAAGGTTGAAGGTTTGATCCCCGTATAGAACAGCTGCATATTCCTGGATTTTTCAGACTAGATTATTCTCAGGGTCTCTTCCAACTCTACAATTCTATTATTCCTTCCTGTTTCTGGAGCACTCCGTTTCGCTAGTAATGGCAGTGGGAATTTTGTTCACCTTCCTCCCCAATCACTTATTTTCCCTTCACCCCATCTCTGTCAGATTATCCTCCCCACTGTGGTGCTGGGTGATGTGGAGGAAAACCAAGCACCCTGTGCTCTAGTTGAGAGGGGGTGATGGGGAGGAAGCTGAAGCTGCTTGCTGTACCAGAATGACTATGATGTGATTTTAGTGCTCATTTTGGGGTTTACCGTATTTTTCGCCCTATAGGACGCACTTTTTCCCCTCCAAAAATGAAGGGGAGATGTGTGTGCGTCCTATGGGGCGAATGCAGGCTTTCGCTGAAGCCTGGAGAGCGAGAGGGGTCGGTGCGCACCGACCCCTCTTGCTCTCCAGGCTTCAGGAAGCTATCCCCCCAGCCGCGCAAGCTCCCAGAGCGATGCCAAAGCTGCGCGCAGCTTCGCCATCGCTCTGGGACCCGTTCTGGGGGCTGGGGGAGGGGGAACCTCCGCTTTCCCCTCCTCCAGCCCCGCAAGCTCCCAGAGCGATGCCGAAGGTGCGCGCACCTTCGCCATCGTTCTCCGACCCGTTCGGGGGGCTGGGATCGGGGGAAGCTCCGGCTTCCCCCACCCCCAGTACCGCAAGCTCTGGGAGTGATGGCGAAGGTGCGCTCACCTTCGCCAGCGCTCTCCGACCTGTCCTGGGGGCTGGGAAAGCTCTGGCTTCCCCCACCCCCAGTCCCACAAGCCCCGGTAGTGATGGCGAAGGTGCGCTCACCTTCGCCAGCGCTCTCTGACCCGCTCTGGTGGCTGGGGAAGCTCGGGCTTCCCCCGCCCCCAGCCCCGCAAGCTCTGGAAGCAATGGCAAAGGTGCGCTCACCTTCGACATCGCTCTCGGACCCTTTCTGGGGGCTGGGGGTGGGGGAAGCTCGGGCTTCCCCCACCCCCAGCCCCGCAAGCTCTGGGAGTGAAGGCGAAGGTGCGCTCACCTTTGCCAGCGCTCTCCGACCTGCTCTGGGGGCTGGGGAAGTTTGGGCTTCCACCACCCCCAGCCCCTGCAAGCTCCGGGAGCAATGGCAAAGGTGCGCTCACCTTCGCCAGTGCTCTCCGACCTGCTCTGGGGGCTGGGGGAAGCTCGGGCTTCCCCCAGCCCCGCAAGCTCCGGGAGCCACTCTGGCTCCCATTCTGGGGGCTGGGGTCGGGGGAAGCTCGGGATTCCCCCGCCCCAGCCCCGCGCCGGGGGGGGGAAAAAAATAATTTCCCCCCCTTTATTTTCCCCCAAAAAATCTAGGTGCGTCCTATGGGCCGGTGCGTCCCAACACTCTCCTAGCCAGATGGCAAAGGCCAATTCACCATTCATAAGAAAAGCTCTTCTGGACAGCTACTTGTGGACACTAGGATGGAGGAGTTCTGCAGCACACCTGGGAGTTTAGTAGCATGATAGATCTTTCATTTATTTTATCAGAGTCTGCTACAGCACTGTGAAATTAAAGTGAGCCCAAAATGCAACAAAGCCATTCCAACCACCTTAATAGTTTTCAGAAGCAACCAAAATACACAGACATTAATTTAAGTCAGTATCAGGCTTCTAATATACAACAAAATCATACCTATTACTAAACAACGAACTTTGTAAATGAGGGTGGCATTTCTGTAACATTTCGTTAATTTTATCCTTTTCCTATATATACTCAGAATTAGTTTGTAAATTATTAAATCAACACTCTTAAATGAAATTCAAATGCAGAATCATTTACCTGTGGATGGTAGACACTCAGTGATTTCACTTTGTGCAAAGGTAATAATACCTTTAGAAGGAAAATTTTGTGCTCTTCTTTTAATGGTAAGGCAAATCCATTAATTATACTAAAAAGGAGGAGAGGAGATTTAATGTATCATAGTTTTAAAAAATATGTTACATTTTTATCCTGAAATCTTTTCTTGAAATCACTTTTATTCTATTGTTTCATGACATGTTTTCCACTCAAATTTCATTCTGAATTTACGCAATACCCAAGTACAATGCTCACTTACACTGCAAGCAAGAGCAAAACTGTAGATTCTTATGTATTAAAACACACAGGAATTCTTTGACAGGTTTGTCTGATCCTGAAGTACTCCCACATTTTTTGTTTTCACCCCGTAAGCGCTAGTGATTATCTTCTTCATTTCGAACCAAGATAAGCTGTACAAATTGTACCAATTTCTTCCAATCCAAAGTCCACCCTCACTTTCTTTGAAAGTCGTTCTGCTTTAGAGCACAAATAGTAACATTATGATGCGTAACTATTAAGCAGCTTACCTTCCCAATATTTCCAGTAATTCTGCAATGCCATTGTGATGTTCTGTTTCATAAATAAACCTGACAAAGCAAATATGTTATCAGCAATGAGGACAGTCAGCATCTGTTTGGTAATGTATCTAGCTCAAGTTGGATAAGAACTTGAGGAACAGCTGCCATTTATTTTAAAACTATACCAGAAAATTTTGTGTTCAATACTCTTGCCTAACTAAAGGTTCTATCTAGTTTTTAGGCCAACTCTTTCTGTATAAAATCATTTAAAAATGTTTTGGTTTGCTAGAGGTAGTGCAACACAAAAAATAGTGGTTTCCAAGGTGATAGAAAAGATTAAACCCCATTTAAATGAGTTTTGCTTACTTCTGTTATAGTGTTACCACCAATTATTGCCCAGGGTGTATTAAAGGCAATTAAGATACTGCAAAGGTGTATCACATCCTTCCATGTCATTGAACAACATTCGGGAAACAGGGCAGGAAAATACAAGTAGTGCTGGTTGTAATAATCTTAGTTTTGGGGGAGTAATACCTACTGAATTCAGTGGGAATGACTTCTGTGTAGAAATGCACAACAACTCACTATGTAGCCCAGTCTCCATTTGGTTACTATCATATGGCAAGCTGCACTATATCTATAGACTTGTACCACTAATAAAATGTGGGGGACAGACAAACCCAAACAAACTAAAATAATAATACTGAACCAAACAATGAGCTCATGAAATCCACAAAAAACCAACAATCTGGTATAGTCAGTGGCTGGGGAAGTTATTTAAAAACTATGTTGTTAAGGGAATGTTTTAACCTGCTGATAAAGAAGAAGTAGAAGAACAGCCTGGGAGGTTCCCTGGCAGCGAGTTCCAAAAAGTGGGCACCACTATGAAGAAAACCCTATCAGTGAATGACAGAGCAGAGACCTGGCTCACACATTACATGAAACCATGGTTTAGTGCAGTGGAGAAGAGTGTTGGACCAGGACTTGGTTCACATGAAACCATGAAGCTCATTGGGTGACCTTGGGTCACTCACAGTTTCTCATTTGAACCTACCTAACAGGATAAAATGTGAGGATAAAATGGGGGAGGAGGATTGTGTATGACACTTGGAGCTCCTTGAAGGAAAGGTAGGATAATGAAGGAATAAATTTCAGTTAATAAACAATGCTTTAGTGTTATGTGGCAACCCAACCTCACACCTTAACTATGGCGACATGCCCATGATGGTATATCAGAATTAAATATATATTGATTTAAGAGTGGAATACACAGTATCATGGATTTCACAACGGCATATGCCATACATTGTGCATTCTAGCCCTAAATCAAAGCTTTCCTATCAGAAGTGTACTATACCCTAACTATTTTCTTTCTACAGAAACTCTTATCCTGGGGGGCAGGAGGAAACACTCATCTAAAATATTGGTGTTGGCTCTGTATGGCCAAAACCTGCTGAATGCAGACAGATGAAGCTTACTTGCTATTTTTAGTCAATGCCTCTGTCCCCCCCCCAAGTGCGTATTTGTTACCATTTGTACAGAAGATAAGCTCCCTCTACAGCTGGTGCTATTGTCTCTTATGGATGAACTGGCAAAAAGCTGTGGCGCAGTTGGCATCAGGCTCTTAAAGGAGCAGTACCATATATTCCCTTTTGGGAAAACTGCACAGAGGGAAAAGCTGTAGAAAACTTAGCTAAAAGCTGGCAGAGTTATTATAGCTCAATATACCTTGGGGAGAAAGGGGGTGGGAATAAAGAAATCATATAGGTTAAAAATATATATATATATTTGGTCATGTTGGAAGAATAGTGCCCTGCTGCAGATATGCTGGAAAGATAACAAGTTCAAAGGTCATATGTCAATACAGTGGTACTTCGGGTTAAGAACTTAATTCGTTCTGGAGGTCCATTCTTAACCTGAAACTGTTCTTAACCTGAGGTACCACTTTAGCTAATGGGGCCTCCCGCCGCCGCGCGATTTCTGTTGTCATCCTGAAGCAAAGTTCTTAACCAGAGGTACTATTTCTGGGTTAGCAGAGTCTGTAACCTGAAGCGTCTGTAACCCGAGGTACCACTGTACACACCTCTTTCCAAACCACTTTTAACAAATGCTATGTGCATATACTCACTGTACACAGCACGGGGAGGGCGGGGGGATAATAAATTTAACAACTGTATTAATTCACATGTCAGAATGTGGTCATAGGGGATTGGAATAAGTTGTCATAGGTAAATGCAACAGAACTCCAATATTAAGGAAACAAGGAAGCTTGACCTGAGCTTTTGAAAGCTAAAGCATAGAAATTGCCGAAACTGACCAAAAACAAATTAATAATGAAAGCTAATTCTGTACTCAGAACTTTTAACATGTTATTCCCACCCATAATTCGGTTTAACCGGAGCAGCGAATTAAAATAATGCTAAAGTCATCGTAAAAAAAAAGGCTTACCTGCAGATTTAATGAAACACTGCCAACATTTGAGGAGAGCAGGGCAGTACCATCAAAGTTACAACATTTCTAAAATACCTTACCCAGTTAATTTGCACCGGCACAGAATGAAAACATACCTATAAAATATATTGTTAATTTGCTTCCTGATGTAAGCTCTTAGGCCTAAGAATTTCCCATATATTCTGTGCAGAGTAGTCTTAAGAAAATCTCTTTCTCGAGGATCTTCGCTGTCAAAGAGCTCTAAAAGCTGCAAGAGACGCACATTTACTTGTTTAATCTATTTCAGATTAATATGGATTTAAAGTTTGAAGATATATTCATTTTTTAACCTCACCTGCAATACAAACTTCTGATCAATATATTTCTTAGCTATATTAGGTTGGAAATCTGGAGATTCTAAAAATCTTAAGAAAAATTCATAAACAAGCTGAAAAAGATCCACAAAAAAATTAGTTTTACAACAGAAATGCAACTTGAATTTTGAAAAGCAGTTAAAAATAGTACTCAATTTTAAACACCATTTAAAGAAAAACTAAACAGCATTAATCGCTTCGACTTCCTAACTGTATGCATCCCCTTAAATTTTTTTAATGAGCATAAACCACCCAGAACTTTCCCTGCACAAGCACCTCATAGGAGCGCAGTTACCTAGAGAAAGACACAAATTAAGGCTAATAGTTGCCAAAGCTGGGCTGAAACAAAACACAACTGCTGGTAAATCCCTGTTGGAAGGAAAAGAGGTGGGAAATTGAACAGAGCATACCTTGGCTGACCATATGCAACCCCCGGCCTTTATGCTACCCACCCCAATCCAACACTCGAATACTTTAGTTACTTTAGTTAAACCAGCTTGGTGTTGTGTGTACACTATATTTGTGGGGTTTTGTTTATATAACACCGGGCACCATTCACCTTACACTTTTAAAAAGAGCTTATGTCTCAAAGCTATAACCCTACAAGCACCAAAAGGCCCAAATCAATTACTGTAATATACATTCATTTATATTTTTATGATTAAAGTATTACACTAAACCTACATTGAAATAACCAAGTTACAGTTCATTAACACTTATGTCAAAGTGCAGTCTTAAAAGGTGTAAGCTATCCATTAGAAACTTAGAACAGCAAACCAGTGCGTTGAACGTTCAGATTTAAAACCTTTTGTTTTGCAGCAATTTAGTCCCTCTTTGTTTAGTCAGAGAAACGAAAAAAATATGTTTGTATAGTACCTGTAAGTGAGGCCAGGCGGCTTCTAAGGTGGGTTCATCCTCCTCTGGGTCAAATTCTGCTCCCGTTGGATTGGATGAAGGTGGTAGTGTGCGAAACATGTTAACTGCAAACTAAAAATCACATTTGTCTAAGTGGCATTACAAGAAAATCCCATTTAAAAACAAAACAAAACAAAATTAAACAGGGACATCCTAACAAGTGTAAATACACAGCAGAAAAAAATATTATTCCCAATACCACCAAACAAGTTTTGCTATTCTGCATTTCTTTCTCCAAGTTTCTATCTCTCGCTACCCCAGAAATAATGTTCACTTCATTTGCTTTACATAAAGAAGGATCTTGCCTCTAGGACAAGTCCAGTAAACCAGAGGGAAAGAACACTGTATCTTGGAAGTTCTTCTGTAAATTACTGTCAAAAGGTTTTGTAATTATTTTTTAAGAATCCCCATGTATACTAGTATTCTGTTCACTATCAAGACTATTAAATGTTAAGAAGTGTTTTTAACTTTATTTAAAAGTTTGCTAAAGAAAAAATAAAAAGGGGGCAAGAAAAAAACCAGCACATTAGCCATACCATAATATCAATACATTCCTCTTAGTTTACACATTCAGAGAGATACAGTTGTACCTTGGTTTTCGAACAGCTTAGTTCTCAAATGTTTTGGCTCCTGAACGCCACAAAGCCGGAAGTGACTGTTCTGGTTTGCGAACTATTTTTGGAAGACGAACGTCCAATGGGACTTCCGCGGCTTTCGATTGGAAGCTCTTGCAGCCAATCAGAAGTTGCACTTTGGTTTCCAAATGTTTTGGAAGTTGAACGGACTTTCTGAACGGATTCTGTTCGACTTCCAAGGTATGACTGTATATGCTTTTGAAACCAAAGTATTAAGACGTATTTTTGTTCTAACTACCACATGCAGTCCTAAATAACTGCTACAGTGCAGTGGTAAGTCTGTAAGTATGACCTGGGAAGACCCTGGTTTAAATCTTAGCTCAGGAATAAACTTACTGAGTAGGCATAAGGTAGACAAATATCCCTTAGCCCCAACATTTAGGGGAATAAGACTGGCATACTTTACAGGATGTTTGTAATAGTTACTGTGATTTCGGTTACAGTGCCATCAACAGACAGACACCACCAGCTCTTTTTCCAATGAATTCTGGGGGAAACAGCAAGAGTCACAAAGTGGTGTCTGAGATGAGTAACAGAATCAGGAGCAACAACCATTAAACTTAAACGAGATGAATCAGAGATGCTTTCAATCAAAAATATGACTGGACTGGGTATAGGTGTATTTCCTTTGTTGAATGGAGTTCCATTCTCCACTTAAGGATCAGACTAGCACTGTTTCTAGATGATGGAAGTGGCCAGTGACACTTTCTGCCAATTAGTTGGAACTCCAGCTGTGCCCTTTCCTAGAGAAGAGTTCTTTTCTAGTTACTCAAGGTCTGCTGATATTCAGATAAAATTTACTGTAATGTGCCTTACAGGAAGTGGCCTCTGAAGAGTGTTCAGAAACTTTAAACTGGACCACAATGTAGCTGCTAGACTGCTGACAGGGGCATGCTTCTCAGGTAAATCAATCTGATTTTATGCCATTGGTGAAGGTTTCTATTTGCTTTTCAGGCCTGATTCAAAGTACTGCTTCTAATTTTTAGGGCTCTAAGTGGTTTGGGACAGTAAAGTCTCAAGGGCCATCTTCTCCCATATGAACTTAATCCATACAATTATGTCATCTTCAGAAACTGTTCTGTGTGCTCTTTCACCTTCTAAAGTGGGCTGGGCATGTAGGATAGGAGACCCAAGCATGACACGTTCTTAAACCAAAGCAGTTCTTAAACCGGAGCATACTTTCCCTAATGAGGCCTCCCGCCGCTTTCGTCTTCTGTTCGTAGAGCAAGTTAAAGTTCGTAAACCGGAACACTACTTCTGGTTTTGCGGAGTTTGTATACCGAACAGTTTGTAAACAGGGCTGTTCTTAAACCGAGGTACCACTTTAGTAACATCAAGGTTATAGGCTTTCCCACTCACTGATGGTTTTAGGATGGTATTTTCATGGAGGGCTGTGAAATAGTGATGTTGTTTGCTTTGTTAATTTTGCAAACAACCCCCCTCCCATGAGTTTTCTGCACATATCAGAATATCAGAGGATTGGGGGAGAAGACAATCTTTGTGACGCCCATAAGTAATGGGTTTGGCTAGCAAGCAATGCCAAAATTAGTGGATTATTAACTCTCCCTTTTGTAAATTTAGAACATACAAATGGATGATCAAGATTCTAGCAAAAGTAAAAGCAGACTTTGCAGGACTGGAGTCAGATTTATACAACACACTTGATGCTGCTGCAAGTATGGTGCTGTTACATTTTAGTTATAAAAGACAAGCCTGAAAGTACAATATGAACTAAAAATCCAAGCCAGTGTGTTATGTAGGAAATGAAGCGTAAAGAAAACCCTTTTAAATCAGGGGCTCTCAATATTCCAACTGCAGCATCCTTTTGAGGGTGACAAAATACTGACCCCTGTCCTAAAATGGCAGTGCAAGGGCAATGGCACTTACAAAATGACAGCAGATTGCAGTACAAAGCGACATAATTAGCCTCTTTTGAAATTGATTTTACTTTTTGCCACATCCATTTCCTAGTGGCAGGGAGTCCCATAGCAAAGTACAGCACTGATTTTGGAGCATTGTGACTCACACACCCCATTCTTAATCTTATAATACATCATATGCAAATTTAATTATAGGTCACCTTTCGGGGCACAAAGTGGCTTACGTTTCAGTTTAGGTAAAATCTGAGAGGCATGTGGAAACAGGCAAAATATTTCTTCTCCTCTCTTGTCGTTCCCCTACTTCTCCCTTCACGCTTAACTTCTACCTTATTCCTCCCCCCCTTAACTTCCCCCTTCTTTAATCTCTGGTCCTATCTTCTTGCTGTTAACGGCTTCCCTGTCTTATGCACTTCTTCTCTATTTCCAGTTTATTACTTTACTTTTAGAATATTTTAATATTAATACGTTTAAATATATTCATTTTACTTCTCATTTCCTCAAACAGTCCCTCTGGCCTCTTCCCTTCAGAGGATGGAGTCTTCCTGGCTCTGCTGCAGACTCAGCAGGAAGAGAGAACTGGGGTGTTGAGTGTGCAATGTGAGAGTCAGAGAAAAGCAGAGGAGCTTGAAGACTCAGCAGTGGCCCTGGGTGTTTCTCCTCCCTCCTCTTCTCCTTCATGCAGTATGTTTCCTTTGCCTCCCTCCTTACCATTTTCTTTCTTCTGTCGCACTTGGCCATTACCTCTTTCCTTTCTATCTAGTCCTCCAACATGGTGTGCTACAACTTCACTCTTGCTTTGCTCTCTGACCAACTCCCACTGCCCCACATGCCTATGCGGTGCACATGTAGGGAGCTGCCCCTGCAAGCATTCAGCCCACCAAAAAGGCTATTGCATAAATTAAGGGGCAGGCTGTAGCCCACCTGAGAAGCAGGCTGAGGCCCACGGTTTGAGGAGCACAGTTCTAGAACCTAGAGAGCTTCAATTATGGGGAGTTTACTCAGAACAAAAAAAGGTTGTTTTTTAATAAACAAACAAACAAACAAACAAACAAACAAATAAATAAATAAATAAATAAAAATTCCATTTAAATCACTTACCATATGTACTACTTCTGGGTAAATGGGCTCAGTAATTACATTGCGGTTATGCGTGATGTACTCTACCATTTCACTTAAAGCTGCTCTTTTTACTTCCTTCCACTTCAGGTCACTTAGTGGGTCAGAAACGAAGTCGAAGAGGACGCAACATTGTCGCAACTTCTGAATAAAAAGCTTTTCTTGCTCTCCAGGGGGAACATCTGAAAGGAGTGAAAATATTGCTTTATTGCCATATTGTGTTTATGCAGTACAATATTTATTGTCTGTAAAATATTGTATTGTGGAAGACTGCAATGAACTTCCCAAAGAGATAACGATTTAGCTGTAAAGGCTTTGTGCCATAGGTAGTGTATAATCTATTTTTCCTGCCTCTCTATTTACTTATATAGACGTGTATCATGTACTTTTCTCATTATTAATCGTTAATGTGATACACACATTTGTGACTAGAAAATCGGGGTGTTTGTTTATGCAGTGGTAAAACACAGGACGTGAAGTTCACCTATGACAAGTTAGAGCAAACAAAACTATGTATAGATGGGAATGCTGGGAAATGAAGCTTGGCTTCATCTCCACACATTTGAATCCAATGTTGGGACCAAGATTCTTGCATTGCAGGGGACTGGACTAGATGACTCTAGTGATCCCTTCCAACTCTACATTTCTATGATTCTATTCTACATACTGCAGAATAGAGCGGCGGAGTCCTTAGGTTGTAAAATAGACAGTACCATTTCAGGTGGCAGGTGGGGAAATCACATTTTTAATGCTTTCCTATATAGTAATCTCCCTATCTATCCATTCTTAAGGAAATCAGCCCTGAGTGCTCACTGGAAGGACAGATCCTGAAGCTGAGGCTCCAATACTTTGGCCACCTCATGAGAAGAGAAGACTCCCTGGAAAAGACCCTGATATTGGGAAAGATGGAGGGCACAAGGAGAAGGGGATGACAGAGGACGAGATGGTTGGAAAGTGTTCTCAAAGCTACGAACATGAGTTTGACCAGACTGCGGGAGGCAGTGGAAGACAGGAGTGCCTGGCGTGCTCTGGTCCATGGGGTCACGAAGAGTCGGACACGACTAAACGACTAAACAACTAAACAACAACAAATCTCCCTATAAACATAGAAATGTGATAGAATGTTATCCTTAATATGTTGAGTTTCCTGCTTCTTGCAACTTTTGTTTTAAATGCAGAGGAATATTCAAAAATGACATTGCCCACCAGAAAATCAAGGTTGTACTCTTATCTTATCACTCTTATCATTTCAGGGTTCAAGACCAGGCCTCAGTCTCAAGAGTGAGGTAGGATTTCTAGTGACAAGACAGTAATGTCTTGCTTGTAAAACTCAAGTCTCATTTACTAGCACATATATAGCAATTTCAAGCAATGGCTTCTTGCGTAAATTGAAAAATAACATCTAGCTTTCATCTGTGCTAAAGAAACATTTTGCACATTTTAACAGGGAAGCTTTGAGAAGTCAGCACTTTTCTGAAAATACAGGAAATGAGACTCCCCGTGCTGATACCTTCAATTTACACATGTGTACAAAGGCAAAGTTCCTTGAAAATTTATGTTACTCATACCGTCTAGTTCAGCATGTAATGTCTTGTGCAAGCAATTTGCAAAATATATTAATTGAACAACCAAAAATGCCAAGTCAATTAAAAAGTTTTATTCTGGGCAAAGAAAGATAGCTTTTATTAAAATTTCACATATCCAGCAATTCTGAGCTGCATCTTCAAAATAAATAAAAGCATCAACTTAACCGAACAGTCTAGAAAGCACACACTGCAAAGTGAAATTCAATTACAGCTTTCGTCAGTGTTACTAGGAGACCATTGATAGCAAAGAGCTTGGTAACCACAAAGAAGGTGCTAGATGACAGCTATTTAAGAACAGAACACCATTCTTATGACGGCTGGCAGGATAAGAGCCTCACTTTAGCCAATTCTAAGACCCCAAACAACTAAATATAAAGTAACACGGGTACCATACTCACAACATGGAAATTATTTTAAAGACATTTGACACTCCTGCAAAAGTTTAACTTTAAATTATCTGCTTTTGGTACCTTTTGGCACTTCACATTTATTTAAAATATTTATGTTGCAGCTTCTGATAAATAGGTGCACAACCTGCAGATTTGCCAGGATTTAACTCCCCCATTCATCAGTTGAATGGGTGGTTCAACCTTGCCACGCTAACTGGGCGCCCCAGTTCCCAGCTGAGAACAGGTGCATGCAGTCAAAGCAGAACTTAACTCCACCCTTCTGCCCGCCAACTGACATCACAAGGGTGTCAGCTGATGGACAGGTGGGCATGGTTGTTTTTTTGGGAGGAGGGGTAATGGTCTTGTGGGCCATCTTGGGACTCGCCGGCAGCCAAGATTGGCCTTAGGCCAGAGGTTCCTCACTCCAGGGCTAGAGATTGCAATGACAAATCGAGATAGCCAAAGGGCTCACCAGTTGGTCACGGACTGTGGTTGGTTGTTGTTAGAGAATATAATTCCTGTTGATGCTAAACCAATCAGAACATCCCACACAGTGTATAGCATCTGGTTATGCAACAACCATTCTATGGTCTAACATGAATTACAATCACCATTCCACACGTCATACTTCTCTTGAAACACATCGACTGTATGAACACAACGGGTAAAATGTGTGACAGGATGGGGCTAATCCTGGCCAGGTGATCATAAGCATACACTAGCTGAGATGCAATATTTTACAAATGACCTAAATGGCTCCCAGGGCTCCAATGCAATAGGAAGGCTGAATAACCTCTGCAGAAGCACAGGATTTGGATGTTGTTTAAACTGGAGCTATTTAAACTTACTCTGTCTGTCTGTCTGTTTGTCTGTCTATGAAGGAATGAATATATGAAGAGGTTTTTTTGAGATAAAAAAAATAAACTGAATAAATGGGCAGACACTTTTCTGCGCACAAGAAAGCTATTTTTACCCAGGAAAGGAAACAAAAAACGTAAAATAATGTATGTTCTGCTAATTTCTGCAGACCTAAATGAGAACTATTTTAAAACTCTCTATCAATGGTATTTAATGCCTAATAAACTGAACTTAATATATAAGGATCAGATAAATGCTGGAGAAGTGGATTAAATAAAGCAGATTACATACACATCTTTGGAATTGTTCTCAAATAGAAATATCCTGGAAATCTGTTCAGGCTAATATCTCTGATATGTTAGGATATCATATACATTTGGGACCTAAACTATAGCTGCTTGGTTATTTAAAATATGTTATTCTGGAAAATGAGCAAGAAAGAATATTTGACCTTCTAAGTACTAAGATTATAATAGCTAAATAATGGAAAAAGCCTATCTACTATATCTGAATGGATTGAGAAAATATGGTCCATAGTCACTATGATTAAGCTAACTTATTACAAAAGCAACGCAGCTGGTTTATAGAAAAATCCGTATTTTAAGAAATGTTTTAGAACAATGTTCAATGACAGTGTCCAATCTTGTGCTGCTTTCCACCTGCTTAACAGTATTTCATTATGCTCTTCATCTTTTGTTCATTTTGTTTATTAGTAAAAATAAAAAAGGTATCTACTAGTGTTAGAAAAAAGTGGGGAAGAGAACTGCAAGAAAGTCTAATTTCAGTTTAAGTTTCAATCAAGATATGTCCTGGGTTAAAACTGGAACAAAAGAACGAAGGAATAGTAGAAGAAAATGGAGCTCCTTCCATTCATTGCACATTTAACTACTGCCTTAAAAACCTTCTAAATAATATAAGGAAAAATGGTGGCGGTTCTTATTTATCAATAAAGATGCGACAGCGGCCTGTTTTGCTTTGTAAAGTATGTCAAAAATCAAGATGAAGTTTGACATAATGTGGAAATACGATTCTGAGAAATGGTGTTCAGAGAAACCACACAAATATTTGAAAGCTACTCTGCAGAGAAACACTCTAAACTGCAAGTGAAACCACTAAAAATGAATGTGACTTTAAGTACAAATATCGTTGGAAATTTTAAAAAGATGCCAGTTCAGATAATCAGACAGGCAGAGTGTAGAAAAGCTAGCTGAGTGAGGGAAAGTAAACAAAATGTACAAAGCCAGATTTTAGCCCTAAAGCAAACCTGACATTTTATCTAGCACCTGAAAGAGTTTCACAGAAAAACAACTCTGCCACTTCTCCTGAGTTCTACTACACTTTTAGCGTGTGCTCATTTCTTCCTCAAGAAGGCTTCTTCACTGCCCTTTACTTTAAAAAGGGACTGCTCAAGCTCATTACCTTTTGTAAAGCACTGTAAATTACTTTAATATGATGTTCCTAATATCCTGTGATCTGAGCGACTCTAGGCAGCCTACTTATTCAGCATGACACAGGTAGAAAACCAGTTAAATAATTATTCAAGTGTCCTTTTGCCCAACTACAGCTTAAATGCAACAAAAAACACAGTTAAGCCGTTTGTCCTCTAGACACCAGCAAAATGACTAACTCGAAACAAAAATAGAAAGTTACTTTTCTTCCCACACAGCCCTGATGGCACGCTGAAAAGAGTTTTCAAGTGCAAGACCAGACAGGCATTGCATGAGCGCTGGTAAAGGACATTCGCAGGGTCTCCTGCTCTTGCTGAAATTAGGCAAGAAAGAAGCATTCTGTTGTAGCCAATAGACTAAGGTGCAGTTCTACATTTGTAGTGCCCACAGCAATTTACAGATCTGTCCAATGACTCCAGAAAGGTGGGCAACCTCCGTTTTAGTGGGCTGTGCCTTCAAGAAAGCTTCATTTGGTTGTAAATTAACATTTTTGCATGGCGAGCGTTGCACGTATACAATTTGAGTGATTTGGCGGCAGCTGTATGTGCCTCTTCAGATGGATCTATGTGAGTAGAAGTGAGTGATATTGAATGAGTAGTAGGCACAATAGTCTGACGAACAGTCCTCCAAAAAAGCCCAGATCTAGATTATTTTAAGATGTTGAAATGGACAACTTTCACTTCATGATTAGTACCAGTTCTCCATAAATACATAAGGCTGCATCCAATGAAGTAATCTCATTCGCACAAGGACTTCTGTAGGGTCTGAAAGTATTAGCCATGACAGTAAGAAACAGCATTTGACAACTTGAGTTGGTGAAAGGATAATGAGGTTACACCCAAAATGCCTCACCTACATAAATACTAATAATGTTTTTAAAAAAACTACCTAATCATGCTGTGTAGCCTTAAGTGGAAGTGATGCGTAATTTATTCCAAATAAAAAATTAATCATGAAAAACTGTATTCTTCTGAAAAAAAGCATAATGGCAAGTGTGGTAGACAAAACTTTCCTGCTTAATCATATGTTACTACTACCAGTGGATTGTGTAAAAAGAATTGAAGACAATGGAAAAAAGATTCTGATTAGTACAACATGGGATTCCTTATTGGAAAGAGGACATTTTTATATTTGTGCTAACTTGTGAGAATATTGTTTCAAGATGTCTCTGCGGCATTGTGTCACCATGGAAACCATAAAATGTATAGCATCCAAAAGGCTCTTCTTTCTACGTATGGTAGGGCCGTGGTAAGTTGTAAATCTGGTTCTCTGATAAGGTGGGGGGCTGGAAAGGATCTACTTGCACAAAGGTGTAACATTTTGGGGGAAAGTGCACTGAAGCAATTCTTCATAAAATATTACTGCTACAGTGTTTTATGTTATATATACCTATTTTAAAGTAACCAAAGCATCTTGTGCTGAAGAATGGATATTAACACAATGCGACACAATGCTGAGTTGATAGCATATGTTCATATGAAATAAGGAATGCCACAGAATACTGTTGTCTCCTGAGTATTTTTTTTAATTATGTAAATTTCTTCTTTGTAAATTATCTCTATTCTTCGTGGCCTGTAATCAGTTATGTTTCAGGTTATCATGGGTACCTTGATCACACATATATATACATCATTAAAACCCGAAGAACACTAAACCTGGCTACACCTGGATTTCTCAAGGAGATCATCTTCTGAGAAGTCCTCACGAAGAAGACTCTCTTGCTAGTCTGTCAGTTTATACCTTATGATCAATATTAGCCACGGCTATAGAAAGTTCAAATAGGACATACAAAAAACCTTTTTTTTCTTGTTTGTCTAGAAACCACATAAATGTAGTCAGACTGTCGTGATCAGCTACAAATCCAGACTAGTAGAGATCTTAATACAGACAGAATCCTGATCCTAACTAAAATCATTCCATAGGATACTCTAATGTGGAGATGCGGTTCCAGCAAATTTTATAGCACAAGAACAGTGAAAATGTCTTAACATGTGCATGTGAACTGGGAAGCCAATAAATGTGCTAGTATCACAACCCATCTATCTGCAGAGGACAGAGACTTGAACCACCACTCAACCTCATGACTTTGCTTGGGAAAGTTTTACTTCTATTTATAATGGAAAACAAACAGTCTAACTTCTTTTATTTTTGTTTTACCTGCTCTATAGTAAAATATATATCTTATAAATAAATAACTGCACACACATTTCCCCTAAGCAACCATTGTATCAGAAAAAGTAACAGGCGAAGTAGTCCTCAAACACCTATCTTAGAAAGCAAATGCTGCTAACCAGTTGGGAAGGTATAATTTTTTCAGTAGGACTGATCAACCACAATCACCACAGCCGACAATCAGGACAGGCACGGGGCTAATGCAGACACTTTCATGCCTCCAGTAACATCTGAACATCACCGGCCAAAACTGACTGAAAGTTACATATGGGACATTCTAATTTTTAAAACCATAACCCCCCCTCCACAACTCCCCCACCTGAACTACTGCAAATAAGTAATTTTGTCTCTAAAGTATTTGCTATGCAAACAGGCTCAACTCCTTCTCTCTATTTGTGTATAGGATGGGGGGGGGAGGTTATGTTTTTATGTACACTCAACCAAAATGTGATACACACGCTCGGGTTTGAGCTGCAAATATAAGCAAATAAAATATGCAATCTGGTCAAGAACATAGGTCATCATTAACTGATATAGATTTTGTCATCTTGAACAATTTAAAATGTACAGTGGTACCTTGGGTTAAGAACTTAATTCGTTCTGGAGGTCCGTTCTTAACCTGAAACTGTTCTTAACCTGAGGTGCCACTTTAGCTAATGGGGCCTCCCGCTGCTGCCGTGCGATTTCTATTCTCATCCTGAAGCAAAGTTCTTAACCCGAGGTACTATTTCTGGGTTAGCGGAGTCTGCAATCTGAAGTGTCTGTAACCCGAGGTACCACTGTACATAAACATGATGGCACAAGAATGCTGATCATGTGATGAACATGCCCTCCTAAACCAGCTATTATATATACAAACTTAAAAAAAAATCCTTCCTGTAGCACCTTAAAGACCAACTAAGTTAGTTGGTCTTTAAGGTGCTACAGGAAGGATTTTTTTTATTTTGACTATGGCAGACCAACACGGCTACCTATCTGTAACTATATACAAACTTGTTCATTTTTCAAATTTTTATTACAACTAGGGGCCTCAAAAGCTGCAAGTAGTCCAGGCCTCTCTGGACCTCTGAGATGGTCTAAAGACAAGTTATAGAGGGCAAAAGATTAACAATCTCTAAGCACAATGCTCAGAGACTCTTGAGAGTCTCATGGACTGCAAGAAGATCAAACCTATCCATTCTTAAGGAAATCAGCCCTGAGTGCTCACTGGAAGGACAGATCCTGAAGCTGAGGCTCCAATACTTTGGCCACCTCACGAGAAGAGAAGACTCCCTGGAAAAGACCCTGATGTTGGAAAAGATGGAGGGCACAAGGAGAAGGGGACGACAGAGGACGAGATGGTTGGACAGTGTTCTCGAAGCTACCAGCATGAGTTTGACCAAACTGCGGGAGGCAGTGGAAGACAGGAGTGCCTGGCGTGCTCTGGTCCATGGGGTCATGAAGAGTCGGACACGACTAAACAACAACAACAAAGCACAAAGCTCAGTCACATAGGCTAACAATTTCTTATAGAAATTAAAACTAAAACTAAAACCAGGTATTCATAGAAATAGCAATGCAATTGCAATGCACACAGTTGATTCAACAAGACAATTATTTTAGATTTCTAAACTCTGAAGAAAGAAGACTCAGCCTTCACTACATCCCAATCAGAATTCCGTGGCACTCCTAGCCTGAATTTCTAAGTCCTAGTCTGATGCATCATTTTACTATGTGAAGTTACAGAAGGTTTCCAGTTTTTATAAATTCCAACAATGGGTGTGCGAGTACGGATAGTAGATAAGTGTTGTTATATTTGTGCTTCCTGTTCATTACTGAGATTCTCAGATCATGGTCACTGCGTGGGAGGCTGATGCTTGAAAGACTTTTACATGGCAGCTGTTCCAAGCAGCAGCCATAACACGGGTCTCTCCCACCACACAGATTGCTTGCATAGCATGGAAATCATGGGTGTTGAATGCTATGGCCCCTGCAATATAAGAAATAAAGTGGCAGCGAGGAGGAGGAGGAGGAGGAGGAGGAGGAGGAGGAGAAGAAGAAGAAGAAGAAGAAGAAGAAGAAGAAGAAGAAGAAGAAGAAGAAGAAGAAACAACTAGAATAATGGTTCACAATGCAATGTTTAGGAATTGCTGATCCAACAGCAAAGGTACTCAGAAACCTAGTTGCCTGGTAGCTTCAAGTGATATATCTGTAAGCAACAATCTGAACATTGATCAGAATCTTGAGTCTTTTTGAGTATAGTCTTCATTAGGGGTTATGTAATGGCTGCGCAGGACACAAGGGAGTGACTCTTCACTATTCTCCCTCTACCCAGCATCACACCTAATGGTTTTCAGTACCACCAATAGTGCTGACAGAAGGGTTTTGACTCTCTAGCCTAGAACCTTCTCCCTCCAATTCTGCATCTCCATGTGCCTTTCGGATATTTCAATGCTTTGTCATCATTTCAAACCCCTTCCAAGCACAATTCAAAGTGTTGGTACTGACCTTTGAAGCCCTAAACGGCCTTGGCCCAGTATACCTGAAGGAGCGTCTCCACCCCCATCATTCACTGAGGTCCCACTTGTGAGGGTCTTCTGGTGGTTCCCTCACTGTGAGAAGTGACGTTACAGGGAACCAGGCAAAGGGCCTTCTCGGCAGTGGCTCCCTCTCTGTGGAACACACTCCCATCAGATGTCAAGGAAATAAAGAACTACACAACTTTTAGAAAACATATGAAGGCAGCTCTGTATCTGGAAGGTTTTTAAATCTTCGACGTCCTCCATGAAGGATCAGGATGCTGGACTAGATGGGCCACTGTTGTGATCCAGCTGGGCTGTACCTTCTCCCAGCTCTCTTCTCTCAATGACAATATCCTCTATCCTATTGATCTGGCAAAAAGTCATGGGTTTAACTCATCCTTCTTTTGCTGCCTGTTACCAAATCGCATCACTTCTGCCTAGGCAACATTAAAAAAAATGAGACAAAAACTCTGGTCCATCTCGGCCATCTCTCACCTTGCATTTTCTCTTTTCTGTTGTCTTACATCTGGTCCTTCACCTCTACCCAGCACTCTGCTGTCAAAATAATTCACTTCTCTCATTCCTCCAACCATACCACAGTCTCTTTTAAATCCCTACACAGGTTAGCTTTCCATTCATAGATTCTGCACATTCTTATTGTCTTTACCTTCAAAAAAATCTCCATGGCACCCCCCCCACCATTATGATATCATCCAGGTTCAAACTTCAAAGGCCCCCGTCAAAAAATTCTTCCTTTTCTCCCTTGTTCATTCTGCCTGAAACTGCATCTCAGAAATAATCTATGGTGTCACTTCTTGCTTCTTTTAAACTCTTCTTCAAAATCCAATTTTTCTGAGAAGCCTCTAGTTCCCATTCCCTACTGTATCTAAGAATTACTGTACCTAATTACATGTACACATCACATAGTCTCCCCCTTTCTATTCCTGCTTCCAGCTTCTGTCTTTTCTTGTTGTCTCCTTTATGTCATTTTCTAGACTGTAAACCTCTTGGGGCACAGACTTGTCTTTTCATTCTCTGCACACTATGTTCATGGATGCTGTAACAGCATAATCATAAAAATTCAAAAACTGCAAGAGTCCAAAAATATAAGCGTCATGAGGAAATCACCAAAATTCTGTATGAAAGAACAGAAACTAGAGTTGCTTCAGGCTCCAAGGTTTCCTATCGAATCCCCCAAACAGTTAATTAACATTGTCATTGGGGACACATGAAACTAAAGGAGATGGGCTGGTATCAGTAACATTATAGTACTACTCCTGTATCCAGTGTGGTCCAAATGGTTTAGGTAAAGGTAAAGGTACCCCTGCCCGTACGGGCCAGTCGTGTCCGACTCTAGGGTTGTGCGCCCATCTCACTTCTAAGCCAAATGGCTTAGAAGAAGGAAAAAGAACCAAACAAGTCTTTTTTAATTGGGCTAGCAGCCATGCAGACATAGTGGGGAATTAATTGGGTGTGGTTTTCCCTTGCAAAATAATCCTGTCTGCTAACGGGCCACATCAATGTGTAAATCAACAAAGTCTGCCTCCCCAAAGATTGGAATAGTTTTTATTTTATATTTAATTGTTGTTTTGTATTGATTTTTTTACTGTACATCATCTTGGTGATACAATAGAGGCAGCATATTTTAAAATAAGTAGATAATGGAAAACAGAGACCAAGCGGCCTCACCCAAAAAGGATTGGCCTACTAGCCAATCACAGTATGACAGAAGAATTTTAATCTCTAGAACAGGTAGGAACACACACTTCAGACAACAGCCCCACCCACTTTATTTTGTGCATCTTGCTTTTGCACAGGCATGTCTTTCTGCCCTTTGACGAAAAGCAATGATCAATAAAGGAATGAAATGGTAGATGTTTGCAGGGTTGGCAAATGTTGCCACCCCCCCAAGGATTCAAACTGAACTACTGGCCTGTAGTGATCTTCCCAAACCAAACTATGCCGTACACAGTTAACAACTGTCACCAGAGAAATCTCCTTAAGCAATAGAAAGGTGTGCTAGGCCTTTCAGCCAGCGCATATTTAGTAACTTCAAAAACAAGTAGCACACCATGACTGAAAGTCTGTCAGCATCAGAATGACAGGTCACAACTTGCTTGTTCCAGCCGGAGTGGGATATGTTTTGGAAAGCTGTCTAAAAAAGGCTGGCATTCATGACACAATCAGCATAATACTGTGTATCTGAAGAAGTGTGCATGCACACGAAAGCTCATACCAAGAACTAACTTAGTTGGTCTTTAAGGTGCTACTGGAAGGAATTTTTTTATTTTGACTATGGCAGACCAACACGGCTACCTATCTACTACTGGAAGCATAATATACTGGTTTTCATACCACGAGAGAAACTGTTGAAATTTGCTAAATAACGTGGTGATTCTCTCTGGAATTCAAACTCTAAAAACGGCCGATCTTGAGCTAAATACAAAATTGGGAGTGGGGGTGGGGAATAACCAGCTGGTAACAGCACTAAGAAACAATGATACTGGTACAGTGGTACCTCTGGTTACATACGCTTCAGGTTATATACGCTTCAGGTTACAGACTCCACTAAGCCAGAAATAGTGCTTCAGGTTAAGAACTTTGCTTCAGGATGAGAACAGAAATCGTGCTCTGGTAGCAGCAGGAGGCCCCATTAGTTAAAGTGGTGCTTCAGGTTAAGAACAGTTTCAGGTTAAGTACTGACCTCTGGAACGAATTAAGTACTTAACCCGAGGTACCACTGTAGTAGGTAGCTATTCCTGATTTGACATTCCTGTGCAAAGCTACAGGACCTTTGAAACCATGAGAGCAGCTGAACATCGTAGGGCTGCATTACTGCTTCTTGGCTTGAGAGAGGAGTGCAAGACCTATCGCACTGTCCTCCTAGGTCTCAAAAGCCTGGGAAGTATGGCAGGATGGACAGCAGAGAGTGCGAGAACAGGGGAACAAGGAAGACAGCAGAGAAAGGAGTGGGCAAACACTCATTGGTTAATTATATATCAAAAGTTGGGGTGGCGTAGTCACAGGCTCAAGCTATGACTCACAAAGCTGTCAGTGTGTATCTCACCACCGTGATGCACTTATTTCACAGCTTTTAAGCAAGCCAGCGTGTCCTAGCCCCACCCCTCAATCTGTGATATGGGTTAATAATACGGACCACCCTTACAAATCTTGTAAGGATTATCACAATAATATAAGGTGTGAAGTGCTTTGAATGCTTAAGGCTGCATAAATGCTTATCGTTATTAGTAGTATTGCAGGTTTTAACAGGGTCCTGAATGCCAACAGGGATTTTTGTCACCCTTTTAAAGGACAATAATGCAGATACAGAGTCATGCAGTGGCACTGTCAAGCTGTCTTTTCACCAATGGCTGTACTAATTTCTAACGAAATATGTACACTGCAAGCCAGTATGCAGCCCTCTCGGGAGAAGGGAAGAGGTCCTCCAACAGACATTAAACCAGGCATAGGCAAACTCGGCCCTCCAGATGTTTTGAGACTACAATTCACATCATCCCTGACCACTGGTCCTGTTAGCTAGGGATGATGGGAGTTGTAGTCCCAAAACATCTGGAGGGCCGAGTTTGCCTACGCCTGCACTAAGCTATGAACCTCACTGGCTGGCTTGGAGACGTCACTTTCAGCATAATCTACAACTCCGAAGACCTTGGAGATACAGTAGGATACAAATCTAACCAATAAATACTAAGCTTATTGGACAAAGGCAACATCTCTTAAAACTGGTCGGCCTTCCGCTTCGTCGCATATCCACACTGAACTTGCTTTATCATAGCCTGGCTTGTTCTGAGTGGCATCCATACCTGATACACCCAGCATTTATTAAATGGTATTCCACCACTTTCGAGTTCACGTGAATGCTTTTTCAGTTGCTGCATGCGCTCTTTTACATTTAACTGATCAAGATCAGAGGGAAGCTGTTGCATCTTTATGATCTAGTTAAGTGTTACATCACATGCATTAGATCCACTTTCAACGCCAGTGTGTGAGTCAGCAAGCTGATCTGTAAGGACTACTCCACAAATCCAGTTTATCATAGGCACACTCATAACCAAACTGAACAATGATTTCTAGATGAATAATGAGCTAGCAGGAACTGGGCACTTCGCCCCTTTCTCTTCCGCCCCCAACAATCCCTCATGAATCTTACTCAACATTCCTCACTCTGAGCACGCTTTTAATTCGTACATTATACTTATTATCCTAATGAAAAACTATGATAAATGAAATTGGTTATGAACTAACATCCAGTTAAATATATAGACAAAATAGACAATGCTGTAGAACACTATCTATATGGTATTCTTCACAAGGAAAAAACAGTGGGTCAGCGGCAGATTGTAACCCTGTGGGAAACATCTTTTTTTAATTAGACAGTGCCTGGTAACCTACCTCACAGGGTTGTTGTGAAGATAAAATGGGGAAGGGACAACAATGCACACCGCCTTGAGCCCCCTGGAGTAACACGTGGCATATAAGCGTAATAAATATTATACACCCCTTAAAATGCCTTACAGTGTTTATCTTACAAGAAGCTACTAGCTATTTGCCCTGATTGTAACTGCCCCCCGGCCCCCGGCCCTGTTGTCATCATCTCAATCTAGTTAATGTAATCGACCTTTTGGGTAGACCCAGGAGCTGTTCTGAGTATGCTCATGGCTGCTACCTTCAAGACCACACCTCCAAACAGCTTGAAGCACACTTTGTAGGCAGGCAGGCATGGGGGAAAGTTTGCTAGTTTGAGCAGCTTGGTTTTCTTTTTTTACAACTAGTATTTGTTCACACACACAGAGAGAGAAATAGAAAGAGAGAGAGATTGAGAGGAAAGAGCAAACGTGGAGAGAGCAAAAGAAAGGGTATGAATTTTCTCAGGGAGGAAGGAAAGGCACTCCTCATCTTCCCTGAACATCTCCTCTGGCTTGCTCCTGTGCTACCTAGTGACCAGGAAGCACAGAAATGCTCTCCTCCCACAGATTCATTCTTTCCCTGTTTCCAGTCCAGAGTATCTCCTCCCCAGTGTGTGTGCGCACGTGCGCGCGCAACAGAGGTACAGGTGAGTGTGTCAGGAGAGTGTGTGCCTGCATTAAAAAGGTAAAGGGACTCCTGACCATTAGGTCCAGTCGTGACCGACTCTGGGGTTGCGGCGCTCATCTCGCTTTATTGGCCGAGGGAGCCGGCGTACAGCTTCCGGCTTCATGTGGCCAGCATAACTAAGCTGCTTCTGGCGAACCAGAATAGCGCACGGAAATGCTGTTTACCTTCCTGTCGGAGCGGTACCTATTTATCTACTTGCACTTTGACGTGCTTTCGAACTGCTAGGTGGGCAGGAGCAGGGACCGAGCAACGGGAGGTCACCCCGTCACGGGGATTTGAACCGCCGACCTTCTGATCGGCAAGTCCTAGGCTCTGTGGTTTAACCCACAGCGCCAGCCTGCATTAAGTGTACAGAATGTGTGAGAGAGGGAAAATTGTTTGTGACAGGTCCTGCCTTCACCCCACCGGATTAATTGGGCACCCATTGCTAAAGGATGCCCCCCTTGCTTAATTCTATGCAAGGATACTGTGGGTTACCGTGAGTAGTTGGTGGTGACAGTATAAAATCCATGGGTTTCACCATACTGTTGCCTGTACATTTTCCTTCTCTGGATGACACTTGGCAAGAGTCTTGTCTTTACGCATTCCCACCCCCCAACCACCAAAGCAGGGGTCGGCAAACTAAGGCCCGCAGGCTGGATCAAGCCCAACTGCCTTCAGGATCCGGCCCACGAACTGTCAGTGGATCGGCGTGGGGATTCTGTTTGTTTGGGCTGCGCCATTCCATTCCCCCCCCACACACCGCGGCGGCACCTCCTCCCTCCCTCCTCCTGGTTTCTCCCTGCCCTGCCTAGAAGAGGAAGGGGGCCGGGCTGAGCTGGCTGAGCGCCATTTTAAACAGCCCCTCTCGGGAGCCAGCCCTTTCCTGCTGCTCATCTTCCTTCCCCCCCCCCCGTGCTCCTGTGGGCCAGAGAGCAGAGCAGATGAGCTCCCTCTGCCTACCCACGAGAAACAGCAGCAGCGGTGGTGGTGGCAGCCCCTGGGAAGGTAAGCGCAGTGGTTGGGGCTGGGGAGGACTACTTGCCCCCCTCACCTCTTCTTCCAGCCCCCCCCACGGCGCCATTTCTCTGGCCCGCCACAAGCTCTGAGGGACAGTGGACCAGTCCACAACTAAAAAAATTTTGCCGACCCCTGCACCAGAGGATAAAGCGTTGTTCTGTGGCCATAATTTAAAATTCCTCCCCTTTACCATAGACTCATTGTTTGGTGCTGTTGTTGCTGCTGGGTACATTATTCTCTGTACTTATACCAAAAACAGGATTCGCTTCCACTGCTTACAGCAGAAATGGGGGGCAATCCAGTAGCACTTTAAATACTACAGCAAAAGTATTGTACAGTATTACTGCATAACTGATTCATGGATTATCAAGAACGATGCATCTGATGAAGTGGAGTCCAACCTAAGAAAGCTATGCCATTGTATATTTTGTTTAGTTTTTAAGGTGATAGTATTATCCTTTCTGTTGTTTTGCTAAAATTGTACTGTGACCTACTTTACAGGGTTGTTGTGAAGATAAAAAGACCATAAGACACTTAGGTAAATTTTAAAAGCTGGGGTGGGGGGAGGAGAATAATCTTTTCCTACAGGTTTGAAAATTTAGGGGGTCCCTTCTTAACAGTTCTGTGTGGCCAATTCTAGCTGCAACCCTGAACCTGCATATCAGGTGGCGGCCCCAGTGGAATTCCCCATGGGGTTTACCTCTGAGAAAAATATGGCTATTATGGCATGAACCCACACTAGAAATTGTGACAGCGGGTACCCAAGATAAAATATTTAGGTGCCAAATTATTATTACAACTTCAATGATGTCCACTATTTGCAAAGTAGGTGAATAGCGAGAGAAACAGAAAAAGTGGAAGCCATACAACTTTCCTCCCAGTAGAAAAGCAACTGTGACAGCAGGAGCTTCTCCTGAATGATATTTTCCAGTTTAGTTACCGGTAGGTGCTATTTGTAAAGCATTACAAATATACATTACCCTATGCATCCACTGTACCTTGCAAGGGAGGAGGATGGGGAGAATATCAGAATTCGGACACATTCCCATGACCTCTCGTTGACAACACACCCCTGACATCTTTGTATTCCCACCAAGTCTAGTGGGCATTAGACGCCACTAGTTATACACAACTGTTTGGTCCCAATTACAAATACGAGTTGGGAAGCTATTTCAAGAGCAAAGAAACTTGTAAAAAAGTTGGTAGTGTGTAAGAAAAGAAGAATGGACTGGCCTGGCAATTTAGGTTTTTCAGCACACTCTACTTCAGTGCAAGTTAAAACGGTTTCAGTATTTATCAAGAAATGAAAGTGCTGGAGGTGGTTTGCCTTAACTTTTAAAAAGTCACTGCTAGAGTTTGAGGGTCATTATGGAAAGGACATAACTAGTGAACCCCAAAGTTAAGGGTTTTAACAAAGGCATCCTCTATTTAAACTGCAAGTCCTGAACAGACCATTAGTGTTATTGTTTTTAAGAAATAACTTTTGTAGTGAAAGCACAAATTAATTATAATACAAACATAAATAAACTCTTCTATCAATAAAGTGAGCAAACTACAGCCAGAAGAGAAATATATGAAGGAAATACAAGATTCCTTTGCATGTAAAATTTATTTTTTAAAATGTACATAATTTTAAAACAAAGACAAGAAATGTGTAAGATCACTCCTTGCTAAATTTTATTTTTTGAAGTCTCCGTCATGTAAAGCTTAGAAATCTTTCTCTGACAAGAATGCTTATAAGGGAGTGGGGAATGGTGTATGTTTATAACGCTGTTAGTTTGCTAGTAAAACTAGAGGAGATGCCATCCAGTAATCCTGTAACAATACTGGCATTTGGGATTGTAGTTTCAAAGAGAAACACAGAATCAGTATCTTGGCTAATGTTTGATTTGTTCAGAAGCCATGAATCAATGAATCCCACAAGTGTTTGAAACAAAGCAAACTGGAATCAAATTCGAGAGAATTTAGGAATTGTTTAAGGTACTGTACTTAAAAACACACTACAGATTTCTAAGACGCCCAATGGCAGAATACACTTATTCTCTCTATAATCAGCGCTCCACACAGCAATGTAAAATTGTTTAAGATTCACAATGTCAGCGTTGTATGTTTCAAAAAGCATGTTTTGTTGGATGTTTCCTAAATATATAGTGGCTGCCTTCTATAATGCAATGGACTGCATCACTCAGTCACATTTTCCTGTTTAGTTGCAAACCTAAACAGAAGCCATAAATGAACCCTCACTTGTAGACACAAAAATCCTTTTACTGCACGTTATCGCTCGCATATGCCACAAAGAGCTGCAATTCTCTGAAAGAACTGCTGTGTAACTTAAGTGCCCTGCCTCTCTTCCCTCCAACTCCCCCCCCCCCCTTTTCTGGGGTAGTGACTTCACATCCTTTGACATCAGCCTGAAAGTGGGGGGAGGGGAGCACTAGGGCAGAAAGCAGCAAAACCTGTTTAACGATGCAAGCAGCCCTTCCGATTCTTAAATCTTTTCAAGATTTAATAGAACTCCCCTATATTTTTTCAACTTTAATAAATCTGCATCGGAACAAAAATGGATTCTGCTACAAAGGACTTCCTGCTTTCCTTACCCGAGAATCACAATAGCCTTTTATTACCAAGCCACAGAGGGTTACAATTCATTCAAACACAAATAACTCACCTCGAATATGCAGAAGGGCCACGGGCTGAAATGGCCCGTTTGAATTGGCTGCGTCCACCACCATCCTGCTGCCAGCTTTATTACATGTCAACATCTAGACTTCAGCAGGGAAAGCGGTGTACTCCTTAAGGCAAGAAACCAGCCTCCATTTTAGTTTTAAAAAAAAAGAAACTGAAGCTCTCTGCAGCTGGAGGGAACTGGCTAGTTAGTGATGTCAGCAGAGTGGAGAAAGCTGATTGGCTAAATGCACCAACTTAAAATGACTCTGAAAAGCCGCAAATGAAAAGAGCTCTCTGTGTGGCTGTCACCGTGCATTAAGCTTGTACATTTGTCAGCTCTCTTGTACTTCCATTCATCATTAGTAAATGAATGCCCAGACTACTGTTTGAAAATACAAGCACTAAACCTTCCGAACAAACAAGTATACCATGGAGTTAACTTTCACTTCACAAAAGGAGCGCTAGGATTTTTTCAGAGTCTATTTGTGTTATCAGCCAGCAAAGATCCACAAATGGATGCACTGTCTCAATTTTCTATTTCAGCAGTATTTCATGAATGCATTAAATGTTTCCCCTTTCTTCTTCAAAATGAAGTGCACAAGCCTGCAAACTGTGTGCATGGGCGCTGTGCTATTTGCCTTATGATTGCTTTAGCACGAATATAAATATTTTAGCTCTTCCCCCCAAAAGGCCCACAATGTATGTGTGCGTACACTCACACACACAAAAAAAAACTTTTAAAAGTTTGCAAGCAGCAATTATATTAAATTTCATCATACACTTAAAAAAAAAAAACATTCAAAGCATCACACTAGAGGTTTGCTACAGGACCCCAACACAATCCCCATGCTCCACTATTATTTATTTATTTATCTATTAGTAATTTATTTATTGCATTTATATCCCACTATTTTCTCCAAGGACCTCAAGTACACATGCCCCCGCTCCATTTTATCCTCACAACAACCCTGTGAGGTAGGTCAGGCTGAGAGGCATCGACTGGCCAAGATCACCCACTGAGTTTCATGGCCAAGTGAGGATTTGAACACTGGTTTCTTTGAGGTCCTAGTCCAACATGCTAACCGCTACACCAACTTACCATCATTTACCATGTGTGTATTCGACTTTATGTGCTTGGCAAAAAATAAAAAATAAAAAGCGGGCAAGGATCTGGGAAAGAAGACTTTGGCAATCCTGTTTGCTGTTGAACTCATTGTGTTTTGACTATACGGGATTATGGCTTTAGGCATGATCCCTGGAATGTAACCCCTGTGTAAGTTGCAGGCTTATTGTACAGTGGTACCTCGGTTTAAGAACAGTCCAGTTTAAGAACGATTTGGTTTACAAACTACGCAAAACTGGAAATAGTGTCTTGGTTTGAGAACTTTACCTCGGTCTAAGAACGGAACCCAAACGGTGGAAGGGCACTGGAGGCAGGAGGCCTCATTAGGGGAAGCACGCCTTGGTTTAAGAATGGTTTCTGTTTAAGAACGGACTTCCAGAACGGATTAAGTTCGTAAGCCGAGGTACCACTGTACAGTGGTGCCTCGCAAGACGAAAAGAATCCGTTCTGTGATTCTCTTCGTCTAGCGGTTTTTTTGTCTTGCGAAGCAAGCCCATTGATGGATTAGCGGATTAGCGCTATTAGCGGCTTTTAGCGGCTTATCTGCTGATCGGATCAGCTGATAAGCGGCTTAGCGGCTTAGAAAAAGGGGGGGAGGGAAAAAAAACCAGCAGGAACTCGCAAGACATTGTCGTCTTGCGAAGCAAACCCATAGGAAATTCGTTTTGCGAAGCACCTCCAAAACGGAAAACTCTTTCGTCTAGCGAGTTTTCCGTCTTGCGAGGCATTCGTCTTGCGGGGCACCACTGTATTACAAGATTCACCCAAAATGCAAGTTGCAGAAAAGGTCCGTTCATTAGAATGCAAATTTGGATAGTTCCTGAAATTTTATCATCCAGAACTACTTCTTCTTTGGCGATCACTCATAGCCGAGTAAGATTGTCTTCCATAAACACGGTTTTAACAATGAGTCCGTAAGTGACTGTGGAGGCCAATTCTGGAGCCACACGTCCTTCCACAGTGGGGACATTGGTTTCTGGGCGGGAGTTGATAACGGTGTGGATTTGCCAAGTGTGCCTTCCTCTTAGCACGCTTCTCCCTCTCGTTCTGAGTTCGAGTGTCTTCAAAGCCCATGACACCTTTGGTAAAAGCTGTTCTCCAACTGGAATGCTCGCAGGCCAGTGTTTCCCAGTTGTCAGTGTTTATACTTTTTTATACATTTTTTTAAGATTTGCCTTGAGACAGTCTTTAAACCTCTTTTGTTGACCACCAGCATTACGCTTTCCATTTTAAAGTTCGGAATAGAATAGTTGCTTTGGACGACGATCCATCAGGCATCCGCACAACATGACCAGTCCAACAAAGCTGAAGAATCATTGAAGAATCATATCATTAAAAGTAAGATTCCGTTCTGGTTGCTGTTGCCAACTCCTTTCCCAATAGTCCCAGGCCATAGATCGAAATCTCGCCCAACTCTTGCATTAAAATCACCCAGGAGGATAATTTTATCTTCCTTAGGTGTCTCTGATAGGACGGTATCCAGCTGAGAGTAAATTTATTTTTTAATGTCTTCTTCGGCATCCAGTGTTGGTGCATAAGTGCTTATAATAGTAGCCTGTTGGTTTTTGGTGAGCTTTATTCGAAGGGTTGAGAGTCGCTCATTAATGAATTTAGTGTCTATAACGCTCTTGGCATCTGTCCCTTCCCAAGTTTCTATACACTACCTATTTCTCCAGGAAATGTCTTGCATTGGTTGTTGATGGATCCTTGTGAACCGTATTCACAGTGCAAGTCAGATATGCTTCAATTCTCATAAGGACTCAGCTTTATAAAACCAGGACCAGATGCAAAGCACAGTACATCAGGAATAATACAAGGGGATTATAGGCCCACTTCAATGCCACAGAATCGTAGAGTTGGAAGGGACCCTGAGGATCATCTAGTCCAACCCCTTGAAATGCAGGAACACGCAGCTGTCCCATATGGGGATCAAACCTGCAACCTTAGCATTATCAGCACCACGCTTTAACCAACTGAGCTAACCAGTTTTTTCAACAACAAAAAAATCCAGTATGTAGTAGGCTGGCTTGGAAAGGGGGGTGATACAGAAGTTCACACAAGCTCCAAAATATAATATTGTACTAGTAGGATTGTCATAGACTAACTCATATGTAGGAGCAAATGTGCCTCAATCTGAACTGAATAAACTGGTCAGCTTGAAACTTATCTACTTCAAGTGAGGAAAAGGAACAGTACAGTGGTGCCCCGCAAGACGAATGCGCAATGGAACATTCTTCCCCTTTTCTCCCCCATGCACCCCCTAAATCTGTTCCGGAGGGGTCCCCTTACCCCCTGGAGCAGATTTAGGGACAGCACATGGCACACATAGAAGGAGGGAAATCCCACTGGGCAAAAGCTAATCCTTGCACTATTTAGTAGAATGAGTAAAATAGAGCTTCTCTGAACACGAGAAGAAAGTCTGTTGTGTCTTGCTTGCTCTTCTCTTCCTTCAGTATTCGTTTATTCCAGTAGCACCTTAAAGACCAACTAAGTTAGTTCTTGGTATGAGCTTTCGTGTGCATGCACACTTCTTCAGATACTATCTGATACTATCTGAAGAAGTGTGCATGCACACGAAAGCTCATACCAAGAACTAACTTAGTTGGTCTTTAAGGTGCTACTGGAAGGAATTTTTTTATTTTGACTATGGCAGACCAACACGGCTACCTATCTGTAACTGTATTCGTTTATTGTTTGTATACCAATTACAGTGAAATTAACTTTAGAAGGCTCAACTAGTAAGCTGTGTAAAGAGACAAGATCAATTTCATTCCTGGATCATTCAGATATTATCTCCTTTCAGAATGTTCAGCCTACATCAATTTTAAACTAATTTAAGGAAAGGATAATTTGAGATACAGGCTTGAAACATTTTCATGCCTAAAAATGTGAAGTATAAATATCAAAGAAATACATTTGTAAAGACACATGTAGCATTTAATTACACTCATCAGGAGCTACAATATTCTGCAGTTCCCTATTGAATGTACACTATGTCAAACCTTGGCTTACTGTATATCTAAATATTTTGGCAAATGGTCTTTGGAGCATAATTCTAATTGAATATAATACACCAAGTGCCACTAGCAAAACCAGGCCCCCAGGATGATGGGTAGGTTTATTAATACCCAATATGGAAGGAAGCAAAGGTATCAAGGAAGTCAATTTGATTACTATGCTTATAATTCTGGAGATACAACATGAATAACAACCAGCATTAATGAAATGCAGGTTTCACTACAAAAAATCATTATGCTGAAATAGCACCAGAAGTTTATTTCACTGGAACTGCATCCCAGCCTTATAAGAGCTCCCCTTTCACCAGGCCCATCAGCATTTAATAGTAGAAATTACATTTCTACTTCAGGAAGGGAACCTGGAAAATATTTCTTAATTGTTGGATCAGAAACCTTTTAGACAGCATTAAAAAATTTTCAGATTCCTGAGCAAACAGAGTCTGACCAATCTGTATATAAGAAAACTCACCCTTTTCCAATTCTGCTAAGTAGATTAACTTAGAATCTATCATTTGTACAGAAAACAGATCCTGGCTTATTACGATGGTTAACAGTCATTAACTAGAGTTCTCCAGCTGGATACAATGGGAAACTCTAGATTAAGACAAGCAAAGAATGAAAAATATTTGTATGCAAGGGCTTGGATAAGCAAGGGGCATACAAGCCAAATGATAATAAAAATCATGGTTGATGAAGCTAGGGAAATATCATCTGAACCCTGCCAATGTTGGTATTCTGGGGCAACAAATTAAGTGGGCACAATTTGTCAATTCCCAGAGTTTATTCTAAACAATGATGCCTGATAAGAAAACACGGATCTTGATACAAGTAAAAAACATGTTACAAAAAAAATGTTGTATTTTAATTTGACTGTTAGTGTCTGGAATCTAAATAGAAGACTCCTCAGTTTGCTTACCCTTAATGAAGCTAGAGCTAAAACACACATTCACACAAATTCAACACTTGTCTGGAATGACAGATTGAACAAACAAAAGCCAAGCAATGTAAAATGTATTTTAAAAGGTGAAGCCTGCAACTTGCTCTTAACATTTTAGGAAAGATAGTAAAAAATATATCCACTACTATATATATATGTCTGTGCTGGCACAGTTGTTTGCTGTGACAACAGCATAAAATAGCACAACATTGGCATTCTATTTTTTGAGATGTTTTGAGTAAGTTCTGTTCAGCCTAACGCAAAAAGATTTGGACTACATTGTTGATTACAGTGACTAACAAATGTGAAAACTGCAACTAGCGACTTAATACGAATATATAGTATAATTTGAAACATCCCCCGGATATTATACAAACCTCCTTGTCATCCTCTGCAGGAATCAACTTAAACCCTGAGAGGTAGGTTAGTCTGAGAGTGAATGACTGGCCCCCCAAGTGAGCTTCGTGGCTGAGTGGGGATTTGAACCCTGGTCACCCAGGTCTTAATCTAACACTCTAACCATTATACTACACTTAAATTACCAACCATTATACTACACTTAAATTACCATTTAAGTTCGAGGGAGGAAGGACTGCTAAAGCTGAATGTGTAGAGGGAGGGAGAGGGGAATAGGGGTCTCTTTTCCCCGACACTAAAATTTGGGGCCATTCAATAAAATTAGTAGTTAGTTGCAGACTGGCAAAAAGTACTACACATTAACAAAAAAGAATTTATTATCTAAAATTGTGATAATGTTGTTTACAGCCACCTAATCCAGAGGCCAAGACAAGTTAATGAAAATTAGAATTATCTCTATAGCTAAAGACATCCCTCATATTCAGAGGCGGTATCTCTCTGGATACCAGATACACGGGGCATGCAAGCGGGTGGCTATAGCCATTTTTCTTTGCTTGGGAAGTTCCCTGGGCAGCTGGTTTGATCACATCTGGGATCACAGCACTTACTGGATTAGGTACACTCATGGCTTGGTCAAGAGGCAAGCATTTTTATTTATTTTATTTTTACTCATGTTCCTAAAAAGGTTGCAAGGAGTTGTTGAGAAATTGCATCCGGCTACCCATAGCATTAGCATGAACAGACATTCTTTGGCTGCATATATGATCAATACATATTTATCTGGTTAAATACACACTAACCCTACACACCAGTGTTGGAATAACCATTATAACGACAATGCAAATGCTACTGCTCTAATAGCAATACTGCAATCAGAAATATGCGGTTAGCTACACTGACACATAGGGGTATGTGAGGGGAATGGGACTCTCTGCTGACCATCAGGCAAGGGCTTTTCCCACTTGTCTTGCCCCACCCTCCAGCCCTAGGAGCTTTCAGAAGGGAATTGCTGCCATGGCCATTATGTGTATGTGTCTTTTGATGAACGAAGTGGAAGACTACAACTCATAGTTGTGGGGATTGTGTGACTGTGTGATTTTGTGTGTACGTGAATTCAACAGCACTTTGTTTTTGATTGTTAGCTTGTTAATGTTGTTAATATTGTTTTGTGGATTATGGGTGCCGTTTAATGCTTTGTGAATTTTACAATATGGCTTTTCTTGTGGCTGTGGTGTTTAGCCTATTTTTTTAAGCTGCTGTTAATAGTGTTTTATAGAAGGTGGCTGTTTTTACTGATGATTTGTTAATTATTTCATATGATTTATGTTGTAACTGTGATGTTCTATTATGTTGTTATTTATTTTATGCAAGCCACTTTCTGACTTGTGAGAGTGAAAAGCAGCATAGAAATATAATTAATGGAAGGAAGGAATGATCAAAAGGACACCCCTCTGTTGGTGGATATGAATCTTACCTGTGTTAATTATAATGCAGACGTGGAGGTTTCCTCCATTCCAAAATTCCATAAAAAGGAATACTATTACTGAACTTGCTCAGAGCAGAAATGCTACATTATCATACAGTTATTCTGCATGCGTTCCATTGACCATGAGAAGGAAGCGCTTCCCCCATGAAATACTTTGGGGAGTGGGGGAGGCAGCAGCAGTGTGTCCCATCCCCCAAGCATCCATTGAGCTATGTATATTGAAGTTCATGGAAAGACAGGAAGGGTACAAATATGTATGATCCCATGCAGCGGCTCAGCTGCAGTGGGTTAAAAGTTCAGAGATATTCCCCCACATCTTTTCTTGAGCACTGAAGTGCCCTGCTGGATCAGTCCAGTCCAGCATACTGATAAGCTGCCCTGGTAACTTGTTGAAAGGCAGGATATAAATAGCCAAATAAAACACCATCCTGTTTTCCAGAGCCAAGCAGATGCTTCTGAGAAGTCCACAAATGGGGAACAAAGGCAACAGCTTTCCTGCTGCCCCCACTAAGCGGCAATCGGAGGCACACTGCTTAAAATTTACAGCTGATGAGCACAGGCTTCAATCCTGCTCTCTGCAGGAGTCTGAGCAGGATTTAACTCCCACTCAGCAGCTGATGAGCAGGGGTTAAATCCTGATGTTTTGATTGTGCGCGCGCCAGTTTCCTCTGGGGAACTGGTTGCTGTTGTTTATAGTCGTTTAGTCGTGTCCGACTCTTTGTGACCCCATGGACCAGAGCATGCCAGGCACTCCTGTCTTCCACTGCCTCCCGCAGTTTGGTCAAACTCATGCTGGTAGCTTCGAGAACTGGTACATGCAGCCAATATAGAATTGAACCCCGTGCCATCCATCAGCTGGTGTCACCTGCCCATCAAAGTGACATCAGCTGGTTGGTAGGTGGCTAGAGTTTTTGGGAAATGGTAGAGGGCCAAACAGGACCCCTTGGTGAGCCAAGATTGTCCTTTGGTTAGAGGTCCTCCACCCACGGCTTAAGAAAATCTGAAATCTGTTCTCAAAGTGGGACATTTTACCTCTTTAAGCAGAATATTACTTGCTGTTTAACAGATTATTTCTGACCTCTGTGTACCAACTACCTTCATATTTATTGAACTGCCATTTTCTAGAAAGCGGGGGCTTTGATGTCAGAAGAGTGGAGAGGCTGGATTTTTTCCTTCCTTCCTTCCAAGTTATATAAGGTTAGTCCCATACTTAAGATTCATATTCCTAACGATGTTTTCCTAGTTCAAAAACTCAAAGATGGCCAGATTCGCTTATTTTATTAAGACCCATGAGAAAATTAGTCAGCTCTATGTGCAGATCTAGAAGTCCTGATTCTAAAAATAGCTTAAATAACTATACTGTTGTTTTTTTTACAGCCCTGTGAAGCCTGTTCTTTTTTCAAGTGTTCCAAGTTTACAATTGGAAAACAACTTTCAAAATCTTCTTAAATCAAAGTACTGTATAGTGGGAAACAGGAACTGACGCATATGTGACAAGATGAGCAGGTATCAACCGTAACATGTTTGGATGGTTGTTATAAACAATCTGAGTAAGAAAAGCAGCATTTTAGAATCATGAGATTTACTGCAAAAGTTATGGCTGCAAAGAATAAATAGAAGTAGAGAGGGCTTGAAAAAATCCAGAAATGCCTAGGGGTGGGGAATGTGGCAGATGTAACTTTATTTATATAAAAAACACCGTATCTGGTTATCTGTAAGAATGAGCATTTGACAGTTATTTAGCATCTTAAAATAATCCACAAAGCAGAGCCATTTATTGCAATATTGAGGTCCAACTCTTGAGCTCATAGGACATGACTAAATATTAATATCAAGCAATTTCAGTTACAAAAATCCACAGGGGTAGCCATCCATAATTATTCCCAATACAAATAAATATATGCAATCTAATCAAAACAATCGAAATCAGTAGCACTCTATAAAAACCTTTTAAAAACCAAGGACTACACCACACCAGAAACATACAAAGGCCCAATAAAACTGATAAAATGCCACAGGTTACAATAATAAAGCCACATTTGGTAAAACTCCCTTTTAAAAATTTGAACTTAATGGAGTTTCAGTCTAGATGTATATCCGAAAGGACATGAACCCACAGAAAAGGATGACGGCTGCTTGTTTTCAGATAGAGAGACTTGTGGTAGAAATAAGGTAGAAAATGTATTTCTTATTTCTAGGCTCCCAAATCAACATTTTAAGGGCCACACCAGATTTGTGCCTAGCCTTTTACCATCCTTGCCCTAAAGCAGGGTTTCCCAAACTTTTGGACTACAGTTCCCATCACCCCTGACCACTAGTCCTGCTAGCTAGGGAGGATGGGAGTTGTGGTCCAAAAACAGCTGGAGACCCAAATTTGGGAAACCCTGTTCTAAAGACTCCAAGAGCAGAGAAGAAATATACTGCTTATATTTGTTATTTAATTTATTGGATTTATGTAACACCTATTTGCCAACCACCCAAAGAAATTGACAATTTCTCTCTCTCTCTCTCTCTCTCTCTCTCTCTCTCTCTCTCACACACACACACACACACACACTTGGCAGCGGCTAAAAATAAAATACAGCAAATCCACACAAAACATTTTTATTGGCACTCCTGATTTAAAATTACTTAAGTTTTTCTTTGGTATTTTTTGATTAAAGGTTTCATGGTTTACAAAAGTATGTCCAATGTCTCTTTTTTCAAGTTACATTTTCTACAGGTCAGTTTCATTTGTTGAGACATTAGTGTTACATTAGGAAAAAAAGGGGGGAGAGGTGGAGGGGACCATGGTGGGTGGGGGTGGGGTCGGGTGGTGATGTTTTAAATTTTACTTAATGTGTGGGGTTTTGTGTCAGCGTCGTTTGTGCAGGTTCTCTTTGCTATTCGCCTGTGTTCCTTTGGTGGTGAGAGAGGTTGGGTTTGATCTAGGGCAGGCATATCCAAAGTCCTTTTCGGGGGCCCAATCTGGCCCGCTGGTCAGTTTAATCCGGCCCCTGTGGGGTAAAATCCTAAAAAACCTCAACAACTTCAACCCTAAAAAAAGATCAACAACTTCAATCCTAAAAAAGGGTTAACAACTTTGGTTGGCCCTTACGGCCCTTCACTTCATCAAATCTGGCCCTCTTTAAAAAAGTTTGGACACCACTGGTCTAGGGTGTGGTTGCTTGTTTGTGATTGGCTCTCGTGAACTTTGTTTTCATGGGTGGGTGGGGTGGGTGGATGTTTTGGATCAGGTTAGCCATATTGATTCATATGCCACTGGTGGATTCTTGTCGTTGTTTTGTTGGGCTGTGTATGTGATAAAGGGGAGCCATACCGGGGTGAAGGCATCTTCTTCTATCGGTCCCCATGTTAGTTTCAGCTTATTGGTTAATTTTTCTAGTACTAGTAAGGCTGTTTCCCATACTACTTGGTACCATTGGTCCATGCTCACTCCTGACAGGTCTCTCCAGTGTCTGGTTATGATGTTTCTGGCTGCTGAGAGTAGGTGGGTTATGAGTTCTTTGTGATGTGAGTGGGCATTATTGTCTTGGAAGGATTACTGAAGTTATTACAACGGCTTGGCAATTTTGGTAATTTCACTGAAACCAAAATGTATACCTGAATGTTAGGGTACAAGCTTCACGCAAACTTTGCAAGTGCAATGTATGGAGCACAATTCTAGAAAAGCACAGAATTTAGCTCATTTAGAATCGTATCTCGTTTAAAAAGAAGTTATTTATATTTATTTATTTATTTGATTTCTATACTGTCCTTCACCCAAGGATCACAGGGTGATTTACAACATAAAGCACAAAAATGCATCACATAGTAACCAACAAAAACAACCCCACCACGTTTAAAAGGCCACAGATTCTAGACCATATGGGAATGAAGGTATACTTGAAATTGTGGGCATGCCATCTACTAAGATTTAGGAAGGCATTGAGCAGGTGAATAGGATTTCTCATGGGCTGGTTGTGCTACTCTGCAGACCTCCTTGCCTCTCTCTGTGATCAAAGCCACAATAATGCAACGAACATTTCCTCAATTTGCATAATTTGCACAGGTTCTTCACTCAGAATTTAACTGCCTGGAACACATGCATTCCTCTTTCCCGCTTTGATTTGTGTGGAGCACATACATTCTTGACTCCCGCAGGAAGTCTAGAAAACTCAGAAAAATAGGAGTTGAACAAAAATCTTCTTAAAAAACTGTTTTCTTGGGACAGGGAATGATTATTAAAATAGCTCCACACCCCCTAAGGACACAAGCATGGTTAGCAATTGGCCTGAAGAGCTATTAAGACAATGTCCAAGTGTTGGGTCAATGTGCAGAAATTTGGCCTAGCAATGGGGCAAGCCCTTGCATAATGAGCAGCTTACGTAAATAGAAATTAAGTGTGCTGGTAAAGATGTTCAATTAGGTCAAAGAAAGGAAGCAACTAATTATCAAATTATTGCTTCCAAGTTAAAGACTGAATAGAGATGAAGTTCAGGAAGAGGTCACGGAAACCCAAGTTATAATAAATACTTCAGGGGAGCACACAGGTTGAAATCCATGACTTTTTCTTTAAATGAACTTTGCAGACTTTAGAAAGAGGGAAAGTGCTTCTCTTGGTTTGTTAGGACAATCTTGCCAAACTACCCAGTTTATAAAAACGAGAAATTCCAAGTATAAACCTCCATTTTGCCACCAGAGACAGGAGTAAGGAAATATCCCAACTTGTGGTATGTAAGCTTTTTTGTACTTATGGTATGTAAGCTTTTCAGTTACATATACGTACATCTACATGACTTTTGATGGCTGTTCAAGAGAGACTGCATTTGCACTGCAGCTGCAATCCTACACACAGCTTACTGAGAAATCAATAAACTGCGATACACTTTAGGAATGGCTTTCTTCTTTCAACAGATGACAGTGCACTGACACATTATATCCCAGTCTGTAGCTTGTCTAGACCGCTCAGGGAAAGCATTAGCTTTGGGTGTACTAGCCTAGTGTGTTTGTGGGAAAACAAACTTTTTTCTGTCTCCTTAGGGCTCAAGAAGGTGGTGGTCACAGTGTGCACCTTGGGGAATGTATGGTACTGAATTTGCAGGCACTTTGTTTCTACCCAGACTGGTTTGTTGTTACATGCCTTGCACATAGCAAGCCAGTCTATGGCTTATTTCCTTCCTGCCATGCCAGGAGTGGAATGCACCAGTGATTCCCACATCAGAGGGAACCAGGCAGAGGGCCTTCTTGCTAGTGGCGCACACCCTGTGGAACACCCTCCTATCAGATGTCAAGGAAATAAACAACTACCTGACTTTTAGAAGACATCTGAAAGCAGCCCTGTTTGATCTTTTATCGTGTTTTTAGTATTCTGTTGGGAGCTGCCTGGAGTGGCAGATGGGCGGGGCAGAAATAAATAAATTATTATGATTATTACATCAGCATATTCATGTTGTTGCAATCCAGCCCAATCTCTGAGTGACGCAAGATTCCAGGGGTTCCATGCACTTATCCAGGGTTCGTGTTTTCTTTCAGAATGAGGCACAGCAGACTGCGGTGTCTTAATGATATATGATTTATTTACACACATATGCAACCTAAGCGTACAATAGAGAAGGGGTTCACAGCATCAACACCTCAAAAGAGTCTTGCTTCTCCCCTAGCCACAGCCTTGGATTCAAGCAGAAATCAAACATTGCTCGCTGACCCTCTGCTTGCTGCTTTTGCTTCTAGCTCACATCACAGCAAACTTTGCTCTAAATTCTGCCTTTGTCTATCTCAGTTGAAGGACGGGCACCACGTTTTGGCATCTGGCACAGAGCCCCCTCTCCTTTGTTCTCTTAATGACCGGCACACATTTTCCTGGGAGTAAGCCCCACTGAACACAGTGGGCTTACTGCTAAGTAAACGTGCATGAGCAGCATCACTTTTTGAAGCATGAAAATTTGTAAGATTGGTACCGTTGAAAATTAAGGGCGCTGCAGCCAAACAGCTAGCTGCACTGAATGCAAAGCATGAAAACTAGGTCTTGGAATGCAGGGAACTTTCTAAAGAGAGATGTGGAAAGGTTCTGTGCCCAGACACTTCGTTCTCACTAGAAACGCGTACACACTAAAAGTACACTTAAAGGATAGTATCCACACACACAATTCTTCCTGCTTAAGTAGTCATGAGGAGGCTTTGCTTCAAGCATGGGTACAGCTGGCAGAGAGTGTGTTATCAGTTATGGTTTCATTGGCCCTCTTCATCTAAGTGTTTAAAATGTCAAGCAAATACTGCATTATTTCAGCATGCCTTTGGTCTGTCAGGTAGCAGAATGGCTATCCCCCTTTGCTTGAAGTGTTTTACTTGGTTTTCTTATATACAAATCTTATCAAAACGTTTTTAAAAGTATGTTTCCAAGTTTTGTTATGTTAGCTGCCTTGGGAGTCCCCTATGGGGCAGAAAGGTGAGTTAGAAATATTTTGACTAAAATAAAGGCACTGGGGATTTATCTGCCCCATCCCAGAGAAGAATAACATAGTCCATATTGGCCCTACAATTTCCTGTCTCCCTCAATTGCAGTCCATTAAAAGTTCAAGCATGGGCTTGAAAAGTTGCATAGGATTGGATGCGACTTACAAAACTAGGTCACAATATTCAAATGCATGCAAAAAGGCTCATGCTGGTACACTCAAAGAGTGCTGCATACAAACCTTTTAATCAGAACTCACTTACAAAACCTTGGAAAAATTGTCTTGGAATACCGATACAGTTCACCGTATTTTTCGCTCTATAAGACGCACCAGACCACAAGACGCACCTAGTTTTTGGAGGAGGAAAACAAGAAAAAAAAAATTCTGAATCTCAGAAGCCAGAACAGCAAGAAGGATCGCTAAGCAGTGAAAGCAGCAATCCCTCTTGCTGTTCTGGCTTCTGGGATAGCTGTGCAGCCTGCATTCACTCCATAAGATGCACACACATTTCCCCTAACTTTTTAGAAGGGAAAAAGTGAGTCTTATAGAGCAAAAAATACGGTAATTTATTCCCTCTGTTTAAAATACATTGGATAGTGGAGAGAAAGAAGCCATGAGGCTGAGCTTGGAGTCAGGACAAGTCAGACTCTGGCTTGTTTTCATAAGTGTGGCAGGGGAGGAGTGAAGTAAAAGCTTTTCACAAGTGTGCACCAACACGCTGCATATTCATGTTAAACCATAGTTTGTTTTTAACTATGGTTTAGTGTAACATAAGAACCAGGAAATAGGTTTGATGGAATGACAGCAAGGCACAATAATTTCACTCAAACTTTGTTCTATGTTCTTATTTGAAAGAGAAGGAAACCATGGCAAGGTGAAGATTCTTTCCAGGAAGCCATCTTTCAAACTAAATTTCAGTACATCTTCCAGAATTCCAAAGTGTATAAACCATTTCTGACATTTAAGGAAGATGCACATTGCCTGCAGGTTTTAAAGAAAAACTAAGCAGAAACTGCCAGAATATTAGCAGTCTTCAAAGTCATGCAATTATACAGCTAGCTGGATTTAAAAGGGGGGGGGACTGACAAAACCCACTCCAAATACTGAAGAATATTAGTTTCAAATTCTAAGTTTCATGGAATATAGTTCCAGTTTTAGATTTTGTCCCAGATATTAGCATTCTGTTTATTATTTTAGAAACCTCAAAACCTCATGCACACTGATAGCTTTATAAATATACTCCACTCTGGAAATACAAATCCATTTTGTTGTCACCTCTCTCCAAAAATTCTTTTGACTGAACTCAAGAGACGGCTGATAAGCATGCACTGCAGACTCTCTAGCAAAAAGGAGTTAAGCAGTCAGTCAGTCGCATGTCACATGCATCTATTCTATTCAAAAAACACCACAGAAGTCTGCTCTATGCTGAGCATACACTCGCAAAGGCTAAAATAAAGGCCATTATCAACAGAAGCTCTTATGCCCATGAGACACAACTGGCAGCTTGTTAGTGGATGCCTACCTTGACACAGATCTCTATGAAAGATGTATCCATTTTCCAAGTCCTGAATTCAAAAAGGGCAATCAATACAAACTATGAAAATAGTGAGCTGAACTTTAAAAAGTGCAAGACAGACATTGTAAAGCCTTTTGACTACATATAAGATTATATCTACTAAAAGTTGAGTCCTCCTCTAAATATCAGATTTCCTTAAAATTAAATTAAAGAAACAGCTCTGACAATGGTAGAGTTACTCACAAGACCTTTATTCAAGTTGGGAAATTGCAGACAAGTAACGGTAGTTCTGGTATGTTATTTCACAACCTGGCTTGGTGTAGTACTTTGTGGGGTTGCTTCCCAGGGTAAGAACTTAGGAAAAGCTATTTTCAGTGCAATCCTATGTGTGTCTACTAAGAATTAACACTGAGTGAGTTCAATAGGGCTGATTCCCGTACAAGCAGGCATAGGTTAAGAAGCCTTAGACCCAGTTGAAGTCATTAATATATTATTTACTTCTATTACTACCATTTTCTACAGCTGGAGTACAGAGGACAGAAATAAAGCTTTATACAGTACTTATTTCAAAATTGTGCTAATGTGCAAAGGTGAGGTCTATGGTTGTCAATAAATTCTATGGTGCTACTGGGTGACTGGTATAGTTTGGCATAGCTCAGTGTTTTGTATGCAGAAGGTTTTGGGTTCAACCCACAACATTCTTGTTTAGTCAAGCCTATCCAGATGTTCAGAAAGTAGAAGTAATTTTAATCTATTTTAGTATTTTAAATTCTGCATGTTTTAAATTATGGTTGTGAATTTTTCATGATTTCCTTATTTTAATGTTTTGTAAACTGCTTTGAAGTTTTTTTACAATCAAGCAGTGTAATTTTTTTTTACAAAATAAAGCACAACTAAATAATATTTGCCTGAAATTCTGGATGAATGTTGTCAATCTGTGTACATAAAACAATGCCTGACTCTAAAAAGTTTTTTTATAATCCTATTTATTTATTTATGCCTCCCATCTAACTGGATTGCCCCAGCCACTAGGGGCAGCTTCCAACAAAATATTAAAACACAAATACCCCCAACATTAAAAACCTCCCTAATTCATTCAGATACCAGCATTTATATCCCAGTGCTACCAGAAATTGTGCAGCCTTGGTAAATTTAATTCTTTTCCTTGGCCCCTCATAAGTTAAATAGAAGTACTAGAGACCCAACTCCAGGATTTTTGCAAAAGCAGCACAAGGAATACTGCAAAGCTTTTCTTTCTTTCTTTCTTTCTTTCTTTCTTTCTTTCTTTCTTTCTTTCTTTGTATGCAAATATTACTAGTAATCTGAGTAATTCAGTTTTGAATACTCCACAAATATTCTTGCTTGGTCTGGGAAATTATTAGTTTTTATGCAGGAAAGAGAACAAGCCTATTTCTCAATTTTGAAGGACTGTATACAAGTTATGAAGATATATGTAGTATATCCTTGACATTGATGGAGACTGCAAATGCTCCACTCTTCCTATGAAGCCAGGTTAAACATTGGGACCAAATGCTATACCCATGAGATGTTACATACTCTCATTTTCTAATATTTACAGCTATCAAGTAGTAGTTTAAAATCAAGCAACACCAAGACACTAAAGTTTGTCCTTTTAACTGTTCTAATGTCATGAAGGGCAGCCACCCTTAGGCACCAATTGGTTACCCTGAAGTGCTTAATTAAAACGAACTAAAAATCACTTGGTAAAATCTGCTAGACGAGCAGAGAAGAAATGCTCACATATTGGGCCAGTGTCTGGAGTCAGTCTCTCACTCTTGTTTATGGAGGGAGATGATAAGCAGGCCCAGCGCATCAGCAGTGCAGGAGCTGGCTGCCAAGGGTGCAGTCCTGCTGGCTGATGGGGTCTGCTTTGCCAGAATTTTTCCAGCAGAACACTTGTTTCTCTGCAGTGCAGCTGGGAGGGTGAGAAAGGAGACACAATGTCTCCTTCCCAACCACCCTTCCTGACAGTATAGGGTTAAACAAAACCAGTTAAACATTAGCCCAACCCCCTGCACTGATTCTGCGCAGGGGCAGGTGCTCCCTGGGTGGGGCTGAGTGCTCGTGGACACAGCCCTAGAAACTAGCAAGTTGCATTATCCATTTAAAAATCTCAGCAGTTTTTGGTTTCTGCAAATTCCTGGGCAGCGCCACATACTTTCTGCTAGTCATACACAAGTAAGGAACCAGCAACAGCCTATGTGTGGCTCAGACTTCACCCTCAGACTTCCCAGTCGTACCATAAAGAGGAATGCAATGTAGTATCTGAAGGGATAATGCAATGCGTAGTTAAGTACTGATGTGGTACAAGGCATGTTTCAGCTCACTGGATTATGTCCAAGACAAAATCCAATGAGCGCAAGTGCTTAGAATAAAAAAAAGAAAAGGAAAATTCACATGTTTTAGATAATTTTCATCAAATTTGCATTTAATCCCAGCTATTTCAGAGCTAGGTAATTAACATTAAAATGCCTGTCTCAAGACACCTGAGGTGTTTAAGGCTGATTAACCCAGGGATGGGGAACTGTTTTCAGTCTGAAGGCCACTTTCTCTCATGGGCAACTTTCTAATAGCCACATGCCAGCGATTTGATAAAACCAGAAGCAAAAATGGGCAGGGTCAGAATAGGCAAAACAATGGAAGTGACTCTTACCTTTGCATAATACGCTACATTCCAGTCATGTAAAAGTCTAAAGGTTTTCTCTCTCACACACACCTTCACTGCCCATTCAGGTGAACAAGCAGCATTACCATAGTTCAAAGACAGTTCCAGCCAGGCAAAAGCACTTGAGGGTGCAGAGCTTCTCTCGCCAGGGTGAAACCTAGGCAGAGTCTGAAGGGGGGGGGGCTAGACTTTCCAGCCCTGAATAAACCTTAAGACGCCTCTGAATCATTTTGGCAAGTTCTCCTCCATGTCACATACCATGTTGTTCTGGGTGGACCCCGGACACTCCAGAGGTTTTTTCGTAGGGAGCAGGGAATTGGTAAGTCCCCTCCCACAACCATCCTTTCACCTGTGATTCTCAGAATCCAACCCCATTACTTTGCATCAGCACTAGTTAACAACAGAAATGTATTTGGATTATGTTTTGAAGAACTTCCTCAAAACCATTGTCTATACTCCGTATAAAGAGATCCAAATTCTATTAGCAAAATGACAAAAACATAAGATTACACAACTAGTTTCCAATTTTAACGTATTTAGAATAAAGTTATATACAATACTTGATGTTTTGCAGAATTTTCTATTTTTTAAGTTATAAGGAACATCACATTAACAGCCAGAGGATGTTGCAGTAAGCATATAGCAATAGAGTGTATAGGGAGGAGGAATATTATTGGAATGTGAGGTTACTCACTGGTCATCATACAGGATAAAGAAGAACTTGCACCTAACATTTAAACTTTCTAACACTTCAAATACTACTTGCATGTTTCAAATGTACCTCCATTTACCATAGATGAAAGAGAAGGCACACAATTGCACAGAACTGCATAGATACATCCAGCCACTTTGCTTTAGTTATTTATATCAGTGTTTTTCAACCTTTTTTGGGCAAAGGCACACTTGTTTCATGAAAAAAATCACGAGGCACACCACCACTGTGTGCGGAGAGGGAGATGTCAGAGCCCCGCTGCTCTCTATGGGGAATCGGATGAGAGCAGACCGCCTGTCCGCTCTCATCCGATCCCATCCGATCTGATCCCCACCCAGGACGGATGGGAAATAGGGTGGACACAGTCCGGCGCCCGCCTAGGGGGCGAAAATTTGACTTTTTTAAAAAAAAAACCTTAGGCTTATTTTTACTCATGACAATATTTGTTAAAAATATTACATCTGCCTTTGAGAAGAGAGAGTATCATATTTTTATAATGTGGAAAAATAAACTCTACAGACATCCCAAATTGGCACACAGGTGCTTTAAAATAGCATCCTCTCACAGGATAATTCCAAAGGGGTGCTTTGCTCCCACCCTGTTTACCCAATTATTCTTTAAACACACTGGACTGCATGAATGGATATAAGACGAGAATACCTAAAAACAGTAAAATGTTTATTTTCTTAGAAAAAAAAGAGGGATTCAAACTGATTGTGGTCACAACGTCCATCTGTTTAACCTTGAAGTCCGCCCCCCCCCGCGCGCTCTCCTTCCTCGGCGCCTCTCGCTCCCCGGAGAGGCCGCCCAGTGCGGGGCTCTCGCCGTCTGCCTGCCTGGCTGCCTGCGAGCTCGGCGGGCAGCGCCTCCGTCCGCAGCGCCTGCCTCGCGGCTCTCGCCCGGGAGGACACGCCAGAGCCCGGGAGCTTCTTCCTCCGCCCCCCGGAGCCGGAGCGCCGCTTGGAGCGCCGAGGAAGGAGAGCGCGCCGGGGGGGGGGGGACTTCAAGGTTAAACAGATGAGAGCCGCGAGGTGGGCGCTGCGGATGGAGGCGCTGCCCGCCGAGCTCGCAGGCAGCCAGGCAGGCAGACGGCAAGAGCCCCGCGCTGGGCGGCCTCTCCTCGCCGCCGTCGCGGCACACCAGGCAACATCTCGCGGCACACTAGTGTGCCGCGGAACAGTGGTTGAAAAACACTGATTTATATGGTTGTGAGATACTTTTTGATATTCAGTACACAGACATTTGCCAATACTTGAATTCAAGTCCAATAATAATAATAATAATAATAATAATAATAATAATAATAATAATTTACTTATGCCACACCCATCTGGCTGGGTTTCCCCAGCCCCTCTGGATGGCTCCCAACAGAATATTAAAAACACGAAATCAAATGAAGTGCCATATTTAAAGGCTAGGGTTTCTAAATGGGAGCAAAGCTTTTTACACAGGATCACATGTTCTCCTCTTGGAGGAACAGCCTAACTAAACCTAACTGTAGTTAATGTTACACCAGTATTTGCATTTACCACCCTCACTAATGACTAGGGCTCTCTCTCAATTAGGATTTAAAGTCAGCTTCAAACTGTGGTTTCAAATCCAGGTCGGCAATAGCTACCACGGCAGGTGATGGATTCATGCCAAAGAAAGAATACGTAAACCTGCTCCCTTTGTATGTGACCCACACTTTAGAAATACCCACAATTGAATCTGCATCATCTCCAAAACTCACTTAAGGATTAATCCCTCTTCCCAAGGAAAACTGAAAACTGCAGTTCTGTGTTGGCAGGGCAATTTTTTATAATACAGCATCTCGCAAAACCACAATCACAGAATCATAGAATTGCAGAGTTGGAAGGGACCTCGAGCGTCATCAAGTCCAATAGGGGAAAACCTTGGCAGTTCAACTGGTGTGAATTTGATAACCTTTTATTGTGCCAATATGCCCAGGCAGAATAATTGTAAGCTTCGTAAATAGCGTGGGCCCAAAGTGGTATGTCAGAGGTTGAAGCACTAAAAGCCATATTGGACGCTGCTCATGAACTGGGAAATATGAATGCCAAGCTGGAAATTTGCCACCATCACCTATGGAATGGCATGCACTCGTAGCCAACAGTGTGAATTTCATCTGTTCTCCAGTTCACTGCCACATCTGCAGTAGAAGACCATTTGCTTTGCTTTCTGAAATGGCCCAGGGCCCCACAATAAACCAAAGCTCGTGTAGTCTTGGCTCTACAGTAGATGCTTGCTGAGTAAGAGCCCAAGAAGTTCTTAGCTAATTTTTGCCCCGACGTCACCAATGCACAATGTTATCGCATGCATTTTGGAATGTAATCTGCTGCTCGCGCCCCACGGCTACAATCCTATAGGCCATCTGGTGATCTGGATGCGCAACAAGGTCACTAGCTTTTTCTCCCCACCTTCTCTCAACAACAGTTTGTGCACAGCTTGACAAGTCACTTTGGAAACCAGGCGAGTTCGAGAAGTGCTCTGAAGACTCAATCTTTGAGGGGGAAAGGTCAGAACCTCTGCTGTGCATGCCTAAATGAGCCCTCCAAATTGAAGTCTGCAGTTGCAGAAATTTGCTCACTCTTACATTACCAACTTGCTTCTACGACAAGGATTACTGAAAGATAGATAGTAAATACCTTTTAAAGCTAGGAGCTTCTGGAGTTCTCCGTTATTGGCAAGATTAAATCTTGAGGAACTCTGCCGTTTTTCTTTCTTCACTACAGGTTGTACAGAAGGTGTTTTGATTTTAGCTACCTGTGTTGCAGGTACAACGGTGCTGCTGGATTTTTTGCTTGCAACCTGTATATAAAGAATAATTAAGACTTCTTAAACAGAAGCAGTCAAACAATATAAAAGCAGTCAACAATAGTTTTCACTTCTAATACCATTAGCACTAACTCCGAAGGGGTTTTCTTTTTTGGCTATCACCACATATTTAAACCTATTTTAGAAAACCTTAAAGGGGACAAGTTCATAATGCCAAGAGACAGTCTCAAAAAGGTAACAAGTGCTGTAAGATTTGCTACACCCAATACATGATCCAGAAAGGAAGCATCTTTGAGAAAATACCAATGTTCTTTACTTTAGGCAAGCTTTATGAAGCCTCTATTTTTGGCCCTTGGTGTGTCTATTTCACAAAAGCATAAAAATAAACCACAGTGCACATCTGATTGGACACCTGGATTGCCAGCAGTACATGTGAAAAGGATCTAGGGGTCTTGATGGACCACAAGCTTAACATGAGTGTGATGCAGCAGCAAAAAAAGTTAACACTATTCTAGGCTGCAACAACAGAAGTATAGTGTCCGGGTCAAGAGAAGTAATAGTACCATGCTATTCTGCCTTGGTCAGAACACATCTGGAGTACTGTGTCCAGTTCAGGGCATCTCAATTTAAGGAGGCTATTGACAAGCTGGAACATGTTCAGAGGAGGGCAACCAAGATGAACAAGGGTCTGGAAACCAAGCCTTATGAGGGAATTGGGTATGTTTAGCCTGGAAAATAGGAAACTGAGAGGAGAAATGACAGTCATCTTCAAATATCTAAATGCCTCTCACATGGAGTTTCTCCTGCTCTTGAGGATAGGACTCAAACCAATGGATTCAAGTTACAAGAAAAAAGATTCCAATTAAACATCAGGAAGAACTTTCTGGCCGTAAGAGCTGTTTGACAGTAGAACAGACTCCTATGAGAGGTGGTGGCTCTCATTCCTTGGAAGTTTTTAAGCAGAGGTGGGATGCCATCTGTCATGTATGATCTAGTTGAGATTCCTGCATTGCAGGGCGTTGGACTAAATGACCCTCGGGGTCCCTTCCAACTCTACAATTCTATGATTAATGACTTTGTTTAATGTTGCATGCTGCTATACACATTCCAAAAGGATAGGGAGGCAAAGTGTCTAAATATGTCTCTTTAATACCCATGAGGTTCAGCAAGTCTATGATCCATGGACTTTGAAGAAAGAACTACGCTTGAAGAGCAGCTGTTAAGAGGTTAGTTCGCTGACTTTCCTGAACCTTTAAATTAGAATTGAGAACTTACTTTGTACCTGCATTATGGTATTAGGTAAAGTACACATAGCATTTCAGATTCCAAAAAGCAGTACTTTGTTTACAACAAGCTTGCATCTATTTTTAACACTCTTTGCTGTCACCTTCATTTTAAAGAGGGAAAACCGCTCATCAAAGTACCCTGTGTATAACTGAAAATCAATGCCTACTAGCATTTTTCTTTGAATAAAAGCTTACGGGTTGGGGCTTAACAGCAAGTAGAGTTGCATCAGTAGACTCTTCCCCCATTGCTGCTCCTGCCCACCCCAAAGGGAACAGTATGGAACTTCTCTATTTCCTAAAGAAGAAAAAGTTGCTTTAACCTCAGGAGAGAGTGGACTATGGATGCACTCTCTGAACTATGTTTGCATTTTCTTCCAATAAACACTTTCTTTCTCATGACTAGCGTACTTTACCTTCTACAGTGGTCTGCTGTCACACCTCCTCATAATTAATATTGTCAGTACTGTAGACCCAAAGGAATATGCAAGTTAATACTTTGCCCTCAGGCAAGGAAGGGGGGGGAATCCATGGAACTTGGTGTCTTTTTGATAAGGATATTCAATGAATTGTAAATAGGTGTACCGTATTAATCACACCACAAAGGCTCTTTGGGCACTTGTGAGCAGGGTCTGCACACAGAAGGCTACTTAATGACAACTCTAAACTAATTACATCTGATATGATGCAATTGTGACCATCAGTACTTAAAAAAAGATGAGGTCAGAAACAGATATAGCTGCTGCACCAACAAACTGCGGCTTTCCACTGCCTCCTCTCCTCCTAGATGGTAAAGTCCAGTACCACAAAACAACAGTAGACTGCTGCGTTTCCCACCCTGCTCTACTTAGTTGCTGCTTGTGGTGTCAGAAAAACTCAACAGTGTAACGACACCACACTTTTTTTATATATTCTACTTTTGGAATCAGCCAAGCAGCTCCCGCTTTATGTAGTTCCAGCCTAACAGAATATAAAAGTTCAGCTGCAACCCTGGCCATGAATTCATTTTTATTGGACTTCAGAGAAGTTGCATGAGATGTTTGAAATATGTTACCCATTTTACTAGTGCTTTCAGATCTACAGAGAAGATAACATAAAAGTAAGCACCACCATGAATTCAAATAAAATTATAAGATTTATATAGGTGTCTATAAATAAAATATTTGTGGGATGCTGCCACTTGTGTTCTCCTTGTTCTTTGAATAGAGGACATTCTCTAGTCTTCACAATCTGGCATTTTTCACAAGCACTTGAAACAAAACAACATATGCTAGTACATTTCCAGAAAGAGAGGCTTAAGATTATACGTAAAATTAGCCCAAAGTACTCAAGACAGATACAGGGGAAGAGAAAGGTGGAGAGGTTAAGCCAGGGAATATTGGACCATGGGAAAGCGTCAAACCACCCAATTTCTGCTTTTGAAATAAGCTTTGATTTTTGCACGCCACAGACATTACAACCAGTTGAATGGATATAAGATTTACCACCTAGCTAATAGATAGCTGCTGTTAAGAAGGCTAAGTGAAGACAACTTCCATACTGAGCCTTTGGCCCATTAACCTGTGCTTCGTCGTGTAAGCATATGTGATTGTAGTGCTGATTCTATTTTCTGGGAAGCATCCAAGTGTATGGTTTCTGTGTATCCCTTTGTTCCCTAGCCATCAGAAATGGCGCCAGGAGAGTCTGGTAGAGCTCTGCATTGTATAACACACAGAACATTCATTTAGCAAGGAATTTTTGCGCTTTTCTTGCATCACACCTTTAGCCATTAATGGCACTTCAGAATATGCACTCACTATATATTTTCATATAACGAGACACAATTTCATACTGGAGACTAAAATGGTTCCCAGTATGCTGATAATTAATTTCTTTTTACGAACATGTACACAAAACAGATTAATATGTATTCAGACAATTTTTTAAAAATGGAGTATTTAATTGTACCTGCACTATCGTCTTACATTCCAATATGCACAATTATTCTGCCAGTAACAATTTAAGTGCATGTTACAGTCCTTGTGGTTTTAGCAACGAAAGATTATCTGCTGTGGGTGCTAGCCACCCCATGGCTTTGTTTGCATGATCAAATCCTGGCTTGTTAAGTCAGGATATGTACAAGCTGTATGCACATGCAGACAGCTCCTTTTCCACCACATTGATTCTCCCTTTGTGTGAACGGTAAAAATAAAATAAATAAAAAATGAGACAGGATTCAGAAGTCAAGTTTAAACCATGGCTAACTTCATTTCCTGGGTCGCTTCACCGCCCACACAAAGTGAGGACTAAAGCAGCAGCAAAGCGGGGATGTGTGGGTGCATACCGCTCATGCGTATCCTGGCTGATTGTGCAAATGTGGCCCATATGTTCAGCCACATCGCTGTCAATTCTCCATTCTCTCTCCATCCTCCTTTCCCCAGCAACATAGGTTGTCTCTACAGCTCCTTCTCTTCGCAAATCTTATACCAGCTGTCGCTGATGCGACAGCTACGCTCATTTCTGGACCAGAAGAGCTTGGCCGCAGTAACTTAGGCATTGGTAACTTCTCAAGACTGGATTACTGCAATGCACACTCTATGTGGGGCTTCCCTTGTGCCTGAGCCAGAAACTGTGCAAAGTGCTTCAGCCTAGCTGCTGACAGGAATGAGAAGCTGTCTAGATGAGAAACACCTCTGCTTAAAGAGATCTGCACTGGTTGCCCATTTGCTACTGGGCCAAACACAAGGTGTTAGTATATAAAGCATTAGCTGCTTAGCACCTGTTTACTTGCAGAATCGCTCCACCGCTTCAATCTGTGGAAATGGCACATGTTTTATCTCTTTTTCCATTATGGTTTTAATAATCTTTCAAATGTTTTTAATTTTATATTTGTGCAAAGAGGTTTCCTTATTATAAAGTGGCATATAATTTTTGGTGAAATAAAGAGGGAAGCAGATTTTCCTCTCAGATTTTCCTCTGGGAGCCACAAGGGATCATATGAACACATGTCTAGCTGACACAGAAATCACCCCCTTCTTCCAACATGCACAGCAGAAGCTAGTCTCCCCGTACATCGGAGGAAGTGGGCAGAAACAGCCAAGTATTCTAGCCCCAAGTCACAGGCACAGTATCTATCCTGCCCCACTGATTTGATTCTCGTCTGGGAAACAGCAAGTCTGCTTGCATGCAGCACTAGCAGGTCATGTTGAAAATTAGGTGCAACAGGGCACCACCCATGCCGCACCACCAGCATACAGGAAATACAACGAGGCTAGGTGCATACTATTACATCAAACCCCTTTGAGTACTATCCGGCTGCAGTAACAGGGCAAACACTTTTGACACACTTTGGAAACTTTTAAAAGGACAGAGAGATTGGGGGGGGGATTTCACTGTAAACAAGTGGCACAGTGACAATAAAGTATTTCTATTTCTATCATGCTTAAAAACATTGCTTAAGTAGTTCAGCTAAAGATTTGACAAAAGCATTAAAGAATGTGTTAACAGTAACAGACATATTACTTCCCTGTGCCTTTTTATAGAATCAGAATTGTGGAGTTGCAAGGGACCCCAAGGGTCATCTAGTCCAACCCTCAGCAATGCAGGAATCTCAGCTAAAGCATCCATGACAGATGCCCATCCTAAAAATGCCTCAATAGTAACACATTCCAAGTGCTGAAATCAGCATTTGTCAGCACACAGAAATGCCAAACCGAATCATTTTAAAACATAAAATGAGAAAGCTGTACTTTCATGAAAAATAAGACCCAATGGAACTTTTGTATAGGCAAATGTGTACATGATTGCAGCCTTAAGAACAAATCTGTAGAAGGTACAGTACATTTGGCAGTCTTTCATAAGACATTCATTTCCAAGAGTCTATGCATTGTATCCAACTAACGTCCACTCAGGGTAGAATTCCACTGGAATTAATGGACCTAAGTTAGTCATGCCAATTAATTTCAATGGGTCTACTCTATTAAAAACTGGTACACCACCATACTTGTAAAAGGCAAAAATATAGATCCCCAATCATTGTAGCGCAATTTTCCTAAATGTTCAAAGCACCTGAAGTGTATTATCTCAATATTTCTTACAACATTCCTGTAAGGTAAACCAGCTCTATTCCTGTATTTCAGATTGGGGGGCAGGGAGAGCTAACAAACAGAAGTTTGCCTAGTTACCCAGAAGTTCATGGTAAAGAGAACAAGCCCCATTGAGAGTGTTTTACTCTTAAAGGTGGCATACAGGTCAAAACTGAATTTCTTAACTACAAAGAAAAACACTGAGGAACAATTTTTAATCACACTTTGAGAACTTCACATTACTGCTTCTCACAAAACAAGGTCACTAAGGCACTTCACTTTTTAGTTTTTAACTGAGAAGTTGCTAGTGATCACAAGAGGGACTGAAAAGCACTGCCAAATATCAGCAAAGGAATTTATAAAACATCAGTGTAAACATTTCTGAAAGAAAGCAAAATGTTTAAATTTGTAACATTTACCTCCATGTCCAGATTATCTTGCACATCTTTGCTACTTTTCCCACTTTTCCCTGCTTTCGGAGGTTCCTGAAATTTACAGAGACATGTAAGTTTCCCCTACTTAGAAAAAGAAACAATTTCGGTTACAAAATCCATGAAATAAAATAAATGGCAACACATGCTTACTATAAAAGAGAAGATGTTGGGTTTTACTCTCTCTTAGCAAGCAGCATAGTTTTCAAATCAAGCTCAACTACCCCAATGCAAGTAAAAGGAAACATGCAATAGTTTTGAAATTTCAAGGAAAGCTGTCAGAAAGGAGATGGAACAGGGATGGGCAATAAAGCTGCAGAAAGTATTATGGCAATCAACCACTGCTTTCTAATTTTTAAGAACAGCTTAGAAATCTGGACAGAGACACTGGGGTCTGAGCAATTTCAAACCCTGGAGAATTGTAAGGAGGCTGGGTGGCCACAGCTAGTACAGAAGCAGCTCAGGGAATATATCCTACAGTTGCAAAGATGCAACAGGTGATCCATGACATCACCTTTAGTACAGTGGTACCTCGGGTTACATACGCCTCAGGTTTCAGACTCCGCTAACAGAGATATATTACCTCGGGTTAAGAACTTTGCTTCAGGATGAGAACAGAAATTGCGCAGCGGCGGCAGGAGGCCCCATTAGCTAAAGTGGTGCTTCAGGTTAAGAACAGTTTCAGGTTAAGAACGGACCTCCGGAACGAATTAAGTACTTAACCCGAGGTACCACTGTACTATGATCCTGAGGTCTACTTAAAAGTTTGACCCCATGTGTTCAAACTGAAAACTATGTACAACAGAGAAGAGAAGACATGCAAGTTCAAGGCTCACTCCCATAACTTTGTATGTTTATGACAGAAGGACTAAAGTGTAAACCAGACCTGAGACTTTCCCCTCCCCAGCACTTCAGAACACACCTGACAATCAGAACCCAGGTTAACAGCCATCACAGAACATCTGGATTTGTCCTTCCCCTAAATTTATCGGGATTTACCGTATTTGGCCTGTGCTACAGCCATTTTTGTCTGTTGGGAAACAGTGAGATACAAAAGATAGAGGACAGAGTGCAATAAGCACACAAATTCTGAACAGATGTGCAGATGTTGCATGGAATTCAACACTACAGGGTCCTGTTAAGTGGAAGAGGAGCCTTTTATCACAGTTTTAGCACTAAAACAATACTTCTTGGAATGTCTGAAAGAGGCCAGGTTTCTGCCTCAGTTACCCTGTCAATTAGGAAACAAAGGACAGGTTTTACTTAATGTGCCCAGTCAATGGAAGCCCTGTACAAGGATTTTTGCTTGTGCAATAGTTTCCCCACCTCCAGAACCACACACATAGGGAGGACCATTCCATCTGGCAAGCACAGCCTGATCCTATGTATGCTTATTCAAAATACATCTCATCAAGCAGCAGCACTTACCCCCAAGTACCTGTGGATAGGATTGCAGCATTACTTAAGATTTATGCCTAAACATCACTCACTTCAAGGCAATCATGTCTGTGTCAAGATGCCAATATGTTTCCCTACCCAAGCAGGAGGATGACATGTTAAACCTTAACATTTGTTTTAATTGCCTCTTTTTGCAAATACATGACAGAGCCAAATCCAGAAAGCTGACAAGCATATCTGGAAGTTTGTTAGGACATGCCCCAATTAAAATATAAATAAACAAACAACACCGGTTCCACCATACCAACTCTGTTGTGTATTTCCCATTGGCCTTAGCCATGCCAGCCTTTGGCATTACAGACTTCCCTCTCCCCTCCAAAAGAAACCCACCCACTTTTTAGCAAGAAACACCCGACATCTCCAGAAACCAACCTCAAAGCAAGGGGTGCTGAGCTGCCCTAAGCCTGCTGCTGCAACGACTAAAAGACTTAACTCCCGCGCCACAAATAAACCTGTTAGTCCTTAAAAAAAAAAAGGCCACAAGACTCTTTGTCGCTTTATCCCCCAAAGTACAAACTCGTGCCTCTTGCCCTTTTGTTACCCTTTTCGAGATCCGTGTGGGAGCCTGCTCGTAAAATAATGAAGCGGGGGGCGCGTGCGCGGATAATAATGGAAGGCGCGTGTCTTATGTATACGTGTGTACACAGGGACGCGTGTATTTTAACAAATCTTCAGGGAAGAAGAAGCAGCTGCTCTCAGGTGGTACACCTTTTCAGACCACCCTCCCCGAAGCCCAGCCAGTACTAGCGACCCCCCCTCGGACCCCCATAACCCCCTTTCCCCCCCTCCTCCACCTCCCAAACTCCAGCTTCCCCCGCAGGCCTGCCTGCACCCCGCCAGCGACACCCTCCCCGGGGCCTGCTCCTCTCCCAGGACCTCCTCCAGCTCGCGCCTCCTCCTCAGGCCTGACCTGGCTCACTTTCTCCTTCTTTTTATTCGGCATGGCCGGCTGGGTGGGCGGCTGGGGGCCCGCCAGGCCGGAGAGTCTCAGCCTCCCACGGCGGGGACGGTGGCTCCCCCTTCCTCTTCTTCCCCGGGGCTGCCGCTGCTACTTCACCGGCCGGCCAGCCGGCCTGCCTCGCCTCCCTCCCGGCGGAAGCTTCTCCCCTCTTCCCTCCCCCCCCCCAACCAGCCAACCACCCCGCCTTCTCGGACTCCTAGGAGCGGCGGCGGCGGCGGCAAAGGAGAGGGAGGGAGGAGGAGGCGGCCTCAGTCGGCAACTCTCGCTCCACGGCGGGGCGGGGCCCCTCCTCCATTGGCTGCGCCGCGTCACGTGGCGCCAACGTTGCTCTTCCTCCTCCCCCTCCTCCCCGGTACCTTCCACGTCCCCTCCCCCTCCCTGACGCCGACGCCACTGCTTTGGCGGAAGAGGCAAACTTCTCCTCACGAAGCCGCGGGCGGGGGGGGGGCGAGCGAGTCGGTTTCCCGCCCTTTTCCCCGCCTGCCTGAGGGAAGGAGGAGAAACAGAAACCTCAGCCCTATCGCCCCCAAACTGGGGCGGGATATGGGGTGGGTGGGAGAGAAGAAAGAGAGAGAGAGAGAGACAGAGAGCGCATCATATGTGCCATGCGTGCCGTCTGTTCTTTGCCTGGAGCCCTCAGGTGTGTTTTGTGTCCCATTGCCAGCGATTGAAGCTGCTGGTCTGGTCAGGTGTACATGAAATTAAGGGGTGCCATCTTGTCATTTGTCTCAGGCAGCCTTGGATCAGCCTTGTCTCAGCTAAAAGACGACCTAAAGCAGTGGTTCTCAAAACTTTTTTCCCTCTTGGCCATACTTTCAGAATAAAACTTTGCTCGTGTCACGCTGATTTTTTTTTTTATTATTCATAAGAAATCCACTGGAAAACACAACTAGGATGGTCCTCATTATCAATCTTAATGCTGTTGCTCATTTTGGGAAAAAATAATCTGTATTCTGTAAATTAAAAAGAAAGAAAGCTACTATACTACACTGAAATGTTAAAATGTTTATTTGATCGTCCTTGAATCTCCTCCACACATGCCATCCTCTCTTGCCACACCAATGTGGTGCACTACACCCTTTGAGAACCGCTGTCTTAGAGGAATGTGGCCTTAGAAGCTCTCTCTTTACGACTTTAAAACATGTTGTAGGGCAATGAAAATCTGTCCTAACCCCTCTGTTTATTTTGACATAGGACATCTTCCCTGGGAAACTGTTTTTCATTTATTACACTTGGCGAAAATATTCAATCTCTTTTGGAAGCACCCAGTCCAGTGTTTGAGTATTTGGTAGTGTATTTTGGGGGAATAAGTTCCCTGGTTACCGTTGTACTGTACATTTCAGGAACAAAATGAGACAACCATGTAATTAAACACACTGAGCTGGCAGTCCATAAAGGAGCAGGTGGAGATCAGTAGCTTTAGTCACATAACTTGGCCGGTGTTTTTTTTAAAAAACGCTTTGTAGTAGTTTTGTGGGCCAACTTACGCAGATGTAAGCTACGCAAAGAAGAGAGCACCACCTGTACAATCTTTCTTTATTTTGCCAGTAGCGTTTGTTATACATGTAAACAAATGAACTGTATTACGAGTCCAGTAACAGAATGCTATCATGCTAGGAGTAGCAACAAAATAACTCTGCATATACTGGGATTTCTGAACTTTTTATCTTTGGCTCTGGAATATCAACTTCCCTTTCGAACAATATTGCACATATAATCTACAGCCTAATCTTATTGATCCAGTTTAGCTACAGCAGCACAAACAATGGGTTGGATCCAAAGAGGCACCAGGAAAAGAGAAACAGCAGCTCCATAAAATCTTGAGCAAGAATCCACTCACAACATTATTCAAGGTAGATTCCATAGCTGATCTCACGCGTCCAACTGCACAAACAACAGTTGCAAGTTGCTCTTGTGCAAGTAGAATAATATATTTGGATTTATGACCTGACTACCCATTATGTTAACAACATGATTAGTAAATCTCATCACAGGATTTTAAAAATTAATTACTGGGGGGGGGGGGGAGCATGCTTGACACTGGCACCACAGCACACAGGGAGGAGCGATCTTGGAAAAGTTGTCCCCCCCGCATGGCAAGTAGCATTAGGCAAAACCTCCCATTGGTGCCAAATGCTAATTTACTGAGACTGCAGCTGGGAAAAAAAGGTTTAAACCTCCCCTCCTGTCACACTGAAGCACCAATGACAATTCGCCACATACACACCTGCACCTGGTGTGTGTGTGTTTGTGTGTGTGTGTGTGTCTATATATATATACACACACACCCTCGATATGATTGCTAATCATGCCATTAGCATAATGTGTAATTAGGCCTTGAGTTTCACTTTTCTCAAACAGTATTCTAGTGCAAAATATAAAACAAGCCTTCCATTAACAGAATGCACCACCTGCATGTGGTAAACATAAAGGACCCCCGGACGGTTAAGTCCAGTCAAAGGTGACTATGGGACTATGGTGCTCATCTCGCTTTCAGGCCAAGGAAGCTGGTGTTTGTCCACAGACAGCTTCATGTGTCATGTAGCAGCATGACTAAACTGCTACTGGCGCATGGAGGACCATGCTGAGTGCCAGAGTGCACGGAAACGCCGTTTACCTTCCCGCCGCAGTGGTACCTATTTATCTACTTGCACTGGAATACTTTCAAACTGCTAGGTTGGCAGGGGCTGGGACAAGGCAACGGGAGCTCACCCCTTTGAATGGATTTGAATCGATGACCTTCCGATCAGCAAGCCCAAGAGGGAGCATGTGGAAGAAGACCTAATTTGACCCAGTCCATTGACTTTTGCTGTGGACTCTATAGCTCCCTGACAATATTGACTGTGAGTCCCAGAGGACCTGTTCCCTCTATTGCAGGCCTTTTCCCACCAGGCCTGGGAGGGCAGGGTTTTGATTGACTCCAACTACAAAAGCTGAGGCTGCTGACCATCTTGGGTGTCTCTTAGTCCAGACCCAAGTCATGCAAACTAAGGCCCGGGGCCGAATCCGGCCCAATCACCTTCTATATCCAGCCTGCAGATGGTCCGGGAATCAGTGTGTTTTTACATGAGTGGAATGTGTACTTTTATTTCAAATGCATCTCTGGGTTATTTGTGGAGCATAGGAATTTGTTCATCCCCCCAAAAAAAATATAGTCTGGCCCCCCACAAGGTCTGAGGGACAGTGGACCGGCCCCCTGCTGAAATAGTTTGCTGACCCCTGACCCAGACCCTCCAAGTGTGCCTATTTTCCAGGAACATCCCTGATTTAGAGAAGCCATCCTTGCTTCTAATTTGATCTCGGAATGTCCCACTTTTCCTTAGGATGTCCCTATTTTCACTGGAGAAATGTTGGAAGGTATGGGATTATATGACCCCTGAGCCGTCTGAAGGCAATCCTGCATAGGGAAGTTTTTTTAAATGTTTAATGTTTTATTATGTTTTCATATATGTTGGAAGCTGCCCAGAGTGACTGGATCAACCTAGTAAGATGTTTGGGGTATAAATAGTAAAATTACCATTATGGAATGGCATGTCCCTATTTTCATCGGAGAAATGTTGGAGGGTACGTGAACCACCATTGGCAGGACTGGCAGCAACAGCAGCTGATATGTTTCATGCTTATGATACTATTTCATTCTTTTGCCAGTTATGCACATTTTATATTTGAATTACTTTGGTAATGTTTTATTTTGAAATCTTTAAGATAATATTTTAGTTTCCTGTTAATTATGCTGCTTTGAATGTATACTTTAAATTTCATAGAATCATAGAATTGTAGAGTTGGTATAGAAATGAAAAGAAAAATGATGATGCTGACGAATAAATGAATTTTACAAACCACCACAGCACCACAACTTCACCACAAATGCTGTGCAATAGCTGTGCCTCATCTGAACAAAAATATAACAGCAGAGAACCGTATTATAATTTAAACCAATCTAAAATGTTGTTTATTTTTATTTTTGCATTGGGTTTTAAATATTTGGCCCACACAAGCAGGAGCGTGTACCATGTAATTGTGATGTGCCTAGCCCACAGGCTGAATTTCCATTGAATCTGTGCCACAAAGACAAAATGTCAACTTCTCCTAATACAAAGGCATGTAACTTCACAGCTGTAAATCATTTGACCTCCTTATGTCTCAGCTCTACGGTAGGGATAAACAAGGACCCATTTATGTATTTATTTAACCACTAGCAAAATATCCATCATTATAATGGGATGTGTTTATGGAGAGGAGGATTACATTTTCAAGGGCACCTTGGGGGAAGCACACCGATAAACATTTTACCTTTCTCAGTCTCTGCCTCCAGACCTGATCCCTGTTGCTAAAGGGTAGCCATCCAGTGTCAGGGACACTCCATAAAAACTTTCCCAAGGGCACCACTTCCCTTATTTCCATAAAAGCAAACAGCAGCTGTTCACTAAGATGGGAGAATATTCAGGAGTGCCAACAAGAACACTATTAGGGATGGAGGTGAAACCTGCTTCCTGCCTATGGCGACTCCAGCCTTTGAAAATTAAGCCTGCTCTTATCTGCATAGTCCTACACATTTCATCTGCATAATCCCATTCTGGGTTCTGTTCCCAAGGCCACATCCACACTATACATTTAAAGCACTATTATACCACTTTAACAGTCATGGCTTCTCAGGGGCCACTCTTGGAAGCCACACAGATGGTGATGATTTCATGGCTGCTGCCTCTGTCCCCCTCCCCTACCTGCCTGCCTGCCTGCCAATGCCTTGTTTACTGGCACTGGCACCAAGTAGGGGGGGCCAATGCTCCCCCCAAATTCTCAAGGAAGGTGTCCGGGTCCCCATCCCAAGTTCTGTGGCGGCCATGCGCACATGCCAAAGGGCATGCTTGCATGTCGTGCTGATGTCACGCAGCCCCGGGGCCCCTCAATCGTGGGGGCAAGGCGGCACAACTGTTTACTGGAGTTTTAGGGCTGCAGCACTGACTGTGGACAATGTTCTGTATTCAGTGGTCTGTGTTTGCCTGAGCTTCAGTCTGGACTAAGGATTCTGAGCTCCTATGTTCTGATTCGATACATGATGTCCAATCACAGAACATTTCAGCATTTGGGCCTCTGCCATTGGCCCTTGAACTCTGAGTTGTGATTCGCAGCTTGGAAGTTTAGACAGCCAATCATGTTGGGAGTGGGAGTAGCCCAGGCTTTCAGGAATGTATATAAGCAGTTGCTTTGCCCCTGCTTCCCAGTTATGTAGTTCAATAAAGGTTCTTGCTGTTATCACCGTGTCTTGCCTTGTGGGAACCCACCTACACTTCAGATAACTAGCCAAAGGCTCCCCCAAACCTGGAACCAGAACAGAGGGCAAGTCATAGAGAAGATTAGACTGCATACACATTATACGTTTAAAGCACACACACACATCCCAAGAATCCTGGGAGCTGTAGTTCATTAAGGGTGCTGGGAGCTGAAGCCCCATGAACGGAAAACTACAGTTCTCATGTACAGTGGTGCCCCGCAAGACGAATGCCTCGCAAGACGGAAAACTCGCTAACGAAATAGTTTTCTGTTTTGGAGGTGCTTCGCAAAACGAATTTCCTATGGGCTTGCTTCGCAAGACGACAATGTCTTGCGAGTTCCTGCTGGTTTTTTCCCTCCCCCCCTTTTTTTAAGCCGCTAAGCCGCTTATCAGCTGATCCGATCAGCAGATAAGCCGCTAAAAGCCTCTAAAAGCCGCTAATAGCGCTAATCCGCTAATCCTTCAATGGGCTTGCTTCGCAAGAAGAAAAAACTGCTAGACGAAGAGAATCACAGAACGGATTCTTTTCGTCTTGCGAGGCACCACTGTACAGTGGTACCTTGGGTTACATACGCTTCAGGTTACATATGCTTCAGGTTATAGACTCGGCTAACCCAGAAATAGTGCTTCAGGTTAAGAACTTTGCTTCAGGATGAGAACAGAAATCGGGCTCTGGCAGCGCGGCAGCAGCAGGAGGCCCCATTAGCTAAAGTGGTGCTTCAGGTTAAGAACAGTTTCAGGTTAAGAACGGACCTCTGGAACGAATTAAGGTACCACTGTACTTTAAATGTATGGCATGTATGCAGCCACAGAGTACCGTGAGGTGGCCACAGGAGTCCTTTTCCAGATACAAAGGTCTTCAGGTTGAATTGAGTGGTTGGGTAGGCAGATGGCAGAAATAGGGCAAATAATCCCTCTAGGCCCATCTCTGAGTGTTACTTGAAGGACTGTCTTCATTTCCACAAAACACACATCTCTTTTTTTTATTCCTGGTTACTGCTCATGCTATTCACGGCATCCAATCCAGTATGAACTGCCATGCACCATGTTTCTAGGTGTTATACCATGCTGTAGTGGTTGGGAGTTACTCGTGCGTAATCCTGCTCCGTTTGAGCGTCAGATTGCCTGGTTAAACCCTCCGGACTATGCAGCCCATATTAGTGTGGCTGCCCTTAGTCACTCGTAGAATCTGTCTGTGGGCGTTTCTTAAAGCGCTGCCAACATAAGAGTTGTTTGACGCCCAATCGTCTCCACCTCTCACTGCGCGGGAGTCTCCTGTTCAGGGTGGGCGTGGGCAGCGGGGTGCTTGGGCTCTCCTCACTAACTTCCAACGAAGAGTCCTGGAGCCCCTGCACTTCCCTGTCCCGTTGCTCTCCTGGATCCCTGGTGTTACACTCATTCTCTTCCCCTTCTTCCCAGCTGAGTCTCCCCCTAGCGCTGGGACCTTCTCCTGCAGAATCAGAGACCCTCTCCTTCTCCCGTGCCTCTGATGTCAGTTCCCTGACACATGCAAAGCATCCCTTAAAAAAAGAAAAGAAAAGAAAAGAAAAGCATATATTTCAGGCCAATCAGAATGCAGCTTAAAATATCCCTTAACTGTGGATCTGTTTTTTAAAAGGCTTTTAAAATACAGTGGTACCTCGGGTTACAGACGCTTCATGTTACATACGCTTCAGAATGAATTAAGTTTGTAACCAGAGGTATCAATGTATTAACCACAATCAAAACATGATGGAGACATTTGCCTCAGACCGGGAGGGGGAAAGATGTGTGAGCAGCTGCTTCACACACACACACACACACACACACACAGAGAGAGAGAGAGAGAGAGAGAGAGAGAGAAAGGATTTATGTCAAAACTGAAATGAGACTACAAACTGTGAATCAATTATTGATGGCATTTTATCCTCGGATCAGCAAACTAGATCTCAAGGGTACTCGGGATAATGGATACAGAGGTTTCTGTCTCTAAGTAACTAGTTTATGAAAATGACTTTATGACAGTAGCCCATGTAAAATTAATTACCTGACAGTTTCATTCACAATCCGGTTCCTCTGATGTTGTAAGATTTCACACTGATCCTAAAAAATGTTCAGAGCTGCTGAGGTAACAGGGCGCACACTAAGTGGCCTAAGGTCAATATTGCTAGAAGGCAAGGCAAGTTGAGCCATGGGAACACTCAGATTACAGATACAAGCAGGTCTTGATATCGGAACACAATGCATTCTCAGAAAATCATTTGTTAGGTGAGTGCTCACACAATTGATTTCTATAGGGACATTTTTAATGCGTTCCCAACCACGAAATTTTGACCCCAAAATTATGGGGGGGGGGACACCCAGGAAAATCCTCTGAAACCTTGCAATACACGTACTTACTTTCAATATTCACACAAGCAAACGTCGAGTTTACTGAAATGCAGAACTGCTTGTTGTAAATTTATTCCAGTCACTGATCTCCTATGAAAATAAGCACCACATTTTAAATTCTTCTTTGGTAGAATAAAGGGAATGGAACTTGTTGGTCACAGCAGACATGTGTGCCTTCAAATACCAGGGAAAATATATCTGATGGGAAGCACAATCTCGGATCGCTGGAAATTTCCTACTGAATCATCCCACATAAAATACTCACTGTGTGACATCTGATGATGAACCTAAGGCAGCTGAAGCAATTAATAGGAATAAGTCAGGATTTTAATGTGAGGGCAACTCAAGCTGGTGTGATAAATGCTCGATATGAAATAGAATTATGCGTTGCAACTTTTAGGCTGTGAACCAGGAGAGCTGCTGCAAAGCCAGAGTAGACAAAACTGGGCCAGATGGGCAAATACTCTGACCTGGTATAAAGCTTTGGGAGGGACTGTGGTGATCACACAGGGCCCCCGGATGTTTCACCATCTATTGATCCCTGTGCCACCACTTTATTCCTTGCTGCCACCACCCAGGCCCTACCTGGGACGATACTGAGTCCAGTCAGGGTTAAATTGGAACATAAACCTCTGTTTATTTATTGCAGTTTAACAAGCGTGTGGTTTCATAAACAGTATTGATCAATTACAAACATGGGGTGCCTATCCAGACCTATAACTTCCGCTACCTGCTGTCACTCACTAAACCACCTCTCAGATATTTACTTGTCTTCCTAGCCCCTAACTGTTCCTGACTCAGCTTATTTCACTACACTAACTCAACCTACCCACAGACTCTATCCCAATTCACTCCCACTCCAACCAACCACCCAACTCCCAACAACTCCTCCTTCACCCCTCCCAGAGCTGGTTTTATAGTCCCTCTGACTCCACCCCCGGGTTCTGATTGGGTAACTTGTTTAACTATTTCACCTCCAGCACTCTCATATGTTAACGTGACAGGGACCAACACTCAGTGGCAGCGGGCACCCATTGCACCAATAAAATCCCATATTCAAACTCTAGTGCTGCTAGGTTTTTGTTTTTTTAAAGGAGTCATGTATAATATATAATAATATTTTTTATTTATACCCCAGCCCAGTGTGCCCCAGCCACTCTGCATGGCTTCCAACACATATAAAAACACAATAAAACATCAAACATTGATAGTAACAATCTGTTCCAATATAAAAGTCACAATAACTTAAAAAAACCAACTTATATCAAACAAAGCAATATTCAAGAATCCATCAGAATCTAATAGCAAACAGTAAAATTAAACGTCAGCAAATAACACTTAAACAGTTTACACTCACACAATAAAGAATTACCAATCTATAATCAATAAAAATAACAGCAAAACACAATGCAGAAAATACCATCATAGGAGTGGTGGCAGGTTATAAGTAAGGTATCAGGTTGAGGGCCCTAGGGAGCCACTGCCAGGTACTGGGCACAATGGAACAAGGACTTGACCTTGGAAAAAGCACAGGATCATAGAACTGTGTAGCTGGAACGAAGCCCAGTGGTCATCTAGTCCAACCCCTGTCTTGCAGGAATCACAGCTAAAGACTCCCTGAAAGATGGCCATCCAACCTTTGCTTACAGTCTTCCAAAGAAGGAGAGTTCACCACCTTCCAAGGTAGACTGCTCCACTGTTGGACAGCTCTTAGCATCAGAAAGTTCTTCCTAATGTTTAGTCAGTGTTGTAAACAAAATCTGCCCTTATAGAGTCTTATGTAGGTTCTCTATTGGTAGGAGAAAATAACAGAGGCCAATCAGAGAGTATTGAAAAGCAAAGCAGCTAGTAACCCTGATCTTTATTAAAGCTGTTGCAACAAGGTACTCCCCTCACACACAGCGGAGGAGGACCCAGAACAAAGTGGTGCCTGCCCTTATATAGTCATTTTGAATTGCCCTGCCCTGGAGCTCAAGACCACCCCTTCATACATCATACATACATCACAGAAGGGGTGTAGCCCAAGACCACCCCCCAGATACATCATACCTACATCACAGAAAAGGCGGTCTACAACAGAAATCTGAGTGCGTTGTTTATCTCCTGTCTGGCAAGTTACCTGATTGCCTTACCTGATTGCCTTTTCTGGTAGTCTGGCCATTCCTTCGAGATGGTAATTACTTAATTCCTGAGACAATGGGAAGGTTCCCTCACCCCCTCCCTCCTGGCAGAGAAACATTTGGTCAGTTTGGGAGTGAAAATGGTTTCAGGACTGTCTTCCTGTGCTACTTCAGACATGTGGTTTGTATATTTATGTACGTGTTTGCTTGGTACATTTATGAACATTTATTATATATATATATATAAGACCTTAATTTTTTTAATACATCAGGATATCCTTTCTTGCAGTTTGACTCTATTGCTTCAAGACATACCAGCTGTATCAGCAGAAAACAAGCTTCCTCCATCCTCTATGTGACAGCCCTCTGGTTTCTAATTCTATTTTTATTTTTTTCAGATGCATCAGGTTCTTTAGTTGCATTTATGTAGGTTTCAATCATTTTAATGGTTTTATGTTCCACTTGGTATTTCAATTGATTTTTACTCATTTATCGTGAGAGGAATGTAATGAGGTGGTATTCAAATGGCATAAGAATAGAAATTTTAATAATAATAATAATGACGATTAGCTGGAGATAGACTTTGTTATGTACTGAAGTTCTCACCCTGGGCCAGCAGGAGGATACTGTAGATAGTTATGCAAATAAGGGATCGAAAGTGACGTTCAGTGATTGGATAGTTTTAGAAAATTGTTACAGTTATTTTGTACTGGAGCTCTATATAAGCAGGCTGACTGAACCCTTCAGTTCAGTTCTGTTCTGGCCTGTGAATAAACAAGAGCTGTTTGAAGAATCGCTGTGTCGTCTGATATGTTCACCCACAACTTAACAGACTTCTCCTAGTAGTGGATGGGGGTGGCTGGGACAATATTTGTTGACTCTTACAACCCCCAGCGCCACCACCCACAAAGGTTGCGTGGTAAGCAAAACACTATGGAAAGTTGTGCAGACAATGCAAGTGTAGTGAGAATCAGCAAAAGTCACCCCAGCAAGATTTCTCCAGGGGATCCAAAACATTCTGCGGATGGAAAGAGACATTCTGTCCATGGATGGTGAAATCGGGATCCAGTCTAGACATTTTAAATACACACAAGGTCAAGGAACTGACAATTTGCTCCAGTGCAAACATTTTTTATTCTCAGATTCAGCGTATAATTGGGAGGGTGAAAATGATTGAACATGTTCTTAAAAGTACTGTATTGATTTCAGTAGGCATAAAATGGTTCTGGACTAAAGCCTTTTTTCTTTTTTTGCAATAAAGGCAATTTAATGAAAGCAGCAAAACAAAGCAGTGGTTTTTCTGCAAGGTAATGAATTATCTGCAGAGATAATCACAGCAGGCTTTGTTTTGTTTTTTGTTTTATTGGGAAGGAATAATGTCCGAGTAGAAACTCCTTCCGTGACCAACTGTTCATGGTATAAAGAGTCAATATCTAGCAGATGCTCTCAAACTCCAGTGGGCAGGGGACGATATGGTCACATTTAAATTAATTATGGGATCTGAATGGAGATGAAATAGATAGCATACTCAACTGTACTGTTTTTAACACTGATTGGGAGCCGCCCAGAGTGGCTGGGGAAACTCAGCCAGATGGGCGGGGTATAAATAATAAATTATTATTATTATTATTATTATTATTATTATTATTATTATTATTATTATTATTATTTGGGGCTAAAGATAATACCATCATATACAGAGCAAGTCTTGCTGAAGAATCAACATAGCTTCTGGAAAGGTAATTTTCCTGTCTCACCAAACTTTTAACAGTCTTTGAGAGTGTCAAAAAGGAGCAATTAGATGTACTTGAACTTCGGGGGGGGGGAATCTTCTGACCTTTTCCCATCACCAAGAGGCTCCTGAGTAAACCTAGCAGTCACAGGATAAGAGGAGAAGTGTTCCTGTGGATCAGTAAGTAACTGGTTCAGCTGTTAAGGAACAGGAAGCAGAGAGCAGCAATAAATGGCTAGTTCTCTTGAAGGAGAGATGGAGGAAATGGTTTCCCCAAGGGCAGGTATTAGAACCTGCACTTTCTAACATGTGCATCAATGATCTGGAATTAGGGTGGTCAGGTTTGCTGATGACACCCAATTCTTCAGTGTGGTAGCAACAAAAAGGGATTTTGAGGAACTCCAAAAAGATCTCTCCAAACCAGCAATTTCTGGAGAGTTTCACTGTTGGCTATGTTTGCTCTATATAATCCCCATTGAACCTGTTCTGTGGTGCACTCTCCCCTTGGTTATGGAAAAATCCCTGAAGAATATCTTTTTGGCATCTTCTTGTTCTCCCAAGATTTGTTATAATTATAGTTTACGTCTTGCTTTCTTAGGTTGATTTCTCTCTTTGATTTCTCTTTCTCCTTTGTTGTTGTGATCTTATGCTGCTTTTTATGACTTGATGTTGCTTTTACGCTTAATTTCTGTGCTGGTACAGCTTTTGTACTGAGCATTGATTATATTTGCATTTCATTGATTTTAATTTGTAAACCACCCAGAGGACATTTTAATAATAAAAAAGGAGAGCGAGCATTAAAATGGCAAATGCGATTCATGAGAACCAAAGAAGAGCCCATTGGATCAGGTCAGTGCCCAATCTAGTCCAGAACTGATGCAATTTCTGGTACCTTTTCTCTGACACCCCCAGTCTATGACACCACCTGCTATCAGTGGCGTAGTGTGGGGGGTGCAGGGGGGGGCGGCCGCACCGGGTGCAACATCTGGGGGTTAGGGTTAGGGGACGCAAATCCATGGGTTAGGGGGCGCAAATTACTTGCCTTGCCCCGGGTGCTGACAACCCATGCTACGCCACTGCCTGCTATGCTCTGGATGCATATCCAGCATGCCAAAGAAACAGAGTGATGGATGAAAAGGCTGGGGTGTCATGCACAAAGGAGAAGGAGAGAATGCTGCTGCCCTTATCTCCTGACTGAAAAGCAGATTTAAAGAGATAAGGGGAACCTCTAAGTCCTGCGACCTGCCCAACCCTGGTTACTCACTGCAAGCCACTATTTCAGATCTCTGCTGGAAAAACTGCACCCATTTCATTCGTGTATGACAGAAAACCCTTATAAAACAACAAATTAGTCACGGACAATTATGCAGAATGTGACATTTCTATATTTAGATGAGAAGAAAGCATCAGTGTTTGCTGTGCCTGCAAACTCTGCTCTTGAAAAGGACTGAATGTTAACATCTTTATTGCGTTAGGTGGTGAATTTTTAACTCCCCAGTCTTCCCCTCCCTTTCTTCCTCGCACCTATGAATGCATAGGTCTTCTAAGGCATGTAAACAGTGCCCTCTTGCGGGAAATGCTTGTTCCAGCACAAATGAGGCTACATTTATCATGAATATATATCTATGCATAAAGTTGGCATAAAGAACTGTGATTGCGTGGATCACTGAGATGGAGCCGGTGATGCTATTGGGACAAGACTGTGTTGATTCTTTTCGATATTATTTTGTACCTTTGGACCCACTTAATCATCTCTAGCCAAGACCTAAAGGAATTGAAACCAACAATGACTGTAAGGCTCCCAGCCCCCAAGACATTGCAGAAAAACTTGGTCTCCTGTACTTCTCCATGGAAATGAAAATACAATAATAATAAACGGAAGAATTAATGATTTGGGGCCCTTTCCTGACAACCCAAATCTGCTACCTTCAGGGCCGGCCCTTGCATGGGGCGAGGTGAGGCGATTTTGGAGGTTCTTTTCTCATATTTTGATTTGAATTATGGTGCTGGAGGAGACTCTTGAGAGTCCCATGGACTGCAAGAAGATCAAACCTACCCATTCTTAAGGAAATCAGCCCCGAGTGCTCACTGGAAGCACAGATCCTGAAGCTGAAGCTCCAATACTTTGGCCACCTCATGAGAAGAGAAGACTCCCTGGAAAAGACCCGGATGTTGGGAAAGATGGAGGGCACAAGGAGAAGGGGACAACAGAGGACGAGATGGTTGGACAGTGTTCTCAAAGCTACCAGCATGAGTTTGACCAAACTGCGGGAGGCAGTGGAAGACAGAAGTGCCTGGCATACTCTGGTCCATGGGGTCACGAAGAGTTGGACATGACTAAACGACTAAACAACAACAAACAACATTTTTATTTGAGGCACTTCAAAGAGATTCCGTTTTCATTCAAACAAGCCCCAAATCTGTCTGAGGCAACTCCACATAAGTTCATTAGCCAGGATTTGTCCATTGGCCTTATATCATGTCATACCATTGCATAGCTGTCAACTTTTCCCTTTTCTTGAGAGGAATCCTATTCGGAATAAGGGAATTTCCCTTAAAAAAAGGGAAACGTTGACAGCTATGTACCATTGGTCTATCTAGCTCAGTTTTGTCACCACTGGCTGACAGAGCGTCTCCAAGAAAGGCTTTAGCCTGAGGACTTTCCCAGTCTTACCTAGAGATGCCAGGGATCTGGGACCTTTTGCAGCCAAATCAAATGCCCTCTACTGAGCTATGGCCCCTTCCCAAATCTTGTATGCAACTCTGACTTTCATGGTGGCCTATGCTGCTTTTGCCAAAGCCTGCAAAAACTAGGAAGTCACAGGACTCAAAGCTGGATGGGCTGCAGTGGCGTAGCGTGGGGGGTGCAGGGGGGGCCGGCCGCACCGGGCGCAACATCTGGGGGTTAGGGTTAGGGGGCGCAAATCCACGGGTTAGGGGGCGCAAATTACTTGCCTTGCCCCGGGTGCTGACAACCCACGCTACGCCACTGATGGGCTGTGTTTGGGCTTGATGCACCCTAGTCCCTTCTTTTCCCCTGTTGGGTCAATGATTTCCACAAAACATAACTGGGTGTTCACTTTTCCTCATTAAAAAGAATAAATCACTCCATTACCTGTGGCACAAAAATGATTCTGAATGAGTCTTGTGGCATCTTAAAAGCGAATGGATTTATCAAGGCACAGACTTCAACAGATGCATGGCTTATCCCGAGTTAGCAGGTATTCATTTATACACCTGGTTTGGTTGGATGAATGTGAACTGCCAACAGAGAGGTCAGAGGAAAATGAAATTCAGATTTGCCCTGCCGGACTTAAAATTGTACTATGAAGCAGCAGCGTTTTGCTGGCTGAAAGAGTGGATGCTCCTCGAGAACACAGACATTTTGGACTTGGAAGGTTTTAATAATGCATTTGGTTGGCATGCATATCTATGGTATGATAAAATCAAGGTGCATAGGGCCTTTAAAAACCATATTGTCAGAAAAGCATTGTTTAATGTCTGGATAAGATATAAAGATCTGTTGGAAAACAAAACCCCTAGATGGGTGTCACCCGTGGAGGCTAAGGCATTGAAGAAACTCAATATGGAGGTCGGATGGCCGAAGTATTGGGAAATCTTGGAACAGGAGGGAGATAAACTGAAATTACAAAGTCATGAGAAAATGAAATCTAAAGTACAAGATTGGCTTCAATATTACCAAATAATGGAGATCTTTAAACAGGACAGGAAAATTGGCTTTCAGGTGGAAAAATCAAAATTAGAGACTGAACTGTTAGAACCCAATACTAAAAACTTGTCAAGAATGTATAATTTGCTGCTGAAATGGAATACACAAGATGAAACAGTCAAATCGGCTATGATTAAGTGGGCACAGGACATTGGTCATAACATTATGTTTGCTGACTGGGAATGGTTGTGGAACACCGGTATCACATTCACGGCATGTAATGCCTTAAAGGAAAACATTATGAAAATGATTTACAGGTGGTACATGACCCCAGTCAAGCTAGCAAAAATCTATCATTTGCCTGATAATAAGTGTTGGAAATGTAAAGAAACTGAAGGTACTTTCTATCACCTTTGGTGGACATGCCCGAAGATTAAGGCTTTCTGGGAAATGATATACAATGAAATGAAAAAGATACTTAAATGTACTTTCCCTAAAAAACCAGAGGCCTTTCTCTTGGGCATTGTCGGCCAATTGGTGTCAAAGAAGGACAGAACTTTCTTTATGTACGCTACAACAGCAGCAAGAATACTCATCGCAAAGTATTGGAAGACACAAGATTTACCCACCCTGGAAGAATGGCAGATGAAAGTGATGGACTATATGACATTAGCTGAGATGACTGGCAGAATCCGCGATCAGGGAAAGGAGACGGCGGAAGAAGAATGGAAGAAATTCAAAATCTACCTTAAGGACTATTATAAACTTGATGAATGTTAGAATGTCGAGGTTTGAGTAAGAAAGGGTTACAGCGATACAAGATTAGATTGAAGGAAAGATTGAGAGGACAGAGGATTGACAGATATATTTAGAGTTGCTAAAAACTTTTGGACATTGGGATGCAGAAAGGGGAGGTATGGGGAAGTCTGAGAAACACGGTTTATGAAAAAAGGTTATGAAATTATACGTGTTTGTATGTCTTTTTATATGTTTGTACTGTCTTAAATTTTTTTGTAAAACTAATAAAAAAAATTATATAAAAAAAATGAAATTCAGATGGTGCAGAGAGAGATGGTGATAATTTAACAAGTAACCCTGGTCATTTTTATTAATAATGTTTTATTGGAAGAATTTCAGTTAGAAAGAAATAAAGTGATACAGGGGGGGAAGAACAAAGATGTATATAAGAATATATATATATATATATATATATATATATATATATATATACACACACACACATACAAAAATGCAATGTAATATTCTTATATAAATTGATATAGTGTTATTATCCTAATACATATGTAGATATTAATAGCCTACTGCATTCTGTATAAGGGACGTGGGTGGCGCTGTGGTCAAAACCACAGAGCCTAGGGCTTGCTGATCAGAATGTCAGTGGTTCGAACCCCCACGACGGGGTGAGTTCCCGTTGTTCGGTCCCAGCTCCTGCCCACCTAGCAGTTCGAAAGCATGTCAAAGTGCAAGTAGATAAATAGGTACTGCTCTGGCAGGAAGGTAAATGGCGTTCTGTGCGTTGCTCTGGTTCACCAGAAGCGGCTTAGTCATGCTGGCCACATGACCTGGAAGCTGTATGCTGTCTCCCTTGGCCAGTAAAGCGAGATGAGCACCGCAACCCCAGAGTCGTCCACGACTGGACCTAACGGTCAGGGGTCCCTTTACCTTTACTTACATTCTGTATAAACTCATTCCAAATGTTGTCATATTTATCCAAACAAAGTCTACACCTGTAAGCAGTCTGTTCCTAAGTTGTGAGTATTGCCATACTTTTGATCCATTGATTAAAGGGTATCATAGCTTTATTCTTCCGATTCATCAGTATCAGTCTTTTAGCCACCATTAGGGCACGTAGAATCCATTTTCATTGTTCTGTTGTTAATTTCCATACAATAGGTATATAGTTCAAAAGAATATTCTGCATTGAAGCAGTGCTGTTTTTCTAGAAAAAGAGGTGCCAGAACTCACCACGAACGCCTCCCTTGCTCTCTCATAATGGCAATGGCGCCCACCTGAGAGGCGCCGGAACTGAGTTCCAGTGAGGTCTGGCTGGAAGAAAGCCCTTCGCTGAAGATATTACCTTTTTCTGCACTGTCATAGTTATGAAGTTCAGCACTTTCTCCCAAAACTTTGTAAGTATAGAGCACTGTACAAACATGTGTTTCAGGGAGGCATTGTCCTTGCCACATCTCCAAAACAGAGCTATCTGAGCTAGTCCTTTTTTATACAACTGCAAAGAAGTCCAATAGATTCTAAAAATTATTATACGATACGATACGATATGATACAATATCTTTATTGTAATTGTTCCATACAGAACAATGAAATGGAAAAATCTACATAAGACATTCAAAACCCCCTAAAAACTCTGAAACCCCATTTTAAAATACAATATACTCCTATAGAGACTCCTTATACTGCGTTTAAAACCAGAATTGCATTTGGGTAGAAACTGTTTCTCAGGTGGCTAGTCCTAGTCTTTATAACTCTGTTCCAGAAGGCAGAAGCCAAAAGAGATCATTTCCGGGGTGCGCACTATCCTGCACTATCTCTGGAGCTTTCGTATGGCACCTAGCAGCATATATTTGATCCAAGGTGGGAAGAGTGCACCCAATTATTCTCTCCGCAGTCTTTACAACCCTGGACAGCATTGTTTTTTCCCTGTCTGTGCAGCTCCCAAACCACACACAGACCATAAGTTAATACACTCTCCACAGTACAATGGTAAAATGCCATCAACAGGTCCTTTGAGAGATTGTTTTTCCGGAGGATTCTCAGAAAATATAACCTCTGTTATATTTTATATTTTCTGTTGTGCAAGTCTTAATTTAATTTAAGGCCCATTGCTACAAAACAGTTGCTGTTGACCACGCAGACACCTTAGCGTAGGTAACCCAAGGAATACATGTAGTGTGATAAAACAAAACAAAAAACAACAACTTTGACCTAGTTCAGTCCAGCCGTGATCACAATAAAAAGCCACAATAAAAAGTCTTCACTATTTTTGCTCTGACAGGCTGACATGGCTAACATTCAGGGATTTTCAAAATATATATATACAAGTTGTCAGGGCCTGCTATATGAGAAAAGAACCTGCTCTCTGCGAAGGTTGAAAGCTTTTCTCTACGGTGGAAAAGACAACAAGACTTGACGTTAAAGCTGTCACGTCAAAGTGCAAGTAGATAAATAGGTACCACTCTGGCGGGAAGGTAAACGGCGTTTCCGTGTGCTGCTCTGGTTCACCAGAAGTGGCTTAGTCATGCTGGCCACATGACCCAGATTCTGTACGCTGGCTCCCTCGGCCAATAAAGCGACATGAGCGCCGCAACCCCAGAGTCGGCCACGACTGGACCTAATGGTCAGGGGTCCCTTTACCTTTTTAACATCCGTTTATTTGAGAGTAAACCTGACTGAACTCAAGGGAACATTACTTCCAAGAAAAGAAGCACAGGGTTGTGTTGTGGTTGTGCAGCCTATAGTTAAAGGAAAGCATAGAGTGCAATCTTATACATGTCTTCTCAGAAGTAAGTCCCATTGTATGCAGCAGGGTTTACTTCCCAATATCCACAGGACCACAGCATACAATTTATGCAGAAAAGAGTAAAAAACTGACATAGGTCACAAAACACATCAGTTACATTTTAAGACTATAGAGGGCACAGTTCACTAAGTTAGATGTTACTGAACTGATTAGTCTTCTATGTTAAGGGAATCTCCGTACATTCCTCTTGAAGCAGGAAAAGCAGTGAAATTCAGTTTCTATTAAGAGACCTTGGAAGAATTTCAACAGGGGATAGGGCTATCAAATTGCCATTTTATTAACTTTAACTTTTTTGGCAACAGAGAAATTATTGTGCGTCCAACTATATTCAACTTACCGAAAGTAGCTGCTATGCCCAGATGTGTTTTGTTTTGAAATGTGTTCTGGGTCACATTTACACCATACCTTTAAAGCAAATGGGAATCTGGGAACTGTAATTTGTTCAAGGTGCTGGGAATTGTAGCTCTTTGAGGGATAAACTGCAGTTCCCGGGATTCTTTCAGAAAAGCCATGTGTTTTAAATGTCTAGTGAAGTTGGGATCTTGGATTGTGTATCCTTCCAGCTGAATTGCAGCTGCTGGAGCTCAGCCCTTCCAGACTGGGGTCCTGAGGGCAGGCAGCTGTCAGTGAACTGGGCCTTACTGGGTTGCTGGCAGGTTGTCAGCTGCTTGAGGATTTCATGTGGTAATGCTGGGTCTGTTTGGCTCTAAGAATACTTTGAATTCAGTTGTTTTTGGCAGACATCAACCCAGGCTGAATGAACATGGTGATGGATGTGTTCAGGATTGTGCCTACAGAAATGTAAAGAAAAAGAAGGTACCTTTTTTCATATGCGGTGGACCTGCCCCAAGGTGAAAGACTTCTGGGAGAATGAAATGAAAAAAATGTTGAAATATACATTTATTAAGAAGCCAGAGGCCTTTCTTCTTGGAATTACAGGATTGGAATTGCCCAAGAAAGATGTCAAATTATTTTTGTATGCCACAACAGCTGCTTGAATTTTACTAGCTAAGAATTGGAAAGCACAAGAAGTACCAACAGTGGAAGACTGGCAGATGAAGATGATGGACTTTTCAGAGCTTGCTGACCTGACTGGAAGAGTTCGTGACCAGAAGGAGGAGGACTACCAGGAAGAATGGACGAAATTTAAAGACTATTTAGTTAAATATGTTAAATTAAATTAATTGGAAAGCTTGCAAGTACCACATATGCTTAGGATGTAAATGCGTAATGTGATGAATTAATATGTTTAAAATGGAAGTGTAAAGAAAGAAAGTCGTTAAGTGATTAAGTTAATTTTTAAAAAGAATTTAGGTTTTGGAAAACCATTAAAATGATACACACTGAAATTCAACCAGGGGGATACGAGGAAGTCACTTAACAATGTTATGAAGTTTGGTTTAAATACGGTTGATGTATGTTTGTTTGTTTATTTGTTTGTTTGTTTTAAAAATTCTTCTGGAAAATTAATAAAAAAGAAGAAGAAAAAAGGATTGTGCCTACAGGCCTTGCACCCAATGCTATGCATTTGAACCTGTATACAGCCTAACAGAACCGGCTCTGTCATTAGGCAAATGAGGATGGCCACCTCAGCCAGCTGCTTTTAGGTACCACAAAAAGGTAGCAAATTATTATTATTATTTTTTATAAAATATTTATTAAAGGTTTTAAACAATACAATAAACTTCACCTTCACACCCAATAAGAAAGAAAAACACCATTACAATCAATAAAAATAATAAAAAAACCAAGAGACAAGAAAAACATACAAAGCGTACAAAAAAGTAAAAAACCAACATAAAATAGACATTAAAAAGGTTCAGTTTCTCAGATGTTATTTCCATAACCCTCTTTCTTGACTCCCTCACATCTCCCTTTTCTGTGTTCCCATTTACAAAATCTTATTCAGCAATACTTCACCTTCTTTCAAAACTTGTTTTATATTATATATTTCAGCTATTATGTCTCCAATTTTTCCCCTTTTTTATCAGTTATTTAAGCTTGACATAATATTGTTCAAATTTTACCTTTGTTCTTATGAACCAGTTTTACATGTTCTTTTCAAGTATGTCACTAATGCCACGTTATCTTTATATCCTGCATCATTCTAACATTCATACAGTTTACAATACTTTTGCAAATAATCCTTAAATTTCTTCCAGTCCTCTTCCACTATCTCTTCTCCCAGGTCTCAGATTCTGCCAGTCATTTCTGCCAAAAAAGGTAGCAAATTAAATTTCACTTATTTTTAAAAAAATAATTGCAATTGTACCAAAACAAGAGGAAACAAACAAATAACAGCAGAAATAATAGCCTGAAGCCCCCTAAACAACAATAAAAAAATACATTGCCTGCAGGATTTGACAATAAGAATATTTCATCATTCCTGTTTTAAATGGATGTATTAATATAAGCAGGTCAAATAGCTAAATGAGACTCCTGATTAAAGGGAAATGAGATCCTTAAACAGGATAGATGGTGGATATTTGTCATTCAATCCTTGTAGCATAGGTCTCTTAAGCCACCATAAAGACTTGCTTTTATTTTCCACCTGTTTGTCTGTGCTCCATAGGAATGCAATCTACGAGCGCATAACCATCTGCAAATATCAAGGATTTCTCCTAAATGCAGTTGATCTGAGCAATAATTTCTGAGCAAAATTTCATTCATGTTGATTGCATTCTTGCTCCCAGGGGAAGGTCTTTGTGGGATTTTCTGTCTCAGGGGCCAAAATAACTTCGCAAACTTTGGGTATTGTGACTGTAAGTTAAAGGGGGCTTTATTTGCTGTTCTGTCTCCCAGCAGCAAAATGTCTTCAGCCAACTCTCCTAACTTCCTGCCTTGGATTGTCATCTGAAAAGGACTAATGACTCTTCCAAAGATTTCAGTGAAGATTAAATGTGTTTATGTCTATTTTGGTAGGATTTTTTTCTCTCCTTTTTGCCAGCCACATTTTCTTTTGGTCAATGTGACTCACGTAATCCCTTTAAGACCATCAGTAACAACAACTCTCAATTTTTCCTGCTACCACCTAGCATATTTCTTCGCTTTCTGATCCCCCAAGTGTTGTGGAATGTTGTTTTCCTTCTGACATGTCTTTGATCAGCTCCATGTCAAAATGGTGTGATGGGGTGTGTGTGTGTGTGTTTATAGCACGTTCTAGCTCTTTCTCCTAAAAATATCAAACAGGGTGAGCGTCGAAGCCAAATTCCCCATAGGATTTGAGAATGTGACTCTCTAATCTTGTGCAAAGAAGCATTAACCACATTAGTCACTCAGCACTCTAAATTTTTTACCAAATATATTCCTTCGCGCCAGAGTCTACACAATTCAAAGAAGAAAATCCCAACGTTTTCATGAATTACAGGCCATGTTAGTCTGTAGGCAATGTAAAGACACTGAAAGTTCATCTGAGGCTAAACAGAGTGAGATTAAAAAAAAACCTTCACAATTGTCTCCACAATTCTGCCAATGTATAAATTGTTAAACCAGGCCCAGAAAACGTTTCCTTTTAAGTGGAGTCAGCAATACTTTGTAGATTTTCCGATATTCTGTTTCAAAGGCAATGTGCACGCAAATTCTGATTTTAAAAATGGTCTTGGTTTGCCATAGAGGTAGCAGTATAAATACCAGGAACCTAGCAGGACTCTTACTTTATTAAGTAAATTAATTGAGTCCCAGCATATATGTAATGGATATACAGTACTGCACAATCCTTCATAACATACCCTCCAACTGCCCCCCAAATACCAGGATCGTCAGAAAAACCCTTAAGCCATCACAGCTTCTCACTTTTTCACCAAATTCCCGAATTCCCTTCCGTACAGCATTTCAACATGTTATTGGAAGTGCAGATCTCTGTGTTCTTCTACCACATTTCTTAGATTTATGCCTCTTGCTCCCCTTCCTCCCCCAACTCAATAGGGCGGCACTTTCTGTTTTTGTGGAAACAAGATCCAGGTCACTTAAATGCCCCTAAAAAAGTTTTTCACCGTTTTCCTGCTCCTCAGACAATCAGTCTTCCATAAAGAAAGGGGTGGGAGGGAGAAATGGGGATTGGGCCTTCTGTGAGGCCATTGCCATGGCTGTGAGGGGCGTTTGGCTCTGGCTTGTTTCATTTGGCCACTGCGTTGGCATCCCTGCGTCAGATTTCAAGGAGGAGGCCTGGAACGGCAGGTGAACACTGATGTAGAATATGTCCCTGTTTTCACCTGAGGACTGTTGGAGGATATGTCATAATACAGTGGTACCTCGGGTTACATACGCTTCAGGTTACAGACTCTGTTAACCCAGAAATAGTGCTTCAGGTTAAGAACTTTGTTTCAGGATGAGAACAGAAATCGTGCTCCGGCGGCGTGGCAGCAGCAGGAGGCCCCATTAGCTAAAGTGGTGCTTCAGGTTAAGAACAGTTTCAGGTTAAGAACGGACCTCTGGAACAAATTAAGTGCTTAACCCGAGGTACCACTGTACACTGAGACTGGAGCTATGTTGGTGGATTGGCTCCTATATGCTCAGCTTGGTACAGGGGAAAAGTTTAAGTAGGAAATACAAAAGTTTTCAGAGTGTTTGGCTATAATTCCCATTGGCTCCAGCCAGCACAGCTAAAACATAGGATTTATAGACCAAAATATTTGGAAGGCACCAAGTTAGGGAGGTCTGAAACATCAGACACCGCCAACCACTCAATCCCTTGCCACCCATTGCTAGTGTCCACCCCCACAGTCCTTATTGCATCATATGGAGAATGGAAATAAATCGATATTTTACCACCCGTCTGCTTAATGCAGTAGGACTAATACTTAGAGTTCTGAAGGAGCCACAGAAATAAATTATATGACAGCCCAAATTTAGCTCAAATTCCAGTTTGCTCCTTCCCTCCCCCCCATCCGATTTTTGAATGGGAGACTAAACTATTTTTGACACAGGATCTGCATGTTAAGAATCTGCTGGCAAGAAAAAACCCCAAACAGCACCACAAGCATAGTTCACTCTCTTGAGGAAATAGGAAGGATTTAGGGAAGAGTTTCAAAAACACCAGTTATCGGAATGATGGCAGCGGAATGGCAGAAACGCCTCTCCAGCCGCCCCGTCAGAAAATGCTCCCAATTTCATAACAAGCCAAACAGCACATGGAAATGAAATCTAGTGCAAATCATAAAACATGAAACGCAAACACATAGCCGAATAATACCACATGATTTAGCACACGATCGCCGGCGGTCCAAACCAGAAATATCCTGACCAGTGATGAAAGATTTAATGTCTCTGCCACAGACACATTCTTTTGAATTCCTGACTTGTTTCTATGAGAATCTGACATGTTTTCCAAGAGCAGCCTTCCAAGGAAAAAGTCCTGTTTCTATTATTGGCTTGTGAACAGATCCAAAGGCTTCCTAAGTGGTAAGTCTAGATGCTTTTCTTTGTTCGGTTGGAAAACACAGCACTCTTTCTAGGGGCTGCTGAAACATCAGTTCAAAAGGAATGCCTGCAGAGCTCTGATTTAGGGAGCTGGGTGGATCGAACTTCAGGACTGCACTTCTTCCCATTAAGACTGCCAATTCTGATACTGAGAACTTGGAACACTGAAAAATAACATTATTGTTACTGCAGCTTTTATCCCACCCTTTGCCCAGTGAGCTCAGGACAGTGTAGAACAGTGTTTTTTCAAACTTGGGTTTCCAGCTGTTTTTGAACTACAATTTCTATCATGCCTGACCACTGGTCCTGCTAGCTATGATGATAAGGAGTTGTGGTTCAAAATCAACTCAAGACCCAAGTTGGGAAACATTGGTGTAGAATGTGTGTGTGTGTGTGTGTGTGATAGAGAGAGAGAGAGAGAATGTGTGTGTGTCCCCATGTGACCTGCTCTAGCCACACCCACTTTGAACTCTGGCTCCACCCACTTTTCTCAGCTCTGGGAAGTTCTGACCAAGGTAACATGAATCTTGGCATGAAAATGTTTCCTATATCTGACATGGATAGTTCCACTCCACCTTTTTCTTCCTCACAACACCCCTGTGAGGTAGATCATGCTGAGTGATGTTAACTGGCCCAAAATCACCAAGGGAGTGGGGATTCAAACTTGGATCTCTCCAGTTCTAGCTCGGTTCTAACCATGCTGCTTCAATGGCTTACTGTGACTCTTAATCATCTGGGATTCTGTTAACAAGTCCCATAGTAAAGGGTAAAGGGACCCCTGACCATTAGGTCCAGTCGTGGCCGACTCTGGGGTTGCGGCGCTCATCTCGCTTTACTGGCCGAGGGAGCCGGCGTACAGCTTCTGGGTCATGTGGCCAGCATGACTAAGCTGCTTCCGGCGAACCAGAGCAGCACACGGAAACGCCGTTTACCTTCCCGCTGGAGTGGTACCTATTTATCTACTTGTACTTTGACGTGCTTTCGAACTGCTAGGTTGGCAGGAGCTGGGACTGAGCAACGGGAGCTCACCCCATTGCAGGGATTCAAACTGCCGACCTTCTGATCGGCAAGTCCTAGGCTCTGTGGTTTAACCCACAGCGCCACCCGCGTCCCCTAACAAGTCCCATGGTTGCATGGAAATCCTTCAATGATGGTTTGCAGCCTGACTACTGTGAGCAAACTCCCTTCCTGTTGCAGCCCCTTAAAAACTGCTCCTCAGCGTTGGAGTACCTTCCAAAATTGTAGGATGTTGCATGGTGTGCTGCAGAAAGAAGGAGGAACTGGTGGAAATCACTCTCCTTTGCCTGAAAAGAGTCTTCAGCTTGACCATGTAAGACCATCTTCCTGTCCAAGTTATGACTTTCCAAACTAAGACATGTAAGCCACAGCTGAGCCAAAGGTGAGCTCTTGGAAGACCAGTGGCAGAGTTTATCGTGTGCCTTAATCTTTCCTTATTCAAATCAACAGGGCTTAATTGAGCTCAGAACCCTTTGTGTGAGAGAGTGTGCTGTGTGAGAGTTCAAGTTGCCAGGTCAGGTGCATCCCAGGCTGTGAGGTTTCAGGGCCCAGACCTGAGACCTAGGGCCAGCCCCTGGTGATGTCATGGGGGCAGGCCCTGGAGACGGAGGTTAATTGGGAGAGGGGAGTGGTGGAAGGCTATTCTCCCAGAGTGTCCACACTATAATTTGCAGCCAGCTCCTGTTGGGCTAAAGCATGAAAAGTCTTCTTAATGGGGAAAAAAATGAAATAAAAGCACTCTTGCCCACCTGGAGATTCAGCCTCTCCACCGGCCACCTGGAGACTTCAGGTCAGACCTGGTGGCCTGGCAACCCTACTGCAGGTGCAGCACATCTATGCCCACACCCACGATGACATGTGGCCCTTGAAAGGTCTGCTGAGAGGAATTGAGGCCCTTGAGCTGAAAAGGTTAGCTACTTCTGTTGGTAGAACATGAGACTCTTAATCTCAGGGGTGTGGATTCGAGCCCCACATTGGGCAAGAGGATCCCTGCATTGCAGGGGTTGCAACCCTACAATTCTAGGATTCTGCTCCAGTTTACAGTTTTTTTCTTCCTTTCCACTGAAATACTTAAATTCCAGATGAAGATAGGAGAGTTTCCCTCCCCTCCTTAAAACACACAGAGCATGTAATAAATGTCCACTTGGCATATTTTTCTATTTGTCTCTTCTAAAAGAGGGGAGGGATCCTTAACCAAAAGAATTTAAAGTGCTTAAGATGTCCTTTCAACCGCAGATGATAGAGAAAGTCAAGAGCAGCGAACGGCCAGATTCTTAAAATACCAGCAGTTTGGTGGTCTCTAATCCTTTGGCTATCTGATAAAGAAATTGTGGACATCTTAGCTAATTGAAACAAAGCTTTTTTGGGAAAAGACACTTGATTTTCAGAACCATTCATTAAAAACCCAAAATCTACCTTTGGCACCAAATATGTGGAACCATTTTTGCTACCCCCCCCCCACTTATAAAGATACTTCTATGGAAACAGCTGAGAAACACACACCCTCGCAGAAGCTTCTCATCCATCTTAATATTTCCTGAGTGGATAACTTTTTGTCTTGGATGGGCTGATTTTTTTTAACAACCCCATGACTTCTAACAGCACTTTTAAAGGAGAACCTTTATTTTGCTCTGTACACCCTACCACCCCACAAGAATACTGGGAACCGTGGCTTAACCCTGACAGGGCTACAATTCCCAGAGCCTTTAACAAACCACAGTTCCCAAAATTTTCAGGGGCGGGGGAACGTTCTTTTAATGTATGGTCTATAGAATGCCACAGTTTCCCTGTTAAGAAATGTACTATTCTCGACACATCCATGGATGTGAGGCATGTGTTCTGAATGAGAGAGCATTTGTTTCATTTAGAAATGAAGTCATGTCACATCACATATTAGAATGCTGAAGGAGGACTAGGACTGGGGAGACCAGAGTTCAAACCTCCACTCAGCCACAAAGCTCTCTGGGTTACCTTATTTATTTAAGTAATTTTTACCCTTCTCCTCAGTTAAAAAACCAACAACTCAGAGCATCTTGCCTATCAGTAAAAACAAGGCAGTCCCTGCCCTCAGAGATACCTAGAGCATAGCTGTCAAGTGTCCCTTATTTGAAGGGGCAGTCCCTTATTCCAGTGCCATGTCCCACTGCTGTCCCTTATTGATGGATGTCCCTTAAATGTCCCTTAAATGATGTCCCTTAAATTTCAAAGGAAGCAGCTCCTCTCCCTCCCTCCCTGCCAGCCATTTTGTTGCACGTGCTGCTGCAAACTTTGCAGTTCAAAGCCAGGCCGGGGAGCCATCTTAAGTTGGGGCTGCATAGGCCTTGTGGTGCATGTGATTCAGATTCTATTCAGTTGAACCTCTGGTTACAAAGTTGGTTGGACAGTGTTCTCGAAGCTACCAGCATGAGTTTGATGAGACTGCAGGAGGACAGGAAGACTGGAGTGCCTGGAACAGGTGAGGCTGCTGGTCCCTTATTTTGGCTGCTGCTGGTCCCTTATTTTGGCTGCTGGTCCCTTATTTTGGCTGCTGCTGGTCCCTTATTTTCAGATCTGTAAGTTGACAGCTATGAGCTAGAGTGACACCTTCATATGCTGTCAGTCTGTGATTGGGTTCATGTAACACCTCCCCCCATCATAGGAGCCAACTCCTAGGGACCCAGGTACTTTTGGCTCCCCCCAAAAAAATATTTGAGGGGGGGCAACCCCTCCTCCCGCACAAGTGTGTGCGCACCATGTCTTGTGATCAATTATGTGGGGTGGGGCTTACCTGGGCCCCCCAATATTTTATTCAAGTTACTCTACCACTTCGTGCTGTAGGCTAGGAGATGCTTGTTGAAAGTCTTCTCTGAACTCCATGCACATAAGGAAATAGCATGTCAGGTAGAAATATGTGGAACACACCTTCTGCTTGCAGGGAGCCTGTCTTCCTGTGAGGAAGCACACTTATAATGCCGTACACCACTGGCCACCTGAAGTGGCATGATGCATGAAAAGCTTTGCCAATTAAATTTCTTGCTGGCATCAACAACACAGTTTGTGGCTTCCAGAATTCATCTGTAGGTAGTCATCTGTGGAGGATGAGAAACTAGCTACAGGAAAGCTGGGAGCTCCAGATTGCCGGTGGCAAACCTATTACATATCTACTCAGAAGTAAGTCGCATTAAATTCAATGGGGTTTATGTCCAGGTCAGGGGTAAAGTTAGTAAGGTTCAGATGGAGTTTCCATCTGCTTTGGCTGTTGTCCCATTGTCAAAACTTTAATTGTAAGATCCTTCAGGCACAGATTCAGTAACTTGTTTGTTCCTTTTTATTGTTCTACAAAACAGCATATACACAGTGCTGATGAAACAGCAACAGTTCCCTCCTGTCTCTAATTTCAGGCCGTGTCATTGTTATGCATTATTATGCACTATTTATTTAATTTATAGCCCACCCTTACTCCCAAAGGAGCCCAGGGTGGCAAATGCACAAGCGAGAAAACAATGAAAACATCTAAAACACAATTCCAGTAAAGATGTGAACTGGGAAAGATCTCTACCCAAAAGGCTTGTTGGAAGTGGAAGGTCTCATACCCTCCAACATACTTCAGATGAAAATAGGGACATTTCTCACTCCCCCACAACAGACCCTCCTCGACCCTCCCATTTTTTGCCCCCCCTCGCGTGGGGAGCATTTCCTATCAGAAGAAGGGCAAGTGCCACTACAACTTCATCAATGGGACACAGCGCACATGCCCTCCGCTGTCCCGAGAAAACCCCTTAATCCCAAAATTTTATTTTATTTTATTCTTTGGTAGATTTACAAAAAGAAATATTGCAATACAGTGGTGCCTCGCAAGACAAAAAGAATCCATTCTGTGATTCTCTTCGTCTAGCGGTTCTTTTCGTCTTGCGAAGCAAGCCCATTGCAGGATTAGCGGATTAGCGGATTAGCGCTATTAGCGGCTTTTAGAGGCTTTTAGCGGCTTATCTGCTGATCGGATCAGCTGATAAGCGGCTTAGCACTATTAGCGCTATTAGCGGCTTATCTGCTGATCAGATCAGCTGATAAGCGGTTTAGTGCTTTTAGCTGCTTTTAGCGGCTTATCTGCTGATCAGATCAGCTGATAAGTGGCTTAGCGGCTTAGAAAAAGGGGGGGGAGGAGAAAAAACCAGCAGGAACTCGCAAGACATTGTCGTCTTGCGAAGCAAGCCCATAGGAGATTCGTTTTGCGAAGCACCTCCAAAACGGAAAACTCTTTCGTCTAGCGAGTTTTCCGTCTTGCGAGGCATTCATCTTGCGGGGCACCACTGTAAATAAATTTTGGAAAGGGGCAGAATGAGATGCAGATGCACAAAGCATTTTATCACAAGATTTATTGCACTCTGCTCCCACTTTCTTCCTGCCCATGTCAGACCTGCCCTTTGCCTGCCCCTCAGAGCCAATGTGTCATATGAGGCTGGGCCTCACTAGTGGCAGCCCCTTCTCCTCATCTGCTCTCCAGCAGCTGCTATGAGCTGCCCAAGGGAGGAGGCCAGCAGCAACGGCCATGGAGAGGCAATGCGATGCTCCCTCACTGCCACAGCCGCCACTGTCAAGGCTGGGGACAATCGCCAGCTCATTCTTCTCCCTGAACTCAGTAGTGGCGGGTCTAGCAGGGGAAACACGGACATATCCGGGATCAAATCAGAAGCCAGGATGGCGTTCATAATTCCGAGACTGTCCTTAAAAAATTGGGACACTTAGAGGGTGTTTAAAGAAAAAAGGTAAAGGACCCCTGACAGTTAAGTCCAGTTGCAGACGACTCTGGGGTTGCAGTGCTCATCTCACTTTACAGGCTGAGGGAGCCGGCATTTGTCCGCAGACAGTTTTTCCAGGTCATGTGGCCAGCATGACTAAGCTGCTTCTGGCGAAACCAGAGCAGTGCACGGAAACACCGTTTACCTTCCCGCCAGAGCGGTACCTATTTATCTACTTGCACTTTTTGGCATGCTTTCGAATTGCTAGGTGGGCAGGAGCTGGGACCAAGCAACAGGAGCTCACCCCGTCATGGGGATTCAAACCACTGACCTTCTGACTGGCAAGCCCAAGAGGCTCAGTGGTTTAGACCATAGCACCACCCGCGTCCACAGAGGGTGTTTAGTAGGTGCCAAGAAAGCCAACAGAAACAGCACCTAATATTTAAGGGAAGGGAATTCCAAAAGGTAGGTGCCACTACACTAAAGGCCTGATTCCTATACTGGACAGAATGACCTCCTGGTAAGATGTTATCTGCAGGAGACAGGGATTGGGGAATCTTTGGGATTTTTTTGAAAAAAAAACCTATGGCGAGAAAATCTTACCAAACAGCTCAGTGAAGACAGTGTGTGTTTAGTGGCCTTGGAGCGCTGGCTGTTTTTTGGGGATGGGGTTGGTGGGGCTTAAAATGGGTCACTGGAGAGGATGAAATTGGCTTTCTGGAATCCTGAGCAGTAGCACTCCACACACCAATATTTCATTGTAGGTCCTTGTAATTACAGTGATGATTAATCAGGGCAAGTGGACATTCTGTTACTAGCTACAACTTCACTGAGCCTGAAGGTAGTCAGTCTCCGGTTCAAGCCACATTGCTTTTGACATCCTAGTTGGCTAGCATATAGTAAAACAATTGTACTGTTAAAAATAAATAAATTGGATGCCCAGTGTGGTGCAGGATTGGGTTCCAAAAAAGAACGATGCTCTCAGTTAGGGGGATTACTAATCAGCAAAAGCAGAGGAGTGTGTGGCGTTCCAGCGAATGAATGAAGGATAAACAGGCTTGTTTCGAAATAAAATGTTTTCCAACATTTTCCACGAAGAGTTAGCTGGACTTTGAAGAGTCCAGTAAAAATAAAGATTCTTGTTTTTAAAGCTAAAAATAGGCAGAATTGAAAATCTGGGCACCAAGTGTGGAAATGGCATGGAGTTTTCTTATAGATTCTCTGAATTTGCTAGAGGACACACTGGGGACCAATTAGATTTTTTTTAGCTATTCTGGGCTTTTGGTAATGCAGGAGGAGAGGTAGGGTAAGGTAATGGGAGGGAGGCATAAATACAATAATCGCTAAGGGGTGGAGAGGGCACTGGCCAATGAGGGGCACTCATATTCCAAGCCCAGATTCCCATTGGACCTTTTAGACTGTTGTGCTACTGCTGCTGCTGCTGCTACTGGTGGGTTGTCACTATTGCTGTATAAAAGCCAGGGAGCAGGATGAGCTAATTTGGTGAGCTAAGATATCCATTACTCAACAATATGCATCTAGGAGGGCCCACCAGGGGGCCAGGAAGAAACCATAACACTAGGACTAGTGGACATCCAGTGAACCCAAACGTTGGAAGGTTCAGGGCGGGCAAAAGGCATTGCTATGGAACTCACTTGCCCAGGAAATAGTGATGGCCACCAACCGGGATGCCTTTAAAAGAGGATCGGACAAATTCATGGAGGATAAGGCTATCAGTGACTCCTAGCCATGATGGCTCTGCTCTCCTCCATGGTCAGAGGCAGCAGTGCTTCTGAATACCAGTTGCTAGAAGCCACCAGGGCCTTGCAGAGCCAGGCAGAGGCCCGGGCCAGGTAAATAATGCCCCCCCCTTTTTTACCCTGGGGGTAACTGAAGTCTTATATATATATATTATAATATTTTATTAAGTTTTATCAACAGAAAAGTTCAGAAAAATACAAAAACAGAAAAATACAAAATTACAAAATACAAAAATACAAACATTAAACACAAAAAAGAAAAAGAAAAAACACACATAAAAGAAAACAAAACTCCCTCTTTTTTAATTTCTCATCTTTAGTTAACTTATTTTCCTGACTTCCTCACGCCTTCCTATTTTGTATCCCTTTTTTAAAAATTTGGTTCAGCAAATTCATCGAAGTCTTATAAAGAAGTAAGTATATAAATAATTTTCACAAGAGTTATGCTGACAAATAATTTTATTTCAAGGCTTGAACCGTATCTGCATATAAAGACAAAATAGAAAATATAGATATACAATAGTGCTTTTTAAAAATACATAGGGAAAAGGATTATTGTACCGTATTTTTCGCTCTATAAGATGCACCCGACCATAAGACGCACCTAGTTTTTAGAGAAGGAAAACAAGAAAAAAAAATATTCTGAATCTAAAGTTGTTGAAGAGGAAGGAGGAGGGAGGATCAGGCTAAGGAGCTGCCGGGAAGCTGGGTCTGCTGGCCGCTTAGCAGCGTTGTCCCTGCTGGGGGGACTGGAGGAGGCAGGCGAGACGAAACGACACTCTTCAGCGAAGCGAGAGGAGGAAAGGAAGGGAGCCCTTACGGAGCCCCTTCCTTCCCTCCTCCCGTTTCACTGAAGAGGCGCTGTGCTGCTCTGCTGAAGCCAGCAGAGCAAGAGGGAGAGCTGTGCAGCGCCTCTTGGTCTGCTGGTTTCCCAGCGAAGCAGGATGAGGGACGGAAGGGGCTCCGTAAGGGCTCCCTTCTGTCCCTCATCGTGCATCACTGTGAAGGCATCACAACAAGAGGTGCTGCGCAGCTCTCCCTCTTGCTCTGCTGGCTTCAGCAATAGCTGCGCAGCCTGCATTCGCTCCATAAGACGCACACACACTTCCCCTTACTTTTTAGGAGGAAAAAAGTGTGTCTTATAGAGTGAAAAATACGGTAAGTATTTACATTTAAAAATGCTTTCCTAGCTCTCTTTTCTGCAAATTCTTGAATTATGCAGGAAAAATCAAGCAACTTCGCCTTATCACAATTGTGAATGTGCTGACCGAGGCCCCCTTTGGAATCAGAGGCCAAGTCGCCCATATGCCCCCCCCCCCTGTCTGGACCTGGAAGCCATAGAAGGGGAGAGTGGTTTCCACAGGCATCTGGTTGGCCACTGAGAGAACAGGATGCTGGGCTAGATGGCCCATTGGCCTGATCCAGCAAACTTAATTATTCACAGAGCGACAATTGCCAGCACCCTTCACAAACTAGAGTTTCCAGGATTCTTTAGGGGAGAAATGTGCTTTCGGCATGCTTTAAATGCATGGTGCTTACACAGCCACTGCATCATAAAATCTGCCCAATACAGTCATCCCAATCTCATCGTCATTCCAGGCTTCATAAACCAGCTGCACATGGTTTATGAAGCTGGGGATAAGCCCAGCACTCCTATCTCATGCCTCCCCTCCTGCTTTTGCATGCCAGCTTTGGTGCAGAGATCCGGGTTTGTATTAAGCCAAGATTCCTGTTATGTCGAAACAGGGGAACTCTGGATTAATGTCAATTAAATAAAACAGGAAAATAAACCAGGCTGTTGCCTTTTCCTTTCCTTTCTTTTTCTATTCTATTAAAACATAGTGAGATTCGTGTGAGCAACCATTTGCAGAGCAGTAGTGCTGTATTATTAAACACATTTTTAAAAATAAGAGATGCCAGCGAAACTCAATCTCTAAAAGGACCCCCCTCCCCCGAGAGGGGGAATTGCCTTGAAAATATTCTAGTTTCTAATAAATGAACATTTTTCTGGCCCACTAAATAAAAGTGACTCTTTTTCTTCAACTCCTTCATGGCTGCTCATGGTTACTCAGGGCTCGTCCATACTTCTGCTTGTCCAAGTGGTTTTATCAAGGAGATAAAAAAACTATACAACTTTTAGAAGACATCTGAAGGTGTTTGATGTTTTATTATGTTTTTAAATGTGTTGGAAGCTACCCAGAGTGCCTGGGGCAACCCAGACAGATGGGTAGGGTATAAATAATGTTGTTGTTGTTGCTGTTGTTGTTGTTGAATTTCCTGTGGTCAACTTCCTCTGGACAAGCAAGTAAGTTGACTGGTGTGATCTCTGGTTTTCCTCTACTCCCTTCAGTCCTGCAACCCTGACTCCTGAACAGCCTCTCCCATGAGTCAGGAATCCTCTGGAACAGTGTGGAATGTGGGCATGGGTGGAGCTGCTGGGGAAGGAGACAATCACTCAAAATCAGGTAGAGGCACCTTGTGTGAGTTGAGTTTCACATACGTAAGCTATGTCTGTCCAACTTTGGGTCTCTCTCCCCTTTGCCAGCCGCCCACCAGCATGGCCGATTCGATACTGTTCGAGAGGATTCCTGTCCCTCCAGGGGGGCGTTTAGAGGATCAGTGAGTTGTAGAGAAGAAAATGAAATATTAAATTCCCTTTCCTTTAGCTTTCTTTTCTGTGTGATTCCCAGAATCCAAGGCTATATAACCAGCCATCTTTTTGTACATTACAGGCCCATTATGTGTTTAAGTTCTCTGAATTATGTGTATCAGTGACTATATCATCTGTTTCCAGCTTGTCTTGTTTTCATAAGCACCAATATAAGCTACTGCTAAAATTACAGAATTTAAGACACTTTAGCAAAAATAGTTGCCAAACACCTCCATTCTAGCCTATCAAAGGCTTTTTCAGCACCTTCCTGAAGCTTTAAGCAGCTGTGTTTTTTACATATCTGCTGTTAGCACATATATACCTTGTCAGAGGTAAGCCTCATTAGATTCAACAGGACATACTTCTGAGTAGACATGTATAGGATTAGATAAATATTAATAGGGTTGTAGTCTGAATTATGTATTTTACAATAGTTCATTTAGAGTTAAAACTAGTTTGATTAATATTTACATAATTACCAATATTGTTTGAGCTTATTAAAAAATAGTAGTTGCCTTGTAGAGTCATAACACAGTTGTGAAATTGGGTGATAGGATTGTGCTTTGTCCTTCCTAGACATATAACCTCTCAACTCACAGACTATAAAATTAATGTCCATAGTTGGATTTGTCAGTGGTATTGCAAAAATTCCAATACACTTTCTAAAAAGCTGAAATCCAGAGGTCAGTTGGCATTTTGTTTTTGTTTTTTTATAGCTCTGGTCATATCCATAATGGTACTCAGATTTCTATACCTTTTATGTCTCAATAGCTGGGTATGCTAGACAAATCTTAAATTGGATTATTTGCCCCTGGATCCTGCATGATTACATGCATTTATAATGATGCCCCAATCTTGCAGCTGTTTCCTTACTTGACAAAACTATTAAATTATTACTTTGTTTCATTCCCCCAAATGTATTTGACCTGCTCTAAGCAGAGTCTGCAGGGAGAATTGGGAAAATGGGGTGGGAGTTCAGGCACAGGACCATGGACAGCTCCAGGTGGCACTGAGCAAAAAATCAGGCTGGATACAGTCACTGAAAAGCAAGCAAACCGGGAAGTTGCTCTACTGAAGGCTTGGAACCAAAGGTTTAAGTAGGCTGCAGGCTGGTAATAATTTCTACCTTATGTGCTTAAAGGGGCCATACTCATTTTTTTGAGCCATTGGCTTCAGCCATGCAGGAGGGTTTTCTGTCTGGACCACAGAGTCTCTACAATTAATCTTTCCAGAACGTGCACATTAGAATGCACATCCCAATGAAAGCAATACAGCGTGGATAAACAGAATCCACATTTGGATGTGTAGCCAACTGTTTCGTTTGGATGTGCACCCGATTTATACCTTCAGTTTTTTATTGTGTAAGTGATATATTTGTAGAAGCCTGTTTACTGATATGGCTTATCTTAGTGATTCAGAGTATAGTGGTACCTCGGGTTAAGTACTTAATTCGTTCCGGAGGTCTGTTCTTAACCCGAAACTGTTCTTAACCTGAAGCACCACTTTAGCTAATGGGGCCTCCTACTGCTACTGCGCCGCCAGAGCCCGATTTCTGTTCTCATCCTGAAGCAAAGTTCTTAACCTGAAGCACTATTTCTGGGTTAGCGGAGTCTGTAACCTGAAGCATATGTAACCCGAGATACCACTGTACATGGCAGGGATAAAAGCTGGCAACCCTAGTACAAATGAAGGAGAGCAATGGTTTTGTTCATGTGAGAGGGGGTGTGGCTTAGTGAGAGGGGGTGTGGCTTAGTGAGAGGGGGTGTGGCTTAGTGAGAGTTCCAAAGACCAGAAAGAGAGGCCTGTAGGACAGGGTTTCCCAAACTTGGGTCTCCAGCTGTTTTTGGACTACGACTTCCATAACCCCTTGCTAGCAGGACCAGTGGCCAAGAATGATGGGCATTGTAGTCTAAAAACAACTGGAGACCCTAGTTTGGGAAACCCTGTTGTAGGACCACATTTGGCTCCTGGGCCTAAAGTTCCCTGACCCCTGCTTTATTCTTTGTGGCTGAGAAAACTGGCATCAATGCAATTCCACATTCTTTTACGCCCTCCCCTCTCTGTGTTTTTCTCATTCTTCTGCTTCTTTGTGAGCATTGCCCTCTATGAGCCAACTCTTCATTTCTGTTGCTTACATGAAACAAGAAAAACAATCTGCATTAAATCAGGAGAGAAGTGCTTTCTGTTTTGTAACGTCCTGCTGATAATTACAGTAATTCCTGCTTCCTTTAAACAGCCTGAAGTGAAGCCACTGAAACGTGGTTTTAAGTGTTAAGGAGGATAGCCAATAGGATGAGGAATTCCATTCCAGAAAAGCATTCTTTGGTGTCTTCGGGGACTGCTAAGCCACAGAGAAGGGGAGATGGCCGAGTTCGGCATTTTCTCACATGAACAAAATGTCAGGCCGACCCTTTATCACACCTTAATTAAAAGGTGGGAGGATCACCAGAGCCAGTGAAAATTGCTTTTGGGCCCAGAATTTATCAATGCATTGCCAGCTGGCTATTAGGCTGCCACTTCAGGAAAAGGGACTTGTTTTCAATTGGATAGCAGTGCCAGGCCTGAACAGGCCCTTTTAATCTGCATTAAGCAAACTAAATTTTTAATCTTTACATTTTTATCCTGCCCTAATTTTAAGGATCTTATATCGTTCTCCTTGTATGGATAGTTATGTTACACAGCTTGACCACTAGGTGGCAGTGGACTTAGTTGTGTCTGAGCAGAGCCAAGTGTTTCCTGTTGCTATTCTTTGGTTGTGCGAGACAATAAGATTAGCATTTCGCTTCCTTGACTGGTGCATCTTTTCCAGATATCTTTTCCATCACTTGCTACCCGATCCTTTTCATCAGCGCTGTAATTTTATTTGTATGCCACCTTTCCACAAAAAAGAACCATGTTCAAAGTGGCTTACAACAAAGAAAAGGGGAATACGCCTGGAAATCAAGTATCGTGAGAACTGTTTCATAATAAAATAATGGAGTGACAACATATTAGCATATACAACATTGTACAAAAACACAACATTTCACTACTACAACAAGATTGCAATAACAATATTATACCTCCTGGGAGAATAAAAAAGGACTTGGGTAGTTTTACACTGGTTCTAAAAACACCTCCTCCATTATGTTGTTCACAGTTCCTCTCCTACAGCAGCTTCTTATAAGGCTTCTAAAGGTAATAAATAATAATAATAATTTATTATTTATATCTCGCCCATCTTGCTGGGTCCCCCCAGCCACTCTGGGCGGCTTCCAACAAAACACTAAAATACAATAACCTATTAAACATTAAAAGCTTCCCTAAACAGGGCTGCCTTTAGATGTCTTCTAAAAGTTTGGTAGTTATTTTTCTGTTTGACATCTGGGTGGGAGGGCGTTCCACAGGGCGGGCGCCACTACCAAGAAGGCCCTCTGCCTGGTTCCCTGTAACATCACTTCTCGCAGTGAGGGAACCACCAGAAGGCCCTGGGAGCTGGACCTCAGTGTCCGGGTTGAACGATGGGGGTGGAGATGCTCCTTCAAGTAAACTGGGCCAAGGCCGTTTAGGGCTTTAAAAGTCAGTACCAACACTTTGAATTGTGCTTGGAAATGTACTAAAGATCTCACCACCCTTTGTACATTTGAACACATGTCTTATAATCACCGAACTCAATTTGATACCTGTTTGGACATCTGGGTGGCATCTGGTGGGATGGTGTTCCACAGGGCGGGTGCCACCACCAAGAAGGCTCTCTGCCTGGTTCCCTGTAAGAAGTGGGGTAGCTGAAAACACCTCTTTTAACTAAGATGCTGTGGAATAAATCTGGGTTCAGTGGAGACTGATCTATAAGGGCATAGGGAGCTCTGCTGCACCATCAGCTTGCCCTCTTACTTCCTACCAATCCAGGGGATGGTACAACAATTTCCCAGTGTTGCCCTTGTAGAACTCATCAGAGAGGAGGAGGTAGACAAAACTAGTTAGTCGGCTCCACCGGTCCTTGGCTCTGGCTCCACCTACTGTTGGTCTTCCTGCTTGGTGGTCTTCTGCCCCACCAGTACCAGAAGTCAGCAGCCACCACTGCCTGGGGTCCTCAGCATTTAAATGATGTGTCCTATTACTAAGCCATTACACTTATCTCTATATATTGGTTCCAATCGGGGTGGAGAACCTGTGGCCCTCCAGATATTGTTGGACTACGGTGTCCATCCTAAAGCTTTTTGGGAGAAGAAAAGACTAAGGAGTAAACCCAATACAAACCCCTATACACCTCCTTCCAGCCACTCCTGCAGCCAAGCTGGTGCCAAATGTATTGCTCTGCTTTCCTTTGGACCACATCAGTGAGGCTGAGAGGGGAGGTCTTGTCTGAGCAGCCCAGGACCTCCATATACACTGCCCATGCTTGCACCCTGGAGATGTCACTTCGGTGCTGCTGAAGCAGCAAAAACAACATTTGTTGTTGTTGTTGTTGTTGTTGTTGTTGTTGTTGTTGTTGTTTAGTTGTGTCCGACTCTTTGTGACCCCATGGACCAGAGCACGCCAGGCACTTCTGTCCTCCACTGCCTCCCACAGTTTGATGAAACTCATGCTGGTACCCTCGAGAACACTGTCCAACCACCTCGTCCTCTGTCGTCCCCTTCTCCTTGTGCCCTCCATCTTTCCCAACATCAGGGTCTTTTCCAGGGAGTCTTCTCTTCTCATGAGGTGGCCAAAGTATTGGAGCCTCAGCTTCAGGATCTGTCCTTCCAGTGAGCACTCAGGGCTGATTTCCTTCAGAATGGAGAGGTTTGATCTTCTTGCAGTCCATGGGACTCTCAAGAGTCTCCTCCAGCACCATAATTCAAAAGCATAAATTCTTCGGCGATCAGCCTTCTTTCTGGTCCAACTCTCACTTCCATACATCACTACTGGGAAAACCATAGCTTTTACTATACGGACCTTTGTTGGCAAGGTGATGTCTCTGCTTTTTAAGATGCTGTCTAGTTTTGTCATTGCTTTTCTCCCAAGAAAAACAACAACAACAACATAGGAGTCAGTAGTTACCAGTCTCTGCAGCCACAGCAGGCGCTGTGATTCTCTAGCAGTTTGACTTCACTCCTGGAGGTGCACTCCATTGTCTCTCGAGACAGATGGATGCCAACAACAATGTCCATGAATTGTAATCACTGTCATGGTGGCTAGAGCTGATGAGACTTATGGTCCAACAATATCTGGTGAGTCACAGGTCCTCAAGGACATTCCTTGCCTCAGTTTTATCCTCACAGCTTTTTGTTTAGTCTTTTAGTCGTGTCCGACTCTTCATGACCCCATGGACCAGAGCGTGCCAGGCACTCCTGTCTTCCACTGTCTCCTGCAGTTTGGTCAAACTCATGTTAGTAGCTTTGAGAGGAGAGTGCAAAATATGGTCTGAAGCTCAACATCAAAAAAACTAAGATCATGGCCATTGGTCCCATCACCTCCTGGCAAATAGAAGGGGTAGAAATGGAGGCAGTGAGAGATTTTACTTTCTTCGGCTCCATGATCACTGCAGATGGTGACAGCAGTCATGAAATTAAAAGATGCCTGCTTCTTGGGAGAAAAGCAATGACAAACCTAGACAGCATCTTCAAAAGCAGAGACATCACCTTGCCAACAAAGGTCCGTATAGTTAAAGCCATGGTTTTCCCAGTAGTGATGTATGGAAGTGAGAGCTGGACCATAAAGAAGGCTGATCGCCGAATAATTGATGCTTTTGAATTATGGTGCTGGAGGAGAGTCTTGAGAATCCCATGGACTGCAAGAAGATCAAACCTATCCATTCTTAAGAAAATCAGCCCTGAGTGCTCACTGGAAGGACAGATCCTGAAGCTGAGGCTCCAATACTTTGGCCACCTCATGAGAAGAGAAGACTCCCTGGATAGTGCATATTCCCCCCCCCCAAATGAATCTAGTCTCTTAATTCATTATGTTGATCCATGGCTTTCTTCTATATCCATTTTACTTCTGTATCCTCTTGAAAAAGCTAATCAAAAGTCTTGTACCTGCACGGACTGGCATAATTTCCATAGCTATGTAAGATAGTTAAGCCTTGCTTGACAATTCACTATTTAAGGACAGCTAACATTTGGCTTAAGCAACCTTTTAAAGTAAGCTGTTAAGAGGGAGGAAAAGCAATGTTAATAGCAAATTATTATTTTTGGAGCCAATGAACACACACCCTGGCCACCAAAGCTCAAAATCTTTCCCGTCTGTTACTTTACTCACCAGCCAAAAAAAATTAAGCACTGCTAAGTTGTGTTAAGAAATTAAAGTTCATCAACCCATAGTTAGCTTGTTGAGCAATGCTGACATGTTCTTCAGTGGAGCCGAGCGCTTCCTGCTCCAATGGACTTCAAGGGGATTTGTGGGTATTTTCTCATTGAAAAGCAGTCCAATTATGGCATTATTGAGGAAATTAAATATGGATTAAGAAGCCTGACTCTGGGCTATCTGAGGCTTGAAAATACTTTCCTTCTTGGTTCTTAGAACCAGTGTTCCATCTCCCATGAAGTCATGGGAACTCTCTCTGGGTAATGCCATCTCAGCAAAGGTTCTGAAGTGACCTTTTTAAGGAAATGAAATCAAAGAGCCATGCTTTTTTTTAAAAAAAGTTTTTATTGTTAAAATAATTCAGCATTAATACACACATATTGCGAATATACAAGCATACAAACACACATTTCATACAATCCTTAAAAATGTTCAAACATACCTACATTCAGTCCCACAGAATATTCCTTTTCCCATCACCATCCACCACCCCTCACCCCACCTTTGTGTTAGACTTCCAATCTACTCAATTGCAATTTCTTTCCACTTCTATTACTTTCTTTCACACACCTTTAACCTAATTTCATGCTTCTTTTTCTATTACACATTGTTATCCATCTTATTTAGTATTTCAGTATTTAAAATGGTATTTGTTTATTCTAATAGGAGTTCTGATTTTTCAATATGGTTTTGCAAGTATCCTTTAAACACCTTCCAATCCCATGCTTCACTCTTAACCAGGACAACCGGACAACCACCCAGGGCGCAGACCTCAGAGGGGCACAGTTTCCGACCACGGTTTTATACAGATTGGTTTTCGCCGTTTCTTACAAATTTCTGACGTTTTACTTTTATCTTATATTTTGAATGCAGTTTCTTAAAGCTTGGATTTACATACACTCGAGAATGTTGCAAAAGAGACTAGCTGGCTTGGCAGCTATATCAGTTGAACAAGCCCAAGCACCAGCACTTGACCCCTGAAGGAACTGGTGACAAAATTTGCAAAGTGAGATTCTGGATGTGCCTGAAATGGAAACTTAAATTCTAACATTACAAATCACAAGATCATTCAAAATCGATTTGTGTGCTAGAACATTTTATTTTGTATTGCAGAAAGGTAATCAAATATTGTTGTGTTGCAAGAGTAAAGCAAGAAGCCAATGACGATGATGATAATAATGATAAAGGCTGAATTTGCTCAATGTTGGTTAATCCCAGATGCTCCAAGTGTAAGGCTCCAGGGCAAGCTTCCCCAACCTAGGGTCCTCGGATGATGTTGGACTACAACTCCCACTATTCTTAACCACAGACCATGATGGCTGAGGATGATGGGAGGTGTAGTCCAATAAGGTTAGAGGTGGGGAGCATCAGGTTAAGGAAAGCTGGCAAATTGAGCTAAGGACCATACATTTAAAGAACATTTCTGTCCAACCCAAAGAATCCTGGGAGCTGTAGTGCTGGGAATCGGGATGGGGTGAACTACAGTTCCCATGATTCATTTGGGGAGAGGGAAGGATGTGCTTTAAATGTATGGTTCATACACAGCCTCTGGAAGCAGGCCCTAAGTGCCTTACCTTTTGCACATCAGACTGCTGTCCACCAGAGGGAGATTGGTCTGAGCTCTGGTGAGCTGCAACCTGGTCCCTACAATGGTGTGGATACTGGAGCTCATCAACCCAGCCAGACTAGGTGACTCAAGGGACTAACAGAGGCCTGGCTTACTCCATATAGCTCTTGCCCCAGGCTTGGTTCCCGAATCTGAGCAACTTTATTTATGAATTAAAAATGTCAAGAATAAAATACATATACAGTGGTACCTCAGTTTTCGAATGGAATCCATTCCGGGAAGACTGTTTGAATTCCAAAACGTTTGAAAACCGAAAACTCAGCATGGAAACCTCAATACGGAAAACTCAACGTGGCATGTTCTACTTCCAAGGCAAGTTCGAAAATGGAAGCATTTACTTCCGGGTTTACAGCGTCTGAAGACAGAAATTTTTGTCAATGGAGACGTTCGAAAACCGAGGTACCACTGTATTTAAAAAGTCAAGTGTAACACAGATACAAACTGGGATAAAGTGTGTGTGTGTGTGTGTGTGTGTGTGCGTGTGTGTGTGTGTGTGTGTGTGTGTGCGCATACACACAGGCACCCTCCTCTTCAAAGGCTTCTTGCAAATGGAAAGTCTTCAATAGTAATCCTTGTCCTGCACAGCTCAGTGACTGGTTGGGTATATAAGGGATGAGATGACCTCACTGACTTACTCCTACTCTGCCGGGCCTTCTCCTCCTCCTCCTCCTCCTCCTCCTCCTCCTAATCCATCCTTGTCCATCTGTTTTCTCCAGAGCCTGTCCCACTGACCTACTAAAACGGACCCTACTGGGTCATGACATGATCCAAAAGAAGTGGAAGTAGAAGTCTGTTCCTCACCATTGTTTACCTGGAAGCACGGCTCCTCCTTTTCAACCTTCCTGATTGGAAGAAGGCATGTCGGGAACCACAGATAAAGCCAGCTGTCAGGACGAAGGAACAGGTCAGGATGAAAGGCTTTGTCACGGTCCGGTTCATGGGCGATTGAAGTCCCGGTTGGGGACGTCGGGACCGGGGGGGCAAGATGGCAGGGTGGGAGCAGGAACGGGAGTCCAGAAGCCAGGAAGCCAAGAGTCCGAGGGTCAGCGAGACGGGAGTCAGGAAGCCAAGGGTCCGAGGGTCAGGAAGCAAGCAGTCAAGGAACCAAACGCAGCAAGGCAGGGAATGTGTTGCTGTGTCAAAGAGCCGAAGGGAAATGCTGACCTTATATCCCTTCCCAGCTCTTGCCACCAGGTGCTATGAGTTGCCAATTGGCCACACCTGTGTGGCCGTGCCTTGCCTCTTCAGAACAAACTTGGAAGGCCCCAGTCCTGCAAGGTCCTACTGGTCACAGGGCCTGGCTCCTGCACGCACTCCTGACAAGCTTCGTGTCTTGATGGCTGTGCTCTGTCTCCACCATTGGAGGCAGTAATGCTTCTGGAATACGAGTTGCTAGAAACCACAGGAGGGGAGAGCGCCCTTGCACTCAGGTCCCATTTGGGGGTTCCCCACAGGCATCTAGTTGGCCACTGTGAGAACAAGATGCTGGATTAGATGGGCCATTGACTTAATCCAGCAGGGCTCTTCTTAAAGGTTAAACCAAGAGGCAGGGTAATGGAGGAAACCAGATGTCAGGACCAAAGGATAAACCAGGGGATGGGAACAAAGGCTGCATACACAAACATATATTGAAAGAACATCGAAAGCATATGACTTCCCACAAATAAATATGGGAACTATAGTTTGTAAAGGGTGCCAGGAATGACCCCCTGGGGTAAACTACAGTTCCCAGGATTATTTGGGGAAGTCATGCGTTTTAAATGCAGGGTGTGTATGCAGCCAAAGGATGCAGAAAAGCCCCAGAGCACAAGAAGACCACACCGCTAAATTTAGGCTTAATTGGAATGGGAATCCATCTCATAGTCTTTCCTGTCTGGAAGGAACAAACAGCTGGCTTGGATGAGTGAGGTCCCTCCAGTACATGAGGATACTAAGTTGCTTTCTAGGCAGCGGCGTAGCGTGGGTTATCGGCACCTGGGGCAAGGCAAGTAATTTGCGCCCCCTAACCCGGGGCAAGGCAAGTAATTTGCGCCCCCTAACTCCTAACCATGGTCATTAATACTGACGGCTCTACTCTGGGGCAAAGGTCGTGGTGACTACTGCCCTCCGTGGTGTTGTTTTTGCAATTAAAGGACCCCTGCCTCAAATAAAGCATCTTGGGGATTGGGGACTGGGATTTGCCAAGGGAGCTGGAAATTGCAGTTCAGTGGCGGGTCAGGGGGAGAGGGTCCCTTCCGCGTCTGGGTGCCGCGGGCCCCTTTGCGCCAAGACGCGCGTCTTTGGGCGTTGCGACGCAGCCTTCTCGGTCTCCCTCCCCGGCCCAGCTAGTCCCGATGCGGCTTCTTTCTGGCGCGGGGAGGGGGCTTTTTTCTGGCGCGGGGAGGGGGCAGCTCTGGGGCCAGTGCAGCGGCCGGCCTCCGGCGCGGGTGGGGGGGCCCGTCGGGGCGGGTGGGCGGTCTTGGCGCGCAGGCACTAGAGCGTCGCCGATGGCGCGTTTGGCGGGCTGCGCGCGTCCAGACAGCGACCCGAGCCTGGGCGGCGTGGCGCTTGGTGCCGGAGCCTCCGCCCGCAGCGCCCCGTCGGGAGACCCGGCCGGAAGGAGCCTCGAGCCGGCTGTCGGACGCGGTTGAAGCAGCCAGGGCGGCATGGCAGGTGGCGTGCACCCCCTGCACCCCCCACGCTACGCCACTGCTCTCCGCCCCACCGCCAGGCTTCGGAGCAGCCTTCCGAAGGCTGGCGCGGGGAGAAGGTCTCTCCGCCCCACCGCCAGGCTTCGGAGGAGGTCCGAGGACAGTGGGGTTCCTGCTTCCTTGAGGAGGGCCGGCCAAACGCGCCCCCCAAAATGTTGCGCCCGGTGCGGCCGGCACCCCTGGCACCCCCCACGCTACGCCACTGTTTCTAGGCAGATGCTCTACCATGCTTGCTCCACCAGTTGCCCAGCACATGGGGCAGCTGCATACAACCCCAAACGCTCCCATTTTGAGTCCTGGCAGCTCATGATGTGCCTGGAGCAGAGAGCATTAGTTCCCCACTTTTGTGCTCTCCAGTTGTTTTCCCATCAGGCCCTAACCAGCACACCCAATGGTCAGGGATTTGCTGCCATCCGACAGATCGGGAGGGTACCAGGCTGGTGTGTCTTTGACGCCCTTTCTATTTGCTCAGCTTCGGAAGAACAAGTTTCTGAAACGTAAGATCTGTAGCCCATTCATAACTTTGACACTTGTATTTGCCTGCAGGGCTTACCTGTGTGATGTAAGAGAACTGCACATGCAAGGTTCCGATCACCGTCATTCACACTTGTGCTGGAAAACTTTACAAAGGAGAACATGAAGAGATTTGCTTATTGCACCTAGTCATCTCCAGCTATTAATAATTAAATGTGTGCTGCTGCCCACATAGTCCCATACTAGGCAATGTTTCATAGTTGCACGAGAATGGGACAGAATATTGGGCACTTAAAAAGATATAGATAGATGATAGCTAGGTAGCTAGACAGCTAGATATAGATAGATAGATGATTAGATAGATAGATGATAGATAGATAGATAGATAGATAGATAGATAGATAGATAGATACAGTTACCTGGCCAATCTAGGTTTGCTGCAGGTTTTTGTCAAGCCTTCTATAATATTAACAAAATTTATGGTCCCGATACTGCAAATATTTAATGTTATCTTTCAAAAAAGACAACTGCAAAATTGTTCTTTGCAACAGAATTACGGATTGCTGTGCAGAATTCTAGTCTCCATAAACTTAGCAACTTTGCAAAGTCAACTTTTTACAAAGTTCAACTACCACCGAGCATATATTTCAGTCAAAGGCTGCCAGTGAAGATAGGGTTGGGTGCATGAAGAGAAAGAGGAAGCAAGGAAGGAGACAGGATACTGTATAAATCCAGCATACTGTATAAATCCAGCCAGTTTTCTGGACATGTAGAGCAGTTGTTGTTTTCCCCAATTGTTCTGTCACAAGCTTTAATGTGCAGAACTTCCGCTGCTTTCCTTACTTTTGGGACTAATTTTGATTGCGGTTTGGAATTGCATGCATGTGTCTGAGTACAGCTTGTTCTCGCAGGTCCATGTGCTGCTACTCTGGTTGACAACAGCCTTGTGCTTCCTGACGGTCCTTCACTGCATATGTTAAGGGATGCTATCAAATAGCTTTAAACTTCTGGGTATTTCTCTCACCCGTTTCTTTATTTATGGTGTCATTTCTAGAATTGTTTTTTCATCAGGGCCCAGTGAGGTCGGAGGGTAACAGTATGGTCCAAACAGGCCAGTGATCAATCACAGAGGGTGAATCTCACACAGACAAAGCTGAAGAGGCAAGCCTAAGACAGTTCTTAGACAAAGCCAGCAAGACCTCTATTGGCTCTCCTGATTCCTTCTTGCCTGACACATTACAGCAGGAATGAGGAATCCTTTGCAGCCTGAAGGTCGTCCAGTGGTACCTTGGTTCTCAAACACCTTGGTTCCCAAATACCAAAAATCCGGAAGTAAGTGTTCCGGTTTTCAAACGTTTTTTGGAAGCCAAATGTCCAATGCGGCTGTTGGCTATTGTTTCCGGGGCGCCTGCACCAATTCAAAGTGTTGATGCTGACCTTTAAAGCCCTAAACGGCCTCAGTCCTGTATATCTGAAGGAGTGTCTCCACCCATATTGTTCAGCCCGGACCCTGAGATCCAGCGCCGAGGGCCTTCTGGCGGTTCCCTTGTTGTGAGAAGTGAGGTTGCAGGGAACCAGACAGAGGGCCTTCTCGGTAGTGGCACCTGTCCTGTGGAACGCCCTCCCTTCAGATGTGAAGGAAATAAGCAGCTATCTTATCTTTAAAAGACATCTGAAGGCAGCCCTGTTTTTGGAAGTTTTTAATATTTAATGCTGTATTGTTTTTAACACTTGATTGGAAGCCGCCCAGAGTGGCTGGGAAACTCAGCCAGATGGGCGGGTAGAAATAATAAATTATTATAATATTATTATAAGCAGAAGCCGCGCCTTGGTTTTCAAACATTTTGGAAGTCGAATGGACTTCTGGAACGGATTAAGTTCGAGAACCAAGGTACCACTGTATTTGGTGCTTTTGGTTTTGCTACCTATTTTGCGTTTTTATTTTTGAGGCTTTTTCAGTTAATTTGTTTTTGTGATTGTGTGGAACCCAGTTCAGCTGATTGATTGATTGTGTGACTGTGGAAATGGATAAAAGTCCCCCCTCCAAACAATGACTATCATCAGAGCAAGTAAGTCTTTCCCCCAGGCAAACAAGAAGCATCGCCAGTTCAATGACACTTTCTCAGCCTTCCAAAAGCAGTTGAGGAGAGTGTAGATCAGAGAGGAAGAGGCTTGGCATGGGAAGAATTCTGAGGGCAAGGCAGAGATGCTTAGAGGGCAGGATTTGGCCCCAGCCCTGCATTGCAGTTTTCTTTTCCACCAGTACAGTCATACCTCGGTTACAGATGCTTCAGGTTGCGATTTTTTGGGTTGCAGACCGCCAAAACCTGGAAGTACCGGAACGAGTTACTTACAGGTTTCGGCAGTCTCACATTCGCAGAAGTGCTAAATCGCAACCCGCATGTGCGCAGATGCGCAGATGCGCAGATGCGGGTTGCAAACACTGCAGTTGTGAATGTGCATCCTGCACGGATCACGTTCACAACCCGAGCGTCCACTGTATTGGCTGCCCATTCTGTGTGTGACTTCAGAAGCAAAAACAAATTTAATAATCAATAGCTCAGATTAAGAAGCAGCAGATAGCTACGAAATCCACAGCCAAAACAGAGATCAAGTGATTAAAACAAACCCTTCTGAATCTTTTAGGAGAAAATGATCAATTAGAATATGCAAAAGAATATTATTAATTTCAAAAAGAACTCCAAAAGCTAAACAATTATAGCTTACAGGACAACATAGTACAAAGTCCTGGGGAAATGAAAAGGAATTTTGCTTGGTAGTGAAAACATTTAAAAAATCTTTTCATTGACACTTTTAAGAACTTTTGATATGGATGATAGCTGCAGCTAGGATTTCAGTAACCCAGAAGATCTGAAAAACCAACATTTGTCTTTGTGGTATAAGAATTTACACACTTTAGTTATTGCGGGGTGGAGTGAGGCATAAATTGTGTGTCTTCAGAGGGATGGAGGATACATAACAATTTTGTATCACCTTGTGGGATTTTATTTGTTATGTTTCGGACTTAGATGTCCAACATTCACCATCCACGTCAGCTTGGGAAATATAAAAGTCTTGGCTTATATAGGTGTGTTGCCATTTCCTATTATTTATTTATTTATTTATTTATATATTGTTTGCTTGCTTGCTTGGTTTCTATACGGTACGATGCAATAGCCTACTACTGCATTTTTGGGTTGTTAGGTAACGGCCGTTATGTTACAACAACAACAATTTCCGTTAAAAGCCCGGTGGTTAAAATTATGTTTGTTCCAGCGTGCATTTCCTATGGAAGGAGCACTGCAGATTTTCCTACATTGTATTGTATTGTACAGTGGTACCTTGGTTCTCAAACTTAATCTGTTCCGGAAGTCCATTCCAAAACCAAAGCGTTCCCAAACCAAGGCACGCTTTCCCATAGAAAGTAATGCAAAATGGATGAATCCGTTCCAGCCTTTTAAAAACAACCCCTAAAACAGCAATTTAACATGAATTTTACTATCTAATGAGACCATTGATCCATAAAATGAAAGCAATAAACAGTGTACTACAGCAGGGGTCAGAAAGGTTTACCTTGCCTGGGCCGGTTCACTCCAGCGGAGATCCCTTTGTGGGCCAGATCACACGCGTGTGTGAGTGCGCACACCCATGATTTCTGGCGTCTGCAGAGACGCAATTTCCAGTGCTGCGGAAGTGAGTCCCCATGCTGTGCTGGTTTAATGCAGCATGCGGGGACTTGTTGAGTGGTGGCTTCGTTCAGGGCCGGTTCGGGGGCCGGTTAAACGTCCTCCATGGGCCGCTTGTGGCCCATGGGCCTTAGGTTGCCGACCCCTGTACTATAGTCACACAATTAATCAATCAGTAGCTGGACTGGGTTCCACACAGTCACAAAAACGAAAACAAAAAGAGCCGCAAAAACAAAAACGCAAAATAAATAGCAAAAGCAGACAGACCTCAGCGTAACACTCAAAACGGAAGTGTGGCACTCAAATCAGAAGCGTAACACAAAACAGAGCACATTCAGCTTCTGAAAAAAGTTCGCAAACCAGAACACTTACTTCCAGGTTTGCTGTGTTTGGGTTCCAAGTTGTTTGAGAACCAAGGCGTTTGAGAACCAAGCTACCACTGTATTGTATTGGGGGGAGGGGAGTGCCTTCTGGCTTGCACATGGCCTCCATCATGGACAGCTGCAGCCTGTCTTCTGGGAGTCACAGCACAATATCCCTTCTGATATTACAGGGAATGCTGGGATACACTATATGCCGGCACTAGGAGTTAGAACCACAGAACTGTAGAGTTGGAAGGGACCCCAAGGGTCATTTAGTCCAACCCCCTGCAATGCAGGATTCTCACCTAGATCATGCATGACAGATGGCCATCTAGGTAAAGGTAAAGGACCCCTAACCATTAGGTCCAGTCGTGACCTACTCTGGGGTTGTGGTGCTCATCTCGCTTTATCGGCCGAGGGAGCCGGCGTACAGCTTCCGGGTCATGCGGCCAGAGCAGCGCACGGAAACACCATTTACCTTCCCGCTGGAGCGGTACCTATTTATCTACTTGCACTTTGAGGTGCTTTCGAACTGCTAGGTTGGCAGGAGCAGGGACCGAGCAACAGGAGCTCACCCCATCGCGGGGATTTGAACTGCCGACCTTCTGATCGGCAAGTCCTAGGCTCTGTGGTTTAACCCACAGCGCCATCTAACCTTTGCTTAAAAACCTCCAGGGGAGGAGAATCCAACACTGCTCATGGGAGCCTGTTTCACTGCTGAACAGCTCTTACCGTCAGAAAGATCTTCCTGATGTTTAGTTAGAATCTTCTTTCTTCTAACATTCCAGGCGGCTGGCAAGGAATCGTGGAACAGGTCCCTTGGGTGAGCCTTGCTTCATCTAACTCAGTACTGCTGACACTGGCTGGCAGCAGCTCTCCAGGCATTCAGAGACCAGTCCCTCCTCACCCTACCTGGAGATACTGGGGGTTGACCCTGGGACCTTCTACATGCCAAGCAGATGCTCTGCCCCTCCCAGGGTAAAGTGACCCAGTGCTGTGTAGCTGTTGGTTAGAACATCGGGCTGGGACTCATGGAATTTGTCTTCAAATCCCCATTCAGCCACAAAGCTCACTCAGTGACCAACCTCCATCTCTCTCCGCCCAACCTACCTCACAGGGCTGCTGTGAAAGTAGAATCAGGGTGGGGTAAACCATATTATTCCAACCTGGGGGACTAAAATAATATTTTTGGTCTTTTTCTATACTCACAAAAATGCCTAAATTGCCTGAGATTTTGTGTGCATGGGGGACACCCTAATTTTACACATGTTTAAGGCCAAAAATACAGTGGAACCTCAGGTTACATACGCTTCAGGTTACATACGCTTCAGGTTACAGACTCCGCTAACCCAGAAATATTACCTCAGGTTAAGAACTTTGCTTCAGGATGAGAACAGAAATCGTGCAACAGCAGCAGGAGGCCCCATTAGCTAAAGTGGTGCTTCAGATTAAGAACAGTTTCAGGTTAAGAACGGATCTCTGGAACGAATTAAGTACTTAACCCGAGGTACCATTGTAAGTCTCTTTGTATTTAAATATGAAAACAATACAAGCATCATGTATAAATATATATCGCGGAAATTTGCAATCCTTTTATTGTATATAATTTTTGTTAAATTTTCTGTTTTACAATTTAAAATACTCATTTTTTACATCCTTAATATATCATTGACTTCCCTTCTTCTCTTTCCATAGTTCATTTTACATATCACAAATCCCTGCATATTTTACAAAAATATTTTACCATTCAGTATTCCATTATTGCATCCATGAAAGCTTATTTACACTGTTGAATTTATCTTAATGCTGCCAGCGTTTGCAGCTGGACACAATTATTTCCCATATATTCAATAAACATGTTCCAATCTTCTCTAAACGTATCTTCTTCTTGTTCTCGTATATGTTAAGTCTGCTAGCTGTGCATAATCTGTCAGAAATTTGCAATCCTTTAGATCACCATTAATTTTACACTGAGGGGTTGTGGGTTTTTTTAAGAGAAAGAAAATGAAATAAAGTATATATATTAGCTATTTCTCAATGCACTCTTATCAGCTGAAGGTTCTTGCAATACGCATAGGTTTTGTCAGAGCAGGAGTCCTGCGGTCTAATCTGATGGAAACAAACGTCCATAAATACCTGGTGGGAAGGCGAGCCATGATTCACTTCAAGAAGAGGCTAAGATGATGGGAGCAGATAGCCTTAACTGACGCAAAGGGGAAGAGCGACCACTTGTAGGGATTTCCCCAGCCTTTGTGGCAAATTCCTTTTTTCTGATGGGAAGCATTTAGTTAAAAAAAACAAAACCACCACCACCCACTTCTGACAAGTCACCTAAAAGGAAAGGTGAAGAGCTTTAGTTCTGTGATAGAACCATAAAATTGTAGAGTTGGAAGGGACCCTGAGAATCATCTGGTACTGTACAAGCCCATGCAATGCAGGAATACACAGCTGTCCCATACAGGGATCAAACCTGCAACCTTAGTATTATCAGCACCATGCTCTAACCAACTGAGCTAACACTTGGCGGTGCTTTGCATGCAGAATACTCCAGATCATGGGTAGGCAAACTAAGGCCCGGGGGCCGGATCTGGCCCAATCGCCTTCTAAACATAGCTGTCAACTTTCAGATTTGAAAATAAGGGATCAGCAGCCTTGGAAAAAAGGGACCAGGAGCCTCACCTGTCCCGGGGACAGTCTATGGGATATCTAACTATCCGGGATAGCAGCGGAAAGCAGCAGAAAACGGCGCTGGAATAAGGGAATTTCCCACAAAAAAAGGGAAGGTTGAAAGCTATGCTTCTAAATCTGGCCCGTGGATGGTCTGGGAATTCGCCTGTTTTTACATGAGTAGAATGTGTGCTTTTATTTAAAATGCATCTTTGGGTTATCTGTGGGGCATAGGAATTTGTTCATCCCCCCCCCAAAAAAAATATATACAGTGGTACCTTGGGTTACATACACTTCAGGTTACATACGCTTCAGGTTACAGACTCCACTAACCCAGAAATGTTACCTTGGGTTAAGAACTTTGCTTCAGGATGAGAACAGAAATCACGCGGTGGTGGCAGCAGGAGGCCCCATTAGCTAAAGTGGTGCTTCAGGTTAAGAACAGTTTCAGGTTAAGAACAGACCTCCGGAACGAAATAAATTCTTAACCCAAGGTACCACTGTAGTCCGGCCCCCCACAAGGTCTGAGGGACAGTGGACTGGCCCCCTGCTGAAAAGGATTGCTGACTCCTGCTGCAGATCTTCTTCTTCTTCTTCTTCTTCTTCTTCTTCTTCTTCTTCTTCTTCTTCTTCTTCTTCTTCTTCTTCTTCCTCCTCCTCCTCTTCCTCTTCTTCTCCTTCTTCTTCTTCTTCTCCTTCTTCCTATCCAGCTGGGTTGCCCCAGCCAATCTGGGCAGCTCCCAACAAAATAGGAAAACACAATGAAACATTAAACAATCCCTGGCACTTCCAGGTAGAGCTAAGAACATTCCTGGGCTGAAACGCCAGAGAGCTGCTGCCAGTCAGTGCTGACAATACTGAGATATGACTTACATTCCTAACAAGAATCATCAAGTCAGTAACTGCACATGACAGTTTTTTTGCACTTGATTCTAACTTTGATTCAAGGCATGGCAGAAGAAGTGCCAATTGCATGAACTGTAAAATTAACCCCAAACCCAATGGATAGGTCTTATTGCTGAACGATATAAAAGCTGTACACAGATGTTGTAGGTGGGTCTTCTTTTTTGGGGCTGGGGGCATTTTCTTTCTTGCTCCCTGTGATCTGCCTTGCTTTGTGTGCTCTGCTGTATCCGAGGTCCAGCCTATTGCCCTAATAGTGGTAACTGTGCATTTTTGTTGATCTGATATCTAGGGAGTCTTTGTTTCACAACTAAATGGACTGCGGGGAGTTAAGAGTTATCTTATTTACTTTGATTAGATTGCTTTGTCAAAGCTACTTATCAGATCACATGCAATATATTCAGTTACTTTAACTTGCTTTAAATCTTATAATGTTTTATTTTAGTTCTTATAAATTCATGTTTCTATCTAAGTTTGATATCGTTCTATTTCATATCATTTTCATGCAGTTTCATTCTGTTGAGCTTTGTATAAACCAATGACTTGTTTCAGTTACACTCAGAAGTCTGTGGTATTTTTGTGTGTGTGATCTTTACTCCCTATTCCACTTGGTTAAAAGGTAAAGGGACCCCTGACCATCAGGTCCAGTTGTGACCAACTCTGGGGTTGCGGCGCTCATCTCGCTTTATTGGCCGAGGGAGCCGGCTTACAGCTTCCGGGTCATGTGGCCAGCATGACTAAGCCACTTCTGGCGAACCAGAGCAGCGCACGGAAACGCCGTTTACCTTCCCGCTGGAGCGGTACCTATTTATCTACTTGCACTTTTGACGTGCTTTTGAACTGCTAGGTTGGCAAGAGCAGGGACCGAGCAACGGGAGCTCACCCCATTGTGGGGATTCGAACCGCCGACCTTCTGATCGGCAAGTACTAGGCTCTGTGGTTTAACCCACTTGGTTGCTACTGAGCAACCAAAATTTCTTCAAAATCGAACCCATACTGGAATCCGATGAATGTTGGTGGCCTGACCAATTTTTGGCTCGGTACTATGCACAAATGTTGATTGGCCTACCAGATTTACAGTACTGGGCAGCCATGTAACCTACTATCACTGTTGGGAATGCATGTCCCTTACAACTAAATGAGGTAAGTGAACCTATTCACTTGCAGTGATGGCAAAAAAGGGGGGTACACTGTGTGTTTGTGAAATAAATTAGTAAACAAAATGAGCAACTGTTTGGTTTCGAGTAATCCCTCCTTGTTCAAATAAAATTATCAATGAGCCATGCAAATAATGAAGAAACAGCTACAGATAAGAGTTTTCTGCTCAGCTGTAAGAGGTTGACCCTCTGGGTTATTGCAGGTCACAATGTTTAGCGCAAGGCAGACTTGCTTGTGGGGATGTGGAAAGTTACAACAAGGAAGGCAGGTGTTTGTAAGCACTTCTGTCCGAAAAGCATTGGAGCAAGGGTGGGGGGTAACCTGTGTCCCCCTCCAGTTATTGCAGGATTCCAACTCCCATCAACCCTGGGCATTGACCATGGTGGCTAGAGATTATGGGAGTTGGAGTCCAGCCACATCTGGAGGGCTACAGTCCCCCATCCCTTTTCCTACAATTGTGCATGTATTTGAGGGTGACTCTCATTGACCTCTGTCTTTGTCCATGGAGTTTTCTTGGCAGAGATACTGGAGTAGCTTGCTGGTTGCTGCTCTATGGTTTTCCCAGTAGTGATGTATGGAAGTGAGAGCTGGACCATAAAGAAGGCTGATCACCAAAGAATTGATGCTTTTATTATCAAACCTATCCATTCTTAAGGAAATCAGCCCTGAGTGCTCACTGGAAGGACAGATCCTGAAGCTGAGACTAAAATACTTTGGCCTCCTCATGAGAAGAGACGACTCCCTGGAAAAGACCCTGATGTTGGGAAAGATGGAGGGCACAAGGAGAAGGGGATGACAGAGGACGAGATGGTTGGACAGTGTTCTCGAAGCTACCAGCATGAGTTTGACCAAACTGCGGGAGGCAGTGGAAGACAGGAGGGCATGGCGTGCTCTGGTCCATGGGGTCATGAAGAGTCGGACACGACTAAATGACTAAACAACAACTCATTGACCTCAGTGGAGGTCATGTACAGAGTTGTGGGATACAATTAATTTAATCAAAGAATTGTAGAGATGGAAGGGACCCTGAGGATCATCTAGTCGACTTTTTTTGAGCACATCCCATTCATTACTTCAAACAGGGGAAACTTTGGTCCTTCAGATGCATATGAACTAGATCCAGCAGGGCTTTTCTGATGAACATAGACATTTCCGTTGGTTCAGAATATTAGCTGTGATACTTGTGTGCTACCTCAAGAGCTGGTATGCCTCTGAATATCAGTTGCCGGGGAGAGGGCTATTGCACGGATACAGCTTTCCATAGGCATCTGATTGGCTGCAGTAGGAACCAGATGCTGGACTAGATGAGCTATTGTTCCGATCCAGCAGAGCTGTCTTTATGTTGTTATTAGAGGGTGCTTCTGCGTTTTTGATATACAGACACTGTAGCCCATTGGTTTGGAAAAGGACCGCTCCCTTTGCTTTGGAGTCCAACAAGGCTTGAGATTGGAACGGTTCAAGGCTGACGACCCCTCAAGAGATGCATCCCATGCAATGTGTGTCTTTTGTGGGTGACCTGAAAAGCTGTGTGTAGCAACTCCCTGATGCATAGAATCTAGATCATCCAACCCCCTGCAATGCAGGAATATGCAGCTGTCCCATACAGGGATCAAACCTGCAACCTTGGCATTATCAGCATCATGCTGAGCTGTCTAGGCAGACTTAGTCTGTCATATTCTTCACTAGTAGATAGGTAGCAGTGTTGGTCTGCCATAGTCAAAATAAAAAAATTCCTTCCAGTAGCACCTTAAAGACCAACTAAGTTAGTTCTTGGTATGAGCTTTCGTGTGCATGCACACTTCTTCAGATATCTGAAGAAGTGTGCATGCACACGAAAGCTCATACCAAGAACTAACTTAGTTGGTCTTTAAGGTGCTACTGGAAGGAATTTTTTTATATTCTTCACTGTTATGCATACTTACTTGGGAATAATCCACCCTGGATGGAGCAGGCTACATCCAAAGTTCTCCCCCTCCCCTTGCTCTGCTTGCAAATCTGCTGGGTGGAGGCGACAGGGGAAGATTTATTGGGGGGGGGAGGAGTGCCCAGATCAGATTTTAGGGGTGCATGGGGAGGAGAGGACATTATGTTGTCCACCAATGGGACAATGTCCCTCAGATACAATTACCGCTCAGTCTCAAGCTGCTGTGTTGAGGGGTCCTGAAGTGTGTAGTAGGGGGGTTATAGCCTTGTAGATGTGTGGACATTTGCCCGTGTTTGAATGGGAAGATGGGAGGAGGTTTAATGAAACCCACAAGCCCAAGCCCCTGATCTTCTCTCATCTCCCATAGCTTTCTAAAAACAGTATATAAGGGAGTCCTCACAAGTGTTTAGGGGTCCAGACCCCCTCTGTAATTTAAGCATTGGTGTTGATCACACACACATGATCTGGAATCAGGTTCCTGAGAAATCAGTAAGGGTTGTATCTGGCCAAGTCATGCTCAGAGCACTGACACTGAATTGAATGTACTCAGGTCACTTTCCTTGGGTCACCTTTTGAGTATGACTTGGTCAGATACAAACTCATAATAGTCTCATTTTCTGGGACCAGGAATGAGGAAGCATTGGACATCTAGATGTGGCTGGAGGGCTACCACTGCCCTCATCCCACAGCACTGTCAGCCATGCTGGCTGGAGCGAAAGGCTCTCCCATCCATGCACATTTTCAGGACTGAGACATCCAAAGAGTAACTCTCAGGGCACCCATTTAAAAACATACCCCGCCCAGCTAAACGCAAGGAGCTGACTGCACTTTAGAACAGGGCTCTCTGCTTTGTTCAGGGTCACCTCCACACAGTCATGGCTTCCCCCAAAGAATCTTGGGAATTGTAGTTTGCTCCCCCACCGAGCTACAATTCCCAGCACACTGGAAAAACTACAGTTCCCAGGATTTTGGGAGGAAGCCATGTGACCCAGGAGAGAGAAGAGCAACAGAGAGGAGGCGTTTTGCACACTCTTACATTTCAGTTAGAAAGATCCAAATCAGGCATGTCTTTTACTCAATAATCTTTATTAATAATGTTATAAAAAGTTCATAAAAAATGGACGTTTTACAAAAAAAAGGAAAAGTACAACAAACGGAGAGGTCACATAAATAAACATTCTTTTCTTTTTTTGCTTTTGTTTTAAACTGGTCATTCTAATATTTCAGATCATCAGACGCGATTTCCTGGCATCGGGATCACCATTTCGAAACCGGTCATCACACAGAAACATTAGAAATCCCAGCGAAGAGTTTTGCTAGGACGGCGGAAGATCACTCGGGCGCAGAGGAAACTTTGTCCTAGACAACATGACACACGTGCGAGGCAGAACTCGGATCCCGCCGGAACATACACCCAGACACAAACAAACAAACAGCGCGTGTTGCGCGCCCTCAGGTTGCAATCCTATCGGCACACTTAACCAAATATGCACTCATCAGGTTGCACAGACACCCAGAAACTTCCACCCAAGTAGTAAACGCTGCTTTTCTCCCCCCACACAAAAGAGAGATCTATTCATCCACCCACGCAATTTATTTGTTGTTGTGTTTTTTTTTTAAAAAAGGAAAAAAAAATAAAACCGCACGTAGAAATGAATGTTAATAACAAATGCTCGGCAAATCAACATGATTCGAATAGTGGAAATAGTCACGGGGCACGTCTTGCATGAAAACTCACGCAGGAGCCTTTGGGGAGTCGCGGGTTCGAGGAAAATGGGAGACACCTCTCTCCTCCTGGTCGGAGGGTCTCCCACCATGCCCTCTCCCCACCCTATATCCCGCCGCCTGCGGCCCCTTCCTACACCTGGACGACCACCGTGCTGGGCCCCCCCTGGAGGCGGCGCTTGTACTGGTCGAGCCAGCGCCTGAGTTCGGAGATCTTGTAGCCCTCGGGCCCTCGGCCCCCTTGGTACATCACCTTTTGCTCCTGGATGATGTAGAGGCGCTCGAAGTACGCCCCGTAGGCGGCGCTCGAGGCATTGTCCATGGTGTCGACGGCGAGCGGGCAGCCCGGCGCGCCTTCCTGCATGAGCTGCGCCGCGCGCAGCCTGTCCTGGAGGCACTGGTGCTTGGGGATGTCGTAGGCGGCGTCCGAGCTGACCCAGCCGTCCGAAGGGTGCGCCTCCTCGATGTACACCAGCAGGAAGTCGGCGACGTCCACGAAGCGCGCGGCCAGGCTCTCGAAAGCGCGCAGGCGCGCCATGAAGGGCGGTCAGGTGCAGCTGCCGAAGTTGAGGATCAGCGGCCGCTTGCCCCGCGCGTAGTCGAGGATGCGCAGCCGCGTGCGCCCGTCCAGCTGGATCACCTCCGGGTTGGGCGCCGCCGCGCCCACGTGCGCCGCCTTGAAGAAGTCCAGCTTCTGGCCGTGCCACACCGCCTTGAGCGACTCCAGCGTGAACATGCGGTTCGAGTCGGAGACGCACAGCGGAGGGTCGTCCGGAGGGGGCCCCGAGGAGCAGCTCGCCTCCTCTTCTTCTTCTTCCGACGCCGCCGACGCCTCTCCGGCCACCGCCGGCGGCGTGGTCAGCAAGAGCTTCTTGCGAATGCAGAGGAAATCGAGGAGCCAGAGCATCACGGCTGTCAGGAGGAAGCGCGGCAGGAGCAGCACGCAGGCGGCCACCTGGCTGAGCGCTTGCAAGGTGTGGGCGCCCATGGAGTGGAGCATCGCCGGAGCCGCGGCTACGGCCAGGGGCGCGCAAGCCGCCCGGAGCCCCTCGCCACCACGCCGCTTCTCCCTCGCGCCGCCACTCCTCCGGGTGGCTTAGCCGCTGAGATCCCGCTTCTCCTTAAGCCCATTTTATAGTCGGGGATTTAAATGAAAAAGTGACTCCACCTCCGGCCAGAACCCGCCCCCTTTGGAACTTGAGCCTGGGGATTACCTACCCCTCCAGTCCAGTGACCTAAAAATATGGTGGCCAAGAGAGGAAGAAGAGAAAGAAAAAGGAAAGGCGCGCGGGAGGGTAGGGGGTGGGGGCTGGCATGGGAGGGAGGGAGGAGGAAGAGGAGGAGGAGGAGGAGGAGGAAGAGCCGGATCCGACTGGGCCAGGAAGCCGGCGGGACGTGCCAGCGCGCAGGGAGCAGCCGCCGCCAGGCAAGCCAGACGCCCGCTCGCCCGCCCTGCCGGAAGGGACGCTCAGGGGCTTCTCGGGGGAAGAGGGCAGGCCGGGCGCGCCGGGAGGAAAGCGGCGCCACAGGCACCCGAGAGGGACCCCCGCCTCGCGTGGGGCAGCCCGTTCGCGGTCCGACCCGTATGGGGAGGCGGATCAGCCCCAGGCAGGGCGCGAGGGCAGCGGACGCAGACCCCCCCCCCCAAGAGAGGCGCTGGCTGGGTTACGGGAAGCGGCTCCCCGCGCTGCAAGCGAGCAAACTCGGCCAAGTTTGCCCCCCTCTGTCGCTTCCCTCTCTGTCTCCCCGGCGTGCAGTCCACGCGAGGCGGGGAAGCCAAGTTCCGACGCCGAGAGTTTTCTCCATCCTTTTACCCCCACCCCCACCCCGCCGACCGCGGGACCCAAAGCGACAGCCGTTCAGCAGCAACCGACAAACTTTCCGCAGCCCCATTCCCCGCCCCTTAGAGCGCCGCAAACTGCCCCTCGCCTCCCTATTTTGCCGGCACACATTGCAAGCCCGAAGAACGCTAAAAAGATCAATTACTTAAGAAAAGCGGGTGGCGGTGGGGTTTACCGTGTCGTTCCCGAGTTGTCTCCTCATTTTTTATTTTTTATTGCAAGCGATCTCTCCCGTGCTCTTTCCGCCTTCAGGCGCCGCTTGCTCTCAGCCTTCAGGGTGGCGGCCGACAGCCCTGATCCCGGCAGGAAAGGGGTTAATGCTTGGTTAGTGACCTCTCGGTGCCGCTCCAGCATTAAACCTGTTGACCGGAGCGAAATCCACAAGAGTTGAGTTAAAACCGCAAGGTGGCTTTTTGGGGGAGCAACCACTAGGGGTAGCTGTTGGCTGAAGGCTGGAGGCGAAGCTACTAGATACGAGGCTGGCTGCTGCTGCTGCGTGTGGGTATTTATGTCCCCCCTCACTTCCTCCAGGTCTAAATAATCATATTCCTAGTTGGCAGCTTTCCCTTAACCCAAGAAGCCTAGGACATTTGCTCACTGTGCCCAAAACTATATAAAAGTTCAGTGAACTCATGCTAGCTCCAGGTTGATCTGTTAGGGTAAAAGGTAAAGAACCCCTGGGTGCTTCAGTCGAATTTGGCTGTAGGGTGTGGCACTCATCTTGCTTCTCGGGTTGAGAGAGCTGGCATTTGTGCACAGACACTGGCGGAGGAAGAGGAGTGCGGGGGGAGCGCACTGCCCCTGGCTGCGTGATCCTGATGTGGCACCATCGTGGCTGTCCCCCCTGCCCGCGCTGGGCACCAGGCCTGGCAGGCGGTGTGCCACACCCCCAGGACGTGCACCATGCACCTGCGGGCGATGTGCCGCGCCCCCAGACACCCACCAGCCCCGCCCCCGCCTGCTCTCCGCCCCCTGGTGCCGGAGCATGAAGCTCCGCCACTGTCCACAGACAGCTTTCCGGGTCATGTGGCCAGCGTGACTAAACTGCTAGTGACACACGGAGGACCGTGAGGAGTGTCAGAGCGCACGGAAACACCATTTACCTTCCTGCCGCAGCTGTACCTATTTATCTACTTGCCCTGGTGTGCTTTCGAACTTCTAGTTGGCAGAAACTGGGACAGAGCCACAGGAGCTCATCCCCATCACGCGGATTCGAACCGCCGACCTTCCGATTGGCAACCCCAAGAGGCTCAGTGGATTAGACCGCAGTGCCACCCACGATGGGCATGTTGCACAAATACACAGAGCCACCTTCCGCATAGTCACAAGGCCACTGGTCCAACACCTTCAATGCTTCAACTGGCAGCTCCTGTTCTCAAAGCACACACCTTTCCCATCATCTGCTGCCTGGTCACAGGAACGTAGGACATGGGCTCAGGGCCATCTTAAGCATATCTGGTGCCATGCTGCGAAGATCCCTCTGGCACCCCCCCCTTTCCCAGAGGTTAGGGGTGGAGAGTAGGTGGGGCGGGGTGCGCTACCCGCAGGGGCAGGACGTGCGTCCTGGGGGTGTGGCTCACTGCAGGGGTGGGGTGCCCAGCGCAGGTGGGGGCAGCCACAATGGCACCCTGGCACCTCCCTCCCATTCCTTTGCCAGTGCTGGAGGCTGGGCAGCTCCTCCGGAGGGGAAGAGGTGGAGGCTGGACGCGGCGGCTCCCGGCTCAGCTGGCTGCTTTGTGCCATGGTGGCCACGGCAGGTGGAGGCTCTGGGCATGGTGCTGCTTCAGCGCAGCATGGCGGAGGCAGGTGAGGGCGGCAAGCTGATGCTGGGAGGCGCCACATCCAGCCTCCGCCTCTTCCCTGGTGCCCTCCAGAACTTGGCGCCTTGCGCCACTAGCCTCTATGGGTAAGACACCCCTGCATAGGCTTGTACTACCTCAGACCATTGGTCCATCTAGTTACAGGGAGCCAGGCAGAGGGCCTTCTCGGTAGTGGTGCCCAACCTGTGGAACACCCTCCCGTCTGCTATCAAGGAGATAAGTGACTGCTTTGTAAAGTAACCTTTAGAAGACATCTGAAAGCAGTCCTGTATTGGGAAGCTTTTAATGTTTTATTATGTTTTTGGATATGCTGGAACTTGCCCAGAGTGTCTGGGGCAACCCAGTCAGATGGACAGGGTTATTATTGTTAGTTCAGTATTGCCTAGTTGGCATCAGCTCTCCCCAGGGTTTCAGACAGGGAGTTCTCGCAATTGCAGAGGGTTCATTAAACCATTCTTGAGAATTTGTAGCTCTGTGAGGGGAACTGGGGTCTCCTAACAACTCTCAGCACCCTTAACAAACTGCAGCTCCCAGAATTCTTGGGGGGAAGCATGACTGTTCAATGTGGTATTATGGTGCTTTGAATGTATGATGCAAATATGGTCTATGACTCTGTGGCCTGGGAGCATGCACTCTTGGCCAGAAGCTGAGATGTAGCCTTCCCCAGCCATGCTGGGTGGGACTTGTTGGAGTTGCCCTCCAAAACATTTGGAGGGCACCAGGTGCAGAAAACTGTCTGGCAGGTATGGACAATCTTCGGCTCTCCTGATGTTGCTGAGCCACAACTCCTGTCACTTCACTCCTGGCTATCGGCTGTGCTTTCTGTGGCTGATGCGAGTTTTCATCCAGCTATTTTGGGCCCAAAGATTCCCCACACCTGCTGTATAGTGTAGATGTGACCATTATTTGCAAAGGGAAATGGAAGTTTGATCTGGAGCATGAATAACTGTGGAGGGATGATAGCTTAGTGGTAGAGCACATGTTCGCCTGCAGAAGTTCCCAGGTCTAGCCTCTGGCATCTTCAGTTAAAAGGAGAAGGTGGCATCAGTGCAAAAAAGACCTTTGCCTGGAGAACCACTGTCAGCCTGGGTAGAAAAATCTGGCCTAGATGGGCAAATACACTGCCTTATCCTAAATCAGACTCCCATTTTCATAATTTTTGAGTCCCAAAAAATAGGCGTTTTGTTATACACGGAAAAATATGGTAAGTTCCCAATGCTACACATTATAAAACAGCTGCAGAGGGTGGTTGTCTATCTTCCTTGTGTACCAGGGATAATTGGGAGGGGCAGATGCCTGAGATTCTTTAAGGTTCAGGTAAGTGAATTGCTGAAATCTAAAGCCACACAACTATATATTAGGCTGGCAGATGCTGCAATGCATTGACATGATTTGCCCATGGCTTCTAGGAAAGCACCTGGAAAGCAGTTAGACTGCAACGTGATACTCGCTTGCCTGGCAGGAAGTTCTGTTGTACTCTGGGGGACTTACGAATTGACATATGCAGGTCAATGACATGTGCTGCCAGTGGGTGTGCAGAATGGCACCTTATTCCGCAATAAGGTAGGAAGAAAACTCAGGAAGAGCACATGCTTTGGATGCAGAAGGTCTGAGGTTCAGTCCCTTGTCAGAAACCCTGGACATTTTCTGCAAGCCAGTCCAGCTCTTCATCATTGTCAGACCCAGTCCCATATTTTAACCCAAACATGCACTTGGGGACCCATTTGTTACACTTTGCATGGTTGCAGTGCTCCTATTGCAACCCACTAATGGTAAAGGTAAAAAGGTAAAGAACCCCTGGACAGTTAAGTCCAGTCAAAGGCGACTATGGGGTTGCGGCGCTCATTTCACTTTCAGGCCAAGGGAGCCGGTGTTTGTCCACAGACAGTTTTCCAGGCCATGTGGCCAGCATGACTAAACCACTTCTGGTGCAACGGGACACCGTGACGAAAACCAGAAGTGCATGGAAACACTTTACCTTCCCGCCGCAGCAGTACCTATATATCTACTTGCACTGGTGTGCTTTCAAACAGCTAGATTGGCAGAAGCTGGGGCAGAGCAACCGCTGACCTTCTGATTGGGAAGCCCAAGATGCTCAGTGGTTTTGACCACAGCACCACCCACATCCTTAAGGTCCCGATCCACCAGTTGAAGACCAGTGGTGAGCTATATGATGCAACGGTCTGACTTGGTATAATGTAGTAGCTTCTTCTGTTTCGTCCTGTGTTCCTGTTCAAGGTTTAGCTCAGTGAACAGCTTCTGAAGTTATAATAAATAACAAGATGAAAGATGAAAAAAATCAGGGGACCGGTTGGTTGAAGGAATTCAGGTCGGAGCCAAACAGTATAAGCTTAAAGCTTTTGCAGATGACCTAGTTTTGACATTACAGGAGCCAGAATCTAGTACGAAAAGGGTTCTAGAATTGATTCATGAGTTTGGTTGGGTGGCGGGATTTAAATTAAACAAGCAAAAGACTAAGGTTTTGGAAAAAAAATTTGACAACTGTGGAATCAGAAAGGTTTCAGAAAGAGACAGATCTAAAAGTGGTTAAAAAGGTGAAATACCTAGGGGTTAACATGACTGCCAAAAACTTGAATTTATTCAAGGATAACTATGAGAAGTGCTGGACAGAAATAAAAAAGGACTTAGAAAGTTGGTCAAGACTGAAACTTTCCTTGTTGGGCCGAATTGCTGCGATAAAGATGAATGTATTGCCAAAAATGTTGTTTCTGTTTCAGACCCTACAGATTGTGGACAGGGTGGAATGTTTTAGAAAGTGGCAGAGAGATATCTCTAAATTTGTCTGGCAGGGCAAAAAGCCCCGAATAAAATTTAAAATACTAACTGATGCTAAGGAGAGAGGGGGGTTTGCCCTGCCAGATTTGAGGCTGTATTATGAATCTGCAGCTTTCTGCTGGTTGAAAGATTGGCTTCTTCTTGAGAACACTGATGTCCTAGATCTGGAAGGGTTTAACAATGCTTTCGGATGGCATGCATATTTGTGGTACGACAAGGTAAAAATTCATAAGGCTTTTAAGAACCATATTGTCAGGAAGGCAGTGTTTAACGTCTGGATAAAATACAGAGACTTATTAGAAAACAAGACCCCAAGGTGGTTGTCACCAATGGAAGCCAAGGCTCAGAAAAGACTCAATATGGAGGCTAAATGGCCGAAATATTGGGAAATACTAGAAAAAGAAGGAGATACTTGGAGATTGCAGAGTTTTGAGAAAATAAAGGACAAAGTGCGAGATTGGTTACATTATGCTCAGATCAGGGAGGTCTTTAATTTGGACAAAAAAACAGGCTTCCAGGTGGAAAAATCGAAATTAGAAACAGAACTGTTAGAACCTAAGACCAAGGTACTTTCAAAAATGTATAACTTGCTGTTGAAATGGAATACGCAGGATGAAACTGTTAAATCAGCTATGATAAAATGGGCACAGGACATTGGGCACAATATTATGTTTGCTGACTGGGAAAAGTTATGGACCACCGGAGTGAGGTTCACGGCATGCAATGCCTTGAAAGAAAACATTATGAAAATGATATACAGGTGGTACATGACCCCAGTCAAGCTGGCAAAAATATATCATCTGCCTGATAATAAATGTTGGAAATGTAAAGGAACTGAAGGAACATTCTTTCACCTCTGGTGGACGTGCCCAAGGGTTAAGGCTTTCTGGGAAATGATCTATAATGAGTTAAAAAAGGTATTTAAGTATACCTTCCTTAAGAAACCAGAGGCCTTCCTTTTGGGCATTGTCGGCCAAGGGGTGTTAAAGAAGGATAGAACTTTTTTTATGTATGCAACAACAGCAGCAAGAATACTCATCGCAAAGCACTGGAAGACCCAAGATTTACCCACACTGGAAGAATGGCAGACGCAACTGATAGACTACATGGAGCTGGCTGAAATGACTGGCAGAATTCGAGACCTGGGAGAAGAGACGGTGGAAGAGGACTGGAAAAAATTTAAAGACTATTTACAAAAACACTATAAGCTGTATGAATGCTAAGAGAATGCATGATTGAAAACAACACGGCAGCAGTAATTTAGTTGTAAGATATATGAGAATAAGTGATGTTTAAGGAAATGATGAAATTTGAAGCAATATTATGTTCAAGCTGAGCAGATCAATTTATGATAAAGTTATTTAAAATTTGGGACATAATATTTGAGATTTACAAAATAAGAACTGAAATAAGGTAATAAATTGCTGTCTATAATTATATGACTGAGAACGCAGGGAAGGGTGATGTGAGGAAGTCCAAGGATTATGAAAATATGATTTATGAACAACTGTATTTTATTTGTGTTCTTGTTTCATTCTTTGTTTATTTCTTAATTTTGCTTTGATTTTTTCTGTCTGTTGTATGGTGATGGTATTTTATATGTTTGGTGGTTTGTTTGTTGTTTAAAAATTGCAATAAATATCTTTTTTTTTTAAAAAAAAATTAAGATGAAAAAAATCTTTTTAAATACCGGTAATTCCAGTGGCACCTTTAAGATCAACTAAATATAAGCTTTCAAGGTATGAGCTTTCGTGTGTAATACACACTTCGTCAGGTAATTGCTTGGAGTCTTGGTCTTGCTTCTTTTGCCTTACATAAGAAAAACAAGGAAATGTTCTGAAACAGCTTTGTCATTACCTGCTAATAATTTCCTAAATGATATTTAGTTGTTTGTGCACTATCAGAATAGCAGTTCAAATAACCTATCTATGCGGAGAAAGTTGACATGCAAAATATTGCAGTTTGCAGTTTAATGTTTTATTATGTTTTTATATATGTTGGAAGCTGCCCAGAGTAGCTGGGGCAACCCAGTCGGATGATTGGGGTACAAATAAAATTATTAATAATAATAATAATAATAATAATTTTAGCAGCAGGGAAGAAGAAGAAGAAGAGTTTGGATTTGATATCCCGCCTTTCACTCCCCTTCAGGAGTCTCAAAGCGGCTAACATTCTCCTTTCCCTTCCTCCCCCACAACAAACACTCTGTGAGGTGAGTGGGGCTGAGAGACTTCAGAGAAGTGTGACTGGCCCAAGGTCACCCAGCAGCTGCATGTGGAGGAGCGGAGACGCGAACCCGGTTACCCAGATTACGTGACTACCGCTCTTTACCACTACACCACACTACAGGACATTCCTATAACAGTTCAACTTTTGTAGGAAATTCAGTTGTCGTTAAGGCACAACCATACAGATAATTTTTCAACCCAACTGCTTTCAGTGGGATTTAGCGTTGCTCGGTCCCTGCTCCTGCCACCTAGCAGTTTGAAAGCACAAAGTGCAAGTAGATAAATAGGTACCGCTCTGTCGGGAAGGTAAACGGTGCTTCCGTGCGCTGCTCTGGTTCGCCAGAAGCAGCTTAGTCCTGCTGGCCACATGACCCGGAAGCTGAATGCTGGCTTCCTCGGCCAATAAAGCGAGATGAGCGCCGCAACCCCAGAGTTGTCTGTGACTGGACCTAATGTTCAGGGGTCCCTTTACGTTTTTAACTTCCTTTTGGGTTTTGCTGGCAAAGCTCCCTTACAAACACACTGTACCAGTTACTGACATTTCAGATTAATGTTTCCATTTTAGACTTATATTTAAGCACTGAGCACCCCTCCCCCACCTCTGAGTAATGCTTGACTGCCCCATTGGAGTCCAGATTTGATTCATATTTATTTCAACCATTTTGACAATCTTGGCATGAAAACTCTGGAGCCAAGCATTTTTGGGCCTCTTAATCTATCCCCAGATTTACCAGACAGCCCACAGGCCTTGCGGGACATGTTAGCATACCAGTTTAGGGTTTTTGATATCCAAGTGGAGTAGGGGGACATCTGTTTTTGCTCTTGGCACTTCATAAAATCATAGAAATTTGAAATAAAGGCATGCTGAACAATTTATATTACATATAGACTCACACACCGATAATATTACATAAGCCCTCGTTCATCCTGTAATGCCCCGTAGAGAATAAATTAGCCGTCTTTTGCTGAAACGGAGTCTTGCAATTGCAGAAAGAGGAGAAGAGAATGCTTTTCAAGAGTGCTGTGATACCTTTTTATGAGACCAGCTTCAGTTAAGCCTCCTGCATGGACGCAAATGTGGGCGCCCCAAAGAAATCTGAGTAAATCAGAATTTTGCCCGCTAACTAATACCATATGTGTGGAGCATTCGAAGCAAGTATCTTGGCATCCTTCCACACCTCACCATTCTAATCACATCTCCCCCTGTCTCCCGATTGTGTTTTTTCAACCAATTGTGGGTAGAGCCATTGCTGGATGCTGCCTTCCAGGTCACCTTATCTGATCCTCAACTTTCCCCAGGTCACATTCCTTACCACACCTTCCTTGGCTGCTTTTGCCTGGCTGGAATATGTCAGTGAACTGCAATAATGCCTCTTCCGTGCTTTGATGGAAAGGGTTGTGTGTTACTGTGCAAAAAGCCTAAGCGTCCCCCCCCCCCAGATGATTTGTTTATTCACATGATGTCCCTGCCCAAAACTTAACATGGTGGTTAGACTTCATTGAGTGTTTCCTCTGATTTGTTTATGGCAATGAGCGTTGATCCTGCATTCTGATTTGCTTGCGGGGTGTTTACACATCTTCCTGTTAATTGTCTGTTCATCCCACACTTCTTTAGTGCATCTTTGTTTTACAAACCACAAAAAGTTTGGCCAGTTTTTTGATTTGGTTTTTTTTTTAAAAAAAGTGGATTTGTTGCAGCAGAGCAACAGAGTGTTTTAATCCATTTTAAGTGCACAAACCAGAAAACAATCACTGTCCGGAGACATCCATTACAGTTACATCCTGGTACCAGTGTTCAAAATTAGCTAGGCCCCAGGTACATTTTTCTACTGGCGTGGGTCACAGTTTCAGTCACATGGAGATCTCTGGATGCTAGGAATCTCCTTCTGGCTGGCTCCCCCAGCTTTCTTGAGCAGGTAAACAGGAGAGCATATTTTTTTTTCTTTAAGGAGTACATGGTTCACCCTGCCCCCAGCTAATCCTTACAACAACCCTGTGAGGTCCATTAAGAGGCTATGACTGGCCCATGGTCACCCAGTCAGCTTCATCACTGAGTGGGAATTTGAACCCTGATCTCCCAGGTCCTAGTCTGACACGCAAACCACCACACCACACTGGCTTCCTAGAGTCCTTCTGCTATGGGGCAGTGTGGCGATCACACAGGGTCCCCCGACGTTTGACGGTCTATTGATCCCTGTGCCACCACTGTGATTGCTTCCCCGCTGCCACCAATCCGTTTCTCTCGGGTACACACAAGAGTCCAGACAGTTATTAACATTAAATCAAATAAGCAAGTTTATTTTATAAGCATTAACAAGTTTATGGTTTCAGATAATTTTTCTTGTTAGTTTCTTAATCCTAGTTTCTTTACCGGCCTATACCTTCCTAATAACTGCTAACTGATTATCCCAACTGTCTATCTGACTCCTCCTACAGTTTCTCTCACTCTCACACATCAACCTAGACCAACCCACAGACTTATCCTCCCTCTTCCTTCTCCAACTCCCAACTGACCTCCAAACAACTCCAACTCTAACTCTTAACTCCTCCCCTTGGGTTCCCACTGGCCAATCACTTCACACTCATTTAACCCTTTCCCTATGACCCACCTGGGAGGGCAAACGCCACAGGCAGGTATATATTAGGTAGGGTAAATAAATACGGGGAAAGCAAAATGTCACTTAGAGAAGGATCTGAAATATTTTCCTTCAGGCTTGAATTTGTTTTATTCTGGATTGTTTTTTTGGATGTTTTAATGTGTTGCAAACCACTTTGAGATTTTTCTTTAAAATATAAAGTGGTATAGAATAATAATAATAATAATAATAATAATAATAATAATAATAATAATAATAATAATATAATATCTCATTGGAAAAAAGGCACCTAGACATTCCATTGTGGTGACCGTAACCGTTTGGCAATTAGCTTATATATCTGAGTTTCTAACACTGTGTGGTACAGCTTGAGTTACATTCATTGCTCCATATGATGCTGCCTGTGGCCCCACCCACCACTGGAATGTGGCCCCCAGGAGGTTGCGCACAAGGGAATGTGGCCCTTCAGTTCAGTGGTTGAGCTGCACAGTTATTTTTGTGGGTATGTCCTGCCATCTGGTCCTAAGTAATACCTGGGAAGAATCTTTGCAAACTGATATGAAACTTCAAGATGTCTTTGCCTTCTTTAGCCACTTACCTCTTGAGAGTACAAGAGTCCTCTCTTGAGTACAAACAGGGTGCTTGTTAAGTTTACAGGTTCTTCCGATCTAATGTCAAGTACCATGTTTAACAATGCACTCTCGTTAATTCTGCAGGTTCTCACTCCACATGTCAACCATTGTTCCATTGTGTCATTTGTAGCCACGGACTCTTAGATCAAATGAGTCATTGTTCGCAGTTACGTCTGTGCGCGCCTACTAAATCAGTACAGAACTGGGAACTGGATTTGCCCAGGAGGAATGAATCCTGATGTCCAGATAAAGCCTAAAGTTACGTTACCGACTCTTACGGTTGCAAGGAACAATCACATTCCTATGGGCGGCCTAAATTGAACCTTAACTTCCCGCCAGCAATTCGTTTTGCCATTCTCTTAATGAGAAGAACCCGCTGGATCAGGCCAGTGGTCCCTTGTTCCAATGGAAGCCTGTGCTCTATCGCCCCGCGAGAAAGTGCAAGAACATTGCCACTTCCATTGTAATTTGTGAGGATGTTTGATCAAGCGCTCCATGTGGAGCTACCCTTCTGCCTGGTCTGGAAGCTCCCGCTGGTGCTGGACTGTTGATGGGCACACTACTAGCTCTGGCACGAAATTACAGCGCTTGACAGCTTGCACTGGCTGCCCTGCTACTGAGACAGGTTCAAGGTTCTTGCATCAATGTACAAGGCCCTTAACAACAGGGGTCCAGGACATCTTAAGGACGGTCAGATCCTGTATATCCCTGCTGGATCACTCTGATCTTTGGAGAGTCTTTGTTGGTGGGCCTCCGTGGCTCAGCTGCACAACTCATAAGGACCAGAGGTTGTGCAGCATTAATAAGAACATGTGAGATACCTTCTGGATCAGGCCAAGGGCCCATCTAGTCCAGCAACCTGTAATAATAATAATAATAATAATAATAATAATAATAATATATTTATACCCCACCCATTTGGCTGGGCTTCCCCAGCCACTCTGGGCAGCTCCCAACAAAATATTAAAATACCCTAATACAGCAAACATTAAAAGCTTCCCTAAAGAGGGCTGCCTTCAGATGTCTTCTGAAAGTCTGGTAGCTGTTGTCCTCCATGACATCTGGTGGGAAGGCGTTCCACAGGGTGGGTGCCACTACTGAGAAGGCCCTCCGTCTGGTTCCCTGTAACTTGGCTTCTCACAGTGAGGGAACCGCCAGAAGGCCCTCGGTGCTGGACCTCAGTGTCCGGGCTGAACGATGGGGGTGGAGATGCTCCTTCAGATATACTCACAGTGGCCAAACAGATGCCCGTGGGAAGTCTGCAAGCAGGACCTGAGAGCACAAGAGCCTCTCGCCTCCTGTGGTTTCCAGCAACTAGTTTTGAGGACCATGCTGTCTGACAGTTGAAGTATTATTATTATTATTATTATTAAAACTTGTATACCGCCCTTCATCCAAAGATCACAGGGCAGTTCACAACATAGACACAACATGTACTCTGTGTAAGGAGCCAGGTCAAACTGTGGAGGTTAAGAGCAGAAGGAGTCAGTAGGATCTGTAATTCCCCTCACCCTATTCATTGACTGTCCTATTTGATCAATGAATTGGGCATACCAAAATCCCCTTTGAGTAGATATTTCAGGAAGCAAATAGGTTCCTTAGCCACTTCTGCGGCCAATGGCCTCCTGGATGTCTCTACTACGAAGGCCTTTCCTCAGGTGTGCAGAGTCTGTGACCCTTGGCTTCATTTTCTGCAGAATGTGGGCAGGTAGAAAAAAGTAAAATAAAAATGATAGAGCAATGGGAAGAAGAGGAAGAAGAGTTTGGATTTGATATCCCGCTTTATCACTACCCAAAGGAGTCTCAAAGCGGCTAACATTCTCCTTCCCTTCCTCCCCCACAACAAACACTCTATGAGGTGAGTGGGGCTGAGAGACTTCAAAGAAGTGTGACTGGCCCAAGGTCACCCAGCAGCTGCAGGTGGAGGAGCAGGGAATCGAACCCGGTTCACCAGATTACGAGTCCACCGCTCTTAACCACTACACCACACTGGCTCCCTATGGGAACATAGAAAGCCGTCTGCAAGCGATCAGTTCAGGTTGCTGACAAGACAGTGGGGGACACAGCGGCAGGAGAGGCTGGTTCGTTTAGGCAAATGAGGCACTTCCCAACTTGTGTGCTGTTTAGCTCCAGAAATCATTTATGACACAAGCCAATTCCTGGATTTGGTCCAAACCTTTTCCAGGGAGCCGTGAAGTCCAGAAGGTCTCTGGAGCAACCCTTGGCATTTCCTGCTTAAAAGATCAGATAGGTGATTATGAAGCAAAAGCATTGCCTAAGAATGGAGAACTGCTGCTTGGGGCACCTGTGGCTCCAGATTCTTCTGGTCTCCCAACTCCCATCCTCCCTAAGCACTGACTATGTTGGTTGGGACTGATGGGAGTTGGGAGTCCAACAAGCAGCTCAAGGTGGCATGCATGGTTCTGCCCCTCCTCATTTTATCCCCACAACAACCCTGTGAGGTGGGTTAGGCTGTGACTGGCCCAAGCTTTGCCAACGAGCTCCATGGCTCAGCGGGGACACGAACCCTGGTCTCCCAGGTCTTAGTCCAACGCTCTAACCACTACACCGCACTGGCTCTTATTTCACTGGCTCTATTCCACAACCTTATGCTACTTGGAGGAAAGATGGAACATGAATGTAACAGCTAGCTAGTTAAGGGCAATATTCAACTACCGTATTTTTTGCACCATAACAATCACTTTTTTCCTCCTAAAAAGTAAGGGGAAATGTCTGTGAGTGTTATGGAGGGAATGCCTACGGGTGGCATGCCTACGGATTTTCCTCCTCTAAAAACTACGTGCGTGTTATGGTCGGGTGCGTGTTATAGAGCGAAAAATACGGTAATTAATTGCAGTAGCTGAACTTCTGCACGGTCCCTAGATCTGCTCTGCAGGTTGGGAGAAGCCCCCAGAACAGATTCAGGGGGTGCGTGGTGGGGAGGGGAAGATGAAAACTTTTGTCCCCCTGGAACGTTCACCTGAACGCTACAATAAGTGCAATCTTATGTCCAAATTCTGCTCCAAATAAATATTTGCACATAGGTAGCTAGAGATGGTAGAACGAATTCTTTGGCTTAGCTTCCCCCCTGATGTATGTGCAGGGAGCCCAGACTGACCCACTGGAGAAACCTCTCAGCTGCTCTAATTCTCCCAGCTGTAAGTCTGAAGTGGTGCAGTCCAGAAATGGCTTTGCTCCCTCTCCTTCTGTTTGCAGAAGCAATGCCTAATCTGCACCAATCACCTTGGGAGATAAGGCTACCTGATGATGTTGACTCGGGATTGTTACTCTGAACTGGCAACTCCTGTATACATAGACAAAGAATTTCAGGATGATGGTGGTTCAGGGTCACTTTGCAGATTAGAAGGGGTTATTTCTGTGCAAGGGGAAATGGCACAAACGAAGCTGCTCTCAGTGAGGGGCCTGATTTTATATTTTCAGGTCACACAGGGCAGTTTTTTATACACACAGAAAGCTTCACCTGCTCTTTGAATACAGAGATGGTAACCTTGATAGCGTTTATATCCATGGCGGGCAAATATATTTCATGATATTAGTCACAACTCAGAATCATTAATAAACACTATTAATTACATTGCAGTTGAGCTGGCAGTGCCTAAAACACAGACCTAAGGTCCAACTCCAGACCCTGATTTGCCAGTTATCCCTTGGGTGACCACGTAAAAGCCATTGCTACTGAAGTTTCAGCTGGGAGGGAGAGCACATTTATTTCCCCAGTAACAAAACATTGCACTTTGGTTCCATCAAAAGTCAGAAGCAATAAGAAAAGCTGGACAATGCTGGTAAACACTTGGGATTCTCTAGGCCACAGGGTTAGATAGCTTTGGAAAAGGATCTGATAAATTCATGGAGGAGATAACTCTTATCATGGCCACTATCTATGAGCCATCTTCAGAGGCACAATGCTTCTTTGTTTAGGGTCAGTGGTGGTGAACCAGTGGTGGCTCAGCAGATGTGAAATTCCAGCTCCCACCAGCCCCTGCCAGCATGGCCCAGGGGTGATGAGACCATATATTCTCCACTTGTCGTCTTCTTCTTCTTCTTCTTCTTCTTCTTCTTCTTCTTCTTCTTCTTCTTCTTCTTCTTCTTTTTCTTCTTCTTCTTCTTCGTCGTCTTCTTCTTCTTCGTCTTCTTCTTCTTCTATCACTCGTAGCCGAGTAAGATTGTCTTCCATAAACACGGTTTTAACAATGAGTCTGTAAGTGGCTGTGGAGGTCAATTCTGGATCCACACGTCCTTCCACAGTGGGGACATAGGTTTCCATTGATCACGGTGTGGATTTGCCAAGCGTGCCTTCTTCTTAGCACTTTTCTCCCTTGCGTCCTGAGTTTGAGTGTCTTCAAAGCCCATGACATATTTGGTAAAGGCTGTTGTAGTAGGTAGTAGGCACAGACACCTGGATAGCTCAGTTGGTTAGAGGTTGGTTAGATGGCAAGGTTGCAGGTTCAATCCCTGTTGCATATTCCTGCATTGCAGGGGGTTGGACTGGATCAGAGCTTTCCAAACTGTGTGTTGTGACATGTCAGTGTGCCGGCTGCAGTGTGTGTGTGTGTATCACGCGAGTGCTCCCTGTGATCCTCCCGGGGCTGGAAAGGGGTTAGTTTAACCTTAGGTTTGCTAGTAAAATTGAATTACTGTGTCATGAAATGATGCATGTCTAAAAAGTGTGTCACCAAGATGAAAAGTTTGGAAAATCTGTGGACTAGATGATTCTTAGGGTCTCTTCCAACTCTTATGATTCTAACAGAAGAGTGCTTGGCTGCTGTGCTTCTTGTTGTTGTTTAGTCGTGTCCGACTCTTCGTGACCCCATGGACCAGAGCACGCCAGGCACTCCTGTCTTCCACTGCCTTCCGCAGTTTGGTCAAACTCATGCTGGTAGCTTCGAGAACGCTGTCCAACCATCTCGTCCTCTGTCGTCCCCTTCTCCTTGTGCCCTCAATCTTCTTAGAGGTGTCAAATTGTATTCAAAGTTAGGCAAAAACCTGCTCCTTGAACTCAGAAACCATCATGCAAAATTTGGTTATGGTATCTTTAAGAGGTGTGCAAATGTAAACAACTTTCCTAAATTATATCTATATCTATATCTATATCTATATCTATATCTATATCTATATCTATATCTATATCTATATCTATATCTATATCTATATCTATATCTATATCTATATCTATATCTATATCTATATCTATATCATCATCTATACCATCTATATCTATATCTATATCTATATAGCATTATTATTATTGCCTATATTACCTCCATCTTTCCTTTTCCACTCCATGCCTGTCCTTTAAACATCGACTTGGAGAAGATTCCTTTCTGGTAACTTCTGATTCCTGGCATTTGTTCTGCCACTGCATTATTTTTAGCTGTATTAGACAACGTTATGCAACATTCTAAAATGTGTTTCTTTTAAGATGGAGGTGATTGGTACATTGTTCTTTTTTCAAGCTCTCCCTTGAACTTTCCCTCCTTTGCTCTTCCCAGACCCTTGGTAAGTTATTTCTGCTTCCTCTGCTGTCGGAGGCTGGCATGTTGCACTCTGCTGAGGCCTTATACCAAGAACTAACTTAGTTGGTCTTTAAGGTGCTACAGGAAGGAATTTTTTTATTTGGACCGAAAACATGAAAGGGTGTGTCTCTTAACCTTAACTCAATGCAAGAGAAAGCTTTTTGTTTATCAATAATCCAGAGTATAAATCTGGGTATGTTTGACCCGAATTAAAAATAGACTGCTAGCACCAGATAATAAATGAGCTCTTACAGAGAAGATCTGTTCTGCTGAACAACAGTTTGCAGCGCTCCTTTACTTGTTGAAAAGATTATTCCTTTCATTTAAGTTAAACCAGGGCTGGGGAACCTTTTAAAGCCCGAATCCTCATTCCCTGGTTGACAGAACCCTGTGGGCTGCATGCCATGCTTTTGTACAGTAGACTGCATTCCCACTGTTATGTACTGAAGTTCTCACCCTGGGCCAGCAGGGGGATACTGTAGATAGTTATGCAAATAAGGGATCGAAAGTGACGTTCAGTGATTGGATAGTTTTAGAAAATTGTTACAGTTACGTTGTACTGGAGCTCTATATAAGCAGGCTGACTGAACCCTTCAGTTCAGTTCTGTTCTGGCCTGTGAATAAACAAGAGCTGTTTGAAGAATCATTGTGTTGTCTGATATGTTCACCCACAACTTAACACCCACCACGCAAAAGACAGAGGCTGTAACTGGCCCTTCATCTAGGCGAGCAAGAGGGATTATCACAGTTCAAGGACAGGGTTTGAGGAGGGTGAGGAACAGGACTAGTGAGGTGTGTCATCTGGAGGGGGCTGGCATGGGCTGGGGAGAGCCCAGGAGGCTCACATCTTGGCCTGAGGTTCCCCATTCCTGGGTTAATGTCCTGATGCCGCAGAGGACTTGGACACTGAGTTTTGTTTTATTTTTTATAATTTTTTAATTCGTTTTTGTCTTTAACAATTATCATCACAAATACAGTGGTACTTCGGGTTACAGACACTTCAGGTTACAGACGCTTCAGGTTACAGACTCCGCTAACCCAGAAATAGTACCTCGGGTTAAGAACTTCGCTTCAGGATGAGAACAGAAATTGTGCTCCAGCGGCAGCAGGAGGCCCCATTAGCTAAAGTGGTGCTTCATGTTAAGAACAGTTCCAGGTTAAGAACGGACCTCCAGAACGAATTAAGTTCTTAACCCGACGTATCACTGTATTTACTTAATACTCAATTCTCACCATAGTTCTTGTTACATTTCCAGAGTTTTTTAGAATCCTGCCAATGTTTTAATTGTTTACAGTGTTCTTTTAAGTAACATATAATTTCCCCCCATTCTTTATTAAATTTATCATCTTCTTGATCTCTGATCTTCCTGGTCATTTTCGCCATTTCGGCATAGTCCACCATCTTTATCAGCCATTCTTCTCTTGTAGGTACTTTGTCTTCCTTCCATCTTTGGGCAAATAACATCTGCACAGCTGTTGTAGCATACATAAACAGTCATTTCTGCTCCTTTGGTATTTCTGGACGTAGTAACAAAGCTTCAGGACGCTGAATTCATTAATCTGATTGAGTTTGGGTTCTTTCTATGAAGTTGTGTGGTTTTTTTTAAGTTGATGTATGGTTTGTGTAAATCTAATGACTCTTCTATTCTGGGTTATTCTTTGGCACTGGAAAGATTTGGATTTGTTTTCAGACTCCCCCCCGCCTCTTGCCGCCCCAATAGTCAGGAAACGGCAAGTAATTAACTGAAATTATTCAGCATCTTACAGGACCGCGATTCTTCCTAGTTTACATTAGGAAAACCTCATCCCCTGCTGATCTTTGAAATCTCTACATATTTCCTTTTTAGTTTTGCTTGTCAGTTTATTTAGACTTAGCAGGAGGGAGTAAACAAGAGAGAGACAATACCCAGCTAGAAATATTCCACAGAGGGAAGCTGAGGTGGTTGTGGAAGCCAAAGGGATTTGTTGTTGTGACCGACATGGTACGTGCACCATATTTGCCTTCCTCTCAGAAGCTTGTGGCATACAAAATGGAAGCTGCTGGGCTGCCTGGGAAGAGAAATTAAGAGGAGACGTCAACTGGCTGCTTGGCTCTTTCAAAGCAAAGGCAATAAAACTGTTGGCAGATTAGTTGCGCTGCAGAAGGCATGCTGGGGAGACCACACATTACAAGGAATGCAAAAGTAACTTTTGCTAGATTTTAATAACAAAAACAAAAACTCCTTTTATAATATATCAATAAGCATGACCCATCCACCATGGAACTGAGAGAGCTAGGTGCTGCTCTTTATATACTATACCCAACAGCTTAATTAACATAACTTAACAGCACCTGCTATACTGCTTCACAGCTGTAAAACTAGGTCACGTTATTTGCTCTGGCCCTTAAAGAAATACACATTTGGGGAACAATAATGAACCTTCAAATTTAAAGAGACCATTCAACAAAAACAAGGTCCTGCAGACAAAGGAGAGGGTAAATATAACCTGGAGAATTTTGGAAGGATTGTGTTAGTGTAAGTCAGGGATGAGTCCCTTGGGATGTTTCTGGCCTACAACTCTCCTCATCCCTGATCCTTGGTCATGCTGTCTGGGACTGATGGGAGTTGAGAGTCCAACATCTGGATGCTTGCCCTTGGTTGATCTTCCAGCAGCTCACTTCATTCAAGAGGAGCAGTGACCCATACCTTGAAGAAGAAAGAGCCATGACTCGGGGCCACAATAACAGAAGGACTGGCTCCTTCCATATAAACAGTCCTGGACTCTTATGTTCATCATCTGAGGGCCTTCTTTGTGTGCCTCCTCCACATAACTGCTGATGACAAAGGAAGGAGCAAAAGATCAGAAAGCTGCTATGCCTTGTGATTGAACCAGAAGAAGCTAGTAGAAGGAATTAGATATAAACAGCTGAGGACCATAATATCTCAAGGGCTGCGTCTCTCCACACCTACCTGGACCCTGAGATCATCTTCTGGGGCCCTTCTTTGTGTATCTCCAGAAGGTTGCCACATGAGAATTGACCTTCTCTGTAGTTGCCCCTGTTTGTGGAATGCTTTCTCCAGGGAGGTTCATCTGGTGTCTTCATTGTACATCTTTAGGTGCCAGGAGAAAATGTTCCTCTTCAACTAGAGGAAACAGCACAGGAGTAAATGGACCTGTGGCCTGACTTGGGATGTAGCAGATTTGCCTGTTTGATGCAATCCATCGACAAAGCTACATGTGTGGAAATTGCACTGAAATGAATGCATCTATTGGCTTTGGGGACTGAAAGGTTAAGGGGAGGGGGAAGCAAGATATTTCAACAGGATAGTTTTGATTTTGCCCAATACAATTCAAGGTTTTTTCCTTGTGGTAGCTTCTAATCAGAGGCTTGGTTGTATCAACTTCCAACATCCTACTGTATTTTTTAAAACTAAGATATTATTGTCTTTTTCACCAGTGCTATCATGCGGACGCACACTAATGGCACATAACACGTCCTGTCTGTTCCAATATTGCTTTAATAATCTCTGCCATTGCAGTGCCAACCCAAGCAGCTGTCATTTTTCAACAAGAGCGTCGCTGCCAGTTGCCAGCTTGGAAGAGCAAACTCTAATTAAAAACTTGTTTTTCAAACACAGTTCAGACTGTTGTCCTCCTGAGCCCAAGGGGGTTTGCAGGAAAGAGGTCGTGGGCAGGTGTTGCATTATTCTGAAGAATCTCTGGGATTTATTAATGGCTGCTTTGGCTACATACATGAAAGATACACAATATTCTCTAATTGGTTTAAGTGCTATTTAGATTAATGCCCTGCATGTCGAGGGCTTTGCGTATGTCATCCAAGTTTCTGTAGTTGGTGATATACAGTGGTACCTCTGGTTACGAACTTAATTCGTTCCAGAGGTCCGTTCTTAACCTGAGGTACCACTTTAGCTAATGGGGCCTCCCGCTGCCTGCGTGCGACTCCTGTTCTCATCCTGAGGTAAAGTTCTTAACCTGAGGTACTACTTCCGGGTTAGCGGAGTCTGTAACGCGAAGTGTTTGTAACCCGAGGTGTTTGTAACCCGAGGTACCACTGTACTTGATTTCTGCCATAAGTATTTAACGGTGGTTTCAAAACCACCCCAAAGCTTGGGTTTCAAATGCCCAACTCCATAGTCTAACCTCTCATATTATCTGGGGTCTTGACAGTTCCTTGAGCAGCTTGGATCTCCTGAGTTCTCAGCTTGCTTGTCCCTTTCCTAGCTTCCACTCCCATCTATAAATCTCTTCAGTCCCACTCTGTTCCTCATTGTCCCACTCTCTCTGGCCAATTGCACTTGGATTTCAAGCGCATCCAAACCTTCCTCTTCACCTTATGGCCCCACCAGACTGGTCTTCTACTGCTGGTATATCCTGCAACTTGTTCTTGAGGCAATAGCAGTGCAGTAGTGATGGATTTCTTCTGCTTTAATTTGTGCTGTGATGCTCCCCCAGATGCTACCAGATTATTGCTGTCCAGAGGGCCTATAACACAACAAAGGCAGGACAAAATAAACTAGAACATCGGTAGCATTTTTTTTAAAAAAAATATTATTAAAACACATTTATTTGAATGTTGCAATACAGCTTTGTCGACTGCCATAATACCACAGAATGATCAATGCTCCATCCCTCATCACTGTCATGGTGGCTTGCCAAGTACCCTCAATAGGAACCCAACTACCTATCTGGTTTACTAGACACTTGGCAGTATTGAAAGTTACAGGGTTTCAGCAGGAAGTTATGGGTTATGCATTGAGTGTTAAATGAAGCACTCCGAAGACTTTGCAGGTGCAAACAGAATTGGAAACTGGATCATGTGTGACTGCCCTGATAGCATCATGTGCACAAACCATCACAGATGTGTAATAAAAATGACATCTGGATGAGCCATTATTCTCCAACTTGTTCCTTTCCCCACCTCCTCCTGCTCTGGAAGATAGGACTCAAACCAGTGGTTTCAAGTTACAAGAAAAGAGATTCCGACTAAACATATGGAAAAATTTTCTGACAGTAAGAGCTGCTCAACAGTGCAATAGTCTCTGTCAGGAGGTTGTGGACTCTCCTTCCTTGGAGGTTTTTAAGCAGAGGTTGGCTGGCCATCTGCCATGGATGCTTTAGCTGAGATTCCTGCATCGCAGGGGGTTGGACTAGATGACCCTTGATCCCCTTCCAACTCTTAAGATTCTATGATTCTATGAAATATGTGATCTCCATTTAGTATTCTCGCTGTCTTTTCTCTCTTCTCCAACCACTTCCTTGACCTTTTCCAATTTTTATTTTAATTCATTCCATGCAAATGAATTTGCTATCAGCGAAGGGTTTTCAGAGAATCGAAACCAAAGTGGTTTGCTTGGATTCATGTTCTTCTTGATTAAAAGCAGGAATCCTGTCACCGCCTTCAGCTTTTTGTGATGCCATGACATTGATCTTTCATGATGCTCATCCTTCTTCATTGATATATCCAAACTGGACACAGCAAAGATGGAACTCCTAATTTTCACACCCAAACTTTTTCCTGGGTCGGTCTCAAGATCCAGAGATACTGTTATCTCTGAGGCTTGCCAGCAGAGGTTATCACACCACCTTTTTCATTTTTCATCTCTCATCTTTCATAGCTCAGTTGGTAGGCCACGAGACTCTCAATCTCAGAGTCGTGGGTTCGCACCCCATGTGGGGCAAAATATTCCCACATCTCAGCAGGTTGGACTAGATGATCCTCCTGTTGGGATACTGCCAGGGAGATAAAGTCCATCATGGCCCCAAGCCGTGTGCCGGACGTCCATCGATCTCCCATAGTCACGCAGTTTCAGCACTTCAGCAACATGAGTTTCTTCTAGAGCTCATGCACGCTCTATCAGCAGATAATGCACAGCCAAAAGTTGCACGCAGGAGAGCATTATTTACAAGCTTTTATTCAGCGTTGATCAGAACAAAGAAAGACATGACTGTTCTGCGTCAGTGTCTCAGACAGAGAGAGAGAACGAAAGCAATAGGAAACATAAACATTCTGTGAACAGGAAATACGCAGGCTGTGACACAAACATCCTGCTCCCTTTTAAGGTGGAACGGAAATATCCTAACACCTCCTGGTTCCTTCCAACTCTTGTTGTTTAGTTGTTTAGTCATGTCCGACTCTTCATGACCCCATGGACCAGAGCATGCCAGGCACGCCTCTCTTCCACTGCCTCCCGCAGTTTGATCAAACTCATGCTGGTAGCTTCGAGAACACTGTCCAGCCATCTCGTCCTCTGTCATCCCCTTCTCCTTGTGCCCTCCATCTTTCCCAACATCAGGGTCTTTTCCAGGGAGTCTTCTCCTCATGAGGTGGCCAAAGTATTGGAGCCTCAGCTTCAGGATCTGTCCTTCCAGTGAGCACTCAGGGCTGATTTCCTTCAGAATGGATAAAGGTAAAGGTAAAGGTACCCCTGCCCGTACGGGCCAGTCGTGTCCGACTCTAGGGTTGTGCGCCCATCTCACTTAAGAGGCCGGGGGCCAGCGCTGTCCGGAGACACTTCTGGGTCATGTGGCCAGCGTGACGAAGCTGCTCTGGCGAGCCAGCACCAGCGCAGCACACGGAAATGCCGTTTACCTTCCCGCTATAAAGTGGTACCTATTTATCTACTTGCACTTAGGGGTGCTTTTGAACTGCTAGGTGGGCAGGAGCTGGGACCGAAAGACGGGAGCTCACCTCGCCGCGGGGATTCGAACCGCCGACCATGCGATCGGCAAGTCCTAGGCACTGAGGTTTTACCCACCGCGCCACCCACCTCCCTTTCAGAATGGATAGGTTTGATCTATCCATTCAAACCTATCCTTCCAACTTTACAATTCTTTTATTCTATTTTGGAAATCCTTGTGGCTTCTAAGCACCGTTTAGGCTTCAACTCTCTGCTGTTTTTTCCTTCTCTACAGCATACCCTCTCCTGAGTATTGGGACTTGCCTGCTAACATTGTGAATAGCTCAAGCTATATCTTTGCGATTCAAAGCCTATGGGCCAAGTGATTATTGGAATTCTGTACAAGGAACAGTTGCATCCCAGACCAGCATCCTGCAAAGATATTTCTCCTTGATTTGTGTTCTTTTATTAAAATGCTACTTTGACGAAAATCCACAATAGAAGTAGAAAGCATTTCTGGCTTTTGCTTTAAATCCCACACCAACTTTTAAGCTGTCTCTCTCCCAAAAATATAACTTCAAGACAGAAGTGTTTTTTTGTTTAAACCACAGAGCCTAGGACTTGCTGATCAGAAGGTCGGCGGTTCGAATCCCCGTGACGGGGTGAGCTCCCGTTGCTCAGTCCCTGCTCCTGCCAACCTAGCAGTTCAAAAGCACATCAAAGTGCAAGTAGATAAGTAGGTACTACTCCGGCAGGAAGGTAAACGGCGTTTCTGTGCACTGCTCTGGTTCACCAGAGGTGGCTTAGTCATGCTGGCCACATGACCCAGAAGCTGTACGCCGGCTCCCTTGGCCAATAAAGCGAGATGAGCGCCGCAACCCCAGAGTCGGCCACGATTGGACCTAATGGTCAGGGGTCCCTTTACCTTTAATTCCAGTGTAGCCCTGGAGACACAGGCAGCTGTCTTACACAGGGTCAGACCATTGGACCATCTAGAACAGTCCTATCTACGCCAGTTGGCTGCAGGGTTTCAAGCCGGTAACAGAACATTTACAGTAGAGTTGCCACATTTCTTTTCTTTTCTTTTTAGTTTTTATTTATACTTTTCAAGTTTCCACATTTCATTAGTTTTACAATCAATTTAACATTTCATAATTTGACTTCCTTCCTCCTCTTTCTTCGGTTCGTTAATTATTTTTTTAAAAAAATATCTTCTGCACATCCAAATTCATTTAATTTGCTCATTTAATTATCTACTTACTCTTATGAAACTGCAGGTTTTTACAATAATCCTGCTAATGTTTTTATCTGTTTGCAATTTGTCTGTAAATATTCAATAAACCATTTTCATTCTTTTATAAAAAGTTTGTTATCTTGATTTCTTATTCTTCTGGTAAGTTTCTCCATTTCTGCATATACCATAAGTTTTTGTCTCCATTCTTCCTTTACTGGGACTTCTTCTTCTTTCCACTTTTCGGCAAGTAGCATTCTTGCTGCTGTAATATGAAATAAATCTTTATTGCTAAAAGCTATCAGCTGTCACAATTGGTTGCTGCTGTAGTAGCATACATAAATAAATTTCTATACAATTCAGGTAGTTCTGTCCCAAAAGAAAAGCTTCTGGTGTTTTTTTTTTACTAAAGTTATTTTGAACATCTTTTTCGATTCATTATATATCATTTCCCAGTAAGCTTTAACTTTACTACAAGACAACCACATATGTTAAAAATAACTTTCTTTCTCTTAGGGTTGCCATATTTCAAGAAGTAAAAATCTGATCATATCCTAGATGGGCTACTTTCCCAGAATAACAAAATATAAAGAAACAAAATTGTGTGTTGCCACAAATGCAGCCAGAAAACCATTAATTACACGCCAGAGAAGCACACAAACCAGAATAAAGGAAACCACAAAACTCAGCAATCCCATGCAAGACTTACCTAGAAGCAAGTCCTGTTGGACAGAGTAGAGCTTACTTCTAAGAATCCACAACCTCCTGTTGCACCGTCAAACGGTGCTTACTGTTCCTGATATTTAGTCAGGGTCAATCATGGGGCCTGAGATGGCTGATACTGGGGAATACACTCTTTTAAGTAGATGGGTCCCGAGCTGTTTAGGACTTTGTATACTACTGCTAACACAATGAATAGGTCCCGGTAGCTTACTGGCAGGCAGTCTAGCACTTTCAGGACTGGTGACATATGGCCCCATGGAGCTGTCCCACTTACCAACCTAACAGTTGGTAATTCTGTAGTAGCTGCAGCCTCTGAGCTGTCATCATAATGCAAATATATTGGAGGCAATATTAGCTGTAGCACAAAGGGCAAGGGAAGCCACATATAAAGATGCAATTTATGTTCAGTATGAGTTGAGTAAATTGAGACCCCCTCAAATATTAAAAAATAAGAATTCTGTGTCTGGGGGAGCCATATGTAGAATCAGTGGCACATCTGAGCATGAGTACACTATTGGGTTTGGGAGAATTAATTATAACTAACTTGTAACAAATTAATTAGTGGAGGCTGGGCCATTAGGACAAATGGGGCATTGTTGGCCTAAGCTCAGTCTGTTGGCAGCCAGCTGCCAGCTGCCCACTTCCTTACATACAACCAGTCCAGGGGGTGTGGCATTAACCACCAGCTTTCCCCTCCTCCTTAGTCTCAGTGTTGCTGCCTGCAGAGCTTGGCAGGGAGAAGGATGGGAACAAAACCAGAACTGGTAATCTCTGCAGGACATTGGCTCTGCTTCTGCCAGACACTTGCTCTGGCGCCACCTACTGTTGGCCTCCTTGTCTTCCACCCTACCAGTTCCATAAGGCACCAAGCTCCACTGGGATGAATACTAAATTCCAAGTGCTTCCACGTGTGACATCCTTCTGACATGTGCTGCAGCTGAGCTACCTTACCTAAGTTTCAGTTCTCATGCCCTAGAGTCCTGCACATCTATCCCCTGGTTTTGATGAGGCACATGAAGTGAAGAAGCCACCCAGATTTCAAGGTTGTTTTTCCCCATTAAATCTGTGAAATTAATCTAAGCACAACCAAGTATTGTTTTTGGAACCATATTTTGTCCGGTGGTTTTTAAAGCAACCCCATTCCTTTTTTTTAACCTTTTTTCCAAACAACAACAACTGATTTTAATAAATGAATACAGAATATTTGTTACTTAAGAGAAGTGTTGAAGCCACAAAGAGATAGAGGGAAGGCAACCAATACAGGAGGGATCCAAACTAATTTCCTGGAACAGAAAGAAAGTGACTGTAAAGAAAGAGAGAAAAGAAGGATTAAAAATGTATTTCTTTCTGAGAACTTGGTGTATAGAATACTTAAATTAGCATTTGTATCCTTTCAATAATATTGTGCACTTGACTAATTCTTTTTTATTATTTTCTTTTTATATTTATATTTTTTCCCTTTGCATTTTTTTCCTTTTTCTTTTCGGATAGCTGATGTAATGTTCAAATTATGCTTTCTTTGTATTTTTTTTAAAAATGCAATAAAGAATTAGAGGATGGATGGCGGCTAACAGATTGAGGTTGAATCCTGACAAGACAGAAGTGCTGTTTTTGGGGGACAGGAGGCGGGCAGGTGTGGGGGACTCCCTGGTCCTGAATGGGGCAACTGTGCCCCTGAAGGACCAGGTGCGCAGCCTGGGAGTCATTTTGGACTCACAGCTGTCCATGGAGGCACAGGTCAAATCTGTGTCCAGGGCAGCTGTTTACCAGCTCCATCTGGTACGTAGGCTGAGACCCTATCTGCCTGCGGACTGTCTCGCCAGAGTGGTGCATGCTCTGGTTATCTCCCGCTTGGACTACTGCAATGCGCTCTACGTGGGGCTACCTTCGAAGGTGACGCGGAAACTACAACTAATCCAGAATGCGGCAGCTAGACTGGTGACTGGGAGCGGCCGCCGAGACCATATAACACCGGTCTTGAAAGACCTGCATTGGCTCCCAGTACGTTTCTGAGCACAATTCAAAGTGTTGGTGCTGACCTTTAAAGCCCTAGACGGCCTTGGTCCAGTATACCTGAAGGAGCGTCTCCACCCCCATCAGTCTGCCCGGACGCTGAGGTCCAGCGCCGAGGGCCTTCTGGCGGTTCCCTCACTGCGAGAAGCAAAGCTACAGGGAACCAGGCAGAGGGCCTTCTCGGTAGTGGCGCCCGCCCTGTGGAACGCCCTTCCAGCAGATGTCAAAGCGATAAACAACTACCTGACATTCAGGAGACATCTTAAGGCAGCCCTGTTCAGGGAAGTTTTTAACGTGTGACATTTTACTGTATTTTTGGTTTTTATGGAAGCCGCCCAGAGTGGCTGGGGAGGCCCAGCCAGATGGGCAGGGTATAAATAATAAATTATTATTATTATTATTATTATTATTATTATTATTATTATTATTAAACAGTTTAAAAAAAAGATTTCAAGGTTATAATTTATTGTTATCACTCTCTTTCCTTGCCTACTTTCTGAGAAGGCTTCCGCTTACCAGAAATGGTGAGCCATTTCCATCTTGGCAGCAGCAAGAAGGAGTAAAGATAGGTGATTACCCATAAGGTGACTCATTCAGAACAGCATAACCTCGATCAACTAATGTCTGTGGAAACCCAGGCAGTCAATGCAAGATTGTTTTCCTCCCCGAAGGGACTAAATGGAGAGGAAGAGAGCATGACCTTGCATGCAGTATCGAGGGAACAAAAGAGATGTGGCTTTGCTGAGGCGGTTGTTGTGGCTATTGCTTTATAAATGGCGAAAACAACAGCTGCAAAGTAAAACAAGACATGCTGTTATGGGGTTATGAGCTTCTCCCACCTCAGCCCGCAAGGGAACATTGTTCACATTACCACAAAGAGGTTCAGTGATTTCAGAGCACATTTCTTCCCTCTGTGATTCCATTTGCTTCCTCTGTCCAGGTTTCTGTGTGGGTTGTGTGTGTCTGAAGCTAGAAACGGTGAAAATTTTATATATATATATATGGTATGACTATGGTGTTTAGATGCTTTTTGTAGAAAGCAGCCTGTCCTGTCAAGATGCATGAACCGGATTGTAGAAATTTGTTGGGAGCACCCTCCCGTATGCAATGCTTGGGACTTTTTAGTTTGGAGGAAAGGCGAAAAAGATGAGAGAAGTTTATAAAATCATGCACGACATGGAAAATGTGGAGAAGAGTTTTTCTTTCTCTCTCATCATGAGAACTTGTGGACATGCAATGAAGCTGAAGATTGGAAGATTCAGGATGGATAAAAGCTGGAACCTGCACCCATAGGAGGCAGGGATGGCCTCCAATTTGAATGGCTTTAAAAGAGGATTGGACAAATTCATGGAGGAAGAAGAAGAAGAAAAAAAGGAGTTTTGATTTGATATCCCGCCTTTCACTCCCTTTAAGGAGCCTCAAAGCGGCTAACAATCTCCTTTCCCTTCCTCCTCCACAACAAACACTCTGTGAGGTGAATGAGGCTGAGAGACTTCAGAGAAGTGTGACTGGCCCAAGGTCACCCAGCAGCTGCATGTGGAGGAGCGGGGAAGCGAACCCGGTTCCCCAGATTACGAGTCCACCACTCTTAACCACTACACCACACTGGCTATCAATGAGAGGGCTATCAATGGCTACTAGCAATGATGGCTTTGCTCTGCCCTGCACAGTCGGAGGCAGCGATGCTTCCGGATGCCTGTTGCTGGAAACCACAGGAGGGCAGAGTGTTGCTCTTCTGCTCAGATCCTGCTTGCAGGTTTCCCGATTGGCCTCTGAATGCTGGGCTACATGGGCTATTGGCCTGATCCAGCAGGCTCTTCTGATATCCTCAAATGTTTTAAGCCACTCAATGTGGAATAGCAGCCTATAAACCAATCAAGCAAATGAAAAGAAAGAAATGTAGCTAGAAATTATTTCATGATAGAAATGAGATTTAGGTCTAGATAGACATCTTTGAAAACCCAAATACTTTTTCTACAGAGCTTTTGGGGTGTAAAATGAATAGTCCCAGTAGCTGATTCTTTGACTGCGACTTCTTATCTCTTTAAAGAACTTTCTCGCCAGGGCATACGTGTGTGTGTGTGTGTGTGTGTGTGTGTGTGTGTATATATATATGCTGTTTATTTCTGCCATGTGGGCAGATGCCCACTAGGGACTTCACTGAGCCCACCAGAGCATTTAATTTATTCACCCAAACAGCTACCACACAACAATGGTGTGTGCTTATACTTTAGTTCTCACCAACAGAGCCACTGAAGTATTGCAGCATGAATCCAAATCCTTAATTTTCCAGTGGGTTTAAGGGTCACATGCTTCTCTTTTATTTCAGTATGTTTCCCTACGGTTTATATACTGACTTCTTTTTCCTGACGGGTTCCCTCAAGGAGAATTACACTGATTGAAACAACACACCCGCAAAGATAACAAAGCAATACTTTTTAAATAGCAAACAGCAGCAGTTTTGAAAACCGCCAGAGAGACAATATTTAATTCAAATCATGCTGGAATAAATGTTGCAAGGCCATTCAGGCAGAATGCCACTCACACTTGCGTATGTGTGCTCTTGCAACATGGGAATGCTTGCGCAAGTGTATTATTTTCACGTATTCCACCTTTGCTGCGTGGTGTTCAGGGAGCACGCAGGGTCAGGGGCGTAGCAAGGGGGTGGTGCAGTGGGGGCGGTCCGCCCTGGGTGTCACTACTGAGGGGGGTGACAAAATTCTGGGTGGCACTCACCGTAGGGCCTGCAGTGCGCCTGAGCCATGCGCCTCTCCTGGGAGTGATGTGGTGGCTCGGGTGCCTGTAGGCTCCATGTTGCCCCAAACGGTCTGCTCATCACCTCCCTCTCAGCTGTAGGGCAGCTGAGTGGGAGGAGGCAGGCAAACTTCTCAGAGGCCCCATGGAGCATCCTCCCCCGGCTTGCCCAGCCCCGCGGGTGGCTTGCCCTGCCTCTGGGCACAGGGCATGCGTGCCAATAAAGGGGCCTGAATGGCTTGCTACGATGCTGGGTAGGGTCTGCTCTCCACTACAGTACTCGTGGATTTGTCCCCCCTGCATTTCCAGATGATCCCAGCTTCTCCTTCCAGTATGAGCATTGACTGTCCTCATGTGACAATTTACTTTCATCCTCGAAGGTCGACGGGTTCAGAAAAGGGCAGCCAAAATGACCAAAAGGATGGAGAGAGACTCCTTTATCAGGAAAGGCCGCAGCTCTTGGGACTTTTTTAGTTTAGAAAAGAGTAAGAGTGCTCACTGGAAGGACAGATTGTGAAGCTGAGGCTCCAATACTTTGGCCACCTCATGAGAAGAGAAGACTCCCTGGAAAAGACCTTGATGTTGGGAAAGATGGAGGGCACAGTAGAAGGGGATGTCAGAGGACGAATTGGTTGGACAGCGTTCTCGAAGCTATCAGCATGAGTTTGACCAAGCTGCAGGAGGCAGTGGAAGACAGGAGTGCCTGGCGTGCTCTGGTCCATGGGGTCACGAAGAGTCAGACAACAACTAAACAACAACAAGAGGTGAAACAATAGAATGTTATAAAATAATTCATGGCATGGAGAAAGCGGAGAAAGCTTTCTCCCTCAAAGCACTAGAGCTTGTGGACATTGAATGAAGCCAAATGCTGGAAGTTTTGGGAAAGACAAAAGAAAGCACTTTTCCCACGTAGTGCATGGTTAAACTGTGGAACTCACTTCCACAGCAGCCACTGATGGCCACTACTTGAATAACTTTAAAAGAGGATTAGACAAATTCATGGCTATCAATGACTATGAGCCACAACGGCTCTGTTTTATCTCCACTGTCAGAGGCAGAATGCTTCTAATCTGCTTCTTCTTCCATCTCATCCAGTGCAATCCTATGCATCTCCACTCAGAAAGTAAGTCCTGTTGAGTTCTGTGGGGCTTACAGGTAAATGAACACAGGGTTGCAGCCCCCCCCCATGTCTGTCTGTGTGCACCATGCCTAGTGGGGTGTACCTGTCCCCAACATTATTAACTTTCAGGAAGAATTTGAAAACATTCCTGTTTTCCGTAGCATTTGGTGACCGAAGAGTAACTGAAATCACTGGATGGAAGTATGTTTGCAACTATAACTGGTTTTAAATGTTTTTAACCAGTGCTTTTTTCCTCTAAAAAAAATGTTTAAGGGTGCTCTCATTTTCCTACTCATATTGAAATACCGCCTCTCAATGAGGCCAAACTTAGATTCACAAAATGTTTAGGGGTATGTGTACCCCTGTGTCCCTTCCAGAAAAAAGCACTGTTTTTAACTATATATTTTTGTTAACCGGTTTGAGGTTTTGGTTTTTTTTACAGTTGAAGGGTCTGTATATTTTATGAAATAAATAAATTGTTCAATAATAATTTTATAATGTATTAATATGTTTTAGAATGTTTCTGCTTTGTTGTTTTTTTTAAATTGTATGTTTGTTAGCTACCCTGGGTTCCTGGGAGAGGAGGGCAGGATAAGAACAGAATAACATAAGAAGAGCGCTTCTGAATCAGGCCATCTAGTCCAGCCTCCTGTTCTCACAGTGGCTGAACTGTGGGAAACCAGCAAGCAGGATTTGAGCATGAAAGCATTCTCCCCTCTTGTGGTTTCCAGCAACCAGTGTTCAGAAGCATCATTTCTGAATAAATTAGGTTGGATGTTAGAAGAGAAATATACACATACCTTGCTGCAATATATTATGTGGATATAACACAACAGCCTAACACAACAGCCTTTAATTCATTCTAGAAATCATCTCTCTGGTTCACAATGCAGCCTCCCTGGGTGCCTGTGTTTCCTGAAAACCCCATGACATCCTCAGCTAGGCTTCCCTAAAACACAGGCAGGTGGGGAGGCTGCCTATTGTGCACATGGTAGTTGCTCACTGCTAAGCCTTTTAACTTTTATATAAACCAGTGCTCTTTCCCCCCCTAAAGGTAATTGGAAGAACTTCCTTAAAAACAAAAGCAGCAACTGCACCAATGTCAGGTGCCTGGTATCCCAGCATTCCATGCTCCAGGTACAGAGCATGGCACCTTGAATCAGGAAGTAACTTCTCGCATGGGGATTTTTCAGGTCAGGAAGTGCCAGCAGCTGGGGAGACTGCAGAGTAGTAGATAAATATTTCATGGAAAGCAGCACACCATGAGTGGCACATGTCCTGATTTTTACCTAGCCCATTTCAGCGATGAGGATTATTAGTCTAGTTTGGGGAAAAAAAGATGTTTAAAATTAGCCTCTTGTGAACTACCTCTGACCCTTCAGTGCTGTTTCTAACAATTTGTGACATGGAAGGCAATGGACTTCCTGACCTAGCAGTTTCAGGGAAGACCAGATCAATAAAATTGTTTAGTTCCCAGGAAAAACAACAACTGGTTATCGGTTTCTCCACAGGAACTCTGGCTTCAACAAACAAGGATGCTCACTTTGGGGCTTCAATTTATGACGTGGGAACCACAGAGATAAGACTTGTTTCCCCCCAAATTTAGAAGGTTGCCCTCTTCACCTCTTCGCAACAATACAATGGTAAGCCGTAAGGAACAAACACATTTCAAAGGAATCAAAGGAATTCAAAGGAATGTCACTTGAACAGGGATACAAGCCAACTCCCTTTTGCATAGGAGTTAGCGAGTCCCCAAAATGTATTGAAACTATAGATTTTGTGAAGGTAAATTGGCACGGTCTGGTCCAGCTCTCTCTCACACAACTCTTGGCTCTCATCCTTCTCTTATCCTACAGTAATGCTGTACTGTTTTTAACACTTGATTGGGAGCTGCCCAGAGTGGCTGGGGAAACTCAGCCAGATGGGCGGGGTATAAATAAATCATCATCATCATCATCATCATCATCATCATCATCATCACTACTAGCCAGGTGAGGGAGGAGGTTCCACCCAGTTGCACTCTGGCACAGAGCAGCTTCCTTTCTTATATGAACGGCCCATTATGGCCCTTACCTGGCTACTTGAACAGTGAGATCTTCCATTAGATTCCCCTCAACTCTCAATATTCCCTCCCTCCAAGAACAAGATATCTGTCCCCAGATGTACAATCAACAGAAGAACAGCTTCCCTGTAGAAAAGCAACAGAAGTTAACCAAGACATTAAAACACACATCATCAAGAACAGAAAGCTAAGCATAGGTGCACTTTTACCCCAACACCAGTGCAGTAACACCTTATTCCTTTTAAGTAAGTTGTTGTTGTTGTTGTTGTTGTTGTTGTTGTTGTTGTTGTTGTTGTTGTTGTTATTATTATTATTATTATTATTATTATTATTATTATTATTATATTAATTAAATTTGTATACCGCCCTATACATGTAGGTCTCAGGCCAGTTCGTAACATCATGATCTCTTCAGTATTTCCTCTTTTTCTTTATGCAGAAACCCAGTCACAGTTTGGTATCCACAAGTTTCAACACTTGGCATGCCTAAGTTAAGGGGGTTCTGACATGTTTAAGGCAGGATACTACACTCACTGCCAGAGCTGCTTTGCCTGAAGGCGTTTCTCATTCTTCCCTTTGTGCCACTGTAGCACAAACAGCTTTCGAAAACACACATTCTTGCCGCTTGCTGTCCTACACAGTTGTATACACACACACCACACACACTACACCACACCACACCATACCACACCACACACACACAAACACAAACAGAGTTATCAGAACAATTCCTGAAAACCAAACAGTTCCCATCACCACAAACATGCAAAAATCACCAACCAAACAGCATTTCAAAAGAACAATGACAAAACTTGCAAGAAGGATCTGTACAGAAAATCAATAAACAGTCCCCTGAAGACAAACCCACACCGTGCGGTTGCCTGCATAGCTCTTTGTCCTGGAATTCCATGAAGTCCTCAGCCCAAGTTGGTCAACAGCTCCTTTGGGGCTCAAATCACAGAATCAGTCTTTGTGGAATCCTTCGATTTTGCTTTGGTTTCCCCTCTGGTTGTGGATCAGAGGCCCCAATGTGCATTCCAGTCCCAGAGCCACACGCTGGGCCTCAATGCACATCTCCAGAAACATACCTGCTTTCTTACGCACAGGGAATTCTCTCCATTTCTTTTCCTTTTGACACCCTTGGGCTATCCCCCTCCAACTCAAATAGTAATAAGGATTATTTGCTGACTACTTACGACAAAGGTCCGTATAGTTAAAGCTATGGTTTTCCCAGTAGTGATGTATGGAAGTGAGAGCTGGACCATAAAGAAGGCTGATTGCCGAAGAATTGATGCTTTTGAATTATGGTGCTGGTGGAGACTCTTGAGAGTCCCATGGACTGCAAGAAGATCAAACCTCTCCATTCTGAAGGAAATCAGCCCTGAGTGCTCACTGGAAGGACAGATCATGAAGCTGAGGCTCCAATACTTTGGCCACCTCATGAGAAGAGAAGACTCCCTGGAAAAGACCCTGATGTTGGGAAAGGTGGAGGGCACAAGGAGAAGGGGACGACCGAGGACAAGATGGTTGGACAGTGTTCTCGAAGCTACCAACATGAGTTTGACCAAACTGTGGGAGGCAGTGGAAGACAGGAGTGCCTGGCGCGCTCTGGTCCATGGGGTCACGAAGAGTCGGACACGACTAAACAACTAAACAACAACACTTATGATTACCTTGTAACTTTCTGTCCAAACAACATACTTTCATTTTCCCCATTTAATAAACCAGTCTTTTGTTAGTACTTGCTGTGAACAGTTCTTTACTGGGGATAAGGGCTAATAGTATACATGCATTTGATACATGTTTTGTGTGCAAAGTTTTTATTTCAACTCAAAAGTGTGTGTTGGGTTTCTCACGGGGGGTCGATATGCATGTGGATTCAGACATACATGGGTAGCAATAGCCACCTTGCAAGAATAAGGTGAGGTCAACCGTGCATCTTTTATAAAATGATAAATTATACAGGGCTCTGAGATAGAGACAGCAAAAGAGAACCCGCTTTCAAAGGGGAATAAAACTTATTGAGCAGTTGAAGGACAGGGCTTTGGCACAGCGTTGATTTTAACTGCTGTCATTCATAGCAGATTTTGTTGTTGTTGTTGTTTGGCTTGCTGAATTTTGTAATGCAACTCTCTTAAATAGGTGAGAGGCATTTCTCTTGAATTATAAAAAAGAAATCTGAATCCAGTTTATTAGAAAAATATATGATATACACATCCCACTCCCAGACAGATTGTTGATCAGGTCCATACCTGCCAATACACACTTGATCTCCTCACCTCAAAAGGGGTATGGTAGAACTGGGAAATGTGTTCAGAAAGGGGCAGCCAAAACCATCAAGGGTGCACCGGGGTGAGGAAAAGGTCACAACACTGGGGGCTTTTTCGTTTAGAGAAAAGTTGCGTAAGAGGTGACTTGGCAGAGGTATATAAGGTTACGCGCAGGGCGGGCAAAGAGGATAGAGAGAGGTTTTTCTCCATCATAATACCAGAACGTGGAGCAGCCAAGGAAGCTGGATGTTGGAAGGTTCATGACAAAAAGTATTTCTTCAGGTAATGCATAAACCATGGCATCCGGTCCCTCAGGAGGCAGTGATGGCCACCAACCGGGATGGATTCAAAAGAGGTTAGACAAATTCACAGAAAACAAGGCTATTTCAGGTTAGGATGACTGTGCTCTCTCTGCCTCCACTGTTGCCTCCGATATGCCTCTGAATTCCAGTTGCTGGGAATTGCAAGTGAGGAGAGTGCTGTTGCTCTCTGTTCCTGCTTGTGGGCTTCTCACAGGCATCTCCTTGGCCACTGTGAGACCATATAACACCGGTCCTGAAAGACCTACATTGGTTCCCAACACATTTCCGAGCACAATTCAAAGTGTTGGTGCTGACCTTTAAAGCCCTAAATGGCCTCGGCCCAGTATACCTGAAGGAGCGTCTCCACCCCCATCGTTCTGCCCAGACCCTGAGGTCCAGCGCCGAGGGCCTTCTGGCGGTTCCCTCATTGCGAGAAGTGGAGCTACAGGGAACCAGGCAGAGGGCCTTCTTGTTGGTGGCCCCCACCCTGTGGAACGCCCTCCCACCTGATGTCAAGGAAATAAACAACTATCTGTCTTTTAGAAGACATCTGAAGGCAGCCCTGTTTAGGAAAGTTGTTAATGTTTGGTGTTTTATTGTGCTTTTAATATCCTGTTGGGAGCCACCCAGATGCTCAGGATGCTCTACTATATGGACCTTTGGCCTGATACAGCAGGCTCTTCTCATGTTCTTATGCACATCCCCAGCAATATAGCAGCAACTGGTCTCTCCACTTTTTTCCTTTCGTCCCTCCATTTCATCTTTTGAATGACATTTTCTTAAATTCCAATTAGCACCTGTGGAATCTAATCTTGGCTCAAACCCTCCGGCAAAGGGACTTTCCAGTGCCTTGTGCTGTTGGACCCAGTGGAGAAATGGTGTGGTGAAGCGGACAGAGGATCAGACAGAGAGACCTGGCTTCAAATCCCCAGTCAGCTATGAGGCCCCTCTCACATGGCTGCAGTGCTCTGTTTTTAATGTTTGATGCTTTATTATGTTTTATATATTCTGTAAGCTGCCCAGAGTGGCTGGGGAAACCTAGCCAGATGGGCAGGGTATAAATAATAAAATTGTTGTTGTTGTTGTTTTCTATTGTTGGTACACTGAAGACCTCCATGAGTTGATCTCTGGGATTCGATGTGATCCTTGGTTGACCCAGCTCTCATGGAGGGCGAATTAAGGATTGCAAAAGCCTCATTCATGCCGTCGATGTGGAATGAGGCAAAACACAACCCCTCTAGGGAGCAGGGAGCAGAAGAAGATTCCACTTGTATTAAAATATAATTTGAAGTTGAATTAACGCTGATCCCCCCAAAGCCAGCTTCAACAGGTGGGTTGAGCTTGGACTCTGGCAAGTCTCCAGAGATACAGAGATAATACTGGGGCAGAGCAACCTCCAACTTCTTTTCAACCCTTGCTACAACTTAACCTGGCTGTTGACATTGCAACAACTTATTCCTTTTATTTGCCTATTTAAGGCAATTATATACCACTTAATCATTAGTCTTTCTAGGTGGGGTACATAAGAAAAATAACCCATAGAGAATGATGCAATAAAAATTCACCATAAACACAAACAGAAACCTGAACGCTACCTTAAAATGCCTGCTTGGAATAAGAAAGTATTTATTGAGCCCCTGAAGTTCACCAAGGAGAGTGCCTGTCTAACTTCAGACAAGATGGAGAACCACAGTCTTGGGCCCACAACTCTGAACTTAGCACATAGTTGAGCTAGGGAACTCATTCCCACAAGAGGCAGAGATGGCCACCATCTTGAATGGCTTTTAAAGTGGATTAGACAAATTATGGAGGAGAGGGCTATTGAAGGCTACTAGCCATGATGGCAATTCTCTCTCTCCACAGTTGGAGGCAGCAATGCTTTTGAATACCAATTGCTGGAAACCACGACAGGGGAGAGTCACTCTTGAGCTCAGGTCTTTCTCGCTGAATTCCCAAAGGCATCTGGTTGGCCACTGTGAGAACAGGATCCTGGACTAGATGGGCCCTTGGCCTGATCCAGAAGGTATCTCACATGTTCTTATGAATGCTGCACAACCTCTGGTCCTTATGAGTTGTGCAGCTGAGCCACGGAGGCCCACCGACAGAGACTCTCCAAAGATCTCAGTCATCCAGCAGGGATATACAAGGGTCTGACCGTCCTTAAGATGTCCTGGACCCCTGTTGTTAAGGGCCTTGTACATTGATGCAAGAACCTTGAACCTGTCTCAGTAGCAGATGGGCAGCCAGTGCAAGCTCTCAAGCTCTGGAATTTCGTGCCAGAGCTAGTAGTGTGTCCATCAACAGTCCAGCACCAGCGGGAGCTTGCAGACCAGGCAGAAGGGTAGCTTCACATAGAGCGCTTGATCAGACATCCTCACAAATTACAACGGAAGTGGCAATGTTGTTGCACTTTCTTGCGGGGCGATAGAGCACAGGCTTCCATTGGAACGATCTCGTGTTTTCTTTAGGGTACATAAAACAAGGGTAATTCCCAATCTGTATCTTTAAATCATGCACACAACTTCATCTTTATTATTTTTCTCGGACTTGGCCAGTTCTCCATCTTACATTTGGCCTCTCCCCTGCGTGGTTGGTCAGAGCAGAAGTCTCTCATTCCACACATCTTTTGAAGGAAAGGCATATTTACGTAGTGTGGACAGCTGCCGATTGATTGTCAGTGCGGTTTTGGCAGCTACAACGGAACATTTTATTTACCCTCGGTGACTGTGGGGAGTTTATGCAACTTATTTATCTTGTTCTAATCTTGTTAATCATCCAATTGCTTCCAATGATGGTCACTTTCATGATCCAGGGGAGCTGGATAAAAATCCAGTGTTTTTGTAAATGGTGCTTTAATAACTATTTGAGGAGTAATGTGCAGGGCCCCCACACATGAGAAACATCCCTTCTCCTGCCAGTTGAAGTCTGTATTGGCTGGGATCACTTATCTCAGCCACACTGTAAGTAATATAATAACAACCTGTCCTCATAAAACTCAACAAATGATGAATGGAACATCTCACCTCAGCATTGTGGACTGCATCTTTCATTGTACCTGCGAACTGCAGCAGGCAAGCTTAAGAGAACTTTAGGGGTGGGTGGTGGTGGTACCACAAGGATTTGTCACCTGAATCAGATGCCCCACACTGTCTAACAGTAGGGTTGGCCTTGGCAGGATCAGAGCAGAATTAGGGACACATCCCTAGTTGGGTGGGGAGCCTCATATGCCACCACGAGGTGGTCTTCAACCTTTTCTGAATACGGTTGCAGTATTCTTAAAGGATTAAGCCTGCAGTTTAGGGACCTACTTTCGATGCCACACCCTGGGTGTTAGAGCAAGAGAACCAGGCAGAGGGCCTTCTCGGTAGTGGCGCCTGCCCTATGGAACGCCGTCCCGTCAGTTGTCAAGGAAAGAAACAACTATCTGACCTTTAGAAGACATCTGAAGGCAGCCCCTGTTGCTTTTTCAATATTCTTATTGGTGTTCTGTTGGGAGCCACCCAACAACAACAACAACAACAATAATATAAGAGCACAAGAAGAACTTGCTGGATCAGGCCGATTGCCCATCTAGTCCAGCATTCTGTTCTCACAGTGGCCAATCAGATGCTGTTGGGAAGGCCACAAGCAGCACCTCCTTGGGATTCCCAACAACAGGTATTCAGAGGCTTACTGCCCCCAACAATAGAGGTAGAAGTCGCCCATTGTGGCTGGTAGCCATTGATAGCTTAATCTCTTCTAAAACCATCCAAGTTGGTGGCCCACCTTGTGGGAGCGAACTGCATGTTTTAACTATGTGCTGTGTAATGAAAAAGGGACAGAAAGAGGTGGACTGCCCTTAACCGTACCCAGGTTAGATGGCTGCCATGAATTTGTGGAGCTGCCTCTGAAGACTTCTTGGAAACTACAAATCAGTTCAGAATACAGTGACATCTAGCTTGCTGGCTGGGAATGGTTCTTCACTGGGCAATTGTTCCTGGGCATAATTCAGACTACTGCTTTTAAACTTCAAAGGCCTATTCAGCTTGGGACTTGGCTCCCTCAAGGACTAGCTCCTCCTCTGTGAGCTTGGCTGCCCATTTTGTTCATAACTGGAAGCCCTTCTCTGCTGCCTAAAACCAGGCCAGTGGTGACCAAGAAAAGGGCACTCTTCATGGTGGGCATGGCCAAAGTGGGTGTGGTCATTATTATTATTATTATTAATAATAAAATTTATATACTGCCCTTCATCGAAAGAGCTCAGGGCAGTTCACAAGATAAAAATACAGGATAAAATAAAATAAAATAGATAGTTAAACTAAAATAGAAAGGAAAGGAAACCCTACATTTTGGACTCACAGCTGTCCATGGAGGAGCGGGTCAATGCTTTGACCAGGGCAGCTGTCTATCAGCTCCATCTGGTATGCAGGCTGAGACCCTACCTGCTCATAGACTGTCTCACCAGAGTGGTGCATGCTCTGGTTATCTCCCGCTTGGACTATTGCACTGCGCTCTATGTGGGGCTACCTCTGAAGGTGACCTGGAAACTACAACTAATCCAGAATTCAGCAGCTAGACTGGTGACTGGGAGTGGCTGCCAAGACCATATAACACCAGTCCTGAAAGACCTACATTGTCTCCCAGCACTTTTCTGAGCACAATTCACAGTGCTGGTGCTGACTTTTAAAACCCTAAACAGCCTCGGCTCAGTATACCTGAAGGAGCGTCTTCACCCGCACCGTTCTGCCCAGACACTGAGGTCCAGCTCTGAGGGCCTTCTGGTGGTTCCCTCACTGCAAAAAGTGAGGTTACAGGGAACCAGGCAGAGGGCCTTCTTAGTAGTGGCACCTGCCCTGTGGAACACCCTCCCATCAGATGTCAAGGAAATAAACAACTTTCTGACATTTAGAAGATGTCTGAAGGCAGCCCTGTTTAGGGAAGTTTTTAATGTTTGATGTTTTATCGTGTTTTTTATATTCTGTTGCGAGTTTCCCAGAGTGGCTGGGGAGGCCCAGCCAGATGGGCGGGGTATAAGTAATAAATTATTATTATTATTATTATTATTATTATTATTATTATTATTATTATTATTCCCACAAAGGCCATAGAATATTACTCAGCCTGGTTGAAGAGGAACATTTTTGCCTGGTGCCCAAAGGTTTATAATGAAGGCACCAAATGCATTCCCCTGCAGAGGGCATTCCACAAATGGGGAGCCACTGCACAAAAGTTCTGTTCTCCTGTTGCCACCCTCCAGACCTCGCGTGGAGGAGACACATGAAGAAGGTGTTACGGAAAAGGAGCAATGCAGCAGCGAGCTGCAGCTGGCTGGAAAGCAAAACATTATGGGAATGTTTGGGACTGTACCGTGAGAACAAAGGGGCAGTCTATTCACTGTGCTGAGCACCGGATGTTAGCTCAGAGTGTCATTTGACCTGTACAGGAAGTACAGGAGGTGGAGTTTGTCTCTCTGCTGTTGGTGTTTGAAGAGAGCAGACACGTTTCTCTGTAATGCTGCAAAGACAGAAATAAAGGCATGTAAATACATTTCTGTCTATCTCTTTCCCCTCCCTGGGGGAGGTAGGGAGCAGGGAAGAGTGGTGTGTTCTTCTCACGCTTGAGGAGGATCGCCGATTGTGACCTAGCCTGTATCCTGCTGGGAAACGCAGACAGGGAGGTCAACAAGGAGATCAAGCCGGGTGCCTGGAGAGTGGCCAGTTCCTCTGATAAGGCTTGAAATCCGACAGAAGGGCCCCAGAGGATGGTCTCAGGGTCTGGGTCAGTTCATATGGGGAGAGGCGGTCCTTGAGTTATTGCAGTACTGAGTCAGACACATGCCATTCTCTGCCCAGGGCAGGCAGGCAAGAAGTATTATCACAGCTCAGAGACGCATTCCAGTTGGGTAAAACCAATAGAAGAGACTGCGGAGTGGGACCAGGAAAGGGGTGTGGCCTGTGCAGAGTCTCAAGGGACAGATAGAGAGGTCTGGAGGACCGTAGAGGTTCCCCACCCCTGAGTTAGAAGAACAGAAGAATGAAGCTTGGATGTCATCCCTGCTGCTGAGCAAATGGAATGTACGTTTCTCCATCATGTGTGTATTTGTGTGTGTCTTTCTTTCCTAGTTCACTGAATCAACTGCCACTCTTCTGCTCTGGCAGATGGCTCTATCAGGATAAATCACTGCAGTGGGTTAGGATTAAATATAATAACAAAACAATAGTCTGGTATGGGCAGCAGGATTTTGGGCTTGGAACCATTTTCAGGGTAATTAGGCTCCATTGTTTCTCCAGTGAGCAAATATTTCAATTTACTCTGTTGCCAAACCAAGGACGTGCTGGGAGGCTGATACGTTATCTACTGCCAATTACGTAAGCTCATGATGCATGTTGTAAAAGAGAGAGAGAGAGAGAGAAAGGTCATTACTCTTAATCAGCTTTTTAAAAGCCATTTCTTAAAAAACATTCTCTTTGTATATATTTAAGGGTGTTTTAAAAATCACCATGCCTCCATGCATATATTGCTTAACCCCTTGAAGCACCCACTCCCCCCTTTTCTTTTCTTTTTTGCCAAAGAAGCCTGATTGTGAAATTGCCATTGTGATTCCTGTAAGGTTACCATTAAAGGGGTTTTGGCACCCAGATAATTTGGATTTTATTGTTATATATGTAAATTCCATAAACATTTAATGGTGCCCTTGAACCCTGGAACTATATCCCATCCAAGGTGGTGAAGTTGGCCAGTTTCAGAGGTTGCGAAAACAATACCACGAAACAATCCAGCCTGCCCCAAACCCTTTTGCAATTCTTACATGAATTCTGGGCAGTTTGTGGCTGCCGATTTGACGTTGAATAGTTTAGAACAGCCTCCCCCAATATGATGTCTTCCAGATGGACCACAACTCTCATCACCCCTTCTTTGGCAACATTGCAAAATCTAGAGAATATCGACTCTCAAAGAATGGCTGCATTCCAGTTCTCATCTTTTTTCAGAAAGTGCGAATCACCTTATGATCTTTATAAAGCTGGCCAAATCATGGCTGTATCCAGAAACCAGTGGTGAAGGAAGGGGGGCGGGGGCGGTCTGCCCTGGGTGCCATCTCTAAGGGGGGTGACAAGAAGGCACCTTGTGGGGGGCTCACTCCGCTGCCCCTGGGTGTGGCGGTGTAAGTGTTAAGTTGTGGGTGAAAATATCAGATGACACAGCTATTCTTCAAACAGCTTCTGTTTATTCACAGGCCAGAACAGAACTGAACTGAAGGGTTCAGCCAGCCTGCTTATATAGAGCTCCACTACAACGCAACAGTAACCACTTTCTGTAACTATCCAATCACTGAACGTCACTTTCAATCCCTTATTTGCATATGTGGACCTGAGTGAAAACTATCTACAGTATCCCCCTGCTGGCCCAGGGTGAGAACTTCAGTACATAACAGTAAGCTGCCACCATCGCATTGCAGACGATCCTCCGCTCATGGCGGAGAGGTGCAGAGCAGACTAGTTTAAGAGAACTTTGGGGGCGGGTGGTGGTGGTACCACCAGGATTTGTCACCTGAATCAGATGCCTCACACTGTCTAACAGTAGGGTTGGCCTTGGCAGGATCAAAGCAGAATTAGGAACACATCCCTAGTTGGATCCCTCCACCGCCACTGCAGCTGCGAGCAGAGGATCCTGCCATTGGCAAACCGCCCTACAGCACATGCGTAGTGCTGCTACGTACTGCACTTGCTACGTACGGTGCACGCGCATACACCGCTGGGCGGTTTGCCCCATACCCCGCACCGGGTGCTGGTTAGCCTTCTTTCGCCCCTGCCAGAAACCAGTGCCCTTTCCTAGAAAAAGAGAGGGGCTGGAGCTCACCATGAGTGCCACCCTCCTTCTCTTATAATGGCAATGACGTCCACCTCAAAGGTGCCGGAACTTAGTTCTGTCTGGGGAAGAAGCCCTGCCATTGACCAATTCATGGCACTGGAGGTGGTATTGGAGAATAGGGGTGCCATTACCAGGATTTCAATGACAGAATTTTCGAAAGGAGGTGCTTTGTCCTGGATGTTAGGCAAGTCCATCGATAAATCGTGTTTTTGAAGCAGCAGCAGCAGCAGCAGCAGCAGCAGCTCAACAAGGTGATAGCGTGTTGTATGAAAACTACCTTTGAATGAAAGGTGGTGGACTCTCCAGAGATTCTTCAGCTGCGAGACTTGCATTGCAGGGGGTTGGACTATAATAATAATAATAATATTTTATTATATGCACCCTTCCCCTCTGACGGGGTTGCCCCAGCCACTCTGGGTAGCTATGATTCTATGCAGCAAATGCATCGCTTGTGTTGCTGCACCGATCCCTTTTTCCTCTCCCATTCCCTCAGCGGCTAGCCGTGCAAGCGAAACAGCAACCCGCCTCAGTATTGTGTCATAAATCCCAAACTGACTGCTGTTAAATGTGCCTTTCCCCGTGCCTACATCTGCTGCAATGAACTAGGCATATAAAGGTGTGTTGCTGTTGGTTTTTTTTACATAGGGGGGGGACTGGTAAAGGAAGGGGCAAGGGCTCAGCCTATCAAGTCCCGGCTAATTAGCATTCCTTCTTAGAAAAGAAAAGTTTTGAAATCTTCCTGGAAGCGCAGATTTATGATTTGCCACAGGGGCCCGCGGGGGCCTGGAGCAGCCTACGCGTGCAGGTCTTGGTTTACAACTGTGGCTGTTACCACAGAATGCATTCTGTATGACTAATTTCCACAGCAGCTCTGGGCTGCCCCCAGCCAGACAGTCCAGGGCAGAACGCTGGAGGGGAGAGCGGACGAGAGGCCAAGGGCCAGCAGTGTTATTAATAAAAGAAGAACGCTGAGGGGGAGGTTTGGGGAAATGGCCTGACATCAGGGAAAGTACATGGAGCAGGAGCGAGAAATGCTCCACTTAGGGTCCAAGATCTCAAACTTCAATTACGGAAAGTCAGCAAGGACCTTTTGCCCTCGCTTTGCGACGTGTTAGCTCTCTCTCTCTCCCCCCCAATTGTTTTAGCATATGAAAGTGTATTTTTAAAAAAATGTTATATTTTTTAATATAAAAAAGCTGCTGCTTTTATATCCGACACTTCTGTTATGAAATGACACTGAAATATTTGATTAATAAAATGGAAATAACAGACCCTCCAAGTGTCCCTGTTTTCCAGGGACAGTCCTGGATTTACAAAAGCCATCCTGGTTTCTGATTTGATTCCAGGTTGTCCCACTTTTCCATTAGGTCCAGTCGTGACCGACTCTGGGGTTGCAGCGCTCATCTCACTTTATTGGCCGAGGGAGCTGGCGTACCGCTTCCGGGTCATGTAGCCAGCATGACTAAGCCGCTTCTGGCGAACCAGAGCAGCGCACGGAAACGCCATTTAGCTTCCCGCTGGAGTGGTACCTATTTATCTACTTGCACTTTGACGTGCTTCTGAACTGCTAGGTTGGCAGGAGCAGGTACCGAGCAATGGGAGCTCAGCCCCTCGCAGGGATTTGAACCACCAACCTTCTGATCTGCAAGTCCTAGGCACTGTGGTTTAACCCACAGCGCCACCCGTGTCCCTTTTCCTTGTTGTTTAGTTGTTTACTCGTGTCCGAGTCTTCGTGACCCCATGGACCAGAGCACGCCAGGCACTTCTGTCTTCCACTGCCTCCCGCAGTTTGGTCAAAACCCATCCCTTTTCCTTAAAGGTAAAGGTAAAGGTACCCCTGCCCGAACGGGCCAGTCTTGACAGACTCTGGGGTTTGTGCGCCCATCTCACATCTATAGGCCGGGGGCCAGCGCTGTCCGGAGACACTTCCGGGTCACGTGGCCAGCGTGACAAAGCTGCATCTGGCGAGCCAGCGCAGCACACGGAACGCCGTTTACCTTCCCGCTGGTAAGCGGTACCTATTTATCTACTTGCACCCGGGGGTGCTTTCGAACTGCTAGGTTGGCAGGCGCTGGGACCGAGCAGCGGGAGCGCACCCCGCCACGGGGATTCGAACCGCCGACCTTTCGATCGGCAAGCCCTAGGCGCTGAGGCTTTAGCCCACAGCGCCACCCGCGTCCCTCCCTTTTCCTTAGGACGTCCCTATTTCCATCGAAGAAATGTTGGATGGTATGGAATTATCTGACCCCTGAGCCATCTGAAGGGAAGTTTTGAAACGTTTAATGTTTTATTATGTTTGTATATAAGTTGGATATGAGTTTGTAATCTCTGTTTGAGTTTGTAATCCTTGTCAGAATACATACTTTTGTTTTTTTTAGAAGATATTTATTGAGGTTTTACAAATTATATCAAACAAAACAATACACAAACACAAACAAAAAAGAACAAGTATAATTTCAGAACCTTATTTTCTTAAAGCTTACTTCACTGACCTCCTCATACCTCCCCTTTCTGCATTCCCATTTTAAATATTTAGTTCAGCAAATCCTCACCCTTAATCTTATCTAATTGTCAACCTTTTGTCAATTGTCAATACATACTTTTGAATGGGTTAGTTTTTGTTACAACTGACTATTGATTTGCGAGTAGGGACCACTCCCACTTGTGAAACTTATATTGGCCAGAGTTCTTGGTGTGCTTTTTTCTTTGTATATAAGTTGGAAGCCACCCATAGTGGCTCGAGCAACCCAGTCAGATGAGCGGGGTATAAATAGCAAAATAATACTAATAATAATAATAATAATAATAATAATAATAATAATAATAATAATAATAAAAAGACCAGGATGTCTCTTGAGTTTGACCAAACTGCGGAGGCAGTGGAAGACAGGAGTGCCTGGCATGCTCTGGTCCATGGGGTCATGAAGAGTCGGACACAACTAAACAACAACAAAGGATGTCTCTATTTTCTTCAGAGAAATGCTGGAAGGTATGAAGTAAACAAATGCAAAACACTTTGGGCAGTAGAGGTGTGTAGTTTCAGGGCCCATCTTATTTTTGTGATTGAAGGTTGTCTTAAAACTGTTTTCAACATTGTGTTTTAAATGTTTTAAGTTGCCCACGAACCTTAGGGTGAAGGCTGGATCTTTCCTCCTCCTCCTCCTTTTTATGACATTATTTGATGTGTGTTATAATGTATTTATGAGCTGCTTTGGGGCCCAAAGTGCCCCCAGGGCCAGGAACTGCTTACCGAAACAGCAAAATGTAGTTGGCTCATTCAATAAGATTCCACAAATCAGTCAGTGAGCGGAAGAATATTTGACAGCAACATCACAAGGTGGTGCAGTGAGGTTTAGGGAAAAGCCTCCCTAAACTGGAAGCATTTTAGTGGACAACATCTGGAGAACATCAGGTTGGCTACCATGACTGAGGGTGCAACTAGACTGCTTGCTCTTATTCATTCTTGACTTTTGCTTCCACCTTTCTTGACTTCCAGGTTTCGTAATTGTGGCAGGTTTAATGGGCAGAGAGGACTTCAGTATTGGTGAAGACTGGTATAATGGCTGTGGCTGTCATACTGACTGGTGTCTCTCTAAAGACTGGGAAATAAGATGATATTCCCATATGTGGTTCTTATGGCAAACAGGTATTTCCTAACCCCCACGCCCCTCCACAATGAGGCAAATGGAAGAAAATGCACTGGAAAGTGTAGGATACATACTGTTATAAGGTGTTTTTTTGGGGGGGAAACCCCACTAAACCCTACAAATTAATAAATGGTAGGATTTTGATTAATTGAGATATGGTTGAAAGTAGAAGCTGCAGAGCAGTACAAGCTGCAGGAATCCCTGGTCTGGCTTATGCAAACCAGTCTGGTTCCAGATTACATTTGTATACTGCCCTATACCCACAGGTCTTGGTACCCCAGTGGCCTAGAGAAGAGCAAATCTGTTGATGGCCATCTGAGAGGAATCCTTTGACCTGGGCAGACAGATGTTGCCAAGGTGATGGGTGTGTGTGTTTGAGATGGCAGGAAAAGAGTCTTGAGCAAAGGTTGCTGGGAAGAAGGAGGGGGTGGGGGAAGACTGGAATCCATCTTGGACAGGCTGGCTAGAGGCTGACTGAGAGAGATTCCTTGGACTCCATGTCCGTACTGCTGTGGGAGACAAACTCCTCTTGAAAGGACCATGCTGTAAGATCTGGACTTCCTCCATGCCAACTGAAGGTGTAAATAAGTGAATAAACCGTATTTCTTAAAGTTACAATAGTCTCTGCCATGTCTCAGCTCTCCAAAGGAATACAGAACCTGGGTAAGAGAGAGAGGGAGGCACCCAAATTTTGTAACAATACATGCTGCATACATAATTTCATTTGTATCCCGCCTTTTCCCAGTTCAAACCATGCTCAAAGCGGTTTACAACATGAAAAAACACACATAAATGCAACATAACGAAAAGTAGTAATAAACAATAAATAAAGTATTAAAAATGCACAACCAAATTTCCACCTAAATCCCAAGAACTAAAAAACAATTGAAAACACTTCCTTGATGAAAACAAAGCTGGCTGAATGCTCACGAAATTGTCTAACGTCCCCACAAACGTTGTGCAAACATATCAAGAGTAAATGTTCAATTAATAGGTTGTGTTAGAGAGATTGCTCTCTCTTCCTAGTTTAATAAATATTGCTAGTAGTCACAATCCTTTAAAATAAAATCATTCCTGATACCTTTTCTTATTTACAGACATTAGATTCAATTCTGAGATGAATCTAAATGAAAAGTAGCTTTCTTTCTTTCTTTCTTTCTTTCTTTCTTTCTTTCTTTCTTTCTTTCTTTCTTTCTTTCTTTCAATAAACAGAAAAAGGGAAATATTTTGGGCTGGCAACAGCTCTGAAAATGACTCAGCTGCTGGAATTGTCAACAATAATAATGATGATAATATTAATATAAAAAACAGGAAAAACAACAGCATCTGTTGGCTCCTTTGACAAGCCAGAATGCAAGCCAGTTTTGCATTCCAGCCTGGTGTAACGGTTACCTGTGTAAAAACTCCATATTGAGAAACTCCAGGATCCAGCTGCTTTCAGTATGCCTTATTTTTGGCTTGCAATGTTGCGTCTTCTCTGGTGAGCAACAGCAAAGTCCCCGCTCCCCCAGCCTCCTCTTCTTGATACTTAATTATAACGATAAATGGCAGCAGTGATTTGTGGTCACATTCTAGAGCCTGATAAACATAATCTGAAGAGGCTGAAAGTGCAGCTTCTTTTCCTGTAACAATACACAAGCCTTTGCGATGTTCGGTTCACTCGGCTAAATAAAACGAAAGAAGCCTTGACTTCCTAAAGTCTAACATTTTCAAATGTTTCTTTTCATCTCAGGGGTGGGGGCAGGCGGGCGGAATGCTGATTTCACTGGTCAAGGATGGAGATAAGAAAAATATTTATCCAAATTAAGAATTCCTTTAAAAAATACACTGGAGGGTTCGAAACTGGAATGCTGCGGTTAAGATGAGAAATCAAGAAATATATGGTATTGATATTGTTGATACTCCCAGCCCCCATTAGCTGGCATGGCCAATGGCGAGGGTTGGTGGAAATTGTAGTCAAGCAACATCACTGTTTTGCCACCCATTTTAAATTGTGACTTCTTATACTCCATAAAGAAGTCACAATTTAAAATGGGTGGCAAAAATATGGTGCTGGAGGAGACTCTTGAGAGTCCCATGGACTGCAAGAAGATCAAACATGTCCATTCTGAAGGAAATCAGCCCTGAGTGCTCACTGAAAGGACAGATCGTGAAGCTGAGGTTCCAATACTTTGGCCACCTCATGAGAAGAGAAGACTCCCTGGAAAAGACCCTGATGTTGGGAAAGATGGAGGGCACAAGGAGAAGGGGACGACAGAGGACGAGATGGTTGGACAGTGTTCTTGAAGCTACCAGCATGAGTTTGACCAAGCTGTGGGAGGCAGTGGAAGACAGGAGTGCCTGGCATGCTCTGGTCCATGGGGTCACAAAGAGTCAGACAAGACTAAACAACAACAAATACTCCATAAAGCAGACGGCTTTCCCCAAAGAATCCTGAGAACTGTTGTTCAACCCTCGCAGAGCTACAATTTCCAGCAACCCTTAACAAATCACAGTTCCCAGTATTCTTTGGGGGAAGACTTGCGCTTTAAATATATGGTGCATATGTAGGAGAGACATGTTTTGTTGCAGCTGGGGCAGATGAAGGCATCCTGTTGGCCTGCTTCAGATGCACCATGGCGTTTCTTCTTTCTGCGCTTCTCCCAGTGGTCATTCCTCCTCTGGTCATTGCTATGGATGTACAACCTGACTGGTTGTCTCCAGGCACTGTGGTCATCTGCAAGAGATTCCCACAGGGTCAGTGTTGCCAGCCAAATGACACATTTGCAGACATCTTTGTTATACAGAGTTGGGCCGCCAATGGACCTGGCAATGCAATCACATGACCCTCTGTAGAGGGAACTCGCCACAAGTCTGGAGTCTAAAATGATTTAACTGTACTCCTCGCTCTGACTCAGTATCAGGCAATTTCCTATGTTCCTCTGGGGACCATCTTCGTCTTATATAACTCATCAACAGTGCATCTGCTTTGCTTGCTGAAGGTCCCAGGCTCAATCGCTGGGAGTGTTGAAAATGTTTACTGCCAGAAACCCTGGACAGCCAATGCCAGTCAGTGTAGACCATGGGTAGGCAAACTAAGGCCCGGGGGCCGGGGCCGGCCCAATCGCCTTCTAAATCTGGCCCATGAACGGTCAGGGAATCAGTGTATTTTTACATGACTAGAATGTGTCCTTTTATTGAAAAAGAATCTCTGGGTTATTTTGGTGGCCTGCCTGGTGTTTTTACATGAGTAGAATGTGTGTTTTTATTTAAAATACAGCCAGCATGGTGTAGTGGTTAAGAGTGGTGGACTCGTAATCTGGGGAACCGGGTTCGCCTCTCCGCTCCTCCCCATGCAGCTGCTGGGTGACCTTGGGCCAGTCACACTTCTCTGAAGTCTCTCAGCCCCACTCACCTCACAAAGTGTTTGTTGTGGGGGAGGAAGGGAAAGGAGATTGTTAGCTGCTTGGAGACTCCTTAGGGTAGTGATAAAGCGGGATATCAAATCCAAACTCTAAACTTTCTCTGGGTTATTTGTGGGGCATAGGAATTTGTTCATTTCCCTCCCAAAATATACTCTGGCCCCCCACAAGGTCTGAGGGACAGTGGACCGGCCCCCTGCTGAAAAAGTTTGCTGACCCCTGGTGTAAACAGTATGGAACTTGATGGACCTGATTGTGCGACTCATTACAGAGCTACTTCCTGTGTTCCAATAGCATGGATGAGATCCAGAGTGATCTGGTGGCTGGAGTGTTGGACTAGCAGCTGGGAGACCATGGTTTATATCCTCATTCAGCTATGAAGATCACTGGGCCAATCACTGTCTGTCAGCCTAACCTCCTCACAGGGTTGTTGAGCTCACTGGAGGAAAGATGGGATCTAAAAATAATAATAAGTAAAATATATGTAGTAAAATGGGATGCGGGTGGCGCTGTGGGTTAAACCACAGAGCCTAGGACTTGCTGATTAGAAGGTTGGCAGTTCGAATCCCTGCGACGGGTTGAGCTCCTGTTGCCCGGTCCCTGTTCCTGCCAACCTAGCAGTTCGAAAGCACGTCAAAGTGCAAGTAGATAAATAGGTACCACTCTGGCGGGAAGGTAAACGGCGTTTCTGTGTGCCGCTTTGGTTCGCCAGAAGCGGCTTAGTCAGTGCTCTGATGGTGTTTCCTGCTTGGCAGGGGGTTGGACTCGATGGCCCTTGTGGTCTATTCCAACTCTATGATTCTATGATTCTATGCTGGCCACATGACCCGGAAGCTGTCTGTGGACAAACGCCGGCCCCCTCGGCCTATAGAGCGAGATGAGCGCGCAACCCCAGAGTCAGTCACGACTGGACTTAAAGGTCAGGGGTCCTTTTACCTTTATATGTAGTAAAATGTGCAGACAGCTAGCACAGAGGATGTGATCTCCATTCTTTCTGGTCCTCATCCAACACTCCAATCTATACACTGCACTGGTGCTTACACGACGTGTCCAGTTATTCTGAGACTGAAATAACGCCAGAGGAAACTAAGCGCCCTCGTTTGTATGATGTGAAATTACATCAAGTGTTCTGGTGAACGAAGTTTTGCATGGGAACCCATCCACAGCCACCCGCCAAATATTAGAAACGGATGCTCAAAGACATAGGACTGCGTTTAAAAAGCATTGCATCAAATATTGTCCAACTAAAGCAAAGGTCAAGTAGTCATTTCTGCAGAAATTGGGTCTGCAGGCCAAGGATTGCAAAAGAAAAGTGGTTTTTCAAATCCATATTTGTGTGTGTGTGTGTGGGTTGTGGCTGGGAGGATGAGGAAGCAAATCCTAGGGTGGGGAAGGGAAAATTCAATTCAGAATCACCTTTCCTAAACAATTTTAAAGTTTGACCACAGCACTCATGATGAGGCAGAGTTCACTTTCAGTTTGTCAAATAGAAATGATGTGGTTTAAATACAACAAAAGCAAAACTGTGCCACAAAGACTATTTAAGCTGATGTATACATGGTCCTTTGCAGAGGCATCCTGAATATAAAATATATGGTGTTTTTTATTTCTTTTCTTTCCTTCAGTTTCCTTTCCCCTACTTTTCCCTATGTCTCTTTTTTCTTATTTCTTGTTGAACTTAATTGGGCAATTTAAATCGCTTCTTTGACTACAGTCATACCTCGAGTTGAGTGCGCTTCGGGTTGAGTGTGTTCGAGTTGCGCTCTGCGGCAACCCGGAAGTAATGGAGCGCGTTACTTCCGGGTTTCACTGCTCGCGCATGCGCAGATGCTCAAAATGACGTCACGCGCATGCACAGAAGCTGCGAAACGTGACCCGCGCACATGCAGACGTGCTATCGCATCTTGCGTTCCGTTTGGGATGCGAACAGGGCTCTGGAATGGATCCCGTTCGCATCCCAAGGTACTACTGTATTTACATCTGTGGATGGAGTTTGTTACTGAATATGCAATGACTGAGTAATATTATGAGGTCTAACATATGATGACTTGTGCTATACAGAACATGTTATAATATCTGTTTTGATAAGGAAATGATGGCATATCACACATAACCCCCCTTCCTTCCTTCCTTCCTTCCTTCCTTCCTTCCTTCCTTCCTTCCAAGTAAATCAAGCCTGATTTTGCAAGAAGAATGGCAGTGGATTACCATGACACCCACACCATAGGTTTAAAGAACTAACAGCCTTGCTACTTTACCAGTCATGGCTTCCCCCAAAGAATTCTGGGAGCTGTAATTGTTCTGGGTGCTGAGAGTTGCTAGGAGACTCCTGTTCCCCTTGCAGAGTGATACTTTCCAGAGTGGGTTAACAATCACCTCTCCTTTCCAGAGAATTCTAGCTCTGTGAATATTGTGTGAGGTCAGATAAGCATGCCATCATTATATATGAGCGGGCAAGACAAAAAAAAAAGGGGGGGGGAGAATGGTGCTTTTGTATCACATTTCCATGGAAATATAGCCATTTGACATTCCTACATGTAAAAATACTCATGCCAGGGAATATTTTATATCGTGTTTATCCAGTACAATTTTTTTAAAAGCAATTTTCTTTCTTCACGGTGTGAATCAATATTGTAAAACAACCACCATGTTTGGTTAGCTTTCATGTAACAGTATGGGTGGGACTAAACCATGCATAGCCACAAATTATGCCCCAAGCAGGAGGTCTGATTACTTCTGACTCTGTTCTAAAATGGAAAAGTGTTAGTGCTTACAAATGGATTTAGATTTCACAGAGCACGTGGAGAGTTTTACATTCCTAGGGGGCAACTACTTCATTGGGGCAAGACCTCCTGGAAAGAGTTGCTGAGACCACTTGGCCTTAGCTGTGGTTTGTTTCCTTGAATAAAGAGTTAACTTCACTGGCCTTGGGTGATTTATTTATTTTATTGCTAACCCATTCCTGGCCCTAGCCCTGACACCTGTGTTCCTATGATTCACCCATGACAAATGTATGATGCTGACAAGGTAGTAGTAGTAGTAGTAGTAGTAGTAGTAGTAGTAGTAGTAATAATAATAATAATAATAATAATAATAATAATAATAATAATAATAATAATATATTGGTACCCTGCCCATCTGCCTGGGTTTCCCCAGACACCCTGGGCAGCTTCCAACAAAGATTTAAAATACATTAAAATGTCACACATTAAAAACTTCCCTAAACAGGGCTGCTTTCAGATGTCTAAATGTCAGGTAATTGTTTCTCTCTTTGACATCTGATGGGAGGGCGCCACTACCAAGAAGGCCCTCTTCCTGGTTCCCTGTAGCTTTGCTTCTTGCAGTGAGGGAACCGCCAGAAGGCCCTTGGCGCTGGACCTGTGTCCAGGCTGAACGATGGGGGTGGAGACGCTTCTTCAGGTATGCTTTGAAGGCTGTCAAATGGGACATGCTTGTTTTCTCCTGCTCTGGAGGGTAGGACTTGAACCAATGGCTTCAAGTTACAAGAAAGGAGATTCCAACTAAAGATCAGGAGAATCTTTCTGACAGTAAGAACTGTTTTGTCAGTGGAACGGTCTCTCTTGGGAGGTTGTGGACTCTCCTTCCTTGTAGGTTTTTAAGCAGAGGTTTGATGGCCATCATCGTGGATGCTTTAGTTGAGATTCCTGCACTGCAGGGGGTTGGACTAGATGACCCTCGGGGTCCCTTCCAACTCTACAGTTCTATTACTGTATGACAGTCATGGTTGCTTTAAATACAATAGTCTGGGAAGGTCTAAAACCTGTAATCCCTTGCTAAGATGTATAAGACTGAATCAGATAAGTGCTGGAGATGCAAAGAGTTGGAGGGAACGTTCTTTCATATGTGGTGGACTTGTAAAAGGGTAAAAGAGTATTGGGAAATGATCCATAATGAATTGGGAAAAAAATGTTTAAAAGTACTTTCCAAAAAAACCAACAACCCCAGAGTCCTTTCTGTTGGGGATAATTCAGACCGAAATTTCCAGGTGTCAAAAAAGGTTATTTATATATGCTACTGCTGTAACCCGTGGAAATGGAAAATGAGCGAGGTCCCAACGAAAGAAGAATGGCAACTTAAGTTGACAGAATATGCACAACTCGCGGACTTAACATATAGAATAAGAGAACAAGAAGAACATACGTTTAAAAAAGATTGGAAAACGTTTATTGAATGTATGGGAAATAACTGTGTACATCTGAAAAGGCTGGCAGCACTGAGATAAATTCAACAGTGTAAACAAGTTTTGATGGATGCAGTAATGGAATACTGAATGGTATAGTTTTTGTAAAAATATGCAGGGATTTATGATATGTAAAATGAACCATGGAAAGAGAAGAAGGGAAGTCACTGATACCTTAAGGATGTAAAATGAGTATTTTAAATTGTAAAATAGAAAATTTATTAAAAATCACACGCGCGCACACACACACACACACACACACAGTCTGTAATCCTAGTCATATTTGCTAGGAAGGAAGTCCTATTGAACTGAGTGGGACATTATTTCCGAGTAAACATGCTTAAACTCAGGCTGTAAATCTTTCAACACTCACAGTGCCAAATGGATGTTAGCAATGGTGGAAAGTATGTAGAAAATTTCACTGATGTGGAAAGGACCAGAGGAAGCAACCGGGAAGGAAGTCTGGGTGAAACAAAAGGAGGAGGGGGGTGTGTGGACAACTAAAGGGCAAGTGCTGAAGTACAGCATGTCCCATGGTAGAAGTAAAACTGTAGCCCAAAGCACAGAGTGACAACTAGGACTGGAAATATATAAATATGTCTTCAATTAAGGGCATCCTTTCGATTTCCCATGCTCACCACACTCTAGGAGTTTTTGATGGAAAGATCCTATTATTGGGGGTTTTTTTTTTTGGGGGGGAAATACTTTAGCAGTGTTTGGACTTTTAATTGCAGAGGACATTTTGCCTTTGTTATTAGATAGGGTCAGTCAGGTTGCTGAAGTAATTATTACGCTCTGCTTGCTGCTGGTTAAAGCTTAACAGGAGTGGCTGCTCTCAGTTCTGGGCTCCAAACTTTTATGGGGAAAGGGGAAGGAGGAACAACAACAACAACAACAACATCACCTAACCAATCAATGGACAAATGGAGGAATTTAGAGGAGAGCAGTAGAGGATGGTATTAAAGTTGTTTGGCAAGTTATCTTAACCTTTTCCCAAGAGGAAAGGTTAAGATAACTTGGCATCGTATGCCAAGTTAGGGGGAAGAGTGGCGGGGGGGGGGGGGGTATGCAAGCGGCCACGATAACAGGAAGCATGAAAGAATGTTACAAAGAGGACAAGGATCAATTATTCTCATTAGTCAATGAGGGTGGAACAAATAGTAATTGGCCTGAGCAGAAAGGGAAGTTTTAGGTTAAATATTCAGCCGGGCTGTACCAGGCCTGTTCAACAATGAGGTAAAACTGCCAGAGGCTGTTGTGCAACGGCTATCGCCCGAATTATTCAAGGCAGAACACCAATTTACAGGAATAGTTATAGAATAATTAAATCAATCCTGCCACAGAGCAAGGGGGTGGGCAAAAGGGTCTGTTCTGGTGCCAGGGACGGGTAATGAAATAGACGCCGTTGGTATTTAAGTCGAGTTTCTTATTGATGTTTGCTGCTGAATGTGCATAACTGAAGGGGGTGGAGATTTATACACATCACTGGGTTGTGTTTTAAGTACAATAAGTCTTCTGCAGAACAGATCCATTGAGATTAATGAGCCTTAGTTCGTTTCCCCCTTAATTTCAGTGGACCTTCCCTGAGCGAAACTTTGCTGGACTCCACCCTAGGTTTCTTGCCTGCCAAATGCAAGCAAGGCATTGCTTGTGTACAGCTATTATTAATTACAGAATATGGGGGAGATCAAGGCCATCATCTCTGACAAAACGAAACATGCTAAATAAAGCACAATCCTATGTATCCCTACTTGGAAGTAACTCCTTTTGATCTTGCGAGCCCTTTTCCTCTCTGCTTACATCTGACACTGAGGCATTAGCAAGCCTTTAAATTACCAGCAGCGACATCAGAAAGTAAAACCGCTTCTCCTTATACTGCCAAAACGGAGCTTGTTATCTGCAGTGGTCTACCCAAACATGTTCTACCCGCCACAAGCTGGCAGATTCCATCTGTCAGATAGGAAGCTACTAACTGTGAAAACTGGCACCATCTGCCAAGTTCAAAAGAACAGTAAAAACGAGGGGAAAGAGTGATTTATCATATGCGGTATGATCTTTTAATTTTTTCCCCCCAAGTCATAAAAGTCCCAAATCATGATTTGGTAGAGTTCTGCTTCTGTGGCTGCTGTCCCCTGTAAAAGGACACATGCACAACATCTGTTTAAATCAGTACCGTACCACTTTAAACAGTCATGGCTTCTCCCAAAGAATTCTGGGAGCTGCGGTTTGGTAAGGATGCTGAGAGTTGTTATATTGTCCACTCAGAGCTACAGTTGCCTCTTCCCAGGGAACTCTGGGAATTATAGTTCTGTAAGGGGAATAGCCCACCCCCCCAACAACATTTCTCAGCACTCTTAACAACCTGCAGCTCCCAGAAATCTTTGGGGGAAGCCATATTTATTTAAAGTGGTATCATAGCCGTTTAAGGGGACGCGGGTGGCGCTGTGGGTTAAACCATAGAGCCTCGGACTTGCCGATCAGAAGGTCAGCAGTTCAAATCCCCGCGACGGGGTGAGCTCCCATTGCTTGGTCCCAGCTCCTGCCAACCTAGCAGTTCGAAAGCACGTCAAGTGCAAGTAGATAAATAGGTACCACTCCGGCGGGAAGGTAAACGGCATTTCTGTGCGCTGCTCTGGTTCGCCAGAAGCGGCTTAGTCATGCTGGCCACATGACCTGGAAGCTGTACACCGGCTCCCTCGGCCAGTAAAGTGAGATGAGTGCTGCAACCCCACGACTGGACCTAATGGTCAGGGGTCCCTTTACCTTTTACATAGTCGTTTAAAGGTATGGCGAGAAAATGCTCTAAATCTGCACTCCATATATCCAGAAGTAAGCCCCGTTTTAGTCAAAAGGATTTACTCCTCAGTAGACCTAGTTAGGATTGCACCACATGGTTTGCTATTTGCATTAATTCGGCTATAGTGCATGTTTTTAAAGAATGCAGGTTGTAGTTCCTGAGTTGGGGGCTAACCAGCAGCAGGACTGCAGGAAATATTGGGGAGGGGTCATAGCTCAGTGCCAGAGCAGCTCCCTTGCATGAAACCTTGGAGAGCTGCGGCCAATCAATGTACATATTACTGAGCCTGATGGACCAAAGGTCTGGCTCAGTATAAAGGCAGCTTTCTACGTTCTATGGTGGGAAGGGTGAGTTTAACCCTTTCCTCCCTGTGCAGCTCCAACGAAAATTTCCCATCAAAAATTCCTCTTTGCATCAGGAGAATACGAATATAAGCCTCCCAATTCTAATATAAGCCTCAGGTGAGTAATTTTTCTTGGGACCATTAAAGAGAGGAATGGGCCAAATCCACCCCTGCAGCTTCTATTTGCATTTTTTTTAAAGCAGGCACATTGATTACATTTGCACAATTAACCTCATGTCTCGCTTGGCCCTTTGAAATGTCATGTGGTCAAGATGTATAGTGCTTAAATAATGATGCTTTTTGGCATTCTGGTGCATGCAATGTGACAACTCTGTTGAAAATGTTGGTGCCTGAATGAGATTGGGTACCTAATGATATAATAATTATAGCCACCCTAGCCATCACTGGTTTATCAAATGCCTCAAGAAATAGCTATATGATGCTCCTGACTCATATTAAGAACATCAGAAGACAGACCTGCAGGTATAAGGTGGTATACAAATATAATAATAATAATAATAATAATAATAATAATAATAATAGACTTCTTGAGTCAGACTGTAGACTCTTCTAATCCAGCATTCTGCCCTTACAATGGCCAACAGATGCCAATGTTGACCATTGCTGACTTACCCCAAAAGGGGACCTGAAATCCTGACTTTTCAGCTTGCTATAGCATTTAAACTCCAAACAGATTGGTTTTAGATCTGCAAGAGAGCCAGTGGTGCATCTGCATCCAGTAACTTGGCTGGTATTGATATCTAACTCCCTGAGGATCCTATGATGATGTTGAGAGGGAGAGAAAGAGAAAAAGCGAGCAGCATGATGAGGGAGGCATCCGAAATTTGGTCCAGAGATGCCTCCAGGGACTAGTCATGACAAAAGTTACAGCGCAAGCATTTGGAAGGTGGCCACTGAAAACAACTTGTCCTCATTCCAGTTGAGCAATTGTAAGCAAGGGCTTTTTCAACATAGGCCATTTAGGGACAGATGGAAAAGGAAAGGACGGCATGAAGAAGGAGACGGAGAAGATGGAGAAGGAGAAGGAGGGAGAAGGAGAAGGAGAAGGAGAGGAGGAGGAGGAATTAGATAGAAGGGTCTATGATGCTCACAAATTTCATGAAGTTCTGCCAAAAAGAAAGTCATAGACATTTTTTTAAAAACATAAAGGTGCCCAGCACAAACACCCCAGATCCATTTGCCTATAATTTAGCAGTAATTTAGCTTTATCCACTTTGGAGGGGCTACTGTGCCTGCAAATTCCATCTACTTCTGTCAAAGGAGAAAAAATTATAGCAATTTTTAAAATTTCACAAATTGTGAAGGGAAGGGTATGAATCCTAATTACCGTATTTTTCACTCGATAACATGCACCTGACCATAGTTTTTAGAGGAGGAAAACAAGATGAAAAAATTCTGAATGAAACAGTGGATGTATCATTTTTGTGCTTCATGCTGTGGCCACAGACATGTGATTTGACGGTGAGTTTGGGATAGCCCAATGCAAAAATCCTGAGAATCCATGTGGATCTGTGCTTTGTAACCACGTTTTTGCACCATTGTGGCCCCAGGCAACGGTGGGTGCGTGATTTTTTTGGTGCAGGCTGTAGCCATGGACATGTAGTGTGACCTGATGGTGAATTTGGGGTGACCCAATGCAGAGATCCTGAGGATCCATGTGGATCTGTGCTTTGTAACCGCGTTTTAAGTGGGGAGGGAAGGAAAAACACAGAAGGGACAAGGAACACAAGAGGGGTGTGCAGAGAAGCAGCTGGCTAAGAATGCAGGAGAGGGGTTTAACGGGAGGGAGGAAAGGAAGGCAAAAGTTTTCCCCCACCCACCCAAGCCAGCCCCCCCTCTCTTTCTCTCTCTCTCCCACCTGCATTTTCCGGCTGCCTGCGATGCAGCAGCAGTGGAGCATGGAGAGGAGGAGGTGGTGGCTGTTGGCTGTGCTCCTAGCCGACGGAACCTGAGCTGGGTGGGCTGGAGTGAAAACAGTGGGCAGTAAGACCCTGAGGCAGAATGCAGGAAAACAGCAACCTCCTCTCTTTAGCCTTCCCTCCTCCGCGATCTGATTTTTGCCCCTGTACTCGGGCCAGTCAGCTCCAGGGACCACACATTCACTCAATAACAGACATTTCCCCTTACTTTTTAGGAGAAAAAATGTGAGTGTTATAGAGAGAAAAATACGGTATTCCTAAAGTGGCCTTTACCTTTGCTTAGAACCCTGAGCCAAATTGGGCAATCTCCAAAATGCCTCAGACCAAGGCATTCTGTTTTCTAAAGCACTGAACCGGGGTGTAAACAAATCTGTGGTTGCTGCACATGTCTAATATCACGTAGTTCTTTTTATAACTGCTGATGTACTTAATATGCAGCTACTAATATTGGGGCTATATATTAAATATTGTAATATAGCTTGTGCCTTCACTTTAAATGTTTTTAAAATGCTATTAAATGGTATGTTTAAATATATTCATTTCATACAATGTCTTAAATGCCCCCTTCCCAATTTCATTACCTGAATGCTACATGCCCAAATCATATTTATTGGGTGTCTACTAGCTGGAACTCATTGATCATCTGGACACACAACTATCAATTGAAAATAGCCGAGGCTTCTGAGTTTTTCTAAGGCAATGTGTCCACACATTTTCAAGCACAGCGTATGTGCTAGAAATCTGTTTTTAATAAAAGGAGAATAAAAAGCAGAGATTCTTCTGAAACAGATTTTTGTGCTGAATAGAACATGTCCTGTGGTTCTTTGGTGCAATTTATTTCTGCATGTAATAAAACTAAGCCCCAGGAGGCTGGTTTTTCTTTCTTTTTTGCAGACCAAGAGATCTGCAGCAGTGTGCTGCTAATTCCCAGGGGGTAACACTCCAAGCATTATCATGGATTCGACACTGAAAAACGGTTCTTCGAACAGTGTTACACCACTTCGTGGTCCTCCGTGAATATTCAAAGTAACAAGTTCTCGCTTGGTGTTATTTGCAACTTTTTTTTCCAGCTGACACTTCAATCTGTAGTCTTCCAAAGCACAATAGACTATTTGTAACGCAGCAAGTATAACGCTTCTGTTTTCTCTTTTCTCATAATCCCACTCTGCCTTTTCCAGGCCTGGTTTATGGGTGACATGAGCTATAGCCAAAGGCCTTTCCCATATAAGCACTCCATGGGTATCTGATACCCAGTCACGTTTACAGGTCCTTGCCATGTGTGCCGGCTTATATGTGTGTGTAGCATAAGCTACAAACAGAAGGAGGTTTGTTTATTATTATTATTATTATTATTATTATTATTATTATTATTATTATTATTATTAAGCACCTTATTTGGCTGCCATGTGTAAGAATGTAAATAGGTGCCTTGGTGGATCAGACCAGTGGGTCCATTTACTCCAGCAACCCACTTCCCATGGTGGCCAACCAGATGTCTCTGGGAAACCCACAAGGAGGACATGCTTGCAATTGCAGTTTCCTAATCTGGCTCCTGAGCGACTGGTATTCAGTAGCACATGGACACTGAGGGGAGAGGTTCCATACAGTGGTACCTCTCGTTACAAACTTAATTCGTTCCTGAGGTCCGTTCTTAAGCTGAAACCGTTCCTAACCTGAGGTACCACTTTAGCTGATGGGGCCTCCCACTGCTGCCATGCCGCCGGCACGCAATTTCTGTTATCATCCAGTACATTTCCGAGCACAATTCAAAGTGTTGGTGCTGACCTTTAAAGCCCTAAACGGCCTCGGCCCAGTATATCTGAAGGAGCGTCTCTGCCCCCATCGTTCTACCCGGACACTGAGGTCCAGCGCCGAGGGCCTTCTGGCGGTTCACTCACTGCGAGAAGCCAAGTTACAGGGAACCAGGCAGAGGGCCTTCTCGGTAGTGGCACCCGCCCTGTGGAATGCCCTCCCATCAGATGTCAAAGAGAAGAATAGCTACCAGACCTTTAGAAGACATCTGAAGGCAGCCCTCTTAAGGGAAGCTTTGAATGTTTAACAGACCACTGTATTATAATACTTTGTTGGAAGCCGCCCAGAGTGGCTGGGGAATCCCAGCCAGATGGGCGGGGTATAAATAATAAATAATAAATTCTATTCTATTCTATTCTATTCTATTCTATTCTATTCATCCTGAGGTAAAGTTCTTAACCTGAGGTACTACTTCTGGGTTAGCGGAGTCTGTATCCCGAGGTGTTTGTAACCCGAGGTACCACTGTATAGCATCTCCATGGCTAGTAGCCATTGCCAAACCTCTCTTCCATGAATTTGTATCAATTTATTTTGCATCCATCTCAGGCAGCAGCCACAACCACTTGGTGTGGCAGTGAATTCCATGAATCTATTGGGCAGGATTCACCTAACACATCCCACCAGCAGAAGCCCTGCAACGGGACAGTGGCCTGATCCTGCAGGCTTTTCTTATGTGCTCTTTAGACTGGCTGCGCAGAAAAAAGGAAGACAGGTGGGGATCCCTCCAGGTTGGGGTTTAGGATCCCTCCAGGTTGGTTTTTGTGTTTGGACACATTCTGCAACATGTTGTTGACATAATGGTGCTTTAGTGGTGCATTTGTGCTGCTGTCCATGCACCATCCTGCTAGATTAGTTGTTCTGCAGTGTTTTCCCAATGTTACTTCTGTCTGGGGGAGTTGTATGTCCAAAGGGGACAACACCCCCTCACCCCAAACATCTGAGGTATGAAAAGTTACAGGATTTCAGCAGGAAATTGTGGGACATGCATTGACTGGAAACGAAGTAACTCGTCTGCACCAAATCCTTTGCAGGCACAAACACTACTGAAAGCAGGGACACCATGAGCAACAACAATCATGGTTAAAACAAGCATGGTTGGCAAATGAGCATGTTCAAAAACAAAGTCGGAAGCTAAGCACAATATTATCCACCAGTCATCTGACGTTCAGAGTGTTGTTGTTGTTGTTGTTTAGTTGTGTCCGACTCTTTGTGACCCCATGGACCAGAGCACGCCAGGCACTCCTGTCTTCTACTGCCTCCCGCAGTTTGGTCAAACTCATGTTGGTAGCATCGAGAACACTGTCCAGCCATCTCATCCTCTGTTGTCCCCTTGTGCCCTCCATCTTTCCCAACATCAGGGTCTTTTCCAGGGAGTCTTCTCTTCTCATGAGGTGGCCAAAGTATTGGAGCCTCAGATTCAGGATCTGTCCTTCCAGTGAGCACTCAGGCTGATTTCCTTAAGAATGGAGAGGTTTGATCTTCTTGCAGTCCATGGGACTCTCAAGAGTCTCAATCCAGCACCATAATTCAAAAGCATCAATTCTTCAGTGATCAGCCTTCTTTATGGTCCAGCTCTCACTTCCATACATCACTACTGGGAAAACCATAGCTTTTATTACACGGACCTTTGTTGGCAAGGTGATGTCTCTACTTTTTAAGATTCTGTCTAGGCTTGCCATTGCTTTTCTCCCAAGAAGCAGGCGTCTTTTAATTTCGTGGCTGCTGTCACCATCTGCAGTGGTATATTCAGAGTAGGTATCCTAATTTGCTGGCAGACCTGGGATGCTTTAAAAAAAATAGAAAGGAAAAAAGAATGTGTGTATCATGGTTGGCAGGAAGCCATTTTATATTGTTTGGGATTAAAGTGTTTGGCATCCTGGAGCAATTTTTTGCATACTCTCAGAGCCTACTGTGGCTCTGCATTTCTGCCAGTTCCAACGATGTGGGGAAGAGGTATGGTGTAGTAGGAAATTCAATCCTTTAATAGAATCCAGACCAGCGCAGAAAGTTTTGTCTCTTTCCCTATAATGCAGGCTTAATGGCACAGCAAATGTACCGTCCAAACTGGGAGCAGCGGAGCGTCTAGATAAAGTGAGAGATCTGTCAAGGCCAATAGCTGTATGCTAGCGAGATCCATTGCCACTCGCAGTGGGGGGAACAGCTTGCTCCTCTTATTAGAGCTTGGGAGAGAGGACACACCAGAACGAAACCCCTGCTTCGACTCCTGTTTCCAATTTACTCGTTTGTTTGTGCATGCCTGCAAAAACATTCTTAATCTCAGAGAAATGTTGTCGGGCCATGTGGGTATCTGGAAAGTATATTACTGCACAGTGCCGCCACCCTCTGTCCCTCCTATGAGAGATTGTAATTTGGAGCTTGTAACGACTCGTGGCCACAGCTCAGCGGCAGAGCATGTGCTTTGCATATATTCTTGTTGTCATTCATTTTTAGTGCAACCAGGCACTGTACATAAAGCATTGTGTGAGCAGAGGAAGGCTCACAGATTTCTATCCGTTCCACCTCCACATGTTTGGATGCCCATCCACTGCCCACTTTAAGCAGGACATCCCAGGTTTACAGAAGCCACCCTTGGCTTCTGATTAGCTCCTGGGATGTTCCATTTTGGCTCCTGTGACAGCACAGCCCTGGACAACACACTTTGTGGAGGGGTGGGGATGCTCTTGCGCAACTCACCTGGCTCCTGCAAGATTGCAGCCCCCAAAGACATCCATTAGGGGGCCTTGTGCACTTGAGTCAGTCACTTTGCACATTTGGGGTGTGTGTGCTTTTGTGCGAGTCATGTGATTCGCATGGAACAACAGCCCCAAAAGATGCACCCCCAATTTTTAAAATTAAATTTCCAAAAAGTTTTTAGACAAACAAACAAACAAACAAACATCTCAATCTTATTTAAACCATTCTTAGTAACATTGTTAAGTGACTTCCTTGTATCCCCCTGGTTGAATTTCAATGTATATCATTTTAACAGTTTTCCAAAAACAATATTCTTATAAAATTAACTTAATCACTTAACATCTTTCTTTCTTTCCCATTCGGCATTTGAACATATTAATTAATCACATTACATATTTAAATCCTAAGCCTATCTGGTATTTGCAAGCTTCTCCAATTCAGTTAACTTAACATATTTAACTAAATAGTCTTTAAATTTCATCCATTCCTCCTTGTAGTCCTCCTCCTTCTGGTCACGGACTCTTCCAGTCAGGTCGGCTAGCTCCGAAAAGTCCATCATCTTCATCTGCCAATCTTCCACTGTTGGCATTTCTTGTGTTTTCCAACAAGATTCTTGCTGCAGTTGTGGTTTCTCTTCAGATCATTTAAACCTTTCGCCTTTTACAAAAGATGCACATCCTGATTTCACATAGCGGCATGACATTCCCATTCTAGAGGGTGCCTTGATCCTCAGAAGTGGCTTTTTGAGGAGGGGCTACAGTGGGAAATGGGGGCTGAGTATGCCCTGTTATCTGATTATGATATTCAAAGCACTATGGCACCACTTTAAACAGTCATGACTTCCTCAATAGAATTCCAGGAGCTGTAGTTTGCGAAGGGTGCTCAAAGCTGTTAGGAGACCCCATTCCTCCCACAGAGCTATGATTCCATTTTTATTTTAATATCTATTTTTATTATGCTTATCAAAAGATACGCAAAAGTTCATACCCAATACAAAGTACCTTTTTTAATAATACACCAGAATAAAAGAAATACTTTTAAGATCTAATCTAAGAAGGAACAGGAGCCAGTGGCGTAGCGTGGGGGGTGCAGGGGGTGCCGGCCGCACCAGGAGCAACATCGGGGGGGGGGGCAGGCGCACTAATCTAGTGGAAGAGACTCGAGTGCTAAAATCCACGGGTTAGGGGGCGCAAATTACTTGCCTTGCCCTGGGTGCTGACAGCCCACGCTACGCCACTGACAGGAGCAAAAGGAATAATATAGTATCACTGTTCCACCTGCATATTATAACAATTTAATTTTGGCCATTTAAACATGCATTCTTTAACCTGCTCTTCTGTTTCAAATTTCGATATTTTTTACACATTTTCACAATAACATGTTAATCATCTGTGCATGGTTGAATTTCCAAAGTCTTTCCTTGTTTTATACCCAGTCTTTTTATCCGGTATAAACCTCTCTGCTAGTTGCATAAAAGAAAGCCACTTAACATTATAATCTTCCACTCTTAGCTGTTCCCTTGTTTAAATTTTATAGTCTCCTTGATGCAATTCTAATAATTCTTGGTATGTTGTCCATTTCTCTTCGCCTGCCATCACAGAGCTATGATTCCCAGAGTGGTTTAACAGCTGATCCCTCATCCCAGGGAATTCTGGGAACAGCAGCTCAGGGTAGGGGGGACATTTATAAACCACCAACTCATAAGAAATATATCACAGTAACGTATGATATAGCATCCTTACAGCTGTTACCACAAAACTGGTGAGCAGAAAGTGCAGTCCTGCTGGGGTCCACAATCCTTTCTCAACCCAATTTGGCTGATGCCCTGATCAGCCAGATTAAATTTGGGATTCGGTGGAATGAAATAAATAATTGCTCTCCCATGTCGCTAGTACTTCTGGCACCATTAACCCACTCCTGTCTAGTCTTCAAATCTTATAGGACAACAGAACATTGAGTTTACAGAGGATGAGTGTATAAGAGAATACAAAAAGAGCATGGGAAGAAAATGAAGTGTAGCTTGATAAGTTTGAGCAAAGGAAATGAAGAAGGAAGGAATGGTGCTGACTTACAACACAATCCTGTCTATTACTGAAATCAGAGGGGTTTACTCCTTGAGTAAACGGGAGCTAGATCTGCAGCCATAGAGCTCCTTCAGAAGGAAAAGGTGGGGTATAAATCCAATTTATTATCATCATTATTATTGTTGATGAATTGCCAAAATAGTGGGGTGAATTTTGAGCCATTTATTGCAGAACAGCTTTGATACCCTGCCTCTCCCAACATCCCATGTTGTTGTTGAAGAATAATAATAATAATAATAATAATAATAATAATAATAATAATAATGCAGAATAGATCGCTGAACTGTAAACTAATGGGGCTGAAATATTCAGCGAAGAGCAGGCTATAAATACTTAGAAATAAATAAGGTGGGGTATACAGGAAAGAACTTGGCTGGGGGTTTTCTCCAGGCTTGTGTGGAGCTTTTTTGCACTGGAGGGCTAGAGCTGTGTTCTTGGGATAAAAGTAGAAGAGTGTTATCAGCGTGTCCTCATTTGTATCCGCTAAACTTTAGAAGTTATGCTGGGCAGCTGTTCATCATAATGAATAAGAGCTGCCCATCAGTAGTGATTGGTGGATGACTCTTCAAACAGGCAGGGAGACAAAGGGGTTTACTCATAATGGGATATGTTCAACCAATTAACTTGCAGGACATTCCACCAGGCACTTGGACCAGATATTGTTTGAGTCAGTTTCCTAGAAAACTTTGAACAGTACAGGCTGTGAAATCTTTGCAAATTAACTTAGCAGAGAACGAACTCTCCTAGATATTACTGAGGAAGGGTCTAGGGCAGGGGTTCTCTGCCCCCCTAGACAGCTTGATAATGCTATGGGTCTTGACAGAACACTTAATGATTCTGCATGTGTGCCTCCTGTAGTAATTGCAATGCATTGTGCTGCACGATGCTTGCATTAAAAAAATAATAATCAAATTGTAACACAACAAAACACAATGTATTTCTGGTTCCTAATCCTCTCTCCACCACTCTCCACCACTTTCAAGCTGCTTCCTTTCCATTTGTTCTGGAGCAGCTGTTTCTCCTGATCTTCACAGACATATTGCACATCTCATCAGTTAAGTAGGTAGACCACAGTTTGGGAATGCCTGGTCTTGTGAATCTATCTATCTATCTATCTATCTATCTATCTATCTATCTATCTATCTATCATCTATCTATCTATCTATCTATCTATCTATCTATCTATCTTCTATCTATCTATCATCATCTATCTATCATCTATCTATCTATCATCTATCATCTATCTATCTATCTATCTATCTATCTATCATCTATCTATCTATCTATCTATCTATCTATCTATCTATCTATCTATCTATCTATCTCTATCATCTATCTATATCTATCATCTATCTATCTATCTATCTATCTATCTATCTATCTATCTATCATCTATCTATCTATCATCTATCTATCTATCTATCATCTATCTATCTATCTATCTATCTATCTATCTATCTATCTATCTATTATCTATCTATCTATCTATCTATCTATCTATCTATCTATCTATCATCTATCTATCTATCTATCATCTATCTATCTATCTATCTATCTATCATCTATCTATCATCTATCTATCATCTATCTATCTATCTATCTATCTATCTATCTATCTATCTATCTATCATCTATCTATCTATCACTATATTTGTCTGTTAGTTAATGAATTCTGGAAACAGATTGGTATAGAAATATCAGGAATTGTGGGTAGGAAGGTGGAAATATCTAAATTAATGGTTCTTATTAGCCTGAGTAGCACCGAGTTAGAAACAAAAGAGGAATGTAAATGGGTAAAATTGATGGTAATTGCAGCCAGACAGGTTATAGCGAGTAATTGGAAACATGCAGAAGAGCTAGGGGTGAACCAATGGAGGGAAAAATTGAAAAATATTATACTCTTAGAATATCTAACTGTGAAGATACATAAAATGAAAGGGTTTAAGGTCAGTGAGAAGGAGGAGGATTGGTTTGAGAAGATATTGAACGATTTGGGCAGGTTTGAACAATTTGGGGCAATGAAAATGTTAAAAGTTAAATAAACCTTGTGGAGGGAGGAATGTTAAGGTATATAGAATTGTACATAGGGTTGATTTGAATATGTTATTATTGATTATGTACACCCAATGTATCAGCTGCCTGGGGGGTTTCACTGCTTGTTTTCACCGTTTGTGTTATATATATATATGGGACACGGGTGGTGCTGTGGGTTAAACCACAGAGCCTAGGACTTGCCGATCAGAAGGTCAGCGGTTTGAATCCCCACAACGGGGTGAGCTCCCATTGCTCGGTCCCTGCTCCTGCCAACCTAGCAGTTCGAAAGCACATCAAAGTGCAAGTAGATAAATAGGTACCGCTCCAGCGGGAAGGTAAACGGCATTTCCGTGCGCTGCTCTGGTTTGCCAGAAGTGGCTTAGTCATGCTGGCCACATGACCCGGAAGCTGTACTGGCTCCCTCGGCCAGTAAAGCGAGATGAGCACCGCAACCCCAGAGTCGGCCACAACTGGACGCAATGGTCAGGGGTCCCTTTACCTTTACATATATATATATATATATATATATAGAGAGAGAGAGAGAGAGAGAGAGAGAGAGAGAGAGAGAGAGAAAGAAAACCCCTCTGTTGTGGGTGATTTCTCCACTGATTCCCATCCAGCTATTCAGAAGAAGGGTCTGCTGGATGAGGCCAATGGCCCATCTAGTCCAGCATCCTGTTCTCACAGTGGCCAACCAGATGCCTATGGGAAACCTGCAAGCACTCTCTGCTCATGTGGTTTCCAGCAACTGGCATTCAGAAACATTGCCGCCTCCAGCTGTGGAGGCAGAGCATGACCAACGTTCCACTGTTGATGATGATCAAAGCAGAACAAAACCCCAAAGGTGAACAAAGACCGGGTCCAAGAGCAGTGTCCCAAAGGCACAGCTACTCTCCCGCTTTTGTGGTGTTTCTGAGTCATCGGTTCCTAGGGTTTCCAGATTGTAAAGAGGATGTGCTTCTACCTTGAAGCGTCCCAATGAAGGGGGAGGTAAGATAGTCATGGCTTCTCCCATCCATCCATCCATCCATCCATCCATCCATCCATCCATCCATCTCTTGCTCCAACCTTCTGGTCCTTTGGCTTGCCTTCGCCCATTGCATGCAGAGTGAACTTTGCTCCACATTTCTTTCTCGTACAGATGTTGGAGAAGGTCACAAGACTGGTGAGGAAGGAATTACACAAGCAACCATAGCTAACCCATTTTTCCACTTCATTTAGGAGTTTAAAGAAACGCACGTGTCCTCTGAATGGTGCCCTGGCAATTCTCTCCATTTTAACTTCAGCTTGACGTAAGTGGAGGCGGCTTTCTCTTCCCAGTGCTTTCCACCCCCCTTCCAACATTTCAACATTTCGAGGGGCATTTTTTAAAAAGTGCCTGGTCCTAAAGGTACTGAATTGAACACTGGAAGTTGCATATTGCAGAGCCAGTTCATTGGTCTAGCTAGCTTGGTATTGTTTACACTGACTGGTAGCAGCTCTCCAAGGTTTCACCAGAACATAAGACGAACCTGCTGGGTCAGGCCAATGGCCCATCTAGTTCATCATCACAGTGGCCAACAAGATGCCTGTGGCAAACCAGCAAGCAGGATTTGATCAGAAGAGTATTCTCCCCTTCTGTGGTTTCCAGCAACTGGTATTCAGAAGCATTGTGGCCTCTAACTGTGATGAAAGAGCATAACCATCATGGATGGTAACCATCGATAGCCTTCTCTCCCATGAATTTGTCCAGTCCTCTTTTGTTGCTGTTGTTTAGTCATTTAGTCATGTCCGACTCTTCGTGACCCCATGGACCAGAGCACGCCAGGCACTCCTGTCTTCCACTCCCTCCCGCAATTTGGTCAGACTCATGTTCGTATCTTCAAGAACACTGTCCAACCATCTCGTCCTTTGCCGTCCCCTTCTCCTTATGCCTTCCATCTTTCCCAGCATCAGGGTCTTTTCCAGGGAGTCTTGTCTTCTCATGAGGTGGCCAAATATTGGAGCCTCAGCTTTAGGATCTGTCCTTCCAGTGAGCACTTTCTTAAGAATGGATAGGTTTGATCTTCTTGCAGTCCATGGGACTCTCAAGAATCTCCTCCAGCACCATAATTCAAAAGCATCAATTCTTCGGCAATCTTTATGGTCCAGCTCTCACTTCCATACATCACTACTGGGAAAACCATAGCTTTAACTATACGGACCTTTGTTGGCAAGGTGATGTCTCTGCTTTTTAAGATGCTGTCTCTAGGTTTGCCATTGCTTTTCTCCCAAGAAGCAGGCGTCTTTTAATTTTGTGGCTGCTGTCCTCTTTTAAAGCCCTGCAAATTGATGGCCATCACTGCGTCCTGGGGACCAAGTTTCATAGTTTAACCATGAGCTGCATGAAGAAGTACTTTCAGCAGCCTCTGACTCCTCAGGAATACATATACAGGTTGCTCCTACTCCAAAAGTAGTGACTGCATCCTGTAACAATTAAGTGTATTGCGGCATGTCTTTTTAAACCCTATTTAAGCATGCAAGCAGGTGGGGGGCAAAGAAGAAGGAGAGGCCTTTCCTGCCTCTCCTCCTGGCTTCATTGCCGAGAGCAGGGCCACACACACACTCTGCTTACCAGCTGGTGAGCAAAGAGGGCACTTCTGTCGGGGTCTGCTTCCCCAGAATGTTCCCTGCTCCCTAGGAACAGGTATGTGCGGTCAAAGTGCAGTGCAGGCTGTTTAAAAGCCCTCTTGCAAACAGCTCTGAGCTGCTCTTCAAAAGGCTGCCTGCCTCTCCTTCTCTCCCCCCCCCTCCGGCCCTGCTGGGCCCCTTGACAGCCCCAGAACGCTCTGGGCAGCTTATCCCAATCCAGGGAGATCTGGGGCTGTCTCAACCCAACTCGGTCAAAGCCTATTTCTGCCCAAAGCAGCCCAATTTTGTTCAGGATATGGCTGGATCCAGTGCGGAGTCAGATGGAATGAAAAAAAAAGAGGGAATGATTTACCAGTTAAAGAAATATTTAATTGGTTGATACCCTTGCTGATTCTCTGTTGAGTGGCAAATGAGTAACACAGTCCCTCTTGAGTACTTCTTATGTTTGCCAAGACTAAATGGCCATGATTCTAATGTGTGCCATGAGCAGCAGATGTGTTATTAGCTGACATCACAATGATTATGAGAACGGCGTAACGAGTGCCCGAGGAACAGTTCCTTCCTTTCTTTTTGGCATTGTTCTTTTTATTGAGCAAGTAAACGTGGACACATTCCTTAATTGTCCTCCAAACCTCAGCAGAACTGTACACGGAAAACTGAGACGCTCTGAGATAAGCGGCAGGAGTTGAACTCCTTGTGTACATAAGAGAGGAATAAGTAACAAAAGCTCAAGGTAGGTTGCCTAGGAGATTCAAAGATTTCTGCTCCATTAAGGTATTCTGAACTTCTCCCACAGCAGCAAAACCTTCCTCTTTCTCATTAAAATTAAAGCTGAAAATCATTTTCTAAGCTTGCTTGGAGATCAAGGCAAAAACTGCACAGGAAGGTTCTTCCAGTTTACAGAAGAGATCAGGTGAATTGTTTTTGCTATGCATCTCAGACTTGCGGTGCTGTAAGTGGTGTGAACTTTGTGGCACAGAGAACAATTGTTCCCCTCTCTCTGCATGTTCAGCAGGATCTTTAGTGTCAGTGCATCCTTGGCAAACGATGAGATGAAGATGTGAACTTTGCTTCTCTTTTACTATTATGAATTATTCTACCTGAACTTCTGTTTAGCACCAGTGCCAAGCTATGCACAGAACACAGAGCTCACACTCTCTCTGTCCAGAGGGCTTATACATTGGACACACAAGAATGAAAGTGTGTGCATGTGATGTAGGAAGTGAGGCAAATGTTTGATAATTAAAAGGGGGAGAAGGAACTAGAGACTGACAAATGTCAGTTCTCGAAGTTTCTCATTTTTCCTATTTTAAAATCAGTTGCCCACAGTTCTGCAACTATTTGTGGTTTCTTTCTATTTAAAAAAAATCCTCATGAGAATTTGTCAGCAATTTAGTGCAAATTTATCCTAATAAGCATATTAGCCATGTTCAAATATATAAAAGGATGTCATATAGAGGAGGGAGAAAGGTTGTTTTCTGCTGCTCCAGAGAAGCGGACACGGAGCAATGGATGCAAACTACAAGAAAGAAGATTCCACCTAAACATTAGGAAGAACTTCCTGACAGTAAGAGCTGTTCGACAGTGGAATTTGCTGCCAAGGAGTGTGGTGGAGTCTCCTTCTTTGGAGGTCTTTAAGCAGAGGCTTGACAACCATATGTCAGGAGTGCTCTGATGGTGTTTCCTGCTTGGCAGGGGGTTGGACTCGATGGCCCTTGTGGTCTATTCCAACTCTATGATTCTATGATTCTATATTCTTGTATGCAGTTTTGACCAATTGTTGCAGCAATTTCATCTAACGTGATGCATTTTTGTATGTTAATTTCACTCATATACACATTTTAGTATATGCATTTTTGCACACATTAATTTGCTGGAGAAGTGTATTTTATTTTCACAAATGTATGCATTTTCGCCCACATGCAGGGTAGAAAATTCAGAGAAGTGCAAATTTTGAAGCATAGTGGTGTTTGGGCTCACATATTGTTTTTGGAAATGAGAATTAGGTAGGTTCCCATTAAAATGCAAAGTGGAACTGATCTCCCTCCTAGCCCTAGCTGCCTCCTTTCCCATTAACTCGCTGCCTGGTAAGCAAGCTGGTGGTAGCAACAATGACAAAGCGGGTGTGCAAGATTTTTGCAGTCAAACCAACCATTAATGTTTTGCCAGATAGGCACATGAAGAGGCTCACAGAGCTTTCCTGTAAAATTTGCTACAGATTACTCTGTGAGAACACTTCCTTTTTCTGCCTTGGCAGGAAGCTGTAACACTACATACTTCCTTCCTGCCTGGGCAGCCTCTTCTTTCTTCATTATGCTTCCAAGCTGACCACATGTGCATGTCTCAGCTCTACAGCTCTACAGCTCAGACACCATTTTTGATCTTACATTTTGTACTTTTGGTAACTTAGGTAGTAGTTACAAACCTGCCTTCATTTTGCTACTGTAACTGCTGCTTCAAGACCTGGATTATGTAAGTAAATACTACTTTTATTATTTCACAAAACAATGTGTGTGTGATTGTTTGTAATGGGGAGAGAAGCGCTGATACCAGGAAAATCCAGTCCACCTTAAAGCATCCTGGATTATTGTTTCTAGAAGGTTAAATCAACTTTGTCTTAGCTTCCAAGCTTAAGTCGCAAAGTATGTTATTCTGCTAATCTCACTAATGTGAGCAACGAAAGATGATAGCTAAACAATATGTTCTCTCCTAGTGTCTAAATCTTTTCTTACAGTGAGGAGGTAGACCAGGAGCATCCAAAATGGTTCCTTGCAGATGTTGTTGGACTCCAGTTCCCATCACCCACAGCCACATGGACAGCAGTCAGGGGTGAGGAGAGTTGTCATCTAGCAACATCTGAAGGACAATTGGTTGACTACCCATGAGGTGGACTCACTGATGGAAGTGACAGGGGCTCCATGGAGCATATGTTGCTCAAGAGCCCTCAAAATCTGGAACTGACACTACACCAATTGGTGCAAGAACGACCCCTGGCCGTGAAAATATATTCATTGCTATTATCCTGGTTCCCATGAACCATTTCCCTACTTCTTTGCTTGATTCTAGCAAGATCCCATTTTACATAAGTGGAGCTGCTTCAGAATTGAAAAGAGAAGACTCTTTCCCTCAGCTGTCTTCCCAGAGACAGCATCAAATCATTCCTGTCTAGAATTGTGTGCTGATAGCAATGCGTGGGCAAGTCATTAGTCCATAAGCTCCATTTATGCTGAAACCATCAGACACATTCCATTTAGTGTCTGGAGCACACTGATGATTACTGGAAGCACCAGACTCCTGGACTGTTTCCCACACATTTCCCCAATGTGATGGTCAGTTGAACTGAATGTGATGGTCAGCCGCTGAAAAGACCCTGCTACAGCCGTAGCCAAAGGAAGTCACTGTGTTTCCAGTAAGAGGGAGAATGAGGAGCAAGCAACCGTCAACCATTTTTAGAGCTGCACTGAAAAGGTGCTGTGGGAGGTAAAATGACACAATTCAGACTTCTGCAAAGGATTTAATTGGACCTCATTAAAGCCATTCAGATGTGGAACATGAAATGCTGGAAGTGCCGCAGACTCAGAGTGGAGGCATCTATTAATTTGCTGTGACTGTATCTCAAAATTTAAACCCCTGAATCACGGAGACACTGAATAGGATGCAGAATGTCTGAGTTTATAGATAGCCCAGCACGTATGCATATAAAAGCTCCTACTATTGGTCAGTTGCCTATCTTGCCAGTGCTGATGATTTACAAGGGGGCAGCTGCATCAGAATTCTTCGGCAATCAGCCTTCTTTATGGTCCAGCTCTCACTTCCATACATCACTACTGGGAAAACCATCGCTGAGAGCCAGTGTGGTGTAGTGGTTAAGAGCAGTAGTCTCGTAATCTGGTGAACCGGGTTCGCATCTCCGCTCCTCCACATGCAGCTGCTGGGTGACCTTGGGCTAGTCACACTTCTTTGAAGTCTCTCAGCCCCACTCACCTCACAGAGTGTTTGTTGTGGGGGAGGAAGGGAAAGGAGAATGTTAGCCGCTTTGAGACTCCTGAAGGAGAGTGAAAGGCGGGATATCAAATCCAAACTCCTCCTCCTCCTCCACTACTACTACTACTTCTTCTTCTTCTTCTTCTTCTTCTTCTTCTTCTTCTTCTTCTTCTTCTTCTTCTTCTTCTTCAACTATACGGACTTTTGTCTGCAAGGTGATGTCTCTGCTTTTTAAGATGCAGTCTAGGTTTGTCATCGCCATGTGATAGAACCATCAAATACAAAATTCTGGAAGTGAGGTCATCTGAATTTTGGCTTTCTGTTACAAAAATTACTCAGTTACTACTGAGTATCCTGAGCTTGAGGATGAAGCAGTATCTGTGCTGTATACATATCTTTTGCGAGATAGGGTTTTCAGCAATGATTGCTGTGAAGATGAAATACAGGATACATATAAAAAACGATGTGAGACTCTCACAACCATCAAACCCTTCACTGACCGGATTGTTGGCAACATGAATGCTCAGCCATTCCACTGATACCTGTCAAAATGGACTTTATAGTGAATACAACTATTAAAAATATTCATAGTTACATCTAAGACTGTTGTGTAATGCTTTTAGAATAATTTTTATAGCTTATGAATCAGTACTGTATCTTGCAATCAGATGATTGGTGCTCTTACATTCCTGTAAAAATCCCCTGTAAATAACTTTATAGGTATTATAAATATTTCAACAAATTCCACATTAGTAGGGGCATTAAGTAAATTTTGGCTTGGAAACTTCAAGTACCGGCTATAAAATAGGCAAACTTGCTGTTAAAATGCATGAAACTGATGACTACCACAGACCTGAAGTCTAAAAATCAGGTGAAAATAAATGGCTGGGTCCTCATACCAAGTAAAGTTGGACTTGTAGGTTGCTGTACCAAAATGGTTGGGAACCACATGAGGGACTGACTTCTGTAACATAAGACCAGTTTCCAAACTCATTTATCCCATCCCTAATTTATTCTCCATTTGAGGAATGAGAACTGATTCAATATCCACTTGTCTTAATCTTTATGGAGTCACAATTTCTAATGGTTTTTTTTAATTTAAAAAATCCCATGCAACTCTGAACTTCATAAAAATGAATTCTTCATCACGGGATATTTCTTTCCTGGGCTTGCCATTAATATCCCATCATAGTATACGCCTGAATGAAAATGGGAGTTGCCAGATTACAATTCCATGCGTCCTCTTTAGTCCATTCTGGCTTCCTTTGCCATGCCGAGGTGATGCAAGGACACGAATTACAGCTTTAGTGCTACCATATGTGAAGTGCTCTGAAATGACCACACTGACTGCCCTTTTAACAAATTGCTTCCTGTCCATGTGGGGTCCTCGGGGGTGGCGGAGGAGGAAGAAGGGAATGACAGTGCTACCTAACTGAAGTAATTATTTGCAGGGGGGGGGGGTCAAACGAGAGGAAAAGAAGCCATCAGCCTCGCTTGCTGTACAATATGGTCTGAGCCAGTAGCTCAGGATGGAAGGAGAGTCAGTGAAGCCCCAGGGGAAAGTGGGGACAAATGCCAGGCTTTGAATCCAGAAAAAGGCTCAGTGGAGACAGCAAAGGCTGTGGAGCTGGGAGAGAAAGCAGATCCTAATGACAATGCGTGTGTCACGCCAGTACATCATGCCAATAGTAATCTTGATCAAGAACCACAGGTTTTTATTGCTTTGCCTTTTGTAGCCGATGCTAGAATCATTTTTGTAATGTGAAAGAAAGTATTTTGTGGAAATAAGATGTTGAATTGTATGTTTGTTTTGTTTTGGTGTAAAATAATAAAAATTATATTCAAAAAAAAAAGAAAAAGATAATTGATAAGTCTGAGATGTTACAAAGTTGAACTGTTGTTATTTCATTAATTATTTGTAAAGACAACCAGCAATATACCTTTTCTGGACAGCCTGCAACAAAATGTTAAAAAGACAGAATGCAATAATAATTATTAATAAACAGTAAATGATTATTGCACTTTTGAATTTAGCATACTTTTGAATGTATCTGTTGAATTGTTTTGAAATGTTGTGGCTATATTTTTTTCCAGTGCATTGAGCGGTTAATTGGATTATATATTGACACTGATGCTCTTATTCTTAACCACCTTAGGTTCCACCAGGAGGAAAAATGGTGTATACAAATGACAACATTAGCAGTAGCAAAATAAAACAAATAATTCAGCAATATCCAGTATTAATCCATTGTAGCTCCATTGATCCGTAGGAGATCCACTGATCTACCCAGTTGAATAGCTGTTGTTGTTTTGATGTCCTACCCACCTTTCACCATAAGGTCTCAGGATCATAGCTGTCAACGTTTCCCTTTTTAAAAGGGAAATTTCCTTATTCCGAATAGGATTCCTCGCAAGAAAAGGGAAAAGTTGACAGCTATGCTCAGGATGGGTTTGTGGGAAGTATTCAGGTATTCAACTGCTGCGTCCTGTTAGCTCATGTTTTGCTCTTCTCTCCCTGCTTCTGCCCTGAACCTTCCCCATATCTGATCCATGGGATTGTGGGAATCCTTAGAACAGATTTAGGGGACGAGTGGGGGGCGGGGAGAAGAGGTGGAGAACATTGTGCAAGCAGAAATCATTGCACTGGCAGAACAACCCACAGCAATTTTTTAAAAATAGAATATTAAAATCAGTCTAAAACAAATTGCGGTCAAGATAATAAGATGGGTAGATCGATCTAGATATCTAGATATGTGGATCCAGATATATAGATATGGCATCAATGGCTAGGGTAAAGAGATGCATCTACAGCATACAATGGGAGCTGCATAATGAATGTGCCAGACATACTGAAGGAATTCCTAAACTTCAGGGTTACCACAGGGTGGTGAAACTGCCAAGAGAGCCCCCTCTGCTGATTTTTTCACCCAAGGGGGTCTATAGGGAAGGGGGCAGTCTCTCAGCTATCTGGGGCCTAATCTGTGTATGAATTTCACACAAATATGAGCATTTTCAACTGGGTCCACCTGGGTCCACCTGGGTCCACTTCTGCTTACCTTCCAACAGGTCGTAAAACCACTTCTTTCAGGGACTTTTGTTTTGAGCGCTGCATTTTTATCACCTGATGCTTTTATCTGTTTTAAATGTTCAAATAATGAGCTTTTAAAATCATATATGGTGCATGTCTGTATCTATGGGGTTTAATTGTAATGTTGTGGTTTGTCAGTTTTTGTTCAGCATTTCCCCTGAACATATTCTGCCCTCTCTCCCAAAGGAGCCCAGGTAAGTGGGAATGACTGCTCCCCACATCAAATGGGGGTTCCTTTTGTGTGGTCACGCGCAGCCCCCCGGATCCCAGTGCGACTCCTGGTAGGTCGGGCTGGCTTCATCCTCCCCAGGCTGGATACCTGGAGGTCTCTGCCTACCTCAGCCAATTGCCCAATCCCACCTGGGGAGGTAAGGGGAGGGGCCGTCCTGCCCACACAACAGAAGGTGAATCTTACCTGCGAAGCGGCAGCCGGCTCCAGAGCTTCTCCCACCCTACTCACCCTCAGTTAAGTCTTCTTTTGCAGGTTAACTTCTCCACAGGTACGCAGGCGCTGCTATGTCAGGGTCGCTGTTGAAGGGCCAGAAAGGATTTTTTCTGCATTGGCAGGTTTTGCCTTTCCCGTAGCAAAACGTCACAACTTTGGTGGTTTCAGGCCTTGGGCAGAATCCTTTAGTCTATCTTCCCTTGCGGTGGTGATACCAGGGTTCCCCATTAAATGGGTTTTGAGGGGAGGCATTGGCCATACGCTGAGAGGTTGTCATTGCTCTCCCCTCCAACGGCGGTGAAACGGGGGGTGGGCTCTCTGCTTGAACATATGTTCTCCAGAGCCAGCCCAATCCCCACACATTCTGGATAACCCTGAAGTCTCCCAGATCCCGGCTGGGGACTGGGAAGGATAAACACCCAATGCCTGAGCCAAGGTCTCCCTACATCTGAAACTTAATAAAGTTGTGGGCAATTTTAACCCCATAGCATGTTGTCTTGAGTCATTATTCCGCTCAGGGGTCGCCTGGGGTTGGGGGGACTCCGCCTGTCCACGCAAAACATCACTTGGAATATTTCATCATGAGTCCATCTGCCAGGAATCCAACATGGAATTCAGCTTCTCCAATATGTCCCTAATTCAATAATGGTGCACCTGTCCATTGGCCATACTGGTTGGGGCTGAAGGGAACTGGGATTCAAAAACATCTGGAAGGTTGTAAGTTCCCAACTCCTGCCCTAATCCAAAGTAGACTATTGCTCTGTCTGCCATTCACTTGCTGCTTAGAAAAAGAATCAATAGCAGTGCCAGTATCTATGATGCTCTGCCCTCAGGGCTGTTGAGCTATACCCCCTTATATCCTGATAGTCTCTAAAAAAAACCTTGGGGCGATCACTACACCATGGGAGCCTGTGCACTGGCTTTTTCAAAGGGATGCTGCTGCTTTTATGTTTTTCAAGAAGAATTCCTGGCAACCTGAAGGAATCGGAACTGTGGAATTTCCTCTTCTCTGCATGGGATTATTGTGTCAGGAGAGAAAATGTGTCCTTAATATTTCTAAAGAACCACTTAATTCCTCCAAGGTATGAGCTGAAGAGTTTCCTTGGACTCAGGGTCTGTTTACCTTGCAGTTTGAACATTAACTATTAAATATATTATGGCTCTCCCAACTCAATGAACTTTTATCCCACTTAGCAGAGTGGCTACTCTTTCTGGGGAAGAGATCGTTGCTTTGCAAGCAGAATGCTGCAAGTTCTGTCCCATGCATCTTCGGTTAGAAGGAACAAATAAGCAGGTGAGGGGAAGAAGAAGAGTTTGGATTTGATATCCCACTTTATCACTACCCGAAGGAGTCTCAAAGCGGCTAACATTCTCCTTTCCCTTTCTCCCCCACAACAGACACCCTGTGAGGTGAGTGAAGCTGAGAGACTTCAGAGAAGTGTGACCAGCCCAAGGTCACCCAGCAGCCACATGTGGAGGAGCAGAGACGCGAACCCAGTTCACCAGATTATGAGACTACCGCTCTTAACCACTACACCAAATGTCTCTGCTCATGGCCCTGGAGAGCCACTGCCAGTCAGAGCAGACAAGGGCTGAGAAACCTGCAATCCTCCAGAAGTTGTTGGCCTACAAATCCCATCACCCTTGACCATTGGCCACCCAGGCTGTGGCTGATGGGAGTTGGAGTCCAACAACATACGAAGAACTACAGGTTCCCCACCCTTGGCCAGATGGGTCTATTACCTGGCCTGGTGTAAGTCAGCTTTCTACATGCTGGTAGAGCTACCTACTGTATAGGCAAAAATTTTGTGGGCTGGATGCAGTTGTTGTTGTTGTTGTTGTTGTCGTCGTCATCTTTTAAATTATTTGCTGCTTGCCATTGTTTTGCATTTTATCTTAGAAACCACTTTTAGAGGCTTCTTAGCCTGTAAGTGTCAGATTTCAGGGAATCTGATCCCTCCCACAGTGGGCAGCCAAGAAATAGATAAACAAGAAGAGTTCTTACCAAGTCTTTTATTTAGTAGTCACAGAGAGAGACGTAGAAATGCCGTCTCTCTTGGATAATGGCGTTGCTCCGAGTAAAGTCCCACCCCCTCCGTCTCTCCTATCATACATCATCTCTGCGCCGGCTGAGCTGTACTTTCTGCTTCTGAGCTTTCTGTTTCCCTTCTCTCAATGCTCGCCGGGACCTGGGGAGGCGGGCTCTGGTATGCTTTCCAAAGACATTGAGTCTGTCAGCTGTTTTCCCCCAGGTGCTTCTTCTTCCTCCTGCCCCTCTCCCAATATTTCCCAGCTTCTCCTCTCTGCAGCCTCTGAACTGTGACCTTCTGCAAGCCACTGTTCTAAATCTATACTGTCTCTCTCTTTTCTGGGAAGCAGGGGTGTGTGTGTGTGTGTGTGTTTCTCCTCAGTCCAGTCTCTGACAGTAAGTATTTTGAATTGTAACCACACCAGGTTTGCTTCCCACATCTGATTGCTGTACTTTTCTGCCTTCCAGGCTGTTTCACAGCAGTGGAGCCAGCAAAAAAACAGACACGACTCTGCTAGTGGTGCCCACCCATCTTGTTCTCATCTAGAACTTCCAAATGGGGGTCCCCCCTTCAGAAAAAGAGAGAAGATACTATGGAACTGAAGAAGTGAAGTAGCAACAAAAGCTTGTACCCACATTAAGATGGCAGCAACAGAGTTAAATCAACAATAACATTATGACTGGGAAATAATTTTTCCCCAATATATTTTTTCCCCTAAAAATAAATAAACCCAACCATGCAAAATGTTCATAGCTTAAAAATAACACTGGGAGTCTTTCCTTTCCCACTTAAAAGCATTTTACACCAATTAAAATGAATAGTATTTATTTTACTCATGATTACTCATGGCCATTAAAACTTCTAATGGCACATGAATGGAACGTGAAGTTTTTACACGGGCAAGTTGCACTAAGGGCCTTTCTGCAAGAACAGTTAAAGTATGCTTCCAATTACATATGGGTTCTTTAGGCAAACAACTCACCACACAGGAAAACTGTTCCTGGACTGTACCACTTAAAAGTTAAGGGGTGTGTGTTGTGGGCACGACGGCCTGAGTGAAAGCTCCATCATTTTTTAAAATAAAAACTCCTACATAGGATTAACTAATCAAGTTCAAATGATTTTATCCCAAAGAAACTGAAAACATGTGCCATAAAGTGTATAGTTAGAATTATAACTAGATCTGTGCCAGATATTCTCCTGTTTCAATTTTTGGATGATCTGTGCAACAATGCAAGAAGATAAATATTTTCTCCAGTGAACCTTTTCTGTTTGATGCCATAGTTCCTGCTCTTGCTATTCTTCCTGTTCTTCTTCCTTCTTCTCTTCTTATTTTCCTTCCTGTATCAATTTTTCCCAGTGGTTTTTTTTTTAAAGAAAAAAGGTGCCAGTACTCACCATGAAGTTGTTACTGTAAGTGCCACATTTCTAACATTTTTTTTGGGGGGGAATGGTGCTGGTACCCTTGAGTACCCCAGAAAAAAGCACTGATTTCTCCTGAGATTATTCACATTGGGTGATCCCAGCCAATCAGGGTTCACATAGCAAATGGGAGGCCATCTTGAAATGAAGGAAACCATGGAAAACATCAGGTTTCCTAAACACAATGCAATTCATAATTGGAAAAAGGAAAAAAAAATTCCTTTGCAGCAAAGCTGAGAATCTTTGATCAGAAACAGAGTCTTTGAAAGCAATGCCTTCATTAGATGTTGTCCAAGAATATTTCTTCAGCTGGGAGTGTGTGTTTTATAAAACAGGAATGTTCTGAAGTGGGCTGTGTTTCTTAATGACTGTCTGCTCCTTAGGAATGAAAGGGTTGCTTGCAGTGCCTCATGGTCCAAGGCACAGATAGGAAGATGGATTCCCATCCCATCGGATTCCATCCAGGTAACAAGGAAGGAGGAGAGGTTAAAAACATCACCACTGCACACACTTCCCCTTTAGCTTTCTCCCTTAAAATTGTGATTCCCCATGTTATTGCTGCCTCTCTTCCTAATAGTGTGGGGTGGCTTTGGCCCTTCTGCCTCCTGAGCCACAGAATGCAAACATATGGTTTCCAAGAGATTCCTTCGGAATAGGAATGAGGAGAAAATCAATTCGGCTCACATTTAAAGGTCTCTAATTCATACTTTCCAAAACAATTTCGAGGACCGAAACACAGCCATTCGCATTTCTGTAAATTTGGCAGTTCTCCGGCCAAGTAATGTGTATATACTGGGGTAAAGTGCCCATAAAAAGGCATATATCAGTGGGGGGGGGGGGGAAATGCAATGCATGTTTGTATGCTATTGCTTTGTGGGAATTGCTTTGCGAAAATGTGTATATCAGGGGAAAGTTGCACTAAAATTCTGATGAATTTTCACGTGTGTGTTGTTGGTTTTTAAATTCACAAGCTGGACTTAAGAGTGGGGGGAACTAAGGAACTGAGGTCCCATCGCACTATACAGATGGCATTGGGACTTCAAAGCACACCTGACATCATTTTTCCAGTGACTGATGACTCAGGTCAGCCCATGAAAACAAAAGGGTTCTCCATAACTCTCTCTCTCTCTCTGTGTGCAATCTAAGCAGACCATATGCCGAAACAGATATCCCAGTAAGATTGGCAATGGCGTGATATATGTTCAAACATAGAAAGAGCTGTAATAACCTCAGACTGTTGAGTAATGGATGTCTGATGTTTATCCTTCCAAACTTGCAGTCCCTTTGCAACAATAAGGGATCACAGAAGCCACTTCTGCTGTCCATCTGTTAGTCCCCACATCACAGCAATGTGCTTAAAACTGTGAACATCTGCAGGTTTCAAGGATTTTTCCAAAACAAAGTTAATATGAACTATTTCCTCCCACCCAACAATTAAGCCACAATTAAGAGATTCCCAAAGGCATTTCTCTATAAAAATTAGCATATGCAAATTTGTGCTATGGCGTTGTGCCCTGTGTGCATTAATATTTAGCAATGGTCCTGGCAGGTCCTGCTCTCATGTTAGAATATCCATCATACGGTACACTATAATTTATGAATAGTTAGCACTAGGTATGTCACACCAAGATTTATGAAGTACCCATTCAGACATCCATAAAAGCAAGCAGTGCAAAAAAAAAATCTGCTTTTCCTTTTCATTAGTAGAGGCAACTCTGGAGTGTAGTGAAGATTTCAAAGTTGAATCTGCAGCTGCTTTCCTTTAACCTCATCCAACCTCAATGAACTCACGGGGCTCCATGAATATGTATGGATAAAACCCAGAGCTAAATTTGGCTATTTATGTGAGAAAATATTTCCATAGCTGGTATGTACAAGCAGCTCCCTTATTGGCAGCCATGCACATTACTTTTACGCTGATTCGAGGAAGCAGTGAAGATTCCATCAACCTCCTCAACCCTTTCAGAACAAACGTGGCTGTCAGAAACAGACTGAAAGATGACTGTCCTTGAGTGACAGAATTAATTAATTAGATTTTATTTTATTTTATTTACAGCTGCCTCAGGAGTTTTCTTCCCCCCCCCAATTTTTTTTATTGGTTTTCACACTTATCACATAAAAAAGAAACAAGAGAAGAGAAAAACATTACAATACACAAAAACAAAGAAAAACACATAAAAAATAATTATTACTTCCAAATCCTAATTTCATTACATTGATAACTGACTTCCTCAAATCCCCTCTGAGTTTCATTATATCACCTGCTTAGCAGTTTTCCAAGTTCGTATTTCTAATAATATTAACTTCTTTCATTTACTAACATTTTCTCCTTTATTAATATTCTAATCCTTAATATTTATTAACAACATATTCTTATTCTACCCCTAATTATTACTTCCAAGAAATTTCTCTTTATCTTATATTACAATATTTAGCTAAATATTCTTTGAATTTCTTCCAGTCTTCTTGTATCTCCTCTTCTTTCCGGTTGCGGATTCTTCCAGTCAGGTTGGCCAACTCCAAAAAGTCCATCATCTTCATCTGCCATTCTTCTATCATTGATATGTCTTGCGATTTCCAATTTTTGTCTAATAAAAGTCTTGCTGCTGTAGTGGCATACAAAAACAGTCTAACATCTTTTGGGGGCAATTCCAATCCTATTATTCAAGTAGAAAGGCTTCTGGTTTTTTTAATAAATGTATTTTTCAACATTTTTTTCAACTCATTATATATCTTTTCCCAGAAGCCATGGCTCAGTGGCAGAGTGCCTCAGGTTTAATCACGGCATCTCCAGGGTGGGCAAAGAGAGACTGTTGCATGAAATCACAGAAAAGCTGCTGTCAGTCAGTGCAGACAATACTGTGTAGATGGACCAATGATCTGACCCAGTATTACAGTTCATATTTTCCTGTGGGGCAAAGTCAACTAACCACTCAGGAACAAATGGGTTGTGGCGTTCAAATCGTTCTTTGCATTTAATATTGAAGTAGCAACTGCAGGAGGTAAGAGGCTGATATTACTGGGTTCTCAGCAGGGTCAATTTAACCCTTTCCACCCCTGTAGCAGTCCTGAGGAAAATCCCTTCGCTGAAGTTGACATTTGTTTGCATTGGAAGGCAACACGCCCCCCCCCCATTATTGCCTGTTGTATTAAGGAGGAAGTTTCTGCTCAGAACAAACACAATTTTTTAAAGGAATTAACTTTTTATTTTGGAGGGGGGAAATAGTTGCACCAGCCAGGATTCTTCTTCCCACAATGCCCTGGGAGGCAGATGGCCCCGCCTCCAGATATTAGCTCTACACTTATTACTGTTTAAATGCGCTTTATGGTAATATAGCTTTATGTTCCTCTTGCAGAGCTACCATTCCCAGAGTTCCCTGGGAATGAGGCATCTAATCATAGCCGGCATTTTTATCAAGGCTTATAGTTTGATTAGGGTCTGTATTTTAAAATGAGCTTAAAGATTTTCAAATGTTTATGCCAAGCAGAAGACCAACTGCCTAAGTACTTTGGCAAGATGTTTATCCTCCTGGACAAGGGGGCCCCCTGATTTATAGCAGAAAACAATTCTCAAAGTCGTAAAAGGGGGAATTACAGGCTGAGACCAAGGATACTGACCCTACATAATTAATAGTTGGTAAACAGTAAAATAATACCAATGTGCCTCCCAGTAAAATGAGCCATATCTTCTAAGGTTAAAGGCCAAGAGCAATGGAGAAGCATCTAGCTGGCAGAAAGAGAGCATTTTTGGGAAGTCTTTTCTAAAGCTGTTTCTTTCTTAAACTGAGAGAGTTAAAGGGCAATAAATGTTGGGAAGAGCTAATGGGAAAAGCAGCTGGCTGAAGGGGGGGTGTAAACTGAAGAGGCTTCTTTTGAAGCTGTTTTCTACTAAGTTCCTTTTTTACTTTACAAAGGCCTTATTCCTTTTAAAAGGCTACCTATGTTATGTATTAAATATATTGGCTTAAATGTAATTATGCAAAGGATTTAAGAAATGCTAGATTCTTATTTCATATAGTTGTAAGAGTTGTATTTATCCTGAAATTAAGTCAGCCACCAGCCTAGCCCCCCTGCCAGACAGGAGACGCCATCGAGCACTCCTGATATATAGTTGTCAGGCATTTGTTTAGAAACCTTCAAATGAAGGAGATCTTTCAATGTTGATGTGAACTCAAGATCCTTGACATATGTTTAAGATAAAAATTTAAGATTAACCATTTGTTTTAGAAGGCAATAGGGCAAGGAGGGCAAGAGGTGAGCTGGTAATTAAGATTCCTTGTTGAGACACATGTAAGATATATTACTACTTATTTGTCATTTATAGATGTAACAATATATAGCTCTTTGTGTTCCATATAAGGACAGGAGGATATGGGTGTATCTTTTAGGATTGGTTATAGCAATCAGCCAATAGGAAATTCAACCAGGTTGATTGGACAGAGGCAGCCACAGGAGGAGCAAAGGGGGCTGGATTAAGGGAATATAAGTGCTGGCCATAATGGCAGGAGACCAGGCCAGAGCTTGGTAACCATATACCACTGTGCCTCTCATTTATTTGTCTGACAAATAAATTATTATTTTAATTTTTCTATTGCTGCGTTGAATATTTCATTCCAGCTAAGCGTTAACCACAAGCAGGGTGCTACAGGAAGACAGAATGATTGTGAAAGCGTTCTAGACACTTTAGCTCTTGGAGAGGAACAGGGAATCTCCTGACAACTCTAAACACACCTAATAAACAGCAGCTCCCAGGATTCTTTGAGGGAAGCCATGACTATTTATAGCAGGGGCAGCAAACTTTTTCAGCAGGGGGCCGGTCCACTGTCCCTCAGACCTTGTGGGGGGCCGGGCTATACTTTGGAAAAAAAGAATGAATGAATTCCTATGCCCCACAAATAATCCAGAGATGAATTTTAAATAAAAGCACACATTCTACTCATGTAAAAACACCAGGCAGGCCCCACAAATAACCCAGAGGTGCGTTTTAAATAAAAGGACACGTTCTACTCATGTAAAAACACGCTGATTCCCGGACCGTCCTCAGGCCAGATTTAGAAGGCGATTGGGCCGGATCTGGCCCCCGGGCCTTAGTTTGCCTACCCATGGCTTATAGTTCTATCAGAATGCTCTAAATGCACGGTGCATCATAGACTTCAAAATGCCAAGCCATATCCTTTAATCCAGGAAAACGGAGGGAAATCTTTGAAGGAAAAACTCCCCAACCCTTTCCTCCCCATTTCTGCCATCTCCTCTACCCATTTGCAATACTGAACCCTCCTCTGGAAGCCCTCTAATTTAATGTCACATCTCGTTTAGCTCTGAGTGACAGATTTTAAAAATCAGAACAACTTAGACTGAAAGCAGACAACAGCTTTCCACTGGGAAGTCGAACATGGTATGAAAAATGAATTCCTGGTCATAGTGAATATACTGATTTTATTTTTTGCTTCTGGTAAATGGGTTTTGAAGGTTTATTTCTGCTTCAAAAACCTGCAAAACCTGTTGGAGTGGAGATGACAAAAGAAATACGTGTATGGGAAAGCGAAGCCTTTCTCAAGCCACTTTCAGCTGTCTTTGAAGCATTTTCTGCCTGACGCTCTGCTGTCCGTTGAACTTATAATTAGGGCTGGGGTGATCATGGTGGCCTCGAAGGAGAGAAGACATAACATTCTTAACAGTGGGTGCAGCAGGTTCTTCACCTTAACTCCGACCCCTGTCTTCACAATTTCTGGGCGCTCAGATATTGAAAAATTAATCAACAACGCTCCGAAGACTGAGAGTCCAGGTATATTGGTGCTGTCATGGGAACTGTCCAATAGATGCTAATCACAGTCAACTTTTCCCAGGCAGAAATTCCCTCAGTCCATATACCTTAAAATATACATGGGTGTAAGATAGTGAAGAAGCATTTCCAGTGCCCATGCTTAATGTCAAGGCTACAGTGCCAAACTGGTCATGTAAATAAGATTTTCTGGTGTTTCCCCCCCCCCCTAATAATAATAATAATAATAATTCAAGGGTTTAACTTCTATTTGATAATCAGCATTGGGTGAAGGCTTAAACCACCTGCACCTACTGATTTGATCTTTATCCTCTGATCCTAGTCCTCTGTGTCTGCTTTTAAATTTAACACACACACTGTGTAAAACCATGTTCACATCTTGTCCACTTCCATGTCTCACTGGCCTTTATTTTCAGCCTTAAATTGCTGGGGAAATTATTCAGGCTTGGCTCTGTTAAGTGAGGTGATGCAGTCTGCCTTCAGAGATGGAAGATTTGGGGGGGGGTGACATGAAAGGGCTGTAAATTGCCAACATTTAAGTTACCGTATTTTTTGCTCTATAAGACTCACTTTTTCCCTCCTAAAAAGTAAGGGGGAATGTGTGTGCGTCTTATGGAGCGAATGCAGACTGTGCGGCTATCCCAGAAGCCAGAACAGCAAGAGGGATTGCTGCTTTCTCTGCGCAGCGATCCCTCTTGCTGTTCTGGCTTCTGAGATTAATAATATTTTTTTTCTTGCTTTCCTCCTCCAAAAACTAGGTGCGTCTTATGGTCTGGTGCGTCTTATAGAGCGAAAAATACGGTACCGTATATGTTGATCACCACAGAGGGACAATTGGATTTTCTATCTCAGACACCAAAATAGCTTGGGGCCTCTCTGCAATGATGATGATTATTATTATTATTATTATTATTATTATTATTATTATTATTATTATTAAAAAAATAGTAATTACTCACAAAATCGTCTGGAGGACTCTCTGCTCATTTGCTCAGAGCAACCGCGTTAACATCTTGAGGGTGAGAAGCACTTATTGCCATGAATAAACTGTGGAAATATATCTTTCAAATAAAGTTTTTAAAGAACTGGCAGTTCTGAACCTGCTGTTGGCAGAAGCTGGACAGCTTGAAAAAATGCCAAGTGCTGTGCACTGTAAAGTGAGTCTTCTCCGTCCTGCTTTGGTACTTCAGGATCATAAAAGGAAAGTCAACATTTGAAACCAAACATTGGATTTAAATATTACAAACATTAGAGATGTTCTCGTCTCTCACTGGCAAGAGCTGCAATTCAAGGTCCTGGCTGCTGCTGCTGCTGGGGCCTGATGGAGTGGAGTAGCCACTACTATTGTCATGACCCCATTGGCCAGGGCAGCTGATGGGGGGTCATGAAAAAATGCCCCTCCACCAGATCCCACACCAATGAAGCAAAGAGGCTTGGATCAGGGCTATTGCTGTCATGACAGCAGGGTTGGCTCAGCATTCATCCATTAGAGAAATTTGGTGGGCCATTTTCACTGAGCTTGGTGTAAACATTAGGGGTGTTCAGTGACCACAAGATTTGCCTTGTATCTGTACTGCTTGGAAACAGCCCGGTCTGTTTTGGATCTGCTCTCTGTCATTCTGACCCCTGGGGGAGATCATTAGCTTGTCTCTTGGCACAGGGACATTCCCAGGGGAGCTGAAGGAAGCAGTGGTGTGTCCGCTCTTAAAGAAAACATCGTTAGATCCTTCAGATCTATCCAATTACTGCCTGGTTTTGAATCTTTTGTACCTGGGTAAGGTACCGCATTTTTCGCACAATAAGACGCACCAGACCATAAGACGCACCTAGTTTTTGGAGGAGGAAAACAAGAGGGAAAAAATCTGAATCTCAGAAGCCAGAACAACAAGTGGGATCGCTGCGCAGCGAAAGCAGCGACCCCTCTTGCTGTTCTGGCTTCTGGGATAGCTGCGCAGCCTGCATTCACTCCATAAGACGCACACACATTTCCCCTTACTTTTTAGGAGGGAAAAAGTGAGTCTTATAGAGCAAAAAATACGGTAATTGAGAGAGCGGTTGCTGAACAGCGTTGTAGGTTTCTGGAGGAAACATCAGCTTTGGATCCATTCCAGTCCAGCTTTCGCCCTGGTTATGGGACCGAGACGGCTCTGGTCGCCCTTACAGATGATCTCTGTAGACAACTGGACCGAGGTGGGTCAGGACTGCTGATTCTTTTAGACTTGTCAGCAGCCTTCGACATGGTTGATCATGATCTTTTGGACCACCACCTTGCTGACATGGGGATTCAGGGCACAGTCCGACAATGGCTTCGTTCCTTTATTTCAGGTTGGGGACAGCATGGGGTTGGGGGGCCAACTCCCATCTCTTGCGGGGACTCAACTTGTGTCAGTGCCTTCTGTCAAGAGTTTGGGTGCAACTTTCGATGCCTCCCTCTCCATGGAGGCACAGGTTGCAGCTACTGCAAAGGTGGCATTTTTCCATCTCCACCATATCAAACAGTTGGTCCCTTACCTTTCCCGCCCTGATCTGGCCACAGTGATCCATGCAACGGTCACCTCCAGGCTTGATTACTGTAACTCACTCTACGTGGGGCTGTCCTTGAAGTTGTCCCAGAAACTCCAGCAGGTGCAGAATGCCGTGGTGAGGCTCCTTACGGGGTCCTCGCTGTGGGACCACATTCACCTAGTGCTTTTCCAGCTGCACTGGCTCCCAGTGGAGTACAGGGTCAGGTTTAAGGTGCTGGTTTTGACCTCTAAAGCCCTTTGTGGCCTTGAACCCTCGTACCTACGGGACCACCTTATGGGAGTTGGAACTTAAGAGGTTAAGTTGTTCCCATGATGCCTCAGCATTCTGACGTCAGATTTGGAAGCTGGGAGGAGCTTTCCTGTCTGTTCCTCTCTAGTCGTTGAGAGAGAGAGACGCAGTTTTACCATGGCTGCGAGGAGTCCTGGAAATATCTGAGAAAATGATGCAATAAAGAGCTGTAAATGGACATTACTGTGCTCTGTGTGTTTGTGGGAAACTAAGTGACAGGTTGCTGCTGTGTTTTACTCTGCTGGGCGTGACGGAGAAGAAGGAGCAGATCGGGCAGAGGAAGCGTGCCGGACCTGCCGAAGCTGCCATAAAGAGCTAATTGCCGGTAGTAAATCAATTAGCACGTCACGGACTAATCAAAATACCTACAGGTTATGGACCCTAAATTACCGCTTGTAAACCTGTCACGGGAGACATGCTGAAAAGGCTTTGATCTGCGGTGTCGAGCAGAAACGGCAGGAAGCGGAGGCAGAAGCAAACAAGCAAGCTGCGAGACGCAGAGAGTGCCTGTGTTGCTGAGAACTGCGCAGAGCTGAGGTATCGTTTCTCCAGGGAGAAATGCCAGAGGAGCTGATGTTATTGTAAGTACAGCTTGGGGCCCCCTTGGGAGAACGGAAGGAGATGGCGGACGGCCATGATTCATTCTCCGTGCCTTTCGAAAAGTTAAACGGCCAGAATTGGGGAGAATGGAGCAGAAAGCTGAAGGCCTGGCTGGTAGCCAAGGGTCTGTGGGACGCGGTCTTAAGGCCTCCACTGCCTCAACCAGCCGCCGGAGCTGCAGCAGCAGTAATTGCAGATGCGCATGCTTCGCAGAGAAAAAACCAGAAAGCCCTGGGAGCAATAGTGCTCAGTTTGGAGGGTTCAGAGTTGCCCCATGTGGAGGGTTTGGAAACTGCGCATGAAGCTTATGCTGCTCTTGAAAGAGTGCACCACAGAACCACGGCTGGGGCAAAGATCCACACAACCAGACGCTTGTTTGAGATGAAGTTACGTCCTGGGGATAGCATCAGGAAGCATGTAACTGATATGCTGGCCGTGTTTAACCAGCTGAGACTGTTGGGTGTCGATTTTCCAGAGGAGCAGAAAGTGTACATTTTGCTCAGTTCTCTGGACAAGAGTTATGACAATCTATGTCTAACTCTGGAGTCTCAGGATCCGCAACAGCTGACGCTGCATTACGTGGCGGGACGCTTGCAGGACGAAGAAGAGAAACGCAAGAAAGAGGGAAGAGCAGGCACAGGGAGCTCGGGGTGCAGAGGCGGAGCCAAGCCCGCGGAATGCACGGTTCAGGCGTTTTCCGTTCGTCGGTGCTACATTTGTAATTCACCAGACCATCTGCGTCGAAATTGCCCCCACCGGAGCAGAGAGGCAAGGCAGGATGTTTTCAAGGACAATTCCCATGGGAATCAGTCGGGTTTCCATGGCAGCCAGTCTGGAAAAACAACCAGGCGTGGGACTGAGGCTGGTGGACGTGCCAGGTGCCAGGAAGAGACTTATCAGATTACGGCTAGTTTGGCGTTGTTTGAAAACAGCCGGGAGCAAGGCTCAGAGTTTCGTTTCGTTATTGACTCTGCAGCTAATCGCAACTTGATTCCAGAGACACCTGCTGTCGAGGGGTGGAATTGCAAGGCAATTCCGGCCGGGAAAACTGTACTGTTTGCAAATGGACAGAAAAAATGTGTGACTAACGTGACAAATCTCTTTATGTCTGTTTTACAGGAAACGTTGGAGTGTTGTACTGTTCCTGGGATGCACCACTGTCTTTTATCTGTGCCTTATTTGCTAAAAAAGGGATTTAAGGTTTCTTTTGAGGATGACGTCTGCACAATCTCCAAGGGAGGGAGGATGCTTGCCAAGGTTAAAAAGGGGCAGAATGATCTTTTCATTCTTAAAACGTCTCTGGAGGGTGAGGGGAAGGTTGAGAAAGCACAAGCACTGCGTGCTACAATTCCCAATCATGATTCATGTGTACACGCTTGGCATGCTAGGACAGCTCATGGCTCTGTAGAAGAACTACAGACGCTACCCGAGGTCGCTAACGGTTGCCACATTGTAGAATGTGGATGTGCAATGGATTGTGAAGCATGCAGACATGCAAAGGTAAAAGGGTGCAGTTACCCAAAAGTGGTTAGGGTAACCGAAAAACCTTTTGAACAAATTCACATAGACTTGTTGGGTCCGGTAAAGGAACCAAGTCTGGGAGGGTCAAGGTTTCTACTCTCGGTGCAGGATAATTTTACACAGAATTCCTGGACTCACGGTCTCAAATCCAAGGATGATGCAGCACAGCTGATCAAACGTTGGATTGAGGAGGTGGAACAAAGGTTTTCCACCAAAGTGCAGGCTGTCACAAGTGACAGGGGAGCTGAGTTTACAGGTTCTGCTTTGCAGAAGTACTTTCGCAAGAAAGGGATACGTAACACAGTGACTTCACCCAATCAGAGGGGGGAGGCAGAGCTCCGATGTCAGGCTCTGGTTAAAACTGCACAGGTGTTGCTGAAGGATTCTGGGTTGCCACCAAAGTTTTGGCTGGAGGCAATCAAGTATGTGAGCTTCACCTGGAATCGGACCTACAATTCAGTGGTAGGTGACACACCGTTTAGCTTGTTGCATGGCAGGAAACCCCAGATTCATTTTCTGCGCAAGTTCGGGTCACATGCGTCTGTGCCGGTACCTGCTGTTTTACAAGGGCCAGATGGATCCAAGTTCCGGAAAATGATCTTCTGTGGGTATGAGCCAGCAGCGCATGCATGGAGGTTTGCGTTCCCATCAGGTGATCAGAGTAAGTTACTGATCAGCAAACACGCTGAGTTCTATGAGGAGGATGAAAGGTCAAAGGCTGCTGTCAAGCGTGATGTTCTCTCAGAGTGTCTCTCTGATTCAGAACAGGAAGATTCTGAGGGGGAGGAAGGAGAGGCTGAGTCCGCTGATGACGATCAGGTCACTGACCAAAGTCTGGAGCAGGGTGGGGCATCTCCACAAGTTGTAAAAAGAGAGGTTAAGAGTGAACCTAGTTCTCCTGTAAGTGTAATGGAGAGGATTCGAAAACGCTTTAAGTCAGAGGGGGAATCCCGTGATGCTGAGGAAACAGTTCCTGGTGGCAGTGAATCAGAGGTAACATCCGAGTTTGTGCCCAGGCGATCCAGTCGCACAACGAAGGGTGTTCCACCGGAAAGATACCAAGCCACAGGTGCGTTGGTAAGTTTCGCACAGTGTGAACCTGAGAGTTACGTGGATGTTCCACAGGTATTGTCAGAATGTGTGGCAGAGGGGGTATGGGAGTTGGAACTTAAGAGGTTAAGTTGTTCCCATGATGCCTCAGCATTCTGACGTCAGATTTGGAAGCTGGGAGGAGCTTTCCTGTCTGTTCCTCTCTAGTCGTTGAGAGAGAGAGACGCAGTTTTACCATGGCTGCGAGGAGTCCTGGAAATATCTGAGAAAATGATGCAATAAAGAGCTGTAAATGGACATTACTGTGCTCTGTGTGTTTGTGGGAAACTAAGTGACAGGTTGCTGCTGTGTTTTACTCTGCTGGGCGTGACGGAGAAGAAGGAGCAGATCGGGCAGAGGAAGCGTGCCGGACCTGCCGAAGCTGCCATAAAGAGCTAATTGCCGGTAGTAAATCAATTAGCACGTCACGGACTAATCAAAATACCTACACACCTCTCCTAGTATGCCCTGCGGAGGACCTTAAGGTCCATAAATAGCAATACTCTAGAGGTCCCAGGCCCTAAGGAAGTCAGATTAGCCTCAACCAGGGCCCAGGGCCTTTTCAACACTGGCTCCAGCCTGGTGGAGCGCTCTGTCTCATGAGACCAGGGCCCTGCAGGATCTGATTTCTTTCCGCAGGGCCTGTAAGTCAGAGTTGTTCCGCCTGGCCTTTGGCTTGGAATCAGCCTGATCCCTTTCCCCTCTTTCTTTTTCCTTCTGTGATAGAACCACTATTTGGGGACTTCCCTGGCTTTTTTCTGGCCCACGTAGGACCAGTTTGGATAGTTGGCCTTGGTGAAGATTTGATGTTTTCTGCCCCCAAACAGTTTTTGATCTGGGCTTCCACTGAAATGAGGCTGCATTTTAAGTCGTATTTTAATCCTGTTTTTAAGTTGTATTTTAATCAATTGTTTTTATACCTGATGTTAGCAGCCCTGAGCCTGGTGTTAGCCGGGGAGAGTGGGGTATTAATAATAATAATAATAATAATAATAATAATAATAATAATTTGTTATGCAGGCCTAAATCAGACCAGTTAAATCCAAAACTCTGTTTTGCTCCTATTAACTTAAATGGGAGATCTAAAAAACAGCAATGACTTTCTTCCTTTTCACACAAGTGGATGAAATTTGCAGGCAAAGGAGCCACTTCACAATGAATTGAACCTGCAAAATTTCATCCAGGGATTTTGTGGGGTTTTTTGTTTGTTTGTTTTTGCTTAAAGGAAAAGGTTTCTAATTTTTTAATTTTCTGACAGAATTGGTTGCAAATTTCAGACATGGTTGTCTCTTCTGAGGCGTTGAATACTGCCACATTTCAGAAAGGTAAGTGCAACCATTTTACCTCACTGGCAGACTTTATCATTTTTGGAGCAGGAAAATAGAAATGTACTCCCTCCCCTAAGGGTGTGTGTGTATGTGGAGAATCAGTTTGAAAACTGGGGACATGAGGGTGCCCCTGGGTAAGAAACCTATCAAATTTCAGACAAATAGTTCCAAGGGCTATCATGATATGTGATTTTATCTTTGTGATAGAAAACGGGGAAAGTCACAGGTTTTTCTTGCCTCTTCCTGGAAGTATTGTCCATAAAAGGGGGCGGGGGGAGAACAAATGAACTGTGATTTCTAATTCAGGTAGGTAGCTGTGTTGGTCTGACATAGTCGAAATAAATTAAAAAATTGTCCAGTAGCACCTTAAAGACCAACTAAGTTTGTTCTGGGTATAAGCTTTCGTGTGCATGCGCACTTCTTCAGATACCATTTCATTTCAGTTTTGTTAGGAAAAAGAACGATGGAAAAAGAAACAGGTCACCCCAGTTGTCTAAATCACCTGCTAGCATTCTGCTCTCACAGTGGAAACTCAAAGAATGATGGCATCACTCTCCTAAATCATTGTGATTGGAGTGAAGCTAGACCTGTCCTTCAAAACGATCCCCCCATTCCCCCAATCTCCTCTTGAGCTCGAGGCATTCCCGTAGTCTGGTTGTTTTCATTTCTCAATAAAGAAAAGGGGGAAAGGTTCTGCATTTGACTTTTTGTGGCAGGGGGAGAAATGAAGCTACAGGGTGACTCAGAAGCTTAGGAAGACCATGATCCACCTCGAACTGCTGTGTAAATGGCGTGATCAGGCTCAGGAATGTGAGATCATGACCCTAATCACTCTGATTTGCCTAATGATTCCAATGCACACAGAGGTGATTGACATGGCTAGTATAAATGCAGATCCCATCACCAAAACATCTGTCTATCCGAACCGTGTTCTCCAAGCTGTTTGGTGTTGAAATAATGATGAGAACATTTGCATTTCGTGAGAAGCCACATTACTACATATAGAATTGAGTTGCTGTTGTTGTTTTTAAAGCTGTTCACACTGCTGAATGGGAGAAATGTGTATATATTAAATATCTGTATGTGATATGATTCTTCAGTAGTAAAACAGTGCAATTTCAAGACTAGCAAACTCATCTCTGCTCCCAGTTCGTTTCCTGAGACAAGTGAGCTATTTCTCTGTGTGGTGATTCTGGAATTTTTCAGGGCTTCCTGCCTAATGACAATGACTAATGCTTCCCCTTATTTTATGCTTATCTGACTGCTTTGTCAAGTCCTGGCACCCATCTTTTCTCTAACCCAAGCCCTGCAAGCCCTGAAGCTGACCTTATCAGCTGCTCGCAGCAGCAGCATGAGTCACAAAAGACAAACTAAGACTCCTTAGCACTTTCTAATTTGGTCATCTCTGCGAGGGTGGTGGTTTTCTGGAACATCCAGGAAAGCTTTCTGGAAAGGCTTTCGGTGTCAGTTATCATAAGCTCACCCTAGAGACCCATCAGAAGATTGGTAATTTCCAGAAGGGTAATTACGGTAAGGAGCCACATTGGCTGGCACAGGAAACAAGAATGCAAGAAACTGGATTTGGGGGTGAGCGGATGGGGGAAGAACCAAAAATGTTTGCCAAGTGGAGGAAGCAGGGCAGAGTTGACATGAGTAGACCCAAATTTACTGTTGCCATTGGTAAGGTAATTGTAAAGGGACCCCTGACCATTAGGTCCAGTCGTGACCAACTCTGGGGTTGCGGCGCTCATCTTGCTTTATTGGCCGAGGGAGCCGGCATACAGCTTCCGGGTCATGTGACCAGCATGACTAAGCCACTTCTGGCGAACCAGAGCAGCACACGGAAACGCCGTTTACCTTCCCATTGGAGTGGTACCTATTTATCTACTTGCACTTTGACGTGCTTTCAAACTGCTAGGTTGGCAGGAGCTGGGACGGAGCAACGGGAGCTCACCCCGTCGCAGGGATTCGAACCACCGACCTTCTAATCAGCAAGTCCTAGGCTCTGTGGTTTAACCCACAGCGCCACCTGCGTCCCCAGTTGCCATTGGTAGGCCTGTACATTTCAATTCGAGCTTAGCAAATGGTGAATATGAATGGCACTGGCTGTATACTGGTACGTTTCCGAGCACAAATCAAAGTGTTGGTGCTCACCTTTGAAGCCCTAAATGGCCTCAGTCCAGTATACCTGAAGGAGCATCTCCACCCTCATCGTTCAGCCCGGACACGAAGATCCAGCTCCTAGGGCCTTCTGGTAGTTCCCTCACTGCGAGGTTACAGGGAACCAGGCAGAGGGCCTTCTCGGTAGTGGCGCCTGCCCTGTGGAACACCCTCCCATCAGATGTCAAGGAAATAAACAACTACCTGACTTTTAGAAGACATCTGAAGGCAGCCCTGTTTAGGGAAGTTTTTAATGTTTGATTCTATTTTTAATATTCTGTTGGGAGCTGTCCAGAGTGGCTGGGGAAACCCAGCCAGCTGGGTGGGGTATAAATAAATAAATAAATAAATAAATAAATAAATAAATAAATAAACAACAACAACAACAACAACAACAATAATAATCAGTGCTATTTTTCTAAAAAAATGTTTAGGGGTACTTTCATTTTCCTACTCATATTGAAATACTGCCCCTTAATGAGGCCAAACTTATATTCACAAAATGTTTAGGGGTATGAGTAGCCTGCGTCCTCCCCAGAAAAAAAGCACTGTATATTATTACCAAGGTAGAAACATGACTTGTTGGAGTTTGCATCATCCATGTTGTTTATTGTGTATCAAAGATAATTGCATACATTTTGTTTTATTTTCTAGGTAGTAACAAAGGAAGATGTCTCCCTCTCTCATAACACTAGAATTCATTGAAAACCAATGAAGCTGAATGTTTCACGACATATGTATTCATGCAGTGCATAGTTAAATCATGGGACCGGCTCCTACAGGAGGCAGTGGGGGCCACCAGCTCAGATGGCTTGAGAGAAGGTTCGAGACAAATTCATGGAGGTAAGGGCTATCAATAGCTTCTAGCCATGATGACTATGTTCTTACTCCATGATCGGAGGCAGTAATGTTTCTGAATAAGAGTTTCTGGAAGCTGGTAGGGGAGAGCACTCTTGTGTTTGAGGGTTTCTTACAGGCCACTATGAGAACAAGATGCTGGACTAGATGGGCACTAGCCTGATGAGCAGGCTCTTAGGTCTTCTAAGAGAGCCAGTGTGGTGTAGTGGTTAAGAGCAGTAACCTCGTAATCTGGTGAACCGGGTTCGCGTCCCTGCTCCTCCACACGCAGCTGCTGGGTGACCTTGGGCTAGTCACACTTCTCTGAAGTCTCTCAGCCTCACTCACCTCACAGAGTGTTTGTTGTGGGGGAGGAAGGGAAAGGAGGATGTTAGCTGCTTGGAGACTCCTTAGGGTAGTGATAAAGCGGGATATCAAATCCAAACTCCTCCTCCTCCTCCTCCTCCTCTTCTTCTTCCCAGTCAAACCATTGATCCTTCCAGGTAATTTTCACAAAATTTTGTGTAATTTTGTGTGTACACTTTCATTTTTTATGGAAGCCACCAGTCTTTCCTCTTAAAAGAAGAATATAAATATTTGAAATAAAATAAAAGTAGCCGTGGGATATGATATATACCACACCTTCTCTCTTGACTTGTTGGGGGAGATACAAGGGTTTTGTCTTTCACACATTAGATTTGTAGCTCATATGTGATAGGGGCGCACTTTAAAGTAGAAAGCATGAAAGCAAGAGGCATATGTTTAGAAACACGTGTGTCTTACACAGGGGCTCTTATTGGAATGATGCGATTGGCACAGGGCCGGATTTAGGTTTGATGAGGCCCTAAGCCACTGAAGGTAATGGGGCCCTTTATATGTCTGGCTGTCCTTTGTCACTGTTTTTTGTGTTGAATATATGCCATACAGTGGTACCTCGGGTTAAGAACTTAATTCGTTCTGGAGGTCTGTTCTTAACCTGAAACTGTTCTTAACCTGAGGTACCACTTTAGCTAATGGGGCCTCCCGCTGCCGCCGCGCCGCCAGAGCACGATTTCTGTTCTCATCCTGAAGCAGAGTTCTTAACCCGAGGTACTATTTCTGGTTTAGTGGAGTCTGTAACCTGAAGTGTCTGTAACCTGAAGCATCTGTAACCTGAGGTACCACTGTATGTGGGGCCCATTATTTACATCACAGGAGCCTACACAACACAAAACACGGTTGCTGTATGTAGGTTTTATTTTATTTATATATCTCTTATATTTTGGAAATGTACATCCAGTTTTTGTTTCCTTTAAAAAAAAATTGGGGGCCCCCAAGAGAGTGGGGCCCTAAACCATAGCTTGTTTAGCTTATACGTCAATCTGGCACTGGATTGGCAGTTGTGGTGTAGTGGTTAAGAGTGGTAGACTCGTAATCTGGGGAACCGGGTTCGCGTCTCCGCTCCTCCACATGCAGCTGCTGGGTGACCTTGGGCGAGTCACACTTCTTTGAAGTCTCTCAGCCCCACTCACCTCACAGAGTGTTTGTTGTGGGAGAGGAAGGGAAAGGAGAATGTTAGCCACTTTGAGACCCCTTAAAGGGAGTGAAAGGCGGGATATCAAATCCAAACTCTTCTTCTTCTTCTTCTTCTTCTTCTTCTTCTTCTTCTTCTTCTTCTTCTTCTTCTTCTTCTTCATTGTTGAGCATGCACACGATGGCCGATCTAGATTTGCTGCCAGGCAGTGAGAAATGTTTCCAAGATATCAGAGCAGTGAGGTTTGGACACACCAGCAAGTGCATTGGATTGGCTCTCCTGCTGCACCCAGACTGCCTGAACATCTCAGCATTCTGCCTCTCCCACACATTCCTCCCCACCAGCCAGTGGCGTAGCGTGGGTTGTCAGCACCTGGGGCAAGGCAGTGAGAGAGAGTGAGTGAGCCAGGTAGGGGCAGAGAGCTGCGAGTGCGAGCGCCCCCCCCCAAGATGTTGCGCCCGGTGCAGCCGGCCCCCCTGCACCCCCCACGCTACGCCACTGCCACCAGCTGCTCCTGGCCCAATCTGATATTTAGGAAAATTCCTTCCTGAGTCTCCAGATATGATTTGCAATATGCAGAGGTCTTTCTTGAAGCAATCAAAGATTTAGACATCACTTATCAGCTTTTAAAATGTTTATTTATTAAGTTTATATTTCACCTTTCCTCCAGAAGGAGGTCAGGGCAACAATGTTTTATTTTATTGGTCTTTTTTTTTGAAAAAACAATAAAACAAAACATTGGAAAACATCAGGAACCCTTGAAAACAATTTGTCAAAGATAGCATGAAATATTACTCACCATACTTGTTAAAAAAACAAACATTTTTTTCAAAAGTAAAAGGAAAAAGTCATTGGGTTGGTTATGCTGAGTAGACCTGTTGAAATCAGTGGAACTGGATTGCAATTGTGACTGATCCAGCTCATTGTTGGCTTTGGTTGAGCTCGGGTGACACTGACCTGAACTCTCCCATTGGACTGCCAGCAGCCAAAGTAGGGATCAGTTGAGTCCCCATCTGGCTTCTAGATGTCAAACACACTATGTTTGTGTGACTGGCACATGCAGAGCCTTCCAAATAGGTTGTTTTGTTTTGTTCCGGCTTACATATACCAGGACTTTCAGGGCACTTCCAGATGGCAAGGTATGTGTGCTAATTAAATAAAAATAAAATCCAAGCACGTACAGGACGTCATATGCAAAACAGTTAAGTTAACTCATCATATAGGTATCTTACATTACATTGACCAGTAGGGGGCTACAGACTATTGCTGTGACCCACAATTTCAAGGCATTGCCTTGGTATACAAACTGTATACCGCCAGGTGTGTACAGATTTTAATACAGATTTTGCTGGAAAAGAATGACTTTCCCCCTCTCTTATCCCCAGGAACAAACAGATTAAAAGCCAAGGGCTGGTTCATATATTATGGGATATGCCTCTCTTGATCAAGGGTTGCCATGAGAGATATGCCCAAATCTATCCTCCAGTTTTTCCAAATGTTTTCATCCTCTGTGAAATAAGCTTCCATTCTTCAGCCATATTTTCATTCTGTATTTTTATATTATGAGCCACCCTGCGATCTTCTGATGAAGAGGGGCACACAAATTGAATTAATAAACAACAACAACAATTCTTGGTTCTAGATTCAGGTAGGTAGCCGTGTTGGTTTGATGCAGTTGAAACATATTATTATTATATTATAATATATTACAAAATATAATTATAATATATTTGGAACATAAATCCCATCTGTAAATAAATATTTCTTATTTGCTAATTTTTATATACTAAAGATTCAAATCAGTAGGTGCTCTAGCAGGAGAGAGGGCAATGAATCCCGCTAGGGCACAGAACTCCCTTCTCTTCACCCCCAAAGTGCCCTGCAGCCCCCAGATAGAGTTGGGGAGGGGTGGTGTCTGCAGAATCCCCCAAAACAGCATGCGCAGGAAGGGAAAGGGAGGTTGTTCCACTGGGCAAACAGAAATGCGTGTGCGGACAGAATGAGAGGAAGACCACAAAGTTGAATACCTCAAAAAATAAAATAAAAAAAGACTTTTGAGGAGTGAGAAAAATTGTATTGTGTCTCAGTCTATGCATGCAGCAGGATGAGGTAGAATCCTGAGGAGGAGGTGGTACCATTTCAAATGATGAGTAGGGGTGTCTGTTTTTAGTGCTTAGCCCCCCTGTGTAAACAAACAAACAAACAAACAAACAAACAAACAAACACACACACACAAGCTCTATGCAAGTTAAAGACAACAACCAATCACATTGTGGATAAAGGGTCTGGCCCAGCCTACGCCCTTCATCTAATCTTTTTTTTTTTTTGCAGTCCTAAGTTGTGCAGTCTATTTTACTGCCCCAGAACTCTCTCATTGCTCAACTACTTCCCAGCAAAGGCTGTCCTCATGCTCCTTGACACAAAAAAGGGGCAATGCCTCACCCCACAAAAGGAGAACAACAAAGGACCAGATTTGCATAAAGTTTGCATATGTTGATGTATATGCCTAAAATTCGGCATAATTCCTACGATGTGAACAGAAATACATCTCACCACAGTGAGGGAGGACTGTGGCCAGGTGACCCCTCTGCCGGCTCAGTCTGCTGTCCAGCTGCTCATTGCCTATGAGTAACTTCAAGGCTCACCTGCTCTCACTTCTGATGGCTCTTGGTCTTGGACAGAGCAGGTTTTCAAATAGATGGCTGCCCTTTGGAAAGTAAGACACATGGCCACCCCTAATTCCAGCCAAATTCAGACATGGAACAAACTACTATCATAATGTCATTATGCATTTCCGGAGTGGGGCAGATCCAGATTTGGGCAGCTATTTCCTACAATGCTATGGTTTTTTAAAAAAACAAATCCACCCATTTTGGTAGTACAGAAAGTGTTACAGAAAAAGAACCAAGCCTTGATGTTCTGTTGCACAATGGCTGGGGGAGTGTGTTTGCATGTATGAGTGTGTGTTTGTGTAATGACTAGATTGTACATTACCTTGTGGTCCATAGACTTGTGTTTGCTGTTTTTTTTAAGATCTGGCCTTTCAAGCTTGAGATAAGCAGGTGCAAACCAGCAGTTTTCCTAAACTGGAACCCTCGTTGTATCATACTTAGTGTGACCCTCTTCCATGGTTTCAAAATAATCCAGCGTGTACCTGGTTGTGAAATACGATTACGTGTTTGCTGTCGTTTCAGTGACGTCTGAGCTTATTGCTTGCTGTAGTTTGGAATCCCAAAGGTTTTAGAATGCTGGTAGCAGCTGAGCCATTTACAGCACAATGACCAAAACACACACACACACACACCACAAGTGTGTCCCATTGGGGTCCGTGAAGCTTACTCCCAGGTATGTTTGTATGGGACTGTACTCTTAGGCTGCAATCCTGCACAGTGTGAGCCTCATTTGACATGATGGCGTTTACTTATGAGCAAAGCTGCATAAGATTGCCCTGCAAGTGTATAATGTTTCTGGTGATATGGATCCATTTGGATATTTATTTATGTACAGCGTGGTTGTGACCTAAGACTGCACTGTTAGATTTGCACTTGCTCCTTGACCCATCCGAAGCATCGCCAAGGGTCATAGAGCCTTGTGTAAGGGTCACAGAGTCTTGTCCAATCAATGCATGAAATCCAAGGCTAGGGCATCTTCCAACAAATGGCTGCCCAACCTCTGTTTGAAGACGCCTGGTTGAGGGTCTTCAGATGAAGAACATCCACATGTCCAGTGCTTGGAAAGACTGAGTGCAGTGCAAAGCCCAACCTCCTTGGAGCAATTTCTGGAGAGAGGTCTGAAGCAGAAGGAAGCTTTGTTCTTAGATGATGCAAGACATATAAAGACAAGAAAGAATGCACACACACACAGGCGGATCTACACAGCAGAATCAAACAGCACAGCCAAATTAGATGTACAGGATGCAGAAATACAATATAACTAAATAGGTGGACTACCAAACCTGAAGACAGCATGCACAGCCTACCAATTTTCTGGAGCATTAAACATTAATACTAGCCTAAAGCAGGAATTTGATACATGGTCTATTGGCAGATATTTCTTAGAAGCGGATGATCCTTCAAAACCAGAGAAATGCAGTCAAATTTGTTGGTGAATTCCAGAATTCATCTGTGAAACTCATCTATGAAACTCATTAGGTGGCTTGTAAGTGGCTGGGGAAACCCAGCCAGATGAGAGGGATAACAACAACAGCAACAACAACAACTACTACTACTACTACTACTACTACTACTAGTGTTAGCATCTTTCAGCCTAACCTTCCTTGCAGGATTGCTGTGATGATAAAATGAGGAAAAACATACACAGCCTTGACCCACCTGGAGGAAGGATGGGATACAAATGTACCAACTATATCAAGGCTTGCGCTTTGGTTTTGGAACGATGAACCCATTTCTGATCATAATTTTAGTATGGCAGAATATAAAGTACTTATAATATGAGCAGGATATTCAGGAAATCTGCTCTGCTGAGCACAATAGTGCCAAGACAATGATTGATCACCACATCACCACTAAACCCATGCTATAGTGAGATGACATAATTTCCCCTTTCTCTGCTTATGACAGAGCAGGCATTCTTTGCACTTGATCAGCGAAATACTGTGAAGCAGTGACAGATTTATTTCCGCCACTTGGCACAATGGTGCAGACAATCAGCTTACTGGTGGTAAACGGATGGTCTCAGTCCATAGATGTTGTTGCACGAAAACCTGTTGACCAGGGAAGTGAAAATCAGTGCCAGAGACAATTTTGCAGATTGGGTTCAGATAACGGAGGCTGGATACTGGCTTTAGTTTATTCAGAGAAGTGAAGAAGTTGATGCATTGCTTTGCCTGGTGAAGACACACATTTCATCCTGCTATTGGCTCTGGTCCAACAGGTTCTGCAGGTTTTTGAAACATTCCTTTTTTTAAAAAAATAGAAGCTATTTGCTGGATATAGAAGTGGGGTGAATATGCAGTGATCGTCCTTCCAAACTACCTTGCTTCTCTTTGAAAATAAAATTGGCTTCTTCTGGAGATCAACACAACACAGATACAGTGATTGCCTTTTTATGGACATGATAGAAGCAGTTCAGCAAATACCGTATTTTTTGCTCAATAAGACTCACTTTTCCCCTCCTAAAAAGTAAGGGGAAATGTGTGTGCGTCTTATGGAGCGAATGCAGGCTGCGCAGCTATCCCAGAAGCCAGAACAGCAAAAGGGATTGCTGCTTTCACTGCGCAGCGATCCCTCTTGCTGTTCTGGCTTCTGAGATTCAGAATATTTTTTTTTCTTGTTTTCCTCCTCCAAAAACTAGTGCGTCTTGTGGTCTGGTGCATCTTATAGAGCGAAAAATACGGTATTTATTTATTTATTCAGGTACGCATATTTCAAGTATGTGTATATTTATTTTATTTATGCCTGCAAGTAATAGACCATAACCCCCCCAAAAAAGTTCTCTGATAACACTAAAAAACACATTACAGTAAAATACAATAAATGCTGCAAATGAAATCAAGCTCTTTCCTCCCTCATGTGTATCCATATGGTTGCCCATGCATGGAAGGCTGATCAGTGGCTCAGCCTCACCCCTACAAGACTACAGAATATCATAGAGCTCTGTGCCTATCAGTGGTGAGTGACTGGTGTCCATTAGGACTGGCAGGCTGTGAGGCAGGAGGCCAACAGTAGGTGGAGCTAGAACCAACGACAGGCAGAGCCAACTAATTCTACTTTTCTCCCCATCTTCCTCCCTGTTGGGTTCTGAAATGAAGGAAGAGGAAGCTGACAGCCAGTGTCACCTGCTGGATTGGTTGTTAAAAGGCATACAGGTGGGCACTGACTGAGTGCAGATTGACTTCGGTGGGACACTGCCCTTTTGTCCCAATGGACTATTTACTGAGCAATGTTGTTCACACAGCTCTGCTGTCACAAACAGAGGAATACTAGATCATTTTGATAACCTTTAACTCAGGGACAGGGAGCTTGCGACTCTCCAGGTGTTGTTGGACTTCAGCTCCCATCAGCACCATCTAGTTTGGTCAAGAGTCAGGAATGATGAGAGTGTTGCCGTTCAACAACATCTGGAGGACCACAGGTTGCCCATCCCTGCTTTAACTAGACAAACTTATCTGTCAGATTAAAAAAATAAGAAGTTTCCTCTGAATCCTTTTGGCTCAAAGAATGGATCACTTTGTTTTTCCAGCCACAAGCTAGTCTCATAAAAGATATCCTCTTAACCTCCTCTAGTACATTGTGGTGCACTTTTTTTTGCGGGAGGGAGCATTCCTCATTTCCCCCCCATACCCAAAGAAAATGGATCTCAACCCCCTAATTACCTTGCAGAAGACTTGCCACAAAATATTGTTTATATGGAATGATTGCAAGGTATTTAAGGAGTGAGACACATATTTAAGAGGTGACAGATCATAAACTGCCCTGCATGTTATGGGCTGAACGGCAGCTTGCCCTGTGTCCTCGAAGTTCTGGAACACATTTCCTTTCTAAAAGGAAGGATATGCTACTGGGGATGGGGGGGTGGGGAGAGATACTATGAGGCAATTTGTGGAAACCGGCTCAGGTGGTAGAATTGGATGCCATTAAGCGCAGACCTAGGGACGCGGGTGGCGCTGTGGGTTAAACCACAGAGCCTAGGACTTGCCGATCAGAAGGTCGGCGGTTCGAATCCCCACGACGGGATGAGCTCCCATTGCTCGGTCCCTGCTCCTGCCAACCTAGCAGTTCGAAAGCACGTCAAAGTGCAAGTAGATAAAATAGGTACCGCTCCGGCGGGAAGGTGAATGGCGTTTCCGTGCGCTGCTCTGGTTCGCCAGAAGCGGCTTAGTCATGCTGGCCACATAACCCAGAATCTGTACACCGGCTCCCTCGGCCAATAAAGCGAGATGAGCGCCGAAACCCCAGAGTTGGCCACGACTGGACCTAATGGTCAGGGGTCCCTTTACCTTTACCTAAGTGCAGACCTTCCCATTTGACTGTGAACCTGTGATGGAAGTGCCATTTCAATTTTCTGCCTCAGACACCCCAAAAAACCTTGTGTCGGTCGTCAGACGCAAGTCACCCCCCCCCCAGTGTTACAGGCCAGGTTGCCCACTCACTAGAAAGCAACATTTACCATTTGTGATCAGGGGTCCTGATTTGAGCCATGAGACTTCCCCCTCAAAACCACACCCACCTGCCCCACCGCAGATGTCATAGGTGATGCCGGGGGGGGCAGGTAAAGGCATGGCTTTCACTTTGAAGTGCATTGAAAATGCACTTCAGAGGCAGTGTTGTCACTTGACACGATGGTAACACCAGAAGACTGGCGGTGGCTAGTCAGACTTGGCCTATGGGGTTTGTTGAGATAAGGATGTTGGCATGCTGAGGTGAAGAGGTTCCCTATTGGTATCTCTTAACATGATCAGCTCCTGCATCTTTGACAGTAGCTTGGTATGCTGGATTTACGTAGCAGGTAAAGCTGTTTGTAATATGGGGATAAGCAGCATTGCGAGATGGGGAGGTGGCAATAAGATAATGATAAAATAAAAGTTGGCAACCCTAGCTTGAACATCACAATGGCCACTGCAGAATTTCTCCCCCCCTTTTTTCTTTCATTGGCAGATACTTTCAACAGTTTTACCTAGAAATCGGACATTACTACCAGACTAAATTATGAGTCCAGATATTATGCTTTATTGTAATCTTTTTCGGGCCTTTAAAGATGTGAAGGGAGCTGTAGTTTAAAGAGCAAAGTTAAATATGGGCAGAACAATTGCTGCAGTGGAACAAAACAACAACTCTTATCCGTTTCCCGAAAAATGTCAGATGTAGCCTCCTCTTTTCTAAAATTGGCAAGACAGCTGCGATTGGGCCATCAAGTGTAAACAAGTTTCTGTTTCATTTCTGAGTGGCAAGAATTTCCACCCCCCCCCCTGAAAAGAAAGTGAGGTTTTATGGCAAGAGTACAGTTTCCTTTCCCTAATTTGGAAGAAAAGTAAATAGATTTGGGTTTAGGATGTTCTGTCCGTAACAGAACATGAGCGCAGTACAGTTTTGCTTTCCTTTGATTCAGAAAGGAAACATTTGATTGGCATGTCAAGTTAAGAGGAGAAAGCATACAAGGTTAGTCAGTGTCAGCAAAGGCAAGATGACTTAAAATAGAGTTTGGAGAAACCAAACCACAGACCCCATGAATTGCAAAAACTATTCAGGATGGGGTGATTTGAGGCTCCCTTGCACCCAGTGTCAGAAGGTAGCATTGCCTGTTCATGTTTATTTATTTGTTATAGATATTTCTACATTGCCTTTCAACAATGAATTTCTAGGGTACTTTAAAAAAAGAAGACCAGCTGTTAAAGCCGTCCATGTGAGCAGACACATGTAGGGACAGGGGATCATTTGCGCACCATTGTCCCAAGCTAAGAAATGCATTAAAGAACCTAAAGCCAGCCGTTTGAACTGAGCTTGGAAATAGACTGAGGGTCAGTGAGCTTGATGAGGAATCCGTGTAATATAATATCTCCTGCTCCCAGTTAGTCATGGAGCATTATTTTGAACTAACTGCAGTTTCGACATTGTCTTCAAAGGCAGCCCTATATAGAACACACTATTTACGTAATTGGACTTAACCCAAGGGCTTGAAGAACAACTTGCTAATTATGCTACCCCATCCCGCATCATTAAAAGGCAGTTTGGGAAGGTGTGTGTTAGTTACACTGCTTTTGGAAGATGCATAAGATCAGGCTTTGTTGAGCCTCCATGGGAAAACGAGTCTGAATTTATTTATACAGTACATGTATTTAAATATCATTTGCATTTCTGTGTCATCTTCTAATACAAGTTTTCTAGGTGACGTGCAGCAATTAGGCTTAAAACTCAAACAAAAACATTGCATGGAATATTGCAACATAAATGCCATATTTTAAAACTCCACAGAAAACAAGAGAATAAAAGCAGCATCAACCAGAGCAACACAACCTACCTCATGGGTAGGCAAACTAAGGTCCAGGGGCCGGATCCAGCCCAATCACCTTCTAAATCCGGCTCGCAGACGGTCCGGGAATCAGCGTATTTTTACATGAGTAGAATGTGTGCTTTTATTTAAAATGCATCTCTGGGTTATTTGTGGGGCATAGGAATTCGTTCATTATTTTTCCCCAAAGTATAGCCCAGCCCCCCACAAGGTCTGAGGGACAGTGGACCGGCCCCCTGCTGGAAAAGGCAGGCTAAAAACTGGTCAACTGTCGCTGAAACAAAGACTGACAGCTGAAGTTAATTTGCCATGAACAGCTTTCTGAATGCTATTGTGGTCCCGATAGGCCCATGGACACATTTGTAAACTGGAGAAATGATTGTGGGTGCCACATACCCTGCAACCAAGCAGATACTGGGGGTAGTGGTGGGCAAAGGGATCCCGTAAGCACAGGAGAAAGTCTCTGTAGGTACTACACTGGCAATTCCTGCCATACACACAGATATGGACATAAAGCTCGTTGAACTCAGTGGGATATAATTCTGAGAGGGCCAGATTTGCATTGTAAGGATCCCTTTAGCAGTCGCATCATGCATCAGTTTGATTGATGCACACAAGTGAGAAAGAGAATTGTGGACAGTCCAGCATTGGAGCACAAAGCTGACTGCCAACAATAAGGCTACAGTCCTATACCCAATTACCTGGAAGTATAGCTCACTGGATTCAATAGGATTTACTTATGAGTATACATACATAAAATTGCACTGCAAACCTGTGAGTCATTTTAATGACTAAGGTATAAAGTTCCAATTGCTGCAACAAGCTTACATGGCTGTTCCTATGAAATGGATAACAGTACAGTCATTTTATCTTATTAATCAGTAGGAATCTTCTGGCTAGTAGTTTCTTTCCCCACCCAGCTAGACTGATTTCGAATAAGTCTCACCAATTCCAATGAAACCCTCCCTTATGACTACCTGCAAGAACAGAAGGGCTATTGGATTGTTGTTGCTGCTGTTTTTAGTAGGTATTTTGTGGTTTTATGTCTTGTTTTTATTCTGTGAACCGCAATGAGACCCCCGGGTATACCAATTATTATTATTATTAGTAGTATATAAATCCAAATAATAATAATAATAATAATAATAATAATAATAATAATAATAATAATAATAATTGCATTCAGCAAGACTTACTTTGGCATGTACTTGCTGAAATCACAGAACAGCCCTAATTGTTTACTCAGAAGCAAGGCTCATTGAGTTTAGAGAGGTTTGCACCCCACCAAGTAAGGATATATCGACACTGCAACTTCAGCAGCCTACTTTTCCCCATTTAACCTTCTGTGAGAAAAGATAAAATCTCAATAATAACAAAATAGCAGAAGTGGTTTTTAAAGACTTTGGATCTTGCTGAGGAAGATCAAGTTAATCTTCTTCCAGTTTTCCAAAGGAAACCCTTTCCCAGACTGCAGGGTACAAATGTAGGCTAAACGCCCCCCCCCCAGTCTTCCATCCCCCTAACCTTTCCAATTAGCGAAAGGAGGGGTGCTGAACCTCCCTGCACATTCTGCTCCCCTTTGAAATTAGAGCCGCCCCCTTCCCTCAGTCTCCTTGGCACATTTCGGAAGGCCGCCTCACACACTAGTAAAAAAGATGTCCCCGTAAGGAATGCCCAGGTAACGTCTGAAGGGAAGACGCGAGTTTATCAGCTGAAGTCAAGCAGGTGTTGTAGGTCAATCGCAGCTCAAAGATGTGCACAGACGCACACATCTCACCTTCAGATATGGTGATGCTGGGGTCCCACCTAAGAAGCGCCCTGCTTCCTGTCGTCCCCCCCCCAATCTTTTTGATCTGTTTGGGAAAACGGCGAAATGCGGGCATGGGCGTGGCCAGGGGGGCAGGGAGGGACAGTTTCCCCCTCAATAAATAAAAATCAATAAAAATACTGTACATAGCAAACTGAGGTTCTCCCCCCCCCCAACAAAAGGCCTGCCCCCCCCATAAAAATCCTGGCTACTTCCATAAATGCGGGCAGTTGTTCCGCGAACATTCGAAATCCGAACGCGGAGATACGCGGAACCGCAGCGCCGAGCGCCGCTTTTAACTCCCTCGCGCCACGCCCACGCGATTGGTCAGCTGTTTTGTTTCGTTTCGCGTTCGAAAGGGTAGCGCGGCGTTCGAATTTCGAACGTTCCGAGAACTTTTAAAAAACAACAACAACAACAACAACAACAAAAAACTGGGAAAGAGAGACACAGGAGGCGAGCCGGTCAGGATAATAAAGTTCCTTCCGGGGCTGCTACTAATTCTGAATACAAGCCGCCCTCGTTGAGGCTTGAACCCCGAACAATTCCACGTGCTCCTTTGCCGATTGGCGGGCGAGCCATTTCCTTCGCTTATGCCACTACACGCCCCCCCCCCCAAGCTGCTGCTAGTACCTCGCCACGAGCGAAAGGGATTTGCGCACCTGTAGGAAGACCCCCACCCACCCCCTAACACCTGCACAAGTGTGGGGACGCTGCTTCTCTGCCCAGACTCCACCCCTAACTTGGCGCTGGGTTTTCCTGAGACCTAACTTCGTTGTATGCGGTTTTGAAAGAGATTTGAATTATTATTATTTTTTAATCAAATTCACTTGTCTTAAAAAAGCCTGACAGGAAAAGGGTCTTTTAGCCGGACAGGGTCTTTTCTCCCACCTTGCCTGCTACAGAGGAAACAAGGGAGCTAGCCGCTCTTCCCTGCCTCGGCTTAATTCGCCAGCGCTCCGGAGGTGCTTTGGTTCAAACAAAACAGCAACATCGCGCACGCAAGCGAGGGAAAGTTGCGCGCAACTGTGCCTTCACGTCTGGCTTCAGCATCACGCGCACTACAGCGCTGGCTTCGAACCCTGTCCCCCAGTTATAAATATGTCCCGCTCGGTTTTCCTCTTTCTGATTAGATTCCTGCATTGCAGAGGGTTGGGCTACATGACCGCTGGGGTCCCTTCCAACTTTACAATTCTGTGATTCTATGATTTGGGATTTCTAGTTGGCTACGAAGCCAGCTCCTATTTTGTGACACGGCAAAGTTTCAATGTGCAAAATAAACAAGCTGAGGATAGGACGCGCAGTCGAGGCTGATCGTGCGAAACGGGGTGGGGGTGGGGAGAAGACTTTCTCAGTCCTCTTCACCTTTCCCTCTTCTCTCCCGCCCCCAACACCTTTGACCTCTCTTTTCCCATGGTGGCACCCCAACTGCAACCAAACTCAAGGAAGAGCCGCTCATTTTGCTGACACCCATCCCTGTCTGCAACCTTGCCTTTCCTTCTTTCTGGCACACCCCTGCCAAAATTTAGCCTCTCTCTCCACCCACCCCGTTAGCGCCATCCATTGCACCGTATGGAACACTCGCATCCTAACACCTTGCTGCGTCGGGAACGTCCCGGGCTGAATCCAACCACGAGATCCCGTTTCCACTGCCGAATCGCTTCCCATCACTTTTGGATTCGGTTTTAGTCTCGTTCCCACCCCCATCCGTCCCAAGCGTAACCGCCCCTCCCCCCATCCACTGCCCCCTTCCAGTCTTTTCTAATGATGGTTGTTGTTGTTTAGTCGTGTCCGACTCTTCGTGACCCCATGGACCAGAGCATGCCAGGCACTCCTGTCTTCCACTGCCACCCGCAGTTTGGTCAAACTCATGCTGGTAGCTTCGAGAACACCATCCAACCATCTCGTCCTCTGTCGTCCCCTTCTCTTTGTGCCCTCCATCTTTCCCAACATCAGGGTCTTTTCCAGGGAGTCTTCTCTTCTCATGTGGCCAGAGTATTGGAGTCTCAGTTTCACGATCTGTCCTTCCAGTGAGCACTCAGGGCTGATTTCCTTCAGAATGGATGGGTTTGATCTTCTTGCAGTCCATGGGACTCTCAAGAGTCTCCTCCAGCACCATAATTCAAAAGCATCAATTCTTCAGTGATCAGCCTTCTTTATGGTCCAGCTCTCACTTCCATACATGACTACTGGGAAAACCATGGGTTTAACTATACGGACCTTTGTTGGCAAGGTGATGTCTCTGCTTTTTAAGATGCTGTCTAGGTTTGTCATTGCTTTTCTCCCAAGAAGCAGGCGTCTTTTAATTTCGTGACTGCTGTCACCATCTGCAGTGATCATGGAGCCCAAGAAAGTAAAATCTCTTACTGCCTCCATTTCTCCCCCTTCTATATGCCAGGAGGTGATGGGCCCAGTGGCCATGATCTTAGTTTTTTTGATGTTGAGCGTCAGACCATATTTTGCACTCTCCTCTTTCACCCTCATTAAAAGGTTCTTTGATTCCTCCTCACTTTCTGCCATCAAGGTTGTGTCATCTGCATATCTGAGGTTGTTGATATTTCTTCCGGCAATCTTAATTCCAGTTTGGGATTGTAGTGGGGCATTATAAACCGGACATCTTCAATGTCACCCTTGGGAATCCCGACCCCACAACTGAATAGGGACAAAGGAAACTGAGTCAGACCATCGAACTCAGTATTGTCTACACTGACTGGCAGAAGCCCTCTAAGGTTTCAGATGGGGAACATTCCCAGCCCTACCTGGATGTGGCGGGGATTAAATCTAACACCTTCTGCTTCCTCCTACCTCCCTGTGTGTGTGTGTCTGAGAGAGAGAGAGGTCTGTGGAGTACAACGTTGTACTGGGTGCTGCTCTGAGAAGAAGAAGAAGAAGAAGAAGAAGAAGAAGAAGAAGAAGAAGAAGAAGAAGAAGAAGAAGAGTTTGGATTTGATATCCCGCCTTTCACTCCCCTTCAGGAGTCTCAAAGCGGCTAACAATCTCCTTTCCCTTCCTCCCCCACAACAAACACTCTGTGAGGTGAGTGGGGCTGAGAGACTTCAGAGAAGTGTGACTAGCCCAAGGTCACCCAGCAGCTGCATGTGGAGGAGCGGAGACTCGAACCCGGTTCCCCAGATTAGGAGACTACCACTCTTAACCACTACACCACACTGGCTCTCTGAGAGGTGTCAAGGTGGCACCACTGACTAAGGAGCCGAACAAAGTGGCCAACCAACCTCCGCCCTGGCTTCTTCGCTCTACAGCAAGAGCAGTTTTCCGAAGCCCGACGGAGAAAGCTCAGTTTACTACATTGCAGAAGGTTGTGTCATCATCGTGGGGCAACAGTCGCGGTCGCGCATCTGTAGATGTGCTGTGCAAATGGCCAAGACCCGAAAAGATGGACGCGCTCAGTAGGAAATATCTTTTTGTCCTATATAGCCTGGTAGCCACAAAATGCATTCATTCTGGAGTGAGTCATACTAATTTCTCCTCCCTCCCTCCTCTTCTTCCTTAGAGATTTTTAAAGCAGGTATTGGATGACCATCTGTTGTGGATGCTTTAGTGGAGAGTCTTGCAATGCAAGGGGTTCGACTGGATGACCCTTGGGATCCCTTCCACCTCTACAATTCTATGATTTCGGTTAGAATAATGCGAATCATAATACATAAAGCCTCTTTTAAAAACCAACAAGGATATTGTTGCGTAAGTTTTTAATTATTATTTATCAATGTCTTTGAATAGAAATCTAAAGCAGCACTTCTGTGCAAATTTACCTGGGAGTAAGTTCCACTGACCACCGTGGGGCTTACTTCTGAGAAAATATGCACAGGATAGCATCGCATGGGTGCAGGCCGTTATTTACAATTACTTAGCAAGTCCCATTGAACTCAACGGGTATTTACTTCTGAATCCACCGGATTGGGTTGAGCATCTATTTTCCCGGTGCCCCCAAAACCTTTTTGGGGTTTTTTTTTGCTCCAACAAACTTAACACAATTACCCCCTGTTTTATTTCTAGAGAGCTGCCTTTGTTATGCACGTGTACCCCGAAGTGAGTTGAACAGGACTTACTCCCCCAAGGGTGTCTAGGATCGCAGCCCTCTATCAGATCATACACGTGTTCCTCGGAACTAAACGCCCCGGATGGCGTTGTTAGAGGTGGCGTGGTGGGATCCTTGGCACTTACTTGCGAGTAAAGACGCTTGAAATCGGGGCCTTTAAAGCATCGCACTGATTCTGACTGCCAAGCGATCCGACTTGTTTCCTCGACCGTTTTGTTTGGGGGAGAAAAGTGTCACATTTCCCAGCTAAGGCAGAGTTGTCCTTCAGACCGAAACAAGAAGAGAAAACTAGGTCTGGAATATGAACCGAATTCTCTCCCCCGCCGCCTAAATGAATTTCTGCTGAAGAACTAAAGGTGATAGTGTTGCTCCATAAAAAGCACCCCCAAATGCATAGCGAGGTAATACCTTTATTAAGCCAACCAAACTGTCACAAAATAGAGAGGCAAGCTTTGGGGTTATTCTGGGTTCTTCGTCAGGCTTCATGGTAAACAAAGCAACGGCGGGGGGGAGAGGAGCTATATAGAATTCTCTAGTTTGCTAACCCATCAGTTAGTAAAATGACCTTCACTGGATCACTTTGAACTTTTTCTAAGGGAACCAAGGGGGACCGACTCCTCTACGGGTCTTTAGCACGCAGAGCCTCGAGGAATCCAGAAACACTCAGGACGCGATCCCGACTGTCCTGGAACCAGCAGATTCCGACCCAGCACTGAGTTGGACCAGCGGCGCTAAAGCGATACGATCTCCAAAAGTCAAGCACCGGCGGAGATTAAACTCGAGCCGAATCGTCTCTGCAGAGCATCAACAAAAAGAACGCTTAAATTTAGCCAGTGAAGCCGCTTCAGGAGACTGGGGAGAGGCGGGTGTGTGTGTGTGTGGAGAGAGAGAGAGAGAGAGAGAGAGAGAGAGAGAGAGAGAGAGAGAGAGAGGAATGTATAGACATGCCAACACGGATTGGCATCCAGACTCCCCGCACACTCGCCCTGATCCAAACATCTTATAATAAATAAATAGTAATGCGACGGAGAAGTTAGAATTGGAAGGAGGTACGCGCGCCCGCCAGCCAAATAAGCATAAACGCTCAGACTCGGAACCTCTACAACGCTTTGGCTAAGGGCACAACTGCAAACGAAAGACAGGTGCGATTAACAAGCCACAAAATCTTTCTGGGTCTGAGATATAGGATCTCGGAGACCTGGGCGTTTGGACAGAGGCGGGGAGAAAACATTAAAGGGATGTTTTAATGGATCCCGCGCCGAACTCCATTTATTGCAAATAAACTTTTAACGAGGACGCCGCTCCTCGGCCGCCCCCTCCCTCCTCGCTCGCCCAACATCCCACACAGATTATTGGAGATCAAAACTCCCAGGAAGTTTGCAAGCACCATTTAGCAAGAGCACTGATTGTTGGGGTCTTTTCTTTTCTTTTTTTTTAAAGGGAGAAAAGGATCCCTTCTTTCCACGAAGCGATTATTCCACCGCAACTGAACGAAGGTTGTAATCTTAAACACAAGAAAGAGTAGGCGAGGCGGTAATCCGAGTAAGGTTGTAACCCGGGGCGCATTCTCCTGGGAGTAAATCCCATTGCTATTGAGTCAACAATATACCTAGGATCGGGCTGCGTGCCTTATTGGAAGAGGCGCATACCTGCCAGCGGTCATCAGCAGGACCGCGCAACGCGTTGCGAATTAAATGTTCAATTAATATTAAGGACAAACACAAATTAAGAGAAGCCCTACAATCCCAGATACACTACCCTGGAAATAAATCCCGTTGATCTCAAAGCGATTTACTTTTGCGCTGATATGTATAGGATCATGCCACGCCAATCTCTCCCGTTGAAGTGAATGGCGTTGTTGTTTTTAACTGCATTATGTTATATGCACTTAGACTATTTGCGATATTGGATTATATTACGGCTAACCTCTGTGGGTTTGTTTTTCAAACGGAAATGCGGGGTGTAAGTGTAACAAGCAAACAAATCAATATAGGGTCGTCCAACCTCCCCAGTGACATAAAGGGGTCTGTGGATTTTGCCCCGTAGGAACAGGCACAGAAGCGTGGGTCTGCGCGGGTTCTCTTTACACAAAGAGTCTGAACCTGGAGAAAGAGTGACCGCGCGCGGGAGAAAGCATTTCGCTTCCGCAGCAGCGGGAGGCACGGGGTTGCAGGAGAAGCCCCCTTATACCGAGTCAGACCACTGGTCCATCCAGCCTGCAGTGCCCACACGGACTGGCAGCGGCAATCCACGGTTTCAAACGGGGGACTCTCCCAGCCCTAACTGGAGGTGCGGAGAATTGAACCCGGGACGCGCCCTGCCACCGGTCTCTCTGACGTTTGAAGCAGTCTTGAACGGAGGGGTATTTAATTTATTTTGGGTGGGGGAGAGTTTGAAACATGTGGTGAAGCAGGTGATTTGACCTGAGAGGGGTGGGAGAGAGAGAAATATTCCCTTTAAAAACCCTTTCTCTCCCTCCTTTAACAAGATACACCAATAACCACTGAACCGGGTTTTATAAAATCATCTTAGCAAGTGCCCTGGGAGAGAGGGGAGAGAGAAGGAAAGCGCAGCCGGCGGCAGGGAGGCGGAGGCGGCCACGGAGTCATCTGAGGATAAAGTCCTTACAATCCCAGGCAGAGCTCGGCGCTCGCGCGCTCCCTCCCTCCCTCCCTCCCGCATCGCCTGCAGGGGCGGTCGGATTCTGCAACGCCGAGTCCATTTCCTCTCCCCGCGGAGCCACTGGGGGTGGGGTGCGGGGTTGCGTCGGCTTCAAAGGCGCATCAAAGTCTCCGCTCCATCCTCCGTCCTCCCCCCGCACCTCCCGCCTCCAGCGCCGAGTTGCTCCGGATCTTTATTTATTGCCACATTTCTCGGAAGGGTTGTCCGCGACACAGCGCCGCTACTCTAAAGTGTGGGATGGGAATGCATCGGTAGGCACCTGCCGCTGCTGGTGCGGGGAGGGTCATTATCCCCCCTGCAAATGAATCGGTCGGTCCCGAGGATCGAAAGAAGGTCGTGGACCTAGGAGCAAGTCCCTTTCATCTGGGGGCGGGGGGCGGGAGGGATCACTTCTGGGTTCGTATGGCCCAGATCCGGCTACAATGCCTGCCTCTCCGTTGGTGACCTAGCCGTTCTGACAGCCCCATTCAAGGCACACATTTATGTATGGGATAGAAGAGCCGTTGGTATCAATGGGACTTGCTCCCCGCTGTAAAGTAAACATAGGGTTACAGCCTGCAGAATGACTTTGGAAGTAGGTCCCATTAAGATCAATAGTTTAAGACAGGGATGGGCAAGCTCTGGTCTCCCAGATCATCGAATCATCGAATTGTAGAGTTGGAAGGGATCTCTAGAGTCATCTAGTCCACCACCCTGCAAAGGAAGAATCTCAGCTTGATGACAGTTGAATCTCAGCTAGATGACATCCAACCTCTGCCTGAAAACCTCCAAGTAATGGGAGTCCACAACCTCCCGAGGGAATTCAAATCATTCCACTCTCGAACAGCTTTTACTGTCCGAACGTCCTTCCTGATGTTTAATTTGAATCTCCTTCCTTGCAAAAGCCTTTGGTTCCAGCCCTGCAGGAGAAAACAAGCTTGCTCCCTCTTCCATGTGACAGCCCTTGAGATATTTGAAGATGGCTATCATCTCTCATTCTCTTCTTAGCCACGCTAAACATACTCAGCTCCTTCAACCGTTCCTCATAAGGTTTGGTTTCCAGACCCTTGACCATCTTGGTTGCACTCCTCTGCACACGTTCCAGCTTGTCGACATCCTTCTTAAATTGTGGCGCCCAGAACTGGACCCAGTATTCCAGGTGTGGTCCGACCAAGTCAGAATAGAGTGGTACTATTACTTCCCTTGATCTGGACACTATACTTGATGCAGCCTAGATTATCTTTGTTGTGCTGCTGCATCGCACTGTTGACTCATGGTCTACTATAAGACCCCTGGATCCTTTTCACATGTACTACTGGCAAGCCAAGTGTCCTGCATCTTATATTTGTGCAGCTTCTTCTTCCTTCCTTCCTATTTGTCCCAGATGTTATTAATATTTTTGTATATACTTGTATACCGCTTCAGACGGGCATTATCTAAGCGGTCGACTATCAAATACACTACAGCTAGAATTGCACAAATCTTGGTGTTCGACTCCAACTCCCATCAGCCCTGACTACTGGTCGTGATTGCTGCGGTTGATGGGCTCTGGAGTCCAACAGCTTTCGGCGGGGGAGAGGCACAAGTTGCCTGCCCGACCCCATGCTCTGAATTCAAGGGAACTGACATTCCCTGTACCCTTCTGCTTTGGGGAATGAGGGTGCGCAGGACCGCATCCTTACCAAGCGCTTTCTGTAGATCTCCTCTCCAACCCACTAGTCCCGTTTTGCAGAGAATTCAGACAGTGACCTGCTCGGTGCTGAGGAGCCAAAGCTGGTGCGGTACTTAATACAAACCCTACCACTGATTTCTTTTTAAAGGGGAGGTGGGCTTGCGTGTGCCGCGGCAGACAGGAGAATGGAGAGGAAGAGCCGAAGCTAAACATCTTTAAGTTCCAGTGGGTACCGCGGATGGGACTTAAGAAAGGGCTTAAAAGCTTCTGCTGAAACCCGTGGGACTTTTTAGCGTACAGTCCTAATACATAGTACTCAGAAGCAAGTGAGTAAGTATGGGACTTGCTCATTGGCCTTAGACGCGCTCATCCGCGGTCGGATCGTGCCCAGCCCTTTTGTACTCCCGGTCCTCTCCGCTTTGCACAGCGGGCTGGCAAGCATCTTTCTTTTCAAACACAGGATGCAGGAAAGGACACGCAGACAGTGTTCCTTCCCATCACCTCCTGCTGAGCCTGATTCGATTCCGAGGTGTTCGAGCTTGCGTTCCCGTGGTTTTCAAGCCTTTCCCCCTTCTGTTGTTGTAATCAACGCGTTTTTAATTTATTTTTTTAAAGGGCTCAGGCTTTGAACGCGGGGGAGGAAGGAACTTGTTTTTGGCACGTGGACGCGGAAACTGACAAGCAAGTGCATACGTACTTGGGGTACATACGTACCCCACCACTAAGCACCCCGCTCCTAAAAAGTTATATTAATCCTCACGCCCGAATTTTCACCAGGTTTAAGATTACAGCCCACAATTTATTCAGGAGTAAGGATAATCGAAAGCACTTGGATTTACTCCCGAGGAAACCGGTCTGCTGCTTTGCTGTGACCCCACTTGCTTTGCATCTTTTTTTGTAACCCCCCTGGCACCCCCACCCCCCGTTCGCCATCTAAATGCAAGCCATCTACATGCAAGATCGTAATGCAAGCTCCTAGGAGGCAGGGACCTAACTTCCCACCCTTACGCAACGCTATATTTATTTGTACCTTGGACCTTTCGCTTTTGGGGATAACTATAGAAATAAATATAGCATATCCTTTTTCTTTATTGGCGTCCGAATATATAAAGGGAAAAAAGGGAGGTTGCGATTACAAACTGCAAAGGCAACGCCCACAAAGGAGATTAGACGGAAAGGCCAGAGAAGAGAGAATCTAGAGTTTTCAGACCCAGAGACAAACCATAACTCGTCGAGCAAGCCTATGTACATCGAAGGCGCTCTAGCGCAAACGAGAACCGGTCCTGACGAGTCACGACTCTCCTCTTCCCCCTCCGCGCCCTGTTGTCGGGAGCCGACCCGTTCCTGACCCGGTTCCCCCTCCCCGGGCGCTGCTGTTCTGACGACTTCTAGATCTGGCATCTGCAGCGCTTTAGCGTGTACAGACGTGGGCGCTGAAAGCTGGAGCGGCGGCCAATTTCATTTGCTCAGGGCATCCAGCCAGGATTTATGTTGGGGGGGGGGAGGGAAGGCAGAACCGAGCTGTATTTCTATTTATTTACTTGCTTTAGACCGGGCTGCTGCCCGCCCCCCTTCCCCCGCTACGCCCATGGCTCAGGGGATATTGGAAATAAGTCGCCATGACTTGGTACTTTAGGGTATCTATCTTTCTGACGGTAAGAGTTCTTCGTCAGTGGAACGGTCTCCCTCGGGTAGTGGCGGACTCTCCTTTCTTGGAGGTTTCTAAGCAGAGGCTGGATTGCCATCTCTCATGGATGCTTTCGATGAGATTCCTGCATTGCAGGGGGTTGGACTAGATGACCCCCTGGTCCCTTCCAACTCTACGATTCTATGATCTTTCGGTGGAAGGTGAAAACAAGCGGGAGTCTGCAAAACGATGAAGGAGCTAGCCCGTCAAGGAATATTTAAAAATAATACCAATCAATCAATCAATCAATCAATCAAGCAATCAATCAATCAATCAATCAATCAAGCAATCAATCAGCACGGCAAACCAGCGTTCCCCCATTGCATCCCTTTCCTTATCTCTGCTGTCCTCCTCCTCGAAATTCGAGACTGTAAGCTCCCCGGGGCAGGCATCTGCCTTCCGCTTATGTAACTTTGGAAAGCGCCATTGCAGGGAAGTAATAATATTGATAATAATGACGACAACTTTTGAGAAGGGGCCAGCTGCTGGCTGGCAGAGCAAGATCGAGGCTTGCTATTCCCCCCTCTCCACCCCTCTCCAACGCGCCCTTTCATTTGCTTGTGGGGCTGTTCGCAGATAAGCTTATTCGATAATAATTACACCTTGCCCCCCCCCCCCCAGAGTACGGCAGGATCTCTCCTCGTTGACGCACGAGGCTCAGGGGACTGGCACGAAATATGTCAAAACAAGCTCCGCGGAGGACACCTTCGGCCACTGACCTCCCCTCTCACCCTACACCCAAAGTGGAAGCAAAACACACGACCACAACAACAAAAACAGCAGCAGCAGCAGGGCACGTTGCTGCTCTTTTTTGTCTGGTCTCAATGCCCTCCTCGGGTCGGTTTCTGTTTCCTACCTGCAAGCAGAAGGACAGTGACCGAGGTCGTGACTAACTTTACGGGTAGGGTGGGGGTGGAGAATAAACGAGCAGCTGCGGGGGAGGGGTGGATGTCGTGGGGGGGGGGCGGTGAGGAAGGAAGGAGGTAATCGCTCCACCCCCCACCTCCTCCTCCTCTCCCCTCGCCTTTAAAGCTTGTATCCCCATCCAGGGTCACTCACACGACGGGGCCTCCCCGGCTCCCCAGAGGTCAGCGAGGCCTGCGAAGCCTCCCTGGAGAAGGGAGGGGGCCCTGGACTTTGCCAGTCCTCTCCTCCCCCCCCAACCCCCTTCCGCGATGGCTGAGCAGAGCCACGACTGCCACCGCATATAATAACCAGGACTTCCTGGGCATATCTACCAAGAATCTGCCTTCGGCAGCCTGGCTCCCTCTAGAGGTTGGGCACTGCAGTCCCTATCGGCCCTGTCGTCGGCTGGCCTGAGGGGAGTAGGAGGCCCAAACCTCTGGAAGCGCCCCCCATCCCATCCCAGTCCAGCCCAGTCAGTCAACGAGGCTTACTTCCCAGTAAACCAGCGCAGGATCAGGCTCCCCTCCATACATTGCCGTCTTCCACCCCCATCTCCCCCTTACTGGTGTCCCCCCCTTGTGGGGGGGGGTTTCCTTTTTCTTGGTTTCCTTTTTCTGCGTTCCGAATCTTACCTTTCCAGTCTCCCTCTCTGTCTGCGGACGGTTATTTGGGGGGCGCCCTCCCCTTCGCCCCCCTCCTACAAACCTGGTGTGGGGAGGGGGAGGGACAGGATTGCAGCATCTCTTTTGCCTCTAGCGGAGGGAGGGGGCGTCTATCAATCTGCCCGCCTCTCTCTCTCATTCTCTCTCTCTTTCGCTCGCTCGCTCAGCCTTAGCCTTGCGCGCCCCCGGCTCCCTCTGCGGCAGCCAAGGAGCCGGGTTCACTCGAGGACAGCGGCGGCTCCCAGCCGGAGCGCGTCTGGCTGCCAATGGCTCTGGAATACTGATGCTGCCGTCGAGGCGGAGGCGGAGCCGGCCTCGCCGATAACTCGCGGCGCGCTCCAGCAGCCGGAGACGGTGATCTGCGACAAGGCAAGCGCGGCCCTTGGTCCCTGCTGCTGCTGCTGCAGCTGCCCGGGCCGGTTTCTTCTCCGTTGCAGAAATGGGAAGATGAGGGACCCCGGCCCACCTCCCAACTCGTAGAAAGGCATTCCGTGCAACTGGGATCACTGTGCAATTGGGGGTTGGCCCCATCTGCATAGAGTGCCTAAAAGGTAAAGGGACCCCTGACCATTAGGTCCAGTTGTGACCGACTCTGGGGTTGTGGCGCTCATCTCACTTTACTGGCCGAGGGAGCCAGCGTACAGCTTCCGGGTCATGTGGCCAGCATGACTAAGCCGCTTCTGGCGAACCAGAGCAGCGCACGGAAATGCCGTTTACCTTCCCACTGGAGCGGTACCTATTTATCTACTTGCACTTTGATGTGCTTTCGAACTGCTAGGTTGGCAGGAGCTGGGACTGAGCAACGGGACCTCACCCCGTCGCAGGGATTCGAACCGCCAACCTTCTGATCGGCAAGTCCTAGGCCCTGTAGTTTAACCCACAGCGCCACCCGCGTCCCTAGAGAGTGCCTATGCATGCTCAAATGCAGCTGTCCCTTTGCAGATAGCAAGGGATCTTGTGGCCTAAGGCGGACTCTCAAATTTCAGTGGCACACTGTTCAATGCTAAATTTTGGCGCCCACCCTTCTCTCTCCCTCGTTCCACAGCATTGTTGTGGTGCCCCCTGCAGCACCCGGTGTGGCCAAAGTGGTAACAGAATAATAGAATTGTAGACATGGAAGGGACCCCAAGGGTCATCTAGTCCAACCCTCTGCAATGCAGGAATCTCAGCAAAAGCTTCCACGATAGATGGCCATCCAGCCTCTGCTTAAAAACCTCCAATTAAGGAGAGTCCATCACCTCCCAAGGGAGTCCATTCCACTATCAAACAGCTCTTACTTGTCAGAGAGTTCTTCCTGATGTTTAATCAGAATCTCTTTTCTTGCAACTTGAATCCATTGGTTCGAGTCCTACCCTTCAGAGCAGGAGAAAACAAGCTTGCTCCCTCTTCCATGCGACAGCCCTTGGGATATTTAAAGATGGCCGTCATATCTCCTCTCAGTCTCTTTTTTCCCAGGCTAAACATACCCAGCTCCTTCAACCATTCCTCATAAGGCTTGGTTTCCAGACCCTTGACCATCTTGGTTGCCCTCCTTTGCACACGTTCCAGCTTTCTGACATCCTTCTTAAACTGTGGCGCCCAGAATTGCACACAGGATTCCAGATGTGGCAGAATCGTATATTTGTGCATCTCGTTCTTCCTGCCCAAGTGCATTTACCTCTACTGAAATTAGTTAGGTTGGGCCCAGTTGTCCAATCTGTTAAGGTCATTTTGAATTCAGATTCTGTCTGCTAGGTTGGCAGGAGCTGGGAGCTCAGAGTCGGTCATGACTGGACCTAATGGTCAGGGGCCTCTTTACCTTTACCTTCCAGGTCTTGGTCCAACCCTCTATTCTGGGGATCATCAATGTGGTGCGTGTGGGTGCCATGGTCTCCTTGAGATCTTCCCTTAGTTCTTATGAAGCCTCTGGGCCTTATCCTCACTCACTGCCCAAGACCACTACCCTCCCGATCATGAGATAATGAGAGAGTTTCCCTTTTTCTCCTTTGAGTAGTATGCAGTGATACTCTTTCCCACTTCCTCTTTCAGTTCTATGTTCTTTCCCAAGGCTCAGATTAACTCAGCTAGATCTGACTTTAAACCACTTCCCTTGGGAAAGTTAAGTGCATGTGAGAGAGCATGCTTTCTCTGCCTTTGTTGGAGAGGGTGTTGACCCAGTCGAGGGGAGAGTGAAATGACTAGGAGAGGCACCCAAAGCACTTGCTGAAAAAAAACATTGAAATATGCCCATAGGCCTAAAACGCTTGGTGTCTTTGCTCTAACCACTACACCACAAAGGAAAAGTGGCTTCCTAGTTGCACTACCAGGCAACAGGCTGTGAGAAAAGGTTCAAAACACCTCTAGCTCATATGCACTTCACTCTCTGTCTAGGACTGGAGTCTTAGCTCCCCTACCTGGGAATTTTGGCCTCAGATATATTTGATGAGTCCAGGCTGCTATTGCTTCCCTTGCCTCTCTGCACTGCCAAAACTCTGGTCCAGAAAAAAAGGAAAAAGAAAGAAAGAAGAAGAGAAAGGAGTAAAAATTACAGTAAATGATTGGGGATGGTGGTGGTGATGATGGGGAGACAAACACATTTTCAAAAACATTGATTGAAAGCTTTGCAAAATTCCCAAAGGACTGATTTACATGCTGGTATAAAACTGCTGGGGCGTTTAATTGAAATGTGGATTGTGCAAATGCTGAGCCTGTAATTGTAGAAGACGGTGACTAAAATATGCTAAACCCAGACCAACACTCAAGGGGAAGGCTAGAACATCACTCTTCCAACCTGATGCTCATTATGATGTCTGTATTACAAATCTCCAGGAACCAGTCTCTCTCTCTCTCTCTCAACGGTTAGAAGGGAAGAGCCAACAATCAAGAGAAAACGCTGACCAGGCTGACTGCAGAGTGAGAACTAACCGCTATATAATAAAGACCATCACCTCCCAGAGTTGCCTAATTCTCCAGAGCTGATGCTATCCAGTAACAGTGTAATCAACTTGTTGGCTGTAACATAGACTGGGAATGGGCTTTATTTTATTGCTGTTTTTGGCAGGAGGAAGGCTCTCTTTGAACAATCAATAAGACGCCAAGATAAGGGTCAAAACTATGCATTACATACAAGTGCATGTATTAAGGGAAAAGCAGCTTTAGGAGGAGGTCATTTGGAGCAGAAATCCAGCCGGGGGCAGAGGTGCTTAACCCTTCCTCCCCTGGCCACATTTCACCTCAACTCTCCTCCAACCCTCCATGCCCTTCAGGATTGGAGAGGGTCAGAGCTCAGGGGTAGAGCATCTGCTTTACGTACAAAAGGTCCTGGGTTCAAACCCAGACAGCTCCAGGAAGGGCTGGTGAAGACTCCTGGTCTGAAACTCTGGACAGTCACTGCCAGTCAGTGTGGACAGTACTGAGCTGGATGGACCAACTGTATGACTCAGTAAGGCAGCTTTCTGAGCTCCTATGACTCAAGAGATGTGTTTTGCCTTGCAAACATAGTTATAGTTACCTAAGACCCTTTAAAATTAATGGTCTAAAGTTTGTCATATCTATTCATTTCAATAGGCTTCCTCTGAATATTACTACCCTTGGATACACTATTTACATTTGAGGCACGATTTACCTTCACACAGCTATTTTAAACAAAATTCCAGTTCTTCACCTTGTTATAAACATACATTTTAAGCTCACGGGCAATTAGAGTTTCTTTCTTTTTTTAAAGAAAAAATTGTTTGGAGGGGCATTGAGTGCTTTTGCAAGGCTAAATTTATACTCGAGACCTGTAGGAGGAAGAGTTCTAATTACGGAAACTTGTTTATGGGTTCCTGAGATGTCCCAGACCCCAAATATGCTTTCTGTGAAATCAAAGTTTACACTCCCGGGTAATGGCAAAATGAGTCCTAAACTATCTGCAGATGTGAACTGCGAGGCAAAAGAGAGAGAAATGACAGATACCCGTTTGGAATTCTGCTCCTTTATTACGGGCACTGTGCCAGACGCACAAGTTGTAAAGGCACATGTGCGTTTTCCATAATCGGGCAAAGAGCAGCTATGTTTAGGTCAGAGATGGGGAACCTGTGGCCATCCAGAACTCAGGGGATAGCAGCACCCACCATCCTGATAGGAGCTGTGGTCCAGCAAATCTGGGGTCCAACAAATCTGGGGTCCAGCAAAGCGGGGGATGAGATGCTCCTCATCCCTGGTTTAGAGATTTTCATTAGGAAAAGGATGCAGAGCAGAGGTTTCTAAACTTATTTGGCCTACCACCCCCTTTTCAGAAAAAGAAAATACTCCTTGCCCTTTGGAAATCTACCTTCTTTAAGCGAATAAACAGAAAGATGCGACAAATTTGTGTTCTCTATGTTACATCAGTAATCGTCATTACGCAACAGATAAAACATGTATGAACACTTTTTTCAAAACTGGACAAAGAGATGGACTAGGCCCTGGGATGATGATGACGACGACGACAACAACAACAACAACAGCAACAATTTGTTACTCATTCCCCACCCATCAGGCTGGGCCTCCCCAGCCACTCTGGGCGGCTTCCAACAGGATATTAAAAACACAATAAAACATCAAATATTAAAAACAGGGCTACCTCAGATGTCTTCTAAAAGTCAGATAGTTGTTTATTTCCTTAACATCTGATGAGAGGGCGTTCCACAGGACCACTACCGAGAAGGGCCTCTGCCTGTTTCCAGCGTGGTGTAGTGGTTAAGAACGGTGGATTTGTAATCTGGTGAACCGGGTTCGCTTCCCCGCTCCTCCACATGCAGCTGCTGGGTGACCTTGGGCTAGTCACACGTCTCTGAAGTCTCTCAGCCTCACTCAGCTCACAGAGTGTTTGTTGTGGGGGAGGAAGGGAAAGGAGATTGTTAGCTGCTCTGAGAGTCCTTAAGGGGAGTGAAAGGCGAGATAGCAAGTCCAAACTCCTCCTCCTCCTCCTCTTCCTCCTCCTCCTCCTCCTTCCCTGTAACCTCACTTCTCGCAGTGAGGGAACCACCAGAAGGCCCTTGGAGCTCGACCTCAGTGTCCGAGCAGAATGATGGGGTGGAGATGCTCCTTCAGGTATACTGGGCAGAGGCTAATTAGGGCTTTAAAGGCCAGCACCAACACTTTGAATTGTGCTCAGAAACGTACTGGGAGCCAATGTAGGTCTTTCAGGACTGGTGTTATATGGTCTTGGCCACCGGATCCAGGGGAAGCATTGATGCTGTCCTGCAATGGCGCCCAACCTGGCAGTAGGCATCATTACAAAACAAATTAAACATGTACAAATGATATTTCAAAAATTTCTTTTTCTTTATGCTTCCATCACCCCCTTATTTTTATTCAACACCCCTAATTGCACATGGGGTGCATGTACTATCGCCCTGGATCATTCCAGCACCCACCCAGGGGGCAGTATCACCCACTTTGGGAAATACTGATGTAAAGTGGTACTTTAGTTCTCAAACGCCTTGGAACTAAAACAACTTGGAATCCAAACATTGCAAACCTGGAAGTAAGTGTTCCAGTTTGCGAACCTTTTTCGGAAGCTGAACGTGCTCTGTTTTGAGTGCTATGCTTACAATTTGAGTGCCACACTTCCATTTTGAATGTTGCGCTGAGGTCTGTCTGTTTTTGCTATTCATTTTGCATTTTTGTTTTTGCAGCTCTTTTGTTTTTGTTTTTGTGACTGTGTGGAACCCAGTCCAGCTACTGATTGATTGATTGTGTGACAGCAGTACATTGTTTATTGCTTTAATTTTATGGATCAGTGGTCTTGTTAGATAGTAAAATTCATGTTAAATTACTGTTTCAGGGGTTGTTTTTAAAAGTCTGGAATGGATTAATCTGTTTTGCATTACTTTCTATGGGAAAGTGTGCCTTGGTTTTGGAATGCTTTGGTTTTGGAACAGACTTCCGGAATGGATTAAGTTTGAGAACCAAGGTACCACTGTAGAGGAATGGACTCCATGGACCTGAACTGGATTTTCATGTATCTCCTCTAAAACGATCCCCATGGCTGCTTTCCACCAATATTTAAGGAGGCAAGATATCCAGTCCCAGAGCTCCATAGCTTCATCTACTTTGGCCCTAACTGATCTACGGATAGCAAGTAACATGAATGGTATTTAATTTCAGTGATTTCAGCATTGGCAGTCAAGTAGCTTTGTGGGGAGGTCCGTAGTTCAGTGCCATACCAAAATTTCTTGGAAGTCCTGCCTCTTGAGTCCCAAATGAGCGTCTGGGTCTCAGCTTACAGAGAAATCACGTGGTTGTCCAATAACGCTGATAAACAGGCTGAAACCAATACAGTAGCTTCTTTGTTCAAGGGATCTGCTTAAGGTAACAGCAATCCTAACAGCTCATCTCACTTGAGGCTCAATGCCATTTGTGAAAAAAGGCACATCAAACTCTTTAAAGGTCAGATGAATCTCAGAGGTGGATGGTGAGGGCCCATCACACAGATGATGGAACAAATTTACTTCCGACGAAATCTCAAACCCCAGTTTATTTAGCGATTTGTTCTATTTATTTAAAAGCACTTGATTGTTGTTAGCCGCCCTCGCCCTGAGCCCGGCTTCGGCTGGGGAGGGCGGGATATAAATAAAATTTATTATTATTATTATTATTATTATTATTATTATTATTATTATTAACCACTTCGAAAATCTCTACTGTCTAAGGGCTCAGCCACACTTCCCTTTGTTCCACGATTCCTTCCATTTGTCCCATGGTCTCTAAGCTTAATGATTTTTGTGCTTGTTGTAGAGAGATAGTAATCTCGAAGATTTCAAATTGTACCACAATAAAATACAACACAAGAAATAAAAGACACAATAACAATACAAATAATAGTAATCAGTTATTATTTGTACCCTGCCCGCTTGACTGAGTGGCTTCCAACAGAGTATAAAAGAACACATGATACATCAGACATTGAAAGCTTTCTGATGCCTTCAGATGTCTAGGGAAGGTCATATAGTTGTCTTTCCCTTTGGCATCTTATGGGAGAGCATTCCACAGGGACTGGGCAGAGGAGGAATGGTGGAGACTGTCTCCCCAGCCCGACCCTTCCAGAGAAGAAGGAGACAGCTCAGAATTATAACAGAGGTTTGAGAGAGGTTACAGCTCAAAGGCAGATGAGGGGAAAAGCTGGGAAATAATGGGAGAGAAGGAAGAAGAAGCACCGGGGGGGGGGGGACAGCTGATGGACTCAGTGTCTTTAGAAAGCATTCCAGACCCATCGCTCCCAGAACCTGGTGGGCATTGAAAGTAGGAGAGCAGAGAGCTCAGAGGCAGAGGCACCTGTAGTGATGACACATAATAGGAGAGAGGGAGGGGATGAAGACTCACTTGGAGCAACACCATTTCTCCAAGAAGCTGCATTTCTAAGCCTCTCTCTGTGAATATTGAATAAAAGGCATTGGTAAGAACTTTCCCTGTCTTATCCATTCCTGGCAGCCTACCATTTGGGATTGGATCCTCTGATGCCTGACAGGCGGGCGCCACTACCGAGAAGGCCCTCTACCTGGTTCCATGTAACGTCACTTCTCACAATGAGGGAACTGCCAGAGGGCCCTTGGAATTGGAGCTCAGTGTCCGGGCTTGTTATTCAGTGTGATGGATCTGCAGTCTTCCATATTCAGCAGTAAATCCACAGATCATCTGAATGAAGCTCATGGGCTGCAGTTTGGGAAGCCCTGCTTTAGCGTATGTGTTTTTGTACTCCTTACTTGGCTGGAGAACTAAATTGGAAAAATCGGAGAAGGCGAATTTTGAAGGGCGGTTGCGCTTCAGTAGGCAAATTGTTTTGGAAAATGTGAATTTGGCAAGTTCACCTTTAAATGAGGACAGAGTTGAATTTATCTCCCTAGGCTGAAAAAGTTCTGGAAAATTCCCTCTTGCAGATCAGGACAGTTGCCTATAACAAGCGATCTTTCTGGAATAGATGTTATTTTTGGGGACTTGGAATCATCAGAAAGTTGGTACCCAAAGCCTAATTCCAGTCCCGCCAGAGGACACTATCTGCAAAAGAGGCAGCTGGAAGTAGAAACACAGGAAGCACAGACTTACACCTAGTCTGACCACTGGTACATCTAGCCCAGGTTTACACTGATCACCAGAAGCTCTCAAAATTTCCACACCAGTCTCCCAGTCTTACCTGGAGACGTTGGGGATTAACCCTGATAGTTTCTCCTTGCAAAACATTGCACTGGAGCTACTACATGTCTTTGCAAACAAGAAATACCATATTTTTCGCCCTATAGGACACACTTCCCCCCCTCCAAAAATGAAGGGGAAATGTGTGTGCGTCCTATGGGGCGAATGCAGGCTTTCGCTGAAGCCTGGAGAGCGAGAGGGGTCGGTGCGCACTGACCCCTCTCGCCCTCCAGGCTTCAGGAAGCTATCCGCAAGCCTTGGGAGCCCTGGGGGATTTTTTTTTTCTTTATTCCCCCCCCCCCAACTAGGTGCGCCCTATGGGCCGGTGCGCCCTATAGGGTGAAAAATACGGTACATATCCAGAAAATTCAAGACCATTTTTGGTGTTGCAAGAAAGGTAATGCAGATTTTAGACATATTTGCTGCACTTACAGACTGGCAAAATATATACTGTACGAGACTATAAAATAAACAACAGGGTTCGAGATACCGAGAAACCCAGCATGCTAATCACAGACCACTGGCATGAGGAGCAATAAATTTGTCCTGGGTGTGCTAAATGTACCAGTTTGCAATTTCTAAGTCATGGCAACAAACAGTGTTGCTTCAAAGGAATTACATAACCAACCCAGGCTCCTGAGATGCAACTTATAAATAGCTAACCCAAGTGATACATTATGAGAATAATCAGTGCACACAGCAGGCAGAACCATCCTGTGCAAACGCTGTAGGAACAGTACTAATATACCAGCACTTTAATATGTGCTTCTGGCAGTGCTTCTGAGCAATGCTTCCAAGGACCCATCTATGCTGTCCACTGCCAGGTTCATAGGCACTTCCATCCTTCCATCTATTAAAGTGGAGTACATGGAAGGGGTTTTCTTTTTGTTTCTATTTTCACTAAAGAACTCAGTTAATTGGATTATATTCTAGCTAATGGAGGAACGTAGAAAATAGGTTAAGATAATTGGGTGGAAATGCTCTGGGAGCATCTTCCACCTTCTCCATCCAAGGGCCTGTGGAAATGAGAACTTTGCACCACATTAGCCAAGGTGAAGGAAGGATATTGAGAACAAGGCTTGCTGGGTGGTTTGCATTTGGAGGCATGGAAGGAGATGGGATGCGATTGGCACTGTGATCTAAACCACTGATCCTCTGGGGATTGCTGATCGGAAGGTTGGCGGTTCGAATCCGCATGATGGTTGTGAGCTCCCATTGCTCTGTCCCAGCTCCTGCCAACCTAGCAGGTTGAAAGCACACCAGTGCAAGTAGATAAATAGGTACCACTGTGACGGGAAGGTAAACAGCGTTTCCGTGTGCTCTGGTTTCCGTCATGGTGTCCCGTTGTGCCAGAAGCGGTTCAGTCATGCTGGCCACATGACCCGGAAAGCTGTCTGTGGACAAACGCTGGCTCCATCAGCCTGAAAGCAAGATGAGCTCTGCAGCTCCATAGTCACCTTTGACTGGATTCAATTGTCCAGGAGTCCTTTACCTTACCTTTACCTTTACTTGCATTCAGAAGTGGTATCCTGCCCTTCGAATGTGCCTCCTCTGCCTCTTAGTTGAGATCTCTAGATGACTCTTGGAGTCCTTTACAACCCTACGATTCTGTGACTCTATGATGTGACTGCCATCTACAATGTGATGTATTATGTTTGAATAGGACACACTCAATGGGTTAAAACTCAATGGGTGTAGGAGTTCCAGGAAAAAAACGTGGGACTCTACTGCACAGGCTGCATATACACCATACCTTTAAAGTACATGACTTCCCCCAAAGAATTATGGGAACTGTAGCTTGTTAAGGGTGCTGGGAAATGTAGCTTTGTGTGTGTGTGTGTGTGTGTGTGTGTGTGTGTGTGTGAAACTATAGTTTCAAGGATTATTTGGGCAAAGTCATGTGCTTTAAGTATATGGTATGTATGCAGCCAGAGTCTGATCCTATGCTCACTGCATTTTGATGGACATTGATCCTATTTAAATGTTGTGCCTCCATGGGAACAGCTGGTGGAATGAGAATTGTGGTCCAAATCAGTATGGCAGCATCCTTTGTTCTTGCTGCACAGGGTCTATTTCTTTACTTGATCAGGTTATTTTGCTCTTTTGCTCTAGTTTGGATAATTGCATAACTCGCAGCCCGGGAAGTTCAGAACATTTGGTTCTGCTGCCATATAACCTGTCTGGCAGCTTTAGCTTCTGCAGACGAGGAAAGGGTTAAAAAACCAAACCCCTCTTCGCTGTTATTAAACACATTAATTTTAACATCAGACATTCTGGCACATTCTTACTGCAGTGTTTAAGGAGACAGCTTTGTTTGCTCACACTTGTCTCTCTTAAAATTCATATCTCAGCAGTAACATCTATTTTTTTCCCTCCTTCGACAGCTTGCGCTCGGTACCCGCAGGAGACAGAAGCCTCATCAATTTGCTGCCTCCAGTTATAATGGGAAGACCAAATTTATTCCAAAGAAGTTGTGGCAACAGAGACAACCATCCTCAAGGAGCTTCTCCTGTGGAAGCCTGGCTCAAACACACTGGAGCAGCTTGCATGCGTCAATGGAAGCTGCCTTCTACCAGGTCAGACTATTTGTCCAGCTGGCATTGGCTGCTCTCTGGGGTCTCATGCAGAAGTTTCCCATTGTCCACAAGTGATGTGCGGGGACCCTGATTTGGATTGGGATAAGGGCCCCTTCAAGGTCTGTATAGTTAAAGCCATGGTTTTCCCAGTAGTTAAGTATGGAAGTGAGAGCTGGGCCATAAAGAAGGCTGATCACTGAAGAATTGATGCTTTTGAATTATGGTGCTGGAGGAGACTCTTGAGAGTTCCATGGACTGCAAGAAGATCAAACGTATCCATACTTAAGGAAATCAGCCCTGAGTGCTCACTGGAAGGACAGATCCTGAAGCTGAGGCTCCAATACTTTGGCTACCTCATGAGAAGAGAAGACTCCCTGGAAAAGACCCTGATGTTGGGAAAGATTGAGGGCACAAGAAGATGGGGACGACAGAGGACGAGATGGTTGGACGGTGTTCTCGAAGCTACCAGCATGAGTTTGACTAAGCTGCGGGAGGCAGTGGAAGACAGGAGTGCCTGGCGCGCTCTGGTCCATGGGGTCACGAAGAGTCGGACACGACTGAACGACTAAACAACAACAAAAGGGCCCCTTCCCAGCATGCCATGGTCCTTCTCAGGCTCATCCCTCCATGCTGGTGATTTAGTAACGGAAACAAACAACAAATCCACCAAGAACACATTTGTTTCCCAGGACTAAAGATGTGAATAAAGACATGCCTCGTTGGGCCTTTGTGTTCTAGACTCCGAAAATATTTCTTAAACTTAATTACACGCTTCCCCTACAGCTAATTTTAACAGGTTGGAAGAACATGAGGAAGTTAGCTAAGGCCCTTTTTGGTTTCACCAGGTTTTTCCGGAGGAATGGATTATTTTTTAGAATAGTACATCTTGTGCCTGAGCAGTATTCAGTCCCCCCCTCCCGCTGTTTAACTGCTTTCTGGTTTTATGCATGGTTTTATTGTATTTTGCAGTTTTACTGTTGCAAGCCACCTTGAGGGCTCAGTTCTGTCACATGGCAGGATATAAATTATACAGATAAACAAACATAAAATAAACACAAGAGCATAGTTATTTCTTTGCTGGATCATGCCTCCATCCATCTAGCATTCTGTTTTCGGCTGTGGCTTCCGGGTGCCCACCGGGAAACAATTTCCTGTAACAAGTGGGGGCCTTCAGTCTGCAGTTCTGCTATTCAGAGTTCTAGCCAGCCACACCCTTTCCCAGGATACTCCATTACATTTGGTCTTCCATCTTTTCTGTTCCACCCCCTCCAACAGCAGCATCCCGTGCTTGCTAAGGATGCTTAGTCTTCATCAGGTTGTTGTTTCAGGTTTATCCTGAGAGCTCCCCACAAACCCTGTAAATATTTATTTTAAATTATTTCTGCAAAGTTTTGAGCCCAATGATGCCCCCTTGTGTGTGGATGCTGTCATTTTTGTTGCATAAGGCCTGGCACTTGGAGAACTGAGAACATGAGAAGATCCCTGTTGGTTCCTTCCATCAGGTCCAGCATCCTCTTCTCATAGTGTCCAACCAGATGCTTACAGGAAGCCCCAAACAGGATCAGAGTCTAACAGTGCTCTCCTCACTTGTGATTCCCAGCAACCAGGATTCAGAGGCGCAACACCTCTGACAGTGTAGGTAAAACATAGGCATTGTGGGTAATAGCCAATGCTCCCCCACCCACCCAAGAAAAATAGGTGCCGGAACTCACCATGAAGTTGAAATGTTTGTTTTGGTCTTCTCAGACGTATGTAAAGGCAAGAAGCGTGCAGGGGGAGTGCTGGACCGCAATAGGCACCCACCTGAGAGGTGCAGGGTCTACACTCTAGCACACTCTGGCTGAAAAAAAAGAGCATTGATATATTATTATTATTATTATTTATTACAGTGGATGCTTGGGTTGCGAACATGATCTGTGTGGGAGGCATGTTCGCAACCTGCAGCATTCGCAACCCGCGTCTGCACACGCATGGGTCACAATTTGGCACTTCTGCGCATGTGCAAAGCACAATTTAGTGCTTGTGCGTATGTGTGAGCGCCCAAACCCAGAAGTAACCCGTTCCGGTACTTCCGGGTTCGGCGCAGTGCACAACCCGAAAATGCGCCACCTGAAGCGTCTGTAACCTGAGGTATGACTGTATTATTATTATTATTAATAATAATAATAATAATAATAATAATAATAATAATAATAATAATAATAATAATAATAATATACCACCATATACCCGGAGGTCTTGGGGTGGTTCACAGAAAGAATCAACATAAAAACCACAATATATATATTCAAAATAAAAACAACAACCCAATAACAACCCTCCTGCAAAAAAGAGCCAAATTTTAAAAGGGCACAGGATGTCAATCAGATCAACCAAAGACCTGGTAAAAAAAAAATGCTTTTGCCTGACGCCGAAAGATCTATAATGAAGGCACCAGGCGAACTTCCCTGGGGAGAACATTCCACAGATGGGGAGCCACTGCAGAGAAGGCCCCGTTCTCGTGTTGCCACCCTCCGGACCTCTCGAGGAAGAGGCACACGAAGGAGCACCTCAGCAGGTGATCTCAGGGTCTGGGTAGGTTTATATGGAAAGAGGCGGTTCTTGAGGTACTGCGGTCCTGAGCCATTTTAGGCTCAGCACTTTGAACTGGGCCTGGAAACTAACTGGTAGCCAGTGCAGTCAGACCAGGATCGGTGTATAGTGGTACCTCTGATTAAGAACTTAATTCGTTCCGGAGGTCTGTTCTTAACCTGAAACTGTTCTTAACCTGAAGCACCACTTTAGCTAATGGGGCCTCCTGCTGCTGCCGCCACCGCCACACGATTTCTGTTCTTATCCTGAAGCAAAGTTCTTAACTCGAGGTACTATTTCTGGGTTAGCGGAGTCTGTAACCTGAAGCGTCTGTAACCTGAAGTGTCTGTAACCTGAGGTACCACTGTAATATGCTCAAATGGTCTTGTTCTCCAAGCTACGAACCTGCTCCTTCAGAGGAAGTGTAACCCCAGCAAGAGCAGGTGACCACCCAGCCATCCGGTGTCTCAGTCCTATCTGGAAAATAGCTGTTGATAGCCCTATCAATGACTCCATCTAATTCTCTTTTAAGCCGTCCAACTCAATGGTCAGAACTACAGCTTGTGGGAGCAAACATCATACTTTAACTATGGGCTGTGGGAAGAAGTATTTTGTTTCGTCTGTCAGTTTCAATAGATGTCCATGAATTCTAGCACTATGAGGGAGAAAAACATCTGTTTATCTAGTTTCACCATGTACAATCTTATAATCTCCTACCCGGTACCCCCTTACTCACTTTTCTCAGAACTAAAAAGCCCCATACGCCGTAAGCTTTCCCCATAGAGAAGTTGCTCCAATTCATTGCACATTTTGCTTGGCCTTTTCTGAACCTTTTCCAGCTCTAGAATATCCTTGAGCTCATGATAAGTCTATATGCAATAACCGTTGACAGATCTATCCTCCATGCATTTGACAAATCCCTTGAAAAGTCATGTGAGCTGGTGGTGGTAAGAACACTGGCTTCCTTTGCAAACTTTGTTTGTCATACAGATAAGGAGAGTGGGATGTGATTTTTGACACTGGACCCGACTCTGGGATGGAAGGAGGAGGCCACGAAGCAGAAAAATGCCCATTTCACAACACAGGCCCATCTGATGTGTGGAACGGTTTTTCACACTTCCCTTGAAATGCTAGGGGTGAACATCTGCTGCATTTCAAAGGCATGAATTGCTCATGCATCAATGTGACTAGCCCTAGCTAGAACTGGCACAGCAGCACTGTGTTGTATGGCAGACTTTTGCCAGGATAATCCCATTAAATATGAGGTGGACATGGGTTGTAGCTTGGTGGTAGGGCACCTTGACTTGCACGCAGAAGGTCCCAGATTCAACCCCTGGTATCTCCAGGTAGGACGCCTGCTCCATGGGAGAAAGGCGATGGCAAACCTAGACAGCATCTTAAAAAGCAGAGACATCACCTTGCCAACAAAGGTCCGTATAGTTAAAGCCATGGTTTTCACAGTAGTGATGTATGGAAGTGAGAGCTGGACCATAAAGAAGGCTGATCGCCGAAGAATTGATGCTTTTGAATTATGGTGCTGGAGGAGACTCTTGAGAATCCCGTGGACTGCAAGAAGATCAAACGTATCCATACTTAAGGAAATCAGCCCTGAGTGCTCACTGGAAGGACAGATCCTGAAGCTGAGGCTCCAATACTTTGGCTACCTCATGAGAAGAGAAGACTCCCTGGAAAAGACCCTGATGTTGGGAAAGATGGAGGGCACAAGGAGAAGGGGACGACAGAGGACGAGATGGTTGGACAGTGTTCTCGAAGCTACCAGCATGAGTTTGACCAAGCTGCGGGAGGCAGTGGAAGACAGGAGTGCCTGGCGTGCTCTGGTCCATGGGGTCACGAAGAGTCGGACACGACTAAATGACTAAACAACAACAATCTCCAGGTAGGGTTAGGAGAGAACCCTACCTGAAACCCTGGAGAGCTTCTACTTGCCAGTGTAGACAATACTGAGCTAGATGGACCAGTGGTCTGCTTCAATATAAGGAAGCTTCCTATGTCCCTTTGGTCCCTCAAAACCCATTTGCTGCCATCCTCTGAACATCCTTGAGAGCCTTCCTCTTTGGGATGCATGTGCTCACCTTGGTATCTATGGTGCCAAAGGCAATGTGGTGGTTCGTAAGGTGCCTCCAAGCAACGATTTACAGTGGTACCTCGGGTTAAGAACTTAATTCGTTCTAGAGGTCCATTCTTAACCTGAAACTGTTCTTAACTTAAGGTACCACTTTAGCTAATGGGGCCTCCCGCTGCTGCCGCGCCGCCACCGCCGCATGATTTCTGTTCTCATCCTGAAGCAAAGTTCTTAACCGGAGGCACTATTTCTGGGTTAGTGGAGTCTGTAACCTGAAGCGTCTGTAACCGGAGGTACCACTGTATTGTGGAATCGGTGCTGCTCATGCAAGCAAGATTTTTCACACCTTCCCCATCACGTTGTCATCGTCGACATGTAGGCTGCACTTAAATAAATAAATAAATCTGGATTTCCTCTCGCCATGCAAATTATGCTGAGTGAAAGCAACCTGTTATGTAGCCACAGTCACAGCTGATATCAGAAGCTCACTAGCGGGTGGTTTGTCATTAAGTCGTGGTGAGTGGTTCCTCTATTGCATGACACCAACTTCCATTTAATATCATTGGCAAACTTGGCCACCCCACTCTAGATCAGGGTTTCCCAAACTTGGGTTTCTGGCTGTTTTTGGACTACAACTCCCATTATCCCTAGCTAGCAGGATCAGTGCTCAGGAATTATGGGAGCTGTAGTTGAAAAACGGCTGGAGACCCAGGTTTGGGAAACACTGATCTAGATCATTTCTGAGCAAGCTGCTTTGTTCGGAAGTCAGTAAGTGGGAGTTTGGAATGTGACAGCTCTGCTGTTGTTCCTCGGTGTCCACAGTTAAAGCATCTCTAAACCCTAAATTATGTCTACAGTTAAAACAACCCTAAACACACTGACTTGCAAGGGAGTTATATTGAAAGAAGGGAGTTTACTTCTAAGTTGTTGTTTAGTCGTTTAGTCGTGTCCGACTCTTCATGACCCCATGGACCCGAGCACGCCAGGCACTCCTGTCTTCCACTGCCTCCCGCAGTTTGGTCAGGCTCATGTTCATGGATCACTGCCTTCATGGATCACTGCCTTCACCCCCTTCATGGATCACTGCCTTGCCGTGGCGAAGGGGCTTGAATAACTCAGAGAAGCTATGAGCTGTGCCGTGCAGGGCCACCCAAGATGGACAGGTCATAGTGGAGAGTTTTGACCAAACGTGATCCACCTGGAGCAGGAACCGGCAAGTCACTCCAGTATCCCTGCCAAGAAAACTCCATGGACAAAGGCAACAGGCATACTTCTAAGTAAAAAGTGCTAAGAACTGGAGTACCATTTTTCTGGCTCGAAAGCCACAATGCTTGATGTCTCCAGCAAAGGTCATACACAGAGTGCAGTGAGGATGAACAGAGAAGTTCCACATTTAAATAAATTAGAAGCCCTTGGTGTGGTAGGAATAGAGGGCTGGTTCTTTGATGAGTTTCCATGGATTGTGGGTAATCGTTAATCTTGGCATTGGTCAGATGTAAGTGCCTCTTACAATTTTCCGCTGCTGGCGGTGAAACCTATTAGTGTACCCCTTCGTACACAACCAACTGGTGTTTCCTGAAGCACTTTTTTTAGGTCAGCTAAAGCCGAGCATTACCACTCGAAAGAAGGACCTCGAAAACCTAAATGTCATTGGTATTGAGTAATGGCGACCACAGTGTAAATTGTGGTTGAACTGAGCTGCTCGAAAGTGCTGCTAAATGCAGAAGAAAACAGTGGCTGTTCTGGCTCAGCGAAAAAGCATGTCTGAAATGGATCCTAGACAAAAGCAGCAAGTCTTCATTCCTCTACCACTCTTCCAATGAGCTCCATGCAGCAAACATGGATGTCTTCCCCTTATGACAACAACAACCCTGCAGAATAGATGAGGTCAAGAGAACATGAAGTTGAGAGATCATGACCAGCTGAAGACCACCTGGGGAGCTTCAGGACTGAGCAGGGTTTTCAAACAAAGTTCCTCCATCCAAAGCCAAAGATCAGTATTACAGCAGACACTTTGAATGCAGAAGGTCTTGAGTGCACTTCCTGCCATGATCCATTAACACGTTGTCACCTCTGCCTGAGACCCTGGAGTGCTGCTGCCATTCTGGGTCAGAAGTGGACAACCAAAACAACACCAGCAACAAACAACTCCAACCAAGTCAATAAGGGGAAGGCTAAACTGCACCAAAGCTCACTCTGCAATGATTCTGTGGTTGGCTAGTTATCTCTCGCTTGGACTACTGCAATGCGCTCTATGTGGGGCTACCTTTGAAGGTGACCTGGAAACTACAACTAATCCAGAATGCGGCAGCTAGACTGGTGACTGGGGGCGGCCGCCGAGACCACATAACTCCGGTCTTGAAAGACCTACATTGGCTCCCAGTACGTTTCCAAGCACAATTCAAAGTGTTGGTCCTGACCTTTAAAGCCCTAAACGGCCTCGGTCCAGTATACCTGAAGGAACGTCTCCACCCTCATCGTTCATGGATAAATCTGCCATTTTTGGTATTTTTCAGTTTCTCACCCCTCCCCCGTCTTAAATTCAGTTTTCCACATCAGTTTATGTGTGTGTGTTTTTTATTTAAAAACCCTCACAAAAATGCACCAGCATTTTAGAATGAATTTCTCTTAATACATTTTTAAATGCAGTTTTGACTAAAAAATGCACTTCTTTTTTTGTTTGCATGTGGTTTCCTCCTTATAGCCACACATTTTAGTATGCTATTTCCACTAATTTATGCATTTTGTGGCATACTTTCTCATAACATATGCATGTTGGTAATCATTGCTCGGTTGGAAAATTGCACCACAAAATTCACAAAGGTGTGAATCTTGTAGTTAATTTGGCTCCTGTTCAAAGTTGGCACGGCCACTGATAAACATCCAGGAAGCCTGGCTGGCTCAGGCCAGAGAGAGGCCCTCAGACAGTGACCAACCTGGCTGACTGCTGGCAGCATGTCCTGCTTTGCCCCTTCCTATCCCAGCTGCAATCCTGATGAAAATTGCTCACCCCATGTTGCTATTAGCTTCAGGATTAAAACTTACATTGGTGTCATTGGGATGATTCTTTCTAAAGCTAATAGGAGCGTGGGAGGGATTTTAATTAGGTTCCTGGCTGAAGTGAGCTAATCTTCCCCACTCTGTGCACTGCAGTTCATGATGAAAAGTGCCTCGATGTCTTGATTAGACCTTCAATTCTGTGATTTGAACAACAACTACCAGACTTTTAGAAGACATCTGAAGGCAGCCCTGTTTAGGGAAGCTTTTAATGTTTGATGTATTATAGTATTTTAATATTCTTTTGGAAGCCGCCCAGAGTGGCTGGGGAAACCCAGCCAGATGGGCGGGGTATAAATAATAATAAATTATTATTATTATTATTATTATTATTATTATTATTATTATTATTATTCCCAGATCGAGGAATTAGAAGGGTCTCAGCATACAGTCTACTGCCCTCCTAAAAAATACCTTGTAAAATGATAATTGCTGGTGATCGCGATTGTACAGTTGTGCTTGTGGGCTTCTCAGAGGCATCTAACTAACCACTGGAATAATAATAATAATAATAATAATAATAATAATAATAATAATAATAATAATAATAATAATAATAATAATAATAATAATAAATAAATAATATTATTTATACCCCGCCCATCTGGCTGAGTTTCCCCAGCCACTCTGGGCGGCTCCCAATCAAGTTTTAAAAACAACAGAGCATTAAATATTAAAACTTCCCTAAACAGGGCTGCCTTCAGATGTCTTTTAAAAATAGGATAGCTGCTTATTTCCTTGACATCTGATGGGAGGGCGTTCCATGGGGCCACTACTGAGAAGGTCCTCTGCCTGGTTCCAGTGTGGTGTAGTGGTTAAGAACGGTGGATTCGTAATCTAGTGAACCGGGTTTGCTTCCCTGCTCCTCCACATGTAGCTGCTGGGTGACCTTGGGCTACTCACACTTCTCTGAAGTCTCTCAGCCTCACTCACCTCACAGAGTGTTTGTTGTGAGGGAGGGAAAAGAGAATGTTAGCTGCTTTGAGAGTCCTTAAGGGGAGTGAAAGGCGGGATATCAAGTCCAAACTCCTCCTCCTCCTCCTCCTCCTCCTCCTCCTCCTCCTCCTCCTCCTCCTCTTCTTCCCTGTAACTTCACTTCTCGTAATGAGGGAACCGCCAGAAGGCCCTTGGCACTGGATCTCAATGTCCAGGCAGAACGATGGGGGTGGCGACACTCCTTCAGGTATACAGGACCGAGGCCATAAGAACACAACAGAGGCACTGAGTTGCATGCAACATTTGGGGGTGGCATTGCGTGTGCATGATGTCACATATGCAATGCGCAGCACAGACGCCACTTCCCAACCTGCACAGGGCCACTTGGCCAGCAATCCCTCACCCTCCCACCACTGCCTTATCCTTGTTTGCTGCCGCTACCACAACACTCAGCGAGGCCACCTTCCACCCTCTGCAAGCCCCACCGAGGCTCTTCTTTGAGACTGTCAGAACACCTTCCAGGAAGGCGCCCCAGTGATCATCAAAGGGACCATAGCTGTCAACCATCCCTTATTTGGCGTGAAACTCCCTTATCCCAGCGCCGTGTCCCGCTGCTGTCCCTTATTGATGATGTCCCTTAAATTTCCCAGGTTTCAAAGGAAGCAGCTTCTCTCCCTCCCTCCCTGCCGGCCAGGGAGGAGGGAGGCTCCAACTGTGTTGCTTGGCTGCCCGCCCTGCCCCCCTCTGGCCTCCTCTCACCAGCCTCGGCCCCCAGGAACCCCTCCCCACCGGGACTGAGGAGCCTTCAGAGGAGAGTGAGGGCAACCATAGAGAAAGCAGTTCAGAGAGAGGAGGAGGAGGCGGAGGCGCGGGCAGGTGTTCCAAGGGCTAACCATAGAGGGGGAAAGCAGAGGAAGAACTGCAAGCACTTTCCCCATAGATTTGTAGTGGTAGACTAGCATAGATGGTCTGATCTGCGGGTTTACTTCAGGCGCTATTCCCCCCCTCCTCCCACCCCGCCTGATGGAACTGAGAGCTGCAGATGGAGCACGAGAGAAAAGATACAGAACTGCAGCAGCATCTTCATAGCTTGGACTTCGTTTTGCGCGAAAAGTGGTTGCTGCTTGTAGTTATTTAATTGCAGTGTTTCATCAGCTGGTGTCTTGAGCAGCAATCTCTGGAAATGAAGGGCTAAAAACTGGCGTTGTTCTCCCAAATTATCCGGTCCCTTTTAACTTCGCATTTCAGCTGGTTGACTAAAATCCCTTATTTTGGCTGCTGATCCCTTATTTTCGAGGCTGCTGGCACCTTATTTTCAAATCTGTAAGTTGACAGCTATGAAAGGGACACATCAGAGCAACAATGCTTCACCCTAATGCGTCCCTGGCAGAGACATGTTTTGTTGCAGCTGGGGCAGCAACATTCAGAGGCAAGGCATTTGGTTTTAGATCCTGTAACTCCTGACAAAATGGCCCCATTCACACGTAACACTAAACCATGGTTTAGAGTTATGAGGACAAGCCACACTAGACGTTTGTGGCAGGGAGGTGTACAAGGGACATGGGCCAGCCAGAGTTAAATATTGATTTCTATGGGGAAGTTAAACTTGGGATGGAATTGAAGTCCTTAGGTTTGGCTGGATCATGTCCTATGTTTAGCGTACCGTAGCAAATCCCCTTATAACGCAGCCTAAAGCCACATAACCTTTAACACTCCCTTGTAGATCTATGGTTTTTATTCTGTGAAAGAGAATGAAGAGATGCCTTGTAAAGCATCTCAGAAAATAATGCATAAAATACAACTTTTTGTTGTTGCATTCATATACGGTGCAGGTGCAGTCTGTATTCTGGCAGCTGAAAATGTTTGGCAGGTTGTTTCCCCCTTACTCTGCATGTTCTATCATTTTATAGCTGTGTTGAAGCAGTGATGAGTTCCCCTAGGGCACAGTTTCTAGCACATGTTGACCATTCCTGACAACAGCTAGTCCTGGAAGAACTGCACATGTTGCATGAAAGGTCCGTCATTCCTTCTCCAAAACCACACATTGATGCCTCTTTTAGATTCCAAAATGGTTTCTTTTATTTTTAAAAATGACCCATGTAAGCATTGCTTGACTCTAAGCCTGAATAGGACAAAAAATTAACGAAAGAACTGCCATGTCCTCATCAAGGCAGGCTTCAGAATGAGACACCTAACTGATACCTTTTTAAATTTAAATAAGACTTAAGAATATATCTAAATGCAAATGCTCTTCTCTTTACGTCACAACATTTCCAGTTTTGATCAGGTTTCAGTGTGAAGACAAAAGATGTTACCTGCAATTTTAAATCCAGATTGCGATCTTAAAAATATATGCATTGCAAATATGAATTGGTGACTCAGTCAGTTTTTCTTTCTCTCCTGCTTTACCCCCCACAGCGCTACAATTCCCAGCACCCTTTGAAAACTACAGTTCCAAGGATTCTTGGGGGATTCTTTGACACATGCACAATGCTTTACAACCTTAATTTTCTGTTACTTTCTTTCCCAGTTGCCCAAGAGCTGATAAATAAATAATAATAATAATAAAATCTCTAGCAAAATTCCCTAAGCTGAGAGAAACCTACAGAGACGACAATATCTTCAGTAATAAAATGGATCTGCTGAAAATGCACAGGGAATTGTGGCCCCATTGAACTGCCCTCTCCCTCCTTTGAGCTTTGAACTTACTGGTTGAACTGTACAATTCTATATAACTAACTTATCTTAAACAAGCATACCTTTCATTCCTGACTCCAGCATACAGCTGGTTACAGTAAGTACAGTAAATGACGGCTTGCACGTTTGATGGTATGTAGAAATTCCGTCAAAAATTCATGAATTGTCTTGTCAGGACAGCAACCAAAGCGTCCTACTTCAAGGGTCAAGGATGCCAGTAGCCTGAGTCCATTTACAGGGCGATTCCAGGAGGCAGTCCAGGTCACAGTTTCCAGCCAATCTTAGGGGAGTCAGATAGAGAGGAAGACCACCAACAGCCCCAGACCATACATCCAGGGGGCAATATTCTCCCGCTTGTGCAACACACAAAGGGATTGGTATTCTTTTGCTTGAGCAATGGGACGTTTCCTCCTCTCCTCTCTCTGTCCACACCCCGGACCACCCTCAGATGTGCTCCAGAAAGTTGTGGGAACCCCCAGAAGAGATTTAAGGGGTGCAAGTGAAAGCTGTTCTGCTTATTCTGAGAACTACTTTTTGGATACAACCCAGGGTTGATGAGAGAGGCAGAGTCCAGCTTCAGTCCAAGGTCCACACACAGGGTCAAAAAGAACTGGAGACCAGTAACAGTCTGAGGTCACAACATACACACCAAGGATTCAAACTCACAACAAGGGAGCAGGAGAAGTCAAAGAGTTGTCCCGGCATCTTTCTACAAGGACTGAAGGCAGAAGCTTTCTAAACCACACTTTGGAACAGCAGTTTGACACCTGAGCTAACCAAGGAGTTGAGTCAACATGTGATGAAGCTTCTCATGAGTAGCCTAATTACTCCTGAGGAGGTTTTTGCCTTCAGGCAGGCACTCCAATGTCTGACTGATGTTCGATCTGGAAGCTTCATGTGCTGGTGCTCCCTTGAGTTCGGAGGAGGCTCAGCTTCCATCTTAGTCTCTGAATCTGGGCTTTCTTTGGGAGGCGATGGCAGCTGGGGTTCTGTAAGACCTGGTGGTTCTAGTTCTGCCTTACTGGTACCTGGACCTTACCTGTTCCTCTGGTAAGGTTCCCTTCGAGGCAGACTAGGTCCTCCTCTGACAAGGAATCTTCCCATGGAGGCATAAAACTAAGCACAAAAATGTTTCATTAAAGTAAATGGATATTCACAGGGTTATAGAATTGTAGAGCTTAAGGGACCCAAAGGGTCATCTGGTCCAAACTTCTGTAATGCAGGAACCACAGCTAAAGAAATCCCTGACAGATGGCCATCCAGCTTCTGTTTAAGAACTTCAAATGAATGACAATCCACCAGATTCTTTTTTTTAAAAAAAAAATATTTGGAATTTCAACATGACAATTCATCAAAAACACACCATCCTCATTTTTTCTCCCCATTTTTCCCTCCCCCCCCCCAAAAGAAAAACCCACCCTCCCACTCCAGATTTCCTTCAGCTCATCTCTCTGGTTTTTCAGCACATGTTATTCTCTGCATATTAAAAATTGTAAAGATCCTTAATTTATCTATCTATATGTTACCAATAAAAAAGTTTGTGAGTGTTTATTCAAAACCTGCCAAGGAGTCCAATTCATTTTGTTGTTTCTTTAAGTACTTTGTTAAAGGTTCCCATTCTTCTTTAAAGTCACAGTTGTCCTCATCACATAGTTTATGTGTCAACTTCGCCAATTCCTCATAGTCCATCAGTTTCTCTTGCCACAGTTCTTTAGTCTAGATTTCTTTGTTCTTCCATCCTTGTGCTATTAAGACTCTTGCTGCTGTTGTCACGTACATAAATATGTTTTTCAGTTTCCTTGGCGGGTCTTTCCCTACAATCCCTAACAAAAATGCTTCAGGCTTTTTTGCAAATGTTAATTGGAACATTTTCTTCAACTCATTATATATCATTTCCCAATATATTTTAATTTTACTACAATTCCACCACATATGGTAAAAAGTCCCTTCTTTTTCCTTACATTTCCAACATATATTTGAGCCGGTTTTATACATTCTTCCTATCTGTACTGGTGTTATATACCATCTATGCATCATTTTCACATAGTTTTCTTTTAGCAAAGAGCAGTCGACAGTCCACCAGATTCTGAGGGTATTCCATTCCGCTGTTGAACAGGTGTTACCATCAGAAAGTCCTTTCTCATATTTAGCCGGAACCTCCTTCCTTGAAGTTTGAATCTACTGGTTTGGTCCTACCATCTGGAGCAGCAGGAAGCAAGCTTAATCCATCTTCCATCTGACAGCTCATTAGACATTTGAAGATGGCTACCGTATCACCTCTCATTTGCAGTGATTGCATTGGTTTGGCTAAGGGGCTGTGCGAGGCTTCTGCATATGGGGAACCACATATGTGAATGGGTGCTCTTTCCAGCCATCAGACAGCATGTCTGCTACCTTCATTGATTCAGATGGAATGGAGAATTAGAATAGAGTGTCCTTGGTATATGTGGTGCTTCAATTCCCTGCGTGATTTCTCCCAGGATTTATTAAATAGCGCTGGAGCTCCACAGCACAATTGCCATGAAATTAAACAGGAGTCTCCCAATGCTTATCCTAGAAGTTTATCCCATTATTTCCTTCCTTCCTTCCTTCCTTCCTTCCTTCCTTCCTTCCTTCCTTCCTTCTGAGGCAGGATCCTACAGCAGACAAGTTGCTGCTCTTCTCTCCCTGTTCCTGTACACTGTTAAGCAAAAAATATAAGGATGAAACATAACATCAATTTTTTCTGCCAATTTAAAGCTTTTGACTGCTGGAGCAAATCCAAGGCTATATTTCACCAGGATGAGATCATTCCCAGTAATTAAGTTTCTTCATACTTACTCAGTTCTGTGCTTTACCAGTGCAAGATCAAGATCAGCAATTCATGAAAAAGATGAATAAAATATGTATTTATTCATTTAGTTTTCATTGTCTGTAAATATGAATAGAATCCAGACATTGCTTACTTTGGAGAAGTCTCATTTATTTAAATTAGTATAATTTTCTTTTTAAAAAGGGAAAGGCTTTGGCATCAATCACAACTAGTTCGATTGCACAAGCTTTTGAATGATATCAAACTTTATCAGACAGTTAATTCTCATTGTTACTGCTGTTTCTGTCATTATTCAAAAGTTTCACAGATTGTATCAGTTGCATAAATAGACCTGCTTAGTTTTAGTATCTGAACCACATCAGACTATTTTATGGTATCATATGTGGCTTTTATTAAGGTTATACAGTATGCCAATGCTCATATTTTTGCAGTTAGGGAGAAAAACACCCAAATCATCAGGAAATATTCAGAATTCAAGATGTGTGTATTTAGACTGGATCCATACTTGAAATGAACTGTCCTAACACAATCAAGTCTATGAGTTTCAGTGGGTCTACTCTGATTAAAATTTAGTTCAATACCGCCCCCTCCCCAAGGATCTATGTTAAACCTGCAACCCATAATGAACCATGAATATAAAGTCTCGCTGCTTCAACTTATGAAGTCAAGAAAGGTTATCCATTAAAATAAAATAAAATCTTAAACTCATCAATCGACAATCTCATGCTATTTTTCTTTTTTGGAACAGAAGTATATGAGAAGACAATAGTTTTCACGGCAAATTCTTGGGTTTTGGCTTCATTGTTCATGATGATAGGGGAACTTAATGCACATATGAGGAGAGTGTATATATGTGTGTGTGTGTGTGTGTGTAGATATATAGATGTATATCTATAGAATGAGTGAGGGCTACCGTAACTGCAATCTGTGCCAGACATCTATAGAGCCAGACAGCAAACAAAGTGATGCTGGAACCACATACAACAGGAGGTTGCCTCAGGGACTTCAAACAGGATAACTAGGGACCTTTGATAAATGAAGGGCAGTAGGCCAGCCAGAAGTTATGCTGTTCAAACACCTGTGAGATAAAAATATTTGAGGCCTGACCCTGAAGTGACACAGCAATTTATTTGAGGAAAGGGGCCCATGAGAGTGTAGCCTCCAAGCCTGTTTTTGATGCTAGGGCTCAGCCAGGAAACATACCTTACCCCTGAACTAGTTGGTTCCAGTTGTAGTATCTTTGATGGCACAGGCTTCCTAGGAAAACAATGCATGCAGGACAAGAGTTGACTTGAAGTTTCTCAGGACTATTGTTGCCACGCCACTGGTCCCATCACCTCCTGGCAAATAGAAGGGGAAGAAATGGAGAGAGTGAGAGATTTTACCTTCTTGGGCTCCATGATCACTGCAGATGGTGACAGCAGTCATGAAATTAAAAGATGCCTGATTCTTGGGAGAAAAGCAATGACAAGCCTAGACAGCATCTTAAAAAGCAGAGACATCACCTTACCAACAAAGATCCGTATAGTTAAAACTATGGTTTTCCCAGTAGTGATGTATGGAAGTGAGAGCTGGCCCATGATCGTCGAAGAATTGATGCTTTTGAATTATGGTGCTGGAGGAGACTCTTGAGAGTCCCCTGGACTGCAAGAAGATCAGACCTATCCATTCTGCAGGAAATCAGCCCTGAGTGCTCACTGGAAGGACAGATCATGAAGCTGAGGCTCCAATACTTTGGCCACCTCATGAGAAGAGAAGACTCCATGGAAAAGACCCTGATGTTGGGAAAGATGGAGGGCACAAGGAGAAAGGGACGACAGAGGGTGAGATGGTTGGACAGTGTTCCCGAAGCTACCAGCATGAGTTTGACCAAACTGCGGGAGGCAGTGGAAGACAAGAGTGCCTGGCGTGCTCTGGTCCATGGGGTCACGAAGAGTCGGACACGACTAAACGACTAAACAACAACATTGTTGCAATGACAGCTACGAGATGTCCCAACATGTCATCCACCCAACACATCTAGAAGAATGCACGATTCAATTCACTTCCTGGGAGTAGCAGACTGTGGGGTGGGGTGGAGACAACCAACGTTCAGACAGATGCGTTGTTGTCAAGAAGTGCCAGTTAGAAACTCCCCAAAGACCTTAGCCTCTGTGTGTGGACCACCTTAACAGTTTGTCCCCGTTAAGGAACATAGCTACTGTCAAGCTAAATGGTGAAATGTGGGGAGGACCCTGGGTGGTTCCTCCTTCCTCCTAACTTAGATTCAGAAGAGGCAAACGGCATGTCAACCCCATGCCAAATAGGGGCGACAAGTGATGAAGCCGTCCCTTGAGTGGGTCTGCAGCAATTATCAGTTTCTGGCTTCATACCACAAAAAGATCCCCAGCTGATCCAACCCCTTTTAAAAGGTCAGGAGGAGACAGGGCAGGTTTTCCTTTCTAGTCAGCTGGCAATTCTTCAGCCAATATCAAGGGGCTTGAGCAACTCCCTTAGGAGGAAATATTACAACATTGGGGCCTTTGTAGTTTAGAAAAAAGGGCTAGTAAGCAGGGGGGCATGATAGAAGTATATAAATTATGCAAGGTGTGGAGAAAATTGATAGAGAAAAGCCCCCCCCCTATAAGGTAAAGGTAAAGGTAAAGGTACCCCTGACTGTTAGGTCCAGTTGCAGACAACTCTGGGGTTGCGTGCAACTCTGGGGTTGTTTGTCCGCAGACAGCTTCCGGGTCATGTGGCCAGCATGACTAAGCCGCTTCTGGTGAAACAGAGCAGCGCACGGAAATGCTGTTTACCTTCCTGCCAGAGCGGTACCTATTTATCTATTTGCACTGTGTGCTTTTGAACTGCTAGGTGGGCAGGAGCTGGGACCGAACAACGGGAGCTCACCCCATTGTGGGGATTCGAACCGCCGACCTTCCGATTGGCAAGCCCTAGGCTCTGTGGTTTAGACCACAGCGCCACCCGCATGCCACCCCCATATAACAGGAGAACTAATGGATATCCAAGAAGCCAAATGTTAGAAGATTCAGGATAGACAAAAGAAAGTGCTTCTTTATACAACATGTAGTTTAACCATGGAATTTGCTCCCACAAAAGGCAGTAATGGAGGCTGACTTGGATGGTTTAAAAAGAGGATTGGTCAAATTCACGGAGGAGAGGGCTATCAATAGTTACTAACTAGGATGGCTATGTTCTACCTCCATTATCAAATGTAGAATGTCTTTGATTATCAGCTGTTGGGAATCCTAGGTGGGGAGAGTGCTGTTGTGCTCAGGACCTGCTTTCAGGCTTCCCAAAGGTAAGAATGAGAGCGGGATGCTGGCTTGATTCTGTGGGGCTCATAGGTCATGTAAGATAGTGCCCTTGAATACAAGACTTTCACTTCTCACCATTTAAGTGGATAGCTGCAATGAGTGTCCTATAGGGACATGGTACAATGATGCATTTGGGGACACAGTAGAAAGCAACATGGCTTCTCCCATGACATCGTTTGAAGACATGTCCTGGAAATTCATCTGCTGTGTCCAGGTGTTTTTGTTTCAGCAAACCGTCTGTCATCATAACTACCCTGCTTTACATTTCAGGGAGTTTTCCTCCAAAAGCGAATGTGAACAAAATCCTCAGTGAGGGAAATCCCAGTTGGCTGTGGTCCTAAAGCCACTTACTTGTAAGTAGTCCCAACAAAGTCATTGCACCCCACAAAAGTGGATTTAGGATTATAGCCATGGGATTTAACAAGGCTCGAGGAACTGCTTCCTTCCACCCTCTCTTGAATAAACGAATAAATACTTGCATTAGAGGACTGGGGGAGGGGAGCGGGGGGAAGAGAGAGATTTTCCAAAAATAATCCTTTTGGCAAAGCATGAAGCTTATTTTGCAAAGGCCAAGTCTGCTCAAGTATGGTTAAGTATCTTGGCTTATTTTGTTTTCCATAGAGATTTTGAAGTTAAGTAGTTATAATATGGTTCATTTAGTATTTGACCCAGATTTAAGAGTGATTATTGTGACATGAGTCATAAAAATATAGCGTTTCACTAATAAACATTGCATTCAGCACTATCGGAGTCAGGATTGTGATGTATAATAGAAAATGTAGCTCTGCATCAGGATTTCGTGTCAAATCTATCGGTAAAACACAGGACAAATCCATGCAGGCTCTTTTTTTTAAAAAAAAACACCACTGTGTAGTTCTTCCCCACATGGTTCTCCTTCCTGCTGGCCACTCTATCAGAAGATCCTTGTGGGACTGAGAACCAATTCAAGTCTTTAGCCTGACATCACTGCCACTCACCCCCCACCCCACCCACCAGCCATGCTGCAGCAATGTCAGTTTCAGAAGAGTGGCTCCACTGCACCCCACCAACTACTTCTGGACACATATTTTTCGCTTTATAAGACGCACCAGACCATAATAATAATAATAATAATAATAATAATAAATTTTATTTATATCCCGCCCTCCCCAGCCGAAGCCGGGCTCAGGGCGGCTAACAACAATAAAACAGTACAAAAGTACAACATAAACAACATTCTAAAATCATTCATTATAAAAATTAATTAATTCAAGCCACTAGCAACCATTGGGCCAGAGCTCTGCGAAGATTGCCGAGGGAGGGGGTCAGGCTGTGCCCTGGCCAAAGGCCTGGTGGAACAGCTCTGTCTTGCAGGCCCTGCGGAAAGATGTCAAGTCCCGCAAGGCCCTGGTCTCTTGTGACAGAGCGTTCCACCAGATCGGAGCCACAGCCGAAAAAGCCCTGGCTCTAGTTGAGGCCAGCCTAACTTCTCTGTGGCCTGGGACCTTCAATATGTTTTTATTTGAAGACCGTAGGTTTCTCTGTGGGGCATACCAGGAGAGGCACCTAGTTTTTGGAGGAGGAAAACAAGAAAAAAAATATTCTGTGCAGTGATCCCTCTTGCTGTTCTGGCTTCTGGGATAGCCGTGCGAAGCCTCTTCAGGGCAGGGGGAGCATTCTTCCTGCTGCCCTGAAGAGGCTTTGTGTTGCTATCCCAGAAGCCAGAACAGCAAGAGGGATTGCTGCGCAGTGAAAGAGGACAATCATTGTGGCTAGTAGCCCCTGAAAGCCTTGTCCTCTGTGAAGCTGCCTAACCCTCTTTTAAAACCATCCAGTATTGAGCAGCGGGTGGGACTGGGCAAGTGGGGCATCTGCAAGTCAGGGCACTTCCAGACCACCTATTTGTCAAGCATTCATGAACAGGGAGATGAAGCAACATTGGCTATTTAATGAGCATTCGTTCTGACTCGTTTTCAGGGAGGTTAGATGGCATTGCATCAAAGCGGGTGTTATCCCACACTTTCCAGTCCATTTCACCATCACTTTCTTCATTGCAAAAAGCCTGATCTTCCGGCGAAGCACATTCGTTGCACAAGATCTCCCAAGCAACCACCATTGTGCAACCTGAATATGCCAGTCTGCAACTGGATCCAATCCAATAACAGCAACAGTCTGGAAATGCCCTCAGACTGCAAACCAGAGACAAATTGGAAACATAGGCTTTCCAGGGTGGGGTGCTGTGTTTGGAGACATTGTGTGGCCCGCAGTGTGCTTGTTTCTGCAGCCTTGTAACAGCAGCTCAATTCTACATGCTTTGAGAGATAGTACAACACTACCTTAAGTCTCCTTTTGAATTATGGTGCTGGAGGAGACTCTTGAGAGTCCCATGGACTGCAAGAAGATCAAACCGATCCATTCTTAAGGAAATCAGCCCTCAGTGCTCACTGGAAGGACAGATCCTGAAGCTGAGACTCCAATACTTTGGCCATCTCATAAGAAGAGAAGACTCCCTGGAAAAGACCCTGATGTTGGGAAAGATGGAGGGCACAAGGAGAAGGGAATGACAGAGGACGAGATGGTTGGATAGTGTTCGCAAAGCTACCAGCATGAGTTTGGCCAAACTGCGGGAGGCAGTGGAAGACAGAAGTGCCTGGAGTGCTCTGGTCCATGGGGTCACGAAGAGTTGGACACAACTAAACGACTAAACAACAAAACCTTAAGTCTCCAGGTCTCTCTTCTAGAAATGAAACTGTTTTTGTGACAAAACTATAAAAAAATGGTATCAGTACACTAAGCCTTGTTTCAAAATTGCATTGAATACTAAAATGACAGGAATAAAAGATTCAGTTTAAGGCTTTAGAGCATTCTTGCATCTATTCTACTCTTGCTTAAGATTCACAGCAGGCTAGAATATCTAAAAAAAAACCCCAAACCCAAAGATAATGAAAACAGCTCTTAAAATTGTAATCCTGGGCCAAAGGTCCCTGAGTTCTAGTGCGGATGATTACAAATCAATGTGTTTCCAGCCCATGTTTGTTAATGGTCAGGTCAGAACCTTTAACAGCAACAACACTCTGAGGAAACATAGTCAAAGCATCAAAGCACCAGGGCACATTGATTTGACAGGGGAATTTTAATAAATCACATGGACCTGGCGGAATTCCAGTACTAGTTCCAGGGATGACACTGAAGACCTGTATGTAATATCCTTCTAACGTGCCAGGAGCCTGAATATATGTACTGGCTGTTACTGGGAATCTCGTACCTAACCCACTTAAGTATTTTGGGAACTGGACACAGTACATTCTTCCCACCTCCAGCTTCTGCCCACAGTTCAGTTCTGGTGTCATGCTTAACATAAGCCCACATTTACAGGAATCCTTCCAGAGGCAGCCTAGAAGTGGGAAGCAGTGCATCAGAAAGGGACCACACAAAAACAGGGGAAAGAACAGCAACGTTCTTTTGATCGCACAGAGGGTTTTGCTCTTTTCCTCTTTGTCAGTGCAGTGAATTTCAGCTGTTGGCTACCCTTACCATATCTGTAGTACAGTGGTACCTCGCAAGACGAATGCCTCGCAAGACAAAAAACTCGCTAGACGAAAGGGTTTTTTGTTTTTTGAGCTGCTTCGCAAGACGATTTTCCCTATGGGCTTGCTTCGCAAGACGGAAACGTCTTGCAAGTTTGTTTCCTTTTTCTTAACACCGTTAATACAGTTGCGACTTGACTTCGAGGAGCAACTCATAGAACTCATAGAACTCATAGTAGCCTTTTTTTGAGGTTTTTAAAGACTTTGGTGATTTTTGAAGCTTTTCCAAAACTTTCCTGACACCGTGCTTCGCAAGACGAAAAAAATCGCAAGACGACAAAACTCGCGGAACGAATTAATTTCATCTTGCGAGGCACCACTGTACCAATATCTATCTGAGGAATTTATTTATTTTAGCCATTTGTATCACTTAATCACATCCTCTTATAAGAGACCCAATACAATGAGACGAAAAATGAGTTTAAACTATGAAATCAGAGTTCAATAAAAAAATAAAACATCAGTAAGCATTGGACATCTGACAGGGAGAGGGCCTGTTGGACGACCTCAATTGGAAGGGAATTCCACAAAACAGGGTCCACAATACTGAATGCTCAGCTCCTTGTGGATAAGAGCCACACATCCATGCCACAGAGAACTATTTAATTTAAGATTCAGTGCTTATTCTGGGAAGGCTCTGGAAGTTCAGCACGTGTGCTTCTGTGGCAACTCAACAATTGAATAAAGCTAATTTCTTCAAGGAAGAAGTACAACATGAAAGTACAATATACTTGTGTGGCGATCATTTGTGAAGACAGCCAGAGTATGTTACTTTTCTACTGGTTCAGCACTGGCTCAAGCCCTCCCTTCTCTGATCTGACTCTCCCCACCCACCCAAGTGAACCCGGGACACCAATTCACATAGCTAAGCATCCAGTAAGGCAAGTACTCTATGTGACAGATTTTCATAGTACCTCAAGCGAGGGCAACTTAGGCTAAGTCGACCACTGTGGCCTTGAATTGCTCCATCAAACTGTCACCTCAGACCTTGGTGATCTCAACTCAACCTCATATGAACTACTGTATGGACTCAGTGCCAAGAGCAGCTGCTCTCAAAGCAGAGGACACTGTAGAAAGCTGATTTATGAGGGGCAGATTCTACACTAAACCCAGAGAGGAGCCTGTGTTGTAGAATTTCTTTTTACAAGGGCAAATTGGATAGGGCAACCAAAGTGGATTCAGGCACCTTCGTCATCATGTCTGGCTTGGTCTGGCTTGGTCCTGTCCCAGGCCTTCACGCTCATGATAAAGACATGTTACCAAAGACTGCATATATTTCCATGATTGATAGAGACCTGCAGTTACACACATGCTGATGGATGGGGAAGTAGTATTAGCAGAGGAAATATCCTGCAAGGTACCTAGTCGGGTGATCTAGGGCCAAAATTTATCAACTATTACTACACATCAGGATATGTGACTGGGAGCGGCCACCGAGACCACATAACACTGGTCTTGAAAGACTTACATTGGCTCCCAGTACGTTTCCAAGCACAATTCAAAGTGTTGGTGCTGACCTTTAAAGCCCTAAATGGCTTCGGCCCAGTACACCTGAAGGAGCGTCTCCACCCCCATTGTTTGGCCCGGACACTGAGGTCCAGGGCCAAGGGCCTTCTGGTGCTTCCCTCACTGTGAGAAGCAAAGTTACGGGGAACCAGGCAGAGGGCCTTCTCGGTAGTGGCATCTGCCCTGTGGAACGCCCTCCCACCAGATGCCAAAGATATAAACAACTATCTGACATTCAGAAGACATCTGAAGGCAGCCTTGTTTAGGGAAGTTTTTAATGTCTGATGCTTTAATGTGTTTTTCATCTTTTGTTGGAAGCTGCCCAGAGTGGCTGGGGAAACCTAGCCAGATGGATGGGGTATAAATAATAAATAATAAATAATAAATGATGATGATGATAAATTTAAGATGTGTGGGCTCATGTATTAACCCAATGCAACTGACGGAACAAGCTGACCTAGTCCCTGAACCTGAGGCTAGTCATGCCACTAGCCCTTCCTAGTGATCCCACCTGTTCAGGTGTTGAGAGAGGCTTTCCTTAGCCACTCCTCTTCAAGGCTCTACAGGTAGGATACCCTGGTTGACCCCAAAGGGAACCATAACCTGCTCTCCACAGGTCCTACGGCAGTGAAAGGCAAGACTTCGGAGCCTCCTTTCACACAAAAGGTGCCTACCTCCTACCAAGTCTGATCCTATTTAACCGCCCTGCCCCCTGGCAGTAGCAACCAACCAACCAACCAACCAACCAACCAACCAACCAACCAACTGCTGTATGGAAACCTGTTCTTCAATTACTTGAACAATTTATTCCCCCATTAAGGGCTTCCGTTTGTATGCCTCATTCACAGAGCACACCCTAATTTCTTTATGATTTCAGTGGGTGCAGGGTTGTAAAATGGTAACGAGAAGTGTATATGTCTACTATGCCATTAAACATTTCTCTTGCCCTCTCACACTGCCCATACTTCCTGACCTGAAAAACCAGAAGCTCTGCTGGAGGAGTTATCTCTGGGTTTTCACTGAAGCACTGGAAGCCACAGATTCCACATTAAAATTAGCAACAGCTGTTAGGCACATAATAGGCATTATCTCCATTTTCCTACACTCATAGGAAAGCTCATCCAAAGGTGTCGTGGAGTTTTCAGGAAGGACAAAAGGGCACATTTAGATAAAGGTAAAGGTACCCCTGACCATTAGGTCCAGTCGCGGACAACTCTGGGGTTGCAGCGCTCATCTTGCTCTATAGGCTGAGGGAGCTGGCGTTTGTCCACAGTCAGCTTCTGGGTCATGTGGCCAGCATGACTAAGCCGCTTCTGGAGAACCAGGGCAGCGCACGGAAACACTGTTTACCTTCCCACCAGAGTGGTACCTATTTATCTACTTGCACTTGACGTGCTTTTGAACTGCTAGGTTGGCAGGAGAAGGGACCGAGCAACAGGAGCTCACCCCGTCGCAGGGATTCGAACCGCCGACCTTCTGATAGGCAAGCCCTAGGCTCTGTGGTTTAGACCACAGCACCACCCGCTGTGTTTTCAGGAAGGTTGCAAGATGAAAGGGTACATTTAGATGGTCCCTTCCAATTCTACAATTCTGTGATTCTAAATCCCCTCAGGGACTGCAAAAGAAAAGTAAACACAACACTGAATTTCCCCCCTCCCCTTTGATAACAGTTGACTACCCTTTTTCTCATTAATTTATGGAGGATGCTGAGAGTTATGCAGGCAGAATTTTTCAGCACAACACCGACTTTTATGTAGCTTTTCCCATTGTGCAACATTCAAAAGTGTTATTTGCATTCTGAGCCTAGCCAAGTTTACTTGGACTGATAGGAGCTGCTTTTGGGTAAATATGCTTAAGGTTACAGCCTTAAGAGTGTGAATGTTCTGCAAGAGCCTTTCCAAATTCTGTGTGCCAATAATTCAATGATTTCAGCTGACAGAGGATTACACATTTCAGGATCAAATCAGAAACCGGGATGGCTTTCATCATTCCGGGACTGTCGCTGGAAAATCGGGGCACTTTGAGGGAATGCATTGTGACTGCTCTTCCTTGCTTATGAGGTTAAATACAGCTTCAGCTTCAGTGGTCTGGCAAACCTCATGCAGAGAGTTATGCAGGAATAATAATTAAGTGGGAGAGAGAATGTCATCATACTTTGGGCCAGATGCAAGGACAGCATCTGCCTTTGGATTTATTTTATCTTCTACATTGTTGTACAGTGGTACCTCAGGTTACATATGCTTCAGGTTACATACGTTTCAGGTTACAGACTCAGTTAACCCAGAAATAGTACCTTGGGTTAAGAACTTTGCTTCAGGATGAGAACAGAAATCGTGCTTCGGCGGCACGGCAGCAGCAGGAGGCCCCATTAGCTAAAGTGGTGCTTCTGGTTAAGAACAGTTTCAGGTTAAGAACAGACCTCCGGAACGAATTAAGTACTTAAGCCGAGGTACAACTGTATATCTGTGGGTATGGCCAAAGATCTGCATCCATCTTACATTGCTTTTTCAATATTTTTTTTAATTTAAAAAAGAGTTCAAGCGATTGCAGTTCATTTCATGTTGATAGTCTGGTTTCAGGCCTGGTTTTGGCCCTGAACTACATTGGTCACCCTGATTGATGACCTTCATCAGGAGAGAGACAGGAGAGTGTGACCTTGTTGGTTCTCATTGACTTCTCTGCAGCTTTAGACATGGGTGACCACGATGTTTTTCTGGTGCAGCTCCAGGTGGGGGGAGCTGGAGGTACTGTATCACGGAGCTTCTTGTGCTATATGCAGGGTCGCCAGCAAAGAGTAGTACTAGGACAGGGGTGGCCAACTCCCAAGAGAGAAAAACCTAGTTTTTTGGGGGGGAGGTTTGGTGAGAAAGAGGAACAGCCACTCAACAAAAGATCACTGGGGAAACAAACAGCCTCACAGAGGAAACTCCATCTTCCATTCTGCAGATCGTGCAACAATGGAGGGCGGGGCAAGGCGAGGGGCTGGGGCTGGAAAGGGAACCAGCGATCGACCGCGATCTACCAAAACCTTCCAGGGATTCCCAGATCACGATCGACCTGTTGGACATTCCTGTACTAGGAGACTGCTGCTCAGCTCCATGGCTATAGTGCTCTGAAGTCCCAGAAAGGTCAATTCTATCTTCTATGCTATTTTACATCTACATGAAACTGCTGGGAGCTGTCGTCCTGGGATTTGGAGCACGGCATCATCAGTATGTGTTGTGCTCTGCAGCGCATTGTGGCGCGGCATGGCATGGCACAGCTTGGGCTGCATATAAGACACATCTCAGGTTATGCTCTGGGAAACACAGAGCTCTAAAGTTTCTCCGCCAAGGAACAGACTGAAACGGAGTCCTTATATAGTCGCTGTAGTAGCGTCAGCAGGTGCAGCCAAATTGTTAATACCTCCTCTGCTGTGCTGTATGGAAAGGGCCCAGTCTTCTTCAGACATCCCCAATGGCGACAGAGTTCTTAGCTGAGGGATGTGAGAAGGCAAACTACAAAGAAGGCCCAATATTCTTTATGGGATGGAATACTCCCAATTTCCTAATGTCTCATTTGCAGATGTAACCCAGATCTTTCACCATGAATTAGGAAGATCTTCTCTGGCTATTTTACTATCAGTTTTCCCTAATAAACAATTCCTTACGTAACCCCCAATGGCTTGCAACTTTTATAGTAATTTTTGCTTCAAAGGCTTGATGCATCTTTTAAAAAAAACCACCACCATCCTTTTTTTTCCTTTTTGGTCCATTAAACCCACATTATTCTGTCCTGGCTTCTGCATAATTCCTTATTTATTTATTTATTATTTGTTTGGCTTTTATTTCTTTGGTTTCTTTTGAACAAAAGAACACTGGGAGTAGAGCAAATCTTTTAATCCTCCCAGCAATAGCCTTACATGACCTTCAAATCAGGCTGTTAACTCAAACATTATTAGCAATATTTTACAGCAGCCTGAAGGAAAGCTTACAACGGAGAGAGACCCCCGACGATTAATTATTTTTGGCTCTGGAAGGAAAGTGCTTAAAACACAATTACATGTGTTTTAGATACAGACCGCAGAATGTTTAGAAGGAGTAGGGCAAGCTGCCTGCTGGCTAGGAGCTGACCGTAACCCTATTTTGAAATTTCCAGCTGATATTGAAAGGACGCAATGCAAATTTTCATTAAGCATTCCTGTATCTTTTATCTGATTCCTTGAGCTCTTTCTTGGGTTCAGGTTTTCCAACACCATACGGACTTGAATCCTCTGGAGAGAATTCTCTAAACATATGAATATTTGTGTGTGTGTGTGTGTGATTTTGGAAACGTCGGGCTGTTTTAATCTTGCTGGTGGTGCTCACCCAACAGAATTTGACAAATTTCTGCTGGAAAATTTGCCAGGACCACAGAAAGGCAATGTATGTTCAGGACACTGTGGGTGTGACCTGGTGTTTCTACTCAGAGGTGGTACACAGTGATTGCAGTTACAGATAGGTAGCCATGTTGGTCTGCCATAGTCAAAATAAAAAAAAATCCTTCCAGTAGCACCTTAAAGACCAACTAAGTTAGTTCTTGGTATGAGCTTTCGTGTGCAAGCACACTTCTTCAGATACACTTCTTCTTCTTCTTCTTCTTCTTCTTCTTCTTCTTCTTCTTCTTCTTCTTCTTCTACACTTCTTCTTCAGTGTATCTGAAGAAGTGTGCATGCACACGAAAGCTCATACCAAGAACTAACTTAGTTGGTCTTTAAGGTGCTACTGGAAGGAATTTTTTTATTTTGACAGTGATTGCAGTTTGCGTGAACACAGTCATGGCCAGCCCATGGTCTATATTATTATTATTATTATTATTATTATTATTATTATTATTAGTATTATTATTACAATTGATTTATTAGTTGCCTTCTAAACACCCATCTCAAGGCGATTTGCACACAAAATAGTTAAAAGCAGTTAAAAACACAAACAGCAGATACATTTAAAACTAAACTCGAACCTTAACAAATGGGCACACGTGGTAAAAGACCCATTTATCCAACTGACATCTAAGAAACACTCCAAACTGCAGCACTGAGCGAGATGATGCAACTGCGCTGCGAAAACAGCAATGTCTCCACTGAGCCGTTGAGTTCCTTTTAAATCTCTGAACAATGACTGATGAGAATGCTGGTGAGAAGGAAAGCCACAAGTTTATTTATTTGAAACCTCCAGCTAAGCGCAGAATGGGGGCAGGCAGCCAACAGCATGTGATACCTCTGCTAAAACATTAGCGCTGGCTGCTCATTCGCTACTGGGTCAGTTTCAGGTTTCCTGCACTGATATAAGGTAAAGGGTAAAGGGACCCCTGACCATTAGGTCCAGTTGTGGCCGACTCTGGGGTTGCGGCGCTCATCTCGCTTTATTGGCCGAGGGAGCCGGTGTACAGCTTCCGGGTCATGTGGCCAGCATGACTAAGCCGCTTCTGGCGAACCAGAGCAGCGCATGGAAACGCCATTTACCTTCCTGCTGGAGTGGTACCTATTTATCTACTTGCACTTTGACATGCTTTCAAACTGCTAGGTTGGCAGGAGCAGGGACTGAGCAATGGGAACTCACCCCGTCACGGGGATTCAAACCGCCGACCTTCTGATCGGCAAGTCCTAGGCTCTGTGGTTTAACCCACAGCGCCACCCGTGTCCCTTTTTTTGCACTGCTATACAAAGACCTAAAAACAAACATGGGTTGAGGGTACCTTAAGGAACATCTGAACCCTTATATCCCAGCTTGATGACTGAGATCATCTGAAGGAGCCTTGCTAGTTGTCCCCTGGGCTATACAGAGGGCCAACTGGCCTCAGCTAGAAATAGGCTTGCCACCTTTGGTTGGGCAAAATATGGGACAGGTTGGGTGGGTTGGGATTGGGGGGCACACACACCCTCATGACACCAAATCCTCCCCCCCTTTGTGGAGGGGGGTTCCCTGCATTTGGCCCCTCACCTCCATCACCATCCCAGCCCCGCTCTTCCCCTCAGCACACATAGAGATGGTCAGTTTTTTCAGTAAAAAACCGGAGGCATTCCTTTTAGGTATAATCACAAACGATATTCCCGACAATCAAAGGAAAGTATTCCTTTATGCAACGACAGCTGCCAGGATGCTTATAGCAAAAAACTGGAAAGGGAGAAAAATTCCATCAATGAAAGAATGGCAAAATTAAATTTTGTGAATATATAAATCTGGCAAGACTCACAGCGTTCATAAGGGGACAATCGGACCAGAAATTATTAAAAGAATGGGGATGTGCTAAAGAGTATATGAAAAAACATTGTTCTGGAGTAAGTATATCGGTATGTAATGAATGATGCTTTACAGGGTTAAAGAAAAAGAAAAATGGTGTAAAAAAGTACAAAGATGGAAGTAATCTACATTAGACACAACAATATAGTAAGAGTAAAAATTCTGAGGTCTTAGAACAAAGGAAGGAATTCAATATGTGTATATGTATGTAATGACTAGATTAGAATGATGATATGGTTTTATTTGTAGACGTGTGCTTTCTCTTTTGTTTTCTTTTTTGTGTTCTGTTTTTCTTTCTTGTTTGTATGGTATTATTTTGGATTCAATGTTTGTAATTTTTGTTATAATTTTGCATTGGGGGGGGGGAAAGAGAGAGAGGGTCAGGGTCCTGGGGCAGACGGCCGGTATCCATTGACGACTTGAGCTGCAGCTCCAGCCTCTCACACATGCTGACAGTGGAAGAGACTTGAGCGCAAAGGAGGGGGAAGGAGACATGAGGTTGGGGCAGGGGAGAGGACAACGCAGTGGCAGACCCACACCATGCTAGAGTAGCAGGCAGCAGCTGAGGAGGGGCACCAGAAAGAGGGAAGGAAGAAGAAGAAGAAGAAGAAGAAGAAGAAGAAGAAGAAGAAGAAGAAGAAGAAGAAGAAGAAAGAAGATTCCACCTAAACATTAGGAAGAACTTCCTGACAGTAAGAGCTGTTCGACAGTGGAATTTGCTGCCAAGGAGTGTGGTGGAGTCTCCTTCTTTGGAGGTCTTTAAGCAGAGGCTTGACAACCATATGTCAGGAGTGCTCTGATGGTGTTTCCTGCTTGGCAGGGGGTTGGACTCGATGGCCCTTGTGGTCTCTTCCAACTCTATGATTCTATGATTCTAAGAAGTAGTAGTAGTAGTAGTAGTAGTAGTAGTAGTAGTAGAAGAAGAAGAAGAAGAAGAGGAGGAGGAGGAGTTTGGATTTGATATCCCACTTTATCACTACCCGAAGGAGTCTCAAAGGGGCTAACATTCTCCTTTCCCTTCCTTCCCCACAACAAACACTCTGTGAGGTGAGTGAGGCTGAGAGACTTCAGAGAAGTGTGACTAGCCCAAGGTCACCCAGCAGCCACATGTGGAGGAGCGGGGAAGCAAACCTGGTTCACCAGATTACTAGTCTACCGCTCTTAACCACTACACAACACTGGAAGGATGGGGTGAGGGAGGTAGTGCTATTGTTGCTCATGCCAGACTGGACTCCTCATCAACCACACCAACAGCCACCATTTTGGACCGGATAAGCTCGAATACAGGAAAAAAGCACCATTCAAAGTCCAAATGGGACACTTTTGTCCACAAAGGGGCGATCCCATTTTTCTAGTGATGGGTGGCGACCCTAGCTAGAAACCAGGCACAGTGTTGCTATTATTGTTATTATTATTTATTCAATTTATACACCGGCCTATACCCGGAGGTCTCAGGGTGGTTCACAAACAAGACAACAACATATACAATCAAACCAAAAACAACAACCCAATAACCCACCCAAAAAAGAAACATATTCTAAAAGGGTGTTGGATGTCAATAAAATCCAAAAAGGAATGTTTTTGCCTGGGCCTAAAAGTGTATAATGAAGGTGCCAGGCGAACTTCCCTGGGGAGAGCATTCCATAGACGTGGAGCCACTGCAGAGAAGGCCTGTTCTCGTGTTGCCACCCTCTGGACCCCTTGAGGAGGCAGCACATGAAGAAGGGCCTCAGTAGATGATCTCAGGGTTTGGGTAGGTTCATATGGGAAGACGTGGTCCTTGAGGTACAGTATTGTGGTCCTGAGCTGTTGTTGGTGCCTGGCTGTGGAACACTCCTCTGGCTGAGGTTTGGCACACATCCTCGCTTACAGGAATATCCTGAAGTCTTTCATATACCGGCAAGCCTGTTTGTGACGGTTTAAAACATTCTTGAATAACAGCCACTTTAATGATTATTTTGTGCTGATTTTAACGGCGTGCAGTGTTTCTTTGTCATATACAATATGGCGGTATGGGAATACTTTTATAAATAAGTAAATCAAATAAAGCTATCCTGTCTTTCCAAAGGAATGCCTAAGGTACACACCAATCTCCTCAAACATCTTAGTCCTGCTCAAAGCAGTTTCACTGAGTGATCGTATTATGGCAAATCTCTAGGCCTTGTAGACAGGAGAACAGCTTGCCTCTATCCACGGCCCTTTTTCTGGTTTGCTTCCAGAGAAAATGAAAGCTTCTCAGCATAATCTCAGGAGGTAGGTTGTCATTAGACTCCTCAATATGAACCGCAGCAGCCACTTTTAAGTAGTGGCTCAGATTTCAAGAAGGAGACCTGTTTCGGAAGTTGTTGTCATCCATCTGTCTCAGGAGACAATGGAGGAGTGCGCCTTTGGGGTTAAAGTCAAACCACTGGAGAGCTACAGCGCCTGCTGTGGCTGTAGAGACCGATACAGGAGAGACATGTTTTGTTGCAGCTGGGGAAGATGAAAGCATCCAGTTTTGCTGCTACAGGTGCGCCGTAGCGTTTCTTCTCTCTGCGCTCCTCCCAGCGGTCATTCCTTATTCAGATGAATACCAGAGAGGGGATTTACATTTTGTGCTGGTTGCTCAGCAGTCAGGTTAATCTTATTTCCGTTGCCCCAGAGTATTGCCACTGGTGGAGGAAATAAGGAGTCAAGACCAGAAGGTTGGGTTGAATTAGGGCAACCTTCATCAACCTTGCACGGCCCAGATGTTTTGGACTACAACTCCCATCATTCCCAGGCAACATGGCTCCTTCCTTCCTGTTGCCTTGGCCCACAGAAGTAAACAGTGCCTTTGTGCTTAGGCTCCTCCTCCTCCCTTCTCCTAAGCTGGCTTCTGCACACAATTAACACATGAGCATGCTGTTGCATCTTTCCCCACTTCAGGAATCTTCCCTTTGTCTCCATAGGGACTGAAGTTGCCAGCTTCTTTCACAGCTTGTCTTGCGTTTGGCCACCTGCAGCACTGAGGTAGAGGGAGACATCTCCTTCTTGCCTGTATTCCTGTTGCAAACATCAAATGATGTGGGACGTTTCCTACAGTCACATCTTCAGCTGTTCTCCCTTAAGCCCACACTTCCCTCATATCATTTCTGGTTTTGATCTCTGCATGCTGAGGTGCTCCCTCCCATCTGACTTTGGTTGCTGGGGAATTTTTTTGCAAATACAGTGGCACCTCGGGTTACATACGCTTCAGGTTACATACGCTTCAGGTTACAGACTCTGCTAACACAGAAATAGTGCTTCAGGTTAAGAACTTTGCTTCAGGATGAGAACAGAAATCGTGCTCTGGTAGCACGGCAGCAGCAGGAGGCCCAATTAGCTAAAGTGGTGCTTTGGGGTAAGAACAGTTTCAGGTTAAGTCAGGATCTCTGGAATGAATTAAGTACTTAACCTGAGGTACCACTGTACTCACAAAAGCATGAGCCTATCATACATGCCTTCTCTTGGACCTCCTGAAAGCTCCCATTGAGGAAACATCAGCCAACCATTCTGGACTTAACGTAAGAAAAGATAAGGGGTGTGTTTATTTATTCAGTTTACAGTATATCCAGCCATTCCTCCAAAGAGCTCAAGGTAGCCTACAGGATTCCATTTTTCTCCCATATTTTATTCTCGAAACAACCCTGTGAAGTTAGGCTGAAAAAGCTTGACTGGCTCAAGGTCACCCAGTGAGTTCCATGGCTGAGAGAGGATTCGAACTCTGGTCTTCCTGGTTCTAGTTAGGCACTCTAACCCTTATGACACCCCAGAGGAGGAAGCATGGTAAGCTCCCATCATCTCTAACCATTGACGATGCAGGCTGGGGGTGATGGGAGCTAGAATCCAGAACATCGGGACTAAGCGTAGATGGAGAGACAGCAAGAGAGATGAAAAAAATAATACCCTGGAACTGTATTTCAAATCAGGGCACAAAATGGCAGCTTTAAAAATTTGTTCTATAGCAGCCATAGGCAAACTCCAGCCCTCCAGATGTTTGGGACGACAATTCCCATCATCCCTAGCTAACAGGACCAGTGGTCAGGGATGATGGGAATTGTAGTCCGAAACATCTGGAGGGCCGGAGTTTGCCTATGCCGGTCCTATAGCATAGCACAACACTAGGTAAAATTTAAAAAGATTGGCTGTATATAAACCACATCATTTTTGCCCCACTTTTTCTGCCTTCACATTCATAATGTAGAGACCTCTGAGAAGAAATACACTCATTACTTTAGCTGGAAATGCTTGATATTCCAGTTGTATTTTTTTTATGTCCCCCCCTCCAACCCAGCACTGCACCATTAACTTTTGTTTATTCCAAATACAAGGGATAAGGGGGGGGGGGGAGGAAAGAGAAAGAAGTGATCAACAAAGCCCCAAATTAGTTTAAGAAGCAGCATGTCCCTTTCCTTTAAGGAACACAGTAAACATTTCAGAAGCGCGTGCCAGCTCATTATCTAACTTGGTCTTCACTGACTTCACGAAAGCAGCAGCAGCAGCAGCGAAGCAATCTCTGCCAAAAGCAACTGTGTGTACATGCATTGATTGAAGAGGTGAGCGGGAAGGAGGGGGGTGGGGGAGACATCCGTTCCTGCTGCAGATTTTCCAAGTTTGCCACACCGCGGCAAATCAAGTTTTCACCATGGTCCCTTTTCATATTTTTCCTGATTAGTCACCCCGTCTCGTCTGTTGCTTGACAAAGGTTTCTTATGCTATAACGTTGAAATTGCTAGCTGGGATAAGACCTGCCTAAGTGCTTGAAGATGCAGAAATCTAATCGACTCTCATTGCTAAGATGGCATGGGTGACAACACATATTTTGTTGTTGTTGTTTAGTCGTTTAGTCGTGTCTGACTCTTCGTGACCCCATGGACCAGAGCACGCCAGGCACTCCTGTCTTCCACTGCCTCCCGCAGTTTGGTCAAACTCATGCTGGTAGCTTCAAGAACACTGTCCAACCATCTCGTCCTCTGTCGTCCCCTTCTCCTTGTGCCCTCCATCTTTCCCAACATCAGGGTCTTTTCCAGGGAGTCTTCTCTTCTCATGAGGCAGCCAAAGTATTGGAGTCTCAGCTTCAGGATCTGTCCTCCCAGTGAGCACTCAGGGCTGATTTCCTTCAGAATGGAGAGGTTTGATCTTCTTGCAGTCCATGGGACTCTCAAGAGTCTCCTCCAGCACCATAATTCAAAAGCATCAATTCTTTGGCGATCAGCCTTCTTTATGGTCCAGCTCTCACTTCCATACATCACTACTGGGAAAACCATAGCTTTAATTATACGGACCTTTGTTGGCAAGGTGATGTCTCTGCTTTTTAAGATGCTGTCTAGGTTTGTCATTGCTTTTCTCCCAAGAACCAGGCATCTTTTAATTTCATGGCTGCTGTCACCATCTGCAGTGATCATGGAGGACAACGCATATAGAGATATAGATTTCCCAGGAGAGTTTGATAATTTTGCTTTGTATTTATGATGCACTTTCGGAGTAAGAAGACCTAGTCCAGCATCATGCTCGCACAGTGGCCAAACAGATGCCTGTGGGATGTTGCACTGCATACCCAGGTGCGCAAGGATGGGTAAAATCAGGGACCTCCCAGCTCACCTGCCCAGGTCTCTGTAATAATCACTAGATCGTCTCAGTTGGTTAGAGCGTGGTGCTGATAATGCCAAAGTTGCAGGTTCGATCCCCGTATGCGACAGCTGCATTTCAAGGCGTTGGACTAGATGATCCTCAGGGTCCCTTTCTTTTTTTAAAAAAAAATGAAATTTTTTTATTGTTAAAATAATTCAGCATTAATACACATATATTGCAAATATACAAGCGTACAAACATACATTTCATACAATCCTTAAAAATGTTCAATCCTTTACATTTCTTTTTCTAGTTACAGATAGGTAGCCGTGTTGGTCTGCCATAGTCAAAATAAAAAAATTCCTTCCAGCAGCACCTTAAAGACCACATCTGAAGAAGTCTGCATGCACACGAAAGCTCATACCAAGAACTAACTTAGTTGGTCTTTAAGGTGCTACTGGAAGGAATTTTTTTATTTCTTTTTCTGAAACATATTTTATAAAAATTTTATAAAAAAAGAAAAAAATGTTCAATCCTTAAAAATGTCCCTTTCAACTCTACACTAACCCCCATTGTTCAGCCCGGACACTGAGATCCAGCTCCGAGGGCCTTCTGGCGCTTCCCTCATTGCGAGAAGTGAGGTTACAGGGAACCAGACAGAGGGCCTTCTCGGTAGTGGCGCCCGCCCTGTGGAACGCCCTCCCTTCAGATGTGAAGGTAATAAGCAGCTATCTTCTCTTTAAAAGACATCTGAAGGCAGCCCTGTTCAGGGAAGTTTTTAATATTTAATGCTGTATTGTTTTTAACACTCGATTGGAAGCTGCCCAGAGTGGCTGGGGAAACTCAGCCAGATGGGCGGGGTATAAATAATAAATTATGATGGTGATGATTCTATGATCCACAGCAACCACTGAATATTGTTTTATTGTGGATTGACATAGCACTTAGTAGGGATTGAGAAGGACTGACTTGACATTAAATCTCGGTTGCAGGGAGGCTGAGCAGGGGTGACAGATATCAGATGTCTACTCCTTCCTTTTATAACATTGCCTACCCCACCTCTCTCCATACCACCCCTCCCCTAGACCCTCCCCCATCTGACTGAGGCACGTGGCGCTATTACTGATTTTTCCTCTCTGTCCCAAAGCAACTGCACAATTCCCCAACAGGAAAGCTCAATATTACCACCTGCTATGCACCCACATGGGTGGCGCTGTGGGTTAAACCACAGAGCCTAGGACTTGCCAATCAGAAGGTCGGCGGTTCGAATCCCCACAATGGGGTGAGCTCCCGTTGCTCGGTCCCTGCTCCTGCCCACCTAGCAGTTCGAAAGCACGTCAAAGTGCAAGTAGATAAATAGGTACCGCTCCGGCGGGAAGGTGAACAGTGTTTTTGTGCGCTGCTCTGGTTCGCCAGAAGCGGCTTAGTCATGCTGGCCACATGACCCGGAAGCTGTACGCCAGCTCCCTTGGCCAATAAAGCAAGATGAGTGCCGCAACCCCAGAGTCGTCCGCGACTGGACCTAATGGTCAGGGGTCCCTTTACCTTTATGCACCCTTTGTATATGCCCGTGAATGATTTCCATGCTCTTACCAGGTCACCATTCCCCCAGCACTGCATCTCTCACCAAGAAGCTGAGTTAGGCACATATTCAGCCTTCCAGTTGCTTCAGACTCACTCATGATTCAAGGAATTGATAAAGGCAGACAAAGGTGTCCATAATCAAGTATTGTGGAGTCGAACCTGGCTGGCCACTCTAGGAAGCCAAGCTCTCTTACAGAGCTAAACTGCCCTGCAACAATACCGCAGGCGGTGACAGCAAGCAAATTATAGCACACAACTCATTCTCTTCCTGCTTAGATGGTCTGAGCTTCTTCTCCCTTTGCTGCTGGGGGTAGTTGAGTTCTAGCTTGTTCTGCACAAGGACAGGCAGGTATTGATCATTTTAGAATCTGGGATGTCATTTACTGTAATGTCTATTTTACATATATTGTATGTATATTACCTGAAGAAAATCGTTCTTGAAAGATGCTGGGGAATCTTAAAATAACAATAGGCTGCTGTTTTCAAGCCCCGGTCTGAGGATTTGCTTCCCTCCCAACATTTAACAATTGCATGCAGCACTTTTGGGGGCTAAAAAATGTGATCCCCAAACTCTTACTCTGATATGTGTCGCGGGTGTCAGCACAAAGTGGCTATGGCGATGAGCAGCAAGAAAGAGGTGCGGTGATCTTCACAAAAATGAACTCAAACATATCAAATATTGCACCCACTGCCACATGCGAAAAGTCATTGTTGTATATAAACTGCTTTGCGACGTTTGCCTTAAAAGCAGTATGTAAATGCCTTAAATGAACAATAAACACTCCAACGCCCTCAGCTTACATCCCCAGAGAATGGGCACCAAACTAGTTTCAGGCTGCAGTTAAGAATAACTGGTACATTCCCTCCCCCTTTCACTTGGACGTTGAAGGCCATTTTCACTCCCCTTATTTTCATGACCTGTAAGCTTTTCGTTATTTGTATTTGAAAGGTGGGGTTAAAAAAAGCACAAAACAAAACTCTACAGCTCCCATCTTTTCCAGTTCCAAATTATAATGAAGTAGATTCAATCCATTCACCACCCCTGCCACTGTGGGCACATTGTCGCTCCCAGTGCCAAACGTTTGATTTCTGTTGCTCCTGGAATGTTCCAAAGCAGTTCCCAGGGGGTGTAGCTTGCTATGTGTCCTCAGACGCCATGTTCTGCTATGAACATTTAGGGGTCAGCGTTTATGAAAGTAAGGGGCGGATAAGGCTGGTGAGAGCTTCACAATTTGCTCTGCCAGCCCCCTCTTTGACCTGAACCACCCTAGCCATTCCCAAGCTTGGATTTCTCTTGCGTAGAGGCTGCCAATTAGACAGACGTGCATAATTGTGTAGTGATCTCTCTCTCTCTCAAAAAAAAATGTGGATAAACTTTCACTGGAGGCTAAATTTAGACTGTCAAACTCATTTCCCTGAGGCCAGATTGAAAGGAGGAAAAAAAAAGGGAAAGTCTCTTCACATGTGAAGAGGCTAGTGTTTAAATCTGTTATGTCACTCAGAAAGTTCAGTCAAATGAGGACAACTTTGCAGAATCAGCTGCAGTTTGCCACCGGCCTCTCAGTCTGACAGCTTTTCTTTGTCATATGCTTTAATGCTGTAGATAAAGCGAGTCTAATAACAAGCCAAAACCCAAAATCTAAACTGACAAGGAATAAGAAAGTAGGTCTGTATTATTTGCTTCCATAGAAAAACGCTTTTGTTCAACAGTTTAAAATCCCTTATTTAACAGGATGTTTTCGTTTTGTTTTTCATTTTTTTAAAAAGAGAAATGCCATGAATTTAGGACATTATCCAACCAAAATTCAAAGCACTTTCCCCATTGTATCTGATTTTGGGACACCATGCTGTTAAAGAACCAGCCATTTATTAACTTATGTATTTACTTACATACCCCACCCTGTCTAATGAATGCATATCGCTCAGGGTGAGCATTTAAAATAACAATATCATTATAAAAGCACAGTGTCAAGCAAAATACAATGGAGGCTGGTGGGTGAAGTGAACTTCAGATAAAATCACCTGTCAGAGTAAAATGGTCTGTGCAAGATGTTTAAGATGGTTAAGAAAAGGGATTTCTGAATTTCATGGGGCAAGGTTTTGTTCCAGAGACCCATGATGCTTTCAGGGTAGTACTTTGTGGCAGAGGTAAACATTAGGAAGAACTTCCTGACAGTAAGAGCTGTTCGACAGTGGAATTTGCTGCCAAGGAGTGTGGTGGAGTCTCCTTCTTTGGAGGTCTTTAAGCAGAGGCTTGACAACCATATGTCAGGAGTGCTCTGATGGTGTTTCCTGCTTGGCAGGGGGTTGGACTCGATGACCCTTGTGGTCTCTTCCAACTCTATGATTCTATGATTCTAGGTCCAGGGCCTCACCCAGCAGAATGAACAGGAGGACCCTCAGACACAAGAAGACTGGCTCATCACATTTTGAAATGCATATTTCCATATAAAGAAGAGACCTCCACAAGACCATCAATTCCTTGTTTCCTTATGCCCAATTTGAGACTATGGCTGCCATCCTATGCTATTTATCTGGAAGTGACCCAATGGAACAAGCGGTGTTATTATTTTATTTTTATTAAAGATTTTCTTGTTTTACAGAAGTATGTGTAATGTCCCTCGCATTTTTTCCATGTAACATTTTTACAAATCCGTTTCATTTGTTGAGACATTAGGGGGAGGAAAAAAAGGGGTGGAGGGGGGGGAAGATGGGTGGGGGTGGGGTCAGGTGGCAAGGTTTCTATTATCCTTAATGTATGTAGGGTTTGGTGTCAGCATTGCTTGTGCTGTTCACTTGTGTTCCTTTGGTGGTGATAGAGGTTGGGGTTGGCTTAGGGTGTGGTTGTTTGTGATTGGCTGTGGTGATCTTTGTTTTCGTGTGTGAGTGGGGTGGGTGGGTGTTTTGGATCAGGTTAGCCATATTGATTTGTATGCTGTTGGTGGATTATTGTCATTGTCTTGTTGGGCTGTGTATGTGATAAAGGGGAGCCATACTGGGGTAAAGACGTCTTCTTCTGTTTGGAACAAGCAGTGTCTACTCCTGAGTGCATACATGGGATTGGGCTGTGAATCAATTAAATTATCACCGTCTGGTTCAACTGATTGCACCACTAGTGTCCTTTTATCAGCAGGTTACATCAACGGAATGAATAACTTGTCTTACCTTCTTCCAGTGTGTGTTGGAATGTGTTTTTAAGCAGACAGTTCACCCTGTCTGCTCCTTGCCATTACTGCTGAATTCAGGTTTCTGCAGCACACGATCTATGATCTTTACCCAGGGTCAGGAAAATGCCTAAAACTGAAGGCAGGCAGTATAAGAATATATGATGGTTGCGGTGGTGAAGAGTTGGGGGGTCCTTATTTGGGGGACTTCGGGAGGAATACACAGCCAGTAATGTAGTGGGGGGGGCAAGGGGTCATGGCCCGAGGCACAGAATTCTGAAAGTACCCCCACGGCATGGCTGCAACCTTCTGGAGCCTTCAGGGCTGTGGCAGTGCCTCCTCCTCATGGCTGACGAAGGGATACCTGCCCCTGGGCAGAACTTCTGCCGGCCAGAGCCCAGACTTTTCCTAGTGTGTGCCGGTAAGAAGAGTTTGGATTTGATATCGCGCTTTATCACTACCCGAAGGAGTCTCAAAGCTGCTAACATTCTCCTTTCCCTTCCTCCCCCACAACAAACACTCTGTGAGGTGAGTGGGGCTGAGTGACTTCAAAGAAGTGTGACTAGCCCAAGGTCTCCCCGCAGCTGCATGTGGAGGAGCGGGGAAGCGAACCCGGTTCACCAGATTACGAGTCCACTGCTCTTAACCACTACACCACACTGGCTCTCCACTGGTACTTCCCTCCTAGTGTGTGTCATTGGGCAAGGTGCATACTCCACAGTGGGAGCACAGAGAGGAGAGCAGCTCACTTGCCCGGAATCCGCTGGCACCCGTTCTTGTGCTCTGTGGCAAACGAGAGGCTGTTGGGAAAGGGCTGTGCTTGATGCCTTGGCCTGCTCTCTGCTGCCCTCCTCCTAGGCATGCTGCAGCTGTAGCTCCAGCACTGATGGGGCACCAGCAAGCCCACAAAGGAGCACCAGCCACTGCTCCCGCTGGGAGCTTGCTGAACTGAGAGGGCCAACGCGGCAACCAGTAGGTAACCTCTGTGAGGAGCAGCTGCCTCAGGGGTGCAGTGAGGTTCGCTTCTTGCCTCTCGCACAATGCATGCAAGAGGTTGGGGGCACAATCCTTGCCTTGCCCTGGGCACTGCCAACACATGCTACGCCACTGTACACAGAATACATTTAAAGCACAGATTCTTCCCCCAAAGAATCCCCAGGTCTGTAGTTTATCCCTCACAGAGCTACAATTCCCAGCACCCTTAACAGCAAGCAGTTCCCCCCAGGATTCTTTGGGGGAAATAGTGTGCAGTAAGTGTGTGATATGTGCACAGCCCATGTCACCAGCAGTGCTGAAATTCTATTGCAAATGGTTCATAGCCCAGGCTCCATGCAGAGCATATCCTTGGCATTCTAACAAACAACACTGTATCAATGAATTCCAATCGTTTGGAGAGAAAAAAACCAGTTACTGTGTAATTATGATGCTCCTGATGTAACTTTGATGTCCTAAGCGGATGTTACATTAGGCCCCGTGTTTACCAGAATTGGCCGTGGTAAATATTAACCGTAAAGTCAAGGCTTCTCATTGACACAACAGTTGAACTGTGGCATAATCAGAGATTAAAGTACACATGTATTTGCAGACCAGAAGCTCAGTGCGCTAATTCGCTTCCCATTGACGGAAAGAAAATGGGTTGCGAAACGCGGTCCGTGCAGGTATGCTCAATGAGAAAGGAAATCCGGTGCTGCCCTCCAGTGCGTTTTCCCGAACAACTCAAATTCCTTTCAGAGTCAACAACTTGATCCTGCAATTCCCGGCCAAGTCATTTCCTCCCCGATTAAAATCAAACTGACCCAATTTCCAACAAGTGGCAAAACCTGAAATGATTTCAGCTGTGACAGAGCAGCTCAGTGGGGTTTGGATTTCCAAAGCCCTCCAGTTGAGCACTCTCACCTAGGAAAGGACGTTATGTACGCCCCAATCTCCAGGTGGTGAGAGACATCAGGAGTGCTGGCACTGACCTTGAGTTTGGCTTCCTTGGAATAAAGATCAGTGAAGACTGTGGTATCATTTTTGATATATATGGTGGTACAGTGGTACCTCGGGTTAAGTACTTACCGGTAATTCGTTCCGGAGGTCTGTTCTTAACCTGAAACTGTTCTTAACCTGAAGCACCACTTTAGCTAATGGGTCCTCCTGCTGCCACCGTGCCGCCGGAGCACGATTTCTGTTCTCATCCTGAAGCAAAGTTCTTAACCTGAAGCACTATTTCTGGGTTAACGGAGTGTGTAACCTGAAGCGTATGTAACCTGAAGTGTATGTAACCCGAGGTACCACTGTATATATATAAAATTAGCATAATATAGAAGGGCTCACAGCATTAACACTCCAGCGGATCTAGATTCCTCATTAGGTTTCCAGAGAGCCTCAGCTTTGGACTCCGCAGAGAGAGCAAGTCAGTGTCTTCCGAGCCACAGATGAGACAACAACAGCAACAACAACAACTTATTATTTATACCCCGCTGATCTGGCTGGGTTTCCCCAGCCACTCTGGGTGGCTCCCAACAGAATTAAAAGCACAATAAACCATCAAACATTAAAAACTTCCCTAAAAAGGCTGCCTTCAGATGTCTTCTAAAAGTCAGATAGTTGTTTGACATCTGATGGGAGGGTGTTCCACAGGGTGGGCACCACTACTGAGAGGCTTGACCCTGGACTACAGCTCTGTCACTTCTAGCATGATGGCCTCCAGCCAGGTGAGGGAGTGAAGGCCTGCCCACTTCGGGAAACTTCCTTCGGGAAACACCACTAGCTAGTTGTTGCTATGGCAACACACCTGCGCCTGACCAACACTTGACATGTAAAAAAGGTTGCTAAACAAGCTAGGTTAGGGTCATTATCTTAACAAAGAGACAGCTTGGGCCACTAGTACAAACTCTGAGGTTACAGATACAAAGCCATGAGCTTGGAGGGAGCCCAAATATATCATCTACCTCCCATAACTATAATAATGGCATGGGATCAGTTGTTAACAACAAACTAGACTACGAAGGGAATAAACTGGATTGGCTAGAGATAGGATGGCCACTTGTCCTGCTTTATAGAAGATGGCTCTCTATTTGAAGGGCTGTCTAATATATTTAAAGATAAAGAAGTATACAAAATGAGCTTACAGGTCAAGGAAACATTCAGGACTGTCCCAAAGTATTCCAGTGGAAGGTGTTATAAAAAATAAGAGGGTTGGCTTTTGCTGCTCCCCAAGGCACTGAGTCCCTTAAGTCCATGATCGGTCAGAGATGAATGGATGGAAGCAAGATGCAGTGAAAGCAAGACAGATCTTTATTTTTCTGTTGCAACAGAGTTCCCTCCCCTCCTTGTAAGAGAGGCAAGAGAGACCCTGAACAATGGTGTTCAAGCCCCTATAAAGACTTCCAAAAATTGCCCACCCTGTAGCCCAAGACCACCCCCAAGATACATACATACAGAAGTAGGCGGTCTCCAGCAGCAATTTGAGAGTGCTGCTTCTACAAAGGGAACTGATGAGACTGAGCTTGGTGAGTAACAGACTAGAGTACCTAAGAACAGTGGAGCTAGGCTATAGCCATCATGGCTAGTAGCCGCTGATAAACTTACCCTCCACAATCACCACTGGTGATCAGTTCTAAACATATAAAGTCCACTAAAAACTATATACAGGGTTAAGCACTTAATTCGTTCTGGAGGTCCGTTCTTAACCTGAAACTGTTCTTAACCTGAAGCACCACTTTAGCTAATGGGGCCTCCCGCTGCTGCTGCCGCACCACCACTGCGCGATTTCTGTTCTCATCCTGAAGCAAAGTTCTTAACCCGAGGTAATATTTCTGGGTTAGCGGAGTCTGTAACCTGAAGCATATGTAACCTTAAGCATCTGTAACCCGAGGTACCACTGTACTTAGTTTTGGGTCTTTCAGTGTGTCCTTTGTTTTTAGGAATCTTTAAAAATCCAACACATTCCATTTTAAAACCAGGAGAGGAGATGAAGGAATGTGCATGGTTACAGACAGCCTTTTATTGGGAGGTTTTTAATGTTTGAGGTTTTACTATGTTTTTATATGTATTGTAAGCTGCCCAGAGTGGCTGGGGAAACCCAGCCAGATGAGCGGGGTATAATAGTAATAGTAATGGTAATGGTAATAGTAATAATAATTGTGTCAGAGGGGCAAAGAAAAATGGCTACCACTGTAAGACCTAGTGCTGAACATTTGATGGTAGACCTCCTTCTGTGGTGGAAAATTCTAAGAAAAATAAAATTAAAACTCCCCCCCCCCGCACAATCCCAAAAATACATTGTGTACTCAGATCGTGCTTAGCATCATGAGTCAAAGCAATAAATCACAACAGTAGCCTAAAGTAATATCATAATATTTTATTATCTGGCAAGCTCACAAGGAGCAGAACGCCCCAAACACATTAAACACGGTTCTGAAAGCCGTATGCAGAGTAGAACGCCCCTGAAGCTCTTATTGGGTTATAAAATTGTCCTTTCAAATTATAATTATAAACTACTCTCAGCATTATCATTGTTGTTCTACTTGATAAACCCCATTAGAACAAAACAAATATGTGCATCTAGTTACTTGCCCAGCGTGCATTTTGCAAGGGATATAATGTCATTTATCTAGAAAGCTGCCATTCTATCATTGGATTCAGAGCCCAAAAATGTCTTCTGGGGATGCTCCAGAACAGTGTGGGAGGTTGTGCTGAGGGATGAGAGGAGTTAGCGGGAAACTGGCAAAAACTGCTGCCCTCCTTTCTCTAATAGGATTTTATTTCTCTTCTGGATTTTTGTCCTTTCCTTAATGGGAGATCTGCATCCAGCCCATAGGTGTGGAAATGGCCATTGCTGATTGTCCACTTTTTAATTTTTACTCAAGTCAATGAACCTAAAGGTGATCAAGGATTCCTCAAGGGGAAGATCAATAATGGTTGACAGGCATCTGTGGAAAAAAACAGCTTAGCTACCACTGCTGAATTCCTCCTATCGTGCTCATCCACAGGAGCTGATGAAGTGTATCTAAGGTGCGCCATCAGCATAGCTCAGTGCAGAAGTGGCACAACCAGTGAGCTACTATTTACCGGGAGGGAGACAGGCAAGATGGTGGCAGTGTTGGCACAGTGCAAAGACACTGGTGGGAGCACCAAACTGGCCTAGGGGATTTTTGTGGAGTAAAGAAAAGGTTTTCAGTTTTCTTCATAATTCCTTACAGGGGTGTGTTTGTTGCTGTTTTTCTTTTCTTCATTTTTTTAAAAAAGATGTGCAGCTTCAAACTAGCCTTTTCTTTCCACAGCCTATGCCCTGCAATGTACCTTCTAGGACTCTAATAAGCCTTACAACATGAGGCTGTCAAAAATGTTGCCCGCACAGCTCTGAAGAGCTCTCAGGTTTGTGTTTTGTTTGGCAGCCTCAATTCTTGCAAAGGCTGTGGACGTAAGAGAAACATAGAGCTATAAGCACAGAAAAGAACAAGAACAACAGAGCCACAAAAGCACTGGGAAAGTTTATAAAGCCCTTGATCTGACTTTATTGACAGCACACTTTGACCCAAGAGGGAGGGAATCTTATTTAAGGATTTTTTCCTCCCACCACTAGGTCTGCATGCTGTTTGCTCCATTTGGTCTATGACATTTGGATGATCATCTTCATCAATTGATAGACTCCTACCTTCAGGAGCACTGTCTCCCTCCCCCACATTACTCAGTTTAAAGCCCTCCTGATGAGGTTTCTGAGATTTTTGGCAAAAACATTTCATGTGACCAGGTAGATGGCAAAAACATTTGGCAAATGCATTCTGCTGCTGACTCACAAGCGTGATCTAGGAAGGATACTATTAAATCAATATATCCTCTCCTAGTATCTACAACATTCCCACAATCTTGACCGTATATGCCTCATACTCACACCAGAAGTGACACAACCAGAGTGCATGGGTCATGCCAGACAGTGGCAGGTTCTGCATTCAGCTATGCTACTGCTTCACAGACCTCAGAATGGGGCTGAAGAGAAACAGTCACATTTTGGATGACTGTTTATTTCAAAGGAAGCAAGAAGGAGAGAGGGAAGTGGACAGCAGAAACTTCCCACCTGTTAAACCATTGATGGAGAGCAATGCAATATAGATAAAGATGCCTACACTTGTCATTGGTGGTTGCCAAATGGTGGCACACCTTAAGTTCCAGAACATCTGATTACTGACAGAGAATCATTTCTGTTAAGTGAGCGTATTGGACTCAGGGGGAACTGACAGGCCGGAATTGTGTCCTATGAGGTTGTATGGAATGCCAGCAGTAGCTGAGACCATATAAAATGTTCTGAGATGCCTCCTGTGGCATGCGGAGGTTCCACAATAGATGCACATGGAATCCTTTGCAGAAAGTTAATTTTCTGAAGAAACCTACTACAAAAACTGCTGGGACAGGGAAGAATTGGACCACCTTAAAATTACCAGAAAGAAGAAATATAATTAGCCAAAAATCCAGTATTGTTTTAATTAATTCATAATGCAGCAAATTAATCGATGTGTCCCAATTTCACCCTTTTCAAATATATCATGTCATCACTTGAAATTGTTCTGCACACTGTCTCCTGTAAGAATGTAGTTAATTTGTTCCTTTGTGGGTACATTAATCCCACATTGTTTAGTGACACAGATAATAAGATTGTCTTCACCACAGCTCTTTAAAGGGAGTTGGTATGACAGTCTGTTTTGCTTCAGACCACATTGATCCGGTAGCAGCCGGTCTCAACTATGTTTCTGTAACATGCAAAAATAATTCTGTTCTACAAGTTTGGGACACTGGCGTGCTTCCTTTCACTCTTAGACTCCGTCTGCACTATACATTTAAAACAGTATCATACCACTTTAAACAGTCACGGCTTCCCCCAAAGAATACTGGGGACTGTCATTTGCCAAGGTTGCTGAGAGTTGTTAGGAGACCCTTAATCCCCACACACAGCTACAGTTCTCAGAGTTCCCTGGGAAGAGGGATTGACTGTTAAACCACCCTAGGAATTGTATCTATGTACAGAAAATAGGGGTTGTGGCATCTGTCTGTTTCGAGAGACAATGGAGTGGGTCTCTGGGGGTGAAGTCAAACTGCTGCAGAATCGCAGCGCCTGCTGTGGTTGCAGAAACCGATAACTTGCAATTGCCAGCATGGCTTTTGCTGTGTTAACAGCACCAAAGTGACCTCTCTGGGGTGCAAGCCTGGGCAATATAGATGTCCTGGGCTGCCCAGACAACAAGACCCCCCTCCCCATCTTGGCCCCACTGATGTGGTCTTGAGGAAAGCAGAGCAATATGTTTATACTTGCTTGGCTGCAGGAGGTGTACAAGGCGCAATCCAACCATCTTGGGGACCCCACTCCAGATTTCTGCAGGGTTTATTCCTTAACCTTTTATTCTCCCAAAGATGTCCCGCAAGGCAGTGGGTATGGATTTTTCCTCAGGATTTACTCCTGAAGCCTTTCTTGCAAGTGAGTATAGCTGCAAGGTGGTGGAGGTCTGGAGCCAGAGTTTTCCTTCTCCTAGATGGGCTAGCTGCCCATCAATTTCCTCTACAGCATGTGCAGTAACTGTATTCTTGACCGTTGGCCCCACTATTGGTCTCATCTGCTCAATCTGCTGGAGCTTGTCTTCACATGCAGGGGAAGTCCCTAACTCACCAATGGTTTGAGACTCATTGCTTAGCCTTATATAGGGGTATCCTTACATTTAAACCATACTCTAGTTTATTTTTTTAAGGGTGCTGGGCATTTTAGCTCTGTGTAATTCAAAATGTTCTTTGGAGAAAGACATGACTATTAAAGTGGTATAAAGGTAAAGGTAAAGGGACCCCTGACCATTAGGTCCAGTCGTGACTGACTCTGGGGTTGTGGCGCTCATCTCGCTTTATTGGTGTACAGCTTCCCGGTCATGTGGCCAGCATGACTAAGCCGCTTCTGAATCATAGAATCATAGAATCATAGAGTTGGAAGAGACCACAAGGGCCATCGAGTCCAACCCCCTGCCAAGCAGGAAACACCATCAGAGCACTCCTGACATATGGTTGTCAAGCCTCTGCTTAAAGACCTCCAAAGTAGGAGACTCCACCACACTCCTTGGCAGCAAATTCCACTGTCAAACAGCTCTTACTGTCAGGAAGTTCTTCCTAATGTTTAGGTGGAATCTTCTTTCTTGTAGTTTGGATCCATTGCTCCGTGTCCGCTTCTCTGGAGCAGCAGAAAACAACCTTTCTCCCTCCTGGCGAACCAGAGCAGCGCACAGAAACACTGTTTACCTTCCCGCCAGAACAGTACCTATTTATCTACTTGCACTTTGATGTGCTTTCGAACTGCTAGGTTGGCAGGAGCAGGGACTGAGCAACGGGAGCTCACCCCGTTGCGGGCATTCGAACTGCCGACCTTCTGATCAGCACATCCTAGGCTCTGTGGTTTAACCCACAGCGCCACCCGCGTCCCTTTCAAAGTGGTATAATGGTGCTTTAAATTGTGTGATATGGCTATGCTGTCTCTTCGACAAGTCTCAGACCAATGGATTCATGGCTGTCTGGCAGCAGCTCTCCAAATTTCCTAGATAATAATGATTAAGGCGATCACTGTTATATTAAACACAGCAATAACAACTGTTGCATTTTGTTGGGTGAGATCCAGTATAATGCAAATGAGTACCGCCTATTTTCAGATGAATCCAATTCTCTGCACAGGAATCTTTTAGTCCAGTGATGGGGACCTTATGCTCCTCTAGATGTGGCTGGACTCAAGGTCCCATCAGCCCCAGCCAGCATGACCAACGGGAGGCCCACCAGTTCCCCATCCCTTTTCTAATCTCCAGTACAGTACCTTTTAAGTTTTTATTTGTTGTGGTCAGGAAGAGCAATAGTTTAAAGGAGAATTTTGTTTTTCCAAATCATGGAACAAAGAGCAAAAGGTCCGAAAGGGAAACACACTGCTTGCATTTAAAAATCATTAACGGTACAGTAAAATAGAGCTGGAGAACGCCCTGGGCACTGCCTGTGCAATGCTTTTGCATCCTTGGCCAGTTTGTAACACCCTTGTAAAACTTAAACTCCTTTAATTTAAAGCTTCTTTCATTTGTTTTCACTCACTTTTTATTAGCCCAATAAATTTCATCATGGCTAGGAGGAGTAAACAGACATGCTTTAAAGCAACTTATTCTTTGTAAACTCTCCTCGTCTTTGCTTAGAGGCCACCTTGGGTTGTCTTTGAAAAGTACAAGAAATTGTGTTAGCATATGACTGGGATGGGAAGAAAGAAAGACACTTTCTGTACCTGGCCACCTGGCTGGCAAATAATATGCACACGTTAGCAGCTTCAAAATTGATAAAATGCTTCAAAATATACCAGAAATTTATAAGGTATTGCAGAAACTAATCTGTATAAACTCTTCCCCTCAAAGGTCAGTACTGCATCCCTCTGAGGTCTGCACCCTAGGTGACTAGGTAGTTAGCCTAATGGTAGCATTGGCCCTGCAGACACTCCTAATCTGTTTCCACCTCCTGTCTGTGAGCCACCTCACAGATTAGATGACAAGCTAGATGCTGATGAGGCTCGGCAGGTGCTGATTCTCCCCCTCCCTCTCCTAGGTCACAGAGATGCTAGCACCAATACAAACAAACTGCTGAGACCCCACCCACTAGTTGCTTGTCTGCTCTTGGACTCCTCTTGCTTGTTATGCTAAAGCAGTGGTGGCCAAACTTGCCCCTCCAACTGTTTTGGGACTACAACTCCCATCATCCCTAGCTAACAGGACCACTGGTCAGGGATGATGAGAATTGTCGTCCTAAAACAGCTGGAGGGCCAAGTTTGGCCATTACTGTACTAAAGCCCAACATCAAAAAAACTAAGATCATGGCCACCTCCTGGCAAATAGAAGGGGAAGAAATGGAGGCAGTGAGAGATTTTACTTTCTTGGGCTCCATGATCACTGCAGATGGTGACAGCAGTTATGAAATTAAAAGATGCCTGCTTCTTGGGAGAAAAGCAATGACAAACCTAGACAGCATCTTTAAAAGCAGAGACATTATCTTGCTGACAAAGGTCTGTATAGTTAAAGCTATGGTTTCCCCAGTGGTGATGTATGGAAGTGAGAGCTAGACCATAAAGAAGGCTGATCGCTGAAGAATTGATGCTTTTGAATTATGGTGCTGGAGGAGACCCTTGAGAGTCCCATGGACTGCAAGAAGATCAAACCTATACATTTTTAAGGAAATCAGCCCTGGGTGCTCACTGGAAGGACAGATCCTGAAGCTGAGGCTGCAATACTTTGGCCACCTCATGAGAAGAGAAGACTCCCTGGAAAAGACCCTGATGTTGGGAAAGATGGAGGGCACAAGGAGAAGGGGACGACAGACGGCAAGATGGTTGGACAGTGTTCTCGAAGCTACCAACATGAGTTTGACCAAACTGCGGGAGGCAGTGGAAAACTGGAGTGCCTGGCGTGCTCTGGTCCATGGGGTCATGAAGAGTCAGACACGACTAAATGACTAAACAACAACAAGTGCTAAAGCCTGTACCCACTCTGCTCTTCAAAAGGAAGAAGCAGGGAGCATGTCTCTCATTGGTTCAATGTTGTAGCTGAGCCTAGCTATATTATCATATTAGTCACCTAATATAATAATAATAATAATAATAATAATAATAATAATAATAATAATAATAAACATAAACTTTCTGCTATGCCTTTGTGCCCTTGCTTTGCTTACGTATCATATTGATTTAAGCACTGAAGATCTGGGCAATCCGAGTTCTCCATTCAGGGAGAGCCAGGACAGCATTTGCACTTGCTTTGTAAGTGGCCTTTGTGTCTTCACTCAATGCACATTCCCAGATTCATTTCACTGCACCTGCAGCCCCACCCACCCAAACACCTGTTCAAGGAAGTCATCATCTGCGCATGCACATTGGGAGTTTGAACTACACATACTGTGGAGCAGCATCTCTGTCGAAATATGACAGGCACTTTTTAGAAACAGTAGAAGATTTTGTTTTGTTCTGTTCTGACAGGCTTTCCCAGCTGCACTTTTATGCATACTTTATCCAAGTATATGCACTATTGTACACATTACTTGGTTGGAGCGCTGCGTTGCAAAATTCAGAGAAGTGCAAATTTCAAAGATAGGTTCTCTTTCAGGTTGTGTACTGTTTTGGAAAGTGTTTAGGTGGCTTCACCTCTAAATGCCAACTTAATTGCAATTTCTCCCCATCCCTACACTCAGAACTGCTAGCAAGTCTGATGTCTTCTTCACCCTGGTACATGATCTCAGCTTGACTAAAGCGACGCCAAGTCTTCTGTTTCTTTATGTTCCAGCAGGGTCCAGGCAGACAGAAGCATTTCTGCCCTCAAAGCAGACATTCAGACTTGCTTAAAACATGAGTCAGAGTTTTCTTGACCAAAGTTTGCTTCCATTCCTTCTATAGTTTTCTCTGGGGTGAGCACCTTTGCCATGCATGCAGTTACACTCCCCAAAATGAGCCGAGTAACACAGAACAACCCTGCTCTAAATAATGAGACACTACAGATGCTCACACCATCCCTGGTCTTCGTGCTGCTTTTGGCAACCCGACCTTCCCTACACACCCAGAACATGGCCAGAGGGGAAACATGTAACTTCTTATTTCAAGCTACTGTATGGAACTGCTGCAATTAAACAACAAAATCATTACCACCCCCCTCCCCTTCCGCAAAGCACATATCTATAAAATTCTAAGACCAGCAAAAAGGTGGGCTCATCTCAAAACAAACTATAACTTCGCAAATTAACAGCTGGCACTTCAGAGGTTGGGAGGTGCCCACAAAACAAAACCTCTTCTGTTTCTAACAGATGTTTTCAATAAAGCACAGAAACACTGGAACTGAACACCAGCCTAGTGAACATTTCCTCTCTGATGCCTGTTCTCTGCTGCTTACTCAGGCCACTGGGGAACGCAAATCATAAACTTCTGTTTTAGAATCTCTCTCTCCTCCCCACTTCTTTTTCTTTCAACCCCTCCTGAGGCTCCCTTGCAAGCAATTATTGAGAGGCTGGTTTTTCAAGTAGGAAAGAGAAGAGGAGGCATTTGCAAACAGGCACCATATGCACACTGTTATAAATGTGTGCACAAGTTTGTGCAAGTGAAGGCATGTGCTCACGCGCGAACACACAACTCTGTGTGCTTATGCCCCTGTTCAGCAGAGTGTAGTAACAGACCTGCATTTTCAGAAAGTGTATAACATGCAGATATTCACTGCAGATCAAAATGGCTACGGCCAGAATGGAAAGAAAGGTGGTGTTTGGGAGGCCATCAAGTTTTCCTATTGCCCTACCAGCAGGTGGACCTTTACATGGTTCCCCAATGATTGATTGGTTAGAATCATAGACTCAAAGAATTGTAGAGTTGGAAGGGACCCTGAGGATCATTTATTCCAACCCCCTGCAATGCAGAAATATGTGAGTGTCCCATACAGGGATTGAACCTGCAACATTGGCATCATCAGCACCATGCTCTAACCAACTGAGCTGGTTGATTCCTACATTTCTGCACCACTTAATGTATTTAAAAAATCTCCAAGCAATGTACGGAAAACTGAAGAGCAGCAGAAACTTAAACAAACTATTACAAAAATACCGTTACATATAAAAGTGTAGCTGCCCTAGCTGCAACAAAACATGTCTTTCCTGCATCGGTCTCTACCGCCACAACAGGCACTGCAACTTTCCAACAGCTTGACCTCACCCCCAAAAGGCGCACTCCTTCATAGTCTACAGAGACAGATGGATGTCAACAACAACACGCATGAACATTTATTAAAGGTAAAGGGACCCCTGACCATTAGGTCCAGTCGTGACTGACTCTAGGGTTGCGGCGCTCATCTCGCTTTATTGGCCGAGGGAGCCGGCGTACAGCTTCCGGGTCATGTGGTCAGCATGACTAAGCCGCTTCTGGTGAACCAGAGCAGCGCATGGAAACGCCGTTTACCTTCCCGCCGGAGTGGTACCTACTTATCTACTTGCATTTTGATGTGCTTTCGAACTGCTAGGTTGGCAGGAGCAGGGACTGAGCAACGGGAGCTCACCCCTTCGCGGGGATTCGAACCACCGACCTTCTGATCAGCAAGTCCTAGGCTCTGTGGTTTAACCCACAGCGCCACCCGCGTCCCTACGAACATATATTAGGTCCCTGTAATATAGAGGTCCTGAATCTGCATATACATTGCCTGCTGTGGCGCTGATGAAACATGTTGCTTACATGATAATAGGCAGTCTGGCTGGAGCCATTTTTTTCACTTGACATGCTTAGGCAGAATTGCACAGCCTGTCTAGCCCTGCTGCTTGTATATAAGGTAGGTGTGCAGCTGCCAGGCATTCACAGACTCTAACACCAAGCAACCTGCGTGGGTGGATTCAACTTTCCTTCACATTGCCTCTCCTTTGGAAGTAGCTTTGCTCCAGTTGCTTGCATGCATCTGGATTTAACAGACAAAACAATGCACACATACACACAGTGTAAACTCATGTCTGGTTGCTAAGCCGTAAAAAAAGGAGCAAACCGAGAAGGAAATGTATGCCTGTACCCACTTTAAAGCAAGCTAATTAAAATATTGTTTTTGAAAGGAGACATGCAAAGTGTGTCTTGAAACCATGCGAGTTTGTTTTCTACTCTGCACCCCCTTGGTGATAGTTAAATGATGTCTCGTGGTTGAGTGCAACATTTTGAAAATGAAATAGTCATATCACAAATTGTTTCCAGAGGGTTAGCCATTGTTTTGCCTCTTGCAGCAAGAAGGAGGAAAAGCCTTGTGGCAATTTAATGGCTAACAGATTTATGGTGACTTAAGCTTTTGTGGACTGGAGTCAACACATCTGATGCAGCCGAGCTGGTCCGTGGAAGCTGATGGGCAATGCAACGAGGCCTTTGCTGGACCTGATTGACATCCTATACCCTTTTAAAATGTGGCTCTCTTTTTTGGGGTGTGTGTGTGTTATTGGCTTATTGTTCTTATTTTGATTTTATATATTGTGATCTTTTCTGTGAACCGCCCTGAGACCTCCGGGTATAGGATGGTATATAAATTCAATAAATGAAATGAAATAAAATAAAATAAAATAAAATAAAATAAATGCCATAATTTAAATGGATCTGAAAAGGAGCTAGACAGATAAGTGGAGGATAAGGTTATCAATGGCTACTGAGTCATGATAATGACATATCACCTCCAAGATCAGTTAGTTAGTAAGTAAATTTTTATTTATACCCTGCCTTTCCTGGTCAAGACTGGGCTCAGGGTGGCTAACATCAAATATCAAATACATTAAAACACAATCAAACAATTTGATTAAAATAAAATCCTGAAGGAGCGTCTCCATCCCCATCGTTCTGCCCGGACACTGAGGTCCAGCTCTGAGGGCCTTCTGGTGGTTCCCTCACTGTGAGAAGTGAGGTTACAGGGAACCGGGCAGAGGGCCTTCTCAGTAGAGGCGCCTGCCCTGTGGAACGCCCTCCCATCAGATTTCAAGGAAACAAACAACTACCTGACTTTTAGAAGTCACCTGAAGGCAGCCCTGTTTAGGGAAGCTTTTAATGTTTGATGGACTACTGTATTTTTATATTTTGTTGGAAGCCGCCCAGAGTGGCTGGGATATTATTATTATTATTATTATTATTATTATTATTATTATTAATTAGAATCAGGATAAAATAAAATGACTGCCCACGAATTACAATCATAGGGGTCAGGAACCTCAAGTGTTCATCATGACCAGCTATCCATATTGGTCCCGCATGAGCCAATAAAAGGGCCAAAGAGGTAACTTGCATAAGAACATGAGAAGAGCCATCAGGCCAATGATCCATCTAGCACAGCATTTTATCACACAACCAGATGCCTGTGAGGAACCTGCAAGAGGGTCCTGGGCAAAAGAGGACTCTCTCCTCCTGCAGTTTCAGCAGCTGGCATTCAGAAGCACTGCTTCCTTCGACCACAGAGGCATAGCTAGTAGCCACTGATGAGTTTTTCCTCCATGAATGGTCCAATCCTCTTAAATCCGTGCAGTTGGTGGTAGCCATCATTACCTCGTGTAGAAGCAAGCTTCACAGTGTAACTATGCGCTGTGTGAATGAATGCATGAATCTTTATTTGCATCAGCCATAGCAATAGAACAACAATACAACATACAAATAATAGAAATAAAAAGTCAATTATATAAAATAAATTTTAGGGTTTTTGAATCAATAGTCAAATAGTGGGTCTTATTCTGACTGCCCCAGCTAAAAACCTTGTCACCTTTGCTGTCACCTGCTCATCTTATCAGCCAAGAGAAAGGACACTATGACAGCGGTTGGGTGACCCAAAAAGGACAATAAAATAGGGGGTGATAATCTCATTCCTCAAGTCTTTATAAAGAGTGCAAGCCAGAAGGGCACATGCCACCAATTTGGTGCTGCCATCTCTGCAGGGACAGCAGTGTTTTTCATGTGGAATCTGTTGGAATCATCCCTCAAGCACAGCCGAGGGCAATACATTCAATCGTGTGAGAGTAAAAGCATGTCTATATTTTAGAATTGCTAGATTATGCAGATAGGGTGCCAGAGAGTCAAAATGGAAAGGTGGGAAATAGTTATAACATGGGCAAAATTTCCTTATTGTGGCCAAGTTGTTTTGATGCTCGATATTATTTAGGTGCTGACAAATTAGACTGTTTGCTTTACTAAAACCCAAAGTGAGTAGCTGTTGTGGATGTCCACAAATTCTAGTGTTGTGAGAGAGGGATAAAAATAAATAAATCTCTATCCATTTCTCCACGCCCTGCGGAATTTTATAAGCTTCTATAAACATCTCTGGGCCAGGGCGGCCTGTCCCGTTTTGCCACCTGAGAAGTGAGGAGAGGCAGCGGAAGCAGGGAGAGCTCACCGGAATGTTCTGCCACTGTTTCTCCTCACGTCTCATGCAGCAGTGGGAGTGGATGTGTTCTGAACCCACCTAGTCAATGGAAAATGGCACAGGGTGATAATTAACAGTGTCCGTAACCTATTTAGCACAGAAGATAAGGCCTCCCCATTGGAGTTACTCATTTTCTGCTTATTCTTTCTGAATCTCAGTTTTCGGAAACATTAATAGTGAACAGGCTAACTCAGTTGGTGGTGCTCCCCAGGAGTTTGGGTGTTTTTCGAAAACCTTGTTATTTGGCTATTGTTCTCCACAATTTTCACTCGCGATTTACTTCTCCCCCAGCTTGTCTCCTGTTGAAATGATCACAGAACATCACAGTCATTCTTGGGTTGAGGCAGTGGGGAAGGAGAGCCAGATGTCCTAGTTTTGTAGGGTTTCATTTTTATTTTTTAACTTTAGACAATTACACCCATTCTTCAAAACGTCCCCCCTCCGCTCTGCTCCTTAACTGTTCGGTGCCAAGAGATGGATATTTCCAGGACATAAATCAAAATGATGATTAGCACAAATGGAAGGAGTAAGCGACCTACTTTGTCAGCCCCTGGTTTTCTTTATAGGACAGTTTGTTTCCAGTCCTTGGGTAAGTCAGGAAACGACAGTAGATGCTATCGTTCTGGTCACAAGCAAACCTCTTACATATGGCACTGTCCCATTAGCTAACAAGCGGCTGCAGAGTTTCATTGACTATTTGGCTACATCAGCCCTACCCAAACTGGTGCCCTCCAGCTCTTGTTGGGCTTCAACTCCCATCACTCGGCCCGGGGATGATGGGAACTGAAGTCTAAAACATCTGGAGGATACCAGGTTGGGGAATGTTGGGTTAGATTAAACTATTAAAACCTTTTTGTAGATTAAAAAGATGCCACCACTTAATGAGGCTGCTTTTTGTGTGTGCAAAATATTATTTTAAATAGAAACACTTGCAAATATTGGGCTTTACTGGTTTAGCAGAGTTAGCAAAACTTGGAAGTGGGAGCTACTCAGTCCCACTTCCACCCCCAGTTCTGTCTCATTCACAAATCACTAGCATGGCTTAAAATAGTAAACACACAGGTCCCATTGTTAACAGGGGCTACACAGTTGGGTCTCTGCTGCCCTTGGATCAGTCACTGCTTCTTACCTGGAGAGGGAGGGCTGGCACAATGCAAATGTACCAGCCGAGCCAATCCAGCGCTTCTGCTGGTGGGTTTTCATGTGCCACCCTTGACATTGCCTCACCCCTCCCAGGAAGAAACATTGACTCACCTGCTGGGAGGTCAGGTAAGCTCCTTCATCCCGCCCACTATCTGGACACCTGTGGTCTGTGAGGCACTCTTCTTACTGAATCAACAGATAAATGGTATATAGACTACAACAAGCAGAACACCAGCTTTTAGTGATGCTGCTGCTGCTGATAGTGATCTACCCAATGGAAGTTGCGGCTACACATCAATATCTGAGAGGACTGGCCCACCCATGAGGCAAGGTGCAGCAACTGCCTCAGGCGGCAGGATCCACAGGGACAGTCGATTCCAATGTAGATTTTTATTTCCATTTAGTTCCTGATGTAGCTCTTCCTTCCCTTCTTCCCTGGTGGCAGGAGTGACCATTTGGGGTTTGCCTCAGGCACCAAAATGTTTTGGGCTGGCCCTGATATGATGATCAGCACTGGCACAATGGGCCTCAGAAAGCTTTATTAGAGGGTTTCTTTTCTTTTAGATGTGTCAACACACAAAACTTGACTTTAAATCATGTAATCTCCCTCACCTCCCTCCTTCTCTCCCTCCCTCCCTCCCTCCCTCCCTCCCTCCCTCTCTCTCTTTATTAGCATTTAAGGGATGACTAATTATTTGTGGTGACATGTTTGCAACAACTGTGGCGAGTAATGAAAGAAGGACCCAAATGTTTTTTTCATTATTTGTTCATTTCATAATTTTTACTGCCTCCTAAATTGCCCGGCTAGACTTAAAATACAAAACGAAACACAACCTTGACGCTGCCAAATGCTAGTTGATTGAGCAGAGAGCAATGACCTCAATTTTTCTGCTGTGTCCTCAGATTCACCCCATTTCTCATTTGCCTTCTCTCTCCCCCCTCCCCCCCAGGCCACATTATGGCAGGTGGGAGGCTGTGGACATAACTGCCCCGTAATTAGATGCAGTAACCACGGTAGGTCTCTTTGCTGGTTCTTCTCCTACAACAAACGATGATTATGGATTCTAATTAAAAGCTCTTCTCCGTGGGCCTTGACCTGTCAAAACCTTCCATACAACCAAATGGCCAGACAGCCTTTCAGACTCATTAGGGGGTTATCAGCATCCCTCTTTGTGAAGCTATACGAGGATACAGTTTCGGTTTAGCCTGGAGCCACCTGCCCTGTAATCTGTCGCTGGGCCTCTCCACCGGATTCGAGGCATTGTTACTTCAGGACACAGAAAATGCAAAGCCATTGTCCTCAGCACCCAACCTTAAGAGGGAGCCTGAGACAACGAATTGTTGCATCCACAGGACTTAGAATCTATTCCATTTCTTTTAATTTCCAGAAGGGTAGATGTGTTAGTCTGTTACAGAAAAAGCAACAGAAAGGCCGCAAGACATTTATATAATAATTTACTTTGCACCATCATCAATGGCTAACTCAGTTGTTTCCAGACTCAGTCCTTCATGCTGTTATTAAGCTTTATTATAAGCCTCTAAGAGCCCAGGGCTAGGATAGCTTATGAGCCCTTAAGGGCCTAGTCTCTTGCTCAAACGTGCAGGCCTAAGGTGGGTGGTACTTCCTCAGACTGCCCACAGCTGTGTCCCGTTCAGCTGAATTCTCCACAGCCAGTTCCAGATACAGTAGGTTTGTTGAGTTTCTCAGGGAGTCCAGAGGATGGAAAAAGGGCCCTCTCCACTCATAGCTCCTTCACCCTCTTCCTCCTCAAGCTCTATGAAGCTCCCTAATGGTTAAGAAGTTTGGTTACATTAAATGTATTCCATGTAACCAAACTTTATGCAATGACCATTGAATACATTCAGCAATAATTCATTGAGCACATCGAATACAATGACAATCCACCCCTCCCTCCCCCTGTCTGCCCACCCAACACTCCTTGTTTCCTCCAAAACCAGCACCGGAGGTTGGCATCATCATACAGTCCTGCTGGTGGCCCATTGCTGACTCCCATGACCACTTGGTCCCATTTCCCCTCCTCTTTGCTGTTGTGATTTGCCCACCAGCCTTCTCACTGTGCAATTAGGATACAAGTGAGAAGATGGAGAAGCAACCTCCATTTACTTTAAGCACACCCTCCGGGTGGTTGTGTACATTGGACTCCAGAGCAAATGGACAGTGGTGGACTGCCTCAAAATGGCTTAAATGAAATCAGTGGGTAAAACTCAGATACAACCCTGTCTGTTTTAGACTGAAAACATCCACTCATGTTTCCTTTGTTCATTGGTGGCACTGCATAAACTGGTGGTAGCCAATGTAGTGACTTCCAGAAGTTGTTAGATTTCAGCTCCCACCATCCGCAGCTAGCATGGCCATTGGTGGTGAGGCATGGTGGGAACTGTAGTTCGGCAAACAAGCTAACAAACTGAATTTCAACAGAGACAAATGTAAGGTTCATCACCAAGGCAGAAAGAACCAGATGCAGAAATATAAGATGGTGGATCCTTGGCTTGCCTGTAGTACGTGTGAAAAGGATCTGGGGTCTTAGCAGACCACAAGCTTAACATGAATCAGCAGTGTGGTGCAGGCTACTCAAGGTTGCATCAACAGAAGTATAGTGTTCAGATCAAGAGAAGTCATAGTCCTGCTGTATTCTGCCTTAGTCAGATCACACCTGGAATACTGTGTCCAGTTCTGGGCACACAGTTTAAGAAGGATATTAAAAAGCTAGAACATGTGCAGAGGAGGGTGACGAAGATGATCAAGGGTCTGGAAACCAAGCCTGATGAGGAACAGTTGAAGGAGTTGGGTAAGAGAGGACATATGATAGCCATCTTCAAATACCTCAAGGGTTTTCACACAGTGGATGGAGCAAGCTTGTTTTCCCTGCTCTGGAGGGTAAGACTTGAACCAATGACTTCAAGTTACAAGAAAGGAGATTCCAACTAAACATCAGGAAAAACTTTCTGACCGTAAGAACTGTTCAAGTGGAGTGGGACAGACTCGCACAGAAAGTTGTGGACTCTCCTTCTTTGGGGTTTTTTAAGCAGAGGTTGGATGGTCATCTGTCATGGATGCTTTAGTTGAGAGACCTGGGATGCGGGTGGCACTGTGGTCTAAACCACTGAGCCTCTTGGGCTTGCCGATTGGAAGGATGGTGGTTTGAATACCTGCGATGGGGTGAGCTCCCGTTGCTCTGTCCCAGCTTCTGCCAAACTAGCAGATCAAAAGCATACTAGTGAAAGCAGATAAATAGGTACCACTGCGGTGGGAAGGTAAATGGCATTTCCATGCACTCTGGTTTCCGTCACGGTATTCCATTGCACCAGAAGTAGCTTAGTCATGCTGGCCACATGACCCAGAAAACTGTTTGTGGACAAACGCCGGCTCCCTCAGCCTGAAACGAGAGGAGCGCCACACCCCATAGTCACCTTTGACTGGACTTAACCAACCAGGGGTTCTTTACCTTTATCTTTTTACCTAGTTGAGAGACCTGCATTGCAGGGGGTTGGACTAGATGACCCTCAGTGACTCTTCCAACTCTCTGAATCTGTGATTCCACGAACATCTAGAGGGCATTTGGTACTGTTAGTTTAAGGCCCATTCTCAGAATGCTTCTAGAAAAATTAGAGGGAGAGCTAGGGGAACTCAAGTCATATGAGCAACAAGAAGGAATCAGCCAAGCATGATTCTAATGGAGGTTTTCTGTTCTATTAGTTGTTATGTATTCTTTAATAAACACAGTCATTTTACAGCCATCCTGTCTCCACCACTGGCTCCTGACCCAAGAGGAAATATTACAAAAAGGGAATTGGGGGGGGTTGTGTGGAACCGGAGAAGGAAATTAGAAATCCCAGATGAAATCCTTGTTGCATGACATCGTTAGCAAGACCAACTTTTCTGGCTCTTCCTTTGGAAGCTTGTTCTATGTTTTGCTTTTAAAATAAAAAATAAAAAAAATTATACCCCTTTCCCTCTCAAGGTGGTTTACACAATTTACACAAAAGAAAACACAATGATAAAAAGTAACAGCAACTTATGTACCAACAGCAACTTGAACCAATCTGTATTTTGGTTTCACAAAAAGCTAAAGAAGTTGAAGTAACGTTTACTCGGTGCCTACAAGGTATGTGCCTTGCATGTGCCTTGTGGATATGTAGGGGCAGCTTGTTTCAAGTTGGGGTGTCATAACCAAAAGAACTGCATCTACTAGCTGAAAGCCAAACCATCTCTGAAGATGGGAGCACCTGAAATGGAGTCTCAGTTGAAGATGGGCTGCTTCAGACATCCTTTTTCCTGTCGATTTATGATGATGTGTCCTTATGATGGTATCAGGGTACCATTTTCAATCTTGTTTGCACCTGCAAATGTTTTGATGTGAAGAAAACTGTTTTGTTTCAGATCAGTGCACACCCCACAGCCCCCTGCTGAAAACCTGCAACTTTTTGTTCTGCTATAGCATGAGACTACCCCTCCAGACGACAATAACTTGATAACACTGAGGAAGTATCATGTTGTTGTTGTTTAGTCGTTTAGTCGTGTCCGACTCTTTGTGACCCCATGGACCAGAGCACGCCAGGCACTCCTGTCTTCCACTGCCTCCCGCAGTTTGGTCAAACTCATGCTGGTAGCTTCGAGAACACTGTCCAAGCATCTTGCCGTCTGTTGTCCCCTTCTCCTTGTGCCCTCCATCTTTCCCAACATCAGGGTCTTTTCCAGGGAGTCTTCTCTTCTCACGAGGTGGCCAAAGTATTGGAGCCTCAGCTTCAGGACCTGTCCTTCCAGTGAGCACTCAGGGCTGATTTCCTTCAGAATGGATAGGTTTGATCTTCTTGCAGTCCATGAGACTCTCAAGAGTCTCCTCCAGCACCATAATTCAAAAGCATCAATTCTTCAGCGATCAGCCTTCTTTATGGTCCAGCTCTCACTTCCGTACATCACTAGAAAGTATCATAGAAAAAGAAAGCTGAGTGGTGTTCAGATGGTCCAGTATAAATCCACAATTAATGCATTGTAATTGTGTTAGTGAGTTGTTGCAGAATATGCCTGAATACTCCACCTGTCTGGAGGGGCCTGCTTTCTGCATGCTGGCAGTTTTGTACAGAAGGCAGCTCTGCAGAGGTAATATAGCTGATTATCTGTTATGCCAGGGATGGACGGGAGGCAAATGTTCCCCGATCTGAGAGGTTTTCAACCTTTTAGAACCCATGGCTCCCTTGACCAACTACATTCTTCCTGTGGCACCCCCATGGGCCTCAGGAGTCCAGTTATGTCACCCCTTGCCTGCAGAGCTGGCAGCCTCTCACCTTTTTTCAAACACCCTTCCTTGTGGAGTGTTTCCTCAGCCTCCTCTCCCCTCTCCTTAGGAATCTTCCTGGCAGCTACTGCTGCTACCCTTGGTCTCTGAGCTGCCCCACCCTGTCCCAAAGACAGGACCAGAGGCACCATTTGCCTGCGGAGCTTATAGCCAGCTGTGCAAGCCTTTGGGAGGCAGAGACGTGAGAGGGCATCGGAGGAGGGAGGGAAGGAAAGAGGGACAGAAGCCAGTGTTGCCCGCGGCACCCCTGACCACCATTCAAGGCACCCCAAGGTGCCACGGCACACTGGTTGAAAACCACTGCCCTATCCAGTATGTTTAAATTGTGATGAATATGTAAATTGTAGAGGTGCCACTGAATTTTGCAATTACCTTGCTCACAATATGCATTAGCTAAGCTCCTTTCCCCATGAAGCAAACCATATTACCTGCCTCCCTCTCTAATGCCTTAGAGACACTAGGCTATGGCACCAGGGGCCCTGGGAAATGTATCTTTCACAGGGCAACCGAGTCCTTAGCATGGATAGCAGGAACCCTGGTAACTACATGTCCTAAGGCTCATCGTGCCTGCGGTGCTGATGGGTATGCATCCTGTCGCTCTCTCGATGACAGCACTTTGCTGAGCCCAGTGTGAAATAAGTCAAAGGAATTTGCTACCACTAGTACATCCCACAACCCAGTACTATATCTCTCTTTTGTAATGCAGGTGTATATTTATGTGTACATTCTATGCCTAAGTCCATGTGCTCCAGAACTGAAGTCTTTACTGGTAGAGAGTGCCCACTTCATTATGAAACGGATCCCACTAGGGTGAGTGAAGAAGATCTCCCGAACCTTAATGGTGCAGCTGCCTCCACACTCCCCTCCAATGGATCAAAATGTCAGGAAGAGAGGAACAGGCAGTGGAGGTGCACTGGTAAGTATGGGGGGCACTGTGGCACCCATGGGTGCTAAGTTGGGGATCTCAGGTTTGGAGAATAGAGTGGCCTAGGCGGCTACAGAGTCCCTGGGTTCATACAATTGTTGAGTTATAACTAGGGATGGGGAATGAATTTGATTCAGTATGCATTGAACACTAAATTTGTTAAACACACGATATATTAAATGAAACGCAAAATTCACAGTTATCTGAATTTTGCAATTCAGTTCTCCAACCAATGCCTCCCCTTAATCTACTCCCCTCTGGGATAAACATGGCCAGCTCTTTCAACCATCCTTTGTAGGCCTTGGTGTCAAGAAGAGGAAAAGTGGGTTGGGGGCAGGGGGGCAGGTAGCAATAGTAAATAACTGTGCTTGATGTCCCTTGGCGTCTTGACGTTGTTGGTTACAATCGGTCTCTCTCCCCATTTCTACTGAGCTAGACTAAAAAAAGTGTTGAACCAGAACACTAAGAGCTTGCAGGAATTGGAATAATTACAGCTAGATTGCTCATAGTAAACAAACAAATAAAAAAAGGGGGGGGTGCTGAAGCAACATCCAAGCATTCCTTAGTAGTTAAACAAGATTTGGAAAGTTATGTGAATGAATGACTTGCAACTCAAGAGTGCTGAAGAGCCAGACTTGATACTAGGACTGTGGACAAAAAGAGTATTTGTTTTGGAATCCTCCATATTGGGTGGGAGAGGGGGGCAGCTTCAGCTCAGACAAATCTGATTTGTTTGTGGGCTCGTTATACAACAATGAGAATTCATGCTGCATTGCTTAGGGTATTTATTTAAAACACATCTTCCTGTTAATCATTCCGTCATTCCACATTTATCAGTACAGTGGTACCTCGGGTTAAGTACTTAATTCGTTCCGGAGGTCCGTACTTAACCTGAGACTGTTCTTAACCTGAAGCACCACTTTAGCTAATGGGGCCGCGTGATTTCTGTTCTCATCCTGAAGCAAACTTCTTAACCCGAGGTACTATTTCTGGATTAGCAGAGTCTGTAACCTGAAGCGTCTGTAACCTGAAGCATATGCAACCCGAGGTACCACTGTATATGTCCCCATCACTTTCCAAATGACTAAAAGTCTTAAAGAAAAATTATAAACCACAATAATTTTTTTTGAAAAATATGACTTATTTATTACAGTTTACAACTTTTACAGTTACATAGAAGTTGCTGTTCTTGCTATAATTATTTTAAAGTTCTGTCCCTCCTGGAAATTTTCAGTTTAATGTGTGTGCATGCATTTAATGTGTGCGCTTGCGTGTGCGCATAACATTGCTATGTTAGCGACTGCATTTAAGAACGTTAAAATCAGATTTGGGTTGTTTGTCGGATTTCTGTGTTATGTTTTGAAAAGAGTTAGTATTTGATTTTCATTTTAATGGACGTATTTTCATTTTAATGGACTTGAATCTCATTTTGCTGTGAGCTCCTTCGAGCACATTTATATGGAAAAGCAGCGCACAGATTTAAATAACAAAACAAAACAAAATAAAAATAAATGAACAAAACAAACAAACAAACAACCAAACCCACCTCTACTTTGGAGGGGCACAGAATCTTCTCCTGAAAATGCAGAACGTGCCCCCTGGAAGCTCTTTTATAGCAACAGGGTTTGCTATGCGCAGGAGGAAGAGTTTGAATAAGCAAATGGTCCAAACAATCACATCCAAGCCTATAAAACGCACCCAAAACAGGCCTCCTTTAAAAATGGAACTGTGCATGTTGCATGTGATAGAAATGTACATTTGCAGAGTAAAGAATACATTTACTGCATCTGGACTGACTGCATGATACTTTTTTTTTTTTTTAGGCTTCCAAAAAAGAAAATAAGAGAAAGTGCTTGAGTTGTTTACCAGATCTCTGCTATCTCTTTGAGGAATCAGTTCACTTCCTTTTGGAAGAGTCGTTGGGGAAGGGGGAAAGGCTAGGGCTCCACTCAGCGACCAGACTCAAACCCCAGATAATTTGTTTACGGACAAATCCAAGTCAGGACTGAAAATTCTGCCTCCTGGGAGCACAGTGGGGTTGCCGAAATCACCACGATGGGTTTGTAATTTTTTAATTTGGCCTGGCTCCCAGGTTTTGTCTTCATTGTCCTCTCTTATCTAGGAGGGGGAGGGAAAAAGAGAAAAGAACAAAGCTTCCCAGTCTCAGGGGAGACACAGCAGGGAGAGCATAGAATAAGGATGGGAGGAAGGAGACGGACCAATTCCCAAGGCACCTCTTTCGCAGGGAGCCTGTTCTTGACTGGCAAAAACAAATGGGATCACAGCATATAGCAAACTCTTCCCTCCCCCTGCATCAGTCTCAATTCTTCCGATTTGATTTGCTCCCAGACATGTTTGCTCTACTTTCAGCAATCCCACATTATAATGGATAACGTGGTGAGCTTTGTAGTCCTCAGCACACATTCACAACATTCATTTAAAGCATCAGGATACCATTTTAAACAGCCATGGCTCCCCCTAGACAATACTGGGAGCTGTAATTTGTTGAAGGTGCTGAGAGTTGTTAGTAGCCCCCTTATTCCCTTCTCAGAGCTACAGTTCCCAAAGTTCCCTGTGAATTGGTAGATTGTTCAACCACCTTGAGAATTGGAGGTCTGTGAAGGGAATAGGGCCCTCCGAACAATCAACACACACACACACACACACACACACACACACACACACACACACTTATTATTTTATTTACAGATTTTATATCTATACCACGAGTGACACAGGTGGCCCTGTGGGTTAAACCACAGAGCCTAGGACTTGCCAATCAGAAGGTCGGCGGTTCGAATCCCCGCGACGATATGAGCTCCCATTGCTCAGTCCCTGCTCCTGCCAACCTAGCAGTTCGAAAGCACGTCAAAGTGCAAGTAGATAAATAGGTACTGCTCCGGCAGGAAGGTAAACGGCATTTCCGTGCGCTGCTCTGGTTCGCCAGAAGCGGCTTAGTCATGCTGGCCACATGACCCGGAAGCTGTACACCGGCTCCCTCGGCCAATAAAGTGAGATGAGCGCCGCAACCCCAGAGTCGGCCATGACTGGACCTAATGGTCAGGGGTCCCTTTACCTTTAACAATCAGGATATGTGTGTGTATACACACACACTTATTATTTTATTTATAGATTTATAGATTTATATCTATACCACAGTACCATATGATATTTCAAGGAAGTGTACATTATACTACAAAAGATAATTTTTTTTTAAAAAAATGATAATAAAAACATAAGGAGAGCCTGCTGGATGAAGCCAAAAGGTCATAGATACATAGAGGTGGAAGAGACCCTGAACACCATCTAGTGCAACCCCTGCAATACAGGAATCCTGCCTACAGCTGTTCCTGAGTGGGCTCGAACCACCAACCTTCTGGTTAACAGCTGGACGCACTGACCCATTGCGCTCACCTCTTACATACTCAATCAACCACTGCACTCTGCAGGAGAGGACTGTTAGGAGCTCATCCTACACTTGAGTAGGACCCTGGTAGAGACACATACCTGACTGGCATGTTCCCTCCCTCCTGATCAATCGTTCGGGAGCTTCAAAAGATTTCTTCTGCCCTAACATCACAGCAACTGATGCCAACAGACACCAGCAAGTACCATCTCATCCGGAGATCTATTCCTTGTGATGTAGGAAGGGAGCCTTTTGTGTGGTGGCCCCAAACCTTGGGAACTCCCTCTTGATGCATGCCAGACAAGCACCAGCTCTCTTGCCTTTTTGGTGCCTGTTGAAAAGCTTCATTTTCCAGCAAGCCTGTCTACATCTGTATTGGATTTGACATAGTTTTTTTTTTTAATGGATGCTTTTATTATTGATGTTTTTAACAATGTTAACTGATGTTTTTATGATGTCATTACTGTTGATCACTTCGGGATGTTGCATGGGAAACGATCCATAAAGGAAACAAGCAAACAAATAAATAACCTTATGCTGCATGGTGTGTCCAGAGGAATAAAACACGATAAAAATTGAAAGGAATAAGAGATTTAAGTAAGAACTTGACTGCAGACTGTCTCGGCAGAGTGGTGAATGCTTTAGTTATCTCCTGCTTGGATTACTGCAATGCGCTCTACGTGGGGCTACCTTTGAAGGTGACCCAGAAACTGCAATTAATCCAGAATGCAGCAGCTAGACTTGTGACTGGGAGTGGCCGCCGAGACCACATAACACCGGTCCTGAGAGACTTGCATTGACTCCCAGTACATTTCTGAGCACAATTCAAAGTGTTGGTGCTGACCTTTAAAGCCCTAAACGGCCTCGGTCCAGTATACCTGAAGGAGCGTCTCCACCCCATCATTCGGCCCGGACGCTGAGGTCCAGCTCCAAGGGCCTTCTGGTGGTTCCCTCACTGTGAGAAGTGAGGTTACAGGGAACCAGGCAGAGGGCCTTCTCGGTAGTGGTGCCCGCACTGTGGAATGCCCTCCCATCAGATGTCAAGGAAATAAACAACTACCTGACTTTTAGAAAACATCTGAAGGCAGCCCTGTTTAGGGAAGTTTTTAATGTTTGATTCTATTTTTAATATTCTGTTGGGAACTGCCCAGAGTGGCTGGGGAAACCCAGCCAGATGGGTGGGGTATAAATGAATGAACGAACGCACGAACGAACGAACGCACGCACGAACGAATAATAATAAATGCAGCTATATACCGTAATCTTTTGCTTCCTTTGACTTATGGCTACTGCGCAAAACCTAGCTACATTTCTAGTGGCATACGCATTCCAGTTGGAGAAGAGGTAATTTAAATAGCATAGTATTCCTCTGTCTTCCCTGGCACTTTTCGTACAAGCAAGGTTCTGAGAGAGGCTCTGAAATCGGGATAAAATCTACAATGAAATAGAACATGGCCCACTGTTTCTATTTGACTTCTCTTACACGGACAGCTCCCCTCGCTCTGAGGAATCTTCCTATATCTACCTTCCAATGGAGCAGATGTCAGGACATTAAATTTGGTTTGCGTAAGTGCCTTTCTAAATTTGGGGGTAGATTTGATCCCGGAATGTCCCGGGGATGAGCCGGCACTGGTGCTTGTAGTGGTGCCATGCTCTTGCACAATTCAGCTAACGAATCAGACGTGCGTCTTTCGTTGCCAGCTGACTCATGTGGCGCTGAAGGGGAAAGTTGGAGGGCATGAATGCATTTGCCTTGCATGTGAAAGGCCTCGGGTTTGAGATCCAGCATCTCTAAGTGAACCTGAGAGAGATTTCTGCCTGAAACCCTGGACTGCCACTGCCAGTACGTGTAGACAGCACTGATTAAAATGGACCAATGACTCAGTAGAAGGCAGCTTCCTATGTTCTCATATGTCCCCGTTACTTGATGGATTTGGGGCTAATGCATTATAAACTGCTAGGCTGTGTCTATTTATGCACTTGTTAAACCATAATGATGCAATGCTTTCAGTGGCCTGCACCGGCAAAGGCCCCAAACTGTTTCCATATTTATTTTATTTTAAAAGTAGCTGTTTATGCAGACAGACCCCGTCCACAAGTTTGTTCTGAAAATGTTTTTCCCCCTCCCTTGGGCAATTAATTGTTTTTGGAACACCCTCAAGAAGAGCAAAGAGGGAGGGAGAGAAAGAGAAAAAGAGAGAAGGAGGAAGAAAGCAAGCAAAGGCAAAGCAAATTTGACTGTGATTGATAAAATTTTAAAAATTCCATTTAACAGAAGCAGACTGAGAGCTAACCAGGAAAGAGCTGTACCATTTTGGTTGGCACTCGGTAGACCTCTGTGGACTAAAGAACTACATCCAGTTTGGATGTAAAAAGATCTGATGAAATGTGAAGCTAAACTGAGAGAGTCTGGAATGCAAGCCGTAAGATGTGAGGCTAAAATTTGATTCCCTCCCTCCCTCTCTTTCTTTTTTCTTTTCCTTCTTCTCCTGCGATGAGGCTACATTTTAATATTTTAATGTTCCATTATTTTAATGTTGTATTTTATTTTTGTTTTTAAGTTGTAATCATTCACCTTGTTTTTATTATTGCTTGTAAGCCGCTCTGAGCCCGGCCTTGGCTGGGGAGGGCGGGGTATAAATAAAAAATTATTATTATTATTATTATTATTATTAAAAGGAACCATATTGGTTGCAAAGTAGGCAGGTCCTTTATAAATGTGCAAGGGACTGTGTGTGCACATGTGTGCATGCATGCACACCCTCCGGAGCAGGATCTCTCCCATATATTTTGGATGGATGATCTTGACAGCACACCCTGGAAGAAGACTGGGAGACAGAGTAATGGTGGGATGGTCATTTTAAATTAAATATAACAAACGGAAGATCTGCAAGCCAAAAGCAACTATTGTAAGTGCAGAAATTCTTCCTCCTTGCTAAGTTAGCTTTGGGTATGTGACACGGATGGTGTTGTGGTCTAAACCACTGAGCCTCTTGGGCTTGCCAATCAGAAGGTCGGTGGTTTGAATCCCTGCAACGGGGTGAGCTCCCATTGCTCGGTCCCACCTCCTGTTCAAAAGCACGCCAAAAAAGTGCAAGTAGATAAATAGATACCGCTCCAGCAGGAAGGTAAATGGCGTTTCTGTGCACTGCTCTGGTTTCGCCAGAAGCAGCTTAGTCATGCTGGCCACATGACCTGGAAAAACTGTCTGCGGACATTGGCTCCCAGTATGTTTCCGAGCACAATTCAAAGTGTTGGTGCTGACCTTTAAAGCCCTAAACGGCCTCGGCCCAGTATACCTGAAGGAGCGTCTCCACCCCCATCATTCTGCCCGGACGCTGAGGTCCAGCGCCGAGGGCCTTCTGGCGGTTCCCTCATTGCGAGAAGCAAAGCTACAGGGAACCAGGCAGAGGGCCTTCTCAGTAGTGGCGCCTGCCCTGTGGAACGCCCTCCCATCAGATGTGAAAGCGATAAACAACTACCTGACATTCAGAAGACATCTTAAGGCAGCCCTGTTCAGGGAAGTTTTTAATGTGTGATATTTTAGTGTATTTTTGGTTTGTATGGAAGCCGCCCAGAGTGGCTGGGGAAACCCAGCCAGATGGGCGGGGTACAAATAATAACTTATTATAATAATAATATTATTTTTATCCTGACAGCTCTGCATAAGAACATACGAATACATGAAGATCCCTGCTGGATCAGAACATTGGCCCATCTAGTCCAGCATCGTGTTCTCATAGAGGCCAACCACATACCTCTGGGAATCCTGCCTTCAGGATCCAAGCAGAAGAGTATTGTCCTTTCCTATGGTTTCCAGAAAGGACACGGTCTCTGAAATGAGAAACAGAATGCGGAGGAGCAGAGTCAGCATAAATAACAGCTGTCTTGCCTCCCATCCCACTGGACACTCATGCTCTCATGATTCCATGCAGAGGCCAATATGCATCTTCCACAAAAAGGGCGGGGGAGGGGGAGGTAGATGTGGCAGAGCAACATTATGAGACTGAATTTTCGTTTGCTTAATCTATTGAGCATCACTCTGTATTTTTTTTAAAAAAATATAGTTAGGGATGGACAGATCTGTCCATTTCAGTTTCACTTATCTTCTCATTCTTCCAAGCTTAAATTCAGCTTACTGCATTTCTTCATCAATTTACATTTTTAAAAAACAATTTCGAGCATTTTAGGGCACATCCCCCCCCCTAAAGTACACATTTTTGTATACCATTTTGCTGAACGCTCCTATTTCCCTCAAACAGTTCCTCAAATATAATGCACTTTTATATGTGATCTTCATTAATACATCCACAACATGAGCATTTTTCTACACATTATTTCCCTGGAGATCTGCATTGCCGAATTTGGAGATGTGGAAATTCTTTTTTGATGACATATTCTTTTGGGAAGAGTAAATGAGAAAAGTTGCATTAAAATGCAATGCCAGCTGAATTTCCCCCTCAGCCCTTCACGTGATTCTCCAGATTGCTTCTAGCTCTTCAGCTGAAGCTGAAGAAATGTCAACTCAGGTGGTCCAATGATTTCACAATGTACTTCTGCTAATGCAATCTGGAATGGACTTCTATAAACTGATTGAAAACATTGCAATCAATTCTGTGTGCTCTTTCTTTCTTTCTTTCTTTCTTTCTTTCTTTCTTTCTTTCTTTCGTACTTCTCTTGCCTGAAAGCCCATGTTGCAATAAACTAGATAAATGGCTTTTGGAGCCCAATTCAACAGTAACCACCAAAATGAAGGACCTTGCAAGACCTTTCACGCCTTCCATTGGGCACAATCCATTAGAACATAATCCTTAATCCTTGGGCACGTCCACCAGAGGTGAAAGAATGTACCTTCAGTTTCTTTACATTTCCAACATTTATTGTCAGGCAAATGATAGATTTTTGCAAGCTTGACTGGGGTCATGTACCACCTGTATATCATTTTCATAATATTCTCTCTTAGGGCATTACATGCTGTAAATTTCATACCTGTGGTCCACAGCTGTTCCCAGTCAGCAAACATAATATTATGACCAACGTCTTGTGCCCATTTAATCATAGCAGATTTGACCGTTTCATCCTGAGTATTCCATTTCAACAGCAAGTTATACATTCTTGACAAGTTCTTAGTTTTGGGTTCTAACAGTTCTGTTTCTAATTTTGACTTTTCCACCTGGAAGCCAATTTTCTTATCCAAATTATATGTCTCCATTATCTGATAATAATGAAGCCAATCCCTCACTTTCTTTTTTAATTTATCAAAGCTCTGCAATTTCAATTTGCCTCCTTCTTGTTCCAAGATTTCCCAATAAGTCGGCCATTTGGCCTCCATATTGAGCCTTTTCAGAGCTTTTGCTTCCATTGGTGACAGCCACCTTGGGGTTTTATTTTCCAATAAATCCTTGTATCTTATCCAAACATTAAACAATGCTTTCCTGACAATATGATTTTTGAATGCTTTATGTGCTTTAACCTTATCATACCTGTCAGAGCTGCTTCAAGATCCTAGCTCACAGAGGATCACGCTAGCCAGCGGTCATTAAGTAAAAGTCTTTATTGAATTACAGTTTCCATTCCCACGCTGCTGTCTGCAACTCTACGTCTACTAGCTAGATCGGCGAGGCTCCGTCTGAGTCTCCGCCCCGTGCGCACCAACTTAATATCCTAGCCTTGCTCCACCTTTTCCTCCTGACTGTCCTCCTCTGGGTCCCTCTACCCCCTGGGGCTTCTTCCTTCCGGGATTCTTCTGACGCTGACCCGGACCCTTCTGCCTCCTTGCGCCGGGCTTTAGGACCTGGTTCCCTTTCGGGGCTGCTCACTGCGCCGCCTTCCTCTGCATTTGAACTTGGCGCGCGCGCCCAACCTTCCACTTTCCTCTTAACCGTTTCTTCGCTCCCCGATGGAGGTGTGGCCACTCCTGACTCCTGCCCTCCCTCCTGTGGTGAGCTGCCAGCGCTTCCCCCCTGGCTCCTTTCCTCTTCCCTGCTTCCTGGCGGTGACGCTGGTCCCGATTCCCAGCTGCTTCCCCCTGAGTCTCCTCTGGCTCTATCTTCCTGGGGTGCCTCCCTAGACTCCCCCCTTGCCCTGGCCACTGGTGCTCCTTTCTGTGAATCCTCTGATTCACTGGAAAGACTGGGAGATCTCGGGTCGTCGTCATCACTCATCCTTTCCTCTGTCTCCTCCCCTTCGCTCTCTGTTTCCTCCCTTGCCCGTGCCTCTGCACCTAAACCCCTGACATCCATCCCCCCCTCGAAGCCCCCCAGTCCCCCCTCCCCTCCTTCCGGTGCTGGAGCTGGGGGCTGCTGTTGCAAAGGGACGAACGTCGGATATCGGTCGCTTCCCGTGGCAGGCCTCCATCGGAACTCTTCCGGGTCTTCCTCTCTGCTCTCGTTGACGACAGTCACCTCCTCTTCCATCTCTGTGCCGCCGTGCTCGAAACCAGGGTCGTCACCGAAAATGTCCATGTCCGTCTCTCCCGCACTTCCTCCAGGCGGCGTTGCGCGGCCGGAACAGTCCAGCCACTTCCTGCGGAACTGCTCCTCCGGCCTATCGTCCCACCAATACGAGGGTTCTGAGACAGATCCCGAGGGTGACCCCTCCGGGGAACGGACGTCTCGTGTTGGTTCCTCGTCCGAGTCGAACCCCCTGAACGTGCTGTCCGAAAGCGTGGGCGTGAAAAGCCAGTCGTCGAAAAAGTCTGCTGGCATAGGTCTATGTGGGAAGAGGGCATGAAACTCGTCCTTGAGCAGAGGTTCGTCTAAAGCGTAGCCCGGCACCCAGCTGTTCGCACTGGCCGGGGTGCCCTCCCTGGCGAGAAAGTATTCTACTCCCTCTTCCCCCCATCTGGAGTCCAAAATCTCCGTGACTTCGTTGATGCGCTCCTCCTGTGCCACTCCCGCGTGCCCCGTTCCTTCTCTGAGTGGACTCGGCGCCGTTCTGGGTTCCTGGAACCTGTGCGGTGCCTTGTAGGGAGTGAGCACCGATCTGTGGAACACCGGATGCATCCTGGAACCCTCCGGAAGCGCCAGCCTGAAAGCCACCGGGTTGACCTGCTCTTCGACTTGGTATGGCCCCAGTTGTTTATGCCCTAGTTTCTTCTTGGCCAACGACCTGGCCGGCACTGCGTGGGCTGCTAACCAGACCCAGTCTCCCACGTGGAGCTCTTCGCCAACCCCTCTGTGTTTGTCCGCTTGTACCTTGTATGCGTGTTTAGCCAGCTCCAGGTGGCGCCTCAGCTGATCGTGGACTTCCTGCAGCTCCGACGCGAACGCATCTGCTGACTGCGGCTCCCCTTCTCCCCTGCATTCCAGTCCCGGGAAGGTTCTAGGGTGCCGCCCGTTGTTGGCGAAGAACGGCGTGACGCCCGTGGATACGTGCTTCGTGTTGTTGTAGGCAAACTCTGCAAGCGGCAGGTAATCCACCCACGTCGCAGGCTGTTGGTTTGCATAACATCTCAGGTACTGCTGCATGATGGCATTGGCTCGCTCCGCTTGCCCGTTGGTCTGCGGGTGTCTCGCCGACGCCAGATTGATCTTGACGTTCAGGAAGCCCATCAGCTTCTGCCAGAAATTCGAGATGAACTGCCGCCCGCGGTCGGACAGAATAGACCGTGGCAGACCGTGAACCTTGAACACGTGGTCTATGAACAGTTTGGCGGTTTGCTCCGCCGTGGCCACCTTAGCACACGGAATGAAATGCGCTGTCAGAGCTGCTTCATGATCCTAGCTCACAGAGGATCACGCTAGCCAGCGGTCATTAAGTAAAAGTCTTTATTGAATTACAGTTTCCATTCCCACGCTGCTGTCTGCAACTCTACGTCTACTAGCTAGATCGGCGAGGCTCCGTCTGAGTCTCCGCCCCGTGCGCACCAACTTAATATCCTAGCCTTGCTCCACCTTTTCCTCCTGACTGTCCTCCTCTGGGTCCCTCTACCCCCTGGGGCTTCTTCCTTCCGGGATTCTTCTGACGCTGACCCGGACCCTTCTGCCTCCTTGCGCCGGGCTTTAGGACCTGGTTCCCTTTCGGGGCTGCTCACTGCGCCGCCTTCCTCTGCATTTGAACTTGGCGCGCGCGCCCAACCTTCCACTTTCCTCTTAACCGTTTCTTCGCTCCCCGATGGAGGTGTGGCCACTCCTGACTCCTGCCCTCCCTCCTGTGGTGAGCTGCCAGCGCTTCCCCCCTGGCTCCTTTCCTCTTCCCTGCTTCCTGGCGGTGACGCTGGTCCCGATTCCCAGCTGCTTCCCCCTGAGTCTCCTCTGGCTCTATCTTCCTGGGGTGCCTCCCTAGACTCCCCCCTTGCCCTGGCCACTGGTGCTCCTTTCTGTGAATCCTCTGATTCACTGGAAAGACTGGGAGATCTCGGGTCGTCGTCATCACTCATCCTTTCCTCTGTCTCCTCCCCTTCGCTCTCTGTTTCCTCCCTTGCCCGTGCCTCTGCACCTAAACCCCTGACAATACCATAGATATGCATGCCATCCAAATACATTGTTAAAACCTTCTAAATCCAAAATGTCTGTATTTTCAAGAAGTAGCCATTCTTTCAACCAGCAGAAAGCTGCTGATTCATAGTAAAGTTTAAGGTCTGGCAGGGCAAATCCACCCCTTTCCTTTGCATCAGTTAGTATCTTAAATTTTATTCTGGGCTTCTTGCCCTGCCAGACAAATCTAGAAATATCTCTCTGCCACTTCTTAAAACAGTCCATCTTGTCCACAATTTGCAATGTCTAGAACATATTCTAGTTACCCACTATTGGGAAGGTCCATAGTTCATACCCTCCAAGTGTCCCTATTTTCCAGGGACAGTCTCAGATTCACAGAAGCTATCCCAGTTTCTGATTTGATCCTGGAATGTCCCACTATCCCTTAGGACATCCCTATTTTCCCCAGAGAAATGTTGGTGGGTAGAAGAAGAAGAAGAAGAGTTTGGATTTGATATCCCGCTTTATCACTACCCGAAGGAGTCTCAAAGCGGCTAACATTCTCCTTTCCCTTCCTCCCCCACAACAAACACTCTGTGAGGTGAGTGGGGCTGAGAGACTTCAAAGAAGTGTGACTGGCCCAAGGTCACCCAGCAGCTGCATGTGGAGGAGCGGGGAATCGAACCCGGTTCACCAGATTACAAGTCCACCGCTCTTAACCATAGGACGTCCCCATTTTCATTGGAGAAATGTTGGAGGGTATGATAACTCATGGTAGAGCACATGTTTTGCATGCCGAAGACTCCAGGTCCAGTTCCTAGCATTTCCAGGGGAAAGGGATCAGTTAGCAGGTGCAGGGAAAGATCTTTGCCCAAGACGCCACTGCCAGTCAAAGGAGCCAATAGTCTGACTTGGTTTAAGGCAGTTTCCTATGCTTTTGTTAACCAGGGACAGACCCTGCTGTCTGTTAATTTTTTTCTGGTAAATGACTGGGCTTGAGGAATCTGTCAGTTCTCTTAGTTTCTCATTTCCCCCTCATTTCAGTTCTCCATAATAGCTTGCATTTTATTTTAATGCCTGTTCTTGATGTTTTTAAGCCTGCTCTTGATGTTTGAGAGAGCATTCTGGAGCAGTGTGAAAGCTCATGCTTGGAGTTGCAGGTGGAATTGGCCAAAATCCTCTCTCCCTTCCCACCCCACTTAGAGTGCCTTCGATAAAAAAACCACTGGATTGGAGTCCTTTCCATAAACGGAGTGATTGAAGATAATGTATTTTATTCAGAAAGGTAGGATAAAAGGTAGTAATCTTTGCCCTTTGCTGCTAGATTGCACCTTTGCCTTTGCCCCCAGCCACCTTGGTCTGAAAAGGCAATGGGATGCTGTAATAAAGATGGTGTACCTGAGCAAGGCTGGAGCGAGCCCTTTCAGCTTTTCCATTTCAGATTCAAGAAATGGCAAGGTTCTGCAAACAGTGAACATCCCATTTGATAAGCCTTCCTCCCAAGTATTATGGGCAACCTTGGCCAATTACACTTTTACTCTTGTGGTCTATGATCAGCAGGTGAGTCCTTCTTGGTACTGCTGTTACTGGGGGCTGCCTGGCTGACATGGACCTGTTACAGGACCTTTATAGCTTCCCCATTTGTGGAATTTCCTTCCCATTTGTGGAGGTGTGTATGTCTCCAACGTTGTTCAGTTTCTGGAGGAATCCTTAAACATTCCTGATTACCCAGGCATTTGGTGGCTGAATAAAACTTCATGACAACCCTAAGATCACTGGATGAAATTTGTTTTCAACTCTAGCTGCTTTAGAATGTTTTAACAGTGTGATGCAGCAGCAAGGGGGGAAAAGCTGATGGTATTCTAGGCTGCGCCAACAGAAGTGTAGTGTCCAGATCAAGGGAAGTAATTGTACCACTCTGTTCTGCCTTGGTCAGACCACACCTGGAATACTGTGTCCAATTCTGAGCACCAAAATTTAAGAAGGGTTTTGAAAAGCAGGAACGTGTGCAGAGGAGGGCAATCAAGATGATAAAGGGTCTGGAAACTAAGACTTATGAGGAGCGCTTGAAGGAGCTGGGTATGTTTAGCATGGAATAGAGGAGACTGAGAGGAGAGATGATTGTTGTTGTTTAGTCGTGTCTGACTCTTTGTGACCCCATGGACCAGAGCACGCCAAGCACTCCTGTCTTCCACTGCCTCCCGCAGCTTGGTCAAACTCATGCTGGTAGCTTCGAGAACACTGTCCAACCATCTCGTCCTCTGTCGTCCCCTTCTCCTTGTGCCCTCCATCTTTCCCAACATCAGGGTCTTTTCCAGGGAGTCTTCTCTTCTCATGAGGTGGCCAAAGTATTGGAGCCTCTTCATTGATAGCCATCTTCAAATATCCCAGGGGCTATCACATGGAAGAGGGAGCAACCTTGTTTTCTCCTGCTCTGGAGGGTAGGACTCAAACCAATGGCTTCAAGTTACAATAAAAGAGATTCCGACTAAACACTCAGAAACACTTTATGACAGTAAGAGCTGTTTGGCAGTGAAACAGACGCCCATGACAGATTGTGGACTCTCCTTCCTTGGAGGTTTTTAAGCAGAGGTTGGATGGTCATCTGTCTTGGATGCTTTAGCTGAGATTCCTGCATTGCAGGGGTTGGACTAGATGACTCTTGGATCCCTTCCAACTCTCAGATTCTATGATCTGTTTTAAACACATTTTTCGATGTGGATGTGTTTGCTGTTTTGGCCTTCGGGAGGAAGGGAAGGATATAAATTCAATAAACAAACAATAAAATACGGCAAGAATTATATAGCCTAGTATATGCAGAGCTATATAATTACTTAGTTACATGCCACAGAGTAGATGGTCATGCGGTCTACAAGATGGAACGAGACCATAACAGTAGCAATTTCTTTAATGCACAAGCCCAGATGTTTATTTGCCTGTAACTTAGTTACTACTCGACGCAAATAAAAGTGGATAAGACAGAGGAATACCCAGATGATTCTAATTTCAAATACTAGAGGCACTTTCCCCAAAACATCCAGTCTTGCATTCCAGATGTGAAGGGGGCTTCAAGCAACAGTGGCCTCCCTCTGTACAGCTGTGATGGACCAGGATGAGACCTGCCCAGTCTGTGTTCAACACACTGAGTGTGAGGCTATCCTGCAGGGAATAAGAAGCTGCTTTGCTTTGGGATTTTTCTTGTGCTCCCACTATTTTGTTGCAGGACCTAAGCAAGACCGCTGTCTAAATGTGTTTCTGTTCTCAAGCTACTCAACCATCAGACCTCACTGAAATTAATGCATACTGCAATGCTCGTGGTATGACTTCTGGATCAATAGGAGAGTACAAATACTTAGTAGCTTGGAGAATAAATGACAATATTCAGCTTTATGACAAGAGTCGAAACAAAATGTGGCAGCGAGTTTGGACAATGGAGAGCGTCATGTTGGCTGCTCCTGATATACAACATATCTCCAAACTATTCAACAGTCTTTTGTGATAGATTTTAAAAATAAAATGGGTTGGCTTATAGTTGATGCATATATTAAGCAGAGTAAAAAAAGGCAACCACCTTGGAAGCTGGAGCTGATCCACCACCTGCTGTCTATTTAATTCACACACCACTAGCATTGCTTTAAAGGGCAAAATGAGGGCACATGAGAAGAACCGGTTGGACCAAGCCAATGTCCCATCTAGTCCTGCGGCCTGTTCTCACAGTGGCCAGCCACATTCCTGTGGGAAACCAGCAGAACATGAGCACAATAACACTCTCCTTTCCTATGGCTTCCAGCAACTGGTATTCGGAAGCATACCAGAAGCAAAATGCACAGGAATCCCACCGGTATAACGAAAACAAGGTTCTTTACTTCCAGTTACTTCATATTCCTAGCGATGGCTTTGGATCTAAGTCTACATCATGAAAGGAGGTTTCATGGCTGCCTCATGCAGCAGCAGCAGGAAGAGGAGGAACAGAAGGGAAGGAGCAGGAGGATGGGGCAGGGCTTAGGTTTTTGGTGGGAAACCACAACACACATTTCCCCTATCTGTTAACCTCAACCCTGCCCTTTATTGACATCAGGTATGCAAGGTTGCTTCTACCCGACATTTTATCTGTGGGGTCTGTGCATTTCCCCACTTTATGGTCCACTTCTGCTCTTGCTCTTGTGTTTACATTTAATTGTTGCATGCACTTTCTTAAATTTTAAAGTAGAAGCATGAGTGTTCAGTGTGTGTGCTTACATCAGAGTTTGAAAGTTGATGGCCTCTCGACTGCTTTGACTTTAGCAACATGTCCTGTAAGTTCCCCCCTTTTCCTTTTTTAATTTATATATTAATATTATATATCAAAGAACACTGCATGGCAGCTATGGATTGTTGGTAAGGGCAAAGCAAAATTATTAGCTGAGGTCTAGGCAGACCCAGCTCCCGAAGTAACCAAAGTCATAGCAAAGGCGATAAACTGTAGGAATTATAGGCTAGCATCACAAGTGAAACTGAGGTTGCACGCACAGGGGTGGCTAATAATAATAATAATAATAATAATAATAATAATAATAATAATTACAAATTTTAAGCACTCTCTGCAAAGGATTCTGGGAACTGTTGTTAACCCTCCAGAGAGGGTTAGTTAAAGCCAGAGAGGGTTAGTTAAAGCCTATAGTTAAAGCCATGGTTTTCCCAGTAGTGATGTATGGAAGTGAGAGCTGGACCATAAAGAAGGCTGATCACCGAAGAATTGATGCTTTTGAATTATGGTGCTGGAGGAGAGTCTTGAGAGTCCCATGGACTGCAAGAAGAACAAACCTCTCCATTCTGAAGGAAATCAGCCCCGAGTGCTCACTGGAAGAACAGATCGTGAAGCTGAGACTCCAATATTTTGCCCACCTCATGAGAAGAGAAGACTCCCTGGAAAAGACCCGGATGTTGGGAAAGATGGAGGGCACAAGGAGAAGGGGACGGCAGAGGACGAGATGGTTGGATAGTGTTCTTGAAGCTACCAGCATGAGTTTGACCAAACTGCAGGAGGCAGTGGAAGACAGAAGTGCCTGGCGTGCTCTGGTCCATAGGGTCACGAAGAGTCGGACACGACTAAACAACTAAACAACAACAACAACAAGGGCTTCCCCAGTTGACCTGCTCACTGAGCAGTCATCCTGATTTGCTTGCACAAAGCTCACGTGGAAGTTAGACTACATCAGAGCATTCATTCTGCTGCTGCTGCTTCTGCTGCCAGTGACAGCTGTGGCACATTTCTTGGGGCCCAGATCTGTTGCCTCTTTGGCAGCCACTCCCCACCCCATGCCGCCTCTACAGCAGCCTCTTGGTGAATAGGAGATGCTTCTGGTTTCCCCCCACCCTTCCTTCCCCAGTGGGAGGGCACAGTTTTGTGGTTCACCTCAGGTGCCAAAATGTCTTGGGCCGGCCTGACAATGAGCATTTAGCCTGCTTTACTTGTGTGGTGTTTATGCGTCTTCCTGTTAAATCATTTGTTCGTCCCAAACATTTCAGTGCATTTTGCCATTGCTAAAGGTCATTCCTTTAATTTTCGAAAAAGTGGATTTATTGTGTCAGGATGACAGAGCACTTTGGTGCGCTCCAGTTGCGCAAACCTAAATTTCTGGCAGGTGCTTGAATTCCTCCCACAAAATACTGACAACCTGGAAATTTATACTGCAAATTTTGGATCAATTTAAAGAGGGGAACAAATTAACACAATGAACGGCCTGTGTTGCCGTAAACGGTAAACTCCATCACTTCCAGCCAAGCTGGAGTTAGATGGTTTTATGCATCCACATGCAATAACAGTTGTCCTAAACTGACATTGAAATCTGACCAACGTATGAGTCCTCTGTTTTAGGGGAAACTCTACTCCTGCCAGCTGCTCACTTGCCAGGTGGCCAAAGACAAACCTGCCATAATCCTCTAATCCCATTTCATAATATAGGCTTTTGCATACTTCTCCTCATCTTGAAAGCAAATTGTAGCTCACTTTAGGGAAAACATTTTCTTTGGTCTTCATTCCGGTGGTTTCGCTCCATTCCAGCTCTGGGAGTCAAGGCATTTGGATCTTACTGATTTGGACCAAAATATCATATTCTTTAACAGATTAGAAAACTCTAGATAGCTATATTCCGTGTGGGGGGTGCAGCAGGGAGGGAGAAATGAAATAAAACAACTCAAAATGGAGCACTTCGTAAGACCCCATGATTTTCAATGGAGTACTCTAGCCACTTAAAACCACAGAGACTTCATAACTTTAAAAGTGTGTAGCTTTGGCATGGGACCATATATTTCAGATTTCTTTTACCAACAGTCATCAATATTCCTTTTTGCATTTTAGTGTGACCAGGCAGAGGGCCTTCTTGGTAGTGGTGCTGTCTCTGTGGAACGCCCTCCTTTCAGATGTCAAGGAGACAAAGAACTACGTAACTTTTAGAAGACATCTGAAGGCAGCCCTGTATCAGGAAGTTTTTAATGGTTGATGCTTTATTGTGTTTCAGTATACAGTGGTACCTCTGGTTGCGAACGGGATCCATTCCGGAGGCCTGTTTGCAACATGAAAAGAGCGCAACCCGCAGCAGCGCATCTGCACATGCACGGGTTACGATTCACCACTTCTGTGCATGCGTGTGATGCCATTTTGCTCTACTGCGCATGCGCGAGCGGCAAAACCTGGAAGTAACCCTTTCCGGTACTTCTGGGTCGCCACAGGACGTAACCTGAAAGAATGTAACATGAAGCAGATGTAGCATGAGGTATGTATACTGTAAGCCACCCAGAGTGGCTGGAGAAACCCAGCCAGATGGGTGGGGTATAAATATTACTATTATTATTATGGCTTTAATGGAGAGCTGGGATGCCTGATGGCCAGTGTGGTGGCAAATAGAGACAGACACTCAGGACCTGTTTGTGGACTTCTCATGGCCATCTGGTTGGCCACTGTTAAAACAGGATGCTGAACTAGATGGGACCATTGACCACATCCACCAGGGATATTCTGATGTTCTATGTTCTTAAATGTGAGGCGTTGGAAAGCAGGCATCATGGAGCTCTGCTTGTTGTCACTGCCTTCACTCACCCTTCTTCTTGCTTCATGTACCCTGAGAGCCAGTCCCCCAGCATTTTGCCCTATTGGAAATATCTCTTGCCCATGCTCTTGGTCCTGCAAACTAAGTCCTTGAAACGGCATCCCCTTGTGCAGAAGCAAATGGGAGGGAGGGAGGAAAGGTTAAGATTTGGCTTGTCACTCTTGTTTTGGAACACCTGGAAGAGTTTGCGGATTTCATGGAAAGCGACCAAGGACAGCAACACATACTCTATGGCTTTGTCTTCTTTCCATTTCCTCAACATCCCCCCCCCCCGGCTATCCTGCGGCATGGGATATTGTTTCTCATCTGCTTCGAGAAAGCTTCTGCAAAACCCTTGTTTGGAGGCTCGGGTTCTTCTGCTCGTTTAAATGATCCTTTGAGATAATACACAACGAAAGGAAAACATTCTGCAAAGCAGCCATATGAATCACTTGTTGATAGTTCAGGAAAGGGACGAGGCTAGGACAAGGCTGAAATCTGAAAGGTTTCTTACGAAATTATTTTGCTTTGTCAAAACAAGCCAAAAATTGGGGAGGAATCTTATAACAAACCATTGATTTTTGAAAAGGCAGCTTCCTGGGGTGTTTATAACAAATGTGAGGTAGGGAAAAAAACAAAAACAAAACCCTCATTTTGGGTTGTGTTTAGTGTTTGTTCCAGCCTCTTTGGCAGCATCTGAACCACTGGGCATCTCAGCACTGAGGGATTGGGGGAGTGAACAGACGGGTCCCTGATCCTTGAGCGTGCTCCTGCTCATCATGCATCCATATCCTTAGGTCCTTATTTTTGCCTCACATTTTTGTGCATTCATCCACCCCAAAATCCATTCCACCCACCATATATTTCTGGTTCTACAGCCACCATCATGAATTAGTAAAATGCAGAGCCAAGGAGGAAAGTTGTAAACCAAGGGTGGTATTCGATGGAAGCCCTATTCAGAGCAGACTTATTAAAGACTAACTTAGGTTAATTAATGCCAGTGGGTTTCCCCTGAGTAGGACTTAGTTGAAGACAACTCACAGAGTCCTCTCTGTTTGACTTAAAAGTGAAGGCACAATTTTCAGTCATGTACCAGCAAATTCAGGTTGCACAGTTGTAGCTGATAGGGAGGCCTTGGGCAACAAGCAAAAAATACCAGACTTTCTGTGAGAAGGAAGATGACTGGGAAATGTATTGGGAAGCATGGATTAAGACTTGCTTCATGCAATGTTGTCTAACTTCCCCACAAACAGATCAAGGTGGGTGCTCAATAAACAGGTAGTCTGGAAGTGCCCTAACCTACTGCTTTAAGCACATCTCCATGTTTCTTTTAGGAGCAAGTCCAATCACAGGTTAAGAACCTAGGAAGAACACCTTGGATTAGGCCAATGGCATTCTGCTCACACAGTGGCTAACCAGGTGCCCAAGGATCTGAGTGCGAAAGCACTCTCCTCTCCTGCAGGAAGAGCTTTCTGACAGTAAGAGCTGTTTGACAGGGAAATGGCCTCCCTTGGGAGCTTAATAATAACAACAATACCTTTATTGTCATTGTACAACCTGTGTACAATGAAATTAAATCAGCCTCCCTCACCCCCACCCAAACGTTCAATCTCTTATCAAACAACACACCACCTTGCAAGTCAATTTCGCTATGTTATTTTCTGTTCAGCAGCCTAACAGCCCACGGATAGAAGCTATTTTTTAGCCTGTTGGTATGGCTGATTATACTTCTATATCTCCTGCCCGAGGGTAGAAGATTAAAGAGGTGATGGCCGGGGTGCGAGTCATCCCTGTGAATTTTTCTTGCTCTCCTAAGGCAACGATCCCTTGCGATGCCATCTAGCGGGCTCAGGGGACAGCCCACGATATCATGTGCTGTGTTCACCACCCTCTGTAAAGACTTTCTGTCTGTGGCTGTCAGGCCAGCATACCACACTGTGATACAATATGAAAGGACACTTTCTATTGTGGATCGGTAAAAGGAGCTCATCTATTGTTGTTTAACATTATTCTTTTGCAAGACCCTGAGGAAATGGAGTCTCCTTCCTTGGAGGTTTCTAAGGAGAGGTTGGATGGCCATCTGTCAATGATGCTTTAGCTAAGATTCTTGCTTTGCAGAGGGGTGGGCTATATGACCCACAGGGTCCCTTCCAACTCCTAAAATTCTATGATTCTATGAGTTTCCAGCATCTGGAATTCAGAAGGTACATTGCCTCTGTCAGTGGAGGTAGAATCATGGCTAGTAGCCACTGTGAGCCTTATCCTTCATGAATTTGACTGAACCTTTCAAGGCCTTTCAAGTTGGTAGTCAGCAATACCTCTTGTAGAAGCATATTTCATATTTTAACTACTGAACTCTTCAGGCCTTCTGAATCAGATCATGCTTATCTCACAGGGATAAACATTATTTTTATCATCACCGCCACCATCATTAATTATTATTTCTTACCCACCCTTCACAGTGAGGTCCTAAGGTAGGTTACATCAATTAAAATATGTAACATTAAAATTAAAATACATCACAATCAAGAGAATAGAGTGGGTCCTAAAATATGTATCTCAGGTGTCAAAGGTCAGGGTACGAGCATCGCTCTCCCACATTGCTATTCTGATTGTTCTCCTGATTTTCCAGGGTTCCAAAATGCACAGGGAGGTTCCTACTTTACGAGTTTGCCCTCCAAATCACGGTAGGCGACAGGAAAGGAAATCAAGGGAGCTGTGGTTTGGCAAATGCATTCATCGCCGTGCGGCTCACTCACCTTATGCAACCCTGATTCAGATCACCCAAAGGAGGCTTTGGGGATTGGTGGCAGGAAAAGACTGCCCACGCTGGGATCTGCTGCCTGAACCAGTTGCTCAACTGTCTTTGTTCGTAGGGCCAAGCAGCCTTCTTGCCAATTTTGATAACGTTTGGCTTTCCTTTGGCTTAGATTACAGCACATGGTTTTTACATGCAATTATTATTATTCTCCTGCCCTTGCTGACAGTATCCTTCTGTGCCCTCTTTCAATTTAACAGCAGACAACAGCATGCTTAGCAAATGCTTTTCACGTGTTACTGCATAATTCTTTTCTTCTTCTTCAAGTGGCTCCTAGAAGCAGATGTTCTCATATTTTTGTGCATTGCTCCATGGAGCCTTCAACGCGAACAGAGGATTCCTTCAAATCCCGAAAAGAAAATGCCATAGCCATGAGGCTGATGTTGACTTTCATGTTGTTTTGGCATAATTAAGCCTGCACCATAAAATTATCTGGAGGTGGTACATCTTCCTTAGGAAGAGCATTTTCAATAGTTGGGTATTGTTTGATTGAGCTTAAAAGCATGACAAAGTGTGGAAACGACAAGAGGTTTTGAAAAATCTTGAGTGGTGCAGAAAGACGGATGTGGCTCATTGAATGAAACTAATTGGCTTAGTTATTTGTTCATTATTGGTTGGATCCGGTTTAATTTTGTTGAACAAAAGCTCCCACTGATGAAATCAGTGGAACAAAAAGATAATCATGATAAGTCCCACTTTCTAACAAATTACAGTTCAATCCTATCCATCTTTACTCAGAAGTAAACCCTACTGAATTCAATGCAGCTTATTCCTAAGTGAGCCTAGGATTATATCTTAGGTCTAACTCTATTTAATAATAATAATAATAATAATAATAATAATAATAATAATAATAATAATAATGCACAACTATTCATCATCTTAGGGATGTTTTGATAGCCAACAGCATAATTTATTATTATTATTATTAAATGATCCTATAAATGCATGGTTTGGCATCTTGCTCTCTCAGTGGCTATTTGCCATGAGACCTCTATCCTCAGTGATAGTATTCCAGGCACACAAATGGGTATATTAGGCAGGCATGTGACAAACAGCAAAAATGCAAAGCTTGCAATGTATTGTGATTTATCTTTGTCGTTCCTGCTCAGAGTCGAAATAATCAGCGTGCTATGCTGTATCCAGCCCAGTAGGCTGTCTGCTGGATGTGAATGGCGAAAGTGTTCCATAACGGGGGAGCTATTAACAAGAAGGCCTTCTGGCAAGTTGTAGATCTTCTGACCTTGCTTAGTGGTGGCATTGCCAAGAGTACCACACCAGCTGATCTCAGAGCCCTGGCTGGCTGGCAGGTATTAGGGAAGGGGCTTCTTCAAGTAACCAGGCCCTAAGCCATCCAGAGCTTTATATGTCAAAACCCAAAACCTTAAATTGGCTGCCAGTGTGAAAATCTACAGGGACCCAAGTAGCCCACAGAAGCTGCATTTTGTACCTGCTGCCGTCTCCAGACTTTAGCTTTCCCTTTGAAACACCCTCAGGCATTAGTTTTTAATTCCCCACCCCCAGTTGTTGTTTTTTTAATAGCAACAACTTAAGCAAACAATATGATACGGAATTAGAAAAACAAAAACCAATGAGTTCACTTCTGAGCTAACGGGATACATCAGAAATCAAGTGAAATGAAATAGGGCTGCCATACGCCTGGATTTTTCTGGACGTTATCGGGATTTCAAAGGCAGAATTGACGTCCAGGGGGATTTCCAAAAGGCCACTCTTTGTCCTGGATCTTAGGCAAGTCAACTGAAAAATCATTTTAGAAGCTCAACAATTTGGGTGGTTTCCTTAAAAAAAGCTCAACAATATGCCATGTAGTATAGCATACCCTCCAACATTTATCTGATTAAAATGAGGATGTCCTATTTAATAATAATAATAATAATAATAATAATAATAATAATAATAATATACCCTGCCCATCTGACTGGATTGCCCCAGCCACTCTGGGTGGCTTCCAACATATATAAAAGGAAAGGGACCCCTGACCATTAGGTCCAGTCACTGACGACTCTGGGGTTGCGGCGCTCATCTCGCTTTATTGGCCAGTGAGCCGGCGTACGGCTTCTGGGTCATGTGGCCAGCATGACTAAGACGCTTCTGGCAAACCAGAGCAGCGCACGGAAACGCTGTTTACCTTCCCGCCAGAGCGGTACCTATTTATCTACTTGCATTTTGTGCTTTCAAATTGCTAGGTTGGCAGGAGCTGGGAGCGAGCAACAGGAGCTCACTTCATTGTGGGGATTCGAACCGCCAACCTTCTGATCAGCAAGCCGTAGGCTCTGTGGTTTAGACCACAGCACCAACCGCGTCCTCCAACATATATGAAAACATAATAAAACATTAAACATTAAAAAACTTCCCTGTACAGGGCTGCCGTCAGATGGCTCAGGAGTCGGATAACTCCATACCTTCCCCTTTTCTCTCATGAAAATAGAGACATCCTACCTTACACTGCAACATTTGTCCAGTGAAAATAGGGATGTCCTAAGGAAAAGGGGGGCATTATGGAGACAAATCAGAAACTGGGATGGCTTCCCTGGAAAATAAGGACACTTGCATGGTCTGGTATTGTTGTTTGTTTGTTTGTTTGTGTGTGTGTTTGTAGCTGTAGGGGGAAGTGCTAAGCTCTCCTTTCCCCTTCTCAGCTTCAAAAAGTGTCCTCTAGAGCAGTGTTTCCCAAGCTTTTTTGGGCAAAGGCACACTTGTTTGATGAAAAAAATCTCGAGGCACACCACCATTACAGCCCCGTGACGTCAGCGCGCAGCGTCACGCTGGGAGGGACGCACGAAAGTGTAAGTTTCAATTTTTTCCCCTCCCCCTTGCCGGGGAACCTCCAAGCTTTGGGGGTGGGGGGGGGAGGAGGCAGCAAAGCGAGGCAGGAAGGAGAGCGTGGCTTGGCTGGGTGAGCTTTGGCAGGGGCAGGGAATGAGAGCCGCGAGGCGGGCGCTGCGGACGGAGGCGCTGCCCGCCGAGCTCACAGGCAGCCAGGCAGGCAGACAGCGAGAGCCACACGCTGGGCGGCCTCTCCTCACCGCCGCCACCCCGCCTCTCGCCGCCCGACTCACCCGCCTCCCTCCAGGCAACATCTCGCGGCACACCAGGCAACATCTCGCGGCACACTAGTGTGCCGCGGAACAGTGGTTGGGAAACACTGCTCTAGAGGGCACTATACAGAGGAGGAGGAGCCATCAGGCTTCCATTGCATAGCACAGTGTAAGGATTTGCTAACCTTTTGGGGATCCATGGGCCTACTTGCAAACTGGAGAAACTACTGTGGGCACATACTGCAATCAAACACACCTTAACCTATTCTGTTGACTACAGCAGAATACAGTGGCACCTCAGGTTAAGAACTTAATTCATTCTGGAGGTCTGTTCTTAACCTGAAACTGTTCATAACCTGAGGTAACACTTTAGCTAATGGGGCCTCCTGCTGCCGCCACACGATTTCTGTTCTCATCCTGAAGCAAAGTTCTTAACCCGAGGTACTATTTCTGGGTTAGCGGAGTCTGAAGCATCTGTAACCCGAGGTATTTCTTTCATGCCTAATTTTGGTCCTCTTCTCTACTGAGGACCCTGTGGGCCCCAGGGAATGCCTTTGTGGGCACATGTATACCCCTGGGCATCATGTTGGCCACGACTGCTATAGTGTAACATGTAGTTTGGCCTCTGTTTGTCAAATGCTTCCATGACTCTTGTCAAGGTAACTGGGGGGCAGGGCGGGGGGAGAGAGTGACTCCTATTTGACAGTGTTTCCTGCTTTTCCAAAACACCATCCAACTGTTTCTTGAATTAATGTACACAACTCACTTTTACTGCTAGCTGCATAGCGTTTGGCAGCATGGCCGATATTCCAACCTAACTCTGTATAAAGAAACTGCCTGGATTGTTTATACCTTTGTCCTCTTGCCCAGAACTAGAGTCCGCAATCTCAAAGTGACTGTAGTTAAAAAAGGGAACTTTGTTTTGAAGTTGAGGTTCAAATGTAGAACGTTCGTGTTTTTCTTTTCACTAAGTGTGCAGCGAGGGAGAGTTATTGCAATGTAATTAGAGGAAGGGAATGCTTTTAATGAACTTTTCAAGTCTCAAAGGAAATTCTGATGTGTGTCTTGTGGTCAGGGCTGATTTTGCCCCACCTCCCTTGAAGGAAGAACTAGCATGGTGGCTTCACTCAAGGGTTGTGGGAACCATGGACCTATAGAATATGGGGCCATTTCAGATGTAACTTCTGGTGGCAACGACTCAATGTCACGGGGCTGATAGGCAGAGCAGGTCATCCACAGGTCAGATACAAAGAAGCAAGGCTAAGTTGCAATTCGTTTCTTTATTAAGGAAAGGTGGGAAAATACAAGTACTGTTTTTGGGGGACAGGAGGCAGGTGTGCGGGTGTGGAGGACTCCCTGGTCCTGAATGGGGTAACTGTGCCCCTGAAGGACCAGGTGCACAGCCTGGGAGTCATTCTGAACTCACAGCTGTCCATGGTGGTGCAGGTCAATTCTGTGTCCCGGGCAGTTGTTTATCAGCTCCACCTGGTATGCAGGCTGAGACCCTACCTGCCCGCAGAATGTCTCGCCAGAGACTCTAGTTATCTCTCGCTTGGACTACTGCAATGCGCTCTACGTGGGGCTACCTTTGAAGGTGACCTGGAAACTACAACTAATCGAGAATGCGGCAGCTAGACTGGTGACTGGGAGCAGCTGCCGAGACCATATAACACCGGTCTTGAAAGACCTACACTGGCTCCAAGTACGTTTCTGAGCACAATTCAAAGTGTTGGTGCTGACCTTTAAAGGTCTAAATGGCCTTGGTCCAGTATACCTGAAAGAGCATCTCCACCTCCATTGTTCTGCCCAGACACTGAGGTCCAGTGCCGAGGGCCTTCTGGCAGTTCCCTTGCTGAAAGAAGCCAAGTTACAGGGAACCAGGCAGAGGGCCTCCTCGGTAGTGGCGCCCGCCCTGTGGAACGCCCTCCCACCAGATGTCAATGAGAAAAATTACCAAACTTTTAGAAGACATCTGAAGGCAGCCCTGTTTAAAGGTAAAGGTACCCCTGCCCGAACGGGCCAGTCTTGACAGACTCTGGGGTTTGTGCGCCCATCTCACATCTATTGGCCGGGGGCCAGCGCTGTCCGGAGACACTTCCGGGTCACGTGGCCAGCGTGACAAAGCTGCATCTGGCGAGCCAGCGCAGCACACGGACGCGGGGATTCGAACCGCCGACCTTTCGATCGGCAAGCCCTAGGCGCTGAGGCTTTAGCCCACAGCGCCACCCGTGTCCCCTCAGCCCTGTTTAGGGAAGCTTTTAATGTTTAATAGGTTATTGTATTTTAGTGTTTTGTTGGAAGCCACCCAGAGTGGCTGGGGAAACCCAGCCAGATGGGCGGGGTATAAATAATAAATTATTATAATATTATTATTATTACAAGGAGGCTCATAAAGGCAAGCCCCTCTAATGAAGCAGTCCCTCCTTCACTCTCTAGCCTTCTCAGTCAGGGCTCCTCCTTCTGTGCTTTCCTGCTACGGCAAGTCCCAGGGACCTCCTTCTGTGCCTGCCTAGCCTGTAGCATGCCAACATGTAACATCTGTTGTGTTCTAGGAGTAAGTGGGGGCGGAGGGCTATAAGCAGAGAAGCTGTCAAGGTGGATCTGCAGGAGAGCTGCAGTGTATGGCTCCCCTCTGTCAGAGCCTGCATCCAAACTGGAAATCTCATCACCCTGTCCTGTGCTGTCCCTCAAGCTTCCTGCTTCTAGTACTTCCCACCTTGTCCCCTCCTCTGAGGTGTGGCCATTGTCCCACCACCAGGATCCAGGATCTAAGTCATCTTCTTCTGTGCCTTCCCTGGGGGCTCTTCCACCACTCTTCATCATCCAGCCAGTCCCTGACATTCAATCCAAAGCCAAGAAGCAGCTGTAAGGTATACTAAATATTATATGGGAGAAAGGAATCACTTAGCTTTAAGAATAATTTGTTTTCTATCTCATCATTAGACTGAATATGGGTTAGAGCACATAATCATGGTGCCCGCAGCAAAGCTGTATCCTGCTGCTTCACATGGCTAAACTTCTCAGAGTGGTCTGCAGTCTGCTAACACAACCATCAGTGAATGCAGATATGGTTGAATCCTGACAAGACCAAGACCTTGTGCGTAGGTGGTTTCTAGGTCTAGGAGATAGGTCAGTTGCCTGTTCTGAATGGGGTTGCACTCCCCACGCTACAAGGTGTGTAGCGTGGGGGTACTCCTAGGGACTGAAGTAGCCTCAGTGGCTCATGGTACTATCTACCAGCTTCAACTGGTGCACCAGCTAAACTCATTCCTGGACAGGTCCATGCATTCCTGGTGGTCCATGCATTGGCAACCTTGAGGCTGCAATGCTGCAACATGTTCTATGTGGTGCTGCCCTTAAGATGGAGTCTGGTGATACAGTCCCGCAGAAATGCCACCAGAGTGCTGGAGCCTCTCGCTGATAGACTACAAAGTCAGCTAGCCACAGAGAGGGGGAAGCAGCTGCAGAGGGAGGGAGAATAAAAGGAGCAGTTTCTGAAGGAGAGAGTTAAGGCAGGATTTGAGATGGGAGATAATGAGTACGGTAAGGTTTGTCTGAGAGAGTTGGTTCTATGCTGAGTTGAACATCTGCTCTGAGGAGGACATCTATAGCTAGAAGAAGGGACTTTGTAGCTTAGGTATTAAGACCGGGTTGAGGGCCTGGAGAAGGTATAGAGACAGGAGTTACTTGGAGGGCTGAGTCTGAGCCAGGAGAGGCAGATCTTGTGGGAATACAGGCTACCTGGGTCTCAGTCTAGCCAGGAGGGGAGAGATCTTCTAGGTAAAGAAGACTCCAGTTGGAATACCTCAGGAGTGGGATTGTTAACAGAGGGGGTAACTGATGGAAAGTGCCCCTCGCTCATGAACCAAAGAGTTAAACTGTGAAGGAAGCTTTGCTGTGTTAAAAGCATTTAACTGAAACAACTAAGAAAAGGAACAAGAGCGAAGTTTAAGAAAAGCCGTGTATTCATTATTGTGTTTAAGCCCGAGACATCTTCATATTTAGTTTAAGCGGAAAGTTAACTTCTGCCTGACATTTCAGCTTTGTTTCACCAACTTCTTATTTTGATAAATAAAACTTTTCTTGTTTGATCAACTCCTGCCTGAGAATTTAAGTCACTGAATTTCCCCTCATACAAGACCCCCACAAGGTAGCCTGTGGTAAATTGAAGACATTTGTGGAAATAGCGTACTGTGAGGTGGGGGCGCAATATTTAATTGAGGGCAGTTAGTGAGGTGGTACTTATCAGTGGGATCCCCTACATATTTATTACAGCTGCTGTTAGGGGCAACCTGCCGTCAGAATGTAATTGTTCTGCGAAGGGATCTGTATTGCCTGCCAATTAGCTACCATGCCAAGTTTAGGGTTTTACTGTTGGTGTAGTAGTTTAGTTTATATGGTCTACAGACCATAACCATCAGATAGAGTATAGGGCTGTTAAGACAACCACAGCAGAGAAAAAATCTCAAATATGCATGCACACAGACCGTGCCTCTTAAAATAAGAGTACTGTATAACAAAACTCATGATCAAAAATTGTTTTAAAATACAGACAGTTGTGTCCTAGTTCTAATAGCTACATTTAGGAACCTGGCTATATTTTCTGTAATATTGGAGTTGGAGTCACTAAAATTGAAATGTAAAATTCATTTGGGTCCTGGGGAGATGAATTGGGATCTTTATATGTATATACGCCCCTATAAAAATACAACATAGAAGAATATTGGCCAGTGCTTTTTGCGCACTGCTAAAATAGTTTGGAACGGTGGGGGATTCATAACAATACAAACTGTTTTCCTTCTTTTGATTTTAATTGTGTTCCTGTCACCTGCCGTGGAACCTTATGGCGAAAGGCAGGAAAGAAATCAAATAAATAAATAGATATTTACAGGCTTAGGGAATTAGGGGACCATGCCAAAGTCTTCACAGGAAAAACAACACCACTGACCACTATTTACAAAAGTGTTTTTTATAAAAAAACCCAAGTATTTCTTTTAAACTACACACAATACAGTGTGAAATAAATACCAGAAGAACGTTCAAATTAATAATTTTCTATATTTAACTACCCACCCTTTATCCTTCACCTGAACACTCAACGCTACTTCAGGCAATTATTTACATTGGTCCTAGTCTTAAATGTTTTAGGCTGAAAGTCTAGGCACACTTGCTTGGGAGTAAGCTCTGTTGCATTGGAGCTAGATATAGTCATGTTTCGAATGCAGATTGCAATGCAATAAAATACAATATAAGAAATAAAAGAGGCAATTAAATTAAAAACCAGATAGCATCTAGCAAAGTGCAGGCAGAAAAATCATGAAATGGTCCACCCTCACCAAAACCTTTTCTGCAGTCCCTGGGGGGGGGGGGAGAGTTTGGGAACCACTGACCCACCCATTGAAGTCAATTTGTTTTAGTATATTGCATATACTGTACATGATTTTATGCAGTTAGGTAGAAGGGTTCTCTGGATTTATTTTTAGGAGTCACAATTCTTGGTACATATTCTTGTGTGTGTCTGAATTGCACCAGGGGAGCGGGTGGCCCTGTGGTCTAAACCACTGAGCCTCTTCGGCTTGCAGATCAGAAGGTCTGCGGTTCGAATCTCCTGTGAGCTCCTGTTGCTCTGTCCCAGCTTTTGACAACCTACCAATTCGAAAGCAAACCAGTGCAAGTAGATAAATAGGTACCACTGTGGTGGGAAGCTGTCTGTAGACAAACACCGGCTCCCTTAGCCTAAAAGTGGAGATGAGCGCCACAAGCCCATAGTCGCCTTTGATTGGACGTAACCATCCAGGGGTCCTTTTACCTATATTGCACCACCTGCAGTTGCTGAGGCAATGTGTCCATCACAAAATTTACTTCTAACTGAAGTAATTTTGAAATAATAATAAGCACAGAAACAAACAAAGACTGTTCATCTGACTGAAGTTCAGGGGGCAGTTTCCTTTCTGAAGTGCCCAGTCTTATGATGCTTGCCTTAGGAATAAGTGAATAATGTAGCAATGCTGGAGCTTTGGGCAAAGTCTGAGTGACTGAATTAAAAATATATTTGCTTGCTCATAAATTACAAGAAGAAGTGACAGCTGGACACAGAACAGAAGCTGTGTGGCATTTGAAAACAATTCCTTTTTTTTTTGTTTTTGTAAAATGTACTGCTTTAAGTTTTATGTAATGTTTCTTACCAAGAAGTCAGAGTCGGGCTAATGGTGGGATAGCTTAAAAATAATTGTTAGTAGGAACGAGGCCATGCTTAAAATTGTTCAGCTGTTTGTTTTATTGTTTGTTCCCAAAACCTTAAATGCACTTTGAGAGAACAATAGTGACTATTTGCTTGGAGCTCTGCATGGGCCAATTCAGGCAGACCTCACTTAGTCCTTTCTTACTTTGGCAAAACTCCCCATTTGGAAAAGAAAAAAAGAAAAGACCGGGATGAATGAAGAATGATGGATTTGCAGTAATATGTGTTAAATATTTTGTGCTCAAGTAAGATGGAAAATTACCGTATGGAGAGAAGGAAAAACAAGAAGCGTCAGATGGTGGCACTTTAGGCAACAAAAGAGGAAATGGGCGTGGGAGATGGCAGTATTCAAGCCACTCATTCTATTGCATACCCTCCAACGTTTCTCAGATGAAAATAGGGACATTTTCCTTTCCCCTCAACTGACCCTCCTCATCCCCCCATTTGTTGTCCCCTGCCCACCCATAGAGCATCTTGTATCAGAAGAAGGGTGAATGCCACCATGACTTCACCAATGGGACATGAAGAAGAAGAAGAAGAAGAAGAAGAAGAAGAAGAAGAAGAAGAAGAGTTTGAATTTGATATCCCGCTTTATCACTACCCTAAGGAGTCTCCAAGCGGCTAACATTCTCCTTTCCCTTCCTCCCCCACAACAAACACTCTGTGAGGTGAGTGAGGCTGAGAGACTTCAGAGAAATGACTAGCCCAAGGTCACCCAGCAGCTGCATGTGGAGGAGCGGAGACGTGAACCCGGTTCACCAGATTACGAGTCCACCACTCTTAACCACTACACCACACTGGCGCTCCACTGTCTCAAGAATGAGCGCCCACACCTCTACCTATGGGCACCCTTTGCAGGACCGCGTGCAGCACCCCTGGGCCACGTGGGACTTACCAGCCGGTTGGACTGGCCCACCTCCTTGTCACCAGCCATTGGGGGTTCCTGCCAAACCCTGGTTTAAACTATCAGTGTCTTGTTGGAGGTGGGGCCAGCTGAGTGGACCGCGAATGGGCAGGCTTCCCATTGGTCCGCTCGAGATGCATAAATAGGATGTAGTTGGCTCTGGAGCTTCACCCCCCCTTTGTAATGCTTGATTATAGGTTAACCATTTCCCTTCCTGTTCAGTGGGCGTTGCTACAGTCTTTTGATGGTTGCTGTTGAAGAGCCGTGAAGGAATTTTGCCTTCCCTGTAGCAATTGTCACAACTTTGGCAGTGTTATGGGATCCAAAAGTCTGATTGGTCCTAGAACAATAGGATTCAGAATGCAGCAGTCTGATTGGTCCTAGAACAATAGGATTCAGAATGCAGCAGTCTGATTGGTCCTAGAACATTAGGGTCCAGAATGCAGCAGTCTGATTGGTCCACAGGAGCCACCCAATCCAGCTCCAGGTGGAAGTGAATTCGCAACCTGATTGGCCTACAGGTGAATCCCGGAATTAGCCAATCACGTGGGGCCCATTGTGTAAATAAAGCAGACATTCGTGGGGAACTTTCATTCCTCCTCACCACTATGAGTTGAATAAAGAGCATGAAATCCACTCTCGATTCTGAGTATATTTCAGGCAGTTTCAGGCCTTGGGTGGAATCCTATAGTCTATCTTCCCTAAATGGGGGGGGGGGAGGGCGTGAAGTGGTGATTTACCCCCCCCCTCACAGTGGTGATTCCAGGGTCCCCTCTTAAAGGGGTTTGTGAAAAGGGAGTCACTGGCCATACACTGAAAGGTTGTCAGTGAACTCCCCTGTGCTGTGCAAATATGGGGTGGGCTGCCCGCGTACACATGTGTCTTGCAGTGCACCCTCCCATATTCCATTCACCCCGAGGAGCCCCAGTTCCCCTGGCTGGGGGACTGGGAGGGATACACGCCCAATGCCTAAGCATCTGAAAGGTTTAATAAAGTTGTGGCCAATTTTAATTCCATAACATGTTGTCACGAGTCATTATTCCTTCTGGTGGTCTCTCGGGGTCGGTGGGTCCCCGCCTGGGCACGCAAATTGCCTTAATCCTGGTTTTATTTTATTCTTTGGTAGATTTACAAAAAGAAAAACAAGCCCCAATAAATAAATTTCAGAAAGGGGCAAGATTAGACCCGGACGCACGAAGCATTTCTTTTTTTAAAAAAACCAAGACTCCTCTATAATCAAGAGCCAGTGTGGTGTAGTGGTTAAGAGCAGTAGTCTCGTAATCTGGGGAACTGGGTTCGCGTCTCCGCTCCTCCACATGCAGCTGCTGGGTGACCTTGGGCCAGTCACACTTCTTTGAAGTCTCTCAGCCCCACTCACCTCACAGAGTGTTTGTTGTGGGGGATGAAGGGAAAGGAGATTGTTAGCCGCTTTGAGACTCCTGAAGGGGAGTGAAAGGCGGGATATCAAATCAAAACTCTTCTTCTTCTTCTTCTTCTCTGCTCCCCTTTCCTTCCTGCCCAGGGCAGCCCGGCCCTCTGCCTGCCCCTCAGAGCTGGCATGTCACACAGGGCTGGTCCTGGGCAGAGACGGTTTCTCCTCTATCTCACTCGTTCTCCAGCAGCCACTACGAGTTGCCCTAGAGAGGAGGCCAGAAGCAGTGGCCATGGAGTGCCTTGGAGAGGCAACGGGATGCTCCCTCACTGCTGCTGCTGCTGCTTGGGACAACCCCTGGTTTATCCTCCTCCCTGAGCTCAGCAGCAGGGGAAACAGGGATATTCCGGGATCCCTTCAAACCCCAGTACAACTTCTGGGACAGTCCCTGGAAAATGGACAAATCCAACTCTCTAGGTTTCTCTCTATGGCCCTTGGAAATCTCTCCAGGCCAGATACCTTCCCCAGGCTCTCTAGTCCTGCTATATTATATGTGCCTCCTTCAGGTGCTTTCACCTGGCTGGGATGTCTGAGGTCTGAGGTCCCCTGCCCCTGATTTAGGCCTTCACTGGCTCAAAATGTGTAAATTGCCTCTCTTATATTTCTGAATGGAATGAGAACTGGGAGCAAGGAAGGAAGACTCAAGGAATCAGAGGCTATGCTGGGCCTTTCCTTACCCCCCAGAGCATCAATGTCTGAAAGGGATTGTGGGCCTCTTGATCTGAACTGCAAGGTAGAGAAAACTACAATGCCATGCTCATGGGCCTCAACCATGGCTGAGGACCACGGGATTTGTAATTTCTTTTTGCTGCCTCCCAGCTCAGTTCAGGAGGCACAGAAAACTACAAACTGAACAATCCTGGCAAGAACAGAATTTTTGACAAAGAACATTCTCAGAAGGTTCTTTCCTTTGTGCTTTGGAATCTTCCCACTGCTGGTTTCTCCCTCCATGAAGGCAAGGGTATTTGCTTAGAAAGAAGGGGAACTGGTGATGAATGGTTGCCTTGCAGTAGGACTGGTGGGTTTATCCCAAGCTCAAATGGATCTGGATGTTATTCAAACTGATGTGAGAGCCAGTGTGGTGTAGTGGTTAAGAGCGGTAGTCTCGTAATCTGGGGAACCGGGTTCGCGTCTCCGCTCCTCCACATGCAGCTGCTGGGTGACCTTGGGCCAGTCACACTTCTTTGAAGTCTCTCAGCCCCACTCACCTCACAGAGTGTTTGTTGTGGGGGAGGAAGGGAAAGGAGAATATTAGCTGCTTTGAGACTCCTTAAAGGGAGTGAAAGGCAGGATATCAAATCCAAACTACTACTACTACTACTACTACTACTACTACTACTACTACTCTTCTTCTTCTTCTTCTTCTTCTTCTTCTTCTTCTTCTTCTTCTTCTTCTTCTTCTTCTTCTTCTTCCTCCTCCTCCTCCTCCTCCTCCTCCTCCTCCTCCTCCTCCTCCCCCCAAATAGAGTTGGTATTCTGAACCCTACTTCTAATTCATCCTCATCTCTAGCTGAGATGCCAACTCTGTTTCATTTTACATTGATGCCCTTGCATCTTTTGTAGAGAGCAAATTAAATCAGGTTGTTGTTTTTTACTTGCACCACAATGGATTGTGTAACAATGACCGCAACAACAACAACAAATAATCCCAAAGCATTTGAAGATGATCAGGATATAAAATATTTTCTGTTCTGGTGTTTGACGCTTTCATGTGGGCCGTGTAGTAAAAAGGAGACTGCATTTTTCTCCGTTTTGTATCATTAGAACCAGATGGCTCCCAAAAGGCTCTTGGCTAAAACCAGGTGGGGGAAGCTTATAAATTCAGCTGCTGTGAAAACAGGGCAGCAGTTTCTCTACCTGATGGGCCGCCCAGTTTCACAATCTGAAACGCTTTGGCTTTGCTCCTGATTGTCTTGCTGCATGTTATGCACTGCGGTTAGTTAGAAGGCTTAGTTTTCTATCCTTAAATTTTGCATGGATATTGTTCTGCTTCCTTTGATTGAGATGTTTTCCTCTCTACAGTGATCAGGGAAATGAATCTCCTTCCATTCTCATCTCCCTGATTAGCAACATAAATGAGACAGAGCAAAAGCCCAGGTTAAATAATCCAGCAGAATGTGTGGAAGACGAACCTTGAAGCCAAAGTGTGGTATCTACAACTTTGTTTAACATGGAAGCATGTAAGATACCCTCAAGCAAGATCTGATCACAAGAGCACTCTTCTCTCTTGTGGCTTCCAGCAACTGGCACTGAGAAGCATTACTGCCTCTGACCATGGAGGCAGAACATAGTAGCCTTGGGTAGCTTTATCCTCCATGCATTTGTTCGGTCCTCTTTTACAGCCAGCCAGGTTGGTTGGAATCATTGCTTACTGTGAAGAAGCACTTTCTTTTAGCGGCCCCAAATCCTTCAACATTCAGCTTTATTGAATGTGAATGAGTCGTAGTGTTAGAAGAGACCCCCCCCCCTATTTTTATTTATCTTATTTTTATATTTGTACCCATCCACCCCATCAGCCAGGCATCATTTCCTATTAGGGCAGGGGTGGGAAAACAACATTTTTAAATGAATAAACACAGTGCTTTTTTCTAAAAAAAAAGAAGATGTTGAGGTGTACTCTCATTTTGACTCTAGAAAATCACCATTTTATAGTTCAAATGGGCAAAAATAAATACAGTAAATGGACCAAAGTACAAAGAACATGCATTACCTCATTTTACACAGCTGACAGCTCACAGTAACTTTCACATTGGCATGAGGTTGTGTGCACTAACATCTTCCTGATTCCTGTGTTTGCTGTTGGGGTCCGTCACCAACGAAACTGACCAACCACCGTGCTAGATTCCAACTCTTACTTCACACATTAAACACCCGCTTCTGTCTGAGACTCAGGAAATGCCATGACAGGAAATGAGGCCGCCATTGCGGATAGCAACATAACTGAGAATTCACCGTGCTAGAGAAGTAACTATGTTTTTTAAATTTAAAAAAAACTAGTTTCTTCTCCCATTAGATTCACAAAATGTTTAGGGGTATGCGTATCCCTGTGTCCCCCCCTGAAAAAAGCACTGAATAAACACAACACATACAGATTTGACCTTTCCCTTTCTTGGTCTGGACCATCCTTCATTAACCTGGTGCCCTATATATATTTTGCACAACTTCCATCCGGTTGGTGAAAGAAGGCCTGGACAGTACTCACACAAGGGCAGTTGCCGTGCCTTACTTCAGGTGAGTATGTCTGTGAAAGGGTTTTGCCCTGCACTTTGGTAGTGCCTTGTTTTTAATGCACGGATTTTGGACCTGAAGTGTAACAAACTCCTAATGGCAAGTATAGTCTTGAACAAGGGCCCTGGGTGGTAGCCATGGGTTTTAATGGCAAATCGGCACAACGACATGGCTGCACAAAGTGGCAGAGCTTATTACTGAATGATACTATTAACGCCTCTTTTGGCATCAGACAGAAGTGCAGATCTTGGCCTTCCATGGAAAGTGGAGATCAGCCCCAGGGACTTCTAAAGATCTCCTCGTTCCTTTAGAGAGGAGAGAGGTGTTCTGTTGCAGTGGGAGCGGCAATGTGAAGACCACCACTTTGTTCGTTCTAAAAGTGTTTGTCGGCCTGTGCGGAGGTTTCTCTTGGAAGATTCTTCTGAAGGTCCACAAATGAGCTGTTTAGCGTTCTTTGCTTGTGTTCTTTGCGATTCCCATAATCTGCAAACCACAAACGGGCGGCCAGCAACTGGCAGATTTGGAGAGTGTTTGTGTCTGGCCCCTCTTTGCAGTTTGGTAGAAGAAAAACGGCTTTATCTCCTTAATCCAGCCGTTGGCATGCAACCCATGAAAAACGAAGGTAAGACACTGTTCTATTTAGTGCTTTGCTTTTTTTCCATAACCTCTAACCTTGAGGTTTGAGAGTGGGGTGGGAGAAGACCTTACATTTTAAAGGGTTATTCCCCCCCTTCTAAGTCTCCATAATGAAAGATGTCTAGGAAAATCCAAAACCGAAATATGCCAACACAGCTGCGTGTCACCGTGACTTGCCACAAATCTAATGAAAAAAATGTGCTTTTAATAATTACACATTTTAATCTGATTCTTCTAATTAAAGGAGAATGGCAAAACAGATAGATTTCCAAGATAAAAACAACTGACGAGTTGTGCCTGCTCTGCCCCACACAAATAGGCCAACTCACATTCCAAAACGAATTAAGTTTGCAGTTCGCTCCGTACCACAGCAAACCATTACACGTTGAGGGTGTGCCATGTTTTTGGAGAGCTAGTGTCCTCCATAAACATCAGTTGCTATGTAGCCACCTAGATCTAAAAAAAAATATATGTTTTTAGTCAAGATTAAAAGTAAAATGCTGCTGCTGAAAAAGCAAAGCCCGTTCATCTTCCATTTCATTTAGGGCTTGGTGCACTTTCAAGTGGCCGTGAAAGCTATACAGTATTTTCCAATCACATTAAATCAAAACATTCTTCTATGAAATCGTCCACATTTTATCCAGTGTCTAGGCCAGGCTTCCTCAACCTCGGCCCTCTAGATGATTTTTGGCCTACAACTCCCATGATCCTTAGCATGCAGGACCAGTGGTCAGGCATGCTGGGAATTGTAATCTCAAAACATCTGGAGGGCCGAGGTTGAGGAAGCCTGGTCTAGGTGGCCACCAACTTGGACAGCTTTAAATGAGGATTGGACAACTTGAGGGAGGTTAAGGCTGTGAATGGTTACCTGGCTATGATGGCTGTGTTGTGCCTCCACATTTGGAGGCAGTAGCACTTCTGAATACCAGTTGCTGGAAACTCCAGGAGAGGAGAGTTTTGTTGTGCTCAGATTCTGCTTGTGGGTTCCTACAGGTCTCAGGTTGGCCACTGTAAGACCAGGTTGCTGGACCCAATGGGCCATTGGCCTGATGCAGTAGGCTCTTCTGTTCTTGTGATAGAACAGGTCTAAAAAGTTGGTTTCTTAAAAAAACAAAACCACACTACCTACATTATGTTCTCCAAGAAGGCAAGGCTGTGCCCACATTACATTTTATTTAAGAATCAATGGAGACTGAGTACTTGTTTTTTTTTTTAATGTAGTCCACACACAAACTAGATCTATTTGCTGCCCTTCAAATTTACTTCTGCCAAATCACTCAAATTGCAGGCATGCAGGTCCTGCTTTCTGTACGCTCGACATGTGAAATTCGTACCTGAACCTTCCTATACATACTGAAGATTCAGCTATCTGAACAGAGAGCATTTTCCACATCCTTGTTTGCATTTTGCTGGTTGGCTGAGAAACGGAAAAGAACTGTAGTGATCTGTACTTTAGTAACATTTCATAGGGTTTTCCTGGGTGTTTCGGTTGGGGTTAAAATTCCACGGTTGGGAACGCATTGGAAATTTCACCATAGAAATCAATGGAAATTGTTGACTCATTATGTGAACACTTGCCTAATGATTGATTTCCAGGAAATGCAATGTAGCAGGACCTGTGTATATGAATATTGTACATTAAATGTATATTGTATATAGGGTTTGCCCTTGACCATGGCTTCAGTACAGATGGCAAAAGCCCATCTCTTCAGTAGTAGTAGTAGTAGTAGTAGTAGTAGTAGTAGTAATAATAATAATAATAATAATAATAATTTATTTATTTATACCACACCCATCTGGCTGGGTTTCCCCAGCCACTCTGGGTGGCTTCCAACTGAATATTAAAAAAAATACAGCATCTGACATCAAAAAACTTCCCTAAATATGGCCGCCTTCAGTTGTCTTTTAAAAGTAAAATGGTTGTTTATTGCCTTGACATCTGCTGGGAGGGCGTTCCACAGGGCAGGCACCACTACCGAGAAGGCCCTCTGCCTGGTTCCCTGTAACCTCACTTCTCACAGCGAGGGAACCGCCAGAAAGCCCTTGGCACTGGCGCTGGACCTCAGTGTCCGGGCTGAACGATGGGGGTGGAGAGGCTCCTTCAGGTATACAGGACCGAGGCTGTTTAGGGCTTTAAAGGTCAGCACCAACGCTTTGAATTGTGCTCGGAAACGTCCATTCCCCATCCATAATTCACATTGGGCCCATGCTGGCTGACCGCTTTGCAACCCCCTGCACCTTGCCTGTTCCATCCTACCATCCTTGAGCCCATGTGAAAAAACAAGAGAAGAAAGTGGTGGGGGATGTTTTGCAAAAGTGAGGAAATTCTTCATCTGTTTACATACTCAGCTGGAAGAGTAAGGCTTCCACTTGGAGTAACTTCCTTTTATCCCCCCCCCCCCATCAAGACCATGGTCTTAAATGAGGGCAAGCGAGTGTTTCTAACACACCCACCCCGGCCTTTCAAGTGCTTGGTAATTAAACATGCAGGCGACGAACGGAGGCCTTAATTTGAACATGGAAATTGAATTACACGTTGTCAGGATTGACATTCCTAGCCTCACGCCCATTAGCAGACAATGCCGTTCCTTCATTCTGCTGTCTGCGTGTTTATAATAACCACGCAATCGGATTTATGGTGTGCGCTGCCCTTCACAAATTCCTCCCTCATCGTCTCGGGAGTCACCATCCCATTCAGCCCTGCATTTCTATTGTGTGTCTCTGTCCTGTACATGCAAATAATTGCAAATTAAGCCCAGGAGCAGCGGGAGTGTCCGTTTGTTTGATGTGCAACACACACTGTGCTGGCACTAGGCTAGGGGTAAAACTGGGTTTTCCTTTTTTGTTGTTGTTGGTTTGGGCATCTTTGGAAAACAACAAACAACACAGCTCATCCCCAGAACATCTGCTGATTTATTAATTTTTTTAATAATAGAAGACAAAAATTTATTACAAATGTGTTTTCAATCCCCTGCTAATATAGTAAGTTTATGTAAAAGAAAACAAACCTCCCCAGTCCTGTAACAGAATTATGTATGTGTGTGAAATTATCCCCTTGCTATGGTTCATTAGAAAGAAATTGTTCTTCTAAAATATCCCCACAGTTAGTGTGGGCTGAGGAGAAAGTATTATCCACTTATGGGAATCTGGATCCTTATTTAATTTGCAGTAAGTTTCCCCCCTGGTTAGGTATGTAAGAAAATTACCCCTCAAATTCTCAGATGAGAAGTTGATATTTACTACTTATTCTGACATTTATTAAATAATTGGCATTTTCTATTTGACATCCAATGGCTTGTAACCAACTAAGTTTTACTCAAGAGTTGAACCATTGAAGTTAATGGCCTAAATCAAAGCAAGAGATGCTAATAAATCTGAAGTACTTATGTGATTATTTAAAACCGTGTGTGTGTGTGTGTGTGTGTGTGTGTGTGTGTGTTAATTCACATTCAAAGTTCAAAACTGAATTTAAGATGTCTCCTTCCATGTCTGCATATTCAGTTTCAGCTCTGGAACGAACATCAGAAAATATCTTTAGGCGCCAGGCAAAAACATTTCTCTATAACGAGGCCTTGTGTTGATTAACATTCTATGGCCTTTTAAATATTTTTATGGGAGGGGGGTTATTGGTTTGTGTTCTCTTTTTGTAGTTTTATGTTGTGAACTGCCCTAATCATCATAATCACCACCAGTGCTTTTTTCTGGGGGTACGCAGGTGTACGCATACCCCTAAACATTTTGTGAATCTTTGTACTTTTGTCCACTTACTGTATTTATTTTTCCCAATTTGAACTATAAAATGGCGATTTTCTTGAGTCAAAATGAAGGTACCCCTAAACATTTTTTTTTAGAAAAAAGCAGCAACAACAACAACAACAAATTATTTGTACCCTGTGCATCTGACTGGATTTTCCGAGTTCAAACTAAATAAATAAATACATAATAAATAAGGAACTATTCTGGCACACCTTTTAAAAGACTACATACCTCCAACAGTTCTCCGATAAAAATAGGGATGGCCTAAGAAAAAGTGGGATATTCCAGGATCAAATCACAAACTGAGATGGCTTCTGTAAATCCGGGACTGTTCTTGGAAGATAGAGGGTCTGACTTAGACGGTCTGAGACTAAATGCTTTAAAAAAATTGCCATTTCCAAAATGCATACTGAGCAGTGCAGCCCTATATATTCTGTCCAATAGGCTTTATTCCTCAGTAGGAATGTCTAGTATTGAAACTTCTGTTGCTCTGTGAGGATTGTTGTCCTAGTTTAACTTAGGTCACAGAGTCATTCTGAGGATAAGATGGGAGGGTGCTGTGTATGCTATCCTGGAATCTTTGGACAAAGGGTAATAATATAAGGAAATATATATATCTATTTACTATTGGAATTTTGTGCCAAGCCTGTGATTAAAAGACGGTATGAGACCCAAGGAAGGTTTCCCATTATTTTCAATGCAAGGGAAAAAAATTCTCCAGGCAAATCTGGGAGTTTTAAATGAAGTATATTCCCTAGTACTAAAGCAAATGACTATGTGACTCCTGGCAAAAAAATGGACTTAGAATAATAGAATTGCAGAGCTGGAAGAGACTTTGAGGGTCATCCAGTCCAGCTCCCTGCAACACAGGAATATGCAGCATCAAACCTGCAACCTTGGCATATTCAGCACCATGCTCTAACCCAGTGTTTCCCAACCTTTTTTGGGCAAAGGCACACTTGTTTGATGAAAAAAATCTCGAGGCACACCACCATTACAGCCCCGTGACGTCAGCGCGCAGCGTCACGCCGGGAGGGACGCACGAAAGTGTAAGTTTCAATTTTTTCCCTCCCCCTTGCCGGGGAACCTCCAAGCTTTGGGGGTGGGGGGGGGAGGAGGCAGCAAAGCGAGGCAGGAAGGAGAGCGCGGCTTGGCTGGGTGAGCTTTGGCAGGGGCAGGGAATGAGAGCCGCGAGGCGGGCGCTGCGGACGGAGGCGCTGCCCGCCGAGCTCGCAGGCAGCCAGGCAGGCAGACGGCGAGAGCCCCGCGCTGGGCGGCCTCTCCTCGCCACCGCCGCCCCGCCTCTCGCCGCCCGACAAGCCCGCCTCCCTCCAGGCAACATCTCGCGGCACACCAGGCAACATCTCGCGGCACACTAGTGTGCCGCGGAACAGTGGTTGGGAAACACTGCTCTAACCAATGGAGCAAGCAAGTCTCAGTCCATTAAAATTTATTATTGTTCATTTATTAAGACCAATCAAAGAAGCCCTATTTGAGTTTTCTCAGGTATGGTTTATGCTTGAGGTTGGCAAGCAGAAGGGATAGGGCCTTCTCGGTTGTGGTCCCACAGTTGTGGAACTCCCTCCCTAGACCAATCCTGGGTCCCTAGATGTTGGTGTTGCTAGAAGAAGAAGAAGAAGAAGAAGAAGAAGAAGAAGAAGAAGAAGAAGAAGAAGAGGAGGAGGAGGAGGAGGAGGAGTTTGGATTTGATATCCCGCTTTATCAATACCCTAAGGAGTCTCAAAGTAGCTAACACTCTCCTTTCCCTTCCTCCCCCACAACAAACACTCTGTGAGGGGAGTGAGGCTGAGAGACTTCAGAGAAGTGTGACTAGCCCAAGGTCACCCAGCAGCCGCATGTGGAGGAGCGGGGACGCGAACTCTGTTCACCAGATTACGAGTCTACCACTCTTAACCACACCACCACACTGGCTCTCAACTCCCATCATCTCCAGCCAGAGTAGCCAATGGTCAGGGATGATGACAGTTGTAGTGTAACAACATCTGGGGTGAAAATCTGCACTCAGCTATGCAGCTACCTGGGTGACCTTCGGGCAGTCACTGCCTCTTAGCCTAACCTCTCACTAGAGGATAAACAGAGGGTGAATGATGCAGGCCACCCTGAACTCATTGGAGGAAAAGTAAGACATAAATGCTAGAATAAATGATTAAAATGAATATGCCCACCAGGTTAGTGGAAAGAAAGGTGTATGTTTTGGGAGCCAAAGTGCGCTAACTATGTGATGTTTGAAAATATCTTCATAGTCTCTTAGATACCTAATGAAAGAACTCTTTAAAAAGAGCATGTAATTAATGCCAAATGCCTTTGCCACACAAGGGTAAAAATTAGGCTGCATCCTGAAAACTTAGATAATCCTCCCCCATTTTTTGTTATGTCAAATATTTTAGTTTCTTTCCAAGCCTTGTCTGTCTTCATGCTGAACCACAGCCTGTTTATCCCTCCATGCCAAAAGTGGGGTTTGGCTCGAGACGATCACCTTACGTTTGCCAAATGGCCTCCTAAGAGCGTACTCAGGGTAGTTTATAGAGCCACTTTGGGGAAAGGAAATGTTAAAGAAAGAGGGTGTTCCCTCAAGGTGCACCAAGATGCATGAATTGCACCTCACTTAAGTCCGTACCGCAGCATGAAAGAGCTCCAGGGCATAAATACAGGGGAAATGTGGAACGTGGCAAATCCATAAACTCTGGCTTTTTAGCACATGCGGAACCTAAGACTTAAGAGTTGTTGCCAGTGATGAACAGAAGGGATGATGTTACCATAAGATCCCGAGGGCAAGTTATAAAAACAACAAAATCAGATAAAATGCAAAGGATGGATTGTAAAAATAGTAAAACCATATCTACAATGATACAGTTAACATCCCCTAAATAAATTGGTTCACACACTTCAGGGGAAGTCCTCTTAAACAAAAATGCATTCTGAAGCCACCTAAATATTAAGGCATCATCAGAGTGGGTGAGGCAGCAGGAAGGTTTGCACTGAAGAAGTGCGCCAGTGGCAGGGCTGGGTTGGCTCTGCCACACGGTGCCAACCTCCTCACTGCCTTGCTGCTCCACTGCCTCACCTTCATAGTAAGTCTCAGTGCTGCTGGTGCCAGGAAGCCAAGTTGGTGTCACCAGCCCTCCCTGCCAGCAGCTACTGCAAAGTGCTAAACACGGATGCATGTCGGAATTTCACCAGGCAACCAGTAAGCTGCTAACCAGTCTTTCAAATAAAAATATAGCTTGAATTCTAAGGACTCTCCACAATAGTTAATAAGCATATTTGTTCATGCACATTGTCATAAGGTGAGATAGTAGCTGTATTTGGTTTAGAGGAAGCTGCTCAGTGATAGAGTAACTTGTTCTGCGCACTGGAAGGTCAAGCCAAGGCCCTTTAAGCAGAATAGCTGGGGGGGGGGGAGGTCTGGAGATGGAAAAGCTCCTGAACCAATCAGAGGCCGCTCAGGTCACCTGCTAACAACATGATGGGGAAGAGGACTATGGGAGCTGTAGTTCTTCCAAAGGCCTCAGTAATTTCTGTCACTGCTGCTTTGCCATTAACAGACCCTCCAAGTGTCCCTATTTTCCAGGGATGTCCCTGATTTAGAGAAGCCGTCCCAATTTCTGATTTGACCCCAGAATATCCAATTTTTTTCTTAGGATGTCCCTATGTTCATTGGAGAAACATCGGAGGGTATGGACTTATCCGACCCCTGAGCCATCTGAAGGCAATCCTGTACAGTGGTGCCTCGCAAGACGAAATTAATCCGTTCCGCGAGTCTCTTCGTCTAGCGTTTTTTTCGTCTTGCGAAGCAACTCTATTAGCGGCTTAACGGATTAGCGCTATTAGCGGTTTAGCGGCTATTAAAGGCTTAGCGGCTATAAAGGCTTAGTGGATTAGCGGCTAAAAGGCTATTAGCGGCTTAGCGGCTTAGAAAAAGGGGGGGGGGGAAGCAAAAAAAATCGGGACACTAGCAAGATGTTTTTGTCTTGCAAAGCAAGCCCATAGGGAAAATCGTCTTGCGAAGCAGCTCAAAAACGGAAAACCCTTTCGTCTAGCGGGTTTTCCGTCTTGCGAGGCATTCGTCTTGCGGGGCACCACTGTATAGGGAAGGTTGTTTTTAATTTTTTTTGAAAAAAAAAGTTTAATGTTTTATTATGTTTTTATATATGTCGGAAGTTGCCCAGAGTGCCTGAGTCAACCCAGTAAGATATGTGGAGTATAAATAGTAAAATTATCATTATGGAATGGGACGTCCCTATTTTCATCGGAGAACTGTTGGAGGGTATGCATTAATGAAGGAAGGGAAAGGGGAGATTGTGAATTGGGGGGGGCAGTGGCTTTGGGAAATGGAGGTCAGTGAACCAGAGATGCTTGAGAAATTCTGTTTCTGTGAATTCTAATGTGAACTGACCAGATCTGTACCTGCTGGACTAATTTGTGTATCGGGACCTCATTATGCTTTGGGTTTTGTCCTTCTTCAGATTTTGTGAGGAAAACATAGGAAGAGCCTATCACAGCTTCACCGTGCATTTAAAGCACACTTATATCACTTGGGCAACCATGGCTTCTTCCAAAGAATTATGGGAACAGAGCTACAATTCCCAGAAGCCTTTAAAAATTACAGTTTGTAGGACCTTTTGTGCATATGGTGTGGACATGATCCTAGTCTAGCATCATGTTTCCCATGATAATCAACCAGAGGTGTCTCAGGTAGCCCAGAGATGGAAAGAAGATAAAGTCCCTACCAGAGAAGAATGGCAGATGAAGCTGTTGGACTATGACAAAATGGCAAAATTGACTGGAAAGCTCAGGAACCAAGAAGACCAGAATTTCATTAAGGAATGGGGAAAAAATTTCTTGGAGATCACTGTAAGCAGTTGAAAACATTGGCAGGATTGCAATAACACTTGTAACGTGAACAGTGGAGACAATGGAGTTGTAAAAAACATGGATTACTGATAAAGATGCACTAGAAAGGTTTACCAACGGAAACGATGGAGGAGAAAGTGGGAAATCCAGAGATTTGGAGGAATTTATTAATTGTGTATGTGTGTTGTGGTTGTATTATAATTTTATATATGTAAAACCAAATAAAAATTATTTCATTTAAAAAAAAAATCAGAGGTGTCTCAGGAGCCCAAAAGCAGGACACATAGGAGCCAACTCCTTGAGGCCAAGGGGGCTTCAGCCCCCAGAATAAAATATTTGAGGGGGCTGGTCCCCCACAAAGTTGATGGGCATTCCCATTCAAATGGTGTATGTGCACTGCGTCATTTGATTGATTATGCAGGACGGAGCTTACCTGGGCTCCCACAATATTTTATTCAAGTTGACACCCCTGGCAGGGCATGAGGGCATCCTGTTGTTTACTAGAAATGTGTTGGTTTTGGGGTTTTTATATATACAAAGGATAAAACTTATTTAGAAATAAGTATATTGAAATCATTACCTTGTCAGCAAAGATCTGAATAGTCGAAGCTATGGTTTTCCCAGTAGTGATGTATGGAAGTGAAAGCTGAACCACAAAGAAGGCTGATTGCCAGGGAATTGATGCTTTTGAATTGTGGTGCTGGAGGAGACTCTTGAGAGTCCCATGGACTGCAAGAAGATCAAACCTCTCCATTCTTAAGGAAATCAGCCCTGAGTGCTCACTGGAAGGACAGATCCTGAAGCTGAGGCTCCAATACTTTGGCCACCTCATGAGAAGAGAAGACTCCCTGGAAAAGACCCTGATGCTGGGAAAGATGGAGGGCATAAGGAGAAGGGGACGACAGAGGACGAGATGGTTGGACAGTGTTCTCGAAGCTACTAACATGAGTTTGACCAAACTGCGGGAGGCAGTGGAAGACAGGAGTGCCTGGCGTGCTCTGGTCCATGGGGTCAGGAAGAGTCGGACATGACTAAATGACTAAGCAACAACAACATATTGAAATCAAACACATATTTAATTAAGAGTTTTGTGTAGACTTTAAATTATCACAGGTTAATTTGGAAATAGGAAGCAACAGAGTTCCGAACGAACACATGTCTCATTGACATGGGTGTGAATGAGACTGATCTGACCATCACTACAGTGAAGACAGGTAGGGCATGAGCCAAGAATTCCTCTGCTGCTCTGATTCTTTATCTGAATGTCATGGACTTGCTGGATGCAAAGGAGTGGTGGGAGAAACAGCTGGGGAACCCCCAAGGGAAGATGGCTCAGAGCCTGGGGATTGGTGGCGGGACGATGATGAGTGGTCAGAGGAAGACGACGGAGCAGACTGGGAGGAGGAGGAGGTGCCACAAGCTGAAGAGATAACAGGGTTTAGTGAGCAGGAAGAGGCTGTGGCAGAGAGCAGTCCAGAATCAGAGGCAGAAGTGGAGGTGGGCCAAGATGTAGAGTGGCAGCAGGCCAAGGAATTTTCCTCTCCCCTTGCTACCAGCTCCCCCCCCCACCTCGGTCTCCCAGAACCTGCAGAGAAATGAAGGAGGTGGAGCAAAGAGAGACAAGACGAAGGAGCCTTTGGTTGTTGGGGAAGGAACTGGGGGAGGAGGCTTAGAGAGTTGTGGGAAGGTGGGGACCTTCAGTCCTCACAACTACCTAAACAGAGTTAGAATCCAGCATAACCCCTCTCCCCTGTTTTGCCCCCTTCTTCAGAATGCCAATTTTGGGGGGCTCCCACCGGTGTAATCTCTGCTGATCTTGGCTCAGCCAAGGTGAGGGACTTACACCAGCATATCTCTGGCTGAGCTTGGATGTGGGGTTTAGTGGTCCACCTGCTCTGGGAACTATCTCGCTATGCTAGAGATCCAACTCGCTCGTCGCAGCGGGCCTTGGGTTTGGATAGTTCCCAAAAACATTTAAGTGGGGAGAAAGCAAACTTTCCAGAGGGTATATCAGAAATGCTTGCCTCTATCGTCTTGGCCATGCTCGGGACTGGTTTCCATTACAGTGTGCTTTGTAAGCATATCATTATGCATACCTCACTGTGAGATTTGGGGTCAGCTTAGCAAAATAGGGCGATTGTTTATCAGAAATCCTTAGTAACGGCAGCATCCTGCGAAGAGGCAGAACACAACACTGTGCTTTGCACGGGCTAGGCGAGGAGTGTTTGCTTCCAGATCCATTTATTTTACTTAGAGGTTTGGACCTCCTTCGGTACGACATGTCTTCCTCAATATTTCCATGGCGATGTGCAGAGATGTGTAATGTTGGTTTCTGCCAGTCCATCAGCCACAGCCATGTAACGACCCGTTTGGATATGTCTCCCTGGCCGCAGCATTAAGCACCAAATATGTTTGTTTAACCAAGCCACCATCTAAAATAATAATAATAACATTCTGATAACTATAAACAACAAGCTCCTGACATGACGAATGTTTTTATAAAATTGCTTTCAGTTTCACTGGTCAGTAGTCATGTTTCGAAAACAGTTTTCGCTCCATCATCATTTGAGGGGGTTAGGATCATTCTGTAACATTTGGGTTTCTTAAAATCCTGTTGCTTGATATGCTTCCCAGACGTCTTGGTAAGCGCTCGCCTCAAAAGTGCAATTCCCTCCCCACCCCCCCGGACACCTTTTGCTCCATGCTGTTTCCACCGCGATGCCTTTACGACACCTCATTAGGCGAGGCGAGACATCCCAAAGCCATTACTTCTGGGCATGTGATGAAAAAGTCAAAACACCCACCGATAAAACAAACTCCCTAGAAAGTTAGAAAGCAATTTCCTTTCCTGACATCTTGTAATCTGTATTCATGAGATTCCGCAGGCAGGCGTACGGCATGTGTCACAAATGAACTTATTTTTAAAGACCTCAGATTGCAATCATTCATGAATACTCACCCTTTCTATTGTTAATTACCAGCATCGCACTGAGTGAGCTTGCTACACGGAGTCAATAGCTGCCTGCCTGGAGGTCATCTGAGGTAACAGAGTTTATTCCTTTTCCCAGCATTCAGCTTGGATCTCAGCTGCCATGTAAGTACCTTTAGCCCATCGCGTTACCAAAATAGCAACCTTCTTAATCCTCGACTGCCTCGAACAAAGGTTTAATTCAACCGGCAGGGTCGAAATAGGATCTCATGAATCTGCTGGCAACCAAAGTGTTGTTATTTTTGTTAGAAAAATTGCGAAACAGGAATTTGCTGATATATATTAAGATTAAAGACTTTATTGTGCTGAGTTTAATCGGATTGCTACTTGGGACTTTCCAATATTAGCCAGAAGACTACAGAATACCCTCACATATAAAATCCTCCTGAAACAACCCAATGAATGAATAACAGGAACCACAGGATTTTAGATCCAGATGGGACCTTGGCCATTTAGACCAGGGGTCAGCAACCTTTTTCAGCCATGGGCCGGTCCACCGTCCCCCAGACCATGTGGTGGGCCAGACTATATATTTTTTTTGGGGGGGGGAAATGAATGAATTTCTATGCCACACAAATAACGCAGAGATGCAATTTAAATAAAAGGACACATTCTACTCATGTTAAAACATGCTGATTCCTGGACCGTCCGCCGGCCGGATTTAGAAGGCGATTGGGCCGCATCTGGCCCCCGGGCCTTAGGTTGCCTACCCCGATTTAGACCATCTCCTTGATCAGTGCAGGATTTGCAACGCAGGATGCGACTGCAGCATCCATGATGGGTGGCGCAGAATTCGGCAGCCAGGTTGCTCACCGGGGCAACACGGTTTGAGCGTATTGCACCGATCATGGCTGAATGCAAGGAGAGATGACCATTGCAATCCTGCCAATAACCAGATACCCCCATTGAAAGACAGCTCGCCAGCTACTGAGGCAGTCTGTTCCACTGTCCAACATATTTGGGGCTTGTTCACATTCCATCATACTGCTTATCAAATCGATGTGTGCTTGTTGCACAATACCTGCATCTCATTTGTAGCACATGGCTGCTACACGAGATGCAATCCCTGATGAAGTCCTTAGACACATGATGGTAGCTCACTGACAGCCTGCGAGCACGGTGAGGTGGTGGTAGTTGTGGTCCAGCAATTTCTGGAGGGCCATGGGTCAGCGTTCTGTATGAAAGGGACATTCAGTGAATGTCCATTCATTTCTCAATCGGGATAACTCTTGATTTTAGTCCAGGGAGATCTTTTGCATTCTATTAACAAAAGGAAAGAAATTGTTGGAAATACAGCCATACCTCTTGTTACGTTTGCTTCATGATACGTTTTTCCAGGTTGCGTCCTGCGGTGACCTGGAAATACCGGAAAGGGTTACTTCCAGGTTTCACCACTTGCGCATGTGCAGACGTGCAAAATGACATCACGCGCATGTGCAGAAGCAGCGAATTGCGACCCACACGTGTGCAGGCATGGGTTGCCTTCCTTTCAGGTTGTGAACGGGGCTCCGGAACGGATCCCTTTCGCAACCAGAAGTACCACTGTACCATACGTCTAGAATTCACAGGAAATAATGCTCACGGTCTCTTCTCAGGGCCGTCCAATCCATGAGGCTTGGTGAGGCAGTCGCCTCAGGTGACAGGCTGGGGACAGCTGGGAAGGGTGGCAGATCCACCCCCCCAAGAGAAAGCAGCTCGCCACCTCCTGTGCTTGTCACCTGACACTGCTGCCTCCTTCCTTGCCCTCCCCCCCACTGCCTGCTCCTCTCTGTCCTCCTTTTTGCTACCCCACCCCCATTCAGCCACCTCCAGTTGCCTCAGACAGTGGAAGGGGGTCACCGCCACTGGGACGACAGCAGCATTTCTTTTTGTTTATCCTCAAGTGGCAAAAATGTCATGGGCCAGCCCTGTCTCTTCCACCCATTGCGGGTGAGACTAGATTTTTTTCTCCTTCTGAGGCTAAAAGTCTTACTTGGATGGCTGAGGCGTTGAAAGGCAGCACTGAGCTGACATTTAGTCAACAGCCTAAGCTGGGTATGTGTACCCAGAAACATGTGGTTTCAGTAAATAAATTGTAAATATGTGCTAGCAAGGCCCTGGGAGGCATCTTCTGTTCCCAGTTAGCTCCGTAAAAACTCTGCTGGATTTGAGTTGACATGGGTGTAAGCTGAGAATAGTATTTGGCCCAGAGAGAGGAAGTAGGTGGTATGTGTGCATGTGTGGTGGGCAATGAAACGCTGGAAGCTACTGACAAAAAGCATAATTCCTGTTCTTCTGACATTTCCCACTGATGGCTTTCATCTGTGCTATTGGACACAGATTACGGAACAAGAGTGGTTATGCCCTGATACTAACAGGGAAAACATGTAGGAGACACAATACATAGCTGCATATTACAACACGCAAACCATGTCTAGGAGTAGCTTCCAAACCTCTGATAGCTGAAGAATGTTCTTTCTTTCTTTCTTTCTTTCTTTCTTTCTTTCTTTCTTTCTTTCTTTCTTTCTTTCTTTCAACTTCAAAGTCCTGTTTACTCTTAGACCTTAGACAGGGTTTCCCAAACTTGGGTCTCTAGCTGTTTTTGAACTACAATTCCCATCATCCCTGACCACTGGTCCTGCTAGCTAGGGATGATGGGAGTAGTAGTCCAAAAACAACAGGAGGCTGAAGTTTGGGCCTAGAAGGGCTGCTCTAGAAGGTTTGCATTTGGTTCCTGCTTGGTCCAACAGACTATCAGGGACCACCCCAGGTTTGAGGGGGTACCTGAACAAACTCACCAGTAGGGGAGAGTGCTGTTGTGCTCAGATCCTGCTTGCGGGCTTCTCATAGGCATCTGCTTGGAGCTCCATCATATCATTGGGGACGCATGATGTCTTGGCACCAGACCTACAAACCATAGAGACAGAATGAATAATGAATTTGAATTATCATTCTTCTCCATCCATTTCCCTCATACTCTTGCATACCTTGTTGCAATGGAGGCTTCTTGGTTTGTTAAACCACCTCCAATACTCTATGTTTAATATTATTCCCTTTTAAGCAAAGGTATATGTACCTTTGGCATGCATAAGAAATATATAAGTCCTCACCACTTACACATCAATGAAAGAAGAAGAAATTAAGAAAGAAGGGACAGATTTGAACAAAATGCCCATATGCACAGATGCAGAGTTTGAAATAATTACTGGAGTTTTAATAGAAATATAATACATGTCAGCATAATGGGGAAAGCTGTGGATAGGTGCCCTACCTGCCTACTCAGGCTACTGTCCAGCTGCTAACTGTTGATGGGCAACTTCAAGGCCTCTGATCTGCCTTGATCTTGATATCTGAACCAGACTTGAACCAGATGGAAGCATCTCTCTCATTCTCATTTTTCCACTCCTAAGTTCAGTTTTCTACATTTCCACATTGGTTTGTGATTTTTTTTGTTTAAAGTCCTCATGAAAATTCTTCATCAGTTTAGGGCAAATGTTTCCTAATATGTGTGTGCAATTTTGCTTAGCATACACATTTTTTGAAAAGCCATTTCCCCATTTATACGATTTTTTAAAAACAAATCACCAATGTATCCATTTTCAATGCACACTTCACTCCAGTATATACATTTTTGTATACAGTACTTGACTGGAGAACTGCATTGCAAAATTCAGTGAAGTATGAATTGCAAAGGATGTCTGTGTTCTGGATCACATACTGTCTCAGAAAGTGGGAATTAGGATTCAAATTACAAGGAAGGTAGTTCTATTAGGAAGAACTTTCTGAAGATAAGAAATGTTCGATGGTGGAATGGACTAACTAACTCAGAGGGTGGTGGACTCTCCTTTATTGGAGATATTTGAACAGAGGTTGGATGGCAATCTCTACGGGATCCTTCAGCTATGATTCCTGCATTGCAAAGGTTTGGGCTAGATGACCCTTGGTGCACCTTCCAATTCTACAATTATGATTCTATTATCCTAGGTAGTTTGACCCTGAAGTGTGAACCAAATTGCTCCTCCATTCCTTCCAAACAGGCCTTCCAATAGAGGGCAACACTCTGGGCAATGGCCAAACCAGGTGTGATAGTTTTACACAACAGTTAGTGTCTAGAAGGGTCTCATAAAGGTCAATCTCATAATTTCATGGCTGAGAATTAATGACGGAGACTGCCATCGACTTGCCCTCCTGAAACGGTTCCTTTCTAGGCTTCCGGTTCTGCATGCCTTAATGGAGGCAGCCCCCATGACAGCGGGAAATGGTTGGCGAAGGAAAAACAAGGATGTTTGAGGGTAATTAACCTTGCAAATTCCCCCCAGGGATGGAGGGGGAATAGGTTTCATTCACAGTTCATCTTGGTACCTAGCTCCGGCTACCTAGCCTCCGGGTACCTAGCCTCCGGCATGGAATACGGGAGGTAGGGAGGAGCTGAATGCAAAAGAACTTCGCCTCTGAAAACCCTCCAACGCTGCCATTTAGAAGCAGAGGTTCTCCTGTTAATTAGAGCTTAATTGGACTAAAGTACAGGCACGTACTAGAAGCGATGAGATCACAAACTGCGGAACAAAAACAACTGCAAGGACCTTAGGTTTGAACTTGAGCTAAGACTTCATTTGGTGCAAAAGACGGTGAGGGGGAGGTGAGCCTTTATTTAAAATTTTAGTCTCTACATTTATGATTTGGCAACCCTCCTCTGAATGTTAGTTCAAATTATATTTGTACAAGAGAGGATGGAAGAAATTAGATTATAAATACGGAATATAACATCAAACGGAACTGTGTGTGTAAAAAAAAGGAAAAAGGGAGGGAAGCTCTATTTTGCAAAAGGTTTACGATGGAAACTTAGAGCGGACTCTTCCCCATCCTTTATTATTTACTAAGTGAATTGAATAATGCTAAGATGACATGGAATTTAATTTAATTGGAAGTATAATTGCTCCTATATATTCAGCTGGAAGGAAGGATGAAAGGAGTATGTGAACTGCCAAGGAACTGATAAGATTCTTTATTGAGTCATCTGCAGTTCGACAGACCACTCTTCGTCCCAGGTTGAGAGGAAAAATATTGACAACAGGTAATATTTACTGTGACAGAGTGACTTTTGCAGCTGTTGTTAAAGTTGCAAAGCAATGAAGCAGGGGACAGAGTGATGGAGAAATTTCTGGAACAACAACGGGCTATCAGCTCCGCCCAAGGCATGATGGATAACAGCAACAACAGGGGGAAAGAAAGACATAACATCTTACAAGGACAGGAAGAAACACCACGGACAGAATAATTGCCACATGTATGAAGAACAAGGATATATTTTGAGTTCCTCACTTGTAGTTTTATAAATCATTTAATGTGTCAACACAAATAGAAGTTATTAATATTGCAGTTGTTGCATGAGGGACTATTATTATGACTGGAATGTAATTGAAATTAATAAGATTTTGGCACTTTCTTTAAATTATAAAATTCGGTATTTGAACAATTGGTATTAATAATTGTATTATAAATTAGTATTGTTATAATGAAGTTGTTATTGGATTGTAATTAAAAACTAATAATTTTTTTTATTGAAATGGTTCCTTTCTTATTACTTCATGGTAGCTTTGCCAAAGTTTAAGCAAGTGGTAAGGGAATAAAAATTGTTTTCAAACATTATAAGAGATACCATTTCCCACACATGAATGTTGCATCTTTCTTCAGGTGTTAGGTCTCATAGATAAGATAAGATAAAACTTTATTCGCATTAGCCAATGGCCATAGCAACATTAAAACATTATAGTATACAGTGGTGCCTCGCAAGACAAAATTAATTCGTTCTGCGAGTTTTTTCGTCTTGCGAATTTTTCGTCTTGCGAAGCACGGTCAAGTCGCAACTGCACCTCTTCAAGCGGTTTTAAGAAAAAGGAAACAAACTTGCAAGATGTTTTCGTCTTGCGAAGCAAGCTCATAGGGAAATTCGTCTTGCGCAGCAACTCAAAAAACGAAAAACTCTTTCGTCTTGCGAGGTACCACTGTACGCAGAAAAGGAAATTTTATATAAGCACAATTTAAAGTCCTGGATCAGCAGTCAGTTAGTGGCCCTTATTCTGATTGCCACAGCTATGAACCTTTGCTGTTATCTGCTCATTTTGATCTGATAGAAGAAAGGACATTGTGACAGTGGTTGAGCGCCCTAGGATGGTTAGTATGAGTGGGGTGATGATCTCGTTCCTCAGGTCTTTGCAGAGAGTACAAGTCAGGAGGACATGTGCCGCTGTTTCGGTGCTACCATCTCCACAGGGCAAAGACATTTCTCAGGCGGTATCGTTCTGTTAGGTCCCATATGTTTAAGAACTGGCTAAAAGGAGCCGGCACTATTAAGTGGGGTATATCTCCTTGTTGGAAGGAGAATGCCTCATGATTATTCGGGAGCTGACCAACAACATATTGTCAAAAGTTTGGCAAACATTTCACTGTGTCCAGGAACGTAGGAAATTGCCTTATATTGAGTCAGGCCACTGGTCCATTGAGTACTGTCTACATGGACTGGCAGTGACAGTCCTGGGTTTCAGGCAGTGGAGATTGCCAGCTGCACCTACCTGGGAATGCTAGGAATTGAACTTAGAAACCTTCTGTATGCAATGGTGATGCTCTTACCACTGAACTACAGTTTTCCCCTAGGCTTTTTGTCATTGTGCCCATGTAGTGGCTGTGGGTGCAGGCCACGCTCCCTCCTCACTAGCCTTCCCCCATAGAACGGAAAGGTCTCAAATAAGATTTGTAAACATGATTGGCTGAAGTTGTTTATGGTCCTTCCTGTGATCAGTAATCTTCCCTGATCAGAGGCCCGCATGCTCTTTGCACCTTACTGTCATCCTGCTCTGGATTGTGTGGGAATGTTGTGGGTAGTAGGAGAGGATATATTGATTAATATTATCCTTCCTAACTCACGCTAGTGAGTCATATATATAGAAGAGCTCATTCCCCGTTTTACACAGCAAGAAGCGAGTTGCAGATTCGTTCGAATATCTTTAGTTAAGCAATCCAAACTGGCATGCCCAGATTGGAGTATGTTCTTGGTAAGACCCCTTTGATTCCCTCCTAAAAGAATAAAGACACAAGAGTCTTCATTATAAGAAAAGAAAAGTTGACTCACATTCAGTTAACAGTATGATCCCTGAAGACAGGCTTTAGCTTGTAGTTACAGATACAGTGTGGCTTACATCCTTGTAAGGATGTGCCCATGCGTTGCTGGCAGAGAGCCAGCAATGCAGTCCAAGAAATGGCACCAAAAGAGAGAAGAGTCAAAAGAGAGAGAGATGGCTGTGTGACTAACCCCTTTTATGGGGTCTCCCAAGGTCACGCCCACCTACTTAGTCACACGCAGGGGAGGAAGCTCCAGACCAGGTGCGACAGGAAGCCCTCCTGGCTGGAGTAACACCCTCCTGCATGCCACTCTGGGCAAACAGGAAGTGTTGTACTTGACTGCTTACATTACATCCCACAGATTGGGCCCCACATGCCTGCTATTTGCATTGGAATAAAAGTTTCCCTTGGCACATATGGGAACTTTTCTTCTGATGCAACTAGAAGGGGGGGTGCCCCGTCCCCATCCCCTGAATTTAAACTGGGACCACAGCAGTGGGTAAGGATTAAAGCCCTGTACTCCATGCCAGGTTCCTGATCCAAATCAGTGATGTTGGTTGGTTGGAGGGGGTATAACCACTATTCACAAAGCCATTCGTGTCATTATTAATGGCGTGAATGACATTATGTATAGCCCGGTGCTCATTTCTCTTTAAAAACCCTGAAATGCTACTGAAATGAAACGTTCTGAAAACACATGTCAGTAAACTCGAGAGGTGGTGTTTGTTCTGCTGTCACTTCAAAGGCTGCCCAAATGTCTGGATTAAAATTAATTCAAATCCCACCACCGATCACCCGAAAGCTCAGCCACAGAATTTTCTCACCAATGTCAAACTCACCCTTTGTCTGCCAAATACAGGGATGTCAAGTCCTTTGCTTGGATGAGGTTTAAGTCCATTTGCTAATAACATTCATAATATTAGCCTTGGCTGTCTGTTAATTTCCCCGTCTCCTTCCACTTCGGAAGCAAATTAAGTCAAATGACTCGTTTTGAAGGGGGCAAGGGCTGAGTCTGGGCAAGGCCTTGGAAAACCATATGGATTAGATTATTTTCAACTGGTTATCCTCAAGGACACCCATCTTGCTATTTAAAACCATGCAGCCTCTCAATCAAATCATTCTGCATCGTAGTGGGAGACAGTGGTTGTTGTCTTCCTCCAGGCGAATAGGCAATGATCCTGGCTCCAGACGTCTCAGTTCCAAGTTCAACATTTCCTCCCTCCTTGGAAGAACCACCATTTAATAATATTACTATTATTATTAATATTCAGTGATGGCCTTTGAAGAGCACTGGCTGAAGGCCAGCAAATTAAGGCAGACTAACTGCTTTAATGGATAGGGCATTCTTCCTCAACCTGGTGCCATCCAAATTATACAGGATAATTTCCAGTGTTAGTCATGTAGTCAAATCAACAGGCCAACTCTGAGCATGACTTAGTTCAATATCCCCCAATCCACATATGCCACTGTCTGCTTCCCAAAAGGCCAAGACGGCTAACTCATTCAGAAGCTGCTACACCATAATGCATATTACCCAGCAAGGATATATCAGAGATGTCTTTGCCCGCAGTGCCTCTGATAAAAAAAAAAAATCAAAACAAATATCTATTTGTTTTAATAGATATTTATTTCTATTTGGAATATTGCATTTCCCCCCTGGTTGCCTTATTTATTTAAAAACTAGCACATTTGAGTTGCAAGGTTTAATCAGTAGCTAATCAACAAGAAGTTCATTTAAATGATTACCATGATGAATTTTAATTTGTGAGGCTGCGAGTCAAGGGCACACTTGTTTGATTTACTTGACTACAGAAATACAAAATGAAAATAAATACTATGGTGAAAGATGGTCTTTTTGACAGCAAGTGGTAGCACTTGTCTACTAAGCTATACATTAGGGGTCGGCAACCTAAGACTCATGGGCCGGAAGTGGCCCACAGAGGCTGTTTAACCAGCCCATGAGCCACCCCCAAACCGAGCCGCCTGCTCGGCGAGTCCCCACACACTACGCTAAACCGGTGCGGCACAGGGACTCTCTTCCGCGGCTCCGGAAATTGCTTCTGCACATGCCCAGATGCTGGAAATTGCGTCTGCGCATGTCCGCGGCACTGGAAATCGCTTCTGCGCAGGCGCAATTTCCGGCATCTGGGCATGCGCAGAAGTGATTTCCGGCACTGCGGACATGTGCAGACACGATTTCCAGTATAACACTGTGCCGGCCTGGCCCACGGAGGATCTCCAGGGGAGTGATCTGGCCCATGCCCAGTAAGTCTTGCTGACCCCTGGTATACATGTTAAATTTCAATAGATCAAAAATGCATTTTCTATTGATATTTTGGTAACACTGAAATTTATGGTGGATGATTTATCTCAGCTAAGATTTATTTAGTGGTGTTAATTGGGGGAGCAAAGGGAGGGTTTTCACTTAAATCACACATTTGACATTTAGTCTCTAAAGGCTAAAAAAGATGAGACATTGAAAATCGGTGACTGAATCACTATTTCTTTAAAGGAAGTTACAGATAGGTAGCCGTGTTGGTCTGCCATAGTCAAAATAAAAAAATTCCTTCCAGTAGCACCTTAAAGACCAACTAAGTTAGTTCTTGGTATGAGCTTTCGTGTGCATGCACACTTCTTCAGATACACTGAAACAGAAGTTGCCAGATCCTTCTATATAGTGAGAAGGTGGGGAGGGGTATTACTCAGAAGGGTGGTGGGAATGGGAGATTGGCAGATAGCTGAGATGAGCCTGTTGACGACTCTTAACGACTGTAATAGGTCTTACAGGAAAAGGCAAGGGTTGAGAAGGTGAGAAATGGCTAAGTCATGTATAATGAGATAAGAATCCAATGTCTCTGTTCAGACCAGGTCTCTCCATGGTTTTAAGTTTGGTAATGAGTTGCAATTCAGCAGCTTCTCTTTCCAGTCTATTTCTGAAATTCCTTTGTAGTAAAACAGCTACTTTGAGATCTTGTATAGAATGTCCTGGGAGATTGAAGTGTTCTCCTACTGGTTTCTCTGTTTTGTGATTCTTGATGTCAGATTTATGTCCGTTTATTCTTTGGCGTAAGGTTTGGCCTGTTTGTCCAATATAGAGAGCTGAAGGACACTGTTGGCATTTGATGGCATACACAATGTTAGACGATGAGCAATTAAATTGTCCCGAGATGGTATGTGTGATGTTGTTGAGGCCAGTAATGGTGTTGTCCGGGTGTATGTGGCAGCAAAGTTGGCAAAGTTGCCATTAAAGGAAGGATAGCCAATGCAGCGCCCTCCAGAAGTTCTGGACTACAAGTCCCATCATCCACCCCCATCGTTCAGTAAACAATTCTTGTTCTACAGGAAGGAATCATGAAATTAAATAAAAACACATAGTAAGTGCAGTACTTCTTCATCACATCTATAATTGTAAATCTTGAAGCAAAGCCTCTAGAAATTTCCTAGACTTTAGTTAGTGTTATCACCTTCATGTCAGGCTGAGCTTCAGTTGTCTTTAATTCTGCAAGGTTATTATAGTTTGCAGGGGAGCTGGTGAATTATAGGAGCTGGATGAATGATGCTACAATGTTGCTTATCTTAATACAGTCATATCTCATGTTACAGATGCTTCAGGTTACATGTTTTCGGGTTGCGGACCGCGGAAAACCCGGAAGTACTGGAACGGGTTACTTCCGGGTTTCGCCACTCGTGCCTGCACAGAAGCGCTAAATCACGCCAGCGCCTGCGCAGGCGTGGTGCTTCAGGTTGCGAACAATGCGGGTTGCGGACGTGCCTCCGTCACAGATTACGTCCGCAACCTGAGGTTCCACTGGAGATTTATTTATGAGAAGGAGATCTTGGAGATGCGTAACCATGGGACTTGGCCAAATGATCTTGTTGCAGATGGGAGCATCTGAAGAGCAGTGATTTCAATGGGAGCGGACAATATAGCCTGTGCTCTAGACTGCCCCCATTTCATATAATAATAATAATAATAATAATAATTATTATTATTATTATTATTATTATTATTATTATTATTATTATTTATACCCCGCCCATCTGGCTTCCAACCGAATATTAAAAACAACACAGCATCAAACATTAAAAACTTCCCTAAACAGGGCCGCCTTCAGTTGTCTTTTAAAAGTAAAATAGTTGCTTATTGCCTTGACATCTGCTGGGCAGGCGCCACTACTGAGAAGGCCCTCTGCCTGGTTCCCTGTAACCTCACTTCTTGCAGCGAGGGAACTGCCAGAAGGCCCTTGGTGCTTGACCTCAGTTTCCAGGCTGGATGATGGGGGTGGAGATGCTCCTTCAAGTATTCAGGACTGAGGCCATTTAGGGCTTTAAAGGTCAGCACCAACACTTTGAATTGAGCTCAGAAACGTACTGGGAGCCAATGAAGATCTTCCAGGACCGGTGTTATATGGTCTCGACGGCCACTCCCAGTCACCAGTCTAGCTGCCGCATTCTGGATTAATTGCAGTTTCGAAGTCACCTTCAAAGGCAGCCCCACCTTGAGAACATTGCAGTAGCCCAAGCGGGAGATAACTAGAGCATGCACCACTGGCAAGACAGTCTGCGGGCAGGTAGGGTCTCAGCCTGCGTACCGGATGGAGCTGGTAAACAGCTGCCCTGGACACAGAATTAATCTGCGCCTCCATGGGCAGCTGTGAGTCCAAAATGACTCCCAGGCTGCTCACCTGGTCCTTCAGGGGCACAGTTACCTCATTCAGAATCAGGGAGTCCTCCACACCGGCCCACCCCCTGTTCCCCAAGAACAGTACTTCTGTCTTGTCAGGATTCAACCTCAATCTTAGCCACCATCCATCTTCCAACTGCCTCCAGTCATTCACACAGGACCTTCACCACCTTCACTGGTTCTGATTTAAAAGAGAGGTAGAGCTGGGTATCATCCGCATATTGATGAACACCCAGCCCAAACCTAAAGTTTAGAAAACTTGATAAATAGCCTTTCTGGCAACCCCTCCCTCAGAGATGCAACAAGGCAGCTAGGGCCGCAGATAAAAATCTTGCAGAATGTGAAACATTAACTTCAGAAATTCCAGCAAGACAATACAGACCAGAGCTGGAGATATGCAGAGGGCTTAACAGGAGTCAAGTCTTACCATGGCTTGGTCCCAGAACCCTTTGCTCCCACGCCCACGAAGAAAACACATGAGACCAAACTCTGGGATAAAGGCTATATTTCTTAAAATATAACAAGCTGGAGGAATGGCAAACAACTTGACTGAATTCAGAAAGCGCAGGCAGGCGAGGATTTTGTCTAACCTTTCTAGCCAAAACCACACTGCATGTAGGGAAGAATGGAAGGCACAGCAAAAAGGGAAAGAAGAAGGGTTTACTGATTATAGGGCTCCAGGGGGTTGATACTGGGGATTTGCTCCATTTTGGTACTTGGATCCTAAGCCATTTAGGCTTTGTACCTTAAGGAAATCAGCACTGAATGTTCACTGGAAGGACAGATCCTGAAGCTGAGGCTCCAATACTCTGGCCATCTCATGAGAAGAGAAGACTCTCTGGAAAAGACCCTGATGTTGGGAAAGATGGAGGGCACAAGGAGAATGGGACAACAGAGGACGAGATGGTTGGACAGTGTTCTCGAAGCTATGAACATGAGTTTGACCAAACTGTGGGAGGCAGCGGAAGATAGGAGTGCCTGGCGTTCTCTGGTCCATGGAGTCACGAAGAGTTGGACATGACTAAACGGCTAAACAACAACAACCCTAGCACCAACCTTGAATTGGGCCAGGTTTTATTTCTGTTTTATCTAAGGGGAACTATTTTCTTCATTCTAATTGCCCACCAAACAATAGGGGAGATTAACTGAATCCTTTGATAACTGAATCCCCAAAACTGTGAAGGCAGCATAAACACTTCAGGCTGTCCTTCTAGAATTTTGAAGGAGGCATCCCCTAGAAAGGGGCTACTAGGCTTTCAAATTTCATCTATTTCTGCCAAAAATGTTTTCTTCAAAGTTATGGATGGTTCCATTTTGAGAGGAAGTACAAGCTTTAAAGTTGCTTAGGCCCAAAGCCCTAGATCTCTTTGTCTGTAAGTTAGCAGGCTTATCCATTCAGGAGGTACCATTATGCCTACAAACCTCAGCCAATTATGTAAGGAGCAAAAAGGTAAACCGATTATTAATATGATTATTAATTAAGCCCCTGCCCAATAATACAGAATGGAGAAGGCAGCAAACTTTTTTCTCTCTGCATCAGGATTTGGATCCGAACTGAATCAAGCAGCTTTCAAAGCCCTTTGGTCCACATTAGGCTGTTTTCTGAAGTACCAGATCTGGTGTTCAGTTTGCACACCTATGTCTCCATTCTGAAGTGCAAAGAAAGTGTTTAATGTGCATCACGGCATTGCTGCTCCCCTGTTAATGGTCTTCATTCCCCCAAATTAGTTCCCCTTCCCTAGAATTAGCCCTCCCACCTGCTTTGGCTTAAGGGACACTGATTATTACCTTACAGCAAGTAGGAGAGGAGGGTGACTGAAACCTGCCTGCTGCCACCTGGAGATTCTCCCTTTGCTGTTAAATCTGCTGCTGAACTGGAAGATGAGATAGGAAAGACCCACCAGGCCAGACTCAACCCACCAAATTTCGATTATGGCTTGTCAGGAGCAGTTTGTGCTCTTGGAGACAGGCAACAGAAACAGGCTTTTGAAGACTGTTGAAGGTTATATATTCATCTTGGCCACTAACTGGCAAAAGCGTGCTTTAATAGTTAAATAGATGGGAGAATTTTGGGTAGCCATTTCCTACAGCATCGATGAAGGTGAACTTGGTGACCTTCAAATGCTGTGGGATGTCCACTCCCAACTGCCCTAGCTAGCATGGCCAATTGTAAGGGAAGATGGGAGTTGTAGTCTCGCAACCTCTGGAGGGTCAGAGGTTCCCCACAATAACATGGGCTGCCTGCTTGCTAACTGTCCCTCTCAGCGTGCACGCAAAAGGCTTGCTCCGAAGCAGTATGGGAGCTACTTTAGCACAGGATGGATGGTGGTTAACAGATAGAGGTTGAATCCTGACAGGACAGAAGTACTGTTTTGGGGGGACAGGGGGCAGGCAGGGGTGGGGGACTCCCTGGTACTGAATGGGGTAACTGTGCCCCTAAAGAACCAGGTGTGCAGCCTGGGAGTCAATTCTGTGTCCAGGGCAGCTGTCTACCAGCTCCACCTGGTACGCCACCTGAGACCTTACCTGCCTATGCACTGTCACACCAGAGTGGTACATGGTCTGGTTATCTCCCACTTTGACTAGTCCAATGTGCTCTACATGGGGCTACCTTTGAAGGTGACCCGGAAACTACAACTAATCCAGAATGTGGCAGCCAGACTGGTGACTGGGAGCAGTTGCTAGGACCACATAACACCGGTCCTAAAGGATCTACACTGGCTCCCAGTACTTTTCCGAGCACAATTCAAAGTGTTGGTGCTGACCTTTAAAGCCCTAAATGGCCTCAGTCCTGTAGGAGCGTCTCCCCCCCCCCCCATTGTTCAGTCTGGAGACTGAAGTCCAGCTCTGATGGTCTTCTTGGTGCCCTCCCTGCAGAACACCCTCCCATCAGATGTCAAGGAGATAAAGAACTACACAGCTTTTAGATGACATCTCTGCAGCTCTGTATCAGGAAGTTTTTAATATTTGACATTTTATTAGAAGAAGAAGAAGAAGAAGAAGAAGAAGAAGAAGAAGAAGAAGAAGAAGAAGAGTAGTAGTTTGGATTTGATATCCCGCTTTATCACTACCCTAAGGAGTCTCCAAGCGGCTAACATTCTCCTTTCCCTTCCTCCCCCACAACAAACACTCTGTGAGGTGAGTGGGGCTGAGAGACTTCAGAGAAGTGTGAGTGGCCCAAGGTCACCCAGCAACTGCACGTGGAGGAGTGGAGATGCGAACCCGGTTCCCCAGATTACGAGTCTACCGCTCTTAACCACTACACCACACTGGCTATTATGTTTTTATATGTGTTGGAAGCCTCCCAGAGTGGCTGGGGCAACCCAGCCAGTTGGGTTGGGCATTAATAATAATAATAATAATAATAATAATAATAATAATAATAATAATAATAATAATTTTTAGCTCCTTCATCCAGGAAGGACTTCTTCACACAGCACATATTTAAAGGATGCAATTTGCTACCACAATATGTTCTGATGGTCACCTACTTAGATGTCTCCAAAAGAGGATTAGATGAATTGAGGGAGTTTAAGGCTATCGGATCTGCTAGTCACAGTGATTCTATTTCCTCCAGCATAGGAGAAGGCGTTTCTTTGAATCCCAGTTGCTGTGGCTCACTAGCATGAAAGTGCTATTGTGCTCATGCCCTGCCTGTGGCCTTCTCACATGGTTGGCCACTTTAGGAATCGGATGCTCGACTCGGTTGCCTTTTGGTCTGACCCAGTGGGTTTCTTCTTATGATCTTACATTCTGTTCTGAGAGCGACGAAGCCAGTGTGGGAAGGAGCTGAGTCATGAACTCCTCCCACATGATCTGGGGCTTCTGAGGTTACCCAAGCAGTGCAAGAAGTAGCAGTAAAAAAGCAAAATCCGAGCAGAGGAGCTGATCCTCAGATTATGAGGAACGAAGTGGCAGCATGTTGGGTTGTATTAGTGCAGCTCACAGGTGGTTCTGGTTAGGGGTGGGGGGAAGAAATTCAATTCAGTTCGTATTTAAAGGGGAACCCACCAAGTCTGCACTATTCGAAACAGAATGTGAACCAAAACACAGCTCTCAGAGCTTGCACTTCTCCCAATTTTTGCAACGCAGCTCTCTGGCCTAGTAATATGTACAAAAAGTGTGCATTTTAAAATGAATATATTGGTGAAAACAATATAGAAAAATGCATTACATTTTTGCTTTGCAAAAAAAGTGTGTTTTAGGAGAAATTTGCATCCAAATGCTGATGAATTTTCATGGGCACTTTCTTTTAATTAAAAAAGATATCACAAATTGATGTGGAAATGGGGAGAACTGAATTTAAGTTTAGGGGGAAATGGAGAGAAACTGAAACTGACAATTTCACTCAGACCGAGGGTTGGTGGCATGTCATATTTCAGTTTTTCCCCAGGGAAGTGGGGAGACTCCCTGCATGAAGGAAAGAAAGAAAGAAAGAAAGAGAAAAGAATCAGGGGAAGAGATGCATCATAGACTTTGCACTGCTTTATTACATCTTTCTTAGGGTTGCCATATTTCAAAAAGTAAAAACCAGCACACCCCAAAAGTTGTTGAGCATTTTTAAACAAACCTGAAGTTGTTTACAAAAATGCCAATAAAGTGGCGATATTTCAATTGACTTGGACAATCGAAATTCCAAAAGACAATTGGTCTTTTGGAAATCCCCCCTGGATTTTAATTCCGACTTTGAAATCCTGGTAATGTCCGGGAAAATCTGGATATTTGGCAGCCCCCTCCCTCCATCTTATTATCTACATCTATCTATCTATCATCTATCTATCATCTATCTGTCTATCTATCTATCTATCTATCTATCTATCTATCTATCTATCTATCTATCATCTATCTATCTATCTATCTATCTATCATCTATCTATCTATCTATCTATCTATCTATCTATCTATCATCTATCTATCTATCTATCTATCTATCTATCTATCATCTATCTATCTATCTATCTATCTATCTATCTATCTATCTATCTATCTATCTATCATCATCTATCTATCTATCTATCTATCTATCTATCTATCTATCTATCATCTATCTATCTATCATCTATCTATCATCTATCATTTATCTATCTATCTATCATCTATCTATATCTGGCAATATGCAGTAGTGTTCAGAATTTCCATCTCCTCCTGTGGGTTTGCAGTAGAATGTTAAGACCAGCCCTTACAACTCTGTTGGGAAAGTGCAGCTTGAACAAGTTTGGATTGTGCTATCTCGTTCCATGTTGCTAGTTTTACGCTAAGTTGGCTAGGGTCTTGTTGACTCAGATAGCCAGGTCTCTCCCTTTTCTAGCCGATTCTGCCCCCTTGTGGGTTTGTGCACAGCCTGAAGAACAAAAGCTGCCTGTCTGTGCACCGGAGTAGGGGACAAAAATAAAAAATAAAAAAAGGAATGAATGGGGCTCGCTCTCTGTGCAGCTTCTCCTCCTCCTGTCCTGGGTTGGTGTCTGTGCAACTTCAATCAAAACGAGCATCTGGCATTGTGGGAGATGTTGGGGTGGGGTGAGGGAAGAAGGTGGTTAAGTGAGCAATTATGCAGACATGTATGCAAAAGAAGCCTGCCCAGATTTTTCAATGTATGTTGGATATTTACACTGCTTAGAGCTTTGGGAAAGACCAAGCTGTGTTTGACATGAATCCAAAGCTACACCCCCCTTCTGCTCCTCCCTCCCATGTTCTTTGGAGATCAGACTGATGGCTGGCTTTCTCCATGATTCGGTCCTGTGATTTGCAGTTGTGTGTGTGTTTAAAGGTGTAAGTCCTACAACATGTGCGTCAGACCACCTGCCTCCTGCGTAAGGGAATCCCATCAGTCAGGAGGTGGGCCCTCAATGGGTGGATTATCTAAAGAATGATAAAAAGAGGCCAATGGTGTTCTGCAAGTGGGTGGAGGAAACTCCCCTCTCCTTGCGCTGCTTGTTTAATCATTGCCAGGCAGAGTTTCATGTTATGTATAGAGCATTACGCTATAAGTACAGTATGCTGGTCTCCAGCAGCCTTGGCACTCAGAAGAACAAGCTGGAACAACTTTGCACATTACGCACTTTGATTGACTAAGAATTTGTGTGTGTGCGCGCGTCCTTGTTTAACCTTTCCTGTTGTGGTTGTGGGTTTTCCCACTCTCTCCCTCTCTCCCTCTCCTCCCCCTCCCCATATAAAGTTCTTCTGAATGACAGGAAGCAAATATAAAGGCTTCACATTATGTGATAGTGGTGAGTCTTTCAGACTCACCACTATCGCATAATTGTTTTCTAACATCGACCTCATTATCACACCTAATCATTTGCAGCTGGAGCGAAAGGAAACAATTATGTCTATTGAGAGTTCTAAATGTAAAGATACACAGACTGGGGTGGCTTCAGTTTCTCGGGTCTGCCAGGAATATGCCTGGCCAGGGTCTACTAGTCTTGGGAGCACAGAAAAGGCTGAAATCGATCTTCTCCCAAAATTCTCCTTTGAGAATATTGATGCTGGACCTTCTCCAAGTAGTCCCTGAATATTTGGCTATTCTCCAGATATCCTGTGGCTACTGGCTGCCTCTCCTTGGCACCCAGTGTTATCTGATTTCATTATCTGCTAGCTGGCATTTGATATTTTGGAGTATTTGATCACTGACACGAAGTAGCTGGATGTCGTTTATAGCAGAGACACAACAGTTCATCACAGCAATTTTTCAAAAACGCTTTATCTTCAGGGAATCCTTTATGTGGGAAGTAGCCATTTGGTGTCCTCCAGATGTTGTGGATGATGATTCCCATTGTCACTGGCCACCAGCCATGTGGATTAATGGGAATTGCCTGGCAACATCTGGACGGCACCCCATTGACTACCCCATTGACTACTACTCCTTTACATATGGGCAAGGGGAGAGACTCCATCAGGCAAGGCCTCCTTCTACCTGCCTTGCCCCACCCTCCGGCCCTAGGAGTCCTCATAAGGGAGCAGGTCCTGGAGGAAGAACTGTGAGGGGAGAGACTCCATCAGGCAAGGCCTCCTTCCACCTGCCTTGCTCCACCCTCTAGTCTCTGCTTCTCAATTTGTATTGTATTATTTTATGTACTGTGGCTTGTCTTTGTTTTATTGATTATAGTTTAGAAATTATTTATTGTAACTGCTGAGTGGATTTCTGTTTAACTTTTATATGTTATTATTATTATTATTATTATTATTATTATTATTATTATTATTATTTCATACTATTCTAATGATTGTTGAATGTTACTTTTTTGACCTATTTTAAAGTTATGTTTTATTATCACATTTTTGTATTAGATTGTTATAAGATGTACATTTTTTGTTATTTCTGCTTGTGAACCACCTTGAGTATTGTAAGATAGAAGGACGGTATACAAATTAAAAATGCTGATGATGTAATAATAATAATTTATTTATACCCCGCCCATCTGGCTGGGTTTCCCCAGCCACTCTGGGCGGCTTCCAACAAAGTATTAAAATACACTGGTCTGTTAAACATTAAAAGCTTTCCCTAAAAAGGGCTGCCTTCAGATGTACTCATAAGTAACTCCCAATGAATTCAGTGGGGCTTCCTCCCAGATGAGTAAGCGCAAGATGTCTCCCAAGGACACAGTGAGTGTCTGCCATAACGTTTCACCATCTTGCAGAGGACTCTGGGGCATCTTCTAGGGTTCACTCTAAGCTCACAAATATGGTTGGCAACTGCAGATCCCCAAATGCACATCTAATGCACATGTTAAAGACACGACTTCCCCCAAAGCTGGGAATCACAGTTTCTTCTCCACAGAGCTACAATTCCCAGCACCTTTAACAAACTACATTCCCAGGATTCTCTGGGGGAAGTCACGTGCTTTAAATATGTCTTGAAGTTAGTATTTTCAGTGCCAGTCAATTCACTTGTTTGTATTTAAAATCTCCCCCACCTTTTTATATGAGACAATGACAGCAAGAGTATTATTGGCACAGAAATGGAAGCAGGAAGAACTACCGATGAAAGAGGAATGGCAGATGAAATTAATGGACTATGCAGAATTGGATAAGATGACAGAGAGAATTCGAAACCGGCGGGACCAGAAATTCTTGAAAGATTGGAGTAAATACATGCGTTATTTGAAAAACAATTGCAATCAACTGACTACACTTGTAGGATTACAAGGAGTTTTGTAAGGAGAACTATATGAAATATTACAGAAAAAAATTATGAGAATGGACTTTAAGTTATGGATTAGTAAAAGTAATAGTTAAGATAATGAAATGCAAGATTAAGAGATGAAGGTTGAAAATCACTAGACATGGTTGATGGAAGTCCTAGGCTTAAAGCCAAAATGTTGTATAAGATGAGAGGAGATGTTATGTTTTGTTTGGAAAATATATGTAAAAGCTAATGTATATATGTATATGTGTGTGTGTGTGTGTGTGTGTGTGTGTGTATATAATTCCCCCCCCACCTTTAAAATTATGTTGCCATTTTTAAGGTTACTTTATCTCTTGCTGCTTTTTATTTTCTGCTCTATCTTTCATTTTATCTATTCTGAACTTGTTGTTTTAAGTTGCATTTTGCTTCTTCATACTCTTATTCTATACTTGCTGCATTTGTAGCTTGTTGTTGTTGTTTTTAATCCTGTGAGCCACCCAGGGACGTTTTTGTTTTGGCCTATAAATAAATTAATTAAATGGACTAGGATGGGTATCACACAATTTAGGCTGAAATTATGTACACAGCTCCCTGGGATTCAGTCTAAATTAAGTCATTGGGGGTTACTTCTGGGCAGACCCAGAGGATTCTGCTGCTTCTGAAAATCAAGAACTCTAGATCTAATGAAGAAAGAAATATCCAGCATTCTTGTGTGGCCCTGAATTCCAGAATAAGATGAACACTAAAGGGATTGGAGAGAAAGTCAGGTTGCACTTTCACATGAACCGACCAAATTTGCACTTCCTGAACCAATATGCAAACTGAAACACAGCTCTCTTTTGAAATCCACACTTCTTGGAATTTGGGGGTGCAGTTCTATAACCAAAGAATGCAAATAAACATGTATGTATGCATGTAAATATGAGACTGTGAGGGAAAGAAATGTCCAATAATGCATATTAAGGGGAAACTACTTGCAAAAGTAGGGACGCGGGTGGCGCTGTGGGTTAAACCACAGAGCCTAGGACTTGCTGATCAGAAGGTTGGGGGTTTGAATCCCCACGACGAGGTGAGCTCCCGTTGCTCGGTCCCTGCTCCTGCCAACCTAGCAGTTCAAAAGCACGTCAAAGTGCAAGTAGATAAATAGGCATTTCAGTGCGCTGCTCTGGTTCGCCAGAAGCGGCTTAGTCATGCTGGCCACATGACCTGGAAGCTGTACGCCGGCTCCCTCGGCCAATAAAGCAAGATGAGCGCCGCAATGACTGGACCTAATGGTCAGGGGTCCCTTTACCTTTACCTTACTTGCAAAAGTGCATATGCAAGGCAAAACTATCACTGCTATCCGCCCGATGCATCCCAAACAAGGGAGACAGCTACAATGTCTGACAATAGTAAATTTCCCTGCCACTGAAGATTCTTGATGAGATATTGTAGAAAAGGATGGAAGAGTGCAATAACACTTGAGATCAAGCTTTCTGGTGTGAACAGGCAGGCAGGGTGTCGGAAACAATAATTCATCCATTTCTTCCTCTCCTCCTTTTAGATTGCAGTTTTCATGGACCATTGTGTATTGGCTGTGAATGCTGCCAAATACAAATACCATTGCCAAATCTCAACATAGTGCAGAATATTAATGGTCAGTTTCCAGTTCCTGAAATCAAATATCATTGGGTGCCAACCCCCCTGCCTCAAAATTAACCCAAGAGTTAAGAAATATATGGCTAATATCTAGATGATAATATTGAGCATTGACATTTCAAGAAGAATTTTCTGAGAGCAAATTTGTTTGAGCTCCGTGAGTGGCCTCTTCACTCAAGTGTGTTCCTATTTTTCGTGGTGTTCAGCTTTGCTTTTATAAATGCTTTTACACTTTATCTGGCAAGATCTTACCACAAGTATGAATCATACCATTGCTGCGAGATGTAGCTTGACTCATGGGAGGCATCAAGGCAAGTTACATTTGCACTGGTTTTCCGGCTAATGAAACGGTCCTCCAAAGAATGCCACAGCATACTTTGTAGGAAATGTTTCAACAACAAAATTAATATGGAATTCATATCACCCTTCCCCCAGCTAACCCCTTTGGAGTCCTGTGCCACATATGCAAGATCGTAGCTTAGTACTCTGCAATCCAAAATAAACTATATAGACATGTGAATTTCACAACATTTTCGTTCCTGTGGCCTCTTGTGTCATAAAAATAAGTGAGCAGGGAATATAAGCTTTCGTTATAAGTTTTTCAAAAATACTGTAAACGCCAGCATTTTTTGATCAACACTAGCACACTTCACAGCAGGAGACACTAATGGCATCAGTTCTCAAACAAAGCTTGAGAAAACTGCTATACATTCTCCTTTGTATGCGCTGTGGGATCACATTCACCCAGTGCTATACCAGCTGCACTGACTCCCAGTGGAGTACAGGATCAGGTTTAAGGTGCTGGTTTTAACCTTTAAACCCTATATGGCTTAGGACCCTTGTACCTACGGGACCGCCTCTCCTGGTATGTCCCACGGAGGACCTTACGGTCTTCAAACAAAAACATCTTGGAGGTCCCGGGCCACAGGGAGGTTAGGCTGGCCTCAACCAGAGCCAGGGGTTTTTTGGCTGTGGCTCCGATCTGGTGGAATGCTCTGTCACAAGAGACTAGGGCCCTGCAGGGCTTGACATCTTTCCGCAGGGCCTGCAAGACAGAACTGTTCCACCAGGCCTTTGGCCAGGGCACAGCCTGACCCCTTCCTTTGGTAATCCTCACAGAACTCTAGCCCAGTGGTGGCCATTAATTTGATTTGAATTTAATTTGAAGAATGAATTGATTTTAGAATGCTGTATTATTTTACTGTTGTTAGCCGCTCTGAGCCCAGCTTCAGCTGGGGAGGGCAAGATATAAATAATTTATTATTATTATTATTGTTTATTAAGATGGTGGAATAATAATGGAGAAGTCTGGGAAGAACTCATGCAAGAGCATAAGAATATAAGAGAAGCCAACTGCATCAAGCCAACTAGTCCAGCTTCCTGTTCTCACAGTGACCCAACCAGATACGTGTGGGAAACCAGCAAGTAGGATTCGAGCCCCAAAGCGCTCTCCCCTCCTGTGGTTTCCAGCAACTGGTATTCAGAAGCATAAAGCCTCCATAGCTGGTGGAGGCAGGGGCCACTGATAGCCTTTTCCTCCATGGATTTGTCCAACCATCTTTTAAAGCCGTCTATGTAATATGTTGTTATTGTCCATTGAGTTTTCTTGGCAGGGATAGTGGAGTGGATTGCCGGTTCCTTCTCCAGGTTTTAAAGCTATGGTTTTCCCAGTAGTGATGTATGGAAGTGAGAGCTGGACCACAAAGAAGGCTGATCGCTGGAGAATTGATGCTTTTGAATTGTGGTGCTGGAGTCCCATGGACTACAAGAAGATCAAACCTACCCATTCTGAAAGAAATCAGCCCTGAGTGCTCATTGGAAGGACAGATCCTGAAGCTGAAGCTCCAATACTTTGGCCGCCTCATGAGAAGAGAAGACTCCCTGGAAAAGACCCTGATGTTGGGAAAGATGGAGGGCACAAAGAGAAGGGGATGACAGAGGATGAAATGGTTGGACAGTGTTATAGAAGCGACCAACATGAGTTTGACCAAACTGCGGGAGACAGTGGAAGACAGAAGTGCCTGGCGTGCTCTGGTCCATGGGGTCACGAAGAGTCAGACATGACTAAATGACTAAACAAGAACAATGTAATATGTAGCCTCTCAGACCTTTGAGATGGGTTGTTTGTTATTAGCCTCATCTCTCCACTTCATAACATGGCCCTTTGAACCCTGATCTCCCAGGTTCTAGTTTGACACTCTGACCACTACACCACATTGGCTTCCTAGAGTACTTCTGCTATGAGGCAGCTATATGAATTAAGTAGCTTGATAGAAAGGGGGGAAGCAAAATGACACTTAGAGAAGGATCTGAAATATTTTCCTTGAAGCTTGAATTTGTCTTAAGCTGAATTGTTTTATATGATGTTTTAATGTGTTGTAAACAGCTCTGAGATTTTTTTCTTTAAAACATAAAGTCGTCTAGAAATTATGACGATGATGATGATGATGATGATGATGATGATAATAATAATAATAATAATAATAATAATAATAATAATAATAATAGCTGTTGATCTGTAAGGCAGAAGACTGTGAGAGATTGCCGGATCTCCTTCACTGTGTAAGGCCCCCTGAACGCTTACGTCCTGTCAAAGGTGACTATGGGGTTGCGGCGCTCATCTTGCTTTCAGGCTGAGGGAGCCGGCATTTGTCCACAGATAGCTTTCTGGGTTATGTGGCCAGCGTGACTATACCGCTTCTGGTGCAATGGGACACCGTGACGGAAACCAGAGCAGCACATGGAAATGCTGTTTTCCTTCCCACCACAGCGGTACCCATTTATCTACTTGTACTGGCATGCTTTCGAACTGCTAGGTTGGCAGGAGCTGGGACTGAGCAATGGGAGCTCACTCCGTCACGGGGATTAGAACCGCCAACCTTCTGATCGGCAAGCCCAAGAGGCTCAGTGGTTTAGACCACAGTGCCACCCGCGTCCCTTCCGCTTCACTGTGTAGAGAGGCTGGGCAGGCATTTTGGTATGCAGGGATATACTGTACAGTGGTTTTCTTTCTGGGGATGACGCAGGGGTACACATACCCCTCAACATTTTGTGAATCTAAGTTTGGCCTCATTGAGAGGCAGTATTTCAATATGAGTAGGAAAATGAGAGCACCCCCTAGACATTTTTAATTTTTTAAAGAAAAAAAAGCACTGGATAGACCACAGTTGCATATTTTTGCACCGAGCAGGGGGGTTGGACTACATGCCCTCCAAGATCCCTTACAACATATATATCCAGAGAGAGAGCGCACATCAAACAGTTCTGACAAGTTCTGGAAACTGGTAGGATTCAGTTACAGATAGGTAGCCGTGTTGGTCTGCCATAGTCAAAATAAAAAAATTCCTTCCAGTAGCACCTTAAAGACCAACTAAGTTAGTTCTTGGTATAAGCTGTGTATCTGAAGAAGTGTGCATGCACACGAAAGCTCATACCAAGAACTAACTTAGTTGGTCTTTAAGGTGCTACTGGAAGGAATTTTTTTTATTTTGGTAGGATTCAGTTATTCAGTTTGATCACTAAAACCACATGTTTATTACAACGACTAACAAAACAGAACATTTTAATTATTTTAGTAAAACGCTTTGGCTTTCTTCTGCATCCGTTGTGCCTATAAAAATGATGCTGTTTCCAAGGGGACAGAGAGCTTTGAGGATGGAGTGCTCAGAAAACTTTCATCTGTTGAAGCTTGGTGATGCTGCTACTATCCTCTAGGATAGTAGTCCATGTGTCTACCCAGAGGTTCTCCCAGTTTGCAACCCTTGTTGGATCTTTTGGTACCTTTGCAGCAATGATTGATGAGTCTGGCAGACTGTGGTTCTCAGAAATAAAGTGTTTAGGAACAGGTTGCTCCACTTTTCTATTCCCCCCCCAAAAGCGGTGATTTGTGTTTTCTAAAGAATGTGTGTCAAATCCATATCTTTCTATGGTACCAGGCTGAACAAAGCCTGTAAGATCAGGTCTTGGGCAGGACTATTGATGGAGTTTTTTTCTTACAGAGCAGGATTTTTAGTTATTTACTTCTGAATTTTGTTTATGTAATGGCTTTCCTTAAAAAAACCAACACACACACACAGAAGAAGAAGAAAGGATTATACAATTTGTTTTCATCATTGTTTTCTTTTGATGCAAAGCCATGCTCTTTGGAACCCCTCCTCCCTCAATGAGTACAAAAGTTCATGCTTTCATGGCCAAATCCCCAATGAAAAGTTAAAGCTTAGCATTGCTTTTTTTTCATATAAAGTCAAATGCTTTGTGATCAACTGGGCAGTCCTCATGGAAGTGGCCTCCTGAGAATTTTCCTGGAGGTTGGGGGACATTGTAGAAAGATTTCAGCCATCTGTATGGCTGAGTGAATTTTGCAAGAGAGGATAGTACAATTTCCACCCACAAAACATTCATTATTATTGGGCTGAGGGGCGGGCAGCGGCATACAGGCAACCCTGTATCGGGGAATTTTTAATGTCTAATGTATTACAATTTTGTATGTGCTGTAAGTTGCTCAGAGTGGCTGGGGAAAATTCTTATTTATTATTATTAAGAACCCTGGGCAGCAGCTCCTAATCAAAGTGGACACAATTGGGCTAAATTACACTTTGCATCTTCTCTACCAGTATATATTTATAAACATATTTCCTGTCAAAGTACTCAAAGGGACATAGGATGCTACTTTATGCTGAGTCAGATCCTTGGTCCATTGAGCTCAGTAATGTCTACACTGACTGGCAGCAATCCTGCAGGGCTTCAGGTAGGGAGTCTTTCTGCAGTCCTACTTGGAGCTGCACGTGATTGGATCTGGGACTGTCTGCAGATGCTCTGTCACTGCTCTGCCAACTTTATCCAGATGCTTTATTACTAATTTCTCTATTTCCCCTTCTCAAAAGAGACCTTTTGATTTGCTATCATCTATCTATCTATCTATCTATCTATCTATCTATCTATCTATCTATGGGACATGGGTGGCACTGTGGGTTAAACCACAGAGCCTAGGGCTTGCTGATCAGAAGGTTAGTGGTTTGAATCCCCGCGATGGGGTGAGCTCCCGTTGTTCGGTCCCTGCTCCTGCCAACCTAGCAGTTTGGAAGCACGTCAAAGTGCAAGTAGATAAATAGGTACTGCTTCGGTGGGAAGGTAAACAGCATTTCCGTGTGTTGCTCTGGTTTGCCAGAAGAGGCTTAATCATGTTGGCCACATGATCCGGAAGCTGTATGCCGGCTCCCTCGGCCAATAAAGCAAGATGAGCGCCGCAACCCCAGAGCCAGCCACGACTGGACCTAATGGTCAGGGGTACCTTTACCTTTATTCATTCTCTCTCTCTCTCTCTCTCTCTCTCTCTCTCTCTCTCTCTCTCTCTCTCTCTCTCATCTACCTACCCACCTATCATCTGTATATCTATCATATCATCTATATCTATCTATAGATATAGCTGAGCTGGAACGTTTGAAAAATGTAGAAGGTTGGTGGATAGCTAAGTTCCAGTCTCTGTGTTATTTGTTTATAAATTTCTACCTTTTACTCCCAAAGAAGCCCAGGCCAGCAAACGACAATATAAAATAAAATAAATTTAGAAAATTGTTAAACATAAATAGCATCTAAAAATGCTTTTAACCAGTCACATGCTGTCGCAATAATAATTTCAAGGCTTCCCAGAACGGGAAGGGCATAAGAACGTGAGAAGGGCATGCTGGATCAAGCCAATGGTCCATGGAGTCCAGCATCCTCTTCTCAGCTGTGGCCAACCAAATGTCTCTGGGAAGTCCACACGCAGGATTAGAGTGCAAGAGCACTCTCCCTTCTTGTGGTTTCCAGCAACTGGCATTCAGAAGCCTTGCTGCCTCCAGTTGTGGAACCAGATCATAGCCGTCAGGGTTAGAAGCCATTGACAGCCCTCTCCTCCATGACTTTGTCTAATCCATTTTTGAAGCCATCCAAACTGGTGGCCATTGCTGCTTCCTGGTGGAGTGAGTTCCACGCGCTGCATGGAAAAGGGCATTATTTTAACTACTTCATTCAGCTTCCTTGGGTAATCACCTTCTCTTAGCCCCTGCAACATCAGTGGCATGTTTGGTGGTGACCCAATTATTGCTCCATTATTGTGGAATCCCCCCTCCAGAGAGGTTAGATGGGCTTTCTCCTAGCTATTTTCCCCAAGCTATTTAGGCTTTCAAAAACTAGGTGCAAACATTGCTGACCACTAGGCTGTTAACAGGGCAATCAGTATTTCAATGTTGATTTTAGATACCACTCACATTCTGTAACTAATAACGTTGTGGCCTTTTTTAGCCCATTAACCTAAAATGCTGGTCTCCATGTGTCTTTATTTCAACAAATGGGGAGGGTTGGGGACCATGCAACAATTGTTTTGAACTAGCTTGCATCTTATTACTTTGCATTTTACCATGATGTTTTTAAAATGCTACAACTCTCCCTTTGAATCCCATTTTAGCAGAAAGGCGGGATATAGATAATGTTCAATCAATCAATCAATCAATCGATCGTAAAACTCGTAAGAAGTTGCTTCAGAAGTAACTGAATCATTTCAAATCCTGGTGGTGGTGGTGTGAGTGAGGCAGTTTAAAAGGATGATTACCTCTTTCTTTCACCAAAACTCCAGTAGATTAAGGATTATGTGGCTGCTACTTCCCCCTTTGAATTGTGGCAGTTGCTATGCTGTCAACTAGGAAAACAACAACAATTTACTTTGAAGCTAATCTTTTTCACCGTATGTCAGTTCCCATTGGCAGTTAGCATCCAGTGGTGGTTGTTGTTGTTTAATAGAAAAAACAACCCATACACACAAAAGGGTCATTCTTAAGGATTAGGCCCATGTCAACAATGTAATTATAATAAATAGTAGTCATTAAAGGATATCAAGAGTCTTTTTATTTGCAGTAAAACCTTCCTAGCCGCTAGCCTTGTTCGTTCAGTTGGCGATTATGTTTTTCTTTCAAGGAGCTAGGCATCTTGATACATTTTAATGTAATGAATCAGTATTTATACAAAGTGGTATAGGTTTGTAGGACACTGGAAAAAAATCAGGAACATGAAAAAAATTATTCCTACGCTGAGTGTAATCCTGACTTCCTCTCTGACACATCGCTATGGCGTGGTATAACAGAGTAGCACATGGAAAAGAAATGTTTCCTATAAGATGACCCTCAGCGTCCCTTCCAACTCTATTATTCTATTATTCTTATTCAGTCATCACAGCCATGAGCTGACTTTCCAATGCCATAAAAAAACCTCTCATTGGCTTTACATAAAAATAATAATAGGGAAGGAATGAGTCACGGGCTTCAGAGAATAAAGACATCGAGGAAACGAAAAGAAGGTTTCAAACTGGTCCCTGTGGCTGGATTTCAGTGGGGACAACATCAATGTAGCATCAGCAATTCATATTAGCAATAAGGCACTTGTTCACTGATGAAAAATCCTGCCTCAAAGACTCTTGCTGGTTGGAAGAAAGCCATTGTTCAGAACTCAGGGCAAGAGTTCACTGTTGATCTGGAGTAAAGTTCCATGTGACCAGGAGGTAGCCTGGCAATACTACAAGTCACTATGACTCATTCTATGCATCGTTGTGATGAATTTGTTGCTGTTGTTTGCTTTATATGCTGACACGCTTGGTATTATAGCGATTGCAGTGTTTGCAGTTTTTTTTTTTAATGCTACCATGATCATTGTGAGCAGCTTCGAGTTCAACATTTGCTACTGGAAAAGCGGAACACAAATATAAAGACAGCAAATTGACAGCTCAACTCTCTACGTTAACAAAAATCATATCCAATTCCGTTGCTCTGCTTCAGCTCCACCCATATCAGGTCCACCCAGATTCCAAGAGCAATGTTCTGATGAGCAAGTCTGGAGGGAAGCAGTATCTGAAGAGCTGCATGAAATGTGGTCGGGGGCTGTGCGTATTTTGGTGCAGAAGCCCACATTCCCCTTGCTACTTCTCATTGCCTGCTAAATGTGGACATCCAGAAATAACAGGGCTTCTCAATATACAACAGATTTTCCTTTCTGTAAAGTTCAGAGTAAAAACCAAGGAGAGGTAAAGACATTTGAGCAGGCCAAGAGATACTCCACCTGATAGGATTTTTAAAGTTCTTGAGTGATGGCCCTGTGGGGAAAGCCTGGAGCCATTTGCTTCCTTCCACATTTGCAAAATCACTCTTTCTTTCTTTCTTTCTTTCTTTCTTTCTTTCTTTCTTTCTTTCTTTCTTTCTTTCTTTCTTTCTTTCTGAGTGTTATGGGTAAACTGGTTAATTGGGGTCATCTCTGCTCCATGCCTGATCTGAATTCCTTCTGCCTTGAGGGGCTTGTTTGTTATTTTGCAGTTAAAATAAAATCCATTTGGAACACATTGTCTGTCTCCAATAGGG